>NC_045727.1:6327144-7570894 GCF_009834535.1 Camelus ferus
CAGGGCCGAGGTCTACACCCCCTCCCCAGCTTCTCCTTCCCTCCTCCACTCACCAGACACCTCCACGTATCCATCCTTCGTTTTTACCATCAGCTCCTCCGGCTTAAAGCTGTGCACGTTGACACACACTTTCCAGGGCTCCCCAGGGAAGGGAGGGGGGCTCCTGCCCTCGGCAGGTACCCTAAACCTGCCCCCGGAAGTGGGCCCCCGGTGCACCATCCCTGATCTCAGGGTGCCCGGCCAGGCAGAGGAGATGCGAGGCAGGGCCCAGTCAGGCCAAGGGGCAGTCAAGTCGTCAGGGAAGGGGTCCATGCCAAAGCCATCGTCCAGCAGGCGGGAGGACAGGGATGAGTCTCGGAATGGGTCCCGGCGCAGGCGACTTCCATAAGGGCAGGGGAAGGGCATCTGACCATCAGCCATGGTGGCTGCTGAGCTGGAGGAGAAACAGAGGCTCAGAGAGAGGAAGCCACCTGCCCAAGGTCACACAGCAAGATGATGTGGGTCGGCTGGCCTTCCAAGCTTATTCTGCAGCTTCAGAAAATGCTGAACCATCCACTGCCAAGGACAAGGAGGCACGCACCAGGCTGGGGTCCCAGCCCCTAAGGACACTCCAGCCACCAAAGGCGACCTCTGGCTGGTGGTACAGAATTCTCCAGCACAGCCTCACCGGAGATCAGCCAGCCACCGTCCGCCCAGGCCGTCCAGGCTCTCAGCCAGAGCTGCTGAGGTCCAGAATGGAGCCGGGAGGTTAATAAACCCGGCAACCAGCAGGCCTAGAAACTTCTTGCTTCTCCTGGGCTGGGAGACTCCTATTTATTGCTGCCAGGGACTGGGGGCGGGATTTGCAAGCGCCTCCTGTCACAGGAGTATTCGGAGGCGATGAACCAGCCCCAGAGAATCCGCTGAGGGAACAGCCGGGCTCCCAGGGGGCTGGGAGGGACCTTAACATCCAAGTTCCGCCAGCCTCTCCGGACACTCTCCTCCCCCACTCGGCTCAGCTCCGCCCTCCCTCCAGCTCCTTCTCCGGCAGCCCGCCCCCCGCAGGGCACTAAGGCCCGGCTATTAATAACCCGTGCCTGGCTGAGGGCTCAGGTCACCCTCTGCAAATACCTCCCCCAGAGCGAGCTGCATCCTGCCTCCACGCTGGGGACCCGCAGAAGCCCAGGGGAGAGCGGGACCCTGGTGGATGGGCAGGCACCCCTGAGTTGCAATCCCCACTTGCAACTCTACCCCATACTTAGCCCTCGCTTTCCCTGCCCAGTGAGGGGAGTCACGTTCCTCCCCAGGCAATCTGAGCTGTCAGTTTTCCCACCTTTAAAGTGGACGTAATAGCAGACTCCCCACCGATGTGTCAGGGGGAACACATGAGGTAATCTCCCCTAAAGCACTTAGCAGACCGGCACTTTCAGATGTTCAAGGTTGATTCTCAGTGATACACTGCGCACTAGGGGCCAGACCCGGCTGTAAACGCTCCACAAACACTAACTTCCTTTTTTCCTCCGCAGCGGTCTCGTGAGGTCGGGGTGCTACGACTGTCCCCGTTTTACAGATGACGAAACTGCGTAGGAAGGGTTAAACAATGGTAGCTTCTATTATTATTATGACAGTGATAATGCTAATTACCTAAAGGCAGGTTGTCTGGTTGGAAACACAAAGCCCAGAGAGGACCTGTTTTCTAGACCTCCTTGCCCCTCCCACGTAGCTCGGAGAATGAATTTATAAACAGTTCTTTGACCTCAAGACGCCTTGAGCTTGAGAGCCAGCCTGTGCTCTGCCCCCAGCAGGTGTGCAGTTTGGGGCCCTCCCGGATGGGCTTCAGGCTCTGAGCCCTGTCTTTCTCCTGGGGTGGGGTGGGTGGGGGTGTTAAGGAATCCATTGAGTCATTGCTTGAGAAATACTTTTGGTGTTCAGCAGGGCCCCCATGAGGCACTTTGCTAAAAATAATAGTACGGAGGACCAGAGTCACCATCGGCTACATCTCCTAGGTGCCTGCCACGCGGTGAGACCCTCGCCACTGCCGTGGGGGGTGGGGGGAGTGCCGTCGCCCATTTCGCAGGTGAGAAAACCGAGGCACAGGGCGCAGTCCGTGCGCACCGCTGGGGGCCTGGGTCGGAACCTGCGAGTCTGTGCTGAGGCCCCGGAGGCACCCCCATCCCGAGTAACTGGGGTGAGATCATCAGGCTAGAAGCTTCGGGCTGACGTCACGCCAGGCACCGAGGCTCTCTCTGTAATTAAGGCTGGGGCGAGGCCGGCTGGTTTGGAGCCAGGCGGGGCAGAATCGCAGCAAGGCTCAGAGAAGAAAGCGGGCCCCGCCTGGGAGCTGGGCGGGGGCTGGGAGGGGTTTCTCAGCGGGTGGGACCACATGGCGGGGGTGCGGCTGCGTCCCGAGTGAGTTTATGCGTGGATCTGAGTGGGTGCAGTGGTGTGTGTTTACGTGCTGATGGGGCTGCGCATTCAGGGGCCGGTCTGCTGGTGGGTGTGTTCTAAACGACCCTCCTCCCCCTTCCTCCCAGGCTTTCCTCCCACAGCGCCTGGGGAGGGGGTGGGGAACACACCCTCCACGACCTCATCCACTTTCTCAATTCAAGGGCGCTTGCAGCATCCAGGACCCCGGGAGAGAAGTGGGGCTGAGAAGCTAGAAAGCGGAAACCATCAGCATTTATCCAGCACTTTCCAGGTGCCAGGTTCTGTTCTAAGCACTTTAAATGTAAGTGTATTGACTCAGAATCCTCCCTACAGCCCTGAGAGGAAGGGACTCTTATTATCCCCATTTAACAGATGTGGAGACCGAGGCACAGAGCGAGGCTATGACTTCCCCGTGTCTACACACCCGTTAAGCGGCAGAGGTGGGATATGAACCTCAGAATTTGGGCTTCTGACTCCTCTGCTGCTCTGCCTCTGGTAATCCTAGTCACTACCCACATTGATTGAGCACTGAGTGTGTACCAGGCCCAGCACTTTCCTTCATGACCTCATTGCATCCTCATGGTTCAGAGAGGTGAAGCCACCTGCTCCTGGCCACGCAGCTGGCTAATGAATGAAACCTGAGCCAGTGGGACGTGGGAGCCCACGGTAACAACCGGAATTGGACAATATTGCCCAGGCTTGGTCCAGTGTTCCGTCCGCCTGCCTGCTGTCCCTTTCGCCCTGGATGATGCTTGCTGTGTTTCTGGGTCAGGCCAGCCTTCTGTTTTGGGAATCTGAGCAGGGAGACAGCTGCTGGTCATGCTGACGGGGCCACCTGGAGAGGCGTCAGCGAACACACGTGGAGAGTGGTCAGTAAACCCCAGGGGCTGTCAGCAGGCAGGGGACAATACGGAGTCAGCTCCCAGAAAGGCTAGGGAGGGGAAGGGGCCTCCAGGACGCCTCTGAGGAAAGGAAAGACCCTGATGGAGCCCGAGAGGGGGATGTGAGACCCCAGGTCCCGGAACAAGGGTTCTCTTGGCAGCCACCCTCTTGGAGCTTTCACATGGGAAATGCCACAATTAATCCTCGAACAGACAGCTGACGGGGAGGGTGGCATCGCCCTGGATTCCGGGAACTGGGGCCAGGGAGGAGAGAGAGCAGCCTGAAGTCACACAGGTAATGCCAGCGCCAAGACGCAAGTTTGTCAGCTGCTCGATTCTGTGCTTTTTCTTTCTACTGCAGTAAAAAAAACCCCAGTTCTCTCCCTCCCTGGCCTCCCTTGTGCCCCTTCCCCTGCAGGTCCAGCCATAACGGACTGTGGCAGGGGAGGGGGTCGGGGTGGGTCTGCGAGAGCCAAAGGGAGGGGCCCCGGGGATCCCTCCAAGGCCTGGCTCTCAGGGTGTCATTTTTGTCAGATGTTTTACCTGAAGTTCCAGGGCTTTGGAACTGGGGTTCTGGTGGTGGAGGCAGACCCTGGCGGCCTCCCACATGCACTCAGGCTCCGGGTCCAGGAAGACCCGGCTGGAGTTCCCTCTCTTGGACACCCCCAGAGCCAGCTCATCCAACAGCAAAGAGGGAGTGAGGACGCACATATCTTTTTTCCTTCATTTTCTCACCACTCCCCCCACCTCCCGTGGATGACACTAATGGAATTTCCAGCCCCCTTGGCTCCATGAGGGCAGGACCTTTGGGTATCTCGTTCACAGCAGCATTCCCTGTGCCTAGAAGGGTACCTGGTGCATTATAGGAGCTCATTGTGGCCAAGTAGATGTCTTATGATTACTGTGTCCGAGCTGCCTGGCTCACATACGACAGACTCTACACAGGGCATATTAACTAAAAATTCCTGAGTACTTAGAAGGTGCCAGGCACCAAGCTGAATGCTTTCCAAGCATGTTTTTAGTTAATCTTCACAACAGCCCCCCACTGAGAGGTTTGTACTACCATCACCCCTTTTTTTTTAACAGATGAGGAAACTGAGGTTTAAGGCATGACATAACTTGCCCAAGGCCACCCGCTTGTGGGTTCTGAACCCAGCTGTGTCTGAACTTCAAGCCCAGTGCTTTTTCCGCCGCACACACATCCAAACACTGATGACTGACAAACAAAATGAAGACCAGTTCACAAGTTCCCTCCCTAAATAAGTCTATGCCCTCACAATCCTATGCAGGTAATGTTTGTTTATTAAACTCCAGCCTCCTCCTATTATTGGCTCCAAAATTCTCTCCAAATTGCTTCTGCCCTAACTATCTCTATAAGTAGTTATAATAATCATAATAACAGTAAAAATAGCAAACATTGACATTTTGTACCAGTTGTGTTGTATATATCAACTTACTTAATCCTCACCCAAATTACTCTAAGATCAGTATGATTATCTCCATGCACAGATAACGCTATTGAGGCACAGAGAGGTTAAGTAACATTTTCAAGGTCACACAGTGACTAAGTGGCAGAGCTGATGTTCAGATGCAGGCAGTCTGGCTGCAGAGTCTGTGGCCCTAACCACTAGCTGATTCTGTGAATGACAACAACCAAAACAACAAAACAGAAGTGCTCCCCACCAGGATTCAAGACCTACTATGTGCTAAGCTCTGCTATATGTCCTGTATGTCTTCTCTTTTTTCCATTCTCACAACAGCCCAATGAGGAAGTAGACTATTGTTAACCCCTTTTTAGGTTGAAAAGTCTAAGGCACAGCATCTGATCTGAAGCCTGTACTCTGAGCTGCCCAGTGAGCTATGTCACCTGGTCCCCACTGTGTGCCGGCCAGAGCACCAGCTCTCCAAACCCAGATGGACCCAACAGACTGCAGCTGACTTTCAGGTCATGGTTCACCTTTCCCTCCACCTTCTCACCTTTTTCTCTCAAACCTCTCTCCAGCTCTTCTAGATTTTCTCAGCAGAACAAATGACACCAGGGCACACTGACATTTGGGAGCCTAGAGGCTGCCTGGGACCAGCCAGCCAGCCTGGTGTCAACCAGAGGGAGCCTTACGTGACACTGTGAAAGCCGCTCAGAGCCAGCGCAGGTGCTCGTGGGCTCCAGCACCGAGTCTTCCCAGGAGAATGGAGTCAGGGTCAGCTCTCTCCACCCCAGCTAGTGGCTCTCAGGGCCCCTTTACTTATTCCTTTATCAGAACTTCTGACACTTCCTTTTATAACTCAAATAGTTATTCTGAGCCAGAAAACTAATATCTCAACTAACCAGGTTTTTTTAAGAAGTGAGAGTGTCAACATTTACTGCTTATAAAAGACCATAAAACATAGTGGGTAAGAAGGTGAACAGACCCTGTTCTGTTAGCTGTGCTGCTCAGGGCAAGTGTCCTAGCCTCTCTGAGCCTCTGTCTTGCCAGCTGTAGAAAGGGGATAGTAATAGTACCCATCTCCCAGGATAATTGTTGGCACAAAGTGTGAGGGAGACATGGTTGGGGAAGTGGGCACAGGCTAGATGACGTAGGGCCTTGTTGACCCCTCCAAAGAATCAAACTTAGTCCTGAGCGCTTTGAAGATCCATTAACCTGTTTGGATAGGGAGGGTGAGGTGATGAGATGTGAGAATCTAGAAAAATCACCAGCTGCATATGGAGAGTGTATTACAGGGCAAGACTCTGGGGAGACCAGCAAAGAAGATCCAGGGAAGATGGTGGCCTAGGCTAGGTGGTTGGCTGAGGAGAGGCAAAGGGTGGACATAATCCTTGATATATTAAAGGAGCAGAAGCAGTTTGACCACGTGCTTGGATGGGAGGGGAAGAGAGGGTTGCATCAACAGTGTCGCCCAGTTTTTAGACCTGGGCCACCGGGTGGATGTGAGCATGTGAGGACGAGCAGATGCGGGGGAGTGATGAGACGCAGTTTGTTCATTTACTCACTCATTCATTCACTACTTACTTATTAAGTTCTTATGTGTGAAGCACTAGCCTAGGGGGCTGGGGACAAAGCAGTGAATGAAGCAAAAGTCTCTACTCTAGCATTTACCCATAAACGAATAATCAAATCAACAGTTTAAAACCATTTTAGATACTGGAAAGTTTTAGGACAGAAGGAAAGGCTCTTGGCTATCCTTCTGATCTGATTTCCTGCTCCCATCCACCTGCTGCTTCCTGAGCTTAAGTCCCAGTAGCTTCTCTTCTGCCCTTCAGACAGAAGAGCCACACATTTTTCCTGTCCGAGGACCCTCCCACCTGCTGTTTCCACTGCCTGTGACACTCCTCCCCCAGACCTCTGCACCTCTGGCTTCTCACCTCCTTTGTGCCCTTACTTAAATTTCACTCACTCAGCAAACCTCCAACTGCTTGATCTAAAGTCACATTCCCTCCCATTCAGCTGGTTTCTTTTCCTTCATAGCCCTGGCCGCTGGACTGATTGCTACATTATTTGTTTTTCATCTCCCTCTTCCCTCAGAACGAAAGCTTCACGGGGGCTGAGGGTGGGGACTTTTGTCATTTAGGGCTCTGTCACTGACACTTACAACAGTGCCTGGCACGTAGTTGGGAGTCAGTAAAATTTGGGGCACTTGGTAGGTAACAACGCATTCCCTGATGCCACTGTGGTTGGGAAAAGCCACGTGACTAGTTGTGGCCACTGAGCTGTGAGCAGAAGAGACGTCTGTCAATTCCACTTCAAAGCATTTCATGTAATAGTGCAGGACCCTTGGGTGGCTTCCCTTTCCTTCTGCGCTGCGGTCGCCAACACCATCAGTGAGTGGGGTACCCTTGCTGGCCCAGTGGACACAGATAAGAAATAAAAGTTTTTTCTAAAGACTCTGAAATTTAGGGTCTGTTTGTCAGGACCGCATAACCTAGACTACTGTCATTGTTATTCTCCCCCATCCTGTCCTCTTGTGGCTGTTGGTATTGCTTCAAAAGAACTTTCTCGGTGCTCATATCATTCTGAGGGGTAGGTCATTCTAACTCCTCTACCAAGAGACTGGACTGGGAAAGTGGTACCCATTCCTCCCAGCCCGGGATGTTTACACAGAGCGAAGCACTTACGTGGAGGGTAGCTGTGACATCTTTGGGGGAGAGAGAGCTGGAATGTCTGTAATCTTGAGGGCCCCTTTCTCAGATATCTCTGAGGTCAGAGCAGGAGCTGGTTCGACCTGTTGGTGACCATGACATCAGGCAACTGGAAACAGGTTTTTGTTTTGTTTTGTTTTGTTTTGTTTTGTTTTGTTTTGTTTTGTTTGTTTAGGTCCAGAATGACAGCTCTTAGGAGGGCTCGGCCTGAGAGGGTTCTCACGGTTTGTGCTGGGAGGGTGTGGAAGGTTGGAGCCACTGGGGAGGATGCATGGAGATAGACAAGGAGAGATTTAAACAAGATATCGCCGTCTCAGGACCAGCTTGGTTTCACCCTGAATATGAGTTAGGATTAGCTTTAGCTGAGAACAAGAGAGAGTCAAATAACAGTGGCCGAAAGAACAGAGAAGTTTATTTTTTCCTAATATTAAAGTCTAGAGACATTCTGACTGTGCTGGTGTGAAGCCCAGCCCCACAAACTCCTTAGAGACTGAAACCCTTCCGTCTTCTTGCCCCATCTGTATGGGATCCATCCCCAAAGCTGCCTCATTCCAGCCATCAATCATGTCCACCTCCAGCCAGCAAGAAGAAGGAAGGGATGAGGAAGAAGAAAAAAAGCACATAGCAAATCTCTTTTATAGAAATTTCTGGAATCTACCATGCAAAAATTCTGCCTTTTCTTGTTGGCCAAAACTAGCCACATGGCCACCCTAGCTGTAAGGGAGGCAGGGAAGTACAGTCTGTTCTGGGTGGCCATGAACCCAGTTAAAAATTGAGGGGAGGATGTTATTACTATGGATCGAAGGACAATGGCCATCGGGGGGCAACTAGAAACTCTGTCCCATCCAGAGAGAGTAAAGACAGATTTTGCAGATGATTCCTTAAAGGCTTGAAGTTGGGTTCCTTTGAAAAACTGGTGGGAAATATGTACTTCCCGGCACCAAAATGTTGATATTTTCATACACAAAAACTTTACGAGGGATTTCAAATTGTTCACAGACTTGCTGAAGCCCAAGCACAGAGGCCATGGATTCCCTTAGGTGAAGATTGACTTAATCTAATACAGATGGCCAATAGGCGCCTGAAAAGACGCTCAACGTGGCTAATTATCAGAGGAATGCCAATCAACGCTACAAGGAAGCAGCACCTCACACCGGTCACAATGGCCATCATTAAACAGCTTACAGGTGACAAATGCTGGAGAGGGCATGGAGAAAAGAGAACCCTCCTACCCTGTTGGTGGACTGTAAATTGGTGCAGTTGTTATGGAAAACAGTGGGGAGGCTCCTTAAAAAGCTAAAAATAGAGTTGCCGTATGATCCAGCAGTCCCACTCCTGGGAATGTACCCAAAGGAAACAATAATTCAAAAAGACACCTGCACCCCAATGTTCATAGCAGCACTATTTACAATAGCCAGACATGGAAGCAACCTAAACGTCCATCAACAGATGATTGGATAAAGAAGATGTGGTGTATATATATACACAATGAAATACTACTCAGCCATAAAAAGAATAAAATAATGCCATTTGCAGCAACATGGATGGACCTAGAGATTATCATACCAAGTCAGACAGATAAAGACAAATACCAACCAATATCACTTACATATGGAATCTAAAATATGACACAAATGATCTTATTTATGAAACAGAAACAGACTCATAGACATAGAAAATAAACTTACGGTTACCAAAGGGGAAAGGGGGTGGGGGAGGGGTAGTTTAGGAGCTTGGAATTAGCAGATACAAACTACTATATATAAAACAGATAAACAGCAAGGTCCTACTGTCTAGCACAGGGAACTATATTCAATATCCTGTAATAAACCACAATGAAAAAGAATGTGAAAAAAAATATATATATATAAAACTGAATCACTTTGCTGTACACCAGAAAGTAACACAATATTGTAAATCAACTATATTTCAATAAAATATATATATATAAAATGACTTAGTCTAGAAATGGGGTTTGAGGCGAAAGAGACTCCAGGGACAAAACAAACTGTGTGTGTGTGTGTGTGTGTGTACCCAATCCAGCCCCTTTCCATCTGGCAATATGACTCTATCTGATGTGGTTGCTGTTGTTTATTTTGGTTTTGGATTTGAGATTAGATAGTCAAAGGGACCCAGTGTTACGCCTTGAGAAAGCCTTGGACGAGTTTCACTGGCAGCAGAAAAAAGACCAAAAGAAAAACTGGCACCGGGTCATCTGGCCACAGGTTGGCCGTGGTTGCAGAGCAGTGGAGAGCCGGGAGTCTGAGGGCATGGAAACCCCTGCTGCTCTGGGTGGGAACGTCTGAACAGTGCCCCATGTCTTTCCTCTAGGGGATGGATGTGAGAACCACCCTGGTAGAAAATGTGGGTGAGCGTCAGGGTGGGGAATGTGCGTGGGGAGATCGCCAAGTTCTTAAGAGACTAGATTCTTCTAAGTGGAGGAGGTATTTTTGCAGGGCGGCAGCTGGGAGTGCCTCTCTTGAGAATTCGGTGTTCCAAGTGATGAAAGGTGAGAAGAGAGGCTGTTCGACCTTTTGCCAAGGTGACCTGGGACCCTCCCGGAAACTAAGCATGAGCCTATCTAGGCAACTGGGCCAGCCTACCCACCTCCCAACTTTTTTAGGATCAGTAGCCATGACACTAACTCAATCAGGCACCGGGCTAAGTGGTTTAGACGCATCACCTCTGTTAATTTCCATGGTACCCCTATGAGACCAAGACTTTCATTATCTCCATTGGAAACATGAGGCACCTGAGACTCAGAGAGGTTAAACCACTTACATAGAGACACACAGCAAAGTCAGGCTCAATCCCAGGTTTTTCTGACTCCTAAGTCCTCCCTCTTAGCCTCGGCCTTTAAAAAACACATTTTTTTCAGTCCCAGGAAATATCCACCAGAGCCTCACATGCTGCTGATGAATAGCTGGCACTCATATCTGTCGGCCTCACTCCCAGGGAGGGACACAGCCCCTGGTGGGCACAAGAGATCCTGTGCGGGACCTGTCACTGCTTTGTCACAGTCCTCCTAGCCACATTCCCCACCCCCGACATAAAGTAAAAATTAACCGGCTCAAAAACGCATGGGAAATGGAAGGGTGCAGAGCTGGCAACCCTAAGCAGATTCAATTATTTGATAGCCAGCCAGCCAGGGCCAGGGGTGGCACTCCCTGCTGGGCAAAAGGGGAAGGGGATGAGCCAGGCAGATGAGGCTCCTTCCTCGTGGAGATGGCTGCAAACAAGTAAACACACTCACCATGGGAGAGGACTAAGCGCTCTGGAATGAATGTGCAGGGTAGGCGGAGGACAGGCAGGTGGAAGTCATTCCTTGGGTCCTGTACGTGTGCACTCGCCCCTGCCTGGGATCCCTGCCCCTCCCTCCTCCCTCCTCCCTCCTCCCTCCTCCTCTTTCCGAGCCCCCTAGTCTGGGGGTGGGGGGTGGATCTCATTTCCCCAGGAAAGAACCTACATGTCAGTTTCTCTGACGCCTCCCTTGAATCCCCAAGGCAGTTTTAGGTGTCCCTTTGGACTCCCTCTCATTCTAGCGTCTAGCCTCCAGCTGTGCCACTTACTAGCTGTGTGACCTCAGGCCACCAGTCCAGGCCTCCGTTTCTGCATCTGCAATGCTGGCATAAGAATAGTACCTACCTGATTAGGAGTCCTGGGTCCTACACAAGCTGGGGTGGTGCTGCTGCTGTGTTATGAGGACCACGAGGCGGCTTGTACCACCCCGTGGGGTACCAGATCTGGGCGGCAGGAGACATACTCGGTGCCATCTAACTCAGTGGTTCTCAATCCTGGCTTCCTATCAGAGGGCCCTAAGGAGCCTTTACAAGTGCTGTGGTCTGGCGTCCACCCTCGGCAGTTCTTATGTGGGGTGGGTGGGACTCCAGTGTGGGTGGCTCCGGGAAGGTCCCAGGTGATTCTAATGTAGAGCCAGGGTTGGGATCCGCTGGTCTAAGCCCACCTCTTTCAACAGGTGGAGTAACTAGCGCCCAGAGGGGGCTTGACTGACTTAGGTCATGGAGCAAGCTAGCGGACCCTGCCTCTTGGGTCGTTTTATTTTCTGATGTTCCCCCCACCTTCTCTGGTCTGACTGCCTTAGCCCAGTGAAGTGCCGAGCGTGCCCCTGGGGCTGCGGAAGGTGAGGTGCACGCTGCTTCTGCCTCGTCCCTGCCAACCTGGCCGGAAAGAGGCGCCTCTGGAAGAGGGTCCATCTCCCCGGAGACTGGGAGGGGGTGGGGGGCCTGTTCAAGCCAATCTCGGGAAGTACAAACACCAGGATCCCTGTAACTGGGAGCCAGAACACACATAGCAGGGCCAAGACCTCCTTCATGAGTCACCGACGGGTGGCTGGCTGGCGTCACAGGGACCACCTCCTGGCAAATATGCTCTCCCGGAAAAAGTCATCAGAGGCCCTTATGGTGGGAGGGCCAGCTCTGAGCTGAGGGGCTCAAACCATCGGAGGTGGAGAGCTGCCGCAGAAGTGGCCCTGAACCCATGGACCTAGGTTCAAATATCCACTAGCTACGTGGACTTCTATGAGCCTCAACTTTCTGCTCTGTCAAATGGGGCTAAATGGGGTTGTTACGAAGAAAATGAGTTAATGTATGCAAAGGGCTTGGCACATGAGAATTGACTCATAAAAGGCGGCAACAGCAAAAACAACAACAACAATAATAATATTGTTTATTCATGAAGCCTCAAAAGAGGACACTGATTGTTGCCTTAATCAAGCCACTTTGGGAAGACAGAAATCAGTGTGTAGGGGGAAGGGGAGGGAGGGGTGGGCGATGGCACTGGATTTACCCCCAGGGAGGTTTCTCCAGGGAGCTTTTCAAACGTGGGATGGTTGTAACCTGTTTTGTTTGATCTTTCCCCCTTAGCTAATTAATAACCCACTTAGCTGTAAATTAGGGGCTGAAACAGCTTCCCAGGAGGCCTGGGGGTGGGGGTGAGGGTTGGATTGAGACACCTCCTCCTGTCTGGCCCCTGGGATGATGTATATTACCTCTGTGTGTGTCTTTACAATTTTGTTTTGAGCCACAGTGTTTAAAAAAGGAATGAGTTACGAACATTTTAAAAATCAGGAAATTCTATCTAAAAATTCAGGTTCTCCTGAGAAGTTGGGAGACCCCGAGCTGAGATTTCTACCTGGCAATGGTAGAATGGGCTCCTCGGATCGCCAGAGCCCTCACCCTGTCCACTTCCCTCACCTGGCTGCCCCCGTGGGTATTTTCAATCCCTGTCCTCTACGGCAAGAAACTTCCACATTCGACACCGAGAGGCCTCTGCAGGGTCTCAAAGGGCCCCCGTGTTCCAAGCCAGCTGCTTTAGGCTGTTTCATGAGCATCCCTGCCATAGCTCAGCCTCTGGTTAGGAACCAGGAATCACGCTTACTGACAGTCACCGAGTGGTTTCCATGCATCACTTTTTCTTTTTCTTTTTTTTTTTTTGAACCTCCATTCCATGAGTTCCCACAGCTGCCCAGGGAGGTAGCTGTCACTGTCCTCATTCCACAAATATACAAACCAAGCCCCAACTGGGTGTGGTCCTTGCTCCGTGGCACCCTGCTGTAATGGCAGGGTCCAGATTAGACTCCAGGTCTTTGAACTCCCAGTTCAGTGCCCTACACTGAACTTCCTCCTGGGGTCTGGAGTCAGTCTGCCTGGATCCTGTCATCCCTCCGTGGCCCTGGGCAGGTGACTCTGCTCTTCTGGGCCTCAGTTTCCTTCTTGGTAGAAAGGAGGTCCTAATACCTCCACCTAATACAGGGTTGTGCTGAAGATGAAGACAATGCGTGTAACGGGCTTAGGGAAAGGTGGACGTTACTAATGTGTATCTGAAACCAAAATGCTTACAGGTCTGTTTGGAAGAGGGAAGGAGTGAGATGATCCTTGTGACGACCCGTGGCAGGTACTGCCTGGCTGCTCTCTGTCCCCATCTCCCCGCCCCACTCCCTCCGCTTCTGGGCACCCTACACAGACAGAGGACGCTGGGCTGCGTATGAGAACACCATACCATGGGACCTTTTATTGGAACAGAGACATGTTTCGTACAGGCTGAAAAATCGGAAACCTCGGGAAGGTTATGCTTAGCCGTGGACACCAGATATCAAACAAGCCGTGGCCGCTGTGTCGCTGGGTAGAGGCCAGGGTCCCAAGATGTGGGAGGACAGAGGAGCTTCTCCCCCTCTGTTGAGGGTGTGTGGGCAGAGGCCGGCCGCTCAGGCTGAGCTGGGCTGGTGGTGGGTCCCCTGGTTTGGGGTTTTCCAGGTGCGAGTTCCAGCCCCCGAAGTGGAGAAATGGTCCCTGCGTGCACCAAGCCTCCTGGGCTCATGTGGTAGATTGTACCAGGTCTGTGGCCAATGACTGCTTGAGGAAACAGCTGGGAACTGGGAGAGAAAAAAATCCAGCACAAAGAGAAGTCCTCACAGCCTGGGACCGGCAAGAAAGAGCCACCTAGGAGAGCGCGGGGCACAGATTTGGGCAGATCAGAGCTCAGGGGAGCCCAAGCATGTCAGTTCCCCCTTCCTGGGCCTCAGTTTTCTCATCTGAAAAATGGCAATATGACCTACATCACTGGCTTGTATGAACAATTGTACAAAATATGGCCCGACACGCTACATGGTGGTCCAGAGCACAGTGAAGCCATCCTGGTCTTTCCTCTGATGATGCTGGATGGCTGGGCTTGGAGAGAAGCTTATATATACGGCTTTAACCCAGGCCACAAGAGCTACCAGCTGGCAGCACCCAGAGGTCTCCCACACCCGACTGTAGCACTCAGCAACTCCCCCGGCTCTACAAATGAAGTCCATGCCCTACATTTTTCTTTTCTTCCTTGGGAGACACCCTTCAACCTATAGTCAGTGGAAGACACAAAGGACCCTACATCTGACAGTTTGGAACTCCCAGCATCAGAGTTAGAACCCCCTCCTCTCCAGTGTAAGTCAAGCCCCATTTTACAGACGATAAGACTGAGGCCCAAGATCCTCTCCATTTCACCCAGACACACACACACACACACACACACAGGCAAGAGAATCGTGAAGGAATGCTGTTCCAGTCTCTTTGGCTCAGCTTGTTAGAAGATGAGGCATAGCTTTTCTTGGCCAGAGGAAAGGAATTATAATTTTCGTGCTCTTTCTCTCTCTCTCTTCTTTTTTCAAGGAGTTGTGATTTTTTAATAGAAGTTAGTTCGTGCACAGGCATTTTATTCCTCAATTAATTTCCATCGAAATGAGGTTTTCCCGGAGATAACCAGTGTTTTAGTTCCATTTGAGCTTAATTTGTATGACTGAAGCCTCCGTTTCTGCCAATTCCAATTTGCTGGGTGATTCTAACCCTCATTACGTGGGCAATAAATGCCCCCACTGCAGCCAGCCACACCCGGAGCGGAGAGATGGACCCATTTCCAATAGCAATTGAAGGGAAGAGGTGGGGGGGGAGGTCCCTCTCCTCTCCCAATTTCACTCAATAAATAGGAAATAAATTATTAAACAAGCCACGTTCTGATGAGGGGGTCCCCCCCATCATGGTATTTACAATGCAAAACCACTACCACCAAAACAAAACAAAACAAAACAAATCTAAAAAAAAAGAAAGAAAGAAAGAAAGAAAGAAAGAAAGAAAGAAAGAAAGAAAGAAAGAAAGAAAGAAAGAAAGAAAGAAAGAAAGAAAGAAAGAAAGAAAGAAAATTAACTCAAAACAACAGCCACAGAGGGTAGATGACAACTCCATCAAGGTCGCCGGCTCGTGGGTGCAGAAGGGGGAAGGAAGAGGTTGCAATACAACATTGCTTGATGATGCTGTTATCGACTGTAATTTCCCAGCTGGACACAGTTGATCAATGGAGGGGAGGGTGTGGTTTGACGAATCCTGTTTTGTTTTGAATCAGACAAAATTTTCTATTCAGCTGGAGAAGAAAAAAAATGAGGGCGAGACACATGCACGTGCAACTGTTTTGAATAGTCGTGGGAAGGAATACAGCAGAAGAGAAGATTAAAGCGGGACTTGAGAAAAGAAGAAACGGGCTTTCAAACCGCTGGGAGCCCCCCAAACGTTAGCCTGTTCAAGCAAAGCCTTTTGGGAAGGAGGAGGGGTCTGGACACCTGAAGGGACAGGGGCTCTCTGGGACTGAGACCCTCGAGGCTTTCAAACATCTTAATATTCTTTTGCTTCTGAAAGACTGACTTCCCTTCGGACAAGGGGAGAGAGGGAGCTAGGAATGCAGTCAAACCTGGATGAAGAAGAACGTTCCTGGGTGGGGGCTTGAATTAGCTTTTCTGAATCAACTGGAGTTCACGTTGTTGCTTTTCCGTGTTACTCTCAAGATTGAGAACCTCCTAAAAATGTCTGTGGATGTTTTCCTTTTTTCTCTTAAGTCTCAGTGAACTCGCTCTGTCTCTGAAGAACTGCCCAGGCCTTGGGTTAACATTCTGGGTTGTATCTCAAAAACTCCTCCACTTCTGAAAGGGGGAGACTTTGGTCCAGAAAAGGGGGGCAGCTTTCCCAGCTCCACTCACCTGGGGAAACACCCAGGAAGATCGAAGGGCTGCATGTTGCTCGACCTCAAGCCACATCTCCCTCCCATTTTCCATACTGGTTTTAGAGACAGGTCCTCACCATGAGCAGTTTTCAGGTGATCTGTCTCACTCCCTGGGAGCAGGAGCGTAATGGGGCGGAAGTGGGCGGAGGAACAGTAGTGCCAGGGATCGGGGGTTCTGGTTAAACAAGGTTACCAGTGCCCCAACGAGAGTTTTATTTTTGGATGGGGGGAGGGGGGGAGAAGGAAATGTAAAGGAAATTATAGAAACACACCAAGTGACAGGGAGGGACAGAGATCCCCCCCCCCCAGGAGGCATGTAAGCTCTTGCACACTCTGCCCAGGCTACAGGCACTCCCTCGATCGGGCTGCTTGGGTGAAGGCAGAGTAAAGTCACATTGCCAGGGAAACAACCAGGAATGTTGCAAAAGTCTCACCAAACCCAAAGCTGGTCCAGGCAAACTGGCCGTTTCAAGGCAGTAGATCATGACTTTGGAAAGGGCAGGAGCCGTCGCCAGCCAGCAGTCAGAAGACACTGCTAGTTGGTCAGAGAGGCAAGACTGGTGAAGACTTCAGGATCCTGGTTCCCAAGACAGGTTCCGAAATGACCTTCTCGGTGGTGGTGGTGGTGGGGGGAGAACCTCTGGCTGCTCCTTTCATCTTGTTTGTTTTCTTTTCTCATTTCAAAATAGCTATGTACTCTCTCCCGAGATCATGGCAAAAGGCTTCAGCTTTGGGTTCGTGTATCTCTCTCCCAGGATGGGTGATATCTGGTCACAAGGCAGGTGTGTCCACAGAAGAGCCTTGAGATCTCAGAAGGGAGAAATTAGCTAAGGGAGAGTCAGAAGCATGTGTAGCTTGCATCAAACCAATGAGGTATGCTCAAAAAAGCAAATGATCTCGCCCACTGATATATACTCTGGAACAAGTGTGAGATTAAGATGTGCACATCTTGTGCCTCCCTAAAGGCCTTTCTGCAACTTTTGCCTTAGATGCTAACTTTAGACTCCAAACCCCACATGAGCTGTGACTCCATTGTGTCCGTTCAGCACCTTAGCACATAAGCCTCTTGGCTGTTCGCACGTTTTTGATACGTCACGTTTTTGATACATCAGTCAGGGAGCTGGTGCGCCAGATGCTGGGATGCAGACCTGAACTTCACTGGATGTGGACTGAGTCACGAACTGAAGTGCTTCTGGTCCACCTCCAGGACGTCCCGGGGTTAGAGCCCTGTGGGTCTCGCCTTTAAGGAAAAGGGCCAACATCCCCACCCACATCCAACCTCTCAAATCCCATCCATAGAGACGTGAGGAAGACAAAAGAGAGTTGCACAAAAATCATCTGGGAGTCCTCCCTCCTCCCCAACCACACAAACACACATACGCACACGCTCTCCATATAAATAAATAAATAGTTGAATACTGCTAATGGCAACCGAGGGAGAGAGAGAAAGAGAGAGAGGTTACATAAATAAATAAATAAAGATAAATAAATAAAATAAATAAGAGGTTTGCTAGGAGCGCCAGGCAAAGCGGTCCCCTGGAGTTGCTCGAAGGAAGGCAGTCTGGGTAGGAGGCTCTCAGGCCTCTCACTGCTGTCCTGCTAAGGAGGCTCTGTGGCTCCGGAAAGCCTTTGTCTCCATGAAGGGAGACTGGATTCCAGTCTGGGTTCCTGGGTGGGGAAGAGGGTTATTTACAGTTGCTGTACATGCCCCCCCAGGGCACCGGCCCCGTCCCAGGCACCTGCCATCAGGCCTTCTGCGGCGACAGCACTGGCATCCATTAGTCTTGGCGGGGGAGGTGGGGCCCAGGTCTGGGCCAGAGAGCATCATGGAAAGACCAGGTCCTCCACTGCTGCCGGCACCTGGTTCTGCTCTCCCGATGGAGGAGGAACTTTCTCGGTGGCTGCAGGGCAGCCTCTGGTCCTAGGGGCTGATGTGATGGGAAAGACCAAGGAGGGGGAATGTCGCTGCTTCCAAGAAAAAGGATTTTTTTTCACATGTTTCCCCCCTGGGGTGTAAGGTATAAAGAATGTTTGGTCCCTGCTTCCCAAAGCCCCAGGATCCAAAGCTGGGAGCTGTCCTCTCTCGCTCTCTCTCCCTCCCTGCCCTGTCCTGGCTGCTGTTGCCACCACAAACTTGAAACTCACCCGCAAGGCCCCGGAAAGCCAGTCAGCTGGTGAGGGGGATGCCCAAGAGTTTATTTTAAGGATTTTCTCCCTCATGCCCCTGTTCTCAGTGCCTTCCGTGGATGAAGCAGCTGGTGGTATTTGTGTTTTAGAGATCAGCTTACCCTCACTGCCCAGCCCTGGGGAGGGCGGGGAGGTGGGAAGTGGGGTGAGGCAGAAATGAAGGCGGGGCTTTCCCAGGCTGCTAGGAAACTCTGGAACCAGTGGGAGCTACAGAACATTCAAGCCCCTTTCCCCCCAGACTCTCTAGATTTGGATCTTTCCCCCCAAACCTGAGCTGCTGTGCCCCATTCTGGCAAAATTCCTGAGAGGCAAAGGGGATGACTTAGGCTCAGGGTGGGTGGGTGGGTGGGTGCTTGGCTGCACTGGGTAGGCTCCAGGGCGTGGCAGTCTGGGCCATGGGGAGGGGGCAGGCAGGCGCCAACCGGAGGGTAAGGCCAGACTGGCTGGCGCTGGGGCTGGCAGCTGGCCATGGCACTGAGGAATGTGCAGCAGATGGTCCCGTGGAATTAAGTGGGTGCCAGCTAATGGGGCTGAGGCAAATTTGGGAAGTGGGGCTACAGACCAAGCTGTCCTAACCGTCCACTGTGTCCTTTCTCAGAGGTCACAGGGCCCCTGTGAACAGCCAAAAGGCATTTTGTGTAAGTCGTGTGACGGCCTCTCCATGGCTAGGAACTGCTGGGCTCTTCTTCCTGGAGATGCTGAGACACTGGGAGCAGCAGATTGACCCCCCTCCTTTCTGCTTCTGTGACTGGAGAGTCCATCCCCCATCTCCCGACACCTCCCACCAACTGAAATGTCCATGTCCCCTGCTCTAGGACCCAACAGCCGTCCAGCTTTTGCTCCGGCCTAAGTGGGGAAGTGAAAGGCCTGGGCCCCTCTTCTGGGCCAGAGCTGTCCCTGGCCTCCTCTCATCTCCGTCCCCTACCCCTTTGGGGGTCCATACACGTGCAGCCAGGAGACTGGATGAGGGGAGAATGAGGGCAGATGTGACGAATTACCACTGGCCTTTGAATGCCTCCTGCGAGCAGTGGGTTAGAAGAACTCTCTACATTTTCCTGGCCAGGCCCAAACTTTTGAATCATGGGCCCATTGCTTCTTACAAACCTTTGAGGTTTTTTTGGTGCCAACAGAAGGTGGTTCTGCCCATAAGCTCAGGCCTGAACTGAACCCCAGGGTGGTGCGGTGGAGGCTCTCAGCAGCTCGACATAGAGGCTGAAGCCCTGATACCCTCTTTTTCTCCTCCCCAGGAGCGCAGGAAGGACGGGGCCCGGGAGCCCTCAATGTCTGTCACCAGGGAGAATGCAGGGTGGGCAGGGAGTAGGGGAGGCTGGCAGAGAGAAAGGGGCCCCTGCAGGCAGTTGGCTCAAAGGAGGGCCGGTGCTTAGCGCCTCGTGCTGGAGTAGCTGTCCGCAGAGCTGTAGCTCCCGCTGCGACTCCGGCTGCGGCCGCGGCTGCGGCTGCGGGAGCCCAGGCTGGGGCTGCGGGAGCTGCAGCTGCTGCTCGTGCGGGTCCGGCTACGGCTGCGGCTGCGGCCGCGGCTGCGGCTGCGGGAGTAGCTCCGGCTGGCTGAGCGGCTGCTGCTGCTGCTGTACCAGGAGGAGGTGCTGCTGAGGCCACTGGACGAAGAGGGGCTGGGCCGGTAGTAGGGGATGGGGCGTTTCCGGGCACTGCAGAGACCAGAGGGAGAATGCATGAGGGCAAGACTCCTCCCAGCCTCAACCCAGGGAGCACCAGCATCGTCCCAAGAGGCACTTCCCAGTCCCTTAGGAAAAAAATTTCCCCTTAGACTTCTCTTGTGGTCCTGAGAACATCAAGGTGGTCTCAGTCTAGGGCTGGTATGCTTTAAGTGATAGTCTCCCTTTTTTAACACAGCGAGGCTGGGCTCAGAGAGACCCTCCAGCTGGCAACAAAATCTACATCTAAACTTTAATCATAGTTTTGTTTTGCTATTTTTACTTTTACTAGGATATTCTATATATGGCAAATGGCTGATTTTCCATTTCCTGTAGAGAATCAAGTTTCCTTTAGAAATAAATGTATGGACCTCTAAAAAGGGGCATTTCTATTTAAAGAAAATTAAGTAAATAGTACACTTAATAAGCAGAGGAGGCACACGTGGTGGGTGACTGAAGTCTGGGAAACTCTGAATGGGTTCATCCATACGTACTACTTGGGGCTGAGGAAGGAAACCAGAGTCTTCTGGAAATGCCACTCTCTTTATCTCAGCCTTCCTCCAAGTTCACCCCAAGGACACCTCTGAAAGTTAAGGCAGTGGGTGTAGGGACTCCCTTCTGTGCTAGGCCAATGCAGGGTATTGTGTGAGACATCTGAGTAGATGACACCGTCACCCTGTCTCACTGTCTTTTTCCTCCTCCTGGTCACCTCCAGGGAGGAAGCACTGGGCAGCCAGGTTCCCCCTTTCTTTGTGGGACTCTGGACTGAGTGACCCTTGGAGAGCCAGGAGGAAGGCCAACTGATTGTCAAGAGCCATTTTTAAGGCAGCACTCAGCCATTCTCTCCATTTCAAAGCCTGAGAAATTTGTTTCCACTCAGACCTCAGGCTTCTCTTCTAGGCTCTTCTCATCTAAGACCCCACGCGTTATAGACACCTTTTCCACCTAGTATGACCATTCAGTCCCTCACGATGGCACACAGTGGGTTCTGGTGCATTCATATCTTTGTCCCCTTTCATTTCGTCCTTGTGATACTCCTGGGAGTTATTTCCTCCAATAGTTCATGGGTGAGGAAACTGAGATTCTGGGAGGTGAAGAGACTTCCCCAGCTCACCTGGAAAGTGGCACAGCCAGGACTCCACTCCACGGCATGCGTTCTCCCTTACCCACCAGGCCTCCTTCCAAGTCCTTCTGGCACCTAAACAGCGCTGTCTGCCCCTTTACACTTGGTTCTCGGTATAATTACACATGGGTCTTCTTAAGCCTTGCATCTGGGCGTGTGGGTCTGAAGGTGGAGGTCTGTGGCCATTGCCTGGCTCCACCCAGAGTCCAAGTCCGGTTCTATTCCTTGCTTTGGCCCCCGCTTCCAGGCCAGACCTCAGTCTATGGCCCAGCTCTGCCTCCCTGGCCCCAGCCGCATCCATTTTCCGGCCACACCTTTCCCGCCACTCCGGATTCCTCAGGCTGCTCCCCACCCCCTCCACACAGCAATCCCACTCTAGCCCCGCCCCACCCCGTCCTAGGCCATGCCCGCTTCTCCCAGGCTGGTGTTCGGGGTGTTCATTCAGACAGAGGCTTCGAACAGAAACCTCTTTTCAATGGTTGGGGAGGTCCCTGAGTTCCCACAATACTGAAATCCAGCCCTAAGGAGGCCTGGGTAGAGCTTGAGGCCGGAACGTGTGGGAAGAGGGCGGCAGTGAAGGTGGAGACGGTACCCCGGCCCACCTGGCCTCACCTCGTTATCCTCCGCGCCTCCAGGTGGCTCGGGGAGTCTCTCCGGCGCTTCCGCATGGGCGAGTAGGACCGGCGTCTCCGACGAGCTCGCTCGCGCTCCCGCTGCTGCGAGTCCTTCTCGCTGTACTTGGGGTCCCGCTCCCTGAAGGGGTGCGGTGAGGGGGCGTTACTAGCGAATTGGTGTGGGCTGGCTTTTCCGTGTGAGCGAGTGGGAGAGGGGCACTCACTTCTAACCTGTACCCTCCACCCGTCTGTAGCAGGGGATGCGGTCTGCGTGGGGCTGAGGTGAGGGGGTGCGGCTGGGCATGTGTCAGGGCGTCGGCCTTTGAAGGTGGGTATTGCAGGCGTGAGGATGAGAAAGTTAGGTGGGCCCAGGTGCAGAGTAAGAATCAGAACACAGGGATGAGGGGTCGTTTTAGGTGTGTGAAGAGGCGCAGAGCTGGGGATGTGAATTCTGACGTGTGGCTGTCGGAATATTTAGAGTGAGGACATTAGGACTCCAAAGATGTGGTTCGGGCCTCACTGCCATTCCCAATAGGACAAAGGGAACCACTAGGGTGCTTAATCATCTCCCCATCCGTAGGGCTTGACTTGCGAGGAAAGGGCGGGGCTTGGGAAATGCTCCAGAGAGGCGAGTCGGCGAGGCGGAGCCTAGCCCGAGGGGCGGGGTCAGTCCCGGGGGGCGGGGCGGTACCTGCTGGGGCTATAGCGGGAGTAGCTGGGGCTGCGGCGGGATCGAGAGCTTCTGCCAGGCGGGCTCCTCTTGCCAGACTTGGAGGAGTAGCTGGGAGAGCGTGAGGAGGACCTGGAGGTGGGGAGACAGCCTCTGCCGAGCCTGCTGAGCTCCGCAAGGGTCGTCCTGTCTGTCTAGCGTTGTATTCAACCGGTCCCCAGGCCTTTTTATTTCTGGAGGCCAGGCACAGGAACCAAGCCCTTACCTGAGAATGAAATCCCCTCCCTTTTGGATGGTTAATAATAATACGACAGCTTCCTCCTGTTGAGTTCTTACCATCCTGCCCACTCACAGGCTGTGTGACCTTGGGCAGGTGATGTCTCTGTGCCTTTGTTTTCTGATCTGTAAAATGGGCGTGATGGTACTTACCCTATAGAATTGTAAATTGTCAGTAAACTAGGGTAAATCATTTAGCATCTTGGCACAGAGCCAGCACACAGGAAATGTTAGCTATGATTGTTAGATATTTACTATGTGCCAGACTTTGAACTAATGTTTTGTGTGTATTACCTCCTTTAATCCTCAGCAGATCCTAGGATTAGGTACTGTGATCAATCCCATTCTATACATGGGAAACAGAGGCACAGAAAGGTGATGTAATTTGTTCAAGGTCACTCAGCTGGTAAGGGATTTGAACCCAGGTCTGTTTGGCTACAAAGTGCTCCTGACGTCTGCTAGACTATGTTGTTGTGCATCCAAATTACTATTGCAGTCTTCTTCCCTCTCTGCTAATGCCTCCCACTTTTAGAAAACTACTCCCTTGGTTTCTCTACCGGTTTCCCAGGAGTGTCTACCCTTCTTTCTCCAATAGTTTCATCTCACATATGCTATTTGATCGGGTAGTAGTTACTGCCAGGACTGGGAGGGATTACATGGCCACGTGCTCAGTGGGAAAGAGGGCTGTGATGGATTAGCAATGTCTGCTATGGGCACAAGAATGAGCAGGAGGGACACTCTCTCATGCTCTGTTTTTGTCAGCTTTCCCTCCCAGGAACACTAGCAAAATTTTCCTATCTACTCCTTTCAATCTGAAAAGAATTCTTGCTATCAACTGCCCTC
This sequence comes from Camelus ferus, assembly GCF_009834535.1. Lineage (NCBI taxonomy): Eukaryota > Metazoa > Chordata > Mammalia > Artiodactyla > Camelidae > Camelus > Camelus ferus. Next base: position 6,350,497 of record NC_045727.1, read on the forward strand.
ACCTAGGTGTTCCTGAGTCTTCTCCTGCTTTCTTAGGTGATCATAATAACTATGCCCATTAAATACTGCCCTGGGACTCTGTTCTTACATGCTGCCCAGGGTGATGAAAGGAGTCTGGACAAGGAGCAGCTCCTCCAATCTTAGTGCCCTGGGACAGTGGCTATGGCCCCTCGAAAATTTGCTTTTGCCAACCTGCTCTTTGGCTATACATTGAGAGATGTTATAAAAAGAGTCAAGATGAAACATATTTTTGGACACATTGAAAGGATATCAGGCATGTTTATCCCCTACACCACATAGTGTCCCTTTTCTGTGGAGCCATAGGAGGCAGTTTTCATACTTAAAAATCAGAAATAACTGCTCTTCCAAGCAACTGGTTCCAATTCTATCTTTTTTGTTAACAATGTAACGGGGCAATCTCCCTTTTTGCTTTGTCTGCCGGGGAGCTCTGAGTCACATTTGCAGCCCACCTCCAGAGCAACTCTAGTCATCCCTTGGTATCTATAGGGGATTGGTTCCAGGAGCCCCCGAGGATACCAAAATCTGCAGATGCTCAAGGCCTTATATATAATGGTACAGTATAATGAACATATTGGCCTTTCATAACCAGGGATGTGAAACCCACAGATACAGAAGGTTGTACAGAATGGTAGGACAGGCCTCTGGCACTTAACCTTCCTCCTGATTTAATTTTATTTCTCTCCTATTTTTCCCTGTTAACTTAATTTGCTCTTCTATTTATACATCTACCATGTTGAATATTTCTGGCAGCTTCCTTGCCTCCTTATTTGAAATGAACTGGCTTTGAAGTAATCACCTAAGTAAGCAACTCTTTTTCGATTGCATGGTTGCAAAAGAGGAACAGCCAGGGCGCTGTTGGAAAATTCCTGTTTATAGAGGGAAGCTGGACTCCATGAAGCCATGAGCTGATTAGATTGGATGGAATCTTCCAATTCCTGAGATCTCACATCTCTGCATTCTGCTATATCATTATTCCAGTTGGGAAAATCAAGCAATAACCAATGGTTATTGGAATTGAGTGGTAAAATGCAAAAATGGGCACAATCCTTCTCTCTGTATCCATGCTCCTTGTGATGTGACATTGCAGCTCCTTCCATTAAGAGGAGCACCCCTTGCTTCTATCTGGGTTGTGATCTTGTGACTTGCTCTGGCTAAGACAGTGGCAGAAGAAGTCATGTCTGTTCCAATCCTAGGAATCCCTGCATACTACTGCTCTCTCCTGGAGCCTTGTCATCACCATGTGAATAAGCCCAGACAAGCCTGTTGGAATACGTGAGGCCACATGGAGAGAAATGAATCAGCCGGGGACATCCAAACCAGGCAGCCCCCAACCAACCACCAGCTGATGGAGGAAACAGGCATGAGTTCAGAAGAACCACTCTGCTGAGCCCAGCCCAAACCACTGGCGCACAGAATCAGAAACGAAGTAACTACTTATTGTTAAGGATGCTGAGTTTGGGGGTGATTTTTATGCCCTGGAAGATAACTGATGCACATGAGCTCATCCTCATGCCAATAAAAACAATCAAAATTGATATTATGTTCCAAGAACTGATCTAAATGTTTTATAGTCCTCAGAACAATCCTTCAGGGTAAATATTGTTATGGTTTTCAGGTTTTCATTTTGCAGGCAAGGAAATAAGGCTCAGAGAGGTTAACTGACGCACAAGGCCACCAGCTAGTGGCTAGTAATGGACAGAATGGGTCTTCACACTGAAGTCTGTCTTGAAAGGACATCTCCAGTCACTCTAACTAGCTCCCTGAGGAGGGAAGTGCTGCAGGGCCAAGGTCAGAAGTGCGCTTACCTTTTCCCAGAGGAGGTGGATCGGCTCCTGGTGTACCTGGGGGAGGCCCGGGGGTTTGGGGATCGGGAGGAGTGACTGGAGGAGTGGCTGCTGGCGTAGGAAGAGCTGCGGGAGCACCCTCTCATGGGGGAGCTCCGGGCTGTGGATGGAACCAAACTGGACTTCTTCACCTCGGTGCATTCCAGACATGGTGACTGAAATCCTCTGCAAGGGGGGAGAACGTATGTTAGCACTGGGTGCCCGCTGGTCTGGGGGCATCTTGAGCTGATACTCACCTCCCTACCTTTGGGAGGTAAGTCTGGTTGGGGGACCTCCAGTGTGTTATCACAGCCCCCAGCCTCAATGCCTCTCCCAACCCTAGACGGCTCAGCTGGTTTTATAATTTTGCCTCTTGCTCCCCCAGACACTGAGCTCCTTGGGACCAGGACTCATGTCTCTCTGGACACTGTTTCCCAGCACCTAGGACAGAGCCTGATACACACATCCTAGGTCATCCATAAACAGCTGTGGAATAAACATGTCGAGCCTCTAAGTGTCCTGGGCGCTTCACAAGCATCATCTCATTTAATCCTCCCAACAACGTTATGAGGTTGGCACTTAATATCCTTTATTTACAGAGAAGACTCAGAAGGGCTAGCTACCTGCGCAAGGCCACCCAGAGTCTCAAACTCCCATCTGTCCAGCTCCAAAGCCCATGTCCCTGCTACCGTGCCAGCCCCTGCCTTCACCGTCTAGGGACCCCCTGATTTAGAGCTGCCGTCTCTTCCATTCCGCCCTCTGCTCATAGCTGACAAGACATAAATAGCCATGGATTTAAAGATCATTTCTATTTCAAAGTGAAAGGCTGGGTCTGAATTATTTAATTTGGCTGTCCACGTAGATCAAATTAAACAGGGAACTGCTCATGCCATGCAGGCTTAATGCCGGTTCTGGAGATAGATTTGTGTTTTAGTCCTGGTGCGCCAGCATCTCATTAACTGAGTTTCTTAACTACGCGGAGCCTCAGTTTTCCCATTAGCTAAAAAAGAGGTATAATAGTACTAGTCCCGTAAGGCTTTATAAGGAGTTTAGGAAGATTATCTAAGGAAAGCATTTGGCATAGTACTGAGCATTTAGTCAGGGCTCCGTAAATAGTAGCTGCTATTATTATTGTTGTTGTTGTTGTTGTTGTTGTTGTTGTTGTTATTGCTGTTCTCAGTACTTCCCGCAGATTGCTCTGAAATATATCAGTACATATCTGGGAGTATCACTGCCTGTTTCTGGAGACACTGATGTTTGCTCTGATCCAGCCCTGGCTCCCAGCCAAGCTTGGGTGTGACCTGAGCCAAGGATGTCTGGAGACAGGCAAACCCAAGGTCAGGTCCATGTGGGGATGCCAAGCTGTTTGTGCAGGACTGAAGCGGGCTATGTGTTGTGGACCAAAGGTGCTGTGCCCTGGAAGAAACTTTTAACTGCTTTAGTGCTAAGCCTTTGACCAGCTTCCTGAAACTGTGGCCGGTACGAACACACTACGTGTGTGGTGCACAGCGCCGGACTGACATGGCGGCGCCCAGGCGGGACCCCCTCCTCCTGCCCAGGCGCACTGACCTTGACTCTCTGCCCCTGCTGGTGGGGGAGAGGTTCTCCAAAGTGGCCCCCTTGTTCTGCGGTGAGGAGGTGGTGAAGGAGTTCCCTGAATCCGAGGTGTTGCCGCTGTTGGGGTCCTGGCTCTTGTTCAGGCCCCCACTGGGGCTCCCCTTCTCCGGACCCCGCGACCTGGCTGAGCTGATTTGCGTGGAGGGTGGCGAGGAGGTGTCGTTGCCTGAGTCGTACTCCTGGGAGCGTCCTCGGGAGGTGGTGAGCGGGCTGGCTGTTTTGGTCAAAAGGTCAACAGCAGACCCCGACCCAGTGATCTGAAAGCAAAAACACCCATTGGACCCGGCTGAGCGCCGGGCCTGTGGGCTGTGTCTAAAAAACCAAGAAATGTTTACCATCATGATGCACTGTAACGAAAGGAAAGAGAGGAGAGGAAAGAAGAGACGCCAAAAAACAAAAGCACAAATTCCTGAAAGAATACCACAGAAAGGAGATCTTTTTTTTTTTTTACCCCCTACTAGGATAACTGGAAGGTTTAGGTATCATGCAGAGAAAAAGCATGCGATCCAGATTAAACAAAAGAAAAAGGAAATTATACAAAATTTAATTTCTAATGAATTAACTCAAACAAAAGAGACAACTTAAGAGAAAGGGGGGGGGGTGTAAACACCCTTAATCTAAAACAATAATAAAAATAAACAAAGAGGGTGGGGGAAAGAAAGGAGACTATGGGCCTGAAAAAATATATCTTGGAACTTAAAAACAAAATGAAACAAAAAAGGAGATAAAGCCAAAATTTTAAATATCAACCAAATCCTCAACGAATTTGACTTTTCTTTGTTTAAAGAAAAAGTCGCCTGAATAGAACCCTGAACAAATATCACATGGGGAAAAGAAATGAAATAAAGATGAGAGGTTTTTATTTATTTTTTTAATATAAAGTCAAGGTCATAAAATAATATTTTAGTAGTTTTCAACTAAAGGGGAAAAGAAAGGTGGGGGGACAAAAAAAAATGGAAGTCAAATTGTCTGACTGAAAACAAATGAAAAAAAAGCTCTCTACAGATTTTTGCGTGTGTCCTTTTCCCCCTGGAGAAGGTAGCTAAGGCTCTTGATTGGCTTCTAATAAATTCTCTCATGTCTTTGCGGATTATATCCACTTACCAAGCAAGAACTCCTCCTTTAGTAGGTAGGTAAGGTGTAAGAGAAAGGGAAGAGCGGGCAAGGTGAGTCCATCATTAGAGTCGCAAATGACAAGAAAAAACACACACCTTTCTGTACATCCTCACACTTGGCCCTGAGCTTTGGGTTTTGCCTTTTCAGTGTTCTTGACAGGTGAAGCATCACTTCCGGTTGGTTTCCTCAGTCAGGGGACCTCAAGCCATCAACGCTAACCTCGTCAGTCCCTTCACACCCAAGCTGGATCAAGAAACCCTTGCTGAAAACGCAAATGGCGGCTGGAGTTGGCATCTATCTTAAGGTGTCAAGACCAGGGATTGGGGGGAAGGACAGACACAGGGAGGGTGTGCTTCCAACAAATGGCTCTGGGGGGGCTTTTGGGGTGATTGGGAATGAGGAGGGGTCTCCAGGATCCTGTGTGGGGCTGATCTAGGACAGATCAAGGAACAAAGGAGGTGATGGAGAGCCAGCCCTCGGGAAGGCTACAGTGGATTTAGAAGCACAATGGATGGTTTTCTTTAAACATTCAGACCAGTCTTCTGGCTGGGATGACATAGAGGGTTTGGTTCTGGTCCCCACCAACAGTACCACAGAAGAGGGACCTCTGCGCTGGGTGTCCTCCAGCGATAACCATCTCCAGGGGGTGAGAAATTTGTGGGGCTAAGAAGGCACCACTTGGAAACTACACCCCCCCGGCACCGAGATTACTCTCTGGGTACCTGAAATCCCATCATTCTGTTCAAATGGCCCCTGAGCCCGCTTCCAGGCTCATCCTTGGATCTGTTCTCCCAGGGGTAGACCATGCTTCAAGTGCGCACATCCCTAGGGGCAAGCATGGCCATGTGAACAGAACTTGGGTGTTCGGGCTGAGGTGTCCACGTGCACGTGTGGGAGGGAGGTCCATCACCCTGTTGGAGGGTGCAGGATGCGGGGCAGGGGAGAAAGGGAGGGGCCAGGGCTCCAGGGCAGATTCTCCCCACACTGCCATGTTGTGGCCTGGCACTCAAGGGGTCTGAGATTCTAAATCCAAATCTGACCTTCCAGATCATTTCAAAAGTATGTTTGCCAAGATAAGGGGACGTATGTCATCTAAAGTTTGCTGGCTTGATTTATAAACATTTATAGCTATAGTATGTGGCCCTCTTAGACGCTTGTCCCAGGCCCTACAAACGTGAGTGCGGTCTCACCATCAAAAGCCTGCTTCCCCCAGCCCAGTTTCTCCCGTGCTCCTTGGGCCTAAAGAAGGGGGCTTTTTGGGCTTTCTTAAGGAATTTTTTCTGCCTTCTCAGCAGTCGTTCATGAGGGGGAGATACAGAAACACCACAACTGTGAGAATGACCGAGACGATGCCACCAGCTCAGGACGTCAGTTCCTGGAGCTGGGGAGGCGGGATTTCCTTTGTGGATTCTCCCAGGAGGCTCTGCGCACAGACAAGGTGACGATCCAGCTTTACCAGGTTCCACCCAGCACAGTTACCACTGTTTCTGCTTGGCAATCTGCCTAGCTTTGCTGTGGGACAAGGGACTTCAAAATGACGTTGCCCAAGTAGGGTTTTCTAGAGTGAGACTTCTTTAAAAATTAAGGTAAAGGCCCTTTGTCCCGTTCAGCTCCTTTTGGTCTTCCCGTTTGCAGGTTGGATACCATATTTTTCCCACCTCTGGGAGTTCGGTGGCAACATGAGCATTTCCATCGCCTCTGTCGGGAGAATGAGGAAGCATCATGCCAGACAGTTGGACCCTGGGACCTGGGATCTCAGGCTGGGGCTTGATCTGGGGATGGGCTCATGGAAGCTTTGCCTCAGAGATGGTGAATGTTTCGTAGCCAGTATATCACGAGTGAATGAGGCAAGCCGTCCTGGAGGGAACCAGGCTGGACTATAACTCGAGTGAATGGGCCTATGAGTATGATGATTTCCATTATCTTGTGGCTGGCTGGCTGGCTAGCCCCTAGGCTAGGCCGTTCCCACCTTGACTACTAATTTCACAGCATGTGCCCTGTTGCACCATGGGTCCCCAGGGGCCAGGATGTCCTGAGCAGAAGGCTGCTCGGGGCTAGTGGATATAGAAGGGGATTTTGCCTTTTTCACGTCCTCAATCCCACACTCTGAGCTCATGGGGCCACTTTCAGAGTGTCCCTACCTGACTGTGACTACTCTCCACATGTAACTTGTGTGATTTGAATTGAAAACTCCATAAAACATCGTGCTTTTCCATCATCACTGGCAAACAGAGACAAAGGTACTAATGAAATATTCTCCTTGCGTTGATCCTGGTGCCTGAAAATACCATCTTCTCCTGCTTGTTCAGAAGTCTCATTTCTTTGGATGGATCTAAATTCTTTGACATTTGTGACAATGCCCTTTACAAACCAGCCCTGCATCCTCCACAGACCTCATCTCTTCCATACACCTCCTGGCCCCCCACAGCCTTAAGCCAATTGACTGGATAAAGTTCTCTTGGTTCCGCCCTTACAGCTTGCTCTCCCAACCCCAGGCCATTTGCACATGCCACCCCCCCATCTAGAACATTTCCTCCCTCTTCCTCACTTCACATGGCTAAAGTTACTCACCCTCCAGTTTATATATCACCTCCTCTAGAAAGTCCTTTCTGAGCCCCAGGCCAGGATAGCATAAATCTCTTTCTTCCATTTATTCTTTCATTCATTCACTCATTCAAAAATGAGTGGCTTCTGTTTGCCACAGTACTGTTACTCCCTGAGGTAACTGCTTGTTTTACCGCCTGCCTCTGCATCTGGGTGAGAGCTTGTTGAAGGTAGAGACCATGCATGACTGGTTCAGTGCTCTACCCACCAGTACCTGGCACAGAGAAGGTGCTCAGTAAATCTTGCTGAATGAACAAAGCTGCTTAGAAGTTTGAGCTTGGAAGCCTGGACCCATCCTAACTTAACTCATTGGTGGAGATAGCTGGGTGACCAGGCCTTGTTGGGGTCCAACAGAGTGAATGCCAACTTGGGAAATTAAATGGATTTTAAAGGAGGAACTGGCCTCCAGCACACTCAAGATAATTCTAGGAAAGTAGGTGGGCCCCTGGCTGGAAAATTGGGGTCTTGAGAGCAGCTCAGGGCTGGGTATGTGAGCCAGAGAGAACCTCTAGGATCAAGTTTTGTGTCCTGGCCTGTGGCAGAGAGCAGGCTCTTCCTCCCAGCCCTCCTCAGACCTAGGGCCCTCCGAGAAAGCACACGGGGGCACCATCAACAGATACTCAAGTTCCAGGCTAAGGTGAGACGTTCCAGACCTGAGGACCCTTACAGAGGAGCCAAGCGGTGCTGCGTCTCCTTCCCGCCTTTGCCACCCTCAGCTGTTTCGGGAGTTCAGGTTAAAAGATGCACTGGGTCTGGCCACTTGCACATCACAGGGCTGCTGGCCCACACAGTGACTTTGTTCTGACGCTACAAAGGTCTCCTCCTGGATCAGGAATTAGGAAACAGCACCCCCTCTGGCCAATGAGAAAAAAGACAACACCTTTATGTGGGCTGAAGCCGCCCCAAGTCAGTTTTCTCAGCTGCATTGACAAAGGGAAGGTAGGTGGGGTTTAACTCTAAAGCCAGTCACCCCTGTACGGGGCACAACCAGCAGAACATAACATCCCAAGCAGGTGCTGGGTATGCAAATCTTCTCACTCTGTTTGACTTGCTTAAAGGATTATTTTGAGGGTCGGGGCGAGAGGTGGTGGCCTGATGACATTCACTCCAGCTTCTCCCAGCTGAGCTCTACTTGGTTTTGTTTTGACAAGTCTTGACGGTCTGTGTCTATATTTCCAGGTGGTAGAGATGTCTTAGTCAATTCAGTAGGGATGTCTGGATAGTTTAATAGGCTCTTAGCCTCAGACTCCACTTTCTCCAGAGCTCTGCATTCACCCCACACAGAGGAGGAAAGATACAATCGAGGGGAGCCGAAGGCAGACTGTGTGTGTGGGGGTGTGTGTGTGTGGGTGTGATGCCAAGACAACGCAGAGCAGATCTTCAAGTCAAGGACATCATGACAGGCAGACAACAGAGGCCTCTGTGCTCTTGCAAGAATTCTTGCCCTTGTGTCCTGTCCCTGAGTGTCTCCTTCCTAGTCAGATACTCACTCCCACTCCACCACGTAAGATGCAAACTGCTGCCCACTGGATGCTGACCTGAGAGCACGGCTCGCCCCTGCTCCTCCCTGTCTCTCAGAATTCATCTTTGAGGAGTTCTTCTTCATCCGTTGGGAATTTCTCTTCTAATCACATAACTGATCTCCGCCCCCGTATCCCCAGCCTAGCTGCAAAAGGGTCCTCAAGACGCCTGCTGGGAGGAGTCATCCTAGACCCAGCGCTGTCCAGGAACAATGCCCTCCTGGTACCGGGGACCCCCGTTTAAGACCTGGGACCCTCAAACCAGGGCTTTCTTCTTTGGTCCACTCTGACCCCTTCCTCCAACTCAGCCTTGCCCTTCCTTTTATGTCTTCACAAAGGCCTATCGGTGGGGGGAGGGGAGCTTGGCGTGAAAATTCAGTTCCTGTAAGATTGGCTTAATCACCAAGTGAAATAACACCTGTCTTCAAAAGGATTCTCCTAGAAGCTGAGACAGGAATTTGGATGCTAGCAGTTTGAGGTCCAGTAGCCTCTATAGGGGAGTGAGGCAATGAGATGGGGGAGAGAAGGATCCAGATTAAGATCTGTTATCAAACCAGCTGGAGGACACTTGGGAACCAGTGCAGAACTGGCTTCAGAGTTAATCCCAACCAAGGAGGGAGCTGGGGTATTGATACATCAATTCCCCACCGCTCATGGGTTAAAGGCTGCTCCCCGGGGGTGTCAACTCTCTAGTAGGTCCAAGCTGCCACACAGCCCAGCACAATGGTCTCTGGCAGCCAGAGAACATTACCCGGTAGCTGGAAGTCGGCAGTGTGTGAGGTGGGGAGGGTGAGGGGATATAAGCAGACAGCATCTGTCTCAACACTCCAAATCACCATTGGAAAACTGGCAGGCTGTGTTACACTTTGTTTCAGATACGCTTTCTTTCACCCACTTAGGAGCTAAACAAATTCATGTTCGACAGTAAATTTGAATGAACTGTCAACATTACAGAGTGGGGCAGATTCACATAACAACCCTATTTCTAGTTCATGCTGAAAAATAGGAAGATCTGGCAACACTGAGTCCCCATTCCTGCTTGGTAATAACTGGCTGTGAGTAATTGCAGCTGCCCCTGTCAGGCAAGGCACCAGCATTCCTGGCCCCAGGCCCCGTGCGGGTCCCTGCAGCTTACATCTATCAGCTGCCTGGCCCCTGAGACATCTTCGTCTGCGGCCCTCTGCTCTAAGTGCTCGCTGCTACCTGGATCTCTCTGAGAGCAGCACAAACATGGTGCATCTTGTGTGTTTCACGTCTCCCTTCCAGAACCAGGAAATGGATTGTTCCATCCTCCCCATTTCTGCCCTTTCAATCCCTCCAGGACGGTGTCAGGGAAAGCCACCAGGAGACCAGAGCCATGAAGCCGTATCCAGACCCCAGAGCTATTACAAGTGCTTCCCTTCTGGGTCAGGATCACCAATCTCAGATATGATTTTTTTTTTAAAGGAACAAACTGCTTTTCACAAACTCAAGGCCACTGGGAGAAAACAAACATATACGTTCCCTTTATTCTCCTGGCCCCCTCAATGTGAAGCTCCAGTTTTTGTTTTTGTTTTCTTTTGAACTCATAAGCTTGCCTCATTTCCTGGTTCCTTAATATACTCAGTGTTAACACTTGGGTTTTTCTAATAAGTAATTAAATCCCCCCCCACGAACTCCAGCTCCCAGTGTTTCACTGGGAGTCTCTCTCAGCCCTCCAGGGAAGCCGGCACTGTTATTTATTGTTTTCGTTTCAAATCATTATTTAATCAAGAATGGGGAAAAAAAGGCAACCTCTCACTTACACTTCAAAATTTAATTTCAGCTGAATTCCGAGATCAAGAGGCAGCACGGCCTAATAGGTTACAAAAATACAATCAAGAAGAGAATTCCAATTAAACTGAACAAGTCCATTTACCGAGCTTCAAATGGCCCCATGGAGAGAGATGGCTATAAATTTTTTTTCCCTCCCTGCCATATGGGGGACTGGAAATTCTCATGTGAACGCAGCGCTACATGGCAGAGCTTTTAGCTAGAGGGTTCTGGTTATTTCTTCTTTTCTTTTTTTAATCCTTTTGTTTCACAAAGACATTAAGTTTATTTTCCTCTCTGTTGTTCATCTTCCTTTGCACACTAATTTGGAAGACAGCAAAAGAATGGATTCATTGACCTGTTAGGAGTTCATTTGAGAGGCGGCGGTGGGGGATGGAGAAAGACAGGGAGATCTGCTGAGGGTGGCGGAAAGATGCTGAAGTTCTTAGGGCTAGGTGGGCCCCCAAGGGGCTGTGCGCTGAAGCTGACCTTGGACCCAGGATGAGGTCTGGCCTCCTCTCTCCCCTCCCTCCATCGGGAAGCTGAAAGGGACTGGCAGTTTCAGCCTCGCCATTTCTCCGAAGCCCCTCCTGATGGCCCTCAGCCCACTTGTTCTCGAAAATTTCCACATGCATCCTGTTAGGCAAACTGTTCATCAGCCCAAATAGAAACCAGAAAAAAAATAAGTTCAATGGAATGGGGTTTTCATCCAACTAAATGCATTTGCTTTTAAAGCCTCAGCCTTTCTTCTGTGTCTGTTCCACCATTTCTGCTGGAAAATGTCCCTGTCATTAGAGAAAATGGTGGTTTTCTTTTTTCTGTCCTTGCTTGGCAAAAGTGAAAGTGGGCAACGCTCTTCCATTTTTCCATCGAAAAAGAAATAACTGGCCCCACAAATCCCCAAGTCTCACGCCCCCACCTTCTTCTGCATTTTGGCCCCTTCTCTCAGAGACAATGGACAGCACTGGAGGTTGAACCTCCCAGTTTGAGCAAGAGCCCGAAGGCTTCTGCCGAACGTGCGAGAGCCTGGGTCAGAGGTCGGAAGGCTGGACCATCCAGAGCTGCTCCCTCAGCCTCATTTTCCCTGTTTGCAAAGTGGGGAGCATACCTCCATTCCGCCAGCCTCCCGGAGCTGTTCTGAAGCTCCCCTGAGCCCTTGGATATGGTAAGCTTTCTGGGGCCAGAGTTACCTCAAAAACACCATGTCTGGGTTTATTTGGGACAAGTTTAATTAAGCCACCGTGATGACACAGAACAGCACTAGCAATCGCTCTATGTGGAGTGTTCCGTCCTGAGCCTCGGGCTAAGTTTTTCTCACAGAACAGAAGCTGCCTGAGGGCAGGAACCTGGTCTGTCTTGCTCACTGCTGTCCACCCAGTGCCTGGCACACAGTAGGCGCTTAATGACTATTTTAAAAATGAATGGATACCTTATCTCGCCCCCTCCTCCAACCACTCTAGGAAGTAGGTATGATTATTTGTTCAAGGTACAGGTGAGGGCACAGAGGCCCAGCAAAATCAAAGGACATGAGGGAGGTCAAGTAATTAAGCCCGTGGACTCTGAGGGCAGACTTTCTGGGTTCGAATCCTAACTTCTCCATGCAATAGCTGCCTTTTACTTCATTTTCCTAGGCTGTGGTTTCCTCACTGTAAAACGAGGATGCTAGCAGCAGCTCCCTTGGGAGACTATTACAAGAAATCAATGAGATGACACAGGGAAAGAAGTCCGCCTAGCACCTGGCACGCAGTGGGTGCTCAGGAAGCATGAGTTGCTGCTGTTACCCAGCCTCACAGGGAGCTGAGCTCGAGAAGTCCGGGGTGTCCCGATCTGCTCCAGAGCCCTGTCTTCACTGCTATCCTCTGCCGCGTCCTCCTGGTCACACATTTCATGAGGTCCTCTTTTATGGAACCCCAGTTCTACTTTTTTGGGGAGTGGCATCTGTGCAGGGTTTTGTTGCCAAGGATTCTGTGGCAATTGTTGGCTCAAGCTGGAGGCAGAAGGAGGGGAAAAGGAGCCTGCCCTCTTCTGGGTCCAGCTTCAGTCTTCATCAGCCCCTTTTAGGTTCCTTCTGCAGTTAGGGCAGGCTTAACAGAGAACCCCATGCTACAGGGAAAGGGCTTGGCCAAACCTTGGGGCTACGACCTCTCTATCATCCAGTTGGCCCTCTGGCTATCAGACTAAGCTTCTGAGATACAAGCCATGATTCATACCAGCTCCCCTTTCTAATTGGGCTACCTAACCCACTTCACCTCTCTGAGCCTCAGTTTTGCCATCTGAAAAATGGTCATAATCATTGCATCTATCTAAAAGAACTGTTTTGTCAATCAAATGAGGGGAAAAAAAACCCGTGTAAAGTATGTGACCGTGCCTGGCATATAGCAGTATTTCCCCCTCCCTTCATTCATCAGTCATCTCAGTTGGGGGAACTCCTATTCAACCTTCAAAGCCCAGCTCACATGTTCCTTTATTTGTAAAGCCCTCTCAGACACCAAGACCTCTTAGACACTGTCTGGTCCCTCCTCTGTGGTCCTACTACACATTGTACTTGCTTCCATCACCACCAGGGGTGATACACAAAATATCCAACAATTGGTTGAGTTGAGGTACTGCCCCATCTGAAGGTAGCTGGTCTTGGCACTGAAGGGTTGTCAGGTAATTACTTTTTAGCTGGGTGGGGGTTACACCCCCAACTAGGGTGCGAGTATTTGAATATTTTAACAACGGAGGAGGTCCTGGTGCTCACTGACTCAGTCTCAGCCCTGATGGCAAGACTTACCCTACTGTACTGCAGCCTCCTGTTGACGACTAGACTGTGAACTCTGGAATTCAGGAAAAGTGTATTTTCATCTCTGTGTCTCCCTAATGCCTTGAGCAGAGATGACAGAGTGTAGATAAGGAAAGAATGAGGCCATGAAGGGTTGACCCTTTGGGACCTTCCATTTGGATTTGGGCTCTGACCAAGTGAGAGGGCTTCAGGTTATTTTTAGCTCACCAACTAGGATTTCAGCGAGACACAACCCATATTTGCATATTCATATATGCAAACAGGGCCCCTTGATGTAATGTACCAGTCTTAGACTTTTTAAAGAGCTGTGCATACGAGACGCATCTAATGGAGCATGGTAGGAACCAGGGCATAGAAGACCCTTCACTCCCGGGAATTCTGTTCACCCCTGGAACCCCATCTCCTGCCCTGGAATTCTACCTCCATCCCAATTGCAGTCTTCATTCCCTGCTTCCATTGGCTAGTTTCTCGGTTGTTGCCTCCTCTGCCCTAACCTAACCCTCACCCTAATTCCCTGCCCTGCTTGCTGACCTCCTATCCCATCTCAGCATTAACTGTTGTGCACTTTGTTTTACAGTTTTTACTTCCTTATAAGAAGGTACAGACTGTTTCTTATTCACTGGATCTTGAGAGTCACGTCAGAGCTGACCTTTTACAGATGTTCAGTAGATAACAGGTCGATCTCAACAAGTGATTGAACAGGTGACTCAGTGACAATGATTTTGCTGTTCTCTTTGGCTGAGAGTTTGGCAAAATCTTGGGGCCAGGACTCTTAGAAAACCTTTGGTCCAACCTGGCATCCTCCTCCCTCCCTGCCTTTGCAGGAGAGGGGATGAGAACAGGCCCAGCGTGGAGAGTGCTCCGAGGACCAGACTGGGTTGGGGCGGGGCATCCAATGTACCCAGGAGTCAGGGTGAGGCTAGCCATGTGGGCTGCAGCTGCCATCCAGGACGGAAGGGCTGAAAGCGGGGGAGGCAGGGGTCCTAGCTCTAGTCTCAATTCGTGCACCGACTAGCCTGGGCCTCGAACCATCCTACTAGGCCGACCACTCCACTACCAGGACTACCATCACTCCAACAGCTACTGCTTTTATCGCTACTATGATTTCCACTGCTAACACCCCTGCTGCGACTGGCCACGGCCAGCCGCCCTTACCGAGCATCTCTGTTACACTCTCAAATTTCTACTTCCATTAACTCATCACACCCACCCAACACCCCTCTATGAGGTAGGTCTTATGACTGTCCTCATTGTGCAGATGTGGAGAAAACTGAGGCACCGACACTTTATGTAACCTGCTCGAGGTTCTACAGTTGGAAAATATGGAGCCAGCCCCTGGAATGTCACCATCGTAAAAACCCGCTCCTCTGCAGAGTTCTGTCCCGTGCAAGCCCTGGGCTCAGCTGTTCACAAAACCATTTTGCTTTCGTCCCAACAACAAGGCTTTTGAAGAAGAGACTTATTATCTGCATTATTTTTTTGTGACAGATGAGGAAACTGCAGCTCCAAAAGGTTTAAGTAACTATCCCTCGCTTGGAGCCAGGATTTGACCACATAATCCTAATCCCGTGTTTTTAACAACTCTGACTTGCTGCAGCCCATAGCGGTAATTTCTTGTCTGTGAGTTCCGGATCTCTTTTTGAAACTGGGGCGTTGAGTGAGTTGAGCTCTCAAGGCTTCTGCCTTCGGGGTACGAATGAGTTTTCAGCTCTTCTGATAGGATCTGGGCCCACAGTGGACATCACCACTTTAAGAACCAATAGCCAATCTGGTACCTCACTAGCTGTGGTTGGAAGGACCACCTTTTTTTTTTTTTTTCACATCTTGGACCTGACTGATTAGGAAACCACCCCAGACACAAACCCACTGCTCCCAATGGTAGTTTTTAATGAGGGTCCGTTGGGGGCACCACATGGGCTGCCACAAATACCATGACCGGGGGACCGGGTGGCTTTTACTAACTGAAGAACATTCTTCTACCTCTCATGGCTCATATTTCAAGTTGATTTCTACCTTTGTAGCCATTCCCCTGGGAGACAAGTGGGCTAACCTTGTTCATCGTCCAGCGGAGGCTGGAGTGGTAAGAGGATTTATCCAGCCAAGCCAAGACTTGAACCCAGGCCTCCGGACTCTTTGCCTTACTGGGAAGAACTTTCATAGGACATTCGGGGAGGGGAGAAGGCAGGTGGGCACCTTCCATCTGCAAATATCAGCAACTACAGGCAGCTCTACAAAGGAGGGGCCTGGGGAGAGTTGTGGATGTGTTCAGCGAGGCAGAGGATTTGGGCAAAATTAGACCTTGGTGATACAGGGTGCCTTGGCTGGTATAGAAGAGTTGCCCAGAATGCACAGCAGGTAAGAACTGTTACGGCAACCAGACCCAGCTCGTAGCCACCGTCACCGTCTGTCGACCTTCCAGTGAGAGCCCCTGAGCTGCTCCTTACACCCACCGCACCCTTTCAAGGGAGCAGCTCTCTGAGCTGCCAGCCGCAAGTGTAGGCTAAGTCAGCGTAGACTCTCCTCCTGCCTGTGCGTCTGTCCCTCTAGAAGCTACAAAAGGCCTTTATATATTTTACGTTATTGGATACCCCGCAACAATCCCATATGGAAGTGGTCTTATTTCAAATTCACCAATGAGAAAACTGAGTTTCAAAGACATTAAGTGACTTTCCCAAAGTCACACAGCTAGGAAGTGGCAAAGTTGGGACTTGAGTTCAGATCCGACTCCAAATCCCTTGCTCAGGAAACTTCCTGGCATCAAACCCTCTGAAGTCACATCCCAGCCCCTCCTCGGTGACCCAGGGACCATTGTGTGATCCCATTCAGTGCCGGGTTGTGAAACTGGATTCCCTCTTGCTTTGCTCTGTGGCGTCACCCCAGACCTTAACCTCTCTGAGTCTTGGCTTTTCTGTCCCATCCGTGGAAGGGATGAGTGAGGGCAGCTGTGCCCTCAACTCCTCGAGACCTTGCATGGACACGAGAGGACACAGGTCAAGTGCTATATGAGCTCCTTGGAGGAAAATTCTCGTCTACATTCAAGGCTGTGTTTATACAAGTGAAATCAAATCCCAGCTGCAGCCTAGCTGGCGTCAAAGATGCAGACTTCACTGCAAAGCTGGAGCGCCTCTGTTACGTCAAGGACCCCTCTTTCCTTCCTCCCCAAAGAAACCGCCTACGGTGTCTGACATGTGCATTCCTGTAGATGTCACTCTGGAGACCAATATATATTTTCAACATTTCCCTGATAAAAAGCCCCCCCCCCCCAAATCCCCAAGCCAAGTGCTGCCAAAGGCTGGCGAATGACCATTTGGTTAATCAATGGGGAGGTCTGAGATGGGTGGGGTATTTGCCCGAAACTGAATCAAAATGTGTGGTAGGCTGCCCTGAACTTGTGCCTCCACCTCCCCCCAGCGTCATGGCCAAGACTGGCAGAGGAGGCTGTGCGGAATACTTACTACACCCCTGGCCGACAGGAAGCTGAGCATCTGGAGGGGCTGGCTGGGCGGGGGGCTGGACCGGGCCTCAGGGCTGGCCTTGCAGAGGGTCTTGGAGCAGCGGCGGGAGTGCCTTCGGCGGGACTTCCGCCCTTCCTCTGGGGACCGGCCGCGGTGCCTGGGTGTAGGGGAGAGAGACCTGAGGGTCTTTTAATGGGGAGCATGGCACAGAGGTGGCTGAAGGACCAGCAGGATCTGAAGACAGCCGAATGTGTTTGGGTGTGTCTGTATGAACTACATGTGCATCTATCCATCCATTCATCTATCCATCCATCCATCCATCCCTCCATCCATCCATCCATCCACTTACCCATCCATCCATCCATCCATCCATATATCCACCTACCTGTCCCTCCATCCATCCATCCATCCACTTATTTGTTCACATGACAACTGTTTATTCACGCACCTGGCACTGCCTGGGGGCTGCAGATGCAGCTGTGAAGACAGGAAGGGTCCCCATTCAGTTTACTGTCCTTTGTGTGCTTGTGTGACTGTCTGCCTGCCTGTTTGTGTCTGTTATGTGACTGTGTGTATGTCTGGGTGTGTCCATCTGTGTTTTCATGTGTTTGTCTATAAATATAGCTGCGTATATCTGTGTGTCTTCGTGGATGTGACTTCACCATCTGTGAAACAGAGGCATCTTATTGACTGTCACCCAAAACTTTTGGAAAAAAAAAATCTGACAAAAAATGACAAAGATGCCTTCTGTGAGCTTGTCGGATCTAGATTTGGTTGTCCGTCTGCAGTGGAAACCAAAGCCCTCTCTGACTCCCTGGAAAGGGCATATTTGGACTCTGCATTACCCATTAGCTCTGAGTCATAGCAGTAATAAAAATAACACCTTACGGATTTGCTTGGCACTTGTAAGCCCCTCTGAAGGTGCTTTCCCAGTCCTCTCTACAACTTGAAGCCCTAGGGTAGGTATTACTTTCTGATCTTCAGATGAGAAAGTTGAGGCTCAGAGATGTTTAGGGACCTGCCTGAGGTCACACAGCTTGTAAGTGGCAGAACAAGGGCCCCTGTGGAAACCAACGCCTCTGGTTCCTGAGCCGGAGTGTCCCTCTCTGCCCTGGGACCTCCAGATCATTTTTCTATGGAGTGTGTGGCCCAAGGGCCAGCTCCCAGGTTGCTCCCATGCCGGCTGGAGTGTCCCCCAGCCCAACAGGCACTGAGGAACTGGGGCTGCCACTCCAGCAGGAGATGTGGCAGCAGAAGGAGGGCTGCAGCTGGGGCTGCAAGGTGAGGCATTTCCCTGAGAGGTAATCTCCGAGAAGGTCAAGTGCGGGGCACCGAGAGTCTGCAAGCAGGCCCTGCACCATCCTCCGGCTAGGCTGGGCTGGAAGTGAAGGGCTCAGGTTTAGTCATACAGACCTGGGTCCCAGTCCCAGCTCTGCCAGTCACCGTGACCTTGCTCAGACCCCTTTGCCCACCAACCCGCAGTGTTCTCCACTATAAATGTCAGAAATGCAGCTGAGCTCAGGGCACCAATGCCCTCCAGACAAAGCCCACTGGGAGTGCGCTGTGGCTGAATGAGCGAGCATCTTTATGGCTCCCTGCAGGGACGGAGAACACACACCATGGGGAAGTGGAGGATGTCTTTGTCCGAGGGTGTTAGAGAGAACCCAGGATGAGCGTGTGGTGGGTGCCTCTGGGGAGCATTTAAAGAACTGGGGCTTTGTTCTGGATTGGATGCTGCCAGAAAGTGGAGGTCATTCTCTGACTGGGTGTCCTCATAATTATCCAGAAAGAGGGCAGACTGACTGAGGTCCAGGCTATAACTGGTAAAGAAGCAACAGTCACTCATATCCACCAGGCTAGAGAGAGATGCTGGTCTCTTCTGTGTTTTGGACAAAGTTTCTGTTTCATCTGGGCTCAGATCTGATTCCAGAAGGATCTTGTTTCTGTCTTGATCACATAGGGTCACAGAGCAGCCTTGTCTGAGGGGGACATTCTTTGAAACTGTCGCTGTTCAGTGGGGACACCAAGGCCCCCCGGGGATGGTACCAGACGCCAGGGGCTGCGTCTCCTTCTTAAATGCCTTCACTCTCGGCTCCACATTCACCTCTCCGGCGAGACTGAAAGATGTCTGCTGCCTTGGCCCCACCCCATCCAGCTTAGGTCAGAATGTCAAGAGGTGGGATCCAGGCCCTGGCATCTGTAACAACTTCCAGGTCGACCACAGCGCCGCCAACGCGGAGAAGCCCTGGCCTAGCGCGTGGTGCTGTCCGGAGAGGAGGAGAGAGAACGCACTTGAAACCAGGCACAGTGGCTGCTTCGGAGTAGAATTTAGATAAATACTTCTCCTCCTCCTTCTTTCTCTAGACATTCTGATTTAACTGGGAGGCGCCGGGACCAGGATAGTGAGTTTTTTTCAGTCTCCCCAGGTGACGTGAACATGTAGCCAAGTGTGAGAAACACTTAAGAAAGAATGAAGGAGCCTTTGGCTTTGGGAAGCTAGCCTGGTACCATCAACGAGACCTGGGTGTTCCCGCCGGACACAAACAATTTCAAATGTCAACGTCAACAAAGCCCCACCCCCTTCTTCTGCTTTGTGTTTTTCTCATCCACAAGGGCTTCCTCCCCCTTCTCAGGCCGGGAGAGCCAATGTGTCAGTATAAAGAGAGTCTAGGTTAGGAGAAACCTGACTCAGGAGGGCCTCAGAACCAGGTCCTTTGTGCTGTGTGGCTTTTCATAGGTTGCTTAGCTTCTCTGTGCTTAGAAGCACCCTAAGAGTGCCAAGCCCAGCTCCCCAGTTCAGTCCTAGCTCTGTCACTCAGTAGCTAAGTGACTGGCAAGTTCCTTAACCTCTCTGTGCCTCAGTTTCCTCCTCTTTAAA
Source organism: Camelus ferus (assembly GCF_009834535.1). Lineage (NCBI taxonomy): Eukaryota > Metazoa > Chordata > Mammalia > Artiodactyla > Camelidae > Camelus > Camelus ferus. The sequence goes on from NC_045727.1 coordinate 6,370,107, forward strand.
ATGAGGATGACAACAGTGCCTGCTTCGTTGGGTTGCGAGGGGGTCATGCCGTGGACACTGGAGGTACTTAGCACCTCAGCAGGGCGGTGCTAGTGGCACCTAGGAAGCATGTGTGTTAGCAAGTCCTGTTACTACTGTTCCTAGAAGTCAAGTCCTTCTGTCTGTTCTGCCTGCAGCCCTTTGTCTACAGGGAAGTGACGACAGCTTCTGAGGGTGGGGCAGGGGGCTGTCGCTCTGCTGGGAAAGCGGCCCCCCCAACAGTGACAGTGGGAGGCAAAGCTGATGGAGACAGTGTCTTAGGCTGGCCCTGGGTTGTGGCTGGGCTGAGGAGGCACCTCAGGGCGGGGGTTACCTGCTGTCACAGCTGGAGGAGCGGGAATCCGAGCTCTGGGACCGCGAGGGGCAGTGGTGGTGGCGGCGGCGGTGAGACTTTCGGGGCCGGCTTCGCGATCTTGGGAGGAGGGGAGGTGAGAAGGAGCAAACCAGAGGAGAGAGAGAGAGCTTTTCATCTGGTGACACACGTTTTCCTCTTGCACCCAAGTTACTGTCCCTCCCAAGTTATGCGTCTCCCCCCACCTACTCCCTGCACCCCACCCCCTGCCTCCTGCCTGTGCATTCCGGGTCTCTAACCAGTTTTTCTGAACACAAGTGAGTGGAAAGGGGAGATGGCCTGACCCTCAGGGCCCTCCCACTCTGCTGGTAGCAGGCCTGATGCAGACCACACCGGGGACAGAAATGCCACCTCTCCCTCAGCTAAAGAGGAGTCTCAGTTCCAGACGGTTTCGAGAGTCAATCAGATACCATAATGTGTGAATCAGTCGGGCACTAAAGAAAAATACGTCAACCGAAGGGCATGGGCTAAAGAAAGTGGCTTTGCCTCCCGAATGACGGCATGGTGCTGGGTCTTCTCATTTCTCAAGTGAATGTAGAAATAGAGATTTTTTTAATGTAAATTATTCCTATTTTAAATGGAAGCTCATTTTTTTTTTATTTCTTAAAAAAGACAGTGTTTGGGGCAAACAAAACACATTTGCAGAATCCATTAGGCCTCTGGGCTGCCAATCTGTAACCTCAGACCCAGAAAATTAAGTCTAGATTCCTCATACGGAGTTACAAACATCATCGACAACAAAGATTACAGTACCGATAATTACTACCACTGCCATGGAAATTGGTATTATAACAGGTCACTGCAGCTCTCTCTGAATAATAATAATGACTCAGAAGTAGCAGTGGCAGTGGCTGTGGTCACTGATATGATGTACACGGAATATCAATGTTTTGGGCCAAGACAGGAAGCCAGTGGGAGTTAGAGATGATTCTATCGGGAGATAGCTTGGTTATCCCAACAAAGGTCTCAGAATTCTTGCAATGTGATCATCAGACTGTATCCTTTCCCTGTTTAAAACTCTCCTGCTGTCCTCATGTCAAGTCCAAACTCTGACCTTGAGCCCCAAGCATCCTCAGGAGCCAGCCCCTGCCTAGCTCCCCAGTCTCCTTGAATTATGTCTACAGCCCTGGTCAGAAAGGCTCAAGCAGGCCTGAAGTGCTTGTGTTCTGGCTCACAACTTTCCCAGCTGATGATGTCCCGATGATGATGCTTATGGTGGGGGGGACCCGTCTCTAACACACACAGTGTGCTGGGCACCATGTTCTAAGCATTTGCCTTACATAGATTCATCTATTCCTCGCAACCTACAAAGCAGGTTCCCTCATTCCCACTTCACAGATGCAGAAGCCGAGGCACAGAGAGTTTCAACCACTTGCCTAACTTGCAGCCTAGAATGGTTACCTCCATCCTTACTCCCAGCCTAAGCGCCTGGTCCCGCAGGAAGCCTCCCCTCACCACCAAGCCCTCTGTCCTGCACCAGGGCTCCCACCGCGCCCTGGGCTTCCATCTCCTGCTGCTGTGCTGTGACCTGTCCCATGTCTGTCCCCGAGTCCCGCTGCACGGTGCGCTTCTCAGGCTGGGAGGTATGTCTGTCTAGTCTCCGTCTTTGAGCCCCGCACAGGACCTGCCACCTGTTAGGGCCTCTCTGAGGGATGCTGAAAGAGAAGCCAGGTCACTCCAGTGGTCCTTTGTTTAGAAGCTGCCCTGACCATGGGTCTCGGCAAGAATAACCACCTTTCTCTTAGGGGCACCTGTTTTTCCTGACTCCGTTTTTTCTGGCTTTCATAGCCTTCCTTTACATCCTGCTAGCGGTTTCTGAGACATATCCAGCTGCGCAGGCTGGCCACCCTGCTGCCCTCAGGCCAGCAGTCCTCACCTCAGTGAGGATCCTCCCGGGACTCTTAGGGTCTGGGCCCAGCCCTGGCTCATTGACTGTCGATACTGCAGCCACCCTGGACAAGCGATGCTGACGTCTCCAAGGACAGGCACTCTGTCTGCGCTTAGCGTGAACGTACACTCAGTGCCCGTGAATGCCTCTTGACTTGAACCGAACCAGCCTGATGATTGGGAAGTTCTTCCCTGAGCTAACTCACAGCTCTACTGCTTCCTTCTGGAGCTTTCCGCAGCCTCCTGTGCTGGTGCCTGAAATGCCCTGTTTCACACTGACCTTGGGTGAAGGGGCCCTTTGGGCCAGCAAAGCTGAGCACCCTCCCTCTGAGCCCCGCCTCCTCTTGTCCCTCCCCCAGCAGCCGGCTGACTTTCATCCCACTGCCTGTGAGTCTCACTGTAGAAGCTTCTTGGCGGGAGATAAAATATTAGTTGATTGGAAAACACACGCAATAACATTTGCAAGGGTATAAAGTAGGTGGGTTGTAACCAAATTTACTTTTAATTTGGCTGGGAACTGAACTCTGCAGGCAGCGCTGGCTGATTTGAATTTCTACTACCAGCTATAAACCGTGAACCAGCTGGGGCCCGAGACCAGGGAGCTCCTCTGATGTCTCCATGCCCGAAGCCCAGCAGCCGGGGCTGGGACTCACATGCCCACACGAGCACGCACGTGATCACGCCCGCTTAATCACTCATGCACACATAGCAGACACATGTGCACAGGTGAAAACCGCCCCATGCCCTCCGTATGAGGAACGCACACGGATAAGTAAGCAGTGCAGATGCAGAGCGCATGGGACTGGAGCACAGGCGCAGACAGGGCGCCTACATGCATACTGATCAAGTTCATGGTCACACAAGCACGGGCATACCTAATGCATTTGTGTGAACACAAGTATACACCATTGCACACACACACACTCTGTCCCTGCAGTGCACACAAATGTTTGCACGATAGAAAAATGTACAGATAATTACGAGCAATGTGCATGATACACATATACACGTCACGTACAAATATTACATGACGCACACCCAGGAGCACAGAATTCACACACAACGGGCGCACCAGGCACACACATGCACGCTGTTCACTTCCCTGCACACACAGACACACATGCATACACACACATCACACACACAACTTTGTGCCCTCACGCGTGCCATACCCACAACTGCAAGTCTACACACAGTGCTGTCTTCCCCTTCCTTCTCCCCTCTCTCCCACCCCTCCACCCCCTCCCCCTTTCCCTGTTCCTTGTTCAGAGACCAGGTCCCCCTCCTCCTGAAAAGAACATTCCAGGTGGAATCTGCTTACTGTTTTTTGTGCCTCTTCTCTTCCCTTCTTTTGCTTTTTGGGCTAGAGGAGCTGAACAAGAAAATGGCCAGTTAATTGAAAGATGCTAACTGGTCAGTTAATTGAAAACTTCAGCTTAAGTGAAAAACAAAGCAGTTGCAATGCTTAACACATGGTGGCCACACCCTCAGGCCACCTGAGAATGGACACCGATTGTTTCTAAGACTAGAGTGGTCACTGCCAACTTTCTCACCCAGCGGGTTCAGCTAGAGACACCAACCCACACATACAGACTGACAGTGGGGTCTGGAGGAGGCCCGGGTCAGCTTTGGTGGCTTAATACTAATGGTAATAACATCTGTCACCTTTTGAGGGTTTATTAGAGGGTCAGCACTCGGCTAAAACTTTGTGTCAACAGTCTCATTTCATGGTCCCTACTACCTATTGGGTGGTGGCGCATTTAACAAGCAATCATTTACAGAAGGACTTGGCCTGTGTCCCTTGGCTAGGATCTGGGAAGGCTTTGCTGGGGTGACTGGGGCTGATGTTTTTCTGTGTGCCCCAACGCAAGATTTCAACCAGCGGTAAAATAAACAGACTCTGGCCAGGGCAGCAAGACTTCCCAGGAAGGTGGACCGATAAGGAGCTGGTCCAGCAGCAACCGTCCGGCCTAATGGAATTTGAAAGCTGGCTTGGAACTTTCAGGGAAACCAGCCTGTGGCTTTCATTTTGGAGGAAACTGAGGCCCAGGAAGATGAAGGGGGCATGCTCAAGAACACAGAGGTGGAGGCTGAGAACTTGACCCTAGAAGCTGCCTAAAACCTGGTCAGGAAAGCATAAAGGCAAGCAAGCAGCCAGGGGCCACAAGGTTCTTACCTGTGCCTTCTCTTCTTGGAGAATGACCTGCTCAGGGGGAAAAAAGGAGGAGACAGAGGGAGGGAGGGAAGGGAAGGGGTGGGGGAAGGAAGAGGGAGGGAGGGAAGAGAAGATGGGGAGGGGGAGAGAGGAAGAAAGGAACAGAGGGAGGGGAGAAAATGAACATCAGTGAGTCTGAATTTCTTTTCCAGGGACGAATGTGTCGGTGCACTGGTGGCCATGCTACCAGGGGCCTGCGACACCTAGTGAATCCTCCTCCTCTTTGAGATCTGATTGATTGATCGATCGATTGATTGATTGATCAACTGATTCACTTATTCCTCCTCTTTGAGATTTGAGGCTCATACGGGAAACTCTGGTTTGCATTTTGAATTTCCAGGTCAACACCTACCAGTGCTTCAGTCCTCACCCAGATTTGTCAGTAAGCCTGTCCTGGATGAGGTGAGATGAGGGGTCCCCGAGAGAGTGCCCCTCTGCCTCCTCTCTCCCCCCAAGTCTCATTTTAATCTTTTCTCTCTAGTTGTGGATTCATCTCCCTCATCGTTTTCATCTTCCTGGGACAACTGGCTTCCATATGTTGGAACTCTTACTGGGTACCAGGCTCTGTGCTAAGCATCTCTCACACACAGTCTCATTCCATCTTCCCTCAAGACCTATGAAGTACCACTAACCACCGATTCGCAAAAACACAGAAGCTCAGAGATGTTAGTTAAGTCGCCCAGGGCCACACAGCTTCACCTGTGTAACTCCTGCTCATGCTTCAGAGCTCCACTCAGATGTCATCTTGTAGCACTTTTCAGGCCCCTCACCTCTTCTCTGTTCCCACAATCCCTGGGTGACTGAGGGCTCAGCCTTCTGAACTTAGCCTTCCTGTAGTACAGACCTCTGCGTAACAGGATCACCATTTTCCCCACTAGGATGAGGGCAGGAACTGGGTTCTGGTCCCTGTTCTGCTCCTGAGACCCAGAGTCCTCAATCATGACATGTAATGGGTATTTAATAAGTAGATGTGAAAAATGTAATTTAAAAAAACCCCCAAACCCTGAGGCCTTGTTAACTGATGGGAGAAAAAAAAAGCTCAGTGTGTTCACTACCCTTCGCTTCTATCTCCAAAAAGTCAACCATCATTAACCAAACATTTCAAGAACTTGGAGAGGACAGACTAGAAGTAGAGCGGGCTCAGAAGACGAGGGTTTGAGAAGAATCAGCAACAGTGTCCCCCTCCTAATCTCCCCTTTTACGGTCCCCCTTCCTTCCGAACCTCCAGCAACCTCTGGGCTAACAGTAGCCAGCAGGGAAAAAAAAGCCTGTTTCTAACCTTCTGGTATAGTCTCTTTCTCGTGAGAAGAAACCCTTCCATGAGAAGCCACTTGGCTTCCAAAATCTAGATAAAGAAAAATGTTCCCCCTTCCCAACCACCCCCTAAACTGGGACAAATTGCTCAGCACAGCAAGGTGACAAGATGGTGGTCTACAGTCATGGGCAGGCCCCTGCCTCTACAGAGGACTCCCTGTGGGGAAAGGTTCCAAACTCCAATTTTACAGCATCTCACTAATTGTTTGGCCCACGTCTTGTAGTCAGCACAAACTCACAGAGCATCGACTGAAGCATGTGGGCGGGTAGGAGATGTAATGGGTGGGGACCAAACTGAGCTGACAACACCCTGGCAGCATTGGCTGAGATGTGACCACACTCCCGGATTGGGAAAAGCCATGTGGGGACAATGTGGAACCACGGGTGAGATGCAGCGGGGATAGGGGTGGGGATGGGGGCCCAAATGACCTCTTACCTTTTGTTCTGTTGTGATTGTTTAATTGCCCAAGTAATCCACCACTGATGTAGGAAAATTGGAAGATACAGATAAGCAAAAATAAAATGTAAACCACTCTTTCCCTGTCATCCACAGTCACCACAGCAAATATCTTCACTTACAAAGACAGCTTCAAACTCCCTGCCCCCAGGGGCCAAATGGGCCTTGCAAATGTGTGCAGATGTGGGGGAGCAGGCTAGGTGGGGACAGTGGCAAATCAGAGCATCCCTGCTCTGCCTACATACACAGCAACTCCCCAGCTCCAGCCGCTGGCTGCCTGTGGGAAAACTGGTCCAATGAAGAGGGAGCTTCTGATTCTACAGAAGAACTGGACAACTATGATTTTTGCATTGCAGAATTCTTCAACTATAAAATGTTGGCTTGGACCATGAACCACGGATTTGAGACCTCTGGTGTATATCCCTGTCTTATTTTTTCCCATAAATATACACGTGTGTGTGTGTTCATGCATGTGTGTCCAGTGAGCACCTTTTGGAATGTGTGTCCAGGTCATAATGCCCCTTAACTCCTGTCCACAAGGGTGCACTGGTCAATCTCAGAAGCCCTGTTTTACATGACCCCATCTGGACCATGTAACTGGATGCACAAAACTGGACCAACCAGAAAGTCCTTTCCTTGGGAGTTTGAAATAAAGGAACAAGACAGAGAGATTCAATATTTCCTTGTAGCTGGGTCTGCCACATGAAGGAATGGGAACAGGGTGCAGGGTCCCCCCGTGTGCACCAGGGAATTCTACTGGGCTTCTATCAGCTTCCCACTGATTGCTTCTAGCCTGTCACTGAGGTCCGGCTGGTCCCTGAGACATTCCTGTCACCTGATAACAAACCCTGCTCTGGCCGGAGTTAGCGTTAGTAGGCTCTGGTCCTTGCAACTAGAGTCCCAAGTTATGTAAGATACAAAGACATGACAATACATTAGATGAGTATTTTACATACATGAAATGATGAGCTTCCAAATGACCTTTGGGTACCATCCCCTTTCGCCCCAACCCCCACCTCACCGGGCGCATCCCTGTTCGCAGAGGAGGAAGGACAGTACCTGTGTCGTTTATGCTTCTTTGAACTTTTTTTCTTCTTTTTCTTGACAGGCGACGGGCTATAGGATGGGGACCTGCGTGGAGGGGAGACACACTTCAGAGGGAGGCTTTTGAAGGCCAGGGTTGGTTTCACAGACAGGGCTGCAGCTCTCCCAGTAACACCCAACACGGATAATAACTGGTGTAATTCGTTTGCATTTGTTTTAAACGCTACCACGTGTTTTACATGTATTATCTCATTTAATCCTTCCAACACTTCTTAGGTCGGTACAATTGCTACCCTCCCTTTTCAGATAAAGAAAGTGAGGTTCAGGGAGGTGGAGTGACTCGCCCAAAGACACACAGCTAGGAAGTGGAAGAGCTGAGATTCAAATGGAAGCCTCTCTGATCCCAGGGGCTTTGCTCTCAATCATACCCAGCTATGGGTAGCATCCCATAGCTGCCCTGCTGGTCAGGCCGTAAATATTTATGTTCGTCTGCCGCCCTCTCCCCAGTGCATATACTTTGGGTCTCTCCTCTGCCCTACCCTGTTGTCTTGCTGGTAAGACCAAGCCCCTGCAGGAGGTCTTGCCAGGATGAACTCACACGGGTGGTACCATCAAGGGGTTACCTGGGAAACAGAGCCACCCTGGAATCGTAACTACGACTCAAGGCTGAGGTTTGGGTGACCCGAGTTCCAATCTTGACTCTACCATTAATTCACAAAGTCACCTTGGGCGTGTCACTGCTCACTCTAGGTCTCTTATTCCGCCACTGACAAAATGCTAAGGTTGAACCCTATGAGGACTTGCAAACTCAGTGCCAACTGAAGCCTGCCTCCCAGATAGTGCAAAGGGATGCTGCAGGTTGGGGGTAAGACAGTAGGGAGTGGTGGGGCCTGTGGTGAACCAGAGAGCACCTGACTGAGGAGGATGGCTGCTTCTCAGATCAGCTGAAGGCCTCACGCAGGAATGTAGGTCCGGGTTTCTAGAGCGCCTGCCTTTTCAAAAGAATTTGCCAGAAAAACATATTTTCATATGAAATCTGGGTTTTAAAGGTTGGCTACTAATTGAAAAGACAAAAAACACTTTGCAGGCCAACTGAACACACTGCATGAATGAATAATCGGAGCCTGATGCCTGTGGTCTCCTTCTTTGAAATGTTCTCCTGCCCACTCCTAGCATCGGGAAACTCACGCCACTGACCCCAGTTCCACCCCTCACTTGAGAATGGCGGCAACTCTGGGTCCTCCTTGGGCCTAACCTCTGAGAACCAGGCTAAAGGGGTGTAGAGGGAATAAGGTCCCAGAAACCTTGCAGTTGGGTCCCGAGTCATCCAGACTCTGCTCTCTGCTGCCCCCTGCAGGCTTCTTTAAATACTGCCTCTGAGATTTGCTGGGATTTTCAACTTGCCCCTCCACCAACGTAGATCTAATCACCCCACTGGGTCAGGAGTCCTGAACCTGCTTTTAGCCTAGGGATTGACAGCCTAGAAGAAAATCTGCAATATTTTTAAATACAAAAAAAAAAAATCAAAAGGAATTGTACATAGAAACATTCATAGGGAATAAAAGAGAAAACAGCTGGCAAAAAAATATCAAGTCCATTATCCTTGCCATTTGTATGTGGTGGAAGCAACTGAGAAGCCTCAAATCAAGTGTCTATAGGTTCCATCACCTCCTCTCTGAGCCTTTATTTTTCCATCTCTAAAATGGGGATAATAATTATAAGAGAAATGAGTCACAGTGACTATAGTTAACAATACTGTATTGTATATTTGAAAGTTGCTAAGAGATTAGATCTTAAAAGTTCTCACTGCAAAAAAAAAAAAAACTGTAACTAAGCAACTGTAATTATGTAAAGTTAACTGTAAACTTACTGTGGTAATCACTTAGCAATAAACACATATATCAAATCATGAAGTTGCACACCTTAAACTGACACAATGTTATATGTCAATTACATCTCAATAAAACCGGAAGAAAATTTTAAACAAAAATAACATGGGGATAACAATGCTTGCCTGGTATATCGTGGCCAAGGGTAAAAGAGATCACAGAAATCACAGTGTTTGGCACAGCCCCTCACACAAAGTGAGTTCTCCAAAAACAAACAAATAATAAATAAATACTCATGGTCATGACTATGCTTCGGATTAACTGGTCATTTACTGTGTGCCCAACACTGTAAAAGCTGCTTCCACATCCATTTTCTCATCTAATTCTCACAAAACCCCAAGAGGTAGACACTGTCACCATTTTATAAAAGGGAAACAGGCTCAGAGAGGTGAAGTGACTTGCTCAAGGTCACACAGCTAGTAAAGAGCTAGAGAAGGGATCTGAATCCAAGGGGAGTCACTGTTTGACTCTGAAACCCTTATTACTCCAATTTTGTCCTTTTCTCTGTCTTCAGGGTTTCATCTCCCCTTGGGGCCCTCACCTCCTTCTCTTCTTCCGCGTAGATTTCTTCTTTTTCTTCTTCCCCCTGGAGGAAGGTGGTGGCGTCAAGTCTTTGCTGCGGGAGGCACTGGGGGGAACACAGAATCGGGCATTAGAGGACCCAGGGTTCCCCACGCCCCCAACTAGGGCTGTTGTAGCTGGGATGGGATCCAGTTCCTTGGAGGGTGAAGGACCCACCATGAATACCTAATAACCACCTCATGGCTGATTTGGTTACACTTCAGATTAAATGCCTCAAATAAGGAGTTAATGCTGACCTAATGAGACAGACGCTATACGTTACCCAAACACTGATTGATCATTTAAAACAGAGTGATAGAGGTTAACTGCTCCTTAATAGATTTATTATTGAATCTGCAAATGGTTCACCTTGGTAAATAAATCAGTTTTTAAATAATTAATTGGCAGTTCAGCACCCTCCATCCCCAATATATCACGTCTGCAGTTCCTGCTGGAAATTAAATAGGAGGTGGAAGGTATGTTAAGTAGCAGCTGATTATTAAAAGTATATTTGCCAAGGTCTAATGTAACGAGATACATATCTTATATCACCTCACAGAACCTCAAAAACCTCCACTCTTCAGGAATAATTACTTCCAGTTCAATTAAATTCAAATGCTCAGGCTGCAGTTAAATGAAGTCAAGTTATCTACTCTTATAATTGGGGCAGGCTCCAGGGATTTTTAGAAACACTATCCCATGGCAAAAAGAGGTGGTTTTGGATGAAAAATTGCTTGGGAACTGAAACATGCCAACCCAGTTGAGCTTCACTGGGAAAATAGAGTATTATTGTCATGATTAGTAATAACACAACTACCATTTACTCACTTATTATGCACCAAATGTTTCATATACTTTGATAGTCACAGAAGCACTCTAAGGGTACTATGATTTTTATTGTCATTCCACAGGTGAAGAAAATCATGCTCAAAAAGTTATGTTGCCTTGCTCATGGTTGCACAGTTAGGACGTATCCAAGCTGGGGTTTGAATCGAAGCCTGTGTGATTCCTATCCTGAGAGCTTTCCCACAAAACCAGATGCCTTCTCAAACTTGTTTGTGTGGCTAATCTTTCGGAAGTTACTCAACTCTTTACAAAGCATCATAAAATGCTGCCAAACTTAATTCCATTCTGAGAATCTAGATCATGATAGCTAGTAGAAAAAAAATGATACAGTGATCAGAATGAATATATGTTAAGGTCTCTGCATTGCCAGGAAATAAAGATCACATAGCTATACTCTAGAACACTGTCAAGAGAGTCATCTTTAGCAGGTTAAAAATAAATATCATAGAGATTAAGAACCCAGCCACTTCAGTGCACTTACATGTTATAAATCACAAAGTACAGCACACATATCCAGGAAGCAAGTGGGCCTCTTGTGCAAACATGGTACACCACTTCCAAATTTTTCCTTCAACGAGGGCTTGACACAGGGTAAGAGCCTGATAAGCATTTGTTGAGTGACCAAATGAGGGATGAATGGATGAAATAATTTGGCCACTTGTTAAATCATCTCATTTCATATAGACACTTCCCAGGGTAATAGCTGCTAGAAATTTGGAAAAAAAAAATCAACACCCAAAATATTTAAGGGACAAATGCTTAAGGAAAAAGTAAAACCCTTTTAAAAGGGTGTCTTATAAAGCAGAAAGATCTCATTGTTTCAGTCAGTCACTCTCATTTCATTCTGGAACTCCAGGGTCTCAGGAGGGGAGGAAAGTTTGGGAACCATGGTCCTAAACTCAGCTTTAAGGGATGAGGTAAAACCAAAAAGCCCTTGGATCTGATGTCTGTGAGAGGGGATAATCAACCCCCTCCGTAAGCGCCAAACGCCCTTGCCCAGGTTGGTCTGCACTGCCCCTACTTCTTTATTTTCCGTGCACCAGTTCTCCTGGGTGCGCCCTCACACAGCGGGGGTGGAAAGGCACGAATTATGGTTAAGTGCACCGCCGTTACACGAGCAGCAGTTAACTGTGCAGCAGTCAAGTACACAGTGGTTCCATAGACAGTGGTCAGCTGTGCAGAGGGTGAGTCTGCAGCGGTAAAGCGCGCTGGTTCCTGAAACTGACACACTTGGATTTAAAGTCCTGCTCCATTGCTTCCTACCTGGGCGGCCCCTCTGAGTGTCATTTCATCATCTGTAAGATGGGAATAAAACGAGACATACCTGTGTCCTAAGTTCGCTGCAAGGAATGAGGGAGCTCACTCGTGCAGCGTGCTCTGGGCCGGCACAGAGGACGTTCCCAGTAAACGTAGTGTCTGTTATTATGATCATGACCTTGATGGTCAGTGGTAATACGAGTATCATCAATATTGTGGTTTTTATCACGTCAGAGAGCAGGCTGCAGACAGGAGAAGGGGGCAAGAAGCCTTGACATTCCACAATCAAACGGACAACATGGCATCACTTTTAGATTGTCATGCCCAGAACCTTCTCTTGTGGCTCCATGAGACTCCATCTAACACTTTAAGCATCTTCTGTATTCTAGGTCCACTGTCAGGATGTGTACACACCTGGTCTGATTGAATCCTCACCCAACCTCGAGAATTAGATCTCAGTATCCCCAGTTCATAGTGGTGAACACTGAGGCTCACAGAAGAAAACAAACTTGCCCAAGGTCACTCAGTAAGTGGTGGTGTCTAGGTTTGAATGCAATTCCGACAACACACTAAGTCCCCTTTGACTGGGAGACAACGTTTGGGAAGTACAGAAACCGTCCACCCTCACCATCTCCCTGCAACTCCCTCAGTCTCTACTGGAAACAACTCTTTTTTTCCTGTTTCTTGGGGATAATTTTCCAGAACCACTGTTGAACTTTGCTTCTCCAAGCTGAGATGACTTAACTGTTTCTCCCTCACTGAAATCACAGCCTAACTGACGAAAGCCTGTCGCTGAGAGGGTGGCCTGGGTGGGGGGAGCAGACTTCACCCGTGAAAGCTGCTCTGGCTCCCCGAGCTGCTTCATCAAAATTCAGGTTCTTAGCTAGAGACCCTTGTTCATCAGCCCCAGGGTCCTGGTGCACAGATTTTGGAGAGTGTTCTTGGAGCACATACGTTATTCCAGGGGACAGCACTCACAGCTTCCATCTAATCCTCTGAGGGGGTTTGATTTGATTTTAGGGTCAGAAAGAGGAACTGGCAACAGAGAGAGGGGAAGAGCAGCCAGAGAGACAAACTTCATTTCTCCATCCTCAACCTGGCCTTCCTCATGGGACTGAAGAGGGGGGCGGGGGCGGCGCCTCACCTGTGTGCTCTGGCGGGACTGGGCTCCCGGCATGTTTTGTCTCTCTCCCAGCTGTTGGTGCCCAAGGCCTGGGTGGCCAGATGCTGGCGCAGCTTTTCCGAGGCTCCATCCTGAGCTGGGACCACGGGGCTGCTCTGGGGTTCTGTCCTACGGGGGGGAAGAAATAAGGAGGCAACAGTGATAGGAAATGACAACGATTCTTTATGTTCATCAAACATCCACAGATGTCCTAATATTTCCAACTTCCCTCGTGGTTAGGCTGGGGACATGAGACTATTTGGGGCCAATGGTCTCTGAGTGGGAATGACAAAAATTGTTTCCAGTTCCAGGCGATAAGATCCGTGTGCCATCTCCAGTTCTCTCTCCCTCTGTCACAATGACTTCAGAGGCCACGTTATTCCTAAAGTTGAAACTATTTGATAGAGGAGAGATGCCTGAACCGCATCAGACTTTGCATGACAGAGATAAGCCTTAGTTAGGTTAAGCCACTGAGCTGCAGGGGCTTACTTGTTACCGCAGCATAGACCACCGTAACCTGACTGAACCACGGGGAGACGCTGGAAACCAGCATTTCACTTCCTTCCTCAAGACTTAATTAGAGGCCAAAGCCAGATAGGATTAGCTCAAACTTCCCAATTTCCATTTCTACCCAATTTTGTTTCCTGCCAAATCTGTCTCTGGAACAGAGACACCTTAATTCAAACACCATCTTCACCATTTAGTAGCTGTAGGTCCTGGGACCAGTCCCTCAACCTCTCAGACTTGCAGTTTCTTCAACAACAAAAATAGGAAATAATGTCAATCCATACACGGTTGCGTGGGGTGTGATGGTAAAATGAGATAACATAAGCAAACAGAAAGGCCTGGAAAATCTCAGTTCCCTTTCCCTTTACTTTTCTGTGAACCAAACTTCCCTCTGGGTGTCCTTAACAGGTACGAGGTCACCTACTTGGGACAGCAGTTCCCACGGAAGCCGGAAGTTCCTTCCTCTGCCTCCAAGGTGAGGTCCAAACAACGCAGAGAAATGACCTGCATCCCACCTCCTCCTCCAAGTCCCGGGAAGGGAAAGGACGTTGCCTACTTAGTCTTTGATGAGACTGTCACTCAAATCTCCTGGCTCCTAACCCAGGAAGTCAGGAGTCTGAGGGTCACCGGTAGATCTGGAACCATCAGCAAGCTCACCCTGCCTGCAGATCCCAGGTCAAGGACTAATCGAAGGCATTAGCATTTCTCCTGCATCAAGCTCCTGCAGCCAGTGTATCAAGATTGGTTTTATGACTTAGGATGAATGCATCTGATAAGCCCCCTGCTCCTTAGGGCTGCCAGGAGAGCAGGCCAAGCCTGGTCAATATTGAAGGGAGGGCTGCAAAACACATCCATCTCTGTCAGCCGTTTATCGGTGCACATTTAGAAGCAGAGCTGGGAGATACCTCAAGTCCAGGAGGGATGGAGGTTCTAGGCAGGTGTGCCCAGCCCTCCTTACTGCCAACTCCATGCTTCCAGAACATTCCATGTCCATGCCTGCCATCCCTCCAGTCTCTCTGTGTGGCATGCCACCTTGGCTCTTTTCAGATAACTCAAAGCTCACAATTTCTGCTCAGCCTCCAATACGGTTTGCCTCCTCCCATACTTGTCCTAGCCTACGCTAACCTAAAATTCATTCACTCCAATCCCCTGAGTGCCTGCAATGTGTCAAGGCCAGTTCGAAGTGTGGGGATGCAGTGAACAAGACAGAGATGGCCCCTGTGATCATGGGGTTTAGATTATAGATGGAAAAGCAGGTAATAAATGCATAAGAAAGGAATAAGATGGCTTGTTCAATGGTAATAAATTATAGAAGAGGATAAATCAGTGTAATGGGGCTAGGAAATGGGAGGGGGGTGACTTATTCTGTATAATCAGGGAAGGCCTTTCTGAGGAAGTAACAAGAGAGTGGAGACTTGAAAGATGAGGGACTAACTTTGCAGTTGGTGCTGGTTTTAAAATGAGTTCATAAATTCTTTGCCACTCCCGCCATCAAAAGCTGGCACCTAATCGCCGCCCCTCCCCCGTGAAGTGCTTAGTAGTGGCTCACTTTTAATGAATAGAAGGCAGTAGAAGGGATAATGTGTGACTTCCAAGACTAGATCGCAAAGGCAGCGTCCACCTCTTTCTCTTGGGCTGATCGCCCTGCGGGAAGCTGGCCGCCATGCTGTGAGGACACGCCAGCAGCCCCCGGGAGAGGCCCAGGGGGAGACAAACTGAAGCCTCTTGCCAGCAGCCAGCACCAGCCAGCGGTGTGAGTGACCCACCTCGGAAGTGGATCTTCTGGCCCCAGTCAAGCCTTGAGGTGAGACTGCAGCTGTGGGGGACATCTGACCACCAGCTCAAGGGCGATGGTGAGCCAGTCACCCAGCCAAGTTCCCGACTCCCAGACACCGTGAAACGTAACAACTGTTTCTCGTTGTTTTAAGCCACAAAGATTTGGGGCATTTTATTGCTCAGCAACATGTAACTCCTCCACGGGCATCTGCAGGAAGTGGGAAGGATGTTCCAGGCAGAAAGAAGGGCAAGTTCAAAGACACCTGACACAGACAAGGAATAGAAAGCAAGGGTCAGAGTGAGAAGAAGAGAGACCCGAGATGAGGTCTTTGTAGGTCACGGGAAGACCTTGGGGTCCCATGTGGCTGATGGACTGGCCTGCATTTCAGAACAATCACTCCACTGGCTTAGGACACTAGAAGGTGAGGCGGGAACAACAAAGACGGGCAGAGTTTTGCAATCGACTGGTCTCAGAGCAGGGTGGCAGCAATGGAGGCGGTAAGATAGGATCAGATACTGATGTATTTTGAAAGCAGAACCAGCATCCTTGGCTGCTGGTTAAATGTGGGTGGTAAGAGAAGGAGAAGAGGAGGGGTCAAGGTCGACTCCAAGGCTTTGAGCCTGAGGAACGAGGAGGATGGAGTCACCATAGAGAGGGTAGAGATGGTGGAGGAGGGAGCAGGCTTTTAGAGGACGTCTAGCCCCTTTTTGAGTATATGATAGTCCCTTTACTACCCTTACTGCAGCTCTTAATAGTATGTGTTGTGGTTACCGTTTCCCTGTCTTCTCTCATACGAGGCTATGAGCTCCCACAGACCAGGATCGTGTTTCACTGTCCCAGAACCCCCTGCCTGATAAACACTCAGCAACGTTCGTTCAGTGAATAAATGACAGAGCAAAGGCATCGGCTAAGGAGAACGCGTATTTGTTTCAAAAAGTTAGAAAGGGCTTTTGAGATGCTAATCCCTTCATGTTACACTGGGTGGAAATAACCCAGCTGGTGCCTCCATCAACTGAGACGGTTCAATCAATGCCTTTTCTATCCTTCCTCATGTTTCCCTTAGAAAAGTCATCAATCAGCTTATCAACGTCTGCGTACTGCCCAGCGGAGTCTTGAGTTGGGGACACACACACACACACACACACACACACACACACACACATATATATAAGAATGGAATTTTGTACTTTCTAGGGGCATTACAGAAAACCAAGACTCAAATCTGTACCGGAGGCAACCCCATAATAGGCAAAAGCCGAGAAGTTTTGAGAAATCTGGCAGCGAATAAATATTTGACACACAGAGCTGGCACTGGGCGGAAGCTCCCAGTGACTTGTGCTAACAGAGGCGTGGGTTATCTCCAGCGTTCGGGAAAGCTGGTGGATGCCCCTGCCAGGCACAGGCGTACTAGGCTTAGGGCGAAGACAGTGGCTCATCCGTCACTGCCAGCAGCAGGGTTTGGAATCAGGGATGGGGCAACCCTGACACGGTTTGATGAGGAGAGGTATAATGGAGCTGCTGTAAGCGATAACGTGGCACTCCCCGATGTGGCAGACTGCTCTTTTTGCCAGTGGCACTGGCTTCACCTTCCTGGTGCTGGGTACCCCACCTGGGGTTATAACACAAACAAAACTGTAATTAATTCTACTAGGCAGACAAGAAGCGGTGACGGAAGGAAGAAAGGAATCCTCTATAATACAATGTTTGAGATTTTTTTCCAACATGTTCTAACACTTTGCTTCTCAACTTTTTGAAAACTGAAAAAGGCTCAGGGAGCATGGAGCCCAGGCTTGGCCAAAGCTGGCACAGGATCAGAGGCCCCCAAGGAGCTTTTAAAAAAAATCCAGATTCCTAGCTGGAATGAAACAGGGTCTCCAAGGGATGAAAACAGGGGAACCTGCATCTTAACGAAACATCCCAGGTAATTTTGGGATTAGCAGATGCAAACTACTATGTACAGAACAGATAAACAGCAAGGTCCTACTGTGTAGCACAGCGAACTGTATTCAATAACTTTTAACAACTTACAATGAAAAAGAATATACATGTATACCTGAATCACTATGCTGTATACCAGAAACTAACACAATAATGTAAATCAACTCTACTTCAATTAAAAAAAAAAAAAAAAGAAGGGAGGAGGGTGTAGCTCAAGTGGTAGAGCGCATGCTTCGCAGGCACAAGGCCCTGGGTTCGATCCCCAGTACCTCCTCTAAAAAAATAAACAAACCTAATTACCTCCTCCCCACCAAGATTTGAAAAAATATAATAATAAAATATCTTTTAAAAAAGAGAAAGAAACATGCTGGGTTATCCTGCCTTTTATTGGACCAAGAATAAATCCAAACTGATTACTGGGATTAAAAGGCTCTGAAGGGTCTGGCCTCTGCCCCACTCTAGACTCCAGCTCCTGCCTCTCTCCCCGCCCCTTACTTTGCTCCAGCCACATGGCTTTCTTGCTGTTCCTCAGATGGAACAGGGCCTTTGCTCAGAGCCTTTGCTCCTTCCGTTTCCCTCCACTTGGCATGCTGTTCCTCCAGCTCTTTGCATGGCCGGCTCCTTCGTTTCATTCAAATGTCACCTTCTCCGGGAAGCCCTCCCTGACCCCCTTGTGTAATCTTGTTCCCCTCATCCCCCGCCTCCATCACAGTGGCCTGCTACGCCCTCCTGCACAGCATTTGCAACAATGTGAAATGACCATTTTAAGTGTTTACTGGCTAACCGTTTGTCTTCGGGACTAGGACGTAAGCTTCCTGAGAGTGGGAGCTGACTCCCCAAGGATCTGGTGCCTGGCATAGTGTGCCTTTTCGCGCAATAAACATTTGTTGAATGAGTGAAGGAATGAACTTACAAATGAATTCTGGTGACCAGTATCACGTGCAAACCACGAATCAGACTCAACCTCTCCTCACACATAAAGAGACAGAGGTCCAGAGAGAAGGACCCGTCTGAGGCCACACCGGACTGCAGCGGACGCAGACTTCAGTCTCTCTCTCTCCCTTCTCCCTCTCTCCCCCACAGCCCCACCTGTCTCCCTTCCTCCTCTCCAGCTTTGCAACCTTACAGGGTTTTAAGAAAAACTCTGTGTTCCATCGCTGCTGAGGAGTACCGGCAGCTGCCTCGTTTTTTACCACACAGTCCTTTGATGTTGCATAAAAAAAATACTTAAAAGAAGGCGAGATCTTCGGGGGACAGCTAAAACAGCGAAGTCAAGGGCTGGCACACTCCACTTCACAGAGGGAGGGAGGGAGGGAGCCAGGAGTGCTGAATTCCTCAAGGCCTCCCGCTTCCCTTCCTGCTAATCAGCGACCCGGAGCTTAGAGGCGGCTCTCCGTAGTCATGGCAACCAGCAGATTCCCAGCCTCTGATAAGAGCGCTGAACTTTCCGCAAAACTCTCCAAGATTGCTTGGCTCCCTAGCTGCTTCCCTGCTTCCCCCATCAAAGCTCCAGACTCCAACAAAGTACTCAGCCTGGGCGGGTGCAGACCCCTGTGACTCAAGACTAGTTTGAATTAAACGCCCGTTTGGGGAATCAGAGGCAAACAGTGTTGGAGGGGAGTGAGAAGGGCCCCAGCCCTGCCCACCTCTGTGCAGAGTGGGCAAACTGAGGCCCCATGATGCCAAGGGACTTGCCCAAGGCCACACGGTGACTCACAGCGGAGCTTCAGCTTGAACTGTGGCCTTCTGACCCCCAGTCCAGTGCTCTTTCCACGTCCTTTGATTGACAAGATTGACAAGAGCTACCATTTGTCAAGCACCTACTCCGTGCAGGACACCAGGCTAAACACTTCTCAGGCATCGTCTCATTTAAGTTTCCAAGAAACCCAGGAGCCAGCATGGCCATGCCCACTATACAGATGGAGAAACTGAGACCCGAGGATAGTAAATGGTAAGAACACCAGCTGCCCTGCCTGTTTATAAGAATCAACTGAGAAAAAAAGGAGAGCAATCCAGAAAACACTGTTAGGATATAAGGAAGTAGTAAATGGGGGCCTAGGGTGAATCTTGGTAATTTCCCTGTGAGACAGGGATGTGCCTTATGTGTCTGGAGAAGGGGCTGTGTAAGGGGAATAGGGGCAGGTGGCCGTGTAAAACCTTCTAAAAGATGCACGGAAATTGGTCATGTGCAAACGCTGGGCAAAGAGACTCAGCAACGGACTTTGCGTAACTTCAGAGGAAGCAGTAAGTTGGAAGAGATGGTCGGGGTGGAGGGTGGAAGGTAAGAATTGAGACTTCCTTATTTCATTTAGCATAATGTCCTCAAGGTCCACCCATGGGGTCACAAATAGCAGTGTTTCCTTCTTTTTTATGACTGAATAGTATTAATTTTATCTATCTATCTATCTATCTATCTATCTATCTATCTATCTATCTATCTATCTATCTATCTATCTATCTATCTCCTGTCTATCTATCTGGCTATCTATGGCTATTAGATAGGCAGGTAGATCTCACATTGTCTCGATCCATGCATCTGGTGATGGACACTCAGGTTGTTTCCATGTCTTGCCTATTGTGACTAATGCTGCAATGAATGTGGGGAAGCAGAGAAAAACAGGAGTTGAGACTAAGGAGGCAGGGGCGGGAATCTTCAGGACCACGTGGACAGGTGCTCCTTACACCTTCACATGTGTGTGATCTTGTCCGAATGCAGGTGCCGATTCAGTGGGCCCGGGCTAGAGCCTGAGCTTCTGCATTTCTAGCCAATTCCCAGGTCATGCTGCTGCTCTGCGGACCAAACACCGAGAGGCCAGGCTGCAGGTTTTACAAAGGATTTGGACTCGATCCTGAGTCCAAGCCCAGCCTTCCAGCACCCTCTATCCCCAGGCAACTGATGAGAATGGTCTAGTTCAGTTCTCAGGGCTGAGCGCATGTGAGGGCGTGAATGTGTGTGTGTGCACATGTGTGTGTGTGTGTGGTAAACACTCTAGTATATCAACAATTTGTCCAGCTCCCAAGTTCAGGTCAAAAGACGAAAGAACCATATGGAGAAAAATCAACTCAGCATTTCTTACCCAGCTCAGCCAAGAAGGTCAGGCCCCCAGACAGGGGTGTGGCCTCTCATCACATAACACATCCCCAGCTGTGCTCCAATCCACCCCAAACCCACCCAGTCATGCCCCCCTTCACAGGCTGGCCTGCTGCCTATCTGCCTAGTGCTGAGAGGGGGGCTGGGTTGGATCCTTGGGGCTGTCTGAAATGCAGGCTGCCCCCAACTTGGGAAAAGGCTGAACATCGTGGTTTTCCACTTGCACACGTTGCGAAGGGTAACGAGGCGATGCCGGGCAAGTGCAGAGGTCCTGCAGAGTCCTACTGACCAGGGTTCAAGCCCTGATTCTACCAAGCTGTGTCACCATGGGCAAGAATGACACTTCTCAGTCCAGTCCAGGGCACCTTCAAGACCTTTCTATCAGCTGCAATTGCAGACAGGGTTTGGATTTCTCCAGGGAGGGTAAATTACTGATGAGACTTTCTTGACCTGGGAGGGACCGTGCTGGGTGACTCTCTTTTGAGGATCTCACAGACATTGCTGGAGGTGGCACCAATTAAGGAAGATCTGCTGGGAAAGAGGGCAGAAGCCCTTGGCCTCACAGGGAACCTCCAACCCAGAGCAGGCAGAGCTTTGGTTCAAGAACTGATAAAGTAAAAACTGGCCCCAAGAGGTGCTGCCAGGGGCCCTGCACTTTTCATTCAGCCACTGAGGCCACAGGCATTTACTGAGCACCTGCTATGTGTAGGGCATGTTCTAGGCACTGGAGACCAAGGAGAGAATAAGACAGAAGCAAAATCTCTGCCTGATGGAGACTGCATTCTACTGGGATGGACAGAGGGAGGAGAAGAGCAGAAACTCAGCAGAACTGACTGGTAACTATGTAGCGTATTCGAAGGCAGTGAGGGCTCTAAAGGAAAGAAACGTAGCAGGATGGGGAAACTGGGGATGCCACGAGGAGGGGCTGCAGTTTTAAGGGGGGATCAGAGACTGCTTCACTGAGAGGGGGGCATCTGAGCAAGGCTGGAAGGGGATGAGGGAGTGAGCCTCATTCGTGCCTGGAAAGGAGCAAAACAGGCAGAGGGCACAGCCCATGCCAAGGCCCTGAGATTGGGACGTACCAGGTGCACTGAAGCTAGACGTGAGTGAGCAAGGGGGGGGGGTTTGATGTCAGAGAGGTAACGAGGTTGGATCGTGGTCTGGTGGGCTGCTGCCAGGACTTGGCCTTTTCTGTGAGTGAGAGGAGCCGCTGGAGAGTTCTCAGCAGAGAAGCCATGTAATCTGACTTAGGTTTTAAAGGGTCAGCAAGGGAGCTGGGATCAACGCAGGAAGACCAGGGAGGAGATTACTGCAACAGCCCACGTGAGAGATGACAGCCGGGATCCGTGTTATCGCGGCTGCAGTGGTGAGAAGCGGTCGGATTCTGGACAGATACTGAAGTGGGAATCAACCAAGTTTGCTTGTGGGGGACTCTAAGGTTTTTCGGTCTGAGCCACTGGAAGGATGAAGATACCGAGGACTGAGCCGGGGTCAGCTGCAGCTGCAGAAGGGTGCTTTGGAAGGGGTCCCCAGAGCTCATTTCTGGACATGTTAGTTTTGAGATGTTAGTTAGACACCCACATGGAGATGGCAGGGGGGCAGCTGGGCACATGAACCTGGAGTTCAGAGAAGACACTAGTGCTGGGGAAATGTATTTCAGTGATGTGAGCATCTAGATGGTATTGAAAGCCAGCAGACTGCATCTTCTGGGGAGTAAGATAGAGCACATGGCTAGAGTGAGGTGGGAAGATGAGGAGGTCGGTAAGCTCTGAAGGTGTTGTGTCAGTGGGGTTTCAGAATAACAAGACAGTTCAACAGAAGTGCCCCAACCTCACATGCACCCCAATGTTCACAGCAGCATTGTTTACAACAGCCAAGACATGGAAACAGCCTAAATGTCCATTGACAGATGACTGGATAAAGATGTGGTCTATATACACAATGGAATTCTACTCAGCCATAAAAAAGGATGAAATAATGCCATGTGCAGCAACATGGATGGACCTAGAGATTATCATACTAAGTAAGTCAGACAGAGAAAGACAAATATATGACATCACTTATATGTGGAACCTAAAAAAAATGATACAAATTTTATTTACAAACCAAAAATAGACTCATGGACATAAAGAAAACAAACTACGGTTACAAAAGAGGGAAAGTTAGGGGAGGGATAAATTAGGAGTTTGGGATTACCAGATACACATTACTACATATAAAATAGTTAAACAACAAGGACCTACTGTATAGCACAGGGAATTATATTCAGTTTCTTGGAATAACATATAGTAGAAAAGAATCAGAAAAGAAAATTTACATATATGTATAACTGAATCACTTTGCTGTACATCTGAAACTAACATTGTAAATTAGCTATACTTTGATAAAAAGTAATAAAAAAAAAAGTGTCCCAACCTGGTGGACTGGCTCTTAAAATATACTCTTACAATGTCTGACTCCTCGAATTCATCCCTTTAGATGCAGTGATTTATTTAATCGTTCATGCATTCATTCATCCATTTATTCCTGAGCTATTCGTCAATTCACTGATTCATCTTTCATTCATTTGCTCATCTGCTAAGCATCACTTTACTTTCCAGTGGACGACATTCCAAGATGATCCAGACATGAGTCTTTCCCTCCAGGAGCTCACAGTCCAGAGGAAGACACGGGACACGTACATCAGACACCCTCCTATGGGTGAACATGACCCAGGAAAGGAAGAGTCCTGCATAGAGAGAGGACACTCGTGCCTGGAGGAAACAAGCCAGGCTGTGCAGAGGGGGCCGAGTTGCTTGTCAGGGCAAGGTTGCTAGGGTGCTGTGGCTACACGTCCCGGGGGACTCTGCCCGGGGGACTCTGCCCGGGGAACTCGGACCCGCTGGGCGAGACCCTGGGCAAGCCTCTTCGCCTCCCTGGTGAAATCACAAGCTGTATGCACCTCACAGGGCTGCTGTGGGGATGACATGACATGACATGAGGCGTGTCCAGCACTTAGCTTCCGGCATGCTGCGTCACTTTAAATATCAGCCATACTTTCCAGGGAGAGATCACGCTGTGCTCCAGCCTCACTGCTGATTCTGATCCCCTTTCCCCCAACAGCTCAAGACAAGGGATTCTGGGAAGGGGCAGGGCAGGGAGGTCAAAGTGCCCTTGAATGTCCCTGGAGATCCTCCCTCCACAGGCGCCTCGGCTCTCCCACCACCAGGCTGAGTCTACCCATTCCTTGCCACGTCTCTGCTTTTCTCTCTCAGTAGCCCAGAGGTGAATTTCTCTCTCCCTGTCCTCCTGGAACAACCCACTGGACCCTTCCGTCAGCTAGACCTACAGATGTGGTGGTGGTGATGGCGGGGGTTGGGGGCTTCTGAGAGTGCGGTGTAGTCAGGACTTTGTGTTCCTGCAGACACACCCACCATACATGTCCCCTCTTCCTGCAGCTGAGGTTTGGTAGAAAATTCCTAACAAGCAGAGAGTTAAGTTGCCGCTAAAATCTGCAGAGAGGACACAACAGACAAGCCACAAATCTCGATGGCAGGCAGTGAGCAGGCAGCGAGCTCCTGAAGTCTGGCCTCGTTAGTTTTAAAATAACACAGCAGAGAAACGAGATAAAGGGCTTCAGCAGGGGAAGCTGTCAGACACCTCACCTTACACCGTGGGAGCCACTGGAGGGGCCGTGTCTCTCCACCTGGGTTACAGAAACAGGGACTGCAGTCTGGGGCAGTGGCTGTGTTGCTAGGTCATGGAGGCAGACTTTGTCAGAGCTAAGACAGCCCTTGGAGGACATGGAACACAACCCAGGAGAAGCCGAGGCCCAGAGAGGGCCCAGCACTACACACAGGACCACTCAGTAATTTAGGGACTGAGCAGGGAGCACCGCCTAGTTCTGCATTTGCAGAGGGTGCTGCTGGTCAGATCTTAGCGGCTGTGAGTGGTGGCTGCAAATGCATCACAGGCTCCCCTTCCAGAAGGTTACGTCCAGCCCTGGGGGGTGGCAAGGCAGCCCATAGCTAACGACTAACTGACTTATCAGTACAGACGTCCTTCTCCCTTGCTTCAAGGCAGGGCTAATTCTATGGCGCAACTTACACTCCAGAGCTCCCAGTGGGATCAGGCTGAGGCTAGCCACCAGCCGAAATGACATCTTTCCTTAGCTTTGCACACTGCCCTAGCCTGCTTTCTCGTCCCTTTCTTAAGTCTGTGCACCAAAAATTCCTGTCTGAGGCTTCATTTCTTGTGAATTCCATCAAAGAAAGACCCAGATCAAGTTGTCCTCTATCAAACTACTAAATGCAAAACAATAGTTAAGTACTGTATTGTTTGGAGCCAAACAGACATGGGTTGGAAGCTCTGCTTTGCTACTTCCAGGTTGCATTGACCCAGAGGAAGTTACTTAATACCATCAAACCTTAGGTTTCCCATCTGAGGATGGGGAATGTTAACGGGGATGTTGACCTTACCTGCCTCATAAGACAGTTGTAAAATGCTTAGCACATTTTCTGGATGCATAACAAATGCTCAATATATGTTATTTGATGATGGTGGTGGTGGTGGTGGTGGCAGTAGAATGAATGGACAGGTTGGTCCACTGCAAGTCCACCAATCAGCAGAAAGCTCTCAGAAGACTCCACCTCTGAAGCTCCTGCACCAATCATCAGCAAGTTCTCAAATTACGTCTTTCCCCTTCATCTTCCCTTAGGCTTGCCCCAGAGTTCCTCTCCTTTGCGGTTGTCATTCTCCTCTGACAAAGGATTCCTGTGGGAGGGAGGGATCACCGGAGAGACCAGACATCTGGGTTATCCGGAAGTGACCATTTCTCAGTGCTGGCCCAGGCAGCCAGCTGCCCCACCAGTAGAAAACGGCTCCTCCACAGTCATTCTGACTAAGGAGCTGATGGGAAAGGTCTGTCCCTCCACTGGGACTTTTATCTGCCTTTTAAAAAGTCAAACACATTATCGCAGGATTGCGAGTTTATTAGAGAACTTTATCTTTATTAGGCAGCCGGCTTCATGATTACCTCCCACCACCTCTGATGGGTTCCCCTTGGCTCCAACTTGGAGCGGTGGGAGGGGGCTTGTGGCAGGAACAGACTAGGAGATCTCAGGACAGCCCCTACCACATGGGCAGAGGTCTTTTTTGGCTCTGTGGTTGACAACGGATGGTGCCTGCACAACCTGGAGCCACCAGGAGCTCTGGAATCAGGCAGACTAGAGTTTGAAAGCTGGTTCTGCTGTTTTCAAGCTGTGATCTTGGACAAGTCATTTCATCTCTTTTCTGCAAAATGGGGTTCATGATAGCGTCCAGCTTGTAGAGTTGATGCACATAGTAAAGTGCTTAACACCATTCCTGGTGCAGAGCGAGCACTTAATCAATGTTAGCTGTCATTGTAACTGTAATTATTCATTGGAAATAGCCTTTGGGGCAGAGTCGCTCAACTTCACTGTCTGCTCAAGCTGATCCCTCTGCCCGCAGTGCCCTCTCTTCCCTTCTCCGCCAGGAAAAGCCCCACTCAGCCATCAAGGCTCAGCTCAACTCTTTCTGACCACCGGCCCCCTGCCCCCCCCCAGCCCCACCACTGCCGAACTCCCTACAGGAATAAATTCTGTACTCAACCGCGCTCCAGCATCTCTTTGCAAATCCTCCAGGATATAGCAGCATAACCTGGACCAAGTTTCCTCATCTATTTAAGCCTCAGTTTTCTCATTTTTTAAATGGGGATAATACCTTATGTATTGGGGTAATTGTGGGGAATACATAGTTATTAAGCTAAGCACAGTGTCTGACTCTTGTAATTATAATTGCAATCATCATTGAAAGAGGCTTGGTAGCTCCCACAGGAGAAAGAATTTCTGCTTGGTGAGGAGCCTTAAGGATTATCCTTTCACAGTCATCTTGGAGGAGTGTATGGCTTTCAACCTGCCTGGAATAGCTTGGGACCCTGAAAACAGGCGACTGGCCCCCAGTGACCCCTGAGAAGCACGTCCAATTCAAAGATTCGTGTGAGTCAGATCCTCCTCTGTGTCTAAGTTGTCCCCGTCTATCTGCCCTTGTCTGCACACAAGCCCAGAGCCTACCAACATGGCACATTAGCCCCTAGTTTAGGGATGAGAGTCGTCACCTCTAAGCACAGCGTCTGAGTTCACAGGCAGGAGCACGGGCATACCAACTTCTCCAGCTTATTTTGTTAAAGGGACCTGACATTTACTGAGCACCTAATATGTGCCAGCACCTCATCAGATATTTAAAAGCCATTATTTCATTTAAGTTCCATAATAAGTCCTTGAGGTGAGAATTGTAAGGACTGTCTTTAGATGAGACAATATAAGCCCAGAGAGGTGTAGTGACTTGCCCAAGGACAAACAGCGAGCAAGTGAGAGAGCTCAGAGTTCTCAGGGAACTGTAGCTGGGTGTCCCTGGTCTCCAGACTGAGTGTGGCCACACAGTCCAGCTTTTGGGGTCACTGTGTCTCTTTCCACCGTGACCACGTCTCCGCCTCCCCAACACAGACTGGTGTTCTGACTTCTTCCTATTTGCTCGCCTGCACCCCGGGTCCCGGCTGCTGTCTGCGCAGTCTATTGACAGAGACAATCAATCACCCAGCTTGCTCCGACAGCTAAAAACACCCCATCGACCAATTTTTCCCTCTGGCGCCTTTTCTCGGACCATGAAACCTCACTAATTTGGAATTTGCAATGATTTCTGACACAGAACCTGCATTTCTCATTCCGGTAAAAAAAAAAAAATCTGAATGAAATGTTAGCCTGTGGACCCCTGGGGGCTTCTGAGCAAGGCCCTGGCAGTCAAGAGGCCCTGTTTCCACTCCTCCCCTCTGTTTGTCTCCTGGTTTCCTCCACCTGCATCCATTTCTACATTGGATCATAGCCCACGGCACGACTACAAATGCTAACACCACCAACAATAACCGTGGATATTCACGGGGCACCAGCTAGTCTAAGCGCTGTGCATTTGTTTCTTCTAATAATCGTCACCACAATTATTTGAGGCTGGAACAATTATCAACCCCATTTTACCAATGAAGAAACTGAGGCAAGAGGCAATCCTGATCATAGGTGGTGGAGATGGAATCTGAAACCAGGCAGCCTGCCTCCAGCACCCACGGTCTTCACCCCGACACCATTTGTGCCTCCAGGGCTGGGCACTGTGGGGGCCACTTGTGGACATGATGTACCCCTATAGTGCCTCCCACTTTGGGCCTCTGAAAGCATCAGGCCGTGGGACAAGACAGCTTCGTGTCCCCTCCACAGCTGGGTGGGCATGTAGAGCCAGGGACTAGAAGTCCATGGAAAAGCTGCCTCCCGACGTCTGTCACCATGGACTCAACCGAGTGAGAGGCACAGAGCCTTCAAAGGGAACTGGTGGCAAGTAGTTTGAGAAGCATCCTTCTTAGGTTCAAAATCCTGTTTGAGAGTGTGGATTGCCCATAGGGCCCAACCGTTTAATCAAAGCCCTGGTTTCTTTCTACACATATTTTGCTAAATGTTGATAACAGAGATGAGAAACCCAACTGGAAAGTTACGTGCTGTCCCACTTGCCCCTTTCCTGTGCAAAGGCCCTGTGGCATCCTTTTACATGAGCCCACAGTAGACCTGCCTTTGTGGATTTGCAGTGGGGCATCCTCCTTTTCATGGAGGGGAACACTTCCTGTTCGGGTTGCTTTGGAATATGGTTTGAATGGAAAAGAAAGGCCATGCCATTAAAAAGAAAATAATTAAAATGGCTTGATTCCACCCATTACCCATTTGGTGGGGTATAAACAGGGCCTTGGTTCCCTGTACAAATCTCTCTGAGCCCCTTGCGGTGGAACCCAAGGCCTGAAACAAGTGTGGGGGGCCTGGCAGGATTGAAGTAAAGGCCTTTAAACTAGTCCAACATCCCTCAACTGCAGTGAAACTGCCCTTTCCTCCTTCCCCAGACACTTCTTGAGCTCCGGCTCTGCCAAGCATTCTTGGGGTGGAAAGTTGGGCAGGATGCTAAGGTCCCCCAGGCTAAAGCCTTCTTCCTTTAAAGCTCAGAGAGGGGATGTGACCCGCTTCACGTGAAGTGGTGGAGAGTTAGCAGAACTCTGGGCCCCCGGTACCTTGTGCTGCAGACTACCCTGATGAGGGCTCTCCCGCCCCTCCTGCCAGAGCCGCTTCCCCTGGCTGGACGCCCAGCGTGGGGCTGGTGCAGGGAGGAGGAGGTCGAGCAGGCTGTTGGGTGCAGGGTTGGCAGCCAGTGAGGGCTTCGTCCCACGACAGCCTGGGGCTGAATCACCAGCCAGGCCGACTTGGCTCAGCATTCCAAACACACCAATAGACTCAGGAAGAAAACAGAATGTTGCCTTTTGTTGCAATTTAAAAGGAGGGAAATCATAGACACCTTCTCCCTCTTGCCGGAGAGTGGCCCATTTGAGAAGATCGATCAAATGTTTTCAGCCAAAGCCCAAACAGGTCCACATCTTCCCAAATTACAGGAAAAGAAGATGGGAGAGATGGAGAAAGGGGTGTATGTGTGTGTGGAATTAGCCACAATGGAGAGGGAGGGGCGCCACTGTCTGTCTTCACACACAACGGAGGAAGCGGCCGGGGACAGAGGCTGGGCTGGGTGTGGGGCTCTTCTCTTCGTGGAGGGTCTTGGCTCGTGTTCAGAGCCCTGCAGAAAAGCCCCCTATTGGGAGTTCAGCCCACTCTCAGTAACTCTTGCAGAATAATGAGGCTGATGGTGAGACCCACAAGCCAGAGCCAAGGGATGCTCCCAACTTGCGGGACAAATGTCTCCTTGCAGAACAGCTCAGCGGTTGTCAGCCACAGCGTGACACTGACACAGCTGATCTGTCACCATCAGCTGTAAGCTCTGTCATGGGTTTGTTGCTGGTGATTATTAAAGATGAAAGTTTGGAATGGTTTCCAATTGAAATACATACGTGAATACGTGAATCTTCATCCTCCCAGTTAAGGGCAGCTCCTTTCAAGGTGTAACCTTGGGTTGTCCTTGACTTCTCTCCCTCAAACCCCAGGTCTGACTTATCAGCGAATCTAGCTGCTGATATATCCTTCAAAACACACCTAGAATGCAAACACTGCTCTTCTCCCATGTGGCCGCCACCTCAGTCTAGGCCCACATCATCTCTCATCTGCAATAGCCTCCTAATAGGCCACCCTATTTCCACCCTTGCCATCCTGCAGCCTTTTCCCCAGGAGGCAGCCAGAAGGATTCTGCTAAAACTCAAGCCAGAGCCAGGCGCTCCTCTTTTCAAAGCCCTCCAGTCGTTTCCCCAAAGCCAAACTAGTCACAAGCCCCACGCAGCCTGGTCCTTGTTTATCCCTCTGATCTCACTTCCCACTCTCTTCTCCTGCTCTCTCTACTCCTGCCCCATTGGCTTCCTTGCTGTTCTGCCGATATGCCAATTATAATCCTGCCTCAGGACCTTTGCACATGCTGTCCCCACTGCCTGGAACACTCTTCCTCTGAATATCCACATGACTTCCTCCCTCATCCTTGTCAAGTCTTTGATCAAATGTCACCTTCACAGTGACATTTTTTTCCCAAGAATCCTACATAAAACCCTACTTAAAATTGCAACCCCTTCCCATTGTATGATGTTCTTTTCCTGATTTATTTCCCTCTTGTACTGCACATTTTGTAATATAACCAGTTACATGTTTATTTTGTATACTGTATGATTTCCCCACCTTCCACCAGGACCTAAGTTTCATGAGGGCAGGGATTTTCTTTTTTGTCTCTTTTGTTCACAGCTATTTCCCCAGACTCTTGAATAGTGCTGAGCACAATGTAAGGGCCCAATTAATACTTGTCAGATGAATAAGTGGATGGATTCATGATTCCTCCTATAAGAGAGTCCTTTACCCTGAGTTGTACTCTGTTTTCTTGAGTGGAAAAGAAAAGGTGTGAAATGAAGTTTGTGCACTGAGAATGTTAACATTATGTGATGTTGGGTGTATGTAGGGGGCTGTGTTGTATATGTGAACATCTGTCATACGTCTGGGCTGTTGAAGAAAAGAAGGCTTAGAACAACAGGACTAATGAGCAGACTGACAATACTGCATGGCTCTCAATTGCTATCCGGCTTTGAAGAAGTGGCCTGCCCTTTCTGAGAGACAGCCGAGGAACAGTGGGACGGTCATCACACCCAGGGCACTCTGACTCAGGTCCCGATTCTGCCACCACTAGCTGAGTGACCTTGACCAAAGAACTTAATTTCAGAAACCTGTTTCCACGTGTCCAACATGGACAGAAAGAAGCCAGCAGGTGGGAGGGACAGCATATATGAGGGTGAGTTTTGGAACTGAGACAGGACTTGAATCCTGGCTCAGCCACGCCCTAGCTGTGAGCTTCACATCTTTCCTTTAAATGGGAATAACCCAACCCCACAGGAATGTTGTGAGGGTTAAATGAGTTACTGGATAGACCATGATATGGAAATACTAATACGTGATAGTTTCAGCACTTATAATCCAGTCTTCCTTCTAGGTTTTTATAGATATACAATGCTATGAGGACAACATTGTGACTCCTTCTATTTTAAACACAAGGAAACTGAGGCACAGAGTGGGCAAATAATTCACCCGAGGTCACACAGCAGAGCTGGGTTTCAAAGGTCTAAAATCAGCCCTTCCCCCCTCCTCCTGCTCTAGCCCTAAACAGAACCACCTGAGTCCTTAACATGCTCTTGCGCCAGCTAACAGAAGGTGGGGCTTAGGACCAGCCGACATCCCTGATTCTCTAGGCATGGCCCTATGTCTTTAAGCATCAGAGTTCTCTGGAGCATCTCGTGGAGAGGTGCGCCAGGTAGCTGAATTCGTGTTGATTAAATCAAGGACAAAATCAATTAAATTTAAATAAAGAAAAAAGATTGGAAATCAGGCACAATGCCTTCTTAATTACAGCACCTAATCACTGGCTGAAAAAAAAATAACTACAGAGCATTTCATTTCATATACGGCCTTGTGTATCTGAAGCGAGAGGCTCCTAATGAAATACACATTCCCCACTTGACTAGTAATTGACTAGGCGATCCCGACAGTTCCATGGGTGGAAATGATCAGGCATAATAGCCAGAGCTTTTAAAGGATGTGACAACACAGGATGCTTTGGGGGTTTATTGAGGGGTAGTTGACCCCAAGGTCCCCTTTCCTTGCAGTACAGCTCACAATTCTCCTGACAAAGAATGCGGCCACTGGGCAGGGCCAAGTGTGCAATGCAGCAGGCAAGTGTAATGAGATGGCTTTTCTCTGCACAGTTCGGAGTCATTGCAAACACACGGGGCCAGGGAAGATCGCCGGCAATCAGCGACCAAATGCCTCAAAGAAATTACTCTGACAAGTACCCCTGCCATTCAGATCCTGGATTATAGCCTCCTAATTGGTCTCCCTGCATCCCCTTCCAGTCTTTCTTGTCCACTGCAGCTCGGGGCATCTGTATAAAGCACGTCTCATTGAGTCTCTTCCTTGATTAAAACCCTTCATTGAATTCTCATTGAAATTAGAGCAGTTCAGGCTTCCAACCCCGGCTCAGGAGACCAGACACGATCTGATTCCAGCCCATCATTTCTCCAGTCCTTGCTACGCCTTCCTGCAGCCTTTGTTCCAAGCATACCGACCCAGTGGAGTTCTTCCAAACCTTTCAGGCGCTCATGATTTCATGACTTTGCACGTGCAGTTCCCTCTACCAGAAACACCCTTCCCTCCTTTCCCCGCAAGACTAGCTCCTGCATTACATCCTCCAGAGCCACTCCCTCACCTGGCCAGGTTTGCTTTTCAGAATCGCTTTCTCCTATCATGGCAAACATTACTTGGAATAATAACTGTCTGTGGGCTCAACAAGGGCAGGGTCTTAGGTCTGCTGATTTGTTTTGTCCCCAGAAACCAGCACAGTGTCCAGCCCTGCTTAAGGACCTTGTTGGGCGAGTGAGTGTAGACTTGCCAGAAATGGCTGTGATAATCCGGGTGACACACAGCCTCCTTACAAGGCAAAAGCATCAAAAACCTCATCTCTTATCCGGGATCCTCTCTTGCCTTTTCTGACTACAAGTAAGAGTGACGAGGCACAACGTTCGCTTGTTCTTCTGGCCCCTTTAGGATGTGGGAGCAAGTGCTCTGAGCCCTCGGGGACATCACTCACTCAGTGATTCAGTCGGCCAGTCAACTAGCCCCCGTTTATTGTACATCTACCACCGCCCAGCACTGAGCTGGACACCTGAGTAGAAGAGCACTAAGGTGAGGTATCTGAGCTGCAACAGCTCAGAGCTCAGTGCACAACAAGTGTGCAAAGTGGGTGCTTACCTTACACCAGGATGTAAGCAAGGGATTCCCACAACAGCTCCTTGCACAGAGCAGGGGACTGAGGCACAGTGATGTGCTATGGCTTCCCCGAAATCACAAACATGAAAAACATACATGCCACCCGCCTCCCCTCAGGATATCCACGGCATGCTTAGGTGAGGGGAGAATCTTCCATGCTACCAAATAAGCCAGATCCAGTGGAGTCATCTCTCAGATGGGTAAGCCTGAGTGCATCTGGGAGCAGATGAGGTTCAGAGTAACATCGGAGTCAGTGATAGACACAATGACTCCAAGAAGTGAAGGTCTAGAGACCAAGAACCCTATACACACAGTGTCAGCTCCACATCCACCTTATGATGTCAGAGAGAAGTTCTCTTAAAAAATCTCTCCGTAGTTTGTGGAAGGCATGTGTTGAGCCAATCACTGAATTCATTCATTAATTCACTGAATACCAGATATTTAATATGAGCCTGTCAGTATGCTAAGACCTTTGCAGACATTTTTTCTCATTTAACACACAACCCTTGAATGAAAGCTGATTTTAAGGCATCATTCTAACTACTTCTCCTTTGTATCTGTGGAACCCAGAGTCAGAAAGATGATAACTTGCCCAGGTAGTTATAATGAATAATAATGATACCAATTAATATTTGCGGATCATTTATTACATGCCTGACATGGTGCTAAGTTAATATGTCAATTTTAATCCTCACAACAAAGTTATAGGGTAGGTGCCCTTAATGCCCCATTTTACAGATGAGGTGACTGATATTTTAAAAAGTCAAGTAATTTGCCCAGAGTCAACAGCTGGTGCATGACGGAGCCAGAATCTTAAGTTGCTTGAGTATTAATCAAGGTGGTTCGTGGATCACCCACATCCAAGTCAACTGGAACAGTTGTGTGAAATGCAGAATGCCAGGCCCACCCAGCCCTCCACTGAGGAATGGGTACTTGATACAAAGTTTCTAAGTGATTCCTATACTGGCTGAAGTGTGAAGACTTCGTTGTCACCCTGCAGGTAGGGGCCCCGCAGCTTTCAACAGAAAAGAAAATACTCCATTTGACTTTCTCACTCAGTTGATTTGGAAAAACATAATGAAAGGAAGAAAATCAGTGAAACTTCCCCTCAGTCCCAGCAGGGCTGCAAGAGATATAAAATGAAGACGGCAAAGGCATTTTGATGCCAATACTCCAGCAGATGTGTTTACGCAAGTTGGTTTGATTACAGGTGCTAAAAATACCCCCTTTAAATTTAGGAGCCCAGATCATTTCCCAGTGCTTTACCAAAAAGCAGTTTTTAAAAAAATTTTAATTCATTCCTAACTCCAACCTCCTTCAACTAGTTATTAGTATTGATGCTGGAGTCCTAGAGTTTGTTATCGAGAATTATAATGGCAAATCACGAAGACATTTTCTCTGATTACACAGATTCTCAGTGTAGTTGGCTCCCATCTCCCTGCCAGCCGTTCCTCTGAATCAGCAAAGCGCCAGCTGTACTCTTTGACTTCCTTGGGGTGGTTGAATACCAGACCTCGACAACTTCCCAAAATAAATCTTCCATCCAGGGGGACCGCCCCCCTTCCTTCCCTCCAACTTCTCTAATTATGATTTTCTATTTTACGTCTTTGAATCATATATTGTTAAGCCCTGAGAGGTTCAAACACTCAGTTCCCAGAGAAGGAATCTGAGGCACAGAGAGAAGGGAGTAATTCGCTGGAAGAGGCAAAGCATGTGGGTGGCGGCGCCCGTCCAGAACCCAAGCATCCTGCCTCAGGGTCCGGGCTGCTTCTCCTGGAATTCTGATCTCCATCACTTACCAGCTTGTGACCTTTAATGCAGGTTACTAACCCTTTCTGAGTCTCAATCTTCTCATCTGTAAAATGGGAATAACTATAGTACTCATTTCAAAGGGCTTTTGTGAGAATTAAATGAGTTAATCCATGCCGAGTACTAAGCATGGTGGCTGGTCCACAGTAAACCCTCAGTAAAGGGCAGTTATCAGTGTCATCATCATTGCCATCATGCAGTCCTCCACACAGACTGATCAATGATGCTTATTAATATTAAAAATGTGATTGTGATTTGATCGTGTTTTTATCCTGCTCATTTTTTTTTTTAAATAAGAAGAAAAAACGCCTTGCAAAAAAACCCCAAAAACCATAGTCAGGTGTTCGATAAATATCACTTAGATGTTTTAGGGATGGATAAGAAAGATTCAAAATTACTAACCTCGAGATCCGACCAACTCAACATTTACTTCAATTGGAGATTAGGGATGATGATCACTGGTTAATCTTCCCATAACCCATCAGCCCCCAAAGGAGGGACACTGGCCTTCATCACCGTTTCTCCTTCAAGACTCACTCAAATGCTCCCTGCCCCCCGACCTGTCCTCAGTCGCACCTTCCTCTGAGCTTCTCCCACATGACGTGGCCTCAGAACACGCTCTCTTCCATCTCATGTGGGAGTTCATTATTCTCACTCTCCCTGTGTCTAAATACCACCAAGGCAAGGACGGCAACTTCCCTTGCGCTTGGTGGGCCGTTTACATTTGATGGGGTGAACTAGGTGGCTCATTTGCGGGAGCCTCCTAGCCCACTCTGGTCCCTCTCCCTTCTAGACCAGTGTCAGGCCCTACAGCACAGAAGAATCACCGGGTGGGGCAGGCAGGGACAGCTCAGTGGTAGAGCATGTGCTTGGCGTGCATGAGATCTGGGGGGGGGGGTCCAATCCCCAGTGCCTCTGGGGGGATGGTGGTGGAAAGAACAGAAAAATCACTAGGGAGCTTTTTAAAACTGTTATTGTTGAGGGCCACCTCAGATCAATTAAACAGCACCTCTAGGGCAGGGGCCTGGGCATTGATATTTTTTAAAAGCACCTCCTTCCTCCCAGGAATTTATTCCCCTACAGAGCCAGAGAGGATAACTACTGCTTTAGGCCATAATCAAATACATATACATTTGATTCTCTAGCCCACCTGTCTGGGAGCCCACTGGGGAGTAGGTCCTATTCTTGCATCTGCCGCCCTCACACAGGGATTAGCAAGCACTTAATAAATGTTTATTGAATTAGGTGGCAATAACCTTTTATACGAAACACCATGACCCTTGTAGGTTCATAAAGATAGTGTTTCTGATCTATTTAATCTCTGAGTCTCAGTTTCCCCATCTCTACATCGGGGGTGAAAATAATACCTATTTCTTGGAGCTATTTATGGTGGGCATCGAATGAGATCATTGGGTGAAGTGCCCAGATGGAGCCAGGAACATCAGACACGCTCGCAAAATGTGATTTTCCCCCCCTTGCTAGTCGTGTGGCAGTAGTCGGAGGAAAGGAAGGGAGCTGCAGCGTTTAACCTAAGTGGGACATGTACATGACACCTCACACCACCACACCCTCGCCATCAACACCATCACCAGCGGCAACAGTGTTATTAACAATGAGCCCAAACTCTGTGCTGGCTTTTTTTTTTTTAAAAAGAGCACTTTACATATATTATTTCCTTTAAGCCAATGACAACCCTATAAGGTAGGGATTAAGATGCCACTTTTAGATGAGAAAATGGAGAGTCCAAAAGATTATATGAGTTATCCAAGGTCACACAATTAAGTAGTAATGCCAAGGTCAAATCCAATTATTTTTAACCACCTCCCTCATATTCGTCACTGCACTTCCTGATTTTTCAAAGACAGGCAGTTCATTTTGCAAACTAGCTCCCAGACTCCTGAAGTGTCATATTCTTTTCTCTGTGTGACACATGTCTCTTGTCTCATGTGTTTGCTCAGATCACCAGACGATGGACAAGTTGGCTGTTGCTGGCCCCATCTCACTCCTTCCCTCTGTTTTGGAGGCAACCATAATAGTGGGCACTTTGAATCCACCTGAGCTAGATTTGATTTGGAACTGTGACTAGCTCTGTTGACTTTGGGGCAAATGTCTTAAGGTAGCTGAGCCTCAGTTATTCCTTCTCTACAATGGGGCTGAGAATAGTGGTCAACTCATGGGATGATTATGAGGATTAGATGAAATAACACATGCAAAGAGCCTGGAAACTAACGAGGGCTCGAAACAAGCTAGTGAGTGATAGTAACAATAGTTGTTGTTCCTCTTTGGAGAAGATGGTCTAGCTGCCCAGAGGCTGGCCACCTGCCTGTAACCAGTGCCCACCGGCTGGCTGGCGGGTCCTGGCAATGTCCAATATCTCCGTTCAATTACCTCCATCTGTGGGGAAAACAGCCCCTGTGTAATGGACTGATTAATCTCCTTATCGCATGGAGCACACAGTGTAATTACATCAGAGAATTCAGATCCCCAAGCGCAACATCAATCAACTCAGAGAGGGCAGCGGCACCCTCCCTTCCCTCACAGCCCGGGGGAAAAATAATATGTCTTCCATCTCTGCCTTCCTTCTCATCCTTCCCTCGAATGTGAGATGGGGACTGAGGATGCCTCAGTGAAAGGCTGCCTGGGAGCAGGTAGGGAAGGAAGATAAGAGGAGGGGAACTATTTTTAGGTGCGTTACGGCTTGGGTTCTGTGACAGCTGCCACTCCCCATTCCCCTGTAAGTCTGGTTGCTGCTTGAGTCTGCAGTGAACAAGTGGGGATACTGGTGATAGGGTGCAGGTGGGAGAAGTCCTTTTCTTTAAAAAGGATGACTGGACAGAACAGTAATATCAACTCCTCATAATTATTTATTAAATTTTTTTTTTTACTGAGTTCTTCCTAGGGTGCCTGCAAATGCGTGATCTCCTTTTGTCTCCGAGCAACCTGACGTGGAAGGTGCTATTACTGGTCCCTGTTAAGCAGATGAAGAAACTGAGGTCTGGAGAAGTGAAAGATTGCCCAGGGCCAGGGATCAAAGGCTGGTGTGTCTGCCTCTGAAACCTGAGCTCTGACTCTGCTCCTGTTCCCAACCAGAAGTGCCGGGTCTGGACAAGAGGGCACCTAGCACCTCACTTCTCTGAGAGTACAACTCAGCCACCCTCGGCCCCTTGTTTCTCACCTCAGACTCGGCCATCCACTCATCAAATCACTTATAAGCACCTACTGTGTGCCAGACACTGGCTAGGCGCCAGGAAGACAAAGACCTGTACGCTTAGTGCCCACTCTCAAGGCGATCTAAGTCTGATGGGAGCGTGCTCGCCAGAACTTCGTACCAATGGCGGCAACGCCATGGATGAATCCCACGGACACCATGCTTTACGAAGAAGCCAGACAGAAAAGATGGAGGTGGTGCAAAGTGTGATTCTGTTTCTCTGAGGTTCTTGAACAGGCAAATCTAAGCTCTCAGGAAAAGCCATCAGGATGGTCATTACCTCTGGAAGTTGGGGACTGACCAAGGAGAGACTTGAAGGAATTTTCCTGATAGGGTGTGGGATCCCAGGGTGTGTGCTCCCAGGGTGTGTGCATTTATGAAACCTCACTGAATTGTACACCTAGATGTGTACATCTCACTGTAGGTAAATTCTCCCTAAAAAAGTACTATGAACAAATATCGAAAAATAAGCAAGAAGAAAAATGGTGGCCATTTGTGGTGTGCTCAGTATGTGCTGAGCCTTTAAAAGCATTAATAAATTTGACTCTCATAACAGCATTACTGAGTCTCAGAGAGGGTAAGCAACTTGCCCAAGGTTACACAGCCAGAAACGGCCAGAGCCAGGATTCCACCCAGATCTGTTTCTGGCACATAAATCTGTGCTCCCAACCACTAAGCTAACCTGCCTCCCCTTGCTCATAGTGCTCATGCTGAGATTCACTTATATTTATTTATTCATTCACTCAACCAACAGATGTTTGATGCACTGTGTGCCAAGGTCAGGTTCAGAACGACATGACTAAAATTCACCCCAGGATTTGAGCTAAAGGAGCTACTAGACTTGTAAGAGGGAAGAAGACCTGGGAGCAACTGTTCATATAGCAGTGCGGTACGGTCCATCACGGAGGACCTGAGTCCTGCGGAGGATGTACCTGAGTCCTCTTGGGAGAGGTGCTATCCAGTCGTCCTGCTTCCTCACAGCCCGTTTCAGTGCCTTTCCCCTCTGTTTAATCTCTGAGCCTCTGACAGACACAGAGGGAAGAGGGGGTGCGTCTGGTTAGAGGGTCAAGTCCCAAGATCCCACCCCTGACCACCACCACTCAGTCTCTTACCGTCGGTTCTCATTCTAGGTGTTCGGGAGACATTGTACAGTCAGACCGCAGGGAGGTAGTGGAGGCATGGGCTTTGGACCAGAAGGAGGGATGATCTGAATAGGAATTAAAGCAGTGATTTCCCAGTGGCTTCTAGCTCTTATGAAGCCAGGAGATGAGGCTTCTGTTGATGGCTTGGTGACCGACTACTTGTGTGTAATCTAGGACATGTCGCATCACCTTTCTGGTTCCTGGTTTTCTCACCTGTAGACTTAGTGGCCACCTAAAATCTCCCCACAAGTAAAGCAGATTAAAATGGAGCTCTTCCCTTTGAAGCAGGGTTGGTAATTTGGATACCTGGCCAATGAACCTTTTCGTTCTTCAAGGCAAACCCGAAGACGGCTCCGCAGAATGCAGTTTGGAAACCACAGATGGGACGTCTTCCACAGGTGGGGACATCCCAGCTCTGAAATATGAGGAACCTATGACTCAGAAGACTGGGGTCTGTCTGGTTCACAACGGCATCCCCTGTTCCTAGGACAGTACCATGGCCCAGTAAACACATGCTGAGTGGACAGGTGATTCCAAAGTCAATTTGTTTAGTGGACAGGTAGAAGGAAGCCAGGTTTATTTTTCCCCCTCCCCTGTTTGAAGAAGCTCCTGGAGGGAAGAAACCTGGCAGACACGTTTTGCTCGTGCTCCACAGTACTTTCAAACACTCAAATTCACTGCCAACATTTCGAAATCAGGCATTTCATGTACAAATTTTAATTTGAAGCAAGATCAGGATTGGAGGCAAGAGACTTGCACTGCTCTCCCAAGGCAGCCATCAGACAGATCCAGGCAGCAGTGACCTCCTACCTCCTCTCAGTCCCAACCTGTCCCAACCTCAGTCCCAGCTCAAAAGTGTTGGGAGTGTCCAGAGCTAGCCGCACCTGAGTCCAGCATTGCCAGGCAGCCATGACTTGGGTGGTGGTTGGTAACCCTGCCCCTGATGGTTTTCTAGTCCAGGAACCTCCTAAGAAATACAGTGGACTGTAAAAGGCTGGCCAAGAAAAACCAAGGCCCACCCTTTTCTCTTCTAGCCAGGAAGGGAGAAGGTGGCTTCACATCTCACTGGCTGGGGGTGCTCCAGGAACTGCCCACATTGGTCCGCACCCCCCATCTTCATTTCCCTCGTAGGAAAGAAACCACCAGCCTCACACTTGTTCCCTTCTCACGAAGAACTCTTTGTTCCCAGTTTTCAAACTGCAGGCTGAGCCTCGATTAGGTCTGGCGTGTGCCATGAAGCGGACAGGGTGGTCTCCAGCTGCTGGGATTAGATTTCAGCCATCAAAATCCAAGGTTCCCAAATGTGCGTCCACAGCCCATGCTGATCGGGCTAGTTTAGAATCACAGAAGGCACTTTCTGTACATACAGGTTTCTGGGCCCTGCCCTCGGGGATTCTGATCTAGTAAGTTTCAGGGGAGGAGGGGTAGACCCCTGTATTTATATTTATGGAAAGCTCTCCCAGAGGGCTATTTGAGCGCCCAGCCAAGGGGTGGGAGCCGTAGATAACAGGCTGAATCACTCTTTGTTCCACGTGCTCTGCCTGCTTTCCATCTCTTTAAATGCTGACTTTTCTATTTGGGGCTCTCCTGTTCCTATTTTTGCCTCACCTTGAACTTCCCCCCAAGGAAATCTCCCTAAGCCTGATGGCTCTTCCCCTGATTTTCTCCTTCAGCTACCCTGATTATATCCTCTGGGCTTAGCTCGGACCCCCTCCCCCAATTCC
The DNA here is from genome assembly GCF_009834535.1 of Camelus ferus. Classification (NCBI taxonomy): domain Eukaryota; kingdom Metazoa; phylum Chordata; class Mammalia; order Artiodactyla; family Camelidae; genus Camelus; species Camelus ferus. The sequence goes on from NC_045727.1 coordinate 6,410,643, forward strand.
TAGTTCCACAGTGCTACCCAGGCAGGAAAAAAGACAGACACCCAGAACAGTATCTTTGGGGAGAGGCACCCCCTCCACAAGCCCTGCACTGGGACTTCTTGTTGCTCCTCCCTGCTATCCCCCTTCTCTCCATTTCTAAGCCTCCCCTTCCTTTTAGGATCAATTAACGGGGAACAAGTGCTGTTTTATCTCTTGGCTTTGGAAATCCATCAGCTGCTGCCAACACCTCCACGGCGGGTACTTGGGGGAAGTCAGTCCTGAGCTACAGCGATAGGAGCTCCGTGAGAGCCGAGCGGGGATTACCGCGCCCAGGGGTCCACCGCGGATGGGAGATAATTATCTAAAACTCCCAAAGCCACGGAAACAGTGGCTTTTCAAGGTGATTTTGTGCACACACTCACACACAGATACACTAAAGGAAGAGAGTCTGGAGTTTGGATGAGGGCCCTGCCCCCACTGAGGCTACCCAGTCTTTCTGCTTGTGGAAGGGGCTGCTTTAGAACGGGGAGGGGTGGACAATGAGATAGGAGAGAGGATTTGGCTGTGGGGAAAGCTGTCTGCACAGAGCCGGCTTTTTCTCCATTTTTGTCCTCCAGCTCCGGGCTGGCCACAATAGTGACGACGGTGGTTATGAGGATGATGACAGAGAACAGGTATTCAGTGCTTGCCACATGCTGGTTCTGTTCTACATGCTCTGTTTGCTCCTGGCAACAGCTATGACACAGGTTCTAGGTTACCACTGCTGGATTACAGAGAAGACTGAGGCATGGGGAGGTTCCAACACTTGGCCAAGCTCATGGAGCTGCAGCCTCGTGGGGGGGAGGTGGAGAAGCCAGACGCATCTCAGTCTTAATCTGGAGCCTGACCCGTCAACGCCAGGCTATGCTGGCTTTGGTCATCCTAGGCCCTGTCCTGTCCCCACTTGGACATCCCTAGTGGACTTGTGTTTTGTGAACATCTGTTAGGTGAGGTGTGTGCCAACAGCCGTTTGAAGAACTGGCCATATGGCTGGAGAGGTGGCGAGGCTAGATTCAGGAAAAATGGATCTTTACCCCTGGTATGCTGGTCACTATGCCAAGAGCTTTATAGCACAACCTCATTTAATCTCCCAACTACTCTATGACCCGCATTTTACAGGCATGGAAACAGGTTCTGAGACATTAAATCACACGCCCCAGGTCACACGGGGTGTGGCGGAGGAGCTGGGATTCAAATCCATGCCTGTTGGCTTCTAGAACCCAAGCTATGACCCAACAAATGCATGAAAATGTAACAAACCATACTAGGGTAGTTACAATTAAGGTAGAGCGGGACACAAAAAAATATTGGGCTCTCGAGTCTTCTTTGTATAGATGTTTACTGAGCACCTACTATGTGCCAGACACAGTTACTAGGCACTAGAGACAGGAAGTTGAGAAAAACAGACACAGTTTCTGCTCTCATGGAGATGACAGTCAAGTGGAAGGTGCAAAAGGTATGTAATTAAATGCAAGAACTAAGAAGGAAAGTGGAGAGTACTGGGTGGACCTGCACTCGGGGACCTGGAGCTCCCGGGAGTGAGCGAGTGAGAGAGGGTGAGATGAGACCGGCAGGGCAGGCAAGAGCTGACTCGGCAGAGCCTCAGAGGTGATGAGTACTGTTTGGACTTGGTTCTGGGAGCGGTGGAGAGCGACTGATGGTTTTTAGGCAGGAGAGTGACACGGTCAGCTCCAGTCTTTGGAAAGACCCCTCTGGCTTCAGTATACATATGAGATTATGAATACATATTATGAACACACGTATGAATGTGTGGAGCAGGGGCCAGAGTCAGTGGTCGGGAGGCAGGTGGGAGGCCCCTGCAGGGATTCTGACAAGAGATGCAGGTGGGCTGAGAAGAGAGGGAGGCACTATGTAACATGTTCCCCAGCACAAGTTCCTTCCCTAAATCCAATCAGCCCTGCTGGTCACAGGCAGCCTCAGGTGAAGATGTGTGGATGATTTAGAATACACGCCTGCCTGCAATCTCAGGAAGCAGCCTGTCTGCACTGGGGCTGTGGTTCTCCAAGTGGAGTGTGCGTCAGGAACACCTGGAGGGCTTGTTCTAGCTCAGACTGCCAGGCTCCACTCCCGGAGTTTCTGGTTTGGCTAAGTCTGGGCCAGGACCCAAGAACTTGCGTTTCTAAAAACAAGCTCCCACGTGATGCTGCTTCTGGCTCAGGTGAGGACTATATTTTTGAGAACAAGCAGTGTAGAATGGAAGAAGCCCCCAGTTTTCAGCTGCATTCACTCAGAGCTGAATCCAGTCTCTGCCCTTGTTTAACCTGGGTAGAACTGGATTACCTCTCCAACATTCAGGTTTTTTTTTTTTCCACCTGTAAAATGGAACCAATAATATCAATATTGTGAGTCTGGTGGGTATTTATAGTATATCAAGTAAAAGGCTTATTAGAGTACTTGGCCCAGAAAAGAGCCAATTACAGCCGTTGTTATTACTGCCCAGAGAAGAAACTTAAACCAGCACTTAGCCAGTGACACATTAGGAGTGGGACTGAACAACGCTACCTTCAATCAGCATACAAAACCTGGGGCCAATGAAGGGACAAGTAGCTGGTGTCCGTGAATAATAACACAAACTTGGTAACACATATTGAGGGGTGACTCTTTGCCAAGCAAGACTTCAAAGGCATCCAGGAAACAGAGATATTCATGTTTGCTGAATCAGCTTGTCTATTTATCTAGTAAGTGGGAAATCTCTTCTTTATTTCACCATTTTTCCATCCATCCATCCATCCATCCATCCATCCTTCACCCATCCAACCATTTACCCATAGATTTTTATAAATCCTTATTTTGGGCAAAAAAAACCTGTCCCAGGTAAGATAAAGTTCAATGGAAAAAACTCGCCGTCAAACAAGACTATAAAGACCGTAACATTCAATGGAAAAGAATGTTCCAGTATTCCAATCGGCTCCTGTTTCCATGTTTTACCCAGGGAATCTGACTCACCCAGAGCAGTCCACACCCTGGTGGAGGTGGGCAGGGGGCAGAAAAGAGTAGCAGGTCCTCAGCTAACATGGAAACCAAAGGAGAGAGGCGGCTAAGAATTAAGGCCCCAGAAACGGACCGATCTGAGGTCAGTTCCTGACTGCTGGCCCTGCAACTCATCAGCTGAGTGACCTTGGACGAGCAACCTCTGTGAGCCTCAATATTCTTCTCCAGAAAAATGGGAGTGTGGCTAGTGCCCATCTCATGGGAGTGGTTGTGAGATAATACATAATACATATAAAGAGGTTGGCATGATTCCTGGTGTATCTTAATTAAATGGTAAACAAATCACAACCATTATTGTTAGCAGTGGAGCAGGGGACATAAGGGTTAATGGGGCAATTGGCTCTGATCAACGTCTTCATTATCAGCTGAAGTCAAACTTTGCTTGGGGTTTTCCCTGAGGCTATAAACCCCTCAGAGACAAGAAAATGGCCTTTTGTGCTCCTTTCCCACAAATTTCTGCCAGGTAAATCAGTGTCTGGTTTGAGGAGTAAGGAAGAAAAGCACTCATCAATGTATTTAAGTCTGATATTGATAAACACTTCCTGCATTTCCAAAGCCTGTTTATATCTTTGCTCTCATTTTATCCTGGCAAAACCCAAAGCCTTAAATAAGCAAAGTTTTCTTGGCCTCATTTTGAAAGGAAGGAAGCAACCCAGGGAGGTTAAGTGGCTTACCTAAAGTCACACAGCAGATTAACAGCACGCCTCTGGCTAGTTTTCTTAAATGTTCTTTCCACGACACCACATGACAACCTGAGTTCAATTTCTTGGTTCTATGTCTTTTAATAAGTAGGAAATCAGAGGATTTTGGCTGACTCCTTTTTTTTTTTTTTTTGATACTCTAATGCCATCACTGGAAAAAATATATGTATATGCATGCATTTTTGGCTATTCTGAATTATTAATAACAATCTCTTCAGTGTGTCAATTCCATTCCTTTGCTGGAAACATTCCTTTTGGCATTGGCAACAGCACTGAAATAAATAGTTTATTTGCCAATAACATAGCTTGTTAAATTTTAATCAAATAGAGTACTGTAAGCATGTAGCTACTGGGATATACCCCTTGGGAGTGAAGGAGATCACTTTAGAAATGAATTAATAATGGAGACTTTGGAAGCCAAAATGAAATGGCCAGTGGAGCCCTAATGTGAGTTATCCCTATTTGAGTTGTAAATCAATGGAGCTGGTCTCCCCCGACTCCCATTAAAATTTCCTTGTTAATTGTTTTCGGAAGTAATAGGAAGAACTCAGTGTGAGGGTATTGTTTTGCTTCTTGTTTTCTTTTGAAAGCATGAGCTCTTCTTACAACGTTTTCAGCATTTAGGCTAATATCATCGCATGTTAAATCCTGGGGATCTGATGTGGTGGCTTTAGGGATGGAGATGAGAGGCCAGACCCAGGACTTCCATTAATTTCTCTCTCTCTCTTCTCTCCTCTTCATGCTCAGGAGAACACGATATTTTGTGTACAGTAGGCAGAATCTTACTCACAATGCCTCCCTTATGGACCAATGGCAAGCACTTGGGAAATGGCTGTGTGGGAGTTATTAGAGCTGTTAATTAACATCCAAATCCTTCTCTCAGGCACACAGTAGGATTGCACTTATCCTCCCCCTTAAATTTAGGCATGATGCCATGACTTGCTTTGACTAATGGAGAGAGAAAGGAACTTATGTGTAGTAATTTCTGGATAAAAGCCTCTAAAGGCAAGTGTACAGTTCACCATGGAAGTCACATGCATTTCTGACCATGCGATCAAATTTGGGACTTCTAGTTCTTTGGGGAAAGAACTTGTTCACCTTTGAACACACATTGCCTAGCAGAGTGCCAACTATTTGGTGGATACCAGTAGTGTTTTCTGAATGAATGATTTAGAAATATGGCAGCACAATCTCTGGAGTTAAATGGCTGAGATGATGATGACGATATCATGGCAGCAGCCACCTTATTGACATACTAGCATCTATCGAAGGCTCGCTATGTGCCTCGCACTATGCTAAATAAGTTAACAAGGAATATATTATTCAGTCCTTACAGTAAGCCTGTTAAGTTAAATATTAATGTTATCTTCATTTTGCATGTACCAAGAAGTAGGTATGGCAACTGACCGGGGCCATTAATAAGTGGCAGGACCAGGAGTCAAATCCAGATACATCTATTCCATAGATTCTCAGTGAAGGTGGAAGATTTTGCCCTCGGGGGGCATGTGACAATGTCTGGAAACACTTCTCATTGTCAGAACTAGGGAAATAAAACAGGCACCTAGTAGGTAGAGCCAGGGATGCTGCATGCATCCTACAGTGCACATATACAGGGAAGGTCCCCAGACAAAGAGTCATCTGGCCCAAAATGCCAATAGTGTCAAGAACCCTTGATATATTCTTAAGATGCTCCTAAGCACTAAGTTGCACTGTCTCTGGGCATGTCTATCTTTTTAGAAATCAAGGAGACCAAAGCTTTGAGATTCCTACCTTATTCTCCTGGAAGACTCATTGGAGATTTTTTTTTTTTTTTAATGAGGGGGAGGTAATTAGCTTTCTTCATTGATTTCTGCTCAGAAGAGGTACTGGGGTTTGAACCCCTGACCTCTTGGTGCTGAACATGTGCTCTACCACTTGAGCTATACCCTTCCCCTCTGGAAGACTTATTGGAAATAAATACATGTGTTTCTGATTTGATCACATTATAGAATATAGATTTATATAAAACTTTTCAAGAGCAAACATTCCCCATAAAGTGAGAGTCGCCTGAAAGGTGATGTAATTAGTATGTTCAACGGGCAAAGATGTCGGGAGTTGCAGCCAGGTAGTGTGGTTCATGGTTGGATTCACTGCACACGTAGGTTGTTGAATCAGCAGTCGCTGTCCTCGGTGCTGAACCACTGTCAGGCTCTCAGGGACATGAATCTGCAAAGCCCCTGGGTTTGAGCAGAAGTTCTGCCCACACGCCCAAGTGCTCATGCAGGGCTACATCCTTTTCCTTTTCTAGCCTCCACATTTCAAGGACACTCTGCCCCCACCTTTGGAACAAATTAATTAGCATGTGGGAAACACTGCTATTTTTGAGTCCATTTTGAAGAATTTTCAGTCTGGGGCTTGACAAGGTGGCGATTGTTTCCCTTCCATTATTCATTCCTTCAACCTTCAAGGACTTTCCTGCCACTGAGTACGCAGCCCTGCCACACATGCTGATGCACGTATACACACACACACACACACACACACACACACACACACACACACACACACACACACACACACACACTGCACATTAAGAGATGCCGGGAGGGAACAGGCATGCTCAGATGAGACCAGGAAGTAGGGTGTCAGAAAGGATGAGGCTGGGGAGGGAAGTGATGGAATACAGGGCTTCATTGTGAAAGCAGACTCACCAGTGACCAGGATTTGGCTGGCAGGTGAGGATCATGTTCCTTCCTCCCATCTTAGACTATGAGCCTCATAAGGTTGATAAGATGTTTTATAAAAGTAGGGGTGAGCAGATCTCATCCCAGAATCCTGCTTTGGAGGTCATTATGTCCTTCAGGAAGTTGGAAGACTTGGAATGTGAGATGTGGAGGATCCAGCATATGGGAGTAGTTTTCTGAGGCTTAGGATGGGATGGAAAGTTGAGCGTTATGGAGCTGAAGTCCCTGTCCTCATTCTTGTGCTCCTTTGGACCATTCTTGGGAGGGACTCTTGCCAGAGAAGTTACAGACAATGCACAGAGGAAGCTGACTATGTCCCAGCCAGCTAACTCAGACCTCGCTTTCTTAGTCTCTGCTGAAACCTGGTCAGATACCTTAGGGCCTGGGATATTCTGCATCGTATAGGTTCCAAAAAATACAAGGACTGATTCTTCCATTTGTGCGTACATGTGTGTGTACACGCCAAACCTGGATACAACTACAGAACATTCACAGAGCTCTGACCCCTGTAAAGAACATTTGAGGTACAGAAAGATCCTCAAGGATGAGGGTGTATATGAGTGTGCATGGATGTGGTTACCTATGGCATGTAGAATGTGGGAATGTGTGCATGGATACATGGGAAAATGTCCATAAGTGTTTAACAGTTTGGGATAGGAGTGTAATACCAATACGAATTTCTCCTTTGGGCCCATGGTTCCCCCGGGCAGTTTTTTGTTTGTTTTTTGTCTATTTATCCACTGAAATGGTTAATTCCAGGGGAGAGGTGTTTTTGCATCCTGGGCTGACATGTGAAATGTTCTCAGGTCCCAGTCATCTCAGATTCTGTTTTATTCTCCTTTGGTACCCATTACACTCAGTGAATCTCAGAACTGAGCTTCCAACCACTTCAATGTATACGTGAAGGAGCTGAGGTCCAGAAAGTGAGTTAACTCTACACAAAGTCACACAGCAGTCAGGGTCAGTGCCTGGACTGAGCCCACTCTAGGGCAACTTCCACTCTCCTAACTCGTGTTTCCTCAGCACCAGGGCACTGGACTGGCATCAGAACTGACTTATGATCCAGGCAGCTCAAATCTCCATCTGATTGCTAACACGAAGGGACCCCGCACCCACTCTCCTTTCCCCAGAGATGCTGGACACTTCTGTCCTGGAATCTGGTCTGCTCTCGGCTACCAGGATCTTGACCTGGTAGTGGACAAAGATCCCCTGGGAGAAAGATGCAGGAGAGAGGTCAAGAATCAGGTTGGCACTGACAAGACACACGGAAGATGTGGCTCCCACTGCCTTTAGGGTAAGATCACACCCCAGTGATGCTCGGGAGGGTCTAACCCCTTCTTTTGCCTCCCCAGCTCCCGCTCTGTCAACTCCCATCTTCCACCCCACACTCTAGCTAGGGTGGCATTTCCCAAGACGGGCCAGGCTCTTTCCCACCTCAGTCTTTCCACATATTGGAGACCCCTTCCACTAATTCTCTTCCCTTTCCTGGCTAACTCCTGCTTACAGCTCAAGTTCTGACCTAATCATTACTTCCTCTAGAAGCTCTCCATGGCTCCCCAAGTCCTTAATAAATGTCCCTCTCTGTCGCCCTATCACCCAGAGAGAGAGAAACAGGTAAGTTCTTATCTGGCATCTGTATCTGGTTGGCTTAGCATTATAGCCCCAGAGTCCCACTCAGTGCCTGTCAGAATGAATGAATGAATGAGTGAATGAGCAAATGAACAGACATCCTTCTGAGTCTCTTTAACAAAAGGTGGTAAGGGACTGAGTGTAAAGCAGAAGCCCTGGGGAGTGTGTAGAGAAGAGGACACTTAATTGGTAGAATCAATGTTTCTTAAGCCAAGACTCAAATAGAAGTGATTTCAGGGCTGAAGACTGCCCCAGAGGCTCTGAAATGCTGCTCTGTTGTTCACGGGTCTTGTGCTTGCTGGGCACGCAGGAGGGCCGGGCAGAGGTGTCTCCAGCTAAATCGCTACAATCTAGGGAGAGGTAATTGCAGGATTTGAAGGCAACTTTTCCGTGTCTGGCTCTGCTCAGGGCAAGAAGAGATCACAGGTGTCTCAATTGGAGAGCCTGCCAAGGATCAGAGACACCTGCTGGTGGGGTGGATGGTACTGAATTTGGCTGCTAAGGGCAGTGACGACCTTAGAGAGAAGGCGAAGGGTGTTAAGGGTACAAAGTCTCTGAAAGAAAAAGGCAGGAAGGAGGAAGGGAAAGGCAGAAGAATGGGGCTGGAGGGTACACTCCAAGGAGGAGAGAGAGGGGCTGGCTGCTCTCCAACTCTAGAGAGCATCAGAAGAGGAGGGGAGGGAAGAGAGAGTTCTGACAGCAGCTCATACTTCTGAGGAATGCTCACATCATTATTTCTGGAAATTCGTATCATGATGGACCCTCTTCCATAGAAAAGCTAGAGAAGGGGCGAGATGACCAGCAGGTTATGCACTGGGGCTTTCCACTCAAGCTGCCTAGATTCAAATTCTAGCTTTTCCACTTAATGGGCTGAATGACCTGAGAAAGTTATTTCATCTCTTTAAGCCTCCACCTATCCCTCTGTAAAATGGGCACAACTTCTGTACCAGTCTCAGGGAGTATCTATCTCATCATTATGAGGATTAAAAATGAGATAGTCCAGTGGGGAGGGGATAGCTCTGTAGTAGAGTGCATGCTTAGTATGCACCAGGTCCTGGGTTCAATCTCTAGTACCTCCATTTAAAAAAATACAAAAATAAATAAATTACCTAAATACCCTTCCCCCTAGCCCCCCTCCCCATAAGGCACTTAATACAGTGTCTGGGACACAATATGGGCTCAATAAAGATTAACATTATTCATGTCTTATGTTATTATTTGCCTATGTATTCCTAATGGACCCCCCAAATGTCTGGCACATAGTCGATCTCAAGAAAATATGGCACAAATAAATGAATGGATAGATAAGTAAATGGAATTAATCAAGGAAATAGTCACTATATGCTCAGTGCCTGCAATGAGGCAATTATATAGATGCCTTGCACCTGCTGTTCTCTCTGCATGGGACACCCTTCCCCATCTTCTTTCCCAGTGACTGCCTATCTGTAAGTCAAGATTCAGCTCAGAGAGTCTATTTTCCAGGAAGAGGCCTTCCTGGCGTCACTAGGGATGGGGGAAGGGAATCATGGTTGTATCTCTGTTCTAAAAGTAGTTGTGAAGGGTAGAAAGAACCCTGGACCGGGAGTCTGGGGGCTTGGGTTTTTGACTCTGTTCTGTTCCTAGCCCTAAGAGTGACCTTGGAAAATCCCTTGATACTTTTTCAAATGGACATATAATTGATTTACAATACTGTGTTTGTTCTGGGTGTACAGCATAACAATTCAGTATTTTGGCAGATTATATTTGTGTCTCTATCTTGTCATCTGTCAAATGAGGATGTTGATGTTTACCACATAATATTGTTTTCAACATGTGTCTCCTTCAAAAATATGTATTGAGCTTTTCTTATGGACCAGGTTCTGTTCTGGGCTCTGGAGAAAACTTAGTGAACAAGACAGGAAGATCTCTACTATAATGGAGCTCAAAATTTAGCACGGCCAACAGACACTAAAGAAACAAGGGTTCTGAAAAAATATATATAATTTGTGGATGTTCAACAAAGGAAAGGAGGGGGATGGGAGAAACTAGGAGACATGCTTGAAATCTGAATGGCAGGAAGAAAATGAACATTTAAAAGAGAATTGAGTAAGAGCAGCCCAGGCAGACAGAGCAGCATGTGCAAAGGCCCTGAGGCAGAAGCGGGCACTTGGGTTGGGGAGGGGTGGGGGGCTGAAGAACTGAAAACTGAAAAGAGGTGGGAAGGACAAGAGTAAATGGGGAAGAGGCAGAGAGGAGAGGAGAATGATAAGGTACAGGAACCAGGTCTGGCAGAACCCTGCAGGCCACAGTAAGGATATTATAAGTGAGACATGGGATGCCACCTCTCTTAATAAAAGGTGAAGCTGCATGGAAATGACCTCTCCTTCCAAGTGAAGTCAAGTGACATCTCTACATGGCAGCATACCATACCTAAGCCTTACTGTGGCTGCACCAGGCACCATGGCCCTGGGTGTGCCAGCCCTCAGACAAGGCTGAGCTATTATCAAAGGGGAGGAAGCATCCTGCAGACTGTTTTGGAGCCATGATGTATGTGGCTATTCTGGGCCTGGTGGGAGGGAGGCTGGGAGGAGGGGCCGGCCGGAAGAGCAGAGTTATTTCAGGACGTTGCAGCAGGCAATTTGTAGCCTGCGTGTGCAGAGCAAATCTGGACAGACTGGAGGGGCCAGAGACCCTGAGTTGCTGGAAGCTAAAGGACGTCCTTAGACGGCCCCAGAGGAGACATGCTTCCCTTGTAAGGCAGTATGGCATGGGTCCTGGAGGCAGATGGAACTGGGATGGATGCCCACTGTGTGACCTTGGGCAGGTGCCCACTAGGTGCTAGGCATGTTGCCAAGTGCTTTACATGCATCAGCTCACTGTGTCCTCCCAACCACCTTATGACATAGCCTCTGGTAGCTTCCCCTTTTACAGATGAGGAAACTGAGGCTCGGAGAGGTTAAGTGACTTGCCACAGTCCTGTTGCTATTAGAGGCAGAATCAGGATTTGTACTCAGCTCTCCAGATCCCAAACTGCCTGTCCCCTGTCTTGTTACCCATGAGAGAACAGGGTTGTCAGGACAACTAAATGAGATAGCACATGCAAAATGCTCAGCGTAGCTCTTGCCATGTAATATCTTGGCACGTAGACATCTTGGTAAGATGTCACCGGATTTCACCTGTGCTCTTTGAAACTGTTTATTTGAAAGTACACAGCAAATGTGCAGCACTTTATGCTTGTGGGGAGGTAAAGGCACGTCTTAAAAATCCAGCAGCGACTGGCTAAATTGGGATTCTGAGAGGGATCCTAGCTATTTGGAAAGTAAACATAGATTAAAGTGTGTGTGTGTGTTATAGAAACCATGGAGGGGAAAAAAAAGCTGCAATGTTAATTACATGCATAAATAACATTATTGCATGTGCCTTTAAAACAGTCTTGCAAAGTCTGATGGCAAGAAGTTATTGTCCCATGGAAAAGCTAAAGACTTGGAGACACATTAGGGTTTATGGGGTTGTCCAAGGTCACAGAGCAAACCAGTGGGGGAGAAGTGATAAAACCCCAGCCTGCTCTTTCCTGGAGGCCTCCAGCCCATGAATCTTCTCAATGAAGATTGTAAATAAGATTTCATAGTTTTCCCCGCTGAGCATCTATTCTCTGCCATCTATTCTCAAAGGACCATCTCCTTCTCTACTCTCAAGCCATCTCATTCAGGCAAAGGTCCACGATGAGCCCGTGAGCCAGTCCTGGCCAGTCAAAGCATCACATGCCCCTGGCCACGGTGACTCGCTCATAAATGGGCACCTATCCAAACCAGGCCAACTGAGCCAGTGAATACTCAGTTTTGGGACTTTTACTGAAACTAGTGGGAAGGGACCCTCCTTCCTAGAGGCTGCTTGAAAGGATAAGATGAAAGCTTGGAGCTCCTGGTAGCCATCCTGTTACCCTAAGAGGAGGGATTGCCTAAGAAATGAATAGGAAGACAACATTGTTTAAGCTCCTGGATCTAGCCAGACCTGAAGCTATTTAACTTTTCAGTTATGAGAACCAACACATCCTCTTTATTACTGGAGCTACGTTGGTGCGGTTTATGTCCCTGTAACCAAAGGACTCCTAAGTAATGCAATTGCTCTCATCATCAACAAAAAGTTTTATTGTAGGTCTATAAAATGTCGAAGCTTCTGGTACCCATGAGAGTAGTTAAGAACATGCATACTAGAATCAGGCTGCCTGGGTCTAAGGACTGCCTCTGTCTTTTTTTAGTTGTGCAACTTTTGGTAAATCACTTTACCTCCCTGTGGCTCATCTGTAAAGTGGGAAAATAATATCCCTCACCTCCGTGAACCACTGGGAATATTAAAGGAGATAATACTTCGCTAAGGCTTCGAACGGTGCCTGGCACAGAGTAAGTCCTCAATAAATGTTATCATTGGGATGCGGATCAGAAAGAAACTGTCTTACCCCAAACCTGGGATGCTTAGAAGCACCATGTGTACAAACTGCCATCATGGTCAAAAAATAAACCCAGTGAGGGCTGTCACTTTTTGAGCCCCCTACTATGTGCTTTATATGACTACTTCACATCAACCATGTATGATAGGTAATTTCCTATCCCCACTTATTTGACTACACAATTGAGACTCGGAGAGTCAAAAAGCTTTACTCAAGAGAACACAGCTAATATGGGGCGGAGCTGGTGCTTGACCCAGACTTGCTTTCTCCAAAGCCGTGTCTCCCTCAAAACATGTTCCCTAAACTTCAGCTGCTCACACCAGACCAATCATGACTTTTGTCCATCTATCCATGTGTCTCTTATACTCATACTTGCTTAATATTATTCTTGAAATTGACTTGCTTTTTAAATTTAATACCTTTAGTTAAAAAAGAGGCCTAACATCACAGCTGTAAATGGAAAATGAGTGTCCTGTTCAGAAGTAAAAGATAGCCTTAAAAATAGACATGATGAAAACAAAGAACATTATTAAATTCTAGCCACACACTGCCACCTGCCTTGGGCTCTGAGCCTGACACCTGTTCCCTCTTTTGTTAAGAAAAGAAGATGAGCAAGTGTTGAAAGGTGTTAAAAACATAGCAGTCCCAAACTCAGACAAGTCTTTGACAATCAGAAGGATAGAGAGTGATTTGAAAGGGTAATTGCTTTCTCACTACGTCATTACGTGTTATTTCATGCTGTGTCTGCGGGGCCACCTAAAATATTTCAGACAGATAGCCATATGGGTCCAAAACTTTGGAAAACACAGCATCCCAAACTCGAATTTATCTATCATCTAAGGACCTTCCCTTTCTGTACTCCATTGCGTGCTCCCTCCTCTAGCTCACAAGCTGAGTAGGCTAAATGATCAAATCTTCATTCAGTTCACAAGGGTCTTTCCCCAGGTGAGTCCTGGAAACACTACACTGCATGCTGACATATACACTCACCCAATTACCCACCTGACAGACGCATATGGTCCTTACCAGCTGAAATTCACTGCCCTGCCCCTTGATTTTGGAGGAGCTGGCACCCACCCACTGATACATGGGCTCCATCAACATCCACACAACAGCAGCAGCCACCGTTGCCATGGTGACATATTCCAAACAAGGCAGGTGATATAATTCTGCTGGGGTATGTGGCATCAAAGAGATGACTGGGGTGCACTGCTTCTGATTCAGACTCTTGAGGAGAAAGACTTCACATTGAATCGAATATACTCCCAAGAGTCAGAAAGAGTAAAATGATACATACATGCCTGCCAAGCTCTGAGATGTACACCGTAGCTGTGCAGCCTTGGGTAGGTCATTTAGCCCAGATCCAGACACACCGAATGACTCCAAGCACCGGAACTTGCCCACGGTCACAGAGGTAGTCGCAGGAGTACAGACGGAGGGGTTGTTTGATATTTCATTCTGCGCCTGGCTGTGCTTAAAGCCACACTTACCAGCATGTGTTCCCGTGAAGATATTTGACATGAACAGTTACTTGCCCCTCTAAAGTGGCATGGGGATGGGACTGTCTACCCAGACGGGATTGAGAAACACTGGGTTCAACAAAAAGAACCAGGCCTTGTTGCTGCAGGATTTCTCACAGCCTTTAACGTGTTGAGTGCCCCGTGAAAGCTCAGGAAGGGACTGTTTCATGTGGCCTTTCTCAGAAATGTGTGGCCACAGAACCTTTGCTGGATGCTCTGGTGGGCCAATACTCCACGGAGAATTTGGGGAGACACAGCTCCATGGAGTCAACTCAGTCAGAGTATCTTCGGTGAGGGGAAACTCACTCCTTTCAGGCACTCTGATGGTTAGAGAATTCTTCCATCTTAACTGAGAAAAAGCAGCCTCCTGTAGGCTGCACCTTCGGGCTCCATTTCTGCGCCCTTTTGAGACGTAACATTTCTGAGCCTTGCTCTTTCTTCCAATAAACTGGGAGTGATTCTAGTCCTAATTATCTCCCAGAGTTGGAAGAATTACATGGGACAGCTCAACTTTTTAAAGTGTCAAATGTGGAAGAGCTGTGAGCGGTCGTCCTTAAAGCAGAATCACAAGCTGCTTCAGGTAGAAACCCTTAGGACCAGCCCTCGTGGAGACAGATACCTCAGAACAGGGTTTCTCAGCCTGGGTCCTATGGTTTTGGGGGACCGTCCTGTGCACTGAAGGATGCTGGCCTCTATCCACCAGATACCACTGGCAACTCCCCAGCTGTAACAACCAAAATCATCTCCAAACATTGCCAAATGCCCACTAGGGGATAAAACTGCTCCCGACTGAAAACCACCCTTCTCGATCGGCAGGCTTTCTGTACGATGGGGACATTCCGTACCCTGTACCTGTTCCTTTCAGTATGGCTGCCACTCACACATGCGGCTGTTGAACACTTCAAATGTGGCTAGGGAGATGGAGGAAGTGGATTTTTAATTTTAATAATAAATTTAATATTAAATAAATAACGCATGTAATGAGAAAATTTAATATCATTTTAATGTTTAATTTAAATAAAGGTGGCCACAGGTGGTGAGTGGCTACCATACTGAACAATGTAATTCTAGATCATGCAGTTTGAGGTCCATCTATTATTATATAAATATTTGTTGAGCACCTACTACGTGCCAACCACCATGCCCCTTGCCGGATATTTAGTGAAGAAGGACAGATGTGACTCCTGGTCTCACCACACTTGTGGATACCAGCAGGAAAGCTAGCATACAGACAGTGTGTGCTTTGGGCTTGCATGCCGAAAGGTGTCTCCTCTAACGAGCCTTCCGCCCTGCCTAAAATCGTACCACGTGGACTCCACTGAAGTGCAAGGTCTCCAAAAGACACATACGTTAAGTCAAGAGGAAAACTTCCTAACACCCACTGGTGTGTCAGGATGGCTTTGTTTACGGGATTAGTTACACAGAACAAGTCCCTGAAATCAGGGCCCCGCCTTGCCCACCACTGTCACCACCCCCGGGCCTGGCACACGTGGGTGATCGGCACATCTGTCTTAAGGGGGGATCCAGAACAGCCTGCTGAAGACAGGGAAGGTCCTGAAAACCACGTCACGTCGAGAACAACTGACCGTACTTGCTCAGGACGGAATTCCGGTACCTGGCACCGAGTATGTGCTTCAGAAATGCTTGCTGACCAGACATGTGGGGGAGAGGGGCGGAGAAAAGCTCAAAGCCTGTGTCAGCCCCTGAGAGGTGCTGCTCAGATCTGAAAAGCGTGTGACTGGGAGATCCTAACTGGGCCAAGAAGAAGAAGAATGACGTGTTATTACACTTTCATTATTACTCTTTGTAATGGGCTGAATTGTGACCCCTTCAAAATGCCTCTGCCGACGTCCTAACTCCTGGTACCCAGAACGTGACTGTATTTGGAGATAAGGCCCTTACAGGGGTGTCTAAGGTTAAGTGAGGTCACGTGGGTGGGCGCTCACCCAACAGGGCTGTTGTCCTGATAAGAAGAGCTGAGGAGAGGACACAGACCACAGAGCCGGAGGGATGACCACTGAGGACGCAGCAGGAAGGTGGCCATCTCCAAGCCAAGGAGGGAGGCCTCAGAAGAAACCAAACCTGCCAACACTTTGATCTTGAACTTCCAGGCTCAAAACTAGGAGGAAATAAATCTGTGATATTTCAGCCCCCTGGTCTGCGGAATTTCGTTACGGCAGCTGGAGCCGGCTAAGACATCACTGATCATTAAAAACATATCGGGCTCTGCACTAAGGGCTCCATGGGCAAGATCTCCTTACATCCTGGCCCGGGGCCCCTTAGGTCTGCTCTTTGCCCCACACCTGAGTGGCCCTTTGCAGTGGGAGTCAGATCGTGTCACACACCTCTTTACAAATCTGGGCTTCCCACCTCAACGTGTACACCAAGGTCCTTGTAATCACCAGAAATCACCGCACAGACTGGCCCCCCGTTGACTCGCTAATCTCATCATTCTCCTCTTCTCTCAAACTGCTCCGACCGTGCTGGCCAAGTACTTTCCCACCTCACGGCTTCGGCATCTGCACCGCCCGCCTGGGGTGCTTTCCCCCATGACGTCACCTGGATTGTTCCCACGCTTCCTTCTTTTTCTTTTTTATTAAAAACATCTTTTTTTTTTTTTACTTTTTTTTTTTAATTGAAGTAGAGTCAGTTTACAGTGTGTCGATTTCTGGCATACAGCACAATGCCATGTGATGTAACTCATACGTGGAACCCAAGCTTCCTGCTCATCCTTGCTCAAATGTCACTTCCCAGGGAACTACATTCAATGTCTTGTCATAGCCTATGATGAAAAAGAATATGAAAAGGAATATATATATATGTATAAGTGAATCACTATTTATATGAATGTATAACTGAATCACTATGCTGTGCACCAGCAATTAACACAACATTATAAACTGACTATACTTCAATAAAAAAAGAATAAACTTCACATCAGCCATGTAAAAAAAAAAAGTTACTTCATCAGTGAGGCTTTCCTTAAACACCAGATATAAAAGGTAACCAGGACACCTGCCTAACGCCAGGCTTTCCCTCACTGCCTTTCCCTGATTCATTTTCCTCCCCAGCACTTACCCCCAGCCATCACAGTGTGTATTTACTTGCATGTCGATCTATGGCCTCTTTCCTTCCACTTGAACTTGGGCTCCACAAGGGGAAAGGCTTTCTTACATTCACTGCCATATCTCTAACATCGGGAATGGTGCCTGGCACACAGTAGGTTCCCGCTAAATATTTCTTGAACGAACGAATGGGTCCTCACAGCTTCTTTACACAGTAGCTATTAGCATCATGTCCATCTTACAGGTAAGGAATTGAGGCTCAGAGAAGTACAACGCACATACCCAAAATCAAATAACAAAGCAACGTGCAGGTGGGATTTGAGCTCAGCCCTCTTAGCAAGCAGTTCCCACGCTCTTAAACACCAAGAAGCCTTTGGAGAACCCTCCTGTGGGCAGAGAGTGAGCATGACCCCAACAGCTCACACGTCATGCTTATTTATGCTGCTCTAACTAGCTCCCTCGCCTCCACCACATGGGCAGGCTGAATACACCTTGATAATTTGAGTCTAGAAAGAAGAAGAAGACAGGTAAGGGCCACTGGGAATTATCGCCTTCCGTGTGACATCACGGACCCAGCCCTGGTCTGGGATTGACAGGGGGGTGTCTGTCTCCAGGTATGCGAGCTGGGGCAAGCTCCGTCTGTTACTAGTCTGATCTCCAGTTTCCCCAGCTGTAAAATGGGGGTTCTAATTCTTGCTTCACAGCACTGTGATGAGGGTGACATACAAGAACATTTGAGAAAGGGAAACTGAACACTGTAAAGTGTTACGCACACATAAGGCAGTGTTCGTTCTCAAACGACTGAGTTCAAACATTTGTCTAAGAACTGCTGGCATCTGTTGCATATTGTGGCAGACTGTATTACTGTCCTCCGTTCTTCCTGCTTTCTTGTGTCCACACCCCCTGTCATGGAACTTTGTAGTTCTTCCCACTGGAGGCAGGTCTATTTCTCCACTCCACTGGGGTTGGGGTTGGCCATACAACTTGCTTTGGCCAATGGAGTGTGGGTGGAAGTATAGTAAGCCAGTTTCGAGGTTAGGCCTTAAGGGGCATTGTGTATTTCTGTTTGTCTTTCTTGCCCTTCGCCCATCACATAGGAACTTGTGCTGGGTAGTCACCTGGTCCAAGGAAATGAAGGCATGTGAAGCAGACCTGCACCCAACCCCTACTGGACTCAATCTAAACAAGCTGACTCCCAGTCAACCTGCAGATGCATGAATGAGAATAAATGATTAATGTTTTAAGGCACTGAGTTCTGGGGGTGATTTGTTACATAGCACTATTGTGGAAATAGCTGACTGACATACATACTTGCTAAATGTCACATTATCTCAGGAAATATGTGATAGACTCCACGATTATTCCCATTTTAAAGATAAGGAAACTGCAAACAGATGGTTTCAGAGGTTTGCCCATAGTCTTGAGAGAAAATGTCATAACCAAGCCATAAAACACGGAACTGTGTGAGAATAAAGCCCCCACATTTTATACCCCCAGCTATGCTGTTTCCTTTCACCTGTGAAGTAGAAGCCAAATTGTATTCAGATTATTCAGGCTGAAGAAATGCCATCTCATCAGTGTTCTGGATATTTCAAGAGAGATTGGATAACAGAGTTCAGGCACAGAGGTGAAATTAAACACACACAACAACAACAACAAAAGGCCCAGTAACAACAGATCCCAAAGAGGCCTGAGTTCTGATCCCAGTTTCGCCACAAACTGTCTGTGTGTTCTTGGTCAAGTTCTCTTCCTTCTCTGGGCCTTAACTGCATGATGAGATTGAATTCTGAACCATTTATGAAAATAACTTGTCATCAAGCTCTACCAATGTCTCACAGGTTGTCACATTTAATCCATCTAATGATCCTTCCAGGACACAATGGCAACCTAAGACACAGGGAGGTTAAGTAACTTGGTAAAGGTCACAAACACAGCTGGAATTCAAAGGCAGGCCTCCAGACTTCTCCCAGGGCTCCAGAGTCCCCTTCAGCTCCAAGGGCCCCTGGGTGAGCGTCACTGTGGACAGAAGCCAAGAGATCTCCTTTCCCTGGCTGAGGGGTCACTCTCGCACTCTCCTCCTGCAGCCCGAGGGGTATAACGGAGACTCTGCTTCCCTTTCACTCTGTCCAGGCTGGGCTGGGAAGAGATAAAGGTGTCCTGAAA
Organism: Camelus ferus; assembly: GCF_009834535.1. Lineage (NCBI taxonomy): Eukaryota > Metazoa > Chordata > Mammalia > Artiodactyla > Camelidae > Camelus > Camelus ferus. The sequence continues at coordinate 6,429,900 of NC_045727.1, forward strand.
ACCAGCCCTGGGATAATTAACGATGCCCGAAGCAGACCTCTTTTCCCCATCGGTGGGTCACTGGGATTGTTAATTATTTTCTTTACGAAAATAATTAGCCCCAATCAAGACAGGAGCTCTTCAGGATTATAGCTCATTAGCTGTGCGTCTATTTTCCATAAAAAGTCTGTGGCACTGATGAAAATTACAGGTGCCTGGAATCAGCATTAGAAAAAAATTGAGCCCATGTTCTCAGCCGATTACCATCAGTGACACTGACTTGGCTTCTGCCACTGACTGCAGACAGAGATGGGCATGTGTCTGTGTGTGTGCCTGGGTGTGTGTATCTCTGTGTGAGTCTGATGGGAGGCAGTGACAAGGGCCTGGAGGTTCCAAAGCCTGGACTGCAACACATTCTGCTCTTTTTCCGTCTCAAAAGGAGGCATCTGCTTCAAAGAGGAGGCTCGGGGCTAATTTGGCAGGACAAGCTGCACAGTGCTGGGTGGGGATGGGACATGGGTTGGAGATCTTCTCCTCTGGAAAGTGTGGCCATGGGGGAAGATTCTTCACCAGGGATTCTGGAACCTTGGGACATCTTAAGTAAGCAGGCAGGTCTCGGTTCAGATCCCAGCTGTACACCAGCTGCATGTGACTGTGGGTGCGTCTCCCTTTCAGTCCTCAGTCCCTCACCCCTCTAGCTGAGCCCACTGATACTAACAGTGAGAACTGGCCTTATCCCACACCTACTATGGATCGGACCCTGTCCTAAGCATTTCTTCTATGTTATCTCATTTGATCATTGGGAACAAGCCAATGAGGTAGGAACCAGGGTTGTTCCCATTTCACAGATGAAGAAACTGAGGCACAGTAAGGTAATTAACTGGCCCAAGGTTGTTAATGGTAGAACTGGGATCTCGACCCAGGCATTCTGGTTTATAGGGTTTCTGTCATAACCACAGTGCCACACTGCTGTTCTCAAATTCTAGCTAAGGGGAATCTTTCCAACTCTGCTGGATGTCTCAGTGCCCTCTTTCATTAAAAATAAAAATCACAATCCATCAAGCACTTTGAATGCACCAGGCTTTTCTAGATGACTTTCCATATATTTTTATCTCCGTGGGGTCTCACAGCAACCTTACAGCACAGGACTAGCTTGATCTACATTTTGCAGAAAGTGTCGACTCAGGGAGCTGAATGGTCTTGGCCAAGTTCACAAGACCGGGTCTGTTTGGGTCCAAAGCCTGTGTCCATAACCGCTGCATGACACAGCCTGTTGTGGGGGCTCCAGCTGTGATCTGGGGGGAAGGACAAGCAGCCTTGGACGGTCAGCTTTGCTTCGACTCCGTTCTCCTCCCTGGGCCCCACCTCTCCATCTGAGAAAGACTCTGGGTCCTTGCAGCTCTGAGATGCTGCTAGTCTGCGTCTCCCCAGTCCCGATCTCCTCGCCACCCCCTGTCATGCAATGCGGATAGCACCAGTGACCTCCAAGTGTTTCCTTCTCAGGGGATTGGAAAATAAGCCAGGGGGTGGCCGGACCTTGGTGCCACCCTAGTGTCAGGAGTCAAGAAAATGTCCAGCCAATGGGTCCTCAGGGTATCAGGAGATGCCTGTGACATAGCTCTCTCTCTCTCTCTCTCTGTGTGTGTGTGTGTGTGTGTGTGTGTGTGTGTGCGTGTCTGCAGCTCACTGTTCCCCTAGACTTTCTTTTCTCCTCCTTGTCCTCTCTCTCATGTTTATCCTTTCTTTGCCTCTCCTTGGCTCTGAGCATCTGTACTGTGTCGCCTTCGACGTCCTCGGTCTCCCAGGTCTTCCGGACCCCCCCTTTGCTGTCTTTATTTTTCCTCTCATCTCTTCCGTCCCCCAGTCTCTCCCTGCCCCTCCGTCTCCCTCCCACCCCGCTCATAACCACTTGATCTCACCTCTCTGGCTCCAGTCTTCTTTCTTGCCCTTTAAATCTTTTCTCTCCATCTCTTCCCTTCCTTCGGTTCTTATCTCTCTCCTCCATCTCTCTCCTCTCTACCTCCCTCTGTCTTCTCCCTCTCTCCTCCTCTCCCCTCCTCTCTCCTCTTCCATCACCCACCACCACCCCTCGCTAGGGGCTGTGGCTTGCTGCTGTCTGTCGGCAGCGTCCTCAGTGGGCGGCGGATCACACACATCGGAGGTTCGAATCAAATCAAACTGTGACTGAGTTACACTAATAAACCAATTAAATGCCTTTCAGAAAGTAATTTCCGTAGCATCCCTCGTATTTATTGCACATCCTGTTTCTCCATCATGCAGTCTTCTCTTGTTCCCATCCCCCCCTCCCTCACTCTTCTTTCTCCTCCCTTTTTTTCTTCTCCACCCTCGGATGCTGCTTTCCCCTGTTCTCTCTCACCAGGTTTGCCTGCAGCTCCTCGCCCACCCACCCCACTGCGCAACCTAGGATTCCAACTACACTTGTAGGCAGCTGGTCAGAAGAAAAGAGAGCTGAACTGGGAGTCAGGAGACTTGAGTGCCAGTTTCTGGCTGTGCCACTCACTGCCTGTTCTGGGAAAACCCTGAGACTTTCTAAGCTCTCATCATCTGGTAAACAAAGGACCAGGTGATTTCCAAGGTCATTCCTAGCTTCTGATGCCTACTGTTTCACGACCGATGCTGGCAGACACACCAATGATTCCTAGAGTTGAGGGTCCTGGAGAGACCATCTGGTCCCTCCCCACTGCCTTGAAGCAAGACCCTGGGTGGGGCCAAGCCAAGGGCAGCAGGTAGAGATCAGCTGATTGTGATGGCCATTACCCACTCCCTCTCCTTTCACTGAGGCCGCGCTTCATCCTCTGACCACCATCCAGAGCATCTAATCACCTCTGTCCTGTTAGTCCTACTTTACAGACGGAAGTCTCCACACCAGATGATTTTCAGTCGAGAACCAAGTGAGGCACTGGGTGGGAGTCATCGCTACACACTGCACCTCAGATCCCTCTAGAAGCACAAAGGCATCCTCAAAAAGCCAAAGAAAACAGAGGTTTTGGCCTGGGGACAGATTTCACCCTATCACCTTCCTCTCCTCGTCTGAGAGTGCGACTCAGAAATGTCTAACACTGTTTCTGGCACTTAAGCTTCCTGAATGAATTTGACTCAGTGGGAAGCAAGCAGGAAGCAGCTTTCTTCTTTCTTCCGCTAGAAAAAAAAATTAAAATTCAAAATAAAAATGTTGATGGGCTCTCTACTACAGGGCTGTCTTTTGAACTTGTATGGTTCATTGTTTTACTCTTGAATTGACATATCATTGATATCCCAGAAATTATATAAAAATAATTTATATGAGTAAGATTATGAACATACTTTCACAGCTACCATTTCACTGGATCTTCATAAGATTTCTCTAAGATTAGTCAGGGGATATAGTCCTCACTTGGCAGATGAGGACTTGGAGACAGAGACACATTAAGGGCTCAAGCAAAGTCATAGACATTTAGATTTGGGACTATGACCCAGGTCACCTAATTAGACCCAGACAGGATTGGATTTGAATCCCAGCTCTGCATTTACTAGCTGGGTGTCTTAGGCAAATGGCTTCACCTTTCTGTATCTCAGTTTCCTCCTCTGAATGATGGAGATAACATGAGTACCTCTCATAGCATGAGGATTATCATGAAGATCAAATCAGCTAATATAAGATGCTTAATATGATGCCTGGACCACAATGAGCAATCAGGAAAGAGCAGCCCCTGTTACTACTGCTGTTCTTGCTGCGAATGATGTTGTGACAGGTGCCTCTTCCCCATCCTCACACCAGTGCCTTGCCCCTTAGGGAAGGTGGCTTCCACCCACTCTCCCTCTATTCCGATAAGGTTATAAGGAGCATTTACGGCCTCCTCTCCAACCCTATATTCGCTCCTCTCTGGATGACTGCTGTCAGTCCAATTGGGCAGAGTAGGGAAATGACCAGGTCATGTATTATTGGTCGGGGGAGGGGGGACAGGGGGGGTCACTATGGACAAAGACAATGCACGTGCTTTACAGGCTGTCTCCTCCCCCCAGCACCTGATGGGTGAGAAAAGCTCACACTCTCCAGCCACTTCTGTAAAGGTGGTTCTCGAGGTCCAGGACTTAGTTCAGGCATCAAAGATGAAAGTCTTAATCGAGCCTCAGACCCAAGACTCATTTTTCTACTGCAGCTTTCCCCGAGTTCAGCACGGAATATTCAGGTCGGTACTTTGGTCTTCATTCGGTTATGCACCTGCCATATTGTTTACACATCACATTGGATGGATGGCCAACCATCTTGGCTTGCCTGGGACTGAGGGGAGTTTCCTGGGACAGAACTTTCAGTGCTAAAACTGGGAAAGTCCTGAGCCTGCTGGGACTACTTGGTAACCCTGAACATTGGTTCAAACTTTGAAGTGATGAGTGACATACTAAAGCCCTTAAGCAAGCAATAAAAATACTAGTCATACTAGTAGTAAAACATGAAAATTATAGGACATTTGAAACATGCAAAAAAAAGAAATTGAAGTCACCCACACTCTCATCACTCAGGGACTCCTCTAGCCAGGACCACCAGGAGACGCTCTCGGGTGCACTCAAGGGCACATCTTTTACACAGGCCATGACAGAAACGGGGCCATCTAGGCTCTGTGTGGTGTGTCACCACTGAGCACAGCAACACCGATCTTGTTTTGTGGCCCCTTCTCCTGTGTTCTGAGGGGAGCACACAGCAGGACGTGAAGTGTCTGCTGTGCTAGTTGGTGATGAGAACCGATTTGAATCACCTGTGAGAGTGTTTGAGCCTGCTGTGTTTGAGCCGAGTCCCATCCCTGACTGCCTTAGCTTCTTCGGCTTCCTGTTTGGGGCTCTTGTATTGGGAGTGTTGGGACAGAGGACTGAAGTGGATGAAGCTCTGCTCTCAATCATTGATACTAGTCATCAAGAAAACAGCTGGACATCAAAGGCCAGTTCATCTCCTCCTTTCCACCCTCTTGGCTCCTGTCTTCACGGAAGGTGAGTGGAAGTGAGGGAGAATCGTAATGGGATTCTTTCCAGGGAGAGCCGATGATGAACTGGGTCTTACGAGGCAACAGGAGTTCCTATTAGCAAATTCCTTGGGACACCACCCCCTTGGAGCATTCCAGAAAGACATGCAAATGAAGACGATAAAAGAAGAGATGCAGAGCATGAATCCGGGATGCTCGACATTATCTAATAAGAAGGAGACCACAGAGCACGCAGAAATAATGAAGAAAACTTTGCTGAGTTGAAGAACAACTTCTGTTGGCAAATCAAACAGACTCAGCAAATTCGAGGAACAAAGAATGAGAAGATAAACACCTAGAAATCTTGGTAAACGTTTTGAACGACAAGAATAAAGAAGCAAGGATACAGGCAAGGCAGGAGAGAAAGTTTAATTATCTGTTCGGCCACTGGACAGCGAGTGTAGCAAAGACAGCGATGGGGCTCACCTTAGTCACAGCTGTGTCCCAGGCACCTATCAGAGTGCCTGACTCACAGTAGTTGCTCAATAAATGTTTGCTGAATGAGTAGGTAAATGGATATAATAGCATTATTAATTCCTGCCCAAGTTAGTCACTCCTATAGCATTTCAGCCACAGTCATACCTCACTGACCCACTGGACCAGCAGGGAATACCACTACCCTCATTTTACAGCTGAGGAAACTGAGATTGAGTCAGATGCTGCTGCTGCCCGAGTTTACTGTATCCAGCAGTGGATGGGGCTGCAATGAGAAGCCAGGCGTCTCAACTGGCAACCCCAGACTCGGGTTTTGAGGCTCAGAAGCAGTCCAGATACCTTCTCATGCCTTTCTTCTCTTTCTCCTTAGCGAGTGTATTACAGGAGTTTTACCACGTGCCTGGGCAACACACTTACAAACCAGCTGTCCCTGAGGTGATCACAGTGTGGAAGCCCTAACAGACACCCACAGAGTTCACGTATACATAAATCAGCCATATGTTGACCCGTAAAGAAGTTCCATGTGATAATGTGGCCCTTGGCAACAAAACCTTGATTTGGGCAGCTGTTTCCCTTGGTGGGCCTGAGATAATCTTTCACCCAGACTGTAATGCAATGGGGAGGCAAAGAGACGTCTATAAAACATTCCACAGAAATCCAGTTTTCATTCTGAAAGGTTGGTGGTGCCCTCTCTCACTCCCTATCCCCTGGTCTCCCCTCCAGTCCCACCCACAAGACCTCTGCTGTCTGTTTTGCACCCGGGACAGAAAAATCTATTTTCTGATAATGGTCCTTAACTCCCATATGGTACTGTATTGCAGTCTGGGTGGTATTAACTCTTAGATCTGTGTGTGTGTGTGTGTGTGTGTGTGTGTGTGTGTGTGTGTGTGTGTGTGTGTGTCTCCCTATTTCTCTCCTACCCTCCCTTTCCTCTTCCCGCTCATCCTCTCATTTCTCCCCAAGAAATGCCACACCACTGACCTACCCAAGAAAAAGAGGTGGAGGTATTTCTTGTTTTCACCAGCAGGGGGCGAGGATATCTGCCTTGCCTTTGATATCTCCTGTTGCTCCCACCACAACCCATTTCTAAGACCTTTAAAGAATGAGACAAAAAATTCTTTGGGTGCCTTCTTTCCCCAGAAGATTGGGTGGCAGAAGTGAAAAGCACCAGCAAGGAACTCACCCAGAACGGCACCCTTAGCATCTATATGTTCTTCAAATACCACTGGGGGATCTGGGACCATCCTAGGAACCCTGGACGCAGTTGGATAGAGCAGTGGGAGGTATCAGAAGGCACAAGACAGCATCACAGACCATTCTTAGGGTCGCCCTCCTTTCTATCCTGTGTCGTTTCCCTTCTCTTCCTTGCCTTTCTGCACTCAGCTGCTTCTTTCCCCCTTTCCTTCTCCTTTACACTTGGACAATTATTCGCGTGGGCACTATTCAGAATCAAACTGGCAATCAAGAATTTCCCAAAGGTGTTATCCATCTTCCTCCTCTTGTGGTCCCCAAACTGCCATTGAGATGGCCAAAGACTACAAACACAGAGAGAAAATTACGCTCTTCTTTTTATTTAACCACGAGACGTTCTGTCTATGCTAGAAGCTGAGAAGGGCAATCCTCACAAGCCAGAGGAAAACTGAAGAGTATCCGCAATGTACAGGGTTGACAGGGAAAGCATGGAAGAAGGCCCGTGCTCAGCTACAAGCCACTGTGTGCTCAGAACAATGGGTCTGGAAGCAAAAGGGAGAGACCTTTTTTTTTTTTTTTTAATTGAAGTACAGTCAATTACAATGTGTCCATTTCTGGTGTACGGCATAAATGTCCCAGTCATACATATACATACATATATTCGTTTTCATATTCCTTTCTGTTAAAGGTTAGGAAGACATCTTGACTGGCACTTACAAACATCTACTGGAAGCCAGGGTGGGCCACGAAGTCACCAAGGGATAGTTTTGGAACCTACTGGTATCTTTAGAAATTGAAGTGGAGCCAATGGCCACACCAAGTGGAACCTACTGTAGCGTTGACCGGTACTTGCAACATGAAAAAAGGCAGAGCACTGCTGGGATCTCACTGACCCCTTCTGGCTTCCCCACAAACAAGAAAACCTTTCACACAGACAAAACTCCCTGCCAAGGATATCTCTGGCCCAGGCTGCCTCTCTTATCTCTGCAAGCAGCTGAATCCATGAAAAGGAAAAGAAAAATCACAATACAAATCTCAAGGTTTCCCTTTTCCCTTCATTGGGCTTGATATCTCCAATCAAAGATCTACTAAATACCTCTTGGAACCCATGCAAGCTCCCAATTTAATGATAAGCGTGTGCCTTGCTCTATAAGCATGAACAGACAGAGAACACTGTTTGGCTAAATGAAAAGACTCAAAGTTTAGAAAAAAGATGATAAAGAAGACTCAACAATACAGAACTACTACAAGAAGAAAAGTTTGGAAATTTTCTTGATAAGAGATGAAAGGGGGTGTTGCATCTTTGTAGCTAGAAGAGATCATTGGAGAGGGGTACCTAGATCTGGAAAATGCCATGGAAATGAAAAACATGTTGGCTGAGTTAAAAATAAAATTGACACAGAAGCATTAAAACATTAAACATTAAAACATAAAGCATTAAAACAGTAGGTTGCATATTACAGAGGATCAAAAAAAATGTACAAGTAAGCTCAAGAAAATCTCCCCTAATTCAGAAACATGTAAATGAAAACAAAAAATGAAAAGACACAAAGAATAGATCCACAACAACCAACGTGGTAGACTGAGGAGAGGCAAGAGAATCCAAAGAGGACATCGAAATGGCCAGTGGGCCCATGAAAAGATGCTCACCATCACTAATCATCAGGGAGATGCAAATTAAAACCATACTGAGATATCGCCTCACCCCTGTCAGAATGACTAACCTCAGGAAGACAAGAGGCCACAGTGCTGGCAAGGATGTGGTGAAAAGAGAACCCTTATACATTGTTGGTTGAACTCTGAGTTTGTCCAACCACTATGGAAAACAATGTGGAGGTTCCTAAATTTTTTTTAAAAAATAATAGATCCACCACACAATCCAGCAATTCCATTTCTGGGCATATACCCAAAAGAAATGAAAGCAGGATTTCAGTGAGATATATGCTCACCTTGTGTATTGCAGCATCATTCACAATAGCCAAGATATAGGAACAACCTGAATTCTCATCAATGGAAGAATGAATAAAAAAGATGTGGTATATGTAATAGACCATGGAATACTATTCAGCCATGAGAAAGGAGGATATCATGCTATTTGCAACAACGTGGGTGAACCCTGAGTATGTTATGCTACATGAAACAAGTCAGACAGAGAAAGACAGGTACTATATTATACCATTTATATGTGGAATCTAAAAAAGTCAAACCTATTAAAAAAAAGAGTAAAATGGTGGTTACCAACGGATGGGGTGTGGGGAGATAAGACTGATGGTGTTTGAAGGTACAAAATTATAATGAGTAGTAAATACGCCATAGAGATCTAATGCACAGTATAATGAATATAGATAATATTGAACTATAATTATGGAAGGTGATAAATACTGCTTTAAATACAGCAACAGTAGTACAATATATAAATGTATCAAAGTAGCACACTACACACTTTCAATTTACAAATGTAACATGTCAAATTTATTAAAAGAAAAAAAAACTTTGCTGAGCTAAATAATTACTTCTATATGCAAACCAGACTTTGACAAGTTCCAAAATAATAGTAAAAATAATAATGAGAAGAGACAAACACTTAGATATGTTGGTATCATTTTTTTTTCAATTTCAATGATAAAAAAGCAATTCTGAAAGCAAAGCAGGGGAGGAAGTTTACTGCTAAGAAACAAAAAAACCAAGCAGAACTCAAACTTTTCCTCTATAACATGAAATATAACGAACAGGGCAGGTCAGAGGGGAAAATACTATAATCCAGGAAATATATAACCAATTAAGCTAATATTCCAATTGAAGAGGAAAAGAAGTCCACATTTTTTAAATGCAAGGGTTAAATTTTGTAATTTACATACTCTGAAAAAACTATTTAAAAATATACTGCAGCCTTATACAGTGCTATATGTCAGTTATACCTCAACGAAACCAGAAGGAAAAATAAATGCTGCAGTCGTATAAGAAATTAGTCAAAAACAATGAATTATACAATTCCTACAGTAAAAGACAGGAAATGAAATAAAGATTAAGATAAGATATAAAATAAGATGTTATATTGGTGATGACTATAATTGTAAAGGAATTAAATTTCATTATTAAAATACAAATATTCTCAGCTGTGGGTCAAAATTAAAAATCTAAATGCACTGTATGCTTTTTATAAGAGATACAACTTGAAAATAACACAAATGATTGAAAATAAAGGTATGGCCAAAGACATATCAGACAAACCAAAGGGAACCAGGGGTGAACGTATCAGTGAACACAGAATTCAATGCAAAAGGAAACTATGCAGAGGGTGCTTTGCATGGGCAAGAGATTGAAACTATGATGAAGATGCAATATTGTGAATATTTATGCACTGAATGGCACAGCTTCAAAACGTGTGAAGGAAAAACTGTAAAAATATAAAAATAAAAAGCACAGGGAGAAACAGTCAAATTGTAATTTCAGTAGAATATTTTAACACTTCTCAACAAACTAAGTAAGTTAAAATTAGTAAGTTTGAGTAATATATACGTATTAGGTGTCTAACCTTCTGAATAATAAACATGATTCTTGAACACAGACGGATGATTTATGAAAAAATAAACCCCCAAACTTAGAAATTCTCCAACTGTGGTGGAGGCTGGGATGTCCTGTATACATTTCACCTTTAAGAATGAAAGGTGCGTCCTCCAAGACCCTGGGGGGTGCCAGCAGACAGCATTTAGCTGCCAGCCCCACCGGGGACCGCCCCACACTGCAGAGCCAAAGCTCTGCCTCTTCCTAGGGCAGCCTGTGTTCAATGATTGATGTGGGAGATAAGGGTCCATCCTCTCTCCTCCAACTCCAAATAACTCGAAGGGTCCCCCCTGCTTCAGAGCCCTCTGTGTGGTCAGCTGAAGTCTCCACTGAGACTTCTTTGCAGACCAACTTCTCCCTCTGTGCAATCCTGCTTCCTACCCTTCCCTTTCTTTCCACAAGTGTCACGACCCCGAGGTCACTTGCTCATCAGTCCCTTGCATCTAATTCCATCTCAGATCCTGCTTCCTAGGGACCCCAACCAGCCAAACAGACCTGTGACGGGCTTCTAGCAGACAGAATATGGGAAGAGTGATGGGCTGTCATGTCTGTGGCTACATTACAGAAGAGTGTAACCTCCATCCTGCTGGCAGACCCTTCTCCTTCCTGGCTTTATTGAAGATGGCGGCTGTGCTGTGAGCCGTTCTATGGAGAAGCACACGTGGCCGGGAACTGTGGGAGGTCTGGGGTCAACAGCTAACAAGGAACTGAATTCTGCCCGCAATCACCTAAATGAACTTGGAGGCAGATCCTGCCCTAGTCAAGCCTTTGAGTGAGATCTCAGCTCTGGCTTACACCTGGCTGGCAGCCTTGTGAGAGATTCTGAAGCAGAAGAGCCAGCTAAATCTGATCCATGGAAATTGAGCTAAATAATAAATAAATAAAATGTAGGTTGTTTAAGCTGCTACGTTTGCATCGTGTTAATTTGTTACAGGGCAACACATAACTAGTGCACGAGGATTTACCATAAGAAAATCATCGTGGATTTGTGCACTGATCTAGCTACAAAGAAATTCACCGCAAAATTTTTATAATGGAGAACATTTGGGAACAGTCTAAATGTCAATGAATATCAGGCTAGAGAAATCAATTACAATAGAGGTGAACCATATGAAATTGCCATTTTTATAGGTTAAAAAAGGTCAAATATCACTAATTTTATATGTCTCAACCTAATGTAATCATATAATATAGACATTAAGAAATATTCTCAAAAAATAGTTTTCAATGGGGGGAAAACCTTGTGAAAATTTCATGACATTGTTAAGTGAGAATCACAGCTTATAAGCTATGGAAATATGATTTTAATTTTGCAATATTGTTAATTTTGCATAATATTAATATTGCAATGTAAATTTGCAAATGTACATACATGCGTGTGAAAAAAGACTGCAGGGATATCAATAAAAAGTTAACAATATTTATCTTTAAATTACGGGGTTTGGAGTGATTTTTATTTTCTTCCTTTCTGTACTTTCTGCAACAGACACATAGTATTTTTTTAATGATCGGAAAGCAAGGTTAATTAATACAAATCAACAATGGAATAAATTCCTAAGCCAGAACTAAGCTTTCTGCTTAGAACACAGTCCGTGGTTTCTCACAGATCATTCTGCCTGATTTCCTGGGCTTACAGACTCACTGAGGGGGCATCTGTAAGATGCCATCAACAGCTCTACCGGATTAGCTTGCTGGTTTCTGGAAATTTGTCATCCTCCCTTGTGGATAGATTCTTTCTCATCCGATGGTATACCCTAGGTTCTTTGAGTTGCTCTTTGCAAACCCCTTGGCTTCTGACATTTCATGATGCTGGGCAGTGGAGGGAATTTTGAGGAAAACATGTATTCTGAAAGAATGCGGAAATTAACCATGTACTTTTCTCTCCTGTTTCAGTTACCTCTGCCCTTCTGTCACTGCTGGGTTTCATCTGTTACCCAGCTAATGACCCTATTAGGAAGCTGAAACACTCCCCAGCTTTGTCATGAATGGCTGATGGATTTTCTCTCTCAGACCCCAGAAGTGCCTTGGGACAGCTGTGTGGGTCCCTGAGGGATGGGCCATTAGCAGGGAGGTCGTCCTCACTGAGAAACATAGTCCCCTACATCAGCGTGTGTTCCTACCACGTTTACTAGTGCAGCCTGTTTACTGTGGTCCTGACCATGTCGTGTCTGCGTTTAATCCAAGGCTCCCACTCCCCAGAGGAGAAAGGGCTCTGAGTGATGTGATTTTGGCATATTCAGCATCTTTTATTACAATCAAGGCATATGTTGTCACTGTGGGAAGAAATGGGGGCGTAGAAGGGTTTGTTGGTGACTATCCACATTTTCTCTCACTGCAAGGGACTTAAAACACTTTAACTTCAAAATGACCTAAGTTTTAACAAGATGGATTTAGGCCAGACATGAAGACAAGACCCACTTCTGTTCAATTCACCGAGCACCTAGGACCATCCCTGGCACACAGTGGGTTCCTAATGGATGGTTGTTGACTGGCTCAGTGACTGGATTAACGGATGACACCAAGAATTGCTAGCATGCTCTTTCTTAATTTGGAATTTCTACCGATTGCTCCAACTTCTAATCTTGGCAACCACAGAATAAACCTTCTCCCTCCTACATATAGTTTTTGAAACGTTTGTTCGCAACGCTTGTGTCTTTGTATCTGCATTGACTATTTCCTTGAGGCTTAACAACCCTGGTGGCTTCAATCACAGAACATTATCATTTTTCAATCAATGACAAAGGAGAAATCATTTAATGCAAGATAGCATCCTTCGCTTTGATTAAGAAAATTAGAATGGGAATAAGGGAGCAGGTGCTGGTGGGAGCATATCCTAGCCGTGTAGTTCATTCTCACTTGAGGGAATGAGTGGGAATGGTGTAATGCCCACCCATCCCCTCTCGTGACAAAGAGGATATTGTAAGTTGTTCCTCACCTTTGCACATGGGGCATAGTATTTTCCCACCTGTGTTTACCTTTCCCAGTGGTGGGGTCCTTAATCAGTCCCTTCCTGCCTCTGAGAGCCCTGCCCTTTTACTACTCCAGGATATGTGTTCTGCCCAAACCCCCCTTTCATGGAGAATCCCTAACTATGCGTTCTCCCTGCAGTCCCTCCCACTATGTAGAAATCCAAGGCAAGAGTGTCTGCACGGCTAGCACGTGCCAAGTCCAGTGTTCCTTTGGTCATGTCTACAGCCTGGGATGGTCAATTTAAATTCATTTTTCCAAGGTTTCCTCCTCCTCCAGGAAGCCTTCCCTGAGCGTTCCAGCCCACCATTTTCTTTCCTCCTGAGTCTGATGCATTTCTATCTTCAGGATGCATGATGCAATAGACAGAAGGTGGACTTTGGAGCCAGCTCAAACCAGGCTCAAACCCTAGGTCTGGCACTTACTCTCTGTAAGTAAGTGTAGACAGATGAGTTTTCCCAGTATAAACCAGTTTCTCCACCTGTAAAATGGGGAAAGTAATCCCTCCTTTACAGAGTTATTCTCAGGCAGAGGCCATTACGGTGTGGTTCTCAGACATTCCATATCAGCTGGGGACTTGTTAGAAACGCAAATTCTAAGACCCGCCCCGCTCCACCTGCTGAATTGGAAACTGGGGATGGGTCCCAGCAATCCGCACTTTTAACAAGTCCTCCAGGTGATTCTAACGCGCGCTCAAATTTGAGAACCACTAGGATCAGCAATAACATGTGCAAAGCATCTGCACATACATGTTTAACAATCCTGACTATCACCGTCCTGTACGCACACCACTCGGTTTGATGCTACCTTGCATTAAAACCAATGTCAGGGGAGGCAGGACAGCACAGTGGTTCAGAGTACAGGTTCTGGAGTCAGAAAGCCTTAAACTCCACTTACACCAGCCTTGCGATTGTGGGTGAGTTAGTAACCACTCGGCGCCTCCATATTTGTAATATGGTGACAATGCTAGTAACAGGAAATACCCTGCTGTGTGAGGGATAAAATGTGATAAGGTGTGTTGAATACTCACCCCATGGCCTACCATGTAATAAGTGCCCCTTAAAAGCGATCTATTATTCTAGTCTCCAGTTATGTTAATTCACCTTCAGTTGTATCACAGATTTTTTTTGAAATCAGGGCTAGCATCTAGGTCACTTATGTCCTCCACGATGGTCTGCATCGTACAGAGTATACAGCAAGGGCACAACGAATGCCTACAGATCTGAGTCTCACTGCCCCGTTTATGGATAGCACAAGAGGATGAGAGCTCCAGCTTTGTCATTATCGGGTGGTTTGAGTTGGCATCAAAGAGGAAAAGCGCCATTGACAAAGGAAAGTGATCTGGTAGGAAGACGCGGGATTGTGTTCTTACTCCACCACCTGCAAGTTATGTGACTTTAAGATTCTATCCCTTTACTGCACAACAGGGAGAAGGCACTGTGTGAGTTTAGAAACAGAAAATCCTGACTCAAACTGGTGCAAATCATAAAGAAATATGTGGTCTTAGTCCCAAGAAGTCCAGTGGTCAGGAGGGCTCCAGGACTGGTTTACTCAGAGACTCGATGATGCCATTCAGAGCCCAGGTTCCTTCCATCTTTTTGCTCTCCCCACCTGACACGTGAGGGCTGTGCTCTCAGACTTCCCTGTCTTGACCGCAGGGTGGCTGACAGTCCCAGACATCCTACCCAGACACCAGAATGTCCAGAGAAAGAAAAAGACTGTCTTTAAATGTGACTCCTGCTTAAGAGGGAGAAATCTTTCCAAAAAGCTCCCCAGCAGGCCTCTCATTATGTCTTACTGATACAGATTGGGTCACATCTAAAAACATCTTACAGCAACTGCAGGTGAGAGACTGGGATTAGTTTTAGGCCCATCACCTGGGGTGGTGTGGCTGCACTGGGGGCGCACCAATACCACCTCTTAAAACCAAATTTACCAGGTTGTTGTGGCAATTGAATGAGACCATTGTACCATACACTGTATCCAGCACACAAATGACCTTGATGGATGTCCCCCTCATCCCCTGTCCCTTCCTCTTTGAGTCTCTTCTTCCACCCCCCACATACGACCAAGTTCTAAGCATTCTGCCTCTTTAATATACTTCCAATTTGTCCATTTCTCCATAGATCCCATCACCCACTCCACCCCCGCCACCAAGTCCAGGTCAACGTCATCTCTTTCTTGAATCTCAGCAACAGCTCCACCCCACCCTTTCAAAAATATACTATTATTTATCTCTTCTTACCTGTCCTCTCTACAGCCACCAGAGTGATTTTTTTTTTTATAATATAAATTGGTTAAAACCTCCTACGGCTTCTCATTCTCCCCAGAATAAAATCAAACTCAGATGTGGCGGTCATGAGAACGTATCTCCCAGGTCTCCAACCAGAGGGAGCGTTACTGACTGAAGGTCTCCAATGCCGAGCTCTGACCTTTGTGGAAGGTCAGTGGCCAGGATACCAAAGCAGCGACACAGGGGACTCCTCTGATGGCTGCCGGCTTTGACTTGAGAGCTCCCCAAGAGCCTTGCTGAAACTTCCTTAGGTGGCACGGCAGGCTAGGATGCTTCCACTTGACCTTGCTCCCTCCCCTTTCTCCTCTGTTCAAGGTCTGATGCTCTCCCAGCCTTCCCCGTCTCCACCCACCCCATTTGTCTGTCTCTCAGGCAGTTCCTCTAGCGAAGTCCTTGTGTGTGTAATCCTGTCTCTGGGAGGACCTGGACTGACAGAGTTACCACCTCCACGATCTGGTCTAGCCTCATCTCTCACTGCTGACCCCTCCCACGAGATATGCCGACCACACTGAAATACAGACAGCTCCCTCCTGGTCTTGCATGTGCTGTTTCTCTGCCCCAGCAGCACCCCCACCTCTACACTCCCTGTTTGACTAAAGTCTCATTTCTTCTGGAACTCTTTATCTTCTGTCCCCTCCTGCCTTCCCCCACCCACCCCCAAAACACACACACCAAGGTTGTATGCCTTTGCTCTGGATGCCCAGAACACTATTCCCAAATCCGCATCACTCCTCAGTCTAGTTTTTAACTGGTGACTCAGGTGCCCTTCCATATAGAATGGGGCAGGACTGCGTTTTTCATTCTCCTATTTGTCCAATACCCAGAACAGGATGTGCCATACAGTGCTTATCAGCTAATGGTCCTTTCTCCTCCGGTGGCCCCAGTATATGGCTGGGAAGACACAGAGAGTCCCTGACAGAGCCCGGAAAGACACGTGTGTTACTTCCCCAACATCAGCCTGGTTGGGATGTAGCGGGATCAGAAAAGATCCTATGGCCCCAAGACCCAGCTTAGAGAGCTGGCCAGCCTGGATGTCCCTTTGCTTCCACAGGAGCAAGTCTCAGCCCCAGGGAGGATCAGTTTAAATGCACGTCAATCATGCTCTGGTGAATCCTGGATTAAAAGATCAAAGCTGACAAGCTGCTTGTTTGAGGAGGGGGCCAGCCAGGACATAGCAGGAGATACTGGATGTAGAATACACACAGAACCAGGGCTTGTGAAGACCAGGGCATCCGTGTGTGTGAAACGTGGATTGCTCAAAGGAGCCCAGCCTAGGGGACTTGTGGGGCTGAACCCAGCCCCAGTTCCCCCAACCAGCCCGTGTGCCCTGTTGTCAGGCTGCATCAGGCAGAATCCAACCACCCAGAGAGGGCACCTCCGGTCCCGGTCCCGGCTCAGAGATACGCCAGAGGCAGCAGCAACCCTGAGAGAGGAGGGGCCAGACTCCGGGCAGGAAGTGGAGGCTGCAAGCCAGCCCAGTTGGGTCCTGGCCTTTGTCAAGCCCCACTACGCTGGAGGGCACTAGGCAGAGCCCCCCCGCCCCGCCCCCTTCCCAGGGCTTCAGGCATTGTTTCTGAGTCCCCGGACGGGCAGGGCATGGGGACTACAGCTGAGGAAAGAGAAGGACAAACAGCCCTCTTGGAATTCATGAATAGATGGTGAAGACACATAATCACCTAAATACATCAAAACAACCACGATAAACGCTGTGAAGAAAGGTCGAGAGCTCTAGGAGGGAGAATTATGGCGGGAGGGCGGTTCATTTGCGAGAAGAAAAGGAATTAGGAAAGAAACACAAGTAGGAGTTAAGCAGAATGTGGGTGGGGGAGAGGGGGAAGTAGAAGCTTGGGCTTGGGGACAGCACATACCCACGCAGCAGATACTTAGCAAGTACCTATGATGTGTGGAGTCTGGAGTGACGGAAAAAGAGAAGGAAGTCCAGAGAGGCAGGAGCAAAGGGAAGAGGGGGAAAATGGAACGAGCTTATGCGGAAGGTGGAGGTTGGGGCCGGATCATTTAGGGCCTTGGAGGGCAAGGTAAGGATCTGGAGCTTTCCTCTGGGAAGAAAGGAAAGATGTTGGAAGGTTTTGTATGACGTGATCCGAGCAGCATGTTGGGATCACAAGGGCCCTCTCGGGAGACCGGAGCCTCGTGTGCACTAAGGGCGCGGTGTCCGCGGGCGACTGTTGGGATGATGCTGACGACGCTAGCTCTGCGTCCCCAAGACACAACAAGCGGCCCTGGGCCGTGCGACCTGAGACCCCTTTATCATTTGGCTCTCAGTGGGGACCAGAGGGGTCGCTGTGCCTTTTGGGATCCTGGCTGTCACAGATCTCCCAGCTAGGGACACCACTGGTCTGGAAGGAGTGAAAGAAGGGTACAGACAACCTTTTCACCAAATACCAAACTGTTGGCAGTCTCATTCTTTTGCAAAGGCACCCAGTTGCTCTCCGCTTTGTGATCCGGGAATGTGTCCTTGTTAACCAGAATCCTGCTTCTGTTCAGGCATTTGGGCTCGGGGAAGAGGGTATGCCTCATTAGGGAAGGCTGGGCCCGTCTGCAGAACTAGAGAATGAATCTTGATTGACTCAAGCCATTCAATCAAAGTCCATTCTCCTCGTCCATAACTGGCTAAGATATAAGCATGTGATACAATTCTGGGAGGCCTCCGGGGAATGCCTATTGTGCTGCTCCTAAAATAGTGCATGAGAGAGGATGCTCCGTCTCATTGCGTCTGCATGTAATGGCTGGAGATGCTGCAGCCTCCTTGCAGTGTTGAGGGAAAATATCATTAACATCCCAAGAATGGCAGAGCCAAACCTGAGGTCTAGTTGAGTTGCAGAATTAACCTACCCTCCTCAGGACTTCTGTTAAGTGCAAGAATACATTTTCCTCATTATTTATTTTTCCATTTTGTTTTCTGGGACATGCAGCTGAACACACTTAATTGGCACAGGTTCTCTGGGCCTTCATTTGAGATATATATATATATAAATATGTAAAATATACCTTATAAATTTCAAAATCCAGTATTAGATAGGCTATGGCTAGCAACCCAGCTCGATGATATAGAAAATCTATGTCCAGTAAACCTTCCCTCCCTCACATCAGATAGACCTTCACCTAATGTGCAGTCAGGAAGTTCTGCTTGGCATCTGGCTGACATTTTTACTGCTGCCTTAGGGCATCTCCCTGTGAAGGATGTCCCATGGAGATCATCTCCTTGCCTTCAACAACCACCTAGAATCTTGCCCCCTGGGGTGATACCCTTAGCTGTGGTTGGAGCCCTAGCATTTAGACCAGTGCCCAGCACAGAGTGGGTCTTAAAAAAGGTTTTTTTTCTAAATGAACAAATAAACATGAAATCTTCATCAGAGGCTGGAGCGGAGGCTTCGCTGTAA
The DNA here is from genome assembly GCF_009834535.1 of Camelus ferus. NCBI lineage: Eukaryota > Metazoa > Chordata > Mammalia > Artiodactyla > Camelidae > Camelus > Camelus ferus. The sequence continues at coordinate 6,448,745 of NC_045727.1, forward strand.
GAAAACATTCTCCTCTTTTGATTGAGTCACAAATAAATCCCTTTCTACCAACTTCATTTTGGGCCTGGGGTCCCTGGTGGGGATTTCTCAGGCCTTTGTGAGAGGGATTTAGCATCAGTGGCCCCTGGGGAGCAGTGGGGTATGCACTCCCTCACCTGGTTCGAGTCCCTGGCAGGTTCTGGTCTGCTCAGCTGATCCAAGGTGTCTCTGGGGTCCTTATCCTCTGATGAACATGCACCCCTCCCCTACCTACAAACCCACTGATCTCTCCCGACTGTCATTCTGTCTCTCTTCCCTAACTCCTCCACTGTCTGCCTTGAATGATAGGTAGTCATTTGCCTACAGATTCCATCTCCTCTGTGAGCTAGTGAGTTAGTTCTTTTCCTTTTTTTTTAAGTAAAATAGAACAGATTTGCAGAGGAGCTCCCAGATTATCAAGGTAGATCTCAATGCATTTCCAGCAGATTAAAGGAACAGAATATTCTGAATACTCAGAGGCTGTCCCCCCACTCCCCACCCCCACGCTCACTTCTGGTCACTCTCTCATCTCCCTTTCCTGACTTCTAGATGAGTTTTGCCTGTTCTTGTGCTGAAAATTGTCCAGAAGGGGGAAATTTCCCCCTCTACCTCTCTTCAGTTCTTGCAGCTGGACTAATAATAAAACTGATGCAAAACAGATTAACAGGAGAAAAAGGAACAAATTTTAATTTGTCCATATAGCGGTCTCCTAGAAATGGGACCTTAGAAGTGGCCAAATCAGGCAGCTTTTATACTCTTTAGACAAAGAAGCAATAAATTTGTGAGGAATTGACAAACTTAGGTTTGGGGTGCTCAGTTAGTGATGAATCTAAACAGAGCTTGGGCTCGGGGTGGTCAGTTAGAGAAGTGACAGGGTTTGTTTACAAAGCTTCTCAGCCTAGTGAATCTGGTGATAAGGATGTCCCTCTGTCTCCAGATACATTGAGTGTGCCTTTCACATGGAGATTTCTTTCCTGCTTCCAGGGAGACAGAAAGGAGGGTCAAAGTGTCCCTCGTGTATTGGCCATTTCTTAAATAATTTTAATTCAAAATAATCACCATGCCATTGTGGCATGTTTTGGCGTGGCCCGTCTGGAGCCCCAACAATATAGATGGAATCATATAGTAGATGCCGTTTTGTACCTGGTTTCTTTGGTTCAACACTAAGTTTGTAAGATGCATGATTATTGTTCCCTATAGTAGTTCACGCATACCCATTTTACAGATGGGGAAACAAAGGCTGAGGAAGAGGAATTACAAGCAAGGTCCCCCAGATGGCCCACGGAAATGACCCCTCCTCTCTACTGTCTCTGAGTCACTTTCTTGCCGCCGCACCAGTGTCCCTCTGGGGTGGGAGTGGGGGAACCAGTATCTCCTTTCCCTGTTCACCCAATATGACTATTTCTCTTTGAAAAAGACCACCTTCACCACCCTCCTTATTCCCAAAAGTCTTTCCTCATTCTTGGCTCCAAGATAAAATCCTCTTTATTTTCCCTGTTCTTTCCTTCCTATGTTCTCAACATAAAACCTTTCGCCAGCTCTGCTTGCAATCACCACTGAGAGAAATCTCATCTATTTTGGGCAATTCATTTACACTTTCACACCGGGCCTGTCTTTAACACACCTGAGTGAGCCTCTTCAGGACGGCCCTCCCTGCCTGAGCCGCACCTTTTCAACGCCACCAGCCCCGACTTGAGCCCCCTCCGACCCAACTCTTATCCTAGCCGTGATTTCATTCCTTGCACTGCTGGAAATGGATCATTCAAACCCAGACGGTGCTGATAAGACTAACAGCTCTTCCCTGCCTGGGGCCACTGGGTTTACCAACACTTCAACGTAGGTGTCTACTACAAGGATTTAATTTAGATATTTAGACGACAGATTTTTGTCTACCACACTAGTGACATTGCCTCTGAGCCCAGTGGGATAGTCAGTTGGCTTTAATCAGGAGGTAGGTGAGAGGGTCTGTGTATGTGGGGTACAGGGTTAAAAAGGCTGTAATCCAATTCAAATATGGGCAGAAGACCTAAACAAGCCATTCTCCAGTGAAGACATACAAATGGCCAACAGGCACGTGAAACAATGCTCAATATCACTAATTATAAGAGACACGCAAATTAAAACTACAATGAGGTATCACCTCACACCAGGCAGAATGGCCATCATTCAGAAGTCCATGAACAATAAATGCTGGAGAGGGTGTGGAGAAAAGGGAACCCTCCTACACTGCTGGTGGGAATGCAGTTTGGTGCAGCCATTATGGAAAACAGTATGGAAATTCCTCCAAAAACTAAAAATAGACTTACTATATGATCCAGCAATCCCACTCCTGGGCATATATCTGGAGGGTACTCTTAAGTTGAAAAGATACATGCACCCCAATGTTCATAGCAGCACTATATACAACAGCCAAGACATGGAAACAACCTAAATGTCCATCAACAGATGACTGGATGAAGAAGCTGTGGTGTATTTCTACAATGGAATACTACTCAGCCATAAAAAGAATAAAATAATGCCATTTGCAGCAACATGGATGGATCTGGAGATCGTCATTCTAAATGAAGTAAGCCAGAAAGATGAAGAAAAATACCATACGATAATACTCATATGTGGAATCTAAAAGGAAAAGAAAAAGAAAAAAAAGACACTAATGAATTATCTACAAAACAGAAACAGACAGTAAACAAACCTACGTTTACTGGAGGGGGAAAGAAGTTGGGAAGGGAGTTGAAGAATTGCTAATATTGACGACTATATATAAAGTAGATTTAAAAAAAACAAGTTTATTCTGTATAGCACAGGGAACTGTACTCAATATCTTGTAGTAACCTATAATGAGAAAGAATATAAAAATGAATGTATGTATGTATATGTATGACTGAAACTTTACGCTGTACACCAGAAATTGACACATTGTAACTGACTATACTTCCATTAAAAAAAACGAAACTCTCATCCCAGGTACCCGACTCCCCATCTGACCTTGAGACCGTCACTACCCCATCTGAGCCTCAGGATCCCAGCAGTAAAATGAAGGGGGTGTGCACTAAATTGGAGAAGGGGTGATTAAGCCGGGCGTTCACACAGAACCACCATTCTCCATTATGCAAGTTGCTCCTTGCACAGGAATACCCCGTTGAGAGACTAAGTTGAAGGCTGAAGTCCACCCAGAGAAAGAGGTTCCATTCCCTAACGCAAGGTGCCCTGCAGGCAAGGGCAGCCCTAGCGCTGTTGTGCATGCACGATTTTTTCTGGGAAAAGAGTCCATAGCTCTCCAACTTCTCAAAGCACCCAAGCCCCCCTGCAGGATTCAAAGCCATGAGATTCCATGGTCTCTCTAGCCCCTTGCTTTCCTGCCATTCTGTGAGTTTGCTGGTACTTCCCTCCCACTTCAAATACCCCTCCCAGCTTCTAGCTCTGAAATGATCAGTAATCACAGAGCCCTACTCCTCCAGTAAAACAGCTGGAGAAGGGAGGTCTGGGCTGGGACAGTGTTTCATTTCTCAGTGAAGCAGTCTGACCCCAAGGAGACTGAAGCACAATGCTCGCGGGGAGGGGAAAGGGCTGTTATCAAGAGAGGTAAAAAATTAATAAAATGTCTTATTTGGGGGAGGAGATAATGGTGCAAAGGCAGGTGCTATGAGAGAAGACAAAAAGCAGCTCCATTGGGGGTTTGGGGCTGAAAGTGAAAAATGAAAACAAACTCAGTGGAGGCGGGTGGATGGTGGGAAAATGCTTGGGAGAATTCAAACCCTGCAAAATTTCAGGGGTGACTTGATTGGGGGGAGGAAGAGAACAAGCTGAGATCTGCAGGCAGCCCCACCTGCAGAAAACCTATTTCAACCCAGGGATGGCCAGTGTGTCTTTGATTCGGGCTTCATCGTTCACATCGTTCACATCGCGCAAAAGATTTTGTGCTCACTTTTTTTAAGCCCCTATTAAATATTTAAAGAGCTGCTCCCCAGAGCATGTAAATTAGGATTTGGTTTACGTCAAATTGATTTACATATCATCTTTGCCAATCAGGTCCTCTCTCCTGGGAATGCGGAATTGGGGCAGGAAAGGTCTGGTACCTCAGTTGTGGGGAGCAGACCTGGAAGGTTACAGAGAGCTGAGGGCTCAGTCTGGCCATTTGGAGCAGCTGGGTTCTGGGGGATTTCTCTATGATAAACTCCTTTGTACTTGAGCTTCACGAATCATTTTTGGATGCTTGCAACCAAACTATCCTTAAGGAGACACAGACCTCAGCCACCACTGGGGGACAGTGAGGCAGCACAGATGCTCTAGAATTGGGGTCCTCATGACTCCTGGGTGGCTTAAGAGTAAGTATGCCCCCACTTTAAATCAATCTAGGATATAAAATTCCCAGTTACCCCCAAAGCAAATTAGAGTGATTGTTTCCATTACTCTAGAGGATTGGCTACAGGATTCCTTCTCAATACTGGTGGCCACCCAGTATTTCCAGTTAAACCCACTCATTCCAGTTCTCACCCTGAACGCACGCATTTCTCTCCCTCCCTGTCACTCTCTCTGCTTCTCTTTGTCTCCTGATAATTACAATGCCTGTCATGCTTGGAGCTCTTACTATGTCCTAATACGGCACTAAGCCTTCTACGGGCAGCATTTTAATATTCACCACAATATGCTAAATTAGTTCCCTCACGTTCGTGATGAGGCGCAGACAGGTTAAGTAACTTGCTGGAGGTCACACAGCTGCTGAGTGGTAGAGTCAGGATCTGAATCCAGGTCAGTCTGAGTCTAGAGGATGGGACAGAGCAGAGCTCCCATCCTGCTGGCAGGTGGGAGCAGAAGGGTTGGCAGGAGGGAGGCAGATGAGGTCATGGGTGAACTGACTGAGCCTGTGGACCATGGGAAAGGGGAATGTCGAAGGAGGGGCCTCTGCTAGAGAGAAGCCAGCTGGACCCCTTCCGGAAGGATGCCTGAAACTTTCCCTCTTGATCTTCCCTTCAATGGGCTCCACTCCTTGTTTGTTGCTTTTAAGAATCTCCGAGTCCCAAGGTTCTAGTCTCTGTTTCATTAGCAGAGACACACTCACACACGCGTCTCCACCCCTGCTTCCCAGAACCCCTCTTCTCCTGCCCGCCACCCTCCCACCTCTACCTGCTTCCCCCCAAAGCATCCTCCCCAGCTCAGGGAATGCAGCAGCTGCTGCCCACTGAGCACATGCTGGATCCTCAGCCCAGACACCAAAGTCCACTGTCTTGAGGGAGAAGCTCTAGAAGATAGTATCCAGAGACAGGGCAACATCTCAGCCAAGGAAGCAGGGTTCTAATGTGCCATTTACGGCACAGAATCGGGGACCTTTAGGACTGGAAGAAACCCTAGAGGGGTGTCAGTTTCCAGACGGGGAGACCGAAGTCAAAAGGGAGAATGACTTGTCTACCATCATGCACTTAATGGGTGGAAGAACTAGGTTTCTTTCATTCATTCATTCATTCATTATCCAGAATTTATCAAGCAGCTATCAGGTGCCAGTCACAGCAGCTGGAGATACAAAGTGGAATAAAACAGCCTTGAGGAGCGTGTAGCCTTGGCTGTGGGTAGTATGGCTCCCATCTTAATGGATTTTCTAACTCATGAGGATTTTAAAGTTGGCTATTTATTTAATAAGCATAATAGTACTTAGCATGTTCTAGACCCATAGTATTTACAAATATGATCTCATTCAGTCCTCAAAACCACCCCAGGAGGTAAATACTAATTTACGTCCATTTTGCAGATGAGAAGACTGAGGTACAGAGATGTGAAGTAACTGAACTAAGGCTACCCAGCTGGTAAGTGACAAGAGCCGGGATTCAGCCATGGGCTGCCTGATGCCACTCTGTCTTTCCCAAGAACTTCCACAATAGGACGTTATAAAAAAAAAAAAAAAAAAAAAAAAAAAGAAGCTACAATGTGCTACTCAGAACATAGTAAAATAGGTAAAAATACAAATAAAGAATGCAAAATCAGAATTAAGAAAAAACTAAATGACACCCAGTAGTCCAGGGTGATGGAGCAGGAAAACAGAACAGGGATCCGTAAGGCATATGTGTGTTACGTGTATTCTTTCCCAGGATTACTCGTGTGGAACCACAAATTCGGGTGTGAGTCTCCTAGCAAACAAACAGAAAAATAACTCTGTGTTATATTACATTTACAATTCCTGATTAGAAAGCCTAGTTTCTTCTGGGGAAGTACAATAATCTATTATTTCTTTTAAAATATATATATATAATTGAACCCTGAACTCCTGAGGGCAGAGCCCACAGCCTGCTCATCTCTGTGAAGGTCCTCTAGCAGAGCATCGTGAAAGGTGTTACGTACTGAGCAGGTGGGTGTATTAGTTACCTGGGGCCACCATAACAGTGTGGACAAACTAGTGGGCTTCGAACAACAGACATTCTGTCTGTCACAGTTCTGGAGGCCAGAAGTCCAAAATCAAGGTGTTGGTCAGGACCATGCTCCCTCCAGCTCTCTAGGGGAGGATCCTTCTCTGTGTTTCCCAGCTTCTGGTGGCTCTGGCTTCCCTTGGCTTGTGGCCACATCCCTTTGATCTCCACCTCATCTACACGTGGCTCTCCTCTCTCTGCGTCTGTGTCTCTTCTTAGAAGGACACGAGTCATATTGGATTAAGGGCATGTCCTACTCCATGGGGACCTCATCTTAAATCACCTCTGCATTGTCCCTCTTTCCAAGTAAGGTCACACTCAGAGGTTCTGAGTGAACTTGAATTTTAAGGGGGGGACACAATTCAACCCACGACAGGTGGTAAGAGACGGCCTGTCTGAGGAGGCGACATTTTTGCTGAAGTCTGAAGCATGAGGAGGACCTGGCCATGGCCACATCTTGGGGAGGCACAGTCCGGCGTGAAGTGGGAAGGTCTGGGATGAGCGTGGTACGTGGGAGGGGCAGCAAGACCACCTGGAACAGCACGGGGAGCGGAAAGCAGGGGGAGCGTGGAGAGATGAGAGGGAGCTGAAAGGAGTTGGGACCATGGCCAAGAGCTTGGGATTTTATCCGCAGGGCTGTGGCCAGGTTGTGAGCAGAGGAGTGACGTGAACAGGTTGGGGTTTTAAAGGGTCACCCAGGTGGCTGCACGAAGCACAGCATGGAGGGGCGTGAACAACTGAAAATGGCAGTGGGAGACTTGGGGGGCTGTCCCTGGGAGTCCAGGTGAGAGATGATGCAGCTCTGACTAGTTCAGTAGCTGTGGGGATGGAGGAGAAGAGACTCAGCTGATAGACTCCAGCTGATAGGCTTGCTGATAAATCGATTACACGCTGGAGAAGCAAAGGATGGTCCTGCGGCCCTAACTAAGGGTTCCACTGCACACAGATCCACCTGCACTCAGCAGACACCCGGATCTTCCTCCCATGCCCGAACTTAGAGTTCAGCCTCACTCCTTTCAAAGGCTTCACCGCCTTCTGTATCGGGGCGGTAGATCACAATGCGTTATTCATAGATTCCCCCGCCGTTGGGCACTTAGTTTGTTTCTGATTTCTCACAGTTACATCAAGGCTGCAACAGACTGGCCCAACCACTCATGTCGTCAACAGATTCCTGGGACAGAATTCAGGCATGCGTCTGAGGGCTTCTCCAGGCTAGATGGGGCGTAGCTGGATTGCAGGGTATTTTCTCTCTAACGGGATTATAGGCTTTTGCCAATATATACTCCCATGGGTTCAGTGGCCACAGATGTGCTGGTTCCTCACTAAGAAGAGACAGCCATCCCTTCCCCACCTTCTGAAGCTGAACTGTCTCGGAGGAGTCCCCCCACTGCCACCTCCTCACTTCCTGTGCTTTCCTAAATTTAAAAATTGCAGGGTTCCTGCAGGCCATATGCTACCTTGTGTCTGGTCTTTAAAACCATGAAGTGGCATTTGGGGATGGGACCAGGCTGCCAAGTGTAGCTTGGGTCTGGGTAATAGCCAGCTCCTCCTTGCAGAGGGTTTATCTTTCCTCTAATACGTGCCCTCATTTGAACCCAGGTCCAGCAGGAGGAGAGGAGATTCTCACACCTGTTCTGACTCATAGTTCTCCATCTGTTACAGCAAAGCATTCTTGGTGGAGAGAGAGGCTTAGGGAGGGAGACAGAATCTAGCTTCACTTTCTATCCTTTCTCCAAAAGCTACCTACGATTTTTTTTGTCTGTTCTGAATCTCTAGCCTCATCAGAAACAAACAAACAAAAAGCATAAGAGGTAACACACATGACAGATAGAAGAATAATTTCCTTAATACGCAAAGAGCTCTTACAAATTAAAAAAGAGGAAAAAATGACCTAATTAATTTAAATGGATGAAGGACACAAGGAGGTAAAGCAATCACAGGAAAAGCACAAAACAGCCAACAAATATGCAAAGATGTGCACCTTCATACATTCTTAAAGGGAAATTAGAACAGGCATACACTACTTGCTAACGCTCAGAATGATGTTGATGAAACAGCTTGATCATTCCCCATCGTGTAAATGTCAGGAGAAAAGACTCTCGTACCCTTGGGAAGGGGGCTGCGAATTTGGGGGAGGCAATAGGACAATATCTTCTGCTAGGAAGTTTAACAATTCCATTTTTAGGAATTTATTATAGATAGACAGAGAGAGACATAATTTCCAAAGTGGGCAAAGATACACCAAAATGCTTATTGCAGTATTGCTTTTAAGGCAAAAGTTCTGAAAACAACCTGATTGTGAATCAACAGGACAATGATCTAAAATAAGGATGATACATCTATACCATGGCAATTAAAAAAAGAACAGGGCAGCTCTAAATGTAGTAATATATTAAAAAAAAAAAAAAAAAAAAAGCCCAAGCTACAAAGTTCGGAAGGAAAGGCAAGAAAAGTTTCCCAGCATAATGTATTGCATTTTCATACGAAACATTTCTGGGAGAACGTATAAGAAAGCCCAGCAGTGACTGCCTCTAGTGGACAGGAGTAGCAAGTTAAGACGAAGAGACTTTCATTTTTGTGTACTTCTACACTGCTTTTTATAAACTATGACCATGTATTGCTTTTATGATTAAAACTTGCTGCAGGATATTTAGCAGAAAGCGGATGATCCAGTACTGGACTTAAAATCTGTAAATTGGAACATCTGAGTCCAAACCCCGGTTTGTGTTCTGTTTACAGCTGTGTTACAGTGGGTTCATGCTCACCCTCTCTGGGCCTGATTTTTTCATCGCTGAACTGGAGATGCTACAGGTTTCTTGGTGGTATCACTGTTGATGTTCCTTATGCTGCTGGAGGGGCAAACTGGTACAGAAAAGCAAGCCGCTTCATTGTTTGGCTCCAAACTTTGTTTTGTTTGTTGCTCATGTGCAAACAGCAATCTGATATTCTTGGAGATCATGTCAGTTACTTTGTTAAAGAAATAATAATGATGCTTTCCCATCATGAAGGCGTATCTGGAGATGTCAGAGGGCGATCCAATTTTCACCTATCCTTCTGCTAATTCCTCCTGTAGCCTAGTGCATGCTGGGAGTAAATAGCTTCACCTCCCGGGTGGATGTAAAACACCTGGCGAGATTTTTCTCGCCCGCCTTCCTTCAAGTTGAGAAGGTAATTGGGTCATTCTCCCTGTCTTGGGTAGGAGTAAATAAAGACACAGTAAATGTCAACAGGGGAAATCACTAAGCAAGGGAGATATTATTAATACAGACGAGAAAACTGGAAATGCTTAGGTGAGAGGTAACTGACAAAAAACAAGAAAGGAACTTGGCAGGGTCATTGCAGAGAAATAGCAAAGAACTGTGGGGGAAGGAACAAAGGTGGAGGCCACAGTAGGGTTGAAGGAAGAAGCTGGTCGAGTCAGCAGGAGTCCAGTTGGAGAAAGAGGGAAGGGCTCCGTCTCAGACAAAGAGCATCTTGGGGGAAGTTCGTTGGTTGATTAAAAAAAGGAAGGACAGACAACTTGAAGACCAGGAAGAATAAGAGAAAACTGTTCTTAAGATTGTACTCAGTTCACCCTACAATGTGGAAGACGGGTTGAAAAGGCTGAATACGGAGGCAGGGGAGAGGGTTCGTGGAGAACCGTTCAAGGGAAAGCTTTGTCTCTGAGGAGTGTTGCTAAGTCAGAGGATGTCCTCCTGGGAATCATATCATGGGAAACTTGGTTAGAGAGACACCAGGGGAGTCCCAGTTCAGATGCCCTGTGACAACGGAGCGTTGGAGCTCCCTGTGGGCGGGTCTCTGTGTTTGATTCACATCAATCCAAAGGAAGTGGCCCATAGTGAGCCCATGGCAAATGTTTGCTGTACCAATAAATGAACGGTGCCCTATAGGGCAGACATCTGTCCTTCCAGGGAGGAGAAAAGGAAAACACTGACCCTCTTCCCCATGTACATACCCTCGACTTACATCAGGACGCTGGCTCTTGTACAGCTTACAAACGTTGCCACCCTAAGCTTCGCAGCCACCATCACTGGGCACTTCGCCGCATCAGGACACTGGGAAGTATTTGTGGACATTACCCCACGTAATCCTCCAACCCAGCCCAGAAGGTGGGTACTCTCATCAATCCCCTTCCACAGATGAGGAAAGAGCTTAGAAAGGAGAAGAGGCCTGCCGGAGGGTGCCCGGTTGGGATCTGAACCCAGATCTGTCCATTCCAAAGCCCCAGACATTCGCAATAAGATGCTGGAGACTGACAGTGGTCGTGTGGAGGAGGCCCTGGTCTCCCTATTCTGTAGATGAGAATGTTGGGCCCACTGATGTCCTTCAAAGTCCAAAGACCCCCATTTCTGGGCTCTCAGATGTCTGACACTCTTTGCTGGGCGTGTTTCCCCTAATAAACTAAAAGCCCCAGGTAATGCCTACCTTCTCCGAGTCAAACCCCACCGCCCTTCACGGACCCTAAACCTCCTACCTCACCTGCAACCAATCAGAGGCTTGCACACAGACCTATCAGGCACCCTGTGACCCGACCTTATAAAAGACCCTAACAACGGACCCTCGGGGCTCACACAGGCACCCCTCGTCCGTTGTCTACGGCAGCACACCCTAATAAACACCTTTCTATTACCACACTTTATCTGGTAAATTCTTTTACGAACCAGGGTGTCACCATGTCACTAACAGACTGCCCCACTGTGTCCCACAACAGAGGAGACTAAGGCCCAGGGAACCGAAGTTCAGATTGTCAAACTCCAATCCCGGGCTCCTTCCGCCCTGCAGTCTGCGCCTCCCTCATCCCACGGAAGGGCAGGAGGCATGACTCAATGGGGCTTTTTTTTTTTTTTTTAATTTCCAAAGCCTTCCAAAGTTGTCTGAACAGTCCTGATTTTCCAACCATGTCGGGTTTTTCTGCCTGGATCAGTGGGTCTCAATCAGTAGCAAATTTTGCTCCGCAGGAGACATTTGACAGTCTGTGGAGACATTTCTGGGTGTCACAACTGTGGTTGTGGGTGGAGATGCTGCTGGCATCTAGCGGGTACAGCCAGGGACACTGCTAAACGCCCCACAGTGCTACTTACGTGTCCTGTACCTCGTCTTTTTTTAAAAAAAATTAATGTTTATATGCATAACTAATACAAGGGAAAATCTTGTAATTTATGGAAAACCTTCTCGCTAAGTACACAAGCCACAGAGATAAAGCTAAATATCCACCAAACTCCCAGTCCCCCTCTTCTGTGGTGGCACTGCCATCGGCAGATGGTGTCCATCCTACAGTGCACGGGACAGTCCCCACAATGGGTTGGGGGGGACTCTTTTTGAAGTGGATAAACCCCTCTTTGGTCGCCCCGGTAAGGACTAGTAATTTTCACCCTCAATTACTTAATATCCATAGGATGTCTGAGCGATTCATCTCAGAGAACATTTTCTGAGCACCTACTGTGTGCCAGGTGCTGCGCTTGAAGCTGTTCTGATACAGAGAAAATATACTCCTACCGCAGTCAGGAAATATCAGAGCATACAGCCATGGCAGTGACATACACCACCTCAGGAACTAGGAAACCGAGGGGAAGAATGGTCTGATGGACAAGAGAGGGAGGGCAAGCAGCTGGAAAAGTTGCTTGAAGCAACTGGTATTTGGGCTCTATTCATGCTTTTTTTAAAAAAATTAGTTGCTTTCCTTGTTTATTGTCAGTATCTCCCCCAACCCCATCTGACCTAGGTTCTCTTGTATCTCTGACTCCTAGCATAGCACGTGGTATGCAGCAAGCGCTCAATAAACACATGCTCTTTGAATGAATGATGTCATCTGATTCAACAACCTCGTGAGTTGGTATCACTGTTATCTCCAATTTTACCCAGAACATCACGGCTCAGAGAGGCGAATTAGTTGGCTGAAGGTCACACAGCCAGCAAGGAGCAGAGCCAATTAGAACCCAGATGTGCAGAATCCAAAGTTCTGTTCTTGACGCCAGGCTTTAGAAGGCAGCCCTGATGGCTTAGTCAGTGAAAGTCATGCAGATGGATCAGGAAAGGATGGGAACTTTACCAAATCTTTTCTTCCACCTCTGGGTTTGAGAAGGTCTGGCTCTCTGAGGCAGGGATCAGCGTGTGTCTCCTCCGCCACTCCTCCCTACTAGCTAGTGCCTCTCATGCCTTTCTTGCTCCCGTCCTCTTATTCAATTGTCTCTCTCTCGGCCTGCTTCCCTCTTCCCCATCTCATCCAGTCCCCCGGGGCTGCCAAAGATGCCATTCGGTCAGATAATTAAAGTGCCCCTCCTGTTAGCATCCCGCTCCTGAGCCCTCCCAGCAGCTGTTCAGCTGGAGCGGGTCTGGGAGCGCCACACAAAAGCTTTACTAATAATTGTGTCTACAAGCTGCGTGCCTGCGTGCGTGCATGTGCGCGCGCACACGTGTACACGGCCAGCAGGCCAGGTCTCACCCCACCCCCTTGGGCAGGGGCCACGGATTCATTACCGATTTTTCTTGGTGGCGTTGAGAGGAGGGAGGGGAAAGGGACCAGATGGCAGACAGGCGGGTGGCTGCCGGCCCTGCCTCCTCCTCCTCTCCCGAGCAGATGCCCTGGGAACAAGGGCCCCGGAGGCAGAGGCAGGATTAGAGGGGGGAAACTCCGTATCAATTAGTGTCAAAGGCCCAGAGAGCTAGCGGGGGAGGGGCGGCCAGTTGGCTGTAGCTTGTTGTAGCTGGAGGAGAGACAGCACTGATGGGGGCGGGGGGCCCAGACCAGCCTGCTGCCCACAGGGGTTAACATGTATCCTCACAAGGAGCTGGGAGTGGGGAAATAATCACCTTTGGAAACCAGCAAGGGCAGCACCCTTCTTTCAGATGGGTAAACTGAGGCCCAGGAGGAGAAGGGACTCCCTGGAAGTCTTAGAGCTCCTGCACTGGGGATACTAATATTATTTGATAGTAGATAACAGATAATATTAGATATTAGATAATAATTGCAGATATTAGATCATATTAATACTACTAATAAAATTATTATCTTATTAGTAATAATACCAAAAATCCTAGCAGCAATGAAATTGTTCATTAGCCTCATTGCTGAGCACTTACTATGTGCCACATACTTGGTGGACGATTTCTTATCTAATCTAATCCTCGAAATGACCTGATAAGCTAGATCTTAATCGCCTTGTTTTACGGATGAAGAAACTGAGGCTCAGAGAGGGGAGTGAGGCTGCCCAAAGTCACACAGCCAATAAAAATGGGCTGAGATTCTAACCCTGAACTGAGTCAACTGAACTGTCAACAAGCAGGGCTTGTCTGTACTTCCCCTTGGAGTAACGGTTGGGTCCATTTTGGTTTAGAGGAGCAGCATGCTTAAACCTCACTTCTTTTACCTGAAAACAGAACTGAATTTCAAGTCCCAAGACCAAAATTCAAGTTCAAGCTCGTATTTACAAGCTGTGTAACATTGGGCAACCCCTGAACCTCTCTGAATTTGTTTCCTCCTCTGTCCTGTGATGTCATCCAACAACGGGGGATAGGTAAGTTACTTTTGATTAATGCCTGTAATGGAATAATATGCAGGCTTTTAGAAAATGATGAGGTAGATGGTGTTTACTGACATAGGAGGATACTCAGGCTGTATTGTTAAATTAGGGGAAAAAAGTCTGAAAAAATTTTTAAAAGGCCCAATATTATCCCATATTGATTAAGACAGGGAGAGAGAAAAAGAATGAAAAAATGAGAGAGAGGGAGAGAATAAAAGTGAGCTAGTGAGTCGAGAAGGATAAACTCCTAAATATTCACAGTGATTGTTCTGTGCAGTGGTATTTTGTTGTACGTCAATACTGACAAAAATTAGCGATAATACAAGCGATAATATTAACAGGGTGTTCTGTCATCAGTCTTGCCCAGCCCTGGGTGTCCTGAGGACCAAAGAGTCTGGCTCTGCACACTGTAGATGTCTCACGTCGGAGGGATGGTTTGTCTCACGTCGGAGGGATGGTTTGTCTCCTGGGGTGGGATAAGACGGGGTGGAGAGAGATAAGATGTCGTCCAGGGTCTCGGCCGCAGCCCAGACACCCAGCAGCCTCTGTGGGTCAGGTCAAAGTCATAAAGATCCAGCGTCTGAGGGCTGCTGGGGAGGGAGGGGTTAATGTGCAAATCCATAAAGCTGACCCTGGGGTGGCCCACTTAGGACACCATCTGCCAGCAGGCCTGCAGCTGCCAATCCAGGACGGCCCTGCCTTCTTCCAGGCTCCTCCCCGCCCACACAGCTCGGAGCCGCCCAGATGCCTCTGCCTGGGCTCTGCCTCCAGCCGGGCGAGCTGGCCTGGCAGAGGCATCTGGTCTCTCTCCCCACTCCCAGCAGCAGCAATGGCATCCGAGGTAACAGAGGTTACAAACTTCCCCACTTGATGGTCTCATTGGACCAGTAGACAATGAGGTGGTGGCCTTCCCATTGTACAGCTGAGGAAACTGAGGCTCAGATGCAGCAAAACAACTTGGCCAAGGATGCAAATTCTTGGGAGTCGGCCCAGGTTCCTGGGGGAAGCAGCAAACCCCATGCTCTGATACTTCCCACGGCACTAGCTTCTCCAAGAGAAGTTGAGGGGCTAGATGTGGCCAATATTCCAGAGCCCATCACCAAAGGCTCAGGGCAATGGGCAGGGATGGAGGTGGAACAGAAGAACCCAAGGTGGGGAGTCCAGGAAGCTGGGTTCGAATCCCGGCTCTACCTCTCCACTCTGCCTCTTCTGCTGGTCTATCCAGAAAGTCTCCTAGGAAGAGCCTCCAACTCTTCCATTTTGGGGAATCCAAGACCTCTGACTACTTCCTGACCCCAGGAAAAGAGTAAGATGAGCATCTAGTCCCACACCAGCCACTCTGAAGTCAGTCAGTGGTCCTGATGGACCAAAAGAGGGGAGAGAAAAGAGTTAACTTGAGGGGCAGATGGAGCGGGGACAGAATCCTCCCTGGAACTGGCCCAAATGTCAGACTGAACAGCTCAGGACTGGCGGCCAAAGGAGTCAGAGAGAGACCCCAAAACTCCCAGAACAGATGGGCCAGCCAGGGCGTGAGGGGGGTGAAACGGCCGTCATCTTCTTAATGTCTCAGATTCCTCTGGTGCATTCTTGTTTTCGAAGCTCATTCAAATCCATTATCTTATTGGAATCTCACGACTCCTCTGGACAGTAGACAGCCAGGGGCTGTGAGACCCATCTGTCAAGATGAGGTAACTACACTCAGAGAGGTTAAGAGTTCTGCCCAAGGTCACACAGCTCATTTGCTGTCATGACAGTCAAAAAGAGAATCAGATCTCCTGAATCCTAATTCATCCATCAGCGGACTTGTGATTTGCTTCCCCCTTTTCCCAAACTGGGAGCTTGAAATCACAATATGAATAAAACAGCAACAACAGTAATAAAACCAACATGCACTGATCACTGAGAATGTGATAGGCGCTGCCTGAAGCACTGAGTGTATATTATCTCATTTAATTCCCACTTTGATCCTGTATGTGGTAGATATTACTATGTGCTCCAGCTTAGAGATGGAAGAGACAGGCTCACATGAATGAAATCACCTGCTCAAGGATAAAGTTATAAAACAGTGCAGCTAAGATTCAAACGTAGATCTCCCTGTCCCTTCCCCGCCGCGCCAGTGGTTCCCAATCATCGCTGCACATTAGAGTCACCTAAGGAATGTTTAAAAAAATCACGACGCTCAGATACTACCTTGAATCAGTCAAACGTGAATGTCTAGACGTGGGGCCCAGACATCAATAGTTCCTAAAGATCCCCAAGTGATTCCATTGTGCAGCCAAGTTTGGGAATCGCCACGCTACATTCTCCCCAGGGACGATTCCATTTATCGCGAAAGAGCTCGGTGACAGCTGAGTTTCTCTCAGTTTCCCCATCTGTAAAATGGGGCCCCTTCTGCTTGGACAGACTGGGATCCATGCTCAGGGCAGGAAAGTGTTAATGCCCCCGAGCTTTGAGCTGAAGAGCTCCAGAGGGTAGTCTGCTCCCAGCTGTCCCCACTCCTCTCCCCCAGAGTCAGCTAGACTTTGGGGACCCTACACCCGACTGAGCCTGTCATAAAACTTTTATTATGTTTGCTTCAAATTAGGCTTTTGTGCAACTGTGACCACAGGAATCTGCAGCCACAGGGATCGTGATGCTGCTAGCTGCATCCTTCGTCTTCTCTGGGTGGACCAGTTGGGGGCCCCCGAAATATAGTGAAATCATAATGGAAGAAGGAGCCTGGGCTGCCACCAAGGGAACAAAGAAAAACAGATTCTGGAAGGAGGGGCTGAGGCTCTGTGGAAACTGGGACGTTGTGATTTCCCAGACTCTGGAAACTGTCTCCACTCCTCTGCTTTTGAGAGCATCCCCCGGTTCTGCCTCAGCAGGAAGCAAAGTGCCTTCTCTGAGCTTGCTCTCCTTTCTGAGTCCGGGGGAGCGAAGCGCAGAGGAAGGGTAGTCTCTTCCCTGGGTCTGAGTGAGTCCTGGCTGTCGGCTGACTTGCTGCGTGGGCCAATTTCCCTGCCTGCAAAGAAGGAGGCTGGAGCCTCTCCTGACCTTGACCTACCCAGTTCTGTCATCAGATCTGTCCGCCGCAGGGTGGCTTGTAGAGAAACCCAAACGCAGGTAGACATCCAAAGAAAGTCGGGCCGCCTCCTTCTCCGAGAGTTCTTTGCTGGATCACCCTTTCCTCCACCGGGAGCAGGTGCCGCTCAAAGCTGCAGTGCTTTCCTGACCTCTCGGAACTCACAGTCCTGGTCCACAAATGCGCTGGGCTCAAAGCCATTACTTCTAGGATTGTGAAGTCCTGATGAACAATGTCCCAGAGGGGGTGGTAGTGACCCTAAAGGGCTCCACTAATGACAAACCTTGGATCTGTGGGACATAAGAACCACAGGATTGCATGGTCTCAAAATCTTAGAACTAGGGGCATAACCAGGTGGGTGGGGCCCAAAGCTTACACAGCTAGGGGACCTTCCTTAAGAAAACAGCCTGATGTCCATCAACAGATGACTGGATAAAGTTGTGGTATATTTATACAATGGAATACTACTCAGCCATAAGAAAAGAATAAAATAATGCCATTTGCAGCAACATGGATGGACCTGGAGATCGTCATTCTAACTGAAGTAAGCCAAAAAGAGAAAAAAAATGCCATATGATATCACTCATATGTGGAATCTTAAAAAAAAAAAAAAGACACAAATGAACTTATTTACAAAACAGAAACAGATTCACAGACATAGAAAACAAACTTACAGTTACAAGGGGGGAAAGGGGAGGGGAAGGGATAAATTGGGATTTCGAGATTTGCAGATGCTAACCACTATATATAAAACAGATAAACAGCAGGTTTCTTCTGTATAGCACAGGGAACTATATGCAATATCTTACAGTAACCTATGATGAAAAAGAACATGAAAAGGAACGTACGCATGTATATGTATGACTGAACTACTATGCTGTGCATCAGAAATGACACACGTTGTAAACTGACTATACTTCAATTAAAAAGAAAAAAGAAGCCTGAAACACTTCCAACATACTTTATTCCCTAGACTTTTTGGCTGGATCTTTCGATCGCCCCTTCATATGACCATTTTGTAATAGCATCATCTAAAGGGAGAAGAGGAAGATAATTCAGCATTTTCTCTGTGTTGGGTGCTGAGGAGGTCTTGGGGACCTTGTTGAGAGGTCCAAAGGTCCCAATGAGATGTGAAATTGAAAGGGATCCAAGACAGTGACTGGTTTCAGGTCACTATGGCAAGCCCAAAAGGGACTTGGGAGGACAGGGACGTCCCAGTGTCCCTGGGCTCTTCCTACTGCCCATTCAGAGGGCTTCCTTTTGGAGCTGCACTAGGAGTGGTGTCTGAGCCACGCTGAGCTATTCATGCATAGAAGATACCTCATTTGTAGCTGGTGACCTCCCCTCGTAACTGCTACCAGCTCGCCTACTTAACGACCCCAAACCCTTGAAGGAAGGCAAGTAGAGGAAGTCAGAATGGAAAATATATACAAAATTGCTTTCATTGTTGACAGTCAGAGATATACACAATTGCTGACTTCAATCTTTTTGCAGCATGTCCCTGAGAAAATCAAGCATTAAGGATGCCACAGAACCCTGAGGACTGGGGCTGAGGACATGCTGGAGACCCTGAGGGTACAGAGCTCTGAGGGTTAGGGCTTCGATGGGATGGTGCTGTTGTTGGGGGTGATGGGAGACAGGGAAATGCAGCCTGTACTCCAAGCCTAGCAAAATTTTCTCACATTCCCTTTCTCCCTGGGACCCGAGATGACGGGTAGCAATGTGGTCTAGTGATTCAAATCCCTGATTCATTTTTACTAGCTGTGTGACCTTGAATGAGTGCTCTCATTTCTCTTGAGTTCCAGGTTTCTCAACTGTAGAATGAACATGATGAAAATGTGCCCACTTATATAAGCAATATAATTCGCATACAGTTCTTAGCACGGTGTCTGGTGCTGGGTTAAACACTCAATAAATGCTGGGTGTTACTATTCCTGTCCACTATTTCTCACTACCACAGCCCAGTGAGAGTCCCCTCCCTTGCCCTTGATCCCCAGGAAGGGCTGAGACTGGCTCTCCTAGTGACTCCCTGCACCAGTCACAGCATCTCAGATAACTGAGAAGCAGGGATTTGTGTCTATGGCAGCCCTAATTGGTATGCGAGTAAGCTGTCACGATATGGGAAAGGAAAAACTTCCTGGAAAAAGCCTAAATAAAAATATTATAGGCCTTTATACCTGCCTACTGATTAGATTTGCCCCATGAATGGGAAACAGACCCTTCCAATCAACGGAATTTCTATCCCAACCCAACTGGCCAGTCAGACCCCAAGTTTCTAACAACGCTGGTGCCCTTTCTCAGAGTCTCTAAGAATTTGGGGAGAATAAATCCATCCCATATCTTAACTCTGCTCCTTGAAAGCAGAGACTTTATCTAGGTCATTGTCACTACCCACGCGTCCAGCACCAGGTCTGGCACATAAAACACATTCGATAAATATCTTACTGAATATGTGAGGGAATAAATGGAATGCTAACTTTGCACAGGAAACAACAATCAAAGGAGGTTACTTCCCAAAGATCAAAGAGAAACCTTCTGACAGCTGAGTATTTTTCCTTGTTTTCTTTTTTGAAACCAACATTTAATAAGCATTAATGGTGGGCCAGGCTCTGGGCTATCCCCGCATTTCATCCTCCCGACGGCATCTGAAAGCTGCCCTTCACG
Organism: Camelus ferus; assembly: GCF_009834535.1. Taxonomy (NCBI): domain Eukaryota; kingdom Metazoa; phylum Chordata; class Mammalia; order Artiodactyla; family Camelidae; genus Camelus; species Camelus ferus. The sequence goes on from NC_045727.1 coordinate 6,468,406, forward strand.
CAGGCAGCGTGGTCTAAGGGTGAAGAGCACGGGCTTTAGAATTAAACTGATGTTCGAATCCTGGCTCCAGAAGCCTCCCGTTGTGTGCTCTTGATCAATTCCTTCCTCTCTCTGGGTCTTTCTGGTCTATAAAGTGGGAAGAACAGTACACACCTGGCAAAGTTAATCTATTAAACATGCCGATGCATGCGGAGAGCTTAGCACAGTGCCTGGGTCACAGAAACGCTCAATAGATGATAGCTGTTATTTTTCCTGCCCTCTTCCTCTGACGTGGAGAAAGAGCTTAACAGAGAGGCCTCAGATGCTCACCCCCGGATGTGACTGCAGGAATGAAAGGCGATTCCTGTGTGTGGGAGAGGATGGCCCCAAATCCGCTTCCCTTTCCAGCCAGACATGCTGTTATTACCCATCCAGCCCTCGTCACCCAGGCGGGACCCTGTCACCAGCTTGCGCCTGCGGGGTGTACGCAGAAGTACTGGGTCCCTTCAAGGTGGAGGCAGTTAAGAGCAAGTGTGGCCTCTCCACCCTGGTTTACTTTCCTCATCTTCCAGCTGCATCTGGCCACATAATCCTGCAGCCATGCCACGGAGGTAGACTCCCGCATGGCGGTGTGAAGCAAAGCCCCCCCGCCAAAGCACACAGGACTAAGAGAGGAACAAGGAATACATGATCGGAGCATGTGAAGCCGCCCTAACTACACTGTCTTCATTCACTGACCTTCTTGTGACACCCAAGATGGTATCTATTCTGCATATTCTTTGAATGTAAATGGTGTGAGTAGCTAGCAGACGCTCTCTCATGGTGAGAGAGTATGTTCCTTGGACAAAAGGAGTGCCGGGAATCGATTCTTGTGTCTGAGGGATTTATAAGAAAGAAGATGAGATGTGAAAGAAGCCCCGTCTCGCCAGCGGCAGTGCGTCCCAGGCTCCCCCATTGGTCACAATCCCAAGACCATGGAGAGTGCTAAGCTCCCACGGAGGTCTGGCTTGGGCACAATGCCTTCACCTCTAGCTGTTTCTTGAGAAAACTCAGAACAAGCATAATTACAGCCCACTGGTACAGCTGTCCATGGCCAGATGACTTACAATCACAAAATCCAGGTTCCAATGCTTAACACATTTTCCGTGTTCTTCTTTTTGCCTCTATTTTCCTAGGGATGTTCCTTGGACCTAGAAACGGTTTAACCCAATTCTGGTTAAAGTTCTGGTCTGGCTTTGCCCAAATGGAGACCAGCACCACCATGATTTTTAATACAGGACCAATCGCTGGACACACGGTTCACCAGGGTTAAGTATATTGGAGATTTCATGGCTCTGGGCCCAGGTCCCTTCCTTTCTAGCGACTAGCTGTGCAAGGGGCGAGAAGAGGATGCTAAGAGTAAATGGTGCTCCGGCTCAGTTACAGATGACCACACTCACCCCCCGCCAGTCACCTCCGAACGGTTCATCCCTGTCCTTAAAGAGAAGCAGCCAGAGCAGGTTTGCTCGCTCCTATAAAATGGTAGGCTCGGAGATGTGTAGCCAGAGGTTTGCCCCTCTCATAATTTTCATGTTTCTAGGTGTGGCCTTTTCTTTTTCACTTAAAGGAGTCCCTGTAACACTTCTTGTAAAGCTGGTTTGCTGGTGTTGAACGCGTTTAGCTTTCGCTTGTCTATAAAAATTTTGCCTCTCTGATGTGCCCGCCGGATGTGTTAGGCTCTAACTTATTAACTCTAGTGCTCACAGTGACCTTGGAAGAAAGTTATTTCCCTCATTTTAGAGATGATAAAACGGAGGCTTGGGGAAGTGAAATACAGTATGGTGCTGGGTTTATTCTGCCGTGCCAGTCAAAGTATCGTATGTCATACGTACCACACAGAGCACAGTACGGAGCAGAAAGTACCTTTCCAACTCCAGGCACCACTTCTGATGTAGCAAAGGATGTTTAGGAAAAGAATACCTGTTCCACCCACTTCACAGTCTTAGAGCGCGAGAGCACGGCTCAGAGGTGCACACACACATAAAATAGCCAGAAAACGTAAAACACTACATAAACGCAAATTATTAACTGATAAACTAATCAATGGATCGACAAAGAAGCCGTATAGCATGGAGGTTAAGGGCGTGGGCTCTGGACTCAAAGAGGACCAGGTTTGGTGAAGTTCTGACCTCCCTGAACCTCAGTTTCCTCTTCTGCAAAACAGAAACAAGAACATTCCCTGTCTCATGGGGCTTTGTGAAGCGTTAGTGAGTTGGTAAAGTGACTCACACTCTAGTTGCTGTATTTATTGTTGTTGTTATTACAGAAAACTCGATTAGTCCTAGTTTTTTCTTCTGTGAAATGGAAAAAATAATAATAATCCTACCCATCTTACAGTGCTTTCATAATTTGAAACTCTTTTAAAAATGCAATATGCCAATTTTGCTGATAAGATAAATTGCCCCCAACTTAACAGAGGCTGGACACAGCTGAGAAAAGATGCGGGCAGGATAAGTCTGAGCTCCCGGAGGCCAGCCCTCCCCACTGCCTCCAGCCTCTGCGTTCCATTCAGGGGCTCCGGGCGAGACCTGCCACTTTTCTGACTGAGGTCCAGAGCCCCACCGGCAGCAAAGCCGGCTCCTGCAGCCTCCTAGCATCCTGCCGGCAGAACACAAAGCCAGAAATAGCTCTCTTGGTGCAGGACACACCCTTCTCCTCCTCATCCTGCTTCAGCTCCCTGACTTGCCTGAGGAGATCGTGAAATGTGTCCGCTCAGCTTGGCATCTGGAGGATCTGCGGGGGACAGGCTGGTCCTTGAGCCCTGTCTTCACCAAGACCGTCCTGTCTTCTGAATCCATCCCAGGAGCCAACTCCTCTAACACTCGTTGATTCCACAAATGTTTATTATGTACCTAGTTTGTGCCAAGCACTGAACTAGATGCTCTTCCATTAGTGGCCAGCCAAATCTCTCCACTCTCTAAATTCTTTACTCTCCAAACCAACCCACCCCCACCCCGAGGTATATAAGGCAATGCCTGTTCACAGTTCTAAGTAAATACAGACTGGGGATCAGTTGTGTCCTGGGTCCTGTGCTAGTTGCTGGGGACATGGGGATAAACAAGACAAAGCCCTCTGGCCAGATACATACATTCACACACCCATTAACAGGTTCCCAGGATTGTCTTCTATTGACATTTCTATTCATCAACCTAATGGCTTATGTATTTAACAGTAGTTATCAGAGCTGGTTAGCCACAGTCTAGCTTCTTTAGCCTTGGGCAAGTGACCTTACCTTTGCAGTTTTGTTTCCTTATCTGTAAGATGGGGGGAGGTGGTGTTTTGTGATGAACATTAATTGAAACGATGAATGTAAAAAGCATGGCACCAACAGCATAGTAAGTGTTCAATGGTTGATACTTGATCTGACCCTTCCAAAAGCTGCAGCATTCCCTTCCTGGGAAAAATAAATCTATAGCACGCATACTGCCACCTTCCTTCCCTGCACCAATGACAGACATCACTAATCGATCACAGCACTCTTTGTTTCTCATCTCAGATATAGCCCCAGCAGCCGTCTCAAAACAGTGCTTCAGGCACTAATTGACTGAAGCTGTTGACACTCTCTATAGAACTGTTTTTGCCATCCCGCCCACTCAGTTGCTGAGGTCTGAAGTTTAGCTGACAATCTAATGAGTATCTCTTTCCTCTCTGAACTTTATTCTTGGGTGTTGACTGTAACTTCCTTAGAGACAGAACTACATGGGCACAGGCCCAGAGGCATGCAGGAGGTAACCATTAAATGTAGGTACTGATTGATATGCCTCTGATCAGCAAACTTGGCTCCCATTCTGACTTGTGGAAAGATCTTGAGTAAGTCACTCTTTGTCTCTGGACAATTTTGATAGCTTCTTCTTCTCACAGGTAGTGTGTCAGTAGAACATTGTGACTCCTGGGGCCTTACAAGCTTGGCTCTGAATCGTGGATCCAGTTCCTGGCTGTCTTACCTTGGAGAAGTCACATAATCTCCCTGAACTTCACCTTCCTCATCTGCTAATTGGAGATAATAATAGTACCCATCTCAAAGGCTTCAAGGGCTTAAAGGAAATACCGCATGGAACTGGGATAGTATTTTGAGACACTAATCTACATGTTTTTTCCTCCCTGTATTTTCCCCTTTTCTCTTTTTTATCATTTAAGCAGATCATGGGTTCTACCCTCATTGCTTAAGGGGAGGCATGTGTCAGGTCTGAAAACAGGAAGAATATGAGTGTTGTTAGCTTTCGCTTTTTTGGAAAAGTCAAAGCCTTTCAGGGAAGGGAATTTATGGACTTCAGAGAGAATCCTGAAGAAACACAAAGGGAGAAAAATTTCTCCAGAGTAGAATGAGATTGCCTCTGTTGGGGAGGGCAGAGGAGAGGGAAAGAGAGGAGAGGGGAGGGGTGGAGACCCACCAGAGAAGAAAGGTTCCACTTGGGCAGGAATGAGGGATGTCTCCATGGTAACACGTGTGAACTGATGGCCAGTGGCCAGAGTCCTGCCATGCTGGGCAACCTTGGGCAGGTAAAATAACCTCTCTGGGCCTATGTTCTCACAATGTAAGGCTGCTTTTAATCACACTGCAAGTTTAGCGCAAGGAAGTGGAAAATCTTGGCACTTAATCCATATCTATTCCCCCATGTCCTTCCTCAACACCAGTGTTTCAGCTTGTTGTGGTCCTCTGCATTGCCATCTCTGAGTTTAGCTCTATTCAAGAAAACACACGATTAACTACCAATATCTCTTGTCTCCTCCTCTTGAAGAGTTATTGCTGTTGGTGGATGGTTTGATTATCCTCTTGTTGGGAAGAGCACTTCTAGCAATGAATGGCACGTCCTGCTGGCTGACTCTACTTCTGAGTAACTGCCCAGTGTGAGAAGGGGCCATCGCTACCCCAGGCAACCCCTCACTCAGCCCCACGAGGTCAGCCTCACTGCTGGGCAGCCCCTCTCCCTCGACCTGTGCCCAGTCTTTGGGTAAGCGTCCACTGGAGTGATCACCCAGAGACTTGAAAGCAGAAGAACAGCCAGGAGCGATAGTTTGTGCTCCGTATCTTGCCTCTGGGGAAGGAGGTGTTGGGTAGGAGATAAGGCAGCGTCAGCGAGCACATCTGGGCCATAATCCTAATTCTGACCCTTACAAGGTGGCAACCTTGGCCAAGTTGCTTGAACTCTCTGAGCCTCACTTCTACCATCTACAAAATGGGGACAGTGGTACCTACCGCATAGGACTGGGGTGTGAATACAGTGACATTATATCTACAAATGGCCCAGCACAGAGCTTAGTTTATGAACAGGAGATATCTAAAATCGCATGGCATTACCAGCTAACTTGTATGACCTTTGGCCAGTTGCTTTACCTGTTCAGATTTTAACTCTCTTTTTGACAAAATTAACTCCTGGACTGCCTGCTAATTGCTAGTTATTCACAGACATGTCTCTCGAATGTAACCAACTTGAAAGAAGAGAAAATTTTATTCATTATTATGCTTAGCATATAGTAGAAGCTTAGTGCTGGGTGAAGGTATGAATGGATAATCAGAAGGGAGATGTGAAATCCCTTTGCGCAAATTTTTAAAAAGGATCATGGCAATTGTGATTCTTTGTTTCTGATAAGAATGAACATGTACAATCATTTAAATCTCAATAGCAAAAAGGCCTCAAAGAGAAAAGAAACAAACCTAAGATGCCTAAATTCCTTGGGACCACAATGCTTTAGGTGTCCTGGAAAGAACTAAGTTTGGGAGAACAAGTCCAACCTGTAAGTTCTTCGAAAATAAATGATCTGAGCTGCTATTTCTCATCATCTGTTGGATGAAATTAATAAACCTTACTTTACCATGACTAAAGGAAAATGGTGAAGAAAGACACAAAGTAGATGCTCAATAAATGTTGGTTGGTTGAGTGGATGGATGGATGGATGGATGGGAGGAGAAAAGTTAGAAAAAGGATGAATGAGCAAATAGCTGGGGAATAGGTGAACGGGTGGATGAAAAAATGAATAAATGAATTAATGATTCCTTGATCAATGGATAGATGTAGGATGGATGGAAGGATGGATGACTAGGTGGTGGATGGATAAATAAATGGATAGAACAATAGCTGACGAGTGAATGTATAATGTGTCAGTCAAGTTCTCAGCAAGCATGAAGTATTGTGCCTATAAAGAGTGACCGTGATTGCATAACGGATGCACCTAAATGGGTCAGCTTGGGGCAGACAATGCAATTAGAAGCCCCAGATTTCTCCCTCAAGAAAAACTTAATCTCCTTGTTTCTCTCTCTCTCTTCCGTAGGGAAACTTGCTTCCAGGAAAGCTGCTTCCTTGTAGCATCAACTCCTTCAGTGAGTTTGCTCACCCCAAAACAAAACTGGGCGGTACTAGTGGGCATACATCTTGAACTATGTTCTCTCTCATGCAGCACTGTGGCACTGGGATGGAGCAATGTAAACGGTTTGTCAAGAACTTCCTTGTTTCCACATGGTGCTCTTAATTTTTCTGATCTTTCCTTCCTATGCCAGGAGATTGCCAGAGCAGCTAATTCCAACAAGAGTAAGTAAGAGTTGCCAGCACAGGATTCAAATCACCTCTGACATTACCTAGCTGGGTGAGCTTAGACAAGTTACTTACCTCTCTGATCCTTAGTTTTCTCATCTACAGAATGGAAATCATCATACCATCTAACTACCTCAAAGGATGGGTGAATAGGTTAGGAGATATACTGCAGATAAAGCATTTTGCTCAGCGATGGGCATATAGTAAGTACTCAGGAACTACTTATTGTTAAGAGCTATTATAAAACTTTGGCAGATAAAGAAGTGGAAACATTGACAATCACGAGGTCAATGAGAAGTGAACCCTGGGAGTCAGGAGACCTGGGTTCTGATTCACTGTTTTACTCTGGGTCAGCAAATACCTTTTCCTTTCTGAGCCTTACTTTCTCCATCTGTATAATGCCTGAGATTTAGGGTTCTTGATTGAGGGTATTATTCCAGTGTCTTTTTGACCTCCCCTTCTAGCAAACTGATTCTCTTCTGAATGTGAGCCTGAATGCTCAAGGGCAACCATTTCAAATAGTCAAACCAGGAATCAGCAATCACCCAAGTTGGAGATTTCCGATGCTGTGTTAGAGATGAGGGCACTGAGGGTCAGGGTAGCGAAGAGACTTGCCCCAAATCATGTAGCTGATAGATGGTGGAACAGATTTCAAACCCAAGCTTACTCACCACAGAGCCAGAACTCATCCAACTATGCGACACCTCTCCCTTGGCATACGTCACAGTCGCATTTGCTTGGTGAATGGGAGTCGATGCCTTCCTTAGGGTTGGATGAGCAGTGGTGGGGTGCGGTGAGGGGGTATGCAGAGTACCAAAGTTTTCCAGACAGAGGGAAGGCAGCAGAGTCCTTGGACCAGGGTGGGGATAGCAAACAGCAGGTAGCTTTGATGGCATCTTGCCCAAGCCACAAGATGGGAGTCCCTGTGTTTCTGATGGAAGACATTGAAGGCATCTGGGAGCACTTAGACCAGTCTAGTTGCCTGCACTCAAACCACCACTGGGGATAGTGTGGGAGTGGATTTGCTAAAGGGCCATAAATGCTGTAGACCCAGGGTGGAGCAGCCAGCATTCCAGGGTGCGGATGGGTGCAGGCAGCGGGTGGCAATCCTGTTAGCTCTTCTTCTTTCTTAGAACCCATGACTGCTCTACAACGAACCCAGAGGCTGTGGATTAACTTTTGTGAGATCTTAGGCAAGTTACTCAACTACTCTGGGCTGGATTCCTTCTATAAAATGAAGTCATGGAGGGTGGGATGCAAAAACTCTTAAGGCCACCCCTGACTCTCCTAGTGGCAAGATGTCCTTTCTTGGAGGATCATACACAACCTTCCCCATGGAAAGAAGGTTTCCAGACTCATGCTCCTCCCACTGCAGTCTGGGGCCTGTTGCCCCTCATCGGGCCCTGCAATGATGGGGTATATTTCTTCCCAAGGCTCCTGGGCTCTAAGCCCCTCTTGCAGTTTTGGGGTCCTACTCCAATCTCTCTCCTCCCCCGTGGCCATTAAAGGGGATGTCACTCTAAGGGATGTCTCCATTTAGAAACAAGAGCATACACTAGGGCAGCTGAAAAGATGAGGCTGGTACACTCCGTGTAGAGAAAGACGGGGGTTTTAAGGGGGTTCACACTGGCAATGCAGCCTGGTCAGTGACCAGAGATGGTCATGCTGTTCCTCCCCTGGCCTGTGGATCCATGGTCAGTGCACAAGCTCCTGGGGTCAGAGAATTTGTCTGCAGTGGGACGGGGACACTGAACTTGAGTCAAGAGACCCAGAGTTTATTCTGGGTCTTTATAAGACCTGGAGGTTCAGTTTCTTCTTCTGCAAAATGGACATAAAACTGGCACTTACTATTGTGAGAATCAAATGAGATCAACAGTAATTGTTAAACCACCACTACAGCAATAATAACGTATCATTATTTCATGATGTGACTTTAGGCAAGTCATTTTATGTCTCTGAGACCCACGTGCCCTATTGGTAAACTGGGAATAAATTAATTTTTCTACCTTCTTCTCCAAGGAACTCTGAGCAGTGTGGTGTCTTCGAACTGGGTGTCAGGTGACCTACATTTCAGCTAAACCTCTGGCATTCACATTCGGGTGCTCCATGAAATGCCCTGTGCTCTCTCTGCCTCCGTCTCCCCATCTATAAAATAAAGAGGCTGTATCTGAGTCCCTTAAATGTCCCCTCTGGTCCTCCCATCCTGACCACAGATGAGGGGATGCTGATTTCTGAGGAGCTGGTCATTGGGATGCGCTACCATGATGACGGTTTCCTGATAAAAATAACTGTCCATGTGGTGGATCCTTGCCCTGAACCTACCTACTCTCTGTGGAGTGGGCTGGGCCCCAGAATCACTTGCCACCTGGCCTTGGAAGGGAGGCTGGGCAGGAGGCTGGCCAAACAAAAGCTTCCTTATTGGATGAAAGCTCTGAAATATGATCCTGGGAACAGCCAGAGCTGTTCACCTGCTCTGCTAGGCACAGATGGACATCTCATCAGGGTCCCCAGACCAGGCTCTGGGCAGCATATGCCACAAAAGGTCTTTATGGGGCAGGATGCCATATCTCACAGTGAGGGGCAGGGTGGCAAGAGAGAGCGGTGTCTGGTGTCTTGGTCACAGCAGGGAAGCTCAAACACAAACCTGGACGTTGGGCCAACACCAATTCCCTGAACCCAGAGCTCACCCAGGCTGACTCGGGCTACAGGCCTTAGGCAAGACCTGCCCCTCTGGGGTCTCAGTCTCCCCATCTGCAAAGTGAGGAGCTGAGTTATGTCAGTGGGCCCTACAGGTCTTTTGATCTCGTGTCTCTCTAAGAAAAAAACCCTTATATGAGTGTATTTATTTATAAATTATATATGCAGCCTGTTGTTCCAATACATTATGAATATTATAAAACATATCTCTCAGTCCTCCACATGTAAAATGAGGAGATGTGATGATCTCTAAGGTCCCTTTAGCTACAAAATTCTGATGATGTTCTTCTCAGGTCTCTGAGTTTCCTTACCTGGGCCATGTGCTTATACCTGCAAAGCCTTGTTAATTATTCATTCAACAAACATTTAACGATTCCCCAATCATGGGTCACTGTTCTAGGTGCTGAGATAAAGCAAGGAATGAGACAGACATGGTCTCCACCCTCGGTAGTTCAAAGGGTTCACCTGTGAATTAAAGGAAATAACACTGCCGTTTCTTGAATATTGGAAATTCCATGCAGTTCAGACTATTAGGTGTGAAAATGATTTGATGGGGGGTAAGTATTACAATTCACGCATTCAACCGACATTTGTTTGGCCCGCCTGCTATGTAACAAGTGAAAGAGATACACCAATGAGCAAATAGACACAGTCCTCATGATACTCTCAGTCTATTAGGAGAGGTACACTTTAACCAAGGAGCCCACAAATCAATATAAAATTACAAATGTGTTGAGAATCAAGAAAGGTATTGTAGTGAGAAGAAAGTTTATAATGCCAGGTGTGACCTAGTCTAGGGCATTGTGGGAGGATTCCCTAAGGAAACCACACTTAGGCTGAGATCTTAAAGTGGACTAGGTGTAAATTAGGCACCAGGGGAGAGGGAGAGCTTCCCTGATAGCCTGTGCAAAGGTCCTGTGGCAGGAAGGGCATGGAAAATTTGAGTAACTAAAAGGAATGGGATGCAGCTGGAGCAGATGGAGAGAGGGGCAGCATTTGAGAAATGATCTTGGGGAGGTGGGCAGGAGCTGAACCACAAGGAGACTCTAGGCCTTGGCAGGGAGTCAGCCAAGGCCTAAATTCCTACAAACCAAGGGACCATGATGAAGGACTTTAGATGGGGGTAGGGAGGATGTACATGGTCTGCTTGCTTTTCAAAGAGGTTCTTCAGGCTCAATGTGGAGACGGGTAAGGAGGGTAAGGACAGAGGAAGACAGCATTACTGAGAGTGGTGTGAGATGAGCTTACAACAGTGGCAACTGCCTAAGATGACTGGACATAAAGTAAGATGATCAAAACACAACAAAATACCCATGACCTGAAAATCCAAACCATGGTGACAGGATGTACCTTAGGGAGAGAAGAACATAGTTGTCATTGGGCAGACCTGATTTTGATCCTGGTTTCATGCTTACAGACTATGTGACCTTAGTCAAGTCACATTTTGCCTCCCTGGTCTCAGTTTTTCCTCTTCTGCAAAGTCTCCTTGACTAGAAACATGTCAGTTAAGAGCTCTGGGCTTTTATCTCAATTACGACTCTTAGCAGCCATGTGCCCATGAGCCGGTCATTTCCACTCTCTGAGCCTCAGTTTCCGCACCTGTAAAATCCAGTCTTGAAAATACCTCTCCCCTAAAGTTATTGTGAGGATGGAATGAGAGAACCGATGAAATGTGTTTAGCACAGGGCTGGGCACATAATACTGCAGGGAGCTCAGCACACATCTTCCCACCATGAGTGAGCACGCACACACGCCATGAACACACACACTTCAGGCCCAGATGGCACCTCTCTTCCCGTAGGAGTGGTAACTGTCTTGTAAAATTCCAGCTCACTTGCCTAAGCTTAACTTTTAATGAAGCCAGAGAACAGGGATCTGTTGGTGTTTCTGCTCAGCGAAACTGTGAGTGGGATGTAAGCCCTGGGAATCCAACAACTAGGGGATTCTCCTGATGAGAAACATTTGCGTCCAGAGGATCTTAATATTTGTTTTGAACAGACACACGGAGATGTGAATTACTTAATGACTGTTTTAGGGTTCGGCATTGTTCTTGTATTTGGTTTGGCTTTGTCTCTATGACATCTTAATTCCGTGTTTCATTTCACGGAGCTCTACGTACAGGCTGTGGCATATGGGAGATCCCTCAGCAAAATCTCAAATGGAGATGGGGGGAGGGAGGGAAAGAGAGAGACAGCGAGCAGACTGTAGCTCCAAGGGTGTGCAGTGAATGGGGGGCTGCCAGGCAGCAGGGATAGCCTACATCTGCACGCATGGATAGGAGAGCTACTTGACCAAGCCTTCACTGTCATGGGAACAAGATCTGCCACTGCTATTTGGAAGTCTATGCAGTGTCTTTTTCAATTTCCTAATCTGATTGATCACAACCAGATAGATTGTAAATTTCATGCTTGTCCACAATGCATGGAGGGGCCCAGCTAAGCTTCTGACACTGCTGTTCAACATCATCCCTGGCTGCATTAGAGTCAGAAGAGAGGAGCCAAGAGAAGCAGATCACAACCAGGACCCTGACTGACAGGGCAGGAGGCCCCCTCAGACCTGCTCCCCAGCCCAGGAGCTGAGGACCTGCGAAGTCCTTAAATGTTTTACAAGGCCCTGCTTGATCTGTTTCCTGCCTACATCTGGGGAGTCATCTGCTGTCAGTCTCCCCCTCACCCGCTCTGCTCCAGCCACACTGTCTTCCTTGCTACTCCTCAAACACACCAAGCATGCTTCCACCTCAGGGCCTTTGCACGTGCTGTTCCTTCTGTCTCAAATGCTCTCCCCCCAGTTATCCTCATGGCTGGCTCCCTCCCTTCTCCAGGTCCCTGACCACTCCATCCAGTCTCCTTCCTCACCCTCTACCCCATTCCCCTGCTTTAGTCTTCTTTAAAGCACTTACTATACCTGATCTTTTATTATTTATTTCTTTGTTTATTATCTTTCTCCCCATGACAGCAGGCGCTTCGTGCTGTTCACTGCTATATCGAGAAGGAGCTCAATTACATTGCTGAATGAATGAAAGCACAGCTTTGTTTTTCAGCTTTTCGCAGCTTTTTCTACTTTGTGCATTCATGCCCCGTGGTTTATTTTCTCTTTGACATGTACGGGCTCACTCTGGTCTCCCCACCACCAGTGGTTGCTCAAAGAATGCAGACAGGATTTCGTTTTAGCCGGAACTGGACCATGAAGGACAGGAAACCTAATGGCCCACACCAGAGTCTGTATCCTTGAGCCTCCGCCAGGGGAGTTGGGAAATTTATATAAAAAGTGCAGTTCCTTTCCAGAGCCTTCCCTCATTAGCAGTGACTAGGATCCCCCAACAGATAATGCCCCCTCCAGAGAGTTTAACCTGCTTTTTCTTCTGGGAAAAGAGATCTTTCTTGAGACTCTGTTGGGCATAAAAGGCCTTATTCATTCTGACTATTCCTTGCATTTGTAGGTAAAATGGATGAAATAAAAGAATCATTCCATTTCACAGATGAGATAACTAAGGATTACTATGTGCCGGTAAGCAAGGGACTCCATGCCTCACTGCGGGTCTCCCCTTCCTCTGGCTTTCCACATCCCCATTTCTTTTCTCCTGCCTATATCACTGTACTTAAGATTGCCTCGTGTCCTACACGCTCCTGTTTAAGTCTCCCGTTGCCGCTAAATTCCGAGGCCCTCAAAGAGAAAGACCGCATTTCATTCATCTTTTCCTCCCTGATGGGCCTGGCATACGGTAATAATAAAAACTGTAATTCATTATTAATAGGAAGCGCTAACATCGATGGAGCCCTCACTGTGTGCCAAACAGCACTTTCCATAAATTAGTTCATTCAGTCCTCTCAACAGCTCTTGGAGGTGGCTGCTATGATTAACCCCATTTTATGGATGAGGAGACTGAGATGGAGACGGTTGAGTTCCTTGCCAAAAGCCACGGAGCCAGTAAGCGCCTGCAAACAGTAGAAGGAAACCATTCTTTTGATTAGACTGTCTTCGGGGCCTGTCGGATTTTTAAAACAGCTCTGTCCAAATCTCCACTGGCTCTTTAGGGAACTGCAGTGAGAATGATCTCGTTACAACCCCGTGAGATGGGTATTTTACCACTGGGGAAACCGAGGGGTAGACAAGTGGAATGACTGGCAGATTCCAAAGCTAGGGCGAAGCCCAGCACGATTTCAGCCGGGGCCGATCTGACTTCAGAGCCCAAGCCCTTCACCGCTCTGCCTCTTCCAACCCCGGGAATATTCTCTCCGCTCAGAGAAAGTCTTAGTAACGAGCAACTAAAGGACTCCGGTTTTGTTAAGCCCCTGCGAACTTTTCCACCTCACAGGAAGGTAAGTCCAGCCACTCTGGAAGAAAGGCTATTGTAAAACATGTAATGTGCCCCCATGGCTCTCCTGAGGTGCTCATGGGACAGAAGGTACATGACCCAGGCTTCTCTCCTCATCCCAGCAGTTAGGCTTTTGGGGATGTACCCCCTTTTCTGGCAGCCTGGAGTTGGGGTGAAGTTAACGGAGACTCCCACAGACCTGGAAAGCACTTCCAGGTGGCATTAAGTTCAACCTCCTGCCCCCATACCAGCCGACATGTCTACTCACCCAGCCAGACACACATCTCTATCTAGAGAGCTTCATTCTGACACTAGCGAGAGTCAAACCTATTTGCTATGTGTGTGTGTGCCTCCCGGGTTCCACTGATCAGCATCCTTGGCATGTCAGGACAGGGGGTGGGGCTGGGAGAGGGCTAGTCTGATGCTGGATCTGGACCATGCGTACTCATTCAATTAATGCATCCAACTTTCACTGAATATGTCACCTCAGCCCAGGTCTCTGAGAGCACTGCTGTGGAGTGAACACAGCTGTGTCAGAAATGATCCCCTCACTGACCCTTGTACACCATTCAACAAATTTCACCTTTCAGAAGGAGAAAGGTTTGACCCAAACAATAACACTCCCTTCCCAGAGAAAATGTTCATTCATTGCAGGGCAAGCATTTCCCTCCTGACCCTCTGTCTGCTGGCTTTTAACCACAGACTGTCAGGAAATCACCTCCCAACAGCCCCTCACCCTGCTCCCAAAGACAGAGTCAGCACAAATGTGCTAACTGATCTTTTGGCACAAAGGGAAGTCTTGAATTAAATGGTTCAAAGGCATTTTTTTTCCTGCCTTACAATTTGGCCACCTTTCCCTTTATGCAGTAAAATCTCTAATAGTTTGGAATTTATGACCCTTTGGACAGGGACTGGGCTGAAGTCTGCTTCTGGACTCTTCTGCATAGAAAGGATTTTCGAAGAAAATTAACAGCTTGCCAAAAGCATGGTAAACGGAACACTTATTCTAGATAATAGGACCACCTCTCTAACCCTTTACGAACTCTCATGTGTCCACAAACGATATGCTAATTACAAATGATTTTTACATGTTCGTTAAGTCCTCCGCTTCCGTTTGTCGATATGATTACTACAGTTTGAGCTGGCCTCAAACACTAGGTTTTCTACTTTGAGTCTAAACTTCCCTGGTACAAACTTTTATGGACTAAGCAATTAACAAAGAGAATTAATCCCGGGAAGATGATGATTCTTCTTTGGTAGGGACAAAAGAGGGGGTCTCTTACACTCCAAGTTTCTTTTTGATTCGCGCTGGCTCTCTCCCAGCTGGTACAGGATGAGGTTTGACTACACCCTACATCCTGGTTTGCTTGGGATGGTCCCTGTTAGAGCTTCCATCCTGGAATAACCACTCCCAGGCAACCCTCTTCACTTTTGATTATGAACTATAAATTACATAGTCACTCTAGATTTGATGAACTAGAGGTCAAAACTGTGGTTTTCAAGGAGTTTGAGCCTGCTCTAGACTGGCAATACCTGGTCATCTCTACACAAACCAAAAGAACATTTCATAAGGATGTTGTACCAATTAATTCTGAATCCGGATAATTCTTCACCAGCCCTCCACCCCTGATGGAAAGTCAGATAAGAAAGCAGCTAACCTGCCCTCAGGGAAGGAAATATGGGATCCCTCCCACCCTACCCACCCCGTCTCAGTGCAGTTAGTTGCCAGTCAACAGTTGAAATCTCACAATTTTTATTGTCAACATTATTCGGGAGAGAAATGGGTAGGCATGAAAAACACAATACTGGAAGGCACTGTTGATTTCCCTTGGCCATTACAGCTCTGAGCTGTTTGTTTTAGAGGCAGTGTCTATTAAACAATCACTATGCCCCTCACACCGTGGGAAGGGCTCTACCCGGCTCAGGCCTCCTAACTCACAGCCTGCCATGGCTACTATTATTATTCCTATTTTCAAGCTGACAAAACGGGCTCAGCAAGGTAGAGCCACTTGCCCAGGGTGCTCCGCTAAGATGACAGATCCAGGACGGGAATCCAGGTTCGTCTGAAGCTCAACTCTGAGCTCTTAACCACTGTGATATACTGCCTCCCACTCTGCTACACTGTTCTGATATTTGAGTCAGACATCTGCTTGCAATTTGATACATTATAAAGATATTGCCTCATCGAGTATGCCTCACAGAGGGGGAGAGGGAGGGAGGGGCTAGGGGATGTTCTGCTTGGAGTGTGGCTGTATGATGTATGCATGTTGCTATGAAATCAGCGAATTGAATGTAAGCTTCTATCCTGGCACTAAATTATCTTCAGAGATAGACTTAAAGTATCCTGGGGAAGTTCATCAGGGAGAAGCCCTCATCTGTAAACAAATATTAAGTGCATAACCAGCAGGACTGGCTGGTGGTTCATCCTCCTGTACACAGTTACTTGGGCAGATCTGCTGACTGTGAACTGGGCTTGACTCATGTAACTAAACAACATTTCTGATGAGAGCAAGTCCCCAGACGGCCTGGAGAGAAAGTGCTGGGGCCCAGTGGATGCTATGCCCCAGCCTCTGACCCTTTCCTTCCAAAAAACTCTGCTTTAGAAACATGGTACTTTCATCCTTAAGTAAATATCAAACATAAAAAGGAGGCAGAAACTGACCATTGCTGGGTGTAGCTGGCTTGGGTGAGAATGGAGATGATTCAGGCTTTACATCCAGTCTGTTAAAAGGCAACTCAAACCCAGCCTTTCCTGAAGACTTGAATACAAATGTTCCCTGCTCACTCTCCACCCCAAACAAGGAGTAACAGCTATGAAACTGGAATCTATTCTACAGAGAAGCCACGCCTGTTATATAAGTATTATTGAAGAGGATCCTTTCAACATAAATTAGGGCCTGTATGCTCACACTTTTACCTCAGGAGTGGTTTTCAGGGGGAAGGAGACTCGGATGTTGGAAGACACAGGGGGTGAAATGATACCTCGGTGCGGAGGGCTGGCTATTGTAAGAGTCTCATATGAATTAAGTTAGGGTTTGCACAAAGCTACAGAAAGCATGAGGGTTGGGAGACCTTGTGAGCAATTCATAAGACTGAGAATATGACTAAGAAAAAGCCATCATAGTAACAGACTGGCAGGCAGAAGGTGGCGGTACCAAGCAAGGTGGACATCAGGCAAGCTTTTCTGAATTAAAATACCACCAGGAACCTGCTCTCCCCTCTCCCCTCCCTGCACCCCTGGAATATATGGACGACTCTGGACCAATTGCCACACTCCTAGTTTCCAATGAAATTTCCTCTAGTCCTTTCTGCAAGGGCATGTTCTTTGGCCAACACAGCCCCTGATTTGCCAACAGTAGGTGCACTCCAAAGGTGGAACGGATGGCAGAAACCCAGGAGGATAAAACCGCTGTTGTCAAAGCTCTCTGCAAAGACCCTCCTTCCAAGCAGAGCAACACCAGCTTTTGGTGGCATTTGGTGTTACCGTCCCCCTTCTGCAGCCTGTGTCAGAGGATGTCCCCTCATCCCATCCACAAACACTGGCTGCTGCTGCTGCTCGCAGCCTGCCACATCCTGCTGACTGCTCATATTTCTAGTCCACCCATTTCCAACACAGGGCACATATTTTTCTAAAGACCTGTATGAGCCAGGTCCCTATCAGACTACGAAAAGTTCTCCAGTGTGAGTTTGATTCTTCAGATATGATTCCCTGTCAGTCCTCCACCCCACACCCACTAGAAAGTTCAAATTCAGTTGTGCTAGAGCAGCTGTTCTGTCCGAAGAACTTTCCCAGACGTGTTGTCAATCTACTCCCTAATGTAGCCTGCCAGGATTAATAAATCCTCCAGTAGTCTCCTCTGCCTGGTCCACTTCTTTCTTTTTCTGCCACCAACCACTCATTCAATACCAGCAAAAGATGAGTTTTTATACAGCCTTGATTTTCCCTGAAAGAGGGCACAGCTTTCTTCTTTGCATTCTCAAAAGCCTCTAAATTGAATGATTTATGAACAGAATTGGGTTTTCTCTGTCCTGGAACGCTTCTGTTTTCCCCAACCTCCTTCCTCTCTGTTTTCACCCCACATCCTCTTCTCACTCTTTCTTCTTTTCTTTCCTTTTTGCCCTTTTCCTCCACCCATCACACTATTTCCACCACCATCTAAGGAGCTCTTATGCCTGACTTCAAAGCAATCAGATTCTTTTCGAAAAACCAAATAAAACTCTTCCGAGGCATCTTCATGATCTTGGAAGGCTCCTCCCTGACTCTTGAGCTCAGAGTCCTGGTTTTGGAGGCTGGAGATGAGATAATTCAGCAGCAGCCAGAAAGGCGTGGAGGAGGGTGCTGTTTAGGGTGTATTTGAGGGAACAGCATATGGGCTTTTGTCAAAACATTCAGAGCTCGCTAGTTTCAGAGCTGAGTATAGAAATGTGCCGCGCTCTCTGAACAAGGCTTGAGCTAGTTCAATCCTCATCTTCTCTTCTTGTACGACACCCCCAACCACCTCAAAACCACCATTCCTTCACCCCCAACCTCTGAGCTCTGTGATACCAAGAAAAGTTTCTCAGTCAAGTCGTCTCCCACCTACACTACACCGCCTTCCCTGGAAGACAGCAAAACCTCTTGAATAGCCCCTGCCAGGTCAGCTGCTGTAGTGTTGCTCCCCCTAAGGGCTCTCCGTCCCTTCTCAGAGCTTCCACCTCAGACAAGCAATTAGTTCCCATGTTCCAGCGGGAGATACAGAGTGGTGACGGGAAAAGACAGGCGCCCTGGCCCAGCTGCCTGCATCCACCCCTCAGGGCTCTGGGGCACAGGCCAGAAAGGGGGACCCTCGGGGTCTTCCCTTTTAAGCACGAGGTCATTACCTTGGCAGCGGCTTGCGGGCCGTGATACTGGCGACAATGATGCTCTCAGGACGCGGAGTGGCCACGGCTTTAAAGGTTCCTCGCCAGAACTTCTCAAAAAGCTGTTTCTCTCCTTGCTGAACGCTCGCCATCGCCAACCCAAAGGGCCCGAGGCTCCCGGGCGCTGTCCGAAGTGCTGAAACGTGGATTCCAAACGGGCACACCCGCCTCCGGTCTCTGTCCGCGTGAAACCGAGAGGGTTGGAGTGGGAGAGATCGGGGTTCAGGGCGGGGGATGGGGCGCCTCAGCCCGGGCAGGCAGGGGAGAAAGAAGGCTCGTTGCCGGCTCTCTTCGCCTTCTGGGTTGGCTCTGGGCTGCGCTCTGAGCTTGCGGAGCCTCCGCGCCCCAGGAAGGGAAGAGAGGGTTGGCTTTCTCGGCAGAGCCGGAGAGAGGAGGCGACGGGGTCGGCGGTGTGTGCGCGCGCGTGTGAGCTCCGGCGCGCCCGGGTTTTGTCTCTCTCACAATGTGACGTTGGAAGAGGAGGCTGGTCGCGCGAGCTGCACTTTCCTCCCCCTTCTCCGTCTCTCCTCCTCCCCACAACTCCCCCCTCCTCCGTCTCAGCCTCCTGCCGCCATCTGCATAACAAAAGCCCGCAGGTCTGGGGAGGAGAAAGGGCGGGGCGTGCGCCTGTCACCAGGGCCCCGCGGCTACGGAGTTGCAGCCCTGACCCTGAGAGGAGCAATCCCGGAACCCGAATTAAACCAGGCTGGAGATCCTGCTTCCCACCTCCTTTTCCTCCCCCACCATCGCAAGATTTCCCCCATCCTTTCTCGCGTGCCCTCTGGGCCCGGCCACCTCCCTTCCCAACCCCTTCGCAAGTCTAGTAGAAGATCTTTTATTGAGGAGAGGAAGAAAAACTTAATCTATCCGCCTCGGCCAACCTCCCCCGACACCACACTTCTGGGAGGGACCATCTACAGCAGCGGGGGGGGCGGGGGTCCCCTGAATTCCACTTTGCGCCTGGGCGCCGCGAAATCCCCACCACCCAGAAAGTGCCATTTGATGGACAATCCGTCACCAATTCGGCCTCTCGCCATCTGCCGAGCCGGCCCCCGCCCGCAGAGGGGTGCAGCGTTACATCTGTGCATGCGGCGCTCTAAGGAACATCTTTTGTGCCTCGCAGCCAGCTAGCCCAACGTCGCCGGTGCTAAACCCATCCAAAGGAGGAATGCCCAGATCCCAATCCATCCACTTCTGGGGAACGCGGCTGCAGCCACTTTTTTCTTAATACAGCTTGTCTCAGGAGATGCGTCCTTTTTGGAAAACAAAGCTCTTAGGGGTAGGGGCTTGAGGGGGAAATCTGCAGATTATAGAGGGGTAGTTACTTTTCTGTCTATCTCTCCCCATCTTCTACTCTCTCCCAGTCTAACCCTAATCCCAGAAAGTGGAAGTTTAGAATCACAATAAAATCTAGACTCAGAGGATCTGGGCAGAATTTCTCTACTTCATCTGCAGGGTTTTTGTTAGGAAGCGAGATGAGGGACCCCTCAGCCCATCTCTCCGGTGGAGGGAGTCCTTTCATCTCAGCAGAGTTGCTACTCCCACTCCTCAGATTGCACATTCCTGGAAGGAGGCTTCGCCAAGTCTTAAAGGCCTCCGAGCACCTAACACTGGGTCTTTGCCACAGCGGAAATAAAGTGATGCTTCTTGCTAATGCTGTTAGTGAAGGGGACCCAAGGGCATCAATGTGAATTTCAGAAATTCTTTGAAAGGGGATGGGGGTAGGGAATAGGAGAGAAAGGGGAGGAGGAAGGCAGAGGTAACTCTGGAGTAACCGAGTATCCATCCAGAAGTGTATCTACCTTTGGGTATGTGTGTATTTGGATATTTACGTGCCTGCTTGTGTGAGTGCTTAAAAGCGCTGCTCGCTCTGCAGTGACCCCTTCTGGTCAACAACAAGAGATGCATTTGCTGGCCTGCCAAGAGGTGGAGGTAGGGATGGGGAGCTTGGAGGTGGAAAAGAGTGCAGACTAGGCTTGGATGTGTTCCCTTCTCTCCCTCCTGTCTCAAATTCCCCACTCTCTGATCACTCTCAGGCACTACTTCCCACTCTGAAGTTGAGGTCATTTTTGAATGCCATTGAGAATTGGCTCCTTAAGCAGCCTGGGATATTTAAAACCATCCTTAGTCATGACATTTGGGGTCTGAACTGAGTCAATTACTTGCAGTGGAGAGGTAGTGGAGATCCCACCCCAACAAGATCAAGCGACATTTCCCTACCTGTTCCTGTTCTGAGTTCTTAGAGTGTTGATAAAGTTTCCATTTGTACAAAATTGCCTCCTTTGAACCTGAATAGTAGCCAGGTGAGGAGCCAGGGGAAGCTGTTCTATTGTAATTTAAAGGTGAGAAAGTTGAAGTGTAGGATGGTCAGGTGACTTGCCCAAGGTGATTCTACAGGGAGCAAAAGAAGCCTGTACAGAATACAGTTTCTGTTTTTGCTGGGGTGATGGGGTCTTGGGATGGTGTGAAAACTATCAGATACCTAAGGAGTCATACACACACAAACACACACACACACACACACACACACACACACACACACACACACACACACACACACAGTGTTGAGATTTCTAAGTTGGGAGTCTTGAGTGATACATTCAGAGCCTCAAAGCCAGACTGCCTGGGTTCAAAACCCAGCTCTGCCATTTCCTAACTGTGTGATCTTAGAACAATGACTTCACTTGTCTGTGCTTTGGTTTCTTCATCATTAATATGAAGATTCTATAAAGATCGAATATCACATGTGTAAATGGACTTTAGGTCTGGCTTCTCCAATATGACTCAAACTCCAATTCCTCCATCACTTTATCAGTATATAACCATCGTGTTCTCTTTCCTTCAGGATACAGCTCTCTGTTTTCCCAGGTGCAAGCAGCCCACCTCATAAACTGAGACCTATCAATATGCTGGTTAATGTCACAGACATGTGGCAAAGTTGCTGCCTATTCTCTGTGCAACGCTGGTGACAGACATCACTAGTCCATCACAGCACTCTTCCTAAGACAATACCTCAGAATCCTTCTCAGCACATTCTTTAGATAGCCACTACTAGCTGGTTGGAGTTGGCATTCCAATTAAAATCAATTTGCCTGCCACATCAACAGGGAGCTTCCTTGTCCGATTGGCACTGCTCTCTTATTAGAAAAAGGGGAGACCAGGGAGAAGCGACTCTAGGATTTAGAAGCCCAGGCACTCTAGACCAGAAGCTAAAGAGATGCTTATGCATCCTTCTCCCTGATGGTCCAAAAAGGCAGCACCACCAGCTCAGGGAAACAGCTACCCCTCCTCCCAAGGCAGTTCAAATCCCACCTCACTAACACTACTGTGCTACCTGGGGTAAACCCCTTCCTCTCTTAGCCCATATCTTCCCTGAGTACAATATGGCTAATCATTATCTACCATCATCAAGGGACATCAGGGTCTTTGACAGTCTGTACCCATTTCCAAAAGGCCAGTGAACAGTGAATTATTCAAATAATTACTGAGATAATGGGAAATATGGTAATGAGACCAATTCATCTGTCTTTGTGCCCTTAAACTGGATCATGCTAAACTACTCAAATTACAAGATTCTATATTTCTTCATAGAGAATTTTGGGGAGAAAACTGTTCTACTCAAGGTTTACTAATTGAAAGTTACTTCTTGAAAATTCTACTTTGTGTCTAATCTGAATCCCATTTTGCTGTTTATTGTCCATTTCTCTTCTAGAGTACAGGTATACACTGTTTCAAATGCCCTGACTAACATGGACAAACCAGGAATTCTCCTTCCCTGATTGCACAGTTTCCAAGAGTCCATTAAGACAAATACATTCTTTGATGTCTCGGATAATAATAAGTGTTACTATGTCTATGTTCTAGTCACTACTTGTGCTAAACCCTTGATAAACATTATCTCATTTAATCCTTGCCAACAACTCTATGAAAAAGGAACTATCACTGAATTTTGCAGATTTGGAAACTTAGTCTCAGAGTGGTAAGAGGACTCAGTATGTCCAAAGATCACACATTGGAAAAGAGTTGGGTACATTTAAGGAAGAGGCTGAAGACCAGAGAACATAGTGAGTGACGGAACGGAGGAGAAATGGAGGAGTTAGTGATGGAGGAATGTACTCCATGCAATGAAACGAGAGGACTGCCATTGTTCTGCCCAGTTTTAAAAGCCACTGATACTATATCATCATTTCTCAAAGTCAGGTTCCTTGGAACCCTGGTGTACCCTCCCCAGAAAGTTTTAGGTGGCACCCAGGCAGACGGAGCATTAAATAACATCAGAGAATATCGTCACATATGATGAGAAACTATTCCTTTTATTAACTGTCTTCCTAGGCATTAGGTTACTTCCAGAAATAAATCTCCGTAGCTTGACTTTCTTAAAATGTCTTGGACACATCTCTTAGACCTCACCTTTCAACAGTGAGAAAGCAACCTGAGATTCAGAAGCATGGACAACTAGCACTTAATAATACTGCTTTGCTTTCACTGAATTTATTTTTATAGTTGTCTTCCATTATTGGCATATACTAGTTTTTCATGTCTAAAATGTCCTCTTTAAGTAAACTTGTTAAGTAAAGAGGTGAGTCGCTTTATTTTTTTTATTTTAGGGGGAGAGGTAATTAGGCTTTTTTTAAAATTACTATTATTATTTTTTTTAATGGAGGCACTGGGGATTGAACCCAGGACTTCATGCAGGCTAAGCATGCAACTTACCACTGAGTTACATTCTCCCCTAGGTGAGTCACTTTTAAACAACTTTTTACTATAGAAAATTTCAAACTTATTAAAAAGTAAAGAGACTAGCATAAAGAGCTCCTGTGTACCCATTTCTAAGTTCAACAATGATCAATACTTAGCTGATTTTTTAATCTTACTCTGACCCACTTTTCACACTCCTAAATTATTCTGAAGCAAGTCCAAGGCATCGTACTATTCATCCTGCAGTTGTAAATACTGCAGGATGTATCTCAAAAAGACAGAAATTTCTTTTTTTTTAGTATAACTGCAATATCATTCTCACACTAGCTAAAATGAACAATAATTCCTTAATATCATCAAATAGTCAGTCAATGTCTACTTCTCCCCAGTAACCTTTCAAGTGTTTGGATTTTTGGTGTTAGTGTTCATTGGTTTGTTTGAACTGGGATTCAATAAGGCTCATTCATTGTGGTTGGCTGATGCCTGTCCTTAAGTATCCTTTGTAAGTTCCCTTGACAACATTCACGCATATATACCTACACACATTCCATTCCTCTTCCTTCTTTATTTTTGATAAGAAAAATGGTTGTTTGTCTAGAAGAATTTCCCATAATCTGCAGTTTCCTGATGATACACCTGTGACATTGAGAACATGTTTCTCTGTGGCCTCTATTTCCTGTTAAGTGATGGTAAAAGCTAGAAGTTTAATCAGATTTAAGTTCAAAAGAAATTCCACCAGAAGGTTAATAATGTATGACTTTTTTTCTTTTCTTGTGATGCCAGCTGACTCTGAAGATCTTTGCCTAATTTATTAATGTATTAGGGGTTGCAAAAATGGTGGTGTTTTAATCTATCATTTATGTATTGGCTAGAATCCTTCCATAGAGAAATATTCCTTCATCAACTATTTGGGCAACTCAAGGTCCCATTAGCCTAGAAAAGGCAAAATAAATAGTTGATCCTTTCCCTTTATTTACTAGTTTAAAAAATAATGAGTTGGTGTACTAACATTCTTAAAAAAGTACTATTGAATTTTTTATCCTTATGATGAATTCATAGATTTAAATATATTTGATTGCTTCAATAATCTGTTGTTATTATCCTTATGAATGCTACAACTGTCTCACTTTCAGCGAGGAGAGTCTCTTCAATTGGTTCCTGAGTCCTGTGACATGACCCTAGAAGCCTTTGATGACTTTCTTGCTTTCTGCTAATGTCAAGATGTTCCAAACACAATTTACGATATCTTCTGCCCCAGACCTGGAATCAGCCATCTCTCCAAACAGCACTGGTACCTTTGAGTCAGTGCCAAGGTTGCCCATCCCTACTGGGCTAGTCTGTCATTGCTTCTAGGACTTTTTAATGTACAGACCTAGGAGATTTTCTTTTAAGACAAAAAAAATATCATGAGTTTCTACCGGTATCTCTAGCTCAAATAAGGGCTGCGGGTTTTTCTCATAAATCATACATCTTACATTTTTGTATCTCCTTTCTGACAGGCCAAAAATCCAAGTTGAGTGACACCAACATAATTATTCATTTCCCTTACTCCACAATTCACGCATTTTACAGCAACCATACTTAGACCATCACACGTAATATGATTACTGTATTATCAGTTTCAGATGGTTTCAACCTCTCACTTGGGTGTACATTCAAATTATTGTGTTTTAAAGTCAGCTGGAATGAAATCACAATGAGGTTTACTTATTTACTTTCATGCTTGATTTTTAGAAAATGCTCTTTAATAGAAATTTATTTTTTCAATTATGTAAAATATTTACTTGGTTCTGAAGTCAAAACGTCCACAGAGTATATTTGTACAACTCTGGATAGCCTGTCCTGTCCACTCTCTTTTCTCCCTCTCCAAGATAATTTTAAAATTTTTTATAGTTTATCCTTCCATTTAAAAAAACATTCCTCATTCAATTTTTTTTTAAGTGCCAAGAGTAAGAAAGATGCAGGTGAGACAAAGATGCTACAGAAACTCTAAAGCAGTATTCAAGGGTGTCATGTCCAGGGCACATCGTATCATCTATCTGTGTGTAACAGCCTGACTTGCCTTTTCCAGGACTAGAAAGGCACACTGCCAGCGTTTGACTCAACGGCCTTTCTGCACAGAGTTGTGTAACACAGCTCCTTTACTTACAAGCAACATGTATTTGGTTTTCGTTTGTTGGTTGGCTGGTTTTTTTTGCGGGGGTGGTAATTAAGTCTATTTATTTAT
Source organism: Camelus ferus (assembly GCF_009834535.1). NCBI lineage: Eukaryota > Metazoa > Chordata > Mammalia > Artiodactyla > Camelidae > Camelus > Camelus ferus. The sequence goes on from NC_045727.1 coordinate 6,493,790, forward strand.
TTTAATGGAGGGACTGGGGATGGAACCCAGGACCTCATGCATGCTACGCATGCACTCTACCACTGAGCTATACCCTGCCCCCATAAGCAACACGTATTTGGCGTATGTATATGCTGGCATCTCATCAACTGAATTAAGCAGGTGTAAAATTTAAATGTGGGCACACAAATCCATGTTCTTCTAAACAGGAAGATGAGAAAAGAACCTGCCTAAGAGAATCCAGCTTTGCATCTAAAAGCACTCATCCATCTATCAGGATGGCTCGCCTTATTGTGTGTGTGTGTGGGGGGGTGTGTGGGGTGTATGTGTGTGTGTGTGTGTACTACATCTTGTCTCTAGTGCCTCCTGCTTTTAAAGATAGGATGCAACTTCTGAATGTAGCTCGCTTTGTCTGGTTTGTTACTTATTTTCTCCTGAAAGCAGTACAGAATTCTCTCTCGGAATGCTCTGAAGCAGAAGACAAAGGCAACCGACCTTTGGTTTGGGGGAAGGAAAAAAAGAGGACCAGAAAGAGAAAAGCGAGGCTGTTCCACATGCCCTGTGTACTGCAGATCTGAAGGCAGCCGGGCAGCCGGGAACATCCTGCCGCCAGGGACTTCGGGGACAGCCCAGCAGCACCCTCCCTGTCGCCTTGCTCTGGGACGGGGTGTTGCAGGAATAATCACCTAACAAAGCCATAATTGGCGTTGTGATGTAACCACCGTGGTTGAGGGATCATTTTCCTCCTGGAATTTTAGTTTGCCTTACAGGCAGGCGGGATTCTAAGCAAGCTCCCAAAGCCTAGAGTAACTTCCGAAGCATTTAATCTTTCCTCTCGGTGCAAGAACTTGATGAACATTTTCACGTTTACCTCCCGCGGTGACCCTTGGAAGCAGGCTCTGTAAGAGGCAAGGGGCCTTGCCTTACCTGAGATTATACAGCCAGAACGTCTAGGGGGCACTTCCCTTTTACATTTCTTGGGGTGGGGGGCATAATTAAAATTAATTAATTAATTAAAATAAATTTTGTTTTTAGAAAACAGATAAATGCTATTTTTGAAAAATCTCTCAACTAGACTTTAAGAGGATTCCCTAGGTCTACGGTTCAGGAATTTGAGCAACAAGCTTATGACTCTCAGCATCACCTCTTTCAAGGGGGCTTTAGATGAGGTTGGGTAGTGCACGGAGGACTTAAAGGGCCAGTATTTCCATCCTCATCAAACTTTGGCAACTCATTCCTAAGCCTAGCCTGTTTTTCTTTCTGTGAAATTAGAGGGTTGGGCCCTCCGACATCCCAAACTGGCAATCCACAGGATGAATTTCTCGCCTACAGATGTGTTGTTTGAAATCCACAAGGTATTCAAAAGTAGAGAATTTCAGTGAGTACAGGTCAAAGGTAAATGTGCTCCTTTTTGCCACAGACCCCACCACTCCTAACTGCCTCTCATCCAGACTTCCTCGGGTGTACACATTCCCCCCTCGACTCTGTGACAGCTCCTGGACTTGAGCATCTCTAAGGGCCCTCCCCGGGGTGACACTCTATAGTTTCTTCATGTTTTTGTTTCCTTACAATAGTCATAACAATAATTTTAATAATAGAAGGAATTTAGCATTTGGGTCGGGTGATTATTAATCTGCCTTTGCATTGAATTAAGCAGGAATCATCTTGTTCTCCCATAACAGCCCAAGGAGGAAGTGATGATTGTGATCCATCCTTTGCATATGTGGAAACGGAGGCTCAAAGAGATGCAGGGCTTTGCCCAAGGTCACCCAGGTGGTGATGAGGGGAAGAGCTGGGATTCAGGTTGTCTCTCTGAGCCTAGGAGCAATATTCAAAATACTTAATCAGAACAGCATGGAGCTGACTAATCAGATGGACGTTGGGCAGAGGGCAGCCTGGGTCCCCGGGAAATGGAGGTAGTGGCCAGGTCAGCGCAGACAGCGGGCCCTGGAGGGGGATGAGAGGAGCAGCTACATACTGAGGTGAATGGAAGGACTTCAATACTAAACGTCCAGTGTGACTGGAACAGTGCTTTGTGACTTCATGGCTGGACTGTTCTTAACCACACCACTCACCCCATTTCATGATGAGTCAGAGGCACCTGAAGTATCTTCAGAACCTGTGTTCCAGAAGCACACAAAAACGGTGCTGACCAGAGGGCAACAATGCCAGGTATTTTGGGGGGTGGACAGGGTCTCCTGAGAGAAGGAGAGATGTGGAAACAGAAATACTAGCCAGACTCCCTGCTTTCAGAAACTCAGAAATAAGGAAGGGAGGGGGAACTGACTTGGAAAGACAGTTCTGTGGGTTTCTATGTGAGCTGAAGGAGGCTAGAGTTAGTATTAGGGGGACCACCTAATATGGCTCTGGTCCCAAACCACAGAAAGTGTGACTGACTCTTAAAAAAGTAATTCAAGTTATGTGTCCTTTCTAATTATTTTAACACATTTACGAAATTTATTGGGCACAGACTATGCGCCAGGGATTACACCAAATGCTGGGGTTTCAACAAGAAGTAAGAAAGTACATCTGCCTTCGATAATGGGGTGGAGGGTGCGGCAGAGACAAGTAGACTGGCAATGCCTCCTATGGTGCGATCTGTGATATTACAGGCTAAACTCAGGGGGCTGAGGACGCATACAAGAGAAACTCTCTTCTCTGTGCTGGGGCAGGAAGGGAAAAACAAGAGCCTGCATGTAAGTTATCCAGGCCACGGAGGCAGGGAAAGGGAGAGGACACTGCAGGGACAGAGCTCTCATGTACAAAGACCCAGAAGAGGACAGACCTCAGAGTATAGCAGCGACTCACTGCGTGGAGTCCAGACCACCGCAGCAGCATCTCCTGGGACCTTGACAGAAATGCAGATCCTCAGCCCCGCCCCAGACTTACTGAATTGCACCCTCTGGGAGGTGAGACCCAGCAGTCTGCTTTGACAACTCCTGCAGGCGACTCTGATTCAAGTTCGAGTTTGAGAAACACAGAGAACAGGATTTCATTGTGGTTGAGTGGTCAGAAGTTTGGTTAGAGAGGAGGGTGGGGCTTGGTCCCAAAAAGCCACTGGGATCAAGGTTTTATCTTTCGGGTAATGAGGTGCTTTTGAGGACTTCAAGAAGAGCAGTGACATGACACTTGCTTTTACTTACATAAATGTTCCCCCAAACTGCTGAGCTGATTCCTACCTCTAAGCTTTTGCATTTGCTGCTCCATTTGCCTACAACACTCTGCTCTCAGATTTTAAAAATATTAATTCCTTCTCATTATTCAGATCTCAGTTCAAACACAGCTTCCTCTGATCACCCAACAATAAATGGTCTTTCTGTTCCCCTCTCCTGTTGGCTAGTTTTATTTTCTTATAGCTCTTATCTCCAGCCACCAATCACCTTGTTTATCATGTGTTTATTGTCTGTCTCCCTCTACTAAAATGTAGCTGCAGCAAAGGAGGAAACCAGTCTGCCTTGTTCACGCCTATCGCAGCATCACCCCCGGTGCTGCGCCCAGCACACGGTAGGTGCTTTCAATAACTAAACTCAGTGAGTGAAGGAAGCATGGAGCCCATGACAATCATGAAATTCCCACAGTGGGTCCTCAGCTACAGACATGCTGACGGAGCTCAGAGGAGAGGACCGCCCGACCAGGTGGGTTTACCTGGGGTGGCTTCCAGAAAGAGGCGGGCTTTGAATGTTCCTCAGGACAACAAGGCGAGGTAAAGACAAAGGAGGAAGCAATTTGGAAAAAAAACCCCCGAACAAGCTTGGAGGCCAAAATAGGCAAGTTGAAGGCAAGGAGCCCCAGGGGATGAAGTACATTAGTGCAAAACAGAGAAGAAGAATAAGGAAGAAGGAGGGTTGGGAGCAGGAAGGCAGGTATGAGTAGAGGAGGCAGGGATCCTCTTGAACTTGACCCCACTTGACCCCACCCATGAGTGTCCCTTCTCGGCCACTGCTCAGGATTCTCTTGTGCTATCCGTCCGTCTGTCGATCCACCCTACTCTGACTACCGGCCTCTTCTCCTTTATTTCCTGGGAGTTGTTTGTCTTTTTTTGTGGGGGGAAGGGAGTGATTAGGTTTATTTGTTTATGTTAATGGAGGTGCTGGGGATTGAACCAACGACCTTGTGCAGGCTAGGCATGTGCTCCACCACTGAGCTATATACCCTCCCCTCCTTGACCTCTTCTAAGTTAGAAATGAGTGTTTCTAGATGTTGGGCTTCCACAAACAGGCATAACTTTAAAAATACAAATAAATGAAATAAACAGGGGCTGTCATTTTTGTCAAATGTTGATTGACAGCTTTTTAAAGAATCGACTACCATAAATTACCATGATCGTTTCACAAAAGGAAGGCAGTTTACACCAAAAATGTAGGAAAGAGAAAGACATTATCTTAGAGTGAAGAATTTACTCCTAAATTGACTAAATTTCACTTGCTATAAAAACTCATAATATTGTCCCTTTTGGATATTTTTTTTCTCATTTTGCCACAGACTGGTGGAAAAGACCCACTTTGGAACCCTGCCCTGGATATGATACAGCCAGACCTGGGTGGGTATGAGGTGAGAATCATTTAAAATAAATAACAAAATCAGTGGCTTCTGACCCAGCCTGGAAAGTCAAATTCACAGACTCACTAACCTTACAGATCCATCTGTCCAATCTCTTACCCATTTTTGGAGTACTTTTTATTGTGGTAAAATATACATAACCTAAATTTCTGCATTTTAACCATTTTTTAAGTATACAACTCAGCATAGTTAAGTACATTCACAATGTTGTATAACCACCACCACTATCCATTTCCATTTTCATCAACCCAAACAGAAACTCTGTACTCATTAGATAATAACCACCTTCTCTCCCATTCCCAGCCCCCGGTAACCTAAATCCTACTTTCTATCTCTATGAATTTGCCTACATACCTCATATAAGTGAAATCATACAAAATTTTCCTCTTGCTTCTGGCTTATGTTTTTAAGCATTAATATTTTTAAGCATACTGTTTTTAAGATTCATCTATGCTGTAGCATGTATCAGAATTTCATTTCTTTTAAAGAGTGAATAATATTCCATTTTATGTGTATGCCATCTTTTGTTTCTCCACTCATCCATCAATGGACACTTGCTTATTTCTACCTTCTGGCTATTATTGCTACTGTTAACACAGATTTACATATGTCTGCTTGAATCCTGTTTTAAGCTATTTTGGGTACATGCCTAGGAATGGAATTGCTGGATTATACGGTAACTCTATGTTTAACTTTTCTAGGAACTCACCCCTCATTTTACATGTCAAGGAATTGAAGGCTGGAGTGAGTTCAGAGTATGCCTACGTTCATATGGCACTGAGTAGGTGGCAGGCTTGTAAATAGACTCCTGGGCTCTCGATCAATCCCAGACAACGGAGGGCAACAAGGGAGAGGAGAAACCGGAGGGTCACGATCAAGGAGAGTGGCAGGGGTTGGGTATCCCTGGGGCAGAAGAGTCCACTCTTGGCAGTCAGTTTTTCTAATACTGACTAGCATTTTTTTTAAGCTCCCCAGGTGATTCTAATGTACAACCCAAACTGAAAAACAGTGTGTTCCAGTGTCTTGTAAGAATCACTTTGGGATCTTTTTAAGATTCAGATTCAGACTCAGTAGGTCTGAAGGAGGGCCAGAGATTCTGCATTTCTAACCAGCTCCCAGGTGATGCCACGGATGCTAATCCCCAGACCTCACTCTGAGTAGCAAGGTTTCAAAAAGCCTACTGCAGGTCTAACGGGACCCAGATTACATGCTTGGTAAATGTCAGGTCAGAAGTAAGAACGACACTCAGTGGGTTCTGGAGTAAGCGGGTAAGCCAGTGGTTGTAAGTCAATAAACATCCTAGAAGAAGCAAGGGGGCCTGTTGCCTCAGGGTGGGGTTTATTTGAAGTGAATAACTCTCTGGAGTAGCTCCTGTTGCTCACAGAGATGGGACTTGGAAGGCTTGAGTGCAATGATAATTGAGAACCAGAGTCCCCTGGCTGGAAGTCAGCTGGAGTCCGGGTTCGCACATGCAGGTTTGGGTCACACAGGAATCAAAGCTTCAGCACTAGGACGTGAATTTTGGGGACAAAGTGGAGGGCACTCCTTTAATTTATTCCAGAAGTATTTACTGAACATCTCCCGGAGCACAGCAGTGTACCCGGCACTGAGGTCTCTTGATAAGCACAGCCCCTGCCTTCAAGCAGCTCGCCAGTCAGCAGGAGAGGGGCAACCACCAAACAGGCAAAATCCAGAATTCAGAGCGATCGGTGCTCTAATGCGCAGAGCTTTTGAGAGGGGTCCTTGGCCCAGCCCAAGGGAGTTACGGGAAGATTCTCAGAGGAAGCAGTGGCTGAGCTGAGCTGTGAAAGATGAGTAAGAGTTATCCAGGAGAGGAGGTAGGAACGAGAGCGTCCCAGGCTCAGGGGAGAGATGAGGCTGAAGCGGGGAGGTAGGAGAGAACAGGGCCTCTCCCCAAAAGCAGCTCAGTTTATGGGCGTCGGGCTGGGGATGCAGCCAGAGAAGAAACTGGAGGTGCAGAAAGGGCATGAATGCCACACTAAGGCATTTGTTCTTCTTTTTGAAGCCAGAGGATCCATGGAGATGGGATCCGTGAAGTCCATGAAGCTCTCTGAAAAGTTTGTGCTTATGTATCTAAGTGCATTATCCTGGGATAAAACTGTTGGGTCTCCATCAGACTCTCCAGGAGATTCCAGGTCCCCAGATAGGTAAGAGTCCCTGGGAGCTGTAGATGAGATCTAAGCTTCCCAATGGTCAGGGCTCATTCTGTGCAGGCCAAGGAATGTCACAAGGACTGGGATGGAGGGTCCAGAGATAGAGGAAGAAACCACCACCCTGTTTTTTTCTTCCCTCTTGCATCTCTTTGCACATCAGTCCTCTCTGCCTGGGACGCTCCTCTTCCCCACTGCCACACACGTCTCACCTGGTTAAGTCATATGCATCCTTCAGCTCTCAGCTCAGAATCCCCCCCTGTCCTATGAAAGAACACCTGACTTCCCCCTGAGGTCATCACATACACCTGTAGCTCCTTTGAAACAACTGCCACACACACACTGTGATTATATAATAAATAATATAAATCGTCACTCAAAACTATTTGCACCCTTCCCATCTACCCTCTTTGTTAGAAGACACCATCCATCGTGTTCATAATTTCAACACCGTGATTGGGTCCTGCCACATAGTGGGGACTTAATAAATACAACTGGGTTGTGCCATGAATATTTGAGTGAATGAATTGGTGACTTCACACAACTGATCGCTACCACCTGAATTCTTTGCCCTCTCAACCCGAGCCCTAACTCCCACCCAACTCTTCATTGTGTATTTTTAAGCCCTTCCCCTTGCAGTCCAGCAGGTACGGCGGGAAAGAGGGAATCGGTTGGACTGGGCAGGTTCGTGAAGCCTGCCCCAGTGGCTTCGTGTAGATGATTTTCGTCACTTAGTGAGCAGATGCAGTCTATGGGTGAGAACCCAGGGACCTTTCCAAAATGGTCAGCCAACTCCACCACTGACCAGCACCCCCATACCATTCACGTCTGTTATTCTGAAGATCCTGGTATCTATTTTCTAATGAGCAGTTTGCCTTATTTGGCTTATTTCTTATAAGTTGTCAGGAAGGTGGGAAGACTTCCATTTGTTCTACATCACCCCATGTGAAGAGAAGAAAAATACCGACATTATAATAGCAGTTGGGGTTTAATATTATTGGAGTAAGGATGAGTAATTCCGAAGGCAAAGAGTGCAACTAGGGTGAATCAAGAAAGTCTTCCAGTGGGTGTCAAATTAGCAGCATTAGACTCCCATTCTAACTCCTCCCCAAAGCCTTCACTTGACCTCATCTAGTCTGAACCTCTGTGAGCCTCAGTTTCCCAACCTGTAAAGTGGGGAGAATAGCATTTATCTGGTAAGACTGATGGGAGGATTATATGAGTTAATAGATGCAAAGTGTCTGCTTCTATACTTCCTTCTCCCCCAACACTGGCCCCCACTTTTAAGGAATCTTAAGATTAAGATAACTCTAGGACCCTAAATTCTAAGCAGCCTCAGCAATACAGAGGACAAAAATGTGAAGCTCTAGGGCAGAGGGCTTGCAGAAAGATGGGAGAACAATAAAGAAAGAAACTTTACAGAACAGCATTAGGTTTCATTGTCCCAAAAGGTTTGATTATACATCTTTAACTAACAGGGAACTTTCTCTGTCTTTTCCAAGCTGGAAGCATTTTCCCTTCAAACTGTCACTTTTTTTTTCTTCTTTACAGCTGATGGAATAGGAAGAAGGGAAAGAAGCCACTCTTTTTTCATTTCTTCAAAGGCAACCCAAATTTGACCCCCTTAGTGAATGGCTCAAGATAAAAACTCCACTTTAGTCTGCTTTATGTGATTAAACAACCCTCTTGTTTGTCAAATAGCAGGGAGAAGAAAAGAAAGGGAAGCTCTTGTGGCTGTTAAGTGCTCTGAAACTGTACTCCCTCCCAGCTGCCTCTGGTTAGGAGCACCGATGCCTACAATGGGGTTCTCGAGATTCAGCTGCCTAGAATAGGAGAGAAAATGGGGGTGGGTGGGAGGCCCTAAGAAGCCCCCATGGGCCTGGGGAATCCCCAAGTTGGATGGGCTGGGACTCTTGAGTCTCCTTACCTCCTCCCTCCCCCTGCTTTCCTTTTAAGGACGTTGCAATATTTGAAATCAGCCTGCTCCACGACATTCTCCATATAAGAAATCATACTATTGGGTAAAACTAATAGCCTGCCCTTTCTTTTTTGGGGGGGTGGAGGGGGCTAACTTAAATCCATCGCACATCCCTGAAATCCAGTTTCAGCTTGACAATATGAGAACTTGAGTTTCCATGGGAAGCGAGAACTTTTGGCTCAAAGCGCTCTTAGGCTCTCTAAGTTCTGGTTGGAATATAAATGTAAATGTGTTGGTCTGTTGATAAAGTGGAGAGATGCAGCCAATAAAAATATAGGGTACCCAGTTAAATTTGAATTTCAGAGGAACAATGAATTTTTTTTTAAAGTATAAGTATGTCCCATGTAATGTTTGGGATAGACTTACACTAAAAAGGCTTCATTGTTTATCTGAAAATCAAATTTAACTGGGCATCTTGTGTTTTATTTGGCAACCTTAACCGTTGGCAATCTAACCCAGCTTGCATTTCCTGTCTCATTTCCTTATGAGCAGCATCAGAAGTATGGATAAGAGTGGTGAGCCACTGAAGGCTTTCTGAGGAAGTTTCCAGGATGGTTAAATTCCAGGTTTTGGATTTGGGGTTTTGACGTCAGGCAGGGCTAGATTCAGACCCCACGTCTGCCTCTTACGACGTGATCTCCAGCAAGTGACTCCCTACTGAACCTCCTTTCTATATGATAAAATGAAAATCGTAGTATTCTCTTTACAGAGTTCACTATAGAGTTGTTGTTAAGACTAAAATGAGGTGACATTAAAGCGCCTAGCACACCAGCTCCTGGATAAATGGCAGCTCTTACTGCCACGGCTGTCTACCTTTCCACAGGCAGTTCCTTCCGCCCAGAACGCCCTTCCTCAATTCCTCCTCACCTAGGACGCTTTCTCCATCTTTCTCTTCAACACACGTAGCTTTTCTGTCTAAACTGCTAGAGATACCCATGTGTTCTGAGGCATTGTATTGGAATGAGCATCACTGTTCACAAGTGTTTTCCCCCTCAAGACTGGATTTTCTTGGTCATCAGATACCAAGCTTCCTTCATCTCCACAGGTCCAGCATTTAGCACAAGTCTTAACACATAGGGGGAGCTTGATATTTCCTAAATGAACATGTTATGAAACCACTAACACCTTAGCATAAATTACTCATGACTATAGTTTCCAAATGGTAGTACACACACACACAAAATAAAGTCAGAGTAGGGAACGTTTCTCAAAAGCTGAAATTACTCCATTTAAAGGATTGCCTTTATAGAAGGCTATTCTTGCTTCTTTGTTTGGGGGTTGGAAAAAAATGTCATTTATAGAGTAAGTTTTTAAAGGTATTTATTTGACAAAAATAGAGAGTTGGCAACCTCCATGTTGAGATAAATTTATATCTCTATCTCGACAAGGAAGTTTCAAGTTGAAAATGCCCTAGCACTTGAAATTCAAAAGTCTGAGGATGACCACTTTACGAGGTAACAGAGTTAAAAGCCAAACTGGTCGGAATGCAGCCCATGACTGATAAGTTTTGACGGGAATGGGCGGAGAGGAAAGAACCACGGGGTGACACCCAACCATGGAGGTATATTTTATCTGAATAAAAAGGCCTAAAGGAGTTTGGGGGAGCAAAATGGTGACTGAAAAAAGCAAACAGACTCCACCTACTTCCTCACTTACCTAGGACATAACCCCACACCCCAGAGTTCAGCGCCTTCATTTACTCAAGTCTGAGGTCCCTCCCACAACTGCTCAGGTCAACAACCTCCTTCAAAGGAAAACAATACAGTACAAGGAGGGATGTCCATCCCATTGACCTCCAAGGACCCTCCTGCCTTTGGAATCCAAGTCAGACCCCTCCCTCTGAATGAGACTGGCCGTGCTAGTGCCCCGTGTGGATTCTGGGAACTTGCCCTTGACTTGGCCCCAGAATCACATTTCTGTCAAGACAGTTCCTTAAACCTCTGTAGCTGCATTGACCATGATTCCAGGCATTGTTTGGTCATTGCCCAGCCCTTCCTCCCTTTGTCCCTCCCCTCTTTGTCCTATCCTAGTTGGACACATCTGTTACTTTTAAGTCCCCACTGCTCATCTGTCATGGTCCACAACCAGGAAGAGACAAGGGAAAAGGCCAGATGAATGTTTTGCCACTAAGAGGAAGACTTGGATGTTTTAAAATTCTCCATCTCTCAGGGTAATCATATCCCCCACCTCCAACTCAGAAGTAATAATAATAATAATAGTAATTTCAACTATTTAACTACTTGTTGAGGGCGCACCATATGACAGGCATTATGCCAAACCCTTTACAGCATTATTTCATTGAATCTTTACAACAAGCCCATGGGAGAGGTGTTATCATGTTACAGATGAAGAAACTGAGGCTCATGAACTTAAACCACTTGCTCCAGGAGCTTGTCACAGCTGGTAAGTGGCGGAGCTGGGGGTTGGAAAGCCAGCGTTCCTGATTCCAAACTTCTGTGCTTAACCTCACTTAATACCTCCTCCACTCAACCACCTCCCAAGACCCCTGTCAGTCCACCCAATGGAACTCAAAATTCTGAAGAATTTGGGGCTCTCAGGACCCTGCAAGGCTTGGTCTCCATCTGCTTCCACAATCTCGTCTCCCATCAACACCCTCCTAGAATCCTCCACGGCAAGTACTTGGGAGTCCCTTTTACTTAAGAAGTCTCAGAACCGAGCCTGTTCCCACACCACGCCTTCCTCCTTAGCATGCTACTTCACTACCCCACACCTACCCAGGCTGTGCATCCCAGCCTTTCCCAGAGTACCAGACCCAATGAGTTCACCTCCATCTCAACTTCATAACCCTTAGGGTCTGGTGAACCACGTAGCCCATCCCACAGATGACCCTGAGTTACTATGTAGTCGGCCCTCATGTGGGTGTTTCATCTCCCCATCTTGACAGGCACCCACAGGGAGGAGCTGTGTCACAGCCCAGGTGGCTCCTGTATTACCTTACTGGGAACACAAGTCATGTCCAATCAGTGACTGATGACCAATCCCCTTCTCTCCTCTTCCTTTGTCATCTATATTCTTAATTTCTTCTTCCCCCTCTCCTCCTCATCCTTTCCTCTTAGCATTTCATTCTCTTCTTTTCGCTCCCCTCTGTTCCCCGTGGCATTTCTAAGTGTGGTAGGGGTCTGCAGCTGCTGACATGGCTCCCAGTGATCTCTGCCTCCCGATACTCACAGCCTTGGGTAACCCCCTCTCCTGGGTGCAGGCTGCACCTAGTGACTTGCTTCTAATGAACAGGCTGCAGTGAAGGCAATGGTATGTCACTTCCATGATTTGGCTACAAAAGCCTGCGACTCTTGTTAGCACTCCCTTGTTGGCACTCTCTTGCTCACTCTGATGAAGGCAGTTCCATGTTGTGAAATGCTCTACGGAGAGGCCCATATGGCAAAGAATCAAAGAAGGCCTCTGGCCAACAGCTCATGAAGAAGTGAAGTCTCAGTTCAACAATCTGCAAGGAACTGACTCCTGCCAACAACTGCATGAGTCAACTTGGAAGCGGATCCTTCCCAGTTGAGACTTCAGATGACTGATGACTGCAGCCCTGGGCCATACCTTGATTTCAGCCTTGTGACAGACCCAGGGCCAGAAGACCCAGCTAAACCATTCCTGGACTTCTGATCCACAGAAAATGAGATAATAAGTATGTTGTTTTAAGATGGTGACTTGTTAAGCAGCAAAGATAACTAGTACACTAAGTATCCTTTTGCTTGAACATTTGCTGAGCACTTAACATGGTGCCCTTGTTAAATGAGGGGAAATGTTGACAAGCCAGGCATGGCTCTCAAGTTTTGAAAAGCTCTAGCCTAGTTGGAAGTTGAGACAAACTGTCAGATCACTGAACTATCATTCCATTTAGAGGCCCAAATAGGGAAAGGAAGAGGAACTAGTAGGGACCGAATAGAGATGTGCTTCTGCTTTGGAGAATCTGATAAGGCTCCAAAAAAGGTGAATGTTGAGCTAGGTCTTGGAGCACAAATAGGAGGTCATCAAATTGTAGGAGTTGGCTGGGGAGTGGGTACCATCCCAGGCGGCACCATGGATGAAGAAATAGTGGCACGGATGGCTCGTTGGGTAATAATTGTGTAAACAGTGAGAAGTTTAGCATTCCCTATTCTGACTCTTCTGCAACAAAAAGAACCAATATGGTTTGATTCAATGTTCACTGTTAAGTTTTCACACTCAGTAACTCATCGAATTCTTGTGACATTCCTATGAAATGGAAAATCTCCATTCATAGGTGAGGAAACTGAGGCTCAGAGAGTAGAAGTGACTTGCTCAAGGTCACAGAGCAAGTCACTGGCTAAGCTGGGATTTGAGTATTGACCTGTGTCACTCTACAGTGGCCTTCTCAGCCATCCACTGCCTGCGTCACCTCTGTGGCAGGTGCCTTGAAAAGGGGAGGCTTCCAATTTCTGCTGGATAGGACAAGTCTCTCCATGCTTGTTGACCCACGCACTCCGCCTACAGCCTGGGAAGGAAAACAAAGAGGCTGGGACAGTCAGGCTCCCTGTCCATCCTGGGGTGGTAACAGAATGCACTGGATAAGGGCACAGGCCTGGTTCAAATCCTGGCTCCTCCATTTACCAGCTGAGTGATCTTGGGCAGGGCATTTAACACCTCTGTGCCTCAGTTTTCACATCAGTAAAATGGACAGATAATAACAGCACCCAACACACAAAACACTACCCAACACACAGAGTCAATCTGATCATCCACAGGAAGCAGGAGTGAGGGTAGGAGGATGCTATAACGTTGAAGGGCCTTGATAAGTCTGCTCGTGTAAAAATCTAGCAACAAGGAGAATGAAAAAGAGAAAGGGAGAGCCCAGGCAGCCCTGTACATGTCCCTCAGATTCTGATGCCTTTGCAATTCTAATTCCTTCGTATCCTTAAAACCAATAGGCCATCTTCTTTCTTGAGACAGCCTGAGATTGTTGGAAGGGGGGGATGGGAGTATGGGAGGGGGAACACTTATTCCCTAGGCCTCATGTTTCCCTGTAGGGGGACCTCCAGTAGAGGGATACTGCTGGCCTCCTGCCCCACCTAATTGGTGCATCTGGAGGAAGGAACTGAACATGCTCAGCAAGTCTTCCCTGTTTAGGAAGCTGCTTGCCTTCAGAGAAGGTAGACTCTGAGCTTAGCAGAGCAGGCTTTGTCCCATCGGTCTCGCCTAAAGTTGGGGTTGGGGCTAAGTTCAATTTAGAAGAGTATTAGCAAGTTGTGTCCTCCAAAAAAACTCCTTATTGGTAGTAAAGCTGGCACTTTGATCTCCATCTGACTGGCTCTTTCGTGTTTCTTGCAATTAGTCTCGTACCACCTTGAAAAGGTTCCCTCCTCTCTTTTTATGCTGCTCACTCCAACCCTCCATTAAGTCTCCCTGTCAGGATTCCAGATGGCTATCCTAAGCAAACTTTCTGCAAAGATAGCTCTTCCTTTGGCTTTCCTCCCCGCGACGTTCTAGCTTCCCACCCACCCAGGTCCTGAATCAGAGAGCAATTTGGCAGATCCACTTTATACCCATGCCTCACCCTCTGCCAACCCTGCAGACGCCTCGACTCATCCAAGTCTTTTCTAATTACATCTTGGCTGATAACTATTCTAGCAATTTCTTCATGTCTGGTAAGTGTTCCAACTTCTCCAGTTTTCCACTAGATCTTTTTTCTTTTTCTTTTCTTTTTTTTTTAAGAACTTGGTAACTCTGGTATTTTTGAATCATCATTAATTTCAAGCTTGTCTTATTTTATTAGCTGTCCCAAATTCCCTCTGAGATCTCTTTCCTCCTTGATACATTTGAAAACCTCTATGTATTTTCTTTCCTATTACTGAATGCAGACGAGCTGGACTAACTTACTCTAGTGATGTCCTTGCAGAAGCAGCTGTAGATGTAGCCTCAGGGTGGGGTTCCCAGGTGCAGACTCCTGGCACCAGAAGCCTTCAAAACGTCTCTTCCAAAGGCTTGCTGCTCCTCTGTCTGTTCTGAAATACTGTCCAAGAATTATTTCCCTGAACTCATCAGAGGTAGGCGGAGGTCTCCGGAAGGGCGCCGTGCTGTACACATTCACTGAGATCAGCGAGTTGATCAACTCAGCTTCCCCTATTAACACATATGAAGTGATTTTCTTTTCTTCCTCCAGGTAAGCTCTCCTGTCACTGGCTGAGATTTCCCTAGGGGATTTTAGGGAGCAGAGAGGTGTTTCCTGGGGGAGGAGGAGCAGAGAAACGGGGCAGGTCCAGAGTCTCCTTCTCAACAGCACTGTCCAGCAGAATGTTCTGTGATGATGGAAGTGTTCTGTATCTCCATTGCTGATACAGCAGCTACAAACTACATGAAAGATGACATTTTAAACTTTAATTTAATAGTAATTCATTTAAATATAAAGCACTGCATGTGACTAGTGATTGCTGCATTCAACAGTGTGGCTCTACAACATGCTATTCTGGGATTTTCTGGACCTTCCTTTTATAGGAGCCATAGTTCTCTGTGAATCCTGGGATAGCACACAAGAAGACAATGATTCATTTGATGCACAGAATCTGGGGTCAGTGGAAGGACATCATGGTGCTCCATGCCTGGGGGAGCTACACTCTAGAGGATATTTCAAGCAGAGATCACAGATTGGTGGTCCACAGGCTAAATTCAACCAGGAGGCTGTTTGATGCACACAATTTTAAAAAATCAATTAGTTGCTGACATTTAAAAACCAAAAGGTTTCACATAAAGATCTGGATTTTCAGCTTCTCTTGAAAACATCAGAAGACGCCACCTGGCAACCTTCAGATGGAGATGAACAGCAGTGGCCTCCTTTACACAGGACAAGGGTGCTTCAGTTTGCCGCAGTCCCCACCCCTCCCCATGGTCTAACCGTCCCATGCGCACAGGCATTTGGGTTTGTTTGTCCCTGTGTCATGGTTTTAAGCATGGGTTTTGTCTGGCATCGGACATCCTGAGTTCAAATCCCATTTCTGCCTTGTAACAAGCTGTGTGACCTTGAGCAAGTGACTTCACCTCTCAGAGCCTCAGCTTCCTCATAAGTAAAGTAGGGAAGGTAATAGAATGGACTCCATAAAGTTGTAAGGACCGAGGAAATAGTGCTTGTGAAACTCTTGATTAGAGCCAGACACGTGGGAGTGCTCCATACATATATGGTAGATGTTGGAAGGAAAAGAGGGAGGATGGGAGATGGAGGAAGAAGAGACATAAGGTAAAAGGAGAGAAGAGGAGAAAAGGGGGAAGAAGGAAGAATAGGAGGGAAATAAGAGCTTCTAGTCAGTTTCCAAACACATCCAAGACCAACAAAGAAGGGGGAAAAATACTCTTTCCGCAGTGAAATATTCCCTAACCCCCTACAGCTTTAGCTTCTTTCCAACATAATACAACCACCCACATCGTACGCCCATGAGCATGGGGGTGAGAGAGGTTAAGAAGGAAGGTAATAAAGCAAGGAAATAAATCACTTGGCCCCTGGGACCTTTGCCCTTGGATCTGTAACCTTTTCCCTGAGAACCAGTTCTCCTGCCCACTTCTTGGGGGCATCTGGGACCTTGGGTCAGAAACACCAAAGAATCTGGGCTTCGTAAAACTGATTGGGGTTCAAGTTCCTCACCCATGTCCAGTATCTGTAATCAGAAAAGATCTCCATGTGGCATAGTTAAACCACGTTTATCTGAGGAAAAGCAAAGCCCTTCTAGGACAAGTGCAGGGAAAGTCACCAGCTATCTGTCTGCAAAAAATAAAGAAATGCAGGAGATTTGGCCAAATTCTCAGGGAGTCATGAACTCAGGTTCCCAGTGTTTAACTCCGCACAACTTCTCAAAGTTAATTCAAGGACCATGTAATTCAGAATACGCTGGGAGAGGCACGTCAAAATGCTGATTCCAAGGCCTTGCACCAGACACGTGGATTCAGTCCATTTAAAGGTGGGGCTCGGGCATCTGAACTTTGTAGATATACAAGCTGTTCTACTCACACGACTCACTGAATCGAGGTAGATTAATGCCAGAGAAGCACAGTTAGCAATGGGTGAGACTAGCCCGACAATCTCCCACCTCTGGGAAGCAAAATCATTGCAAATTTGAGCCGTCACATAAGGCTTCTCAAAGGAAGAGAGCCAGTCTTTTGCTGGGTCTTGAAGTATCCAGATGGGGGCCACAGGAGGAGATTAATTCATTCGTTTATTCATTCACCAGATATTTACTGAACATCTGCTACACGCCAGGTTTGTCCTAGTAAGCAAGACACAGAAAACCCTCTGTCCTCATGGATCTAGTTGGTGGAGGCAGGCAATAAACAAAATATGTAAGCAAAATACTTAGCTTGTAAGATGGTGATAAGCACTAGGAGAAAAACAAAGGAGAGAACTTTGGTAGAAACATGCTTCAAGTTTGGTAAGATAACATTATACAAGATGAGTCCTGGTCTAGTGGTCAGATACTGGTAAGAGGCTGCCCATCATGGTGAACCATTATACCTCAAATCCATCCATCCATCCACCCACCCATCCATCCATTCACTCATCCATCCATCCATCCATCCATCCATCCATCCATCCATCCACTCATCCATCAATCCATCCATCCATCCATTCACCCATCCACCCATCTAGACATCCCACCATCCATCCTTCCATATTCTATTCTTTCCTTCCTTCCTTCCTTCCTTCATTTTTTAGAACACTGAAGTATAATGGCCCTACAACACTATGATAGTTCCTTCCTTCCTTCATTTATTTCATCTCCTTGGGAAACTGTATGCTAGACCCCCTGTGAAGTTCTGAGGATTAAAAAAAAGAATAAGGCAGACCCTGTTATGGGATGAACTATATCTTCTTTCAAATTCATATGTTGAAGCTCTAATCTCAGAATGTGACTATACTTAGATATAGGGTCTTTAAAGAGGTAATTAAGTTAGAATGAGGTCATTAGGGTGGGCCCTAATCCAATATGACTCGTGTACTTTTAAGAAGAGGAAATAAGGACACGGGCCGAGAGACCCAGTGGACAGGTGCATGCAGAGCCATGACCACGTGAGCACACATGGAGGAGGCAGCCATGTGCGAGCCAAGGAGAGATGCCTCAGAAGAAACCAAACCTACCGACCTTGGTCTCAGACTTCCAGCCTCCAGAACTGTGAGAAAATAATTTTCTGCTGTGTAAGCCACCCGCCTGGGGTATTTTGTTATGACAGCTCTCGCAAACTAACACATACAGCATCACAAAAGCAAGGGTTCACAATTCAGAGAGAGACAATTATAACATATACATCTCTTCGCCTTGCCTGAGAGCCACCAATAGAGGCACGTCCGTTTGGATTCATCATTGCTCTCTCATTCATTCAACAAATACTTGTTGAGAGCCTTCTGTATTCCTGGCTCTGCACTAGACAGCGGGGATACGATGATAGACAAGGTCGATACATAACCCTTGCCTTTAGAAATTCACAAGCTCCTCTACCCCTCCCTCTAGACTTAACACCGTTCTCCACCCATTCTCAAATAAGGCGGGGCAGTGCCATGTGGCAGATAGGCTCCCAGGCCTTGGGATCAGACAGACCTGGATTTGGGTCCGTGTTCTACCACGAATGGGCTGTGTGGCCTGGGGCAAGCCGTTTAACTGGTCTGAGCCTCAGTTTATCTCTAAACGGCAATAACAATACCCAGCTATGACGGCTGTGAGAATTACAGAAGATCATGGACATAAATCAGAGTAAGCACTCCATAGATGTTTGCTATGGTGATCACCGCAGCCCCTGAAGCAGAGCCAATCAGATGATAATAAATATTATCACTAATATGGAGCACTTTCTCCATACCCAGGAACTCGAAGTAATTTGCATATATTATCACTTTATATCCATGAAGTATCTTCCCTAAAATCCCAGCCTCTCCTAGTTTAATTTTCTGGTTTCTCTTTTGTCTACTTATTGTTTTATCACTCCCAGGAAAGCACTTAAGACCCAAGACAGTCTGAGGGAGGCTATAACCCTGTCTGGAAAGAACTTGTGTCTTTCCCCCGGTGCACGGATCACCCCCCATCTCTCCAGTGTGCACGCTAGTGCAGGAAGAGGTATCTGGAGGGGACGGTGCCACAGGGCTCTCCCTGACAGCTGCAGTCACCAATAACACACTGGATTATAGGTCTCCAAAAAGGCAGTGCAGTTGTCTCGGTACATCATTCCAAGCGGGCTTTGTAGTTAAATTTCCTCCAGCGCCACTGGAAGGTAAGATCCTGTTCCGTTCCGAGGGGCTGGAGATGGGAGACAGCCAGAACTTGTTATCATGGAAACCACGTCTCCCCCTGGGCCCCGAGGGGCACTTCTGGAAATGGTTTGGAATTTGATCACAGTCTTCAAGCATAAGCACCGTGGTTAAAACCTGTTATTTCCTTACTTCTGATAAACGGTTGTCGAGAAGCTGCCGGTTCTGGTTTCGCTGGGGGAGACTGGACTGGGGGAGGACGTGGGGCAGGAGGATGGGAAGCAATGGCAGGATGGGGATCCCAGAGCCTCCGATCTGCACAGCTCCCCAAACTGAGATGACGGTTTGGAGACGGTTCTACCTGACACCTGGTCAGGAGTGAGACAGTCCAAGGGACACTGAGATTAGACAGGGTGAGTCGTGAGTGACTTACTCTTTCAGGCTGGAAAGGAGGCTGAGCCTTAAGTAAGGGACCTAAACACGTAGATAAGAATCATCAACTCTGAAGGTCTTAAAAAAAAGAATTCCAGGTACAGAGGTTGCAAACTCAAATACCTATTAGGCACCAAGAGGAAAACATCATTAAGTGACATTGAAATGAGCCTGGTGAGGCTTTCGGGGCACAGGAGATTGCAGCCCCTCTAAGGAGAGGGTGGCCACCAGCTCCAGCTACCTGCTTACCGGCACAGACCAGCTTCCCACGTTTTCACAAAAAGCCCCAAATCGGGAACTTTGGGTGAAATCTCCTGACAGGGAAACGTGAGGTATGGATTCAAACATTAAAAAAATCACATTGCAGGCCAAATAAAAGATGCCTGAAGGTCAAATCCAGCTCATTCATTCAAGTTGGCAAATTGTGTTATGAGTGTTGAAAAGAAACTTGAAATTCTAGAGGCAGAAGGGAATTTTTAATATAACATCAATTACCGCAACAACAACAACAACAACAACAAAAAACACAGCAAAAAGAATAACTGTGATTTATTCAGTACTTATGTGTGCTTAGCAATTTGTTTCTATTACTCCATTGAGTCTTCACCATGACCCCAGGGATGCAGGAATTTTTACCTCAACTTAGGAAGAGGTCGAGGCTCACAGAGGTGAAGTCATTTGTCGTCCAAGGTCACACTTCGCTACACTGGAGTCTGTCTCTGCAGAGAGGGTGGTCATTTCCCCGTGTATCTTCTGTGACACAGAAAGCCCCAGACACCTCCAAAGGCTTCTTTCTTCTCCAAAATTTTGCCCCACTCTATCCACCAGGCTTGTTCTAATACAGTGGTTTTTAACTAGGGGACAATTTTGACACTTAACAATGTCTCTAGACACTTTTGATTGTCACACTGGTGGGAGAAGGGAGGGAGGGGATGCTGCGGGCATCTAGTGGGTAGGGGCCAGGGAACCTACAGTGCACAGAGCAGCCCCCGCCACAGAGAGCTGTCCAGCCCCAAATGTCAAGGCTGATAAACCCTTGTCTAAAAGGATTAGGGCTCGGGGGTCCCGACGGAGATGAGGAGGAGGAGGAAGAGGAAAATACGGAGGCTGACACTTGCAGAAGCGACTCTGGTGTTAGAGAAGCCGCACGATTTACCGTGTGTTCTCACCGCACTGTTCCACCGGTACTCCATGACATCCCTTTAACCCATCTCCTTACTGCTATTTTACAGATGAGGAGACTGAGGCTCAGAGGAAGAGAGAGGTCTTCCCTCAGGCTTCATGACTGGTATTCCACAAACAATGAGTATCTGGGCTATCCTGGTTCTGGCTGAGGGATCTGCCCCTTTTGCTAACACTTATTAAGTGTTTTCTACCCACCAGGCACTTCCCTAAGACCTTCACATGCGTCGTCTTAAATCCTTCCAACCACCCAATGAAACGAGCACTCTTGCGTGCCTCCATTTCTACAGCTCGGAACCTGAGATTCAGAGGAGCGGAACCACTTGACCAAAGGCATCAGAATCTGAATGCAGGCATTTATGACTTTGAACCCTGTGCTCTTAACCATCCTACTGTCCTGCATCCCATGGTAAGGATCCCACGCTTGTCCAGCGAGGAACCATGTACTGGGTTCCCTGTTTCGAGGAAATTGGAAATACACAAGAGCAATTCCAAATGCATCTTGACTTCAAGGGGCTTACATTCCAATGGAGAGATCAGGCATGTTCACTACCAGCTGTCACACAAGATGCGACGTGACCAGGTCGTAAAGAAGGGTCAGTAAAGCTCTGTAAGACAGGCGTCAGCAAGCGATGGCTCGTGGGCCAGACCCAGCCTGCTGCCTATTTTTGCAAATAAAGTTTTATTGGCGCACAGCCACGCCCGTATGTTTACATACGGCTCATGGCTGCTTTTGAATTGAGTAATTGCTGTAGAGACCACCTGGCCTTTTAAAGCCAAAGGTCTTTACTACATGGCCCTTTACAGGAAAAGTGTGCTGGCCCCTGCTGTGGGAGAAAAGAGAAATCACCAAAACTAGAAATCACCCACTCTCTGCGCTCCTCTCTAGGCCCACTGGTGACTGATTTCTCATAAACATTAGGGTGAGGACCCCTGGAGATGACATTAGTGACATTAACAAACTCCAGATACTGGGTGCAGACTGCGTGCCAGGCAAAGGCCTGATTCTCTCTAGTTCCCTCAAGAAACCCATCGGATAGGTATTATTAACCCCTTTTACACACAAGGACAAGGAGGCTCGGAGAGGTCAGGATGCAAATCCAAGTCCAATCAGCTCTCCAGGGACAGAAGCAGGGTCGAAGGTGGACATGTTCCAGAGCTCGCAGCCTCCTGTGTGTGAAAACACTCGTTACAAGCCCTGGCTCTGAGGAGTCAGGAAACTCTGATGAGTTTTCCATAAATAAAATTGTCTTCTTTTCTTCCTGGACCGAGGCTCCCATCCCTGTAAACTACTGTGGTTTACAGTAAGAAATATATATTCGGTCTTTGTCCCCAGTCCTGGCACAGAGCTCCTAAAACCTTTGGAATTTCCGGTGATGAGAGTGATACAGGTGTCTTGTTATGTCAATGAGGTGACTTTTGGAAAACTGCTGTGTGATCTAAGAATGGAGGTTGATGGCCAGAAGAGTCAATTGGGTGTTTAGAGGGTTGGAACGTTCAGTCCTACCCCATCTGCACCTCTGGGGAGGGGAGAAGGGCTGCAGATTGAGTTCAATCACCAATAGCCAATGATCGAATCCGTGGTGACCAAGTAACAAAGCCTCCAAAAGACCCCATGCTGGTGAACATGCAGAGGTGCTGGGAGGGTGATGCTCAGAGAGCCTGGAAGCTCCGTGTTCTTTCCCACAGACCCTGCCTTACACATCTCTTCCGTCTGGCTGTTCCTGAATTATGTCCTTTCAAAGTAAACCAGTGATCTAGTAAGTAAAATGTTTTTCTGAGTTTTGTGAGCCACTAGAGCACATTAACGGAGGAGTGGGATGTTGGAACCTCCGATCGATAGCCAGCAGGTCAGAGACACGGGTGACAGCCTGGACTTGCAGCTGGTGTCTGAAGTGGGGATGAGGGCGATCTTATGAGACTAAACCCTTAACTTGTGGGATTGGATGCTATTCTCTCAGGACACAGTGTCAGAATTAAACTGAATTGTAGGATGCCCAGCTGGGGTTGGGGAACTGCTTGGTGATGTTGGGGAAAAACCCAAATGTTGGAATTGGTAAGGAGCCCCTGCCAGGCTCAGAAAGTCCTGGAAGCTTTTTCAGCACCGTCTTGTCGATTTCAGGCAGTATCCCGCAAGTCCCAATTTCAGAGGGTGGCAAAGCTGCTACCTCAGTCTCACCTCGGGGGCGCTGCGGCGGCTTCCAGACGGGCTCAAATGCCTTCCCGCCCCCAGCGCTCCCTCCACTGATATTTACACAGCCCTTTACAGCCTCCCTTGGTTGATCCAACGTGCTCCCCGGTCACTTCTCATTAAGCCGACTGTAGCCTCCTTTTTGCTTGTTCTGAATTAAATTGTCACTTTTCCCAGCAAGGGGCTGCAGGTGGGAAGTGAGAGCACAAAGCTTGGGAGACAAGTGAGGGGAAAGGGGACGGCCTCCAGTCAGCTCCCTCCCCCTTTCCCAGGGCCACTGTGACACTGCCACTCACCACCTCCTCCCACCTGCAAGTTAGACAAAAATAAGTCCCAGGGTGTCAGGGAGTTGTAAAAGCTGAGAGTATCTGGCCCAGCTGGTGCAAAAGAATATTCGACTGGAGCAGTTGGGCCTGTAAATATCTTTCTCGGTGTTCCCAAGCTGGCCAATTACCCCAGCTGTGCGGCCAAGGCCCACCCGGATGTTTTCAGCGCAGACGTGCTGCTCTGATGTCAGCTGTCCCCGGTCAGGGAGCCCAGAGCCCCAGCTCCTCCTCTCCCCGGCTTCATCTCAGACCACAAAATCCAATTACCTCCCCGGGGCAGCCACCGACTGACAAACTGCTGCCCCAGCAATGGTGAAGTGGTTACCAGGCCTCCCTCTGGCAGCAAACCCAGGAGCACGCTGTATATTTTATACGGAAAGAATCTGGGTTTAAATCCCCCAACTCTGCTCTTTCCAGCTATGCGATGCTGAGCAAGTGATTTAGCATCTTGGAGCCTCTGTTTCCTCCCCCATAAGATGGGTTGTCACTAGGGCTTGTCTCCAAGATGTAATTAAGTAACACAATATATATTTTTGAAATCGTGATAAAATACACATAACATGGAATTTGCCATCGTAACCATTTGTAAGTGCACAGTTCAGTGGATTAAGTACCTTCATGTTGTACAACCATCACCACCATCCATCTCTAGAATTTTTTGCGTCTTGCAAAACGGAAACTCTGTACTCATTAAACAACTCCCCATTCCCCTTCCCCCCAGCCACCAGGCTACTTTCTGCTCTGTCAGTTTGACTATGCTAGAAAGTGGAATCACACTGTTTTTCCTTTTGTGACCGGTGCATTTCACTTAGAATAATGTCCTCAAGGTTCGTCCACGTGGCAGCATGTGTCAGAATTTTCTTCCTCTTTAAAACTGAATTATATTCCATTGTTAGGTACACAATACAACACTTTTGTTTATCTGTTCATCCACTGATGGACACTTGGGTTTCTTCTCCATTTTGGCTATTGTGCTGCTATGAACATGGTTGTACAAATACCTCTTTAAGGCCCTGCTTTCAATTTTGAGGGGTAAATACCTTGAGTAGAATTGCTGAATCATATGGTAATTATTTTTTAAATTTTTTGAGAAACTGCCGCACTGGTTTCCTTAGTGGCGGCACCATTTCCCATCCCCATCAACAGCGCACAAGAGGTCCACATTCTCCACATCCTCACCAGCAATTTGTCATTTTGTTTCTTTGATAGTTGCTTTCCTGTTGGGTGGAGGTGGCGCTCATCACGGTTGTGGCTCGCATTTTCCTAATGATTAGTGATGTCGAACATCTTTCCATGTGCTTCTTGGCCTTACACAACAATATTTTTGACTAGTGTCTGGAACACGTTGGGGGCCCTACTGCTCATAATTACAAATTCTGTGAGGTCCGAGCCATGACTCCAGCAGAATCTTCTTTGCAGGTCTGAGTGCCTGTCTGCTCCAGGGCTCAGAGCCATTTAGAGGGAGAGAGTTAGCGCCTTCTCCAGCCTCTGCTCTGAGACTGTGGGAAATCACTTAATTTCTCTGGGCCTCATCAAAATACTATGAAGACATATAACGTAAACTCAAAACAACCTTATGGGTGATGGAAAGATCGCCGTACCAGGGAGTCACACAGACCTGGGTTTGTGTCCTGCTCTGCCATTTATTAGCTGTGTGATTTTGGCCAAGTTATCCCTCTCAGATTCCAGCATAAATGGAGCATTCTATGGATATTTATTAAACAGATGAATGAATGAATGAATGAGTGAATGATATCTTTCTCATCAACAAAATTACACCCATTTCTGGAACATTCTACCAACTATCAAATGTGTTTGCAGAATGCTTTGCAGTTTTGAAAATTCTTAGGATACAGTTTGGCTGTGTGGTTCAGAGTATATATTTGCATATTTACAAAAAGACAAATCCCAGTTTGAACCCCAGCTCTGCCAATATGATCTATGTGATCTGAGTTGCTCTGTTTTTAATGTGAGAATGACAGGAATCCTCACTGTGCCAGTCAACCTCCCAGACGACCCCCAATGATCCTTGTTTCTGACAGTCAAGCTCTTATGTGGCCCTGATTGAAAATGAACAGGGCTGACCTACACAACCAATAAGATACTGCTGAAATGATGGAGGGTGACTCCTGAGCCTGCCATAAAAGGACACTGCAGCCTCTGCCTTGGAGGCTGGCTCTCTCTTGGATCAATCACTCTGGAAGAAGCCAGCCATCATGTCACGAGGATTCTCAAGCCAGAGGCAAGGAACTGAGGCTTCCTGCTAGCAGCCAGTACCAACTTGCTAGTGTGTCAGTGAAACACCTTGGAAAAGGATCCGCCAGCCCCAGTCAAGCCTTCAGATGAGACTGCAGCCTGAAGAGACATCCTGAACTAGAACCACTTGGCTAAATCACTCTCAAATTCCTGACCATCAGAAACTATGCGTGAGGCAGTAAATTGTCATAGACGTTTTAAGATGCTAAATTTCAGGGTAATTTGTTATATAGTACAGATACCTGGTACTCTCACCTCATAGGGCCACTGTGAATTTTAAATGCATGTGAAGGATCTTCCTTGCACAGTGCTTGGCCCACAAGAACAGCTCAGGAAGTATCACTCATTATTGTTATTTTGGGCCATAAAAAGAAATTTTTTGCTATCTGCTCTGATTCAACTCAGATGGGGTGTATCTGTAAAAACACGCACTTGAAGAGGCATCAGATGATGTGGGGCTAAGAATAAAAACTTTCTGGTATCTAAGCTAAAAAGAGGGGGGACGAGGCTAATACAAGCCTAAAAGCATTGCAAAGATTTAAGTAAATCAGTGGCAGAGACCCTAATTACATACAAATTACAAGGACTGGAACATTCAGAGCACCTTATAAACAGACATGGTATTATGGTTTCCTGCACTTTAAAGTGTATGAAGTGCTTATGGAATTATCTGTTTTTATCCTCACAGTAAGTCCTGTGGGATGGTTATTCTTATGTCCATTTTATGGATGAGTCAACTGAGACTTAAAGGACTGAGGCAAACTTCTCAGGAACATATAGTCATCAGGTGCTAGTAATGGGTTTCAGACCCAAGCCTCCAGTCCTTTGATTCAGACTGAGCCCAGAGATTGTTCCATGATGGCAAGCTTCAGTGTCTTCCTCTCTCTGAGCCTCAGTTCAATAAAAGTGGAGTTTAGACGAAATCAGTGATCACATATTCAGAAGCTTAACACACAAGGCAGGTTATTAAACTGAGAAAAACAGGTCAACAGAGAGTGATTTCTCTACTGTAAGAAAAATAAGAGCACACAGGCAACAATGCCCAGCAAATGACACCAGGCCTCAGAGTTGGGGAGGCAATAGGGACTGGCGAGGACTCGAACAAATTGAAGATCAAATGTCCCTTCTTGATGGGGTGTTCCCCTTGCTCTATCCAGGGTTTCCACGTAGGAATATAAGTCCAGGGCTTCCAGATCACCTAATTCTTCAAGAGAAGCCTGAATCTGTATTTTATATGAATTCTCCCCAAGTTTAAAAGCTGGCTCAAAAAAAAACATGGTATGAGCCACCATTCAGTGACCTCCAGACTAGGCGATTTGCAAGGTCCCTTCCTGCTCCAGAACATGCTGTTTCTCTTAGCACGCAGCGCGCACACACTGCTTGTTTACATGGGATACTGGGCAGCCTCATACATATTCCAAACCGGTTTCCATGTGCAGATGTGAGCTGTGTCCTCAAATAAATACCAGACTCTCTGAGGGCAGGGACCAGGTCCCTGGTTTCCTGCGGGTCTTTTTTCTGACTCTCTCAGTACAAGGTGCAGCCCCTCAAGGTGAGGGCTCATCCATTGCTGGGGCAGAGGGTCAGGCTGAGTGACTCTCCCCAGGTGGTAGCTATGGAGAGCTGTGAGCCTCACAGCACTGGAGGAGCGGGGAGCTCTGGATCTTGGGAGGGCAGCATCCATCACTCCCGGTGTTCTGAGGAAGTGAGGCGAGGGAATCAAGGTTAATGACTTCCACTTCCATCATGTCTGCCAGATTTATAAACGAGGCTCCTGCTTCCTTTGGGAATCTTGCCTGCTGCTGGGCAGATGTGGCTGCTTCTGCAGAGGGCACTGCCTCCCTCCAAATCATCCCGAATGAACAGGCAGGTTCTCTACTTGGAGTCCCCGACCCATCACATAGTGCCTAACAGTGTGGATTCTGGAACCATCCTTCTTGGATGTGAATCCCAGCTCCTTCACTTACAAATGAACAAAACTGAAACTGCTTCTTGATCACTGCTGTGCCCATAATGGTAAAGAATCTGTGTTGAAAAATACAACTTACGTCCTCTGCTCTCTGGGAGCTTATAATTTAAATGAGGAGATAGAACCAAAACAGTTACACAGGTGCAATATAGATGTGAGAAACGACAGTCCATGGCAGTAAGTGATTATTAGCAAATGGGTTGTGCAAAATGGAAGCACCATAAGAGCAGGAAAGAGGACAGTGAGACTCATGCAGGAAGGTTAAGGCTTTAAAAACTGTCGGACCTGGTGGGGGAGCAGGGAGCAGAGGGGCAGGCATGCAAGACACTGGTCCCCACTGAAGAAGATGAGGTTGAGCAGTGCTTAGAAGCACGGACTTTGGAGACAAACCCAGGTTTGAGCCCTGAATTTAACCACAGGATTCTCCTAGTTGAAGGTGACAGAGACCCAACTTCAGCTGACTGAAGCAAAATGAGGCTTTCTCAGTTCACAGAGCAGGGTGTAGCTCACAGAATAAACTGGGGTAATTAGGGCAGCTCTTAGGACCTGAGAAACTGCAGGTCACTGGGACTGTCTGGCTCCGCTCATCTCATTTCAGCTCTTTTTCTGCCCTGCGTCACACTCTCCTGCAGCAGACAGGCCTCCTCCATCTGGCAAGGCATATGGCACCTGGAATCTCTGGATGAGGGCCTCTGAGTTCCATGACCATAGAGAACAAGCTATTTCTTCTCTAGCTCCAAGTAGAAAGTCCCAGGGAAGAGCTCTGATTGACTTAGCTTGGTCACACGACCTTCACAGGTCCTTCTCAGTGGCCACAGAGATGTGCGCTCCTGTGATTAGACAGGCTTGGTCTCGCATGGAGTCCTGTGACTGGCAGCTCCACCAGAACCACAGTAGTAGGGAGGGTGTGGAAAGAGGCTTCCACTAGCCCCAGAAGGATAGGATATTCATCGATCAATGCTTTGCTTTGGTAAAAGGTCTTAAAAATAATCTAGCCCAATGTTTCCCACTCCTGGATGAGCTTGTTAAAATTCAGATTCCTAGGCATCACTCAACATCCTATACTTAGCTGTAGAGACCAGAGCCCAGAAAACTGTTTTTAAACAGCTTTCCATGTGACTCCAGTGACCAGCTAGGTATGGGGACCACTGGTCAGTCTATCTCAATCTCGTGATTTTATTGGGGAAGAAACTGGGCTCAGAGACAAAAACAATTCATTCAAACTCAGAGATCCAGGAAGTGGCAGAAGAGGAATAAGACTTGAGTTCGGCTACCCCGCGGTCCCCTCCTCATTCTCCTTGTGGCTCCTTGCTTTCCCAGGCGGTTTCAGCATCTCCCCAGACCACATAGGAAGGAAGCCCCGTGAGTCATCCTCTCCATGACCTTTCCACAGCTAGACTTCTCTACTGCTGAGTCCCAAACACTGGCCCTCCCAACACACACACACACACACACACACACAGATAAGACACTCTTCCTCTTTCTCCAACAGCCGTGTCTCCTAAAACACAACTATAATCTGGCAAACAGGACCCAGGGTTGGAGAGGGAAAACTAGCCAACTGGAGACAACTTGACGTGAAGGGCACTTCAGGCAGAGGAACTGGGGAAGGGAGGGGACTGCAGCAGGACTGGGGGAGGCACCCCCACAGACAGCCATGGCTAATCCCATGGGATGCTCCGAAGTGACCACAGTCCTTCAGAGGTGTCCCAAGATGGGTCGAAATGGTCAGATCTTTATACTCTCAGACGGATGACTAATTCACGGTGGTCCGCCCTGGGAAAGGTATGTCTTTGGGCGAGGTAGTTCTCTGCAGCTGAGGCGATCCCCAGAGGGCTGGCAGGTGAGGACTGACTGCCAGTAACACCCCCAGCAGCTGGCTAACAGCTCCTTCCCTGAAGGAGGATCTGGGCAGGGCATTAGCATGTCCACCATATATAAATGTTCACAATTTATTGTAAGTAATATTTACAATTCACTTATAACAAATATAATTTCCAAAAAAGCTTAACATGTTCTTACCTACTAAGCTAAGCACACTGCCTTGTTACTGCATTTAATTGTTACAATAACCCTATGAGATAGATGTTGTTACCCCTACTTAGCAGATGAGAAAGATGAGGTTCAGGGGCTTTAAGTAAGGTTACACAACTTGTGCCAAGCGGGTCTAAGATCCAAACCCAATTCTGTCTGATGTTGAAGAACTACAGTAAAACCCCTGTGTTAAGGCTGCATGAGTCATTCAGGTAATGTAGGGGAACGAGGTTACCGAGAATCGTCAAAGAGGAAACAACTGCTTATGGGGGGAGTCTAGAGACAGAGGAACACGCCCCCAAGCTGCTGAGAGATTCCTCCAGTTGTGCACTAAGGTCCACAAGCAACGTAGCGGTATGTAGTTTCCCAGGGTTTTCAGTGACCTTGTAGAACCTGAGCACACAGGCTGTGGGGGATGTGGGCTCTGACTCGGAAGAAAACACAGATAAAGGAAGTTCCTGACCATTGATTGGGTGGGCTAGAAGTGCCGGGGAGGAAGTTCAAGATAAGGAGCTGGGGAGACCGCACAGGGTGTCCAGAGTCTGGACTAAGAACGCAGTTAGGAAAGTCAGTCAAGGGCAAATTTCACAAATTAACCAAAGGCCAGCCCTGTCTTGGGACTATCTCCCACAAAATGCCTAAAATTAAAAAGGCTCTTGGAGACCACACAATCCAAACTTCTCAGATTTTAGTGAGGGTCTTGGAGACCAAGATATGGCCTGGCTACAGCTTGACAAAGGTCGCAGAGAAAGAGGTAAAGAATAAACAAAACCATAGGTCTCCGGATGGCAGCTGGCACTATTAACACCCCTTTGTTGTCTACCCCAGTGTTGGTCAAAGTTCTCTGGGGAGCAGATGCTGAGAGAAAACGAGTGCAAAAGATTTAGTGGGGGCTAACACCTAGGGAGGAAAAGGGAAGGGAGCAGGACTGGATGGAGGCAGCTGTCAGACTGCAGGACACCCTGGGGCAGTCTCTACCAGCTAAATGGGGAGCCCTGGAGCAAAGACATCCCATTAGAAGCAACTACCCTGTTCTATGCTCTGCTTCCACGAGTCTGACTATTTTAAAGGTCTCATATAAGTGGAATTAGCCCTTCTGTGTCTGGCTTACTTCACTTAGCATCACGTACCAGGAGCCAGGGGCGGGGAGGGGGAAAAGCCAAGGTTGTTGTTCACTTGGTATAAAGTTTGTTACGCAGGATGAGTATGTTCTGGAGATCTGCTGTGTCGATAGTCAACAATACTGTATTATGCACCTAAAATTTTGTTAACAGATTTATTGTGGTATATTTCACAATATACACAAATATCGAATCATTATGTCATACACCTGAAACTAATATCATGTTATATGTCAACCAAGCCTCAATTTAGAGACAAAGGAAACTTCTGGAGGCGATGGGTATGTCTGTTACCTTGGCTGTGGTGACGGTTTCAAGGGTATATGCCTACATCCAAACTCATCAAACTGTACACATTAAATAAACACAGCTTTCGGCACACCGATTATGCCACAAGAAAACTGTGTTTTAAAGAGTCTGTTCTGGGTGGAAATGGCTGGGCCCTCTTATCCCTCTTGTGTTTAGCCGTTGGCTGGGGCTACCCTCCAAGGGTGCGACTTTGGGAGGCTGTCCGCCAACCACACTCCTTACAGCTGGGCAGTGAGCCCTTTCTCAAAGGGGGATCTGAGCAATGGTTTGCTGTTTCTGCCGCAACTCCCAAATGAAAAGAGCTGTTCTTCTATCTTTTATCCTCCCAACTATATAAATAATCCATATCCGTCGTAAAAAATCTGAACATAGAAAAGTAAATGGCAAAAGGTAAAAGCCACCTAAAACTGCTACTATTCTGAAAAATCCCTCTTGTATGTTTTTATGCATATACATATACATGTATATTTTATGTAAATGGCATCATATAATACATGAAGCTTTTATTGTTGACTTTTAAATAAATATATATGTTATTCTTAACTCCTCTCTACTCCTCCATGCCCTTTCCCAAATAAACAACATCAATAATTCAGTGCATGACCACCTTACGGGCACATAAGAATTTTTAAAAGTGCTTTTACATAACAGAATTTTTTACACCCTTACAAGAAGTACCTTGTCGGATGACAAATGTAAGCTCTGTTTCCTCATTTCCAGAGGAGAAGACTACTGCCTAGCAAGAGTAGGTGGTTATCTAAGAAAGTCACTGAACTTGTAGGTGACGGAACTAAGGCTCAGAGTCCTGGCCTCTCATCCAGAGACGCCCTAAATGCCCTGGCTCTCATCCCAACCAGGTCTTCCCTCTGCTTGACTAGAGGCACCTGACTCCTCTCTGTGACTGGTAACATGTCAGGTAGTGAGCTTTCCATCCTAGGAAATAATCAAACTAAGTTCTGATGGCCATTCATCAGAGTCGTAGGGTTGGGCAGATTCTCATGCTGCAAGAAGGCCCTGCTGCAAAGCCGCAGACGGAAGAGCAGCGTTGTGACTGAGCCAGCATCTATCCACAGACAAGAGATCAGCTATGTCAGTTCCTGGGTTCACAGCACTGTCTCACCCTCCAAAGAGCCGTGTTCAGATAGCAGCTGGATTTGTTTTGTTTTGTTTCAAAATTTCTATTTCACTCTGCGCCTCTGTAGAACTCTGTGGCCCATTAAAAGAGCACCGAGACAAATGACGATATAACAGTAATAGCCCACATTTATAATCCACCTGAGTGGCTTCGGCCAGGCTGTAGTGGAAAACGCGATTGTTAAAACGTGCAGAGATGTTTTGACTGGATTCCCTGGTGCAGACGCAGACGTGCCAAGTCAGCAGTCGTTATCAGAGATAACCAGCCCATTTAGTCAGGCGATTTATTTACAAGCTCTCAAGGATGAGCACTGAATGCAAGGAGCAGGGCTCTCAGCGTCAGCCAGACCTGGCTTCAAATATTAGCCCCTCCACCTCCTGGCTTTATGACCCTGGGCAAGTCACCCAACTTCTCTGAGCTTCCTTGCGGTGCCCAGCACACAGTGAGTGCTTTAAATATTAACTGTTTTAGTTACAAATGATAGTACTAATTCTACTCTCACCCTGCGGCTAGTATTATAAACTCAAGTGCTGCAAAGGCTTCTGGGGCTAGAGGTTCCCCCTAACTCAATATATTAGCTCTCTCCCCACTAAGCAGACCTAAGCCATGGACACAACCTCTGTACACACCAGTTAACTTCATTTTGCTCCGTCGAACGTGTGCACTCTTACCCTAAGACGGTATATGCTTCAGCCCCATATTTCACAAAGTGTAGAAATAGTAGACCTACGGGTATTAATTACTGGAAAAGGGGAATTGGTGATCAAATAAGTTTGGGATACACTTGGTTAAACGTAACGTTAAGCAAAATGGGAACACTTGGTTAGAGATACTCGTTTAAACAAAGTGAAACAGATTTCTTTCCTGCAGGACTTGTCAGAAACTTTTATGTCCAATAGGATTTGTGCCTCTCTAGGAAGCAGACCTAATATTGTATTAATCTTGACATATTTGATTGCCAATGGCAGAAGCCCAGCTGAATTTAGGTTAAGCAAAAAGACGATTTGTGGGTTCATGTAACTCTAAATCCTAGGATTGTATATACTTCAGGGTAACTGGGTCCAGGGGTTCAAATCATGCCATCCCATCTCTCCCTCCCCCAACTCCCCCTACTTCTCACCCTTGTTTGTCTTCCTCCTTTATTCTCTCCCCATCTCTTTGAATATCTCTTCTCTGTTTGGCATCATTATCAGGCTTTTGCATCTGACAGCAATATTGGTCCATGGGACTCTCAAGTTTACAATCTATGATACACAGAAAGAGAATATTTCCCCCTAATTTACTTACCTTGGGTCATGGGTCTGAAGTATCACTGCTTTAGCCTCCTACCAGGTCTCTCTTGATTCCCTCCCAGCCACCTTCCAGTCAGTCCATTGCCAAGACAGCAGCCAAAATGTACCTCAAAATACTGTAATTTGGTTTTTGTCAGTCCTCTGCACCAAACCTCAAATTGAGTTTCTCATTCACTTAGAGAAAAATGAAGTCCCTGTAGAGTGGCCTACAAGCCCTACATGATTTTGCCCCCATCCCTGCCTGGCATCATCCTCTACCATCCTCCTCCCATCTCATGCCACTCCAGCCCCAGGGGCCTCACTGAGGTCCCGCAAGCACACCAGGCATGCTCCGGCCTCACAGAAGATACACTTATTATTCTCCTTGCATGGGCTGTTCCTCCACAAGCCTTCTTCCCCCACCTCCTTCAGGCCTTCTCTCAAATGCCACTCCCACTCAGACCTTCCCCGATACCCTACTTAAAATGACAGTCCTTCAACACCCTCAACCCTCCTTTCTTATATTCTTCATTTTGTACCATCATACCATGTATTTTACTTGCTTATTCATTTTATTTATTGTATGTCTCCTGAGTAGCCCCCATTCTGAAAAGATAAGCTCCCTAACGATAAGGAATTTTGCGTGTTCTGTTTATTGATAGACTTTCAGTGCCTAAAACATCGTGAGGGGCATAGCAGGTGTCCAATAAATATTTTTCAAATAAATGAATAAACAAATGAATGAGCAAGTCATTTGAATACAAACTGCCTAGTATATAGTAGGCACTCAATACAATTGATTGAATCAGTTAATTAATGAAGCCTGATGATAAGTCTAAATGAGTTTTTTTTCTCTAGCATTCTTTCTCAACCCCCTTTTCAAGTTTGTAGGTCTCCAGCATCCTATTCAACTGTTTGTGGAGTTTTTCTTGGTCTTTGGTGTTTTTGGGTTTTTTTTTGTTTTTTTTTTTGCCACTTTCTGATATGATTCTGTAAATGTCTTCTCCAGTAGCAAGAACAAAGTCAATCAATGAGTAGCTGACAATGAGGGTCATATCCCAACTGACAAAGCCCAGCTCTGTTCAGGAGAGTCTGTCATTCTTAGTGACACAAAGCCAGACAATGTCACAATTCTTTATCAAGAGTTCCCAAAACATTGGACTGGGCGTTCATCTGCAGGCAAAACTAACCAAACTCTTTGGATCCTAGGAGTCTATAATAAGGGCTGGATAGAGTGAAACTGATGTTGAAATCAGCAGGTGAGCCCTCAAAGCACATGGGGAATATATCTGAAGACAAACAGATTTCCACACTTTCATACAAGTAGAGATATGCATAAAATATGTCTCCATTCAATCTCTATGAGACTCAGAGAGAACTTGGCATTAAAGGGTAATAATTAGCATGAACACAGAATTTAATAGTTTGTAATAAACTCTGACGTGTACGATCTCATTTGGGCTTCATGACCATCCCGTGAAGAAGGGAGTATTACGACCTCATTGCGGTAGGCTATATTACGATTCCAAACTACTTGCTGCCCTGCCTGTAAGAGGGTTATATGACCCTGCTAACTGCCATGTGATTTCCACTGCCTCTCTGGGGGAGAAGTGTAACATCCCTGCCGCCACGGCAAGCAGAATGTGAGCACAAGTGAACACAGGAGACATCTGAGCAAAAGCTTTAGAGACGTTGCACGACTACCTCATTCCTTATCCCCTGGGCACAAAACCAAGCTAGTAAGTGGGTGCTCCTTCATCCTGGATCTCAGAATGAAGAATCCACATGGAGAAGAGCCACAAAACCACAGCAGAGGGCTGACCACAGCAAAAATATAATATGAGTGATAAATAAACCTCTGTTGCTGTCAGTCACCACGATTTGGGGGGCTGTTTGTTACCACAGCACAAGTAACTTAAGCTGACTAGCACACCCACTTTACAGATGAAGAATCTGAGGATTAATTAGTGACTGTCCCAAAGGCACTCACCTAATAAGTAGCAGATCCAGGACTCAAACTCAGGATGTCTCACGCCTAAAACCATGTTCATTTTCCCAGATCATTCCAAATAAGGACAGTGGCTCCTTCTGCACATCTCCTGGAGTGATCTGGGAAACTGAGTGGTATCAGACTCCAAGCTGGTGTGTTTTACACCACCGAGAGCCCTTTCCTCTCTGAGCCCTGGCCAAGTCCGAAAAGGGCTCTGAATCTCACAGTTATTTAGGAAAACAGAGTTGGCTCAATCTAGCTGGACTGGTCTCTGGAAACCATCCCAGCCCAGGGTAAAATATGAAATGCAATCACAGCGGGAATTCAGCCAGACCACCAAGCCCCACTGACTGTTCCTCTTGTTTCCTTTTAGGACTCAATTGTTTTTCAGAAGCCCTTGGATGGGTCTGGAAGAGCTCCTGGGGGGACAGGATTAGAACATTAGCTTTACCTAGTTCTTTCATACTCCTGGACCTTCCCTAATGTTCTTAGAAAAAAGCGGGACACCTGGGGACCCGGCAGGCTTGCTACCAGGCTAATATTCCTGATCAT
This sequence comes from Camelus ferus, assembly GCF_009834535.1. Taxonomy (NCBI): domain Eukaryota; kingdom Metazoa; phylum Chordata; class Mammalia; order Artiodactyla; family Camelidae; genus Camelus; species Camelus ferus. The sequence goes on from NC_045727.1 coordinate 6,529,453, forward strand.
GTACCTTCTACACATATAGGATTTGTTCCCTAGGGGTGCAGTTTGGAGCATAAACATTTAATTCCCAGAAACTAAAATCTGGGCCATGGGTATCAAGCATACGAGGAAATGGCCCGCGTCACCCAGGCAACCTGCCTGTCCAGCAATGTTTCCAAGAATTCTACAAAACAAACGTCCTTGGGCCCTCCTGGTAGAGAGTAAAAGCCGGCTGTGCCTGCAACCTGCTTGTGAGGAGGCTGGAGAGAAAGGCTGAAGTCAGCTTGGCTGGCCCACTACCTTTCTATTTGAGCTCCAGGGCCACGAACAAGAAAGCACAGGAGGAAATCCGCTAAGTCTGGGCATGGTTACTAGTCCAGGAGCTATGCCGGGAAATGCAAAAGAATTTCACCTATTTAATAAACATTATCTAGCATTTACTATGTGTCAGATACTTTTCTAAGCGCTAGGCAAATATTCTTATTTAATGTGGCAGCAATCCTCTGAGATATAAAGTCACATTAGCCCTGTTTTCCAGACAAAGAAATGCAGGCACAGAGAGATCAAGTATCTTTTCCCAGGTCTAAGTGCTAAAAAATGGAGAAGGCAGGATTTGGATCCCAGAATTCTGCTTCTGGAGTTCGCACTCTTTACCTCTATGCAATGATGCTTCTAAGGCATCATGGAAGAATCAGACCTTGGCAAAAACTGAAATTGACTGAATGTCTCCGGCAATGGCACAGTTTCCCGTTCAGTTTGACTCCACTCAGAATGAGAGGGCTAAGATCCCACCTCCCAAGGTGGAGGTTGAATGCAAGACACTCTTCCCATGTCTCATGTCCTTGGGAAACTTCTGGCCTGTGAACTTGCAACGTGCAGGAAGAGAGCCACTCTTGGCACCACTGTCTCTCAGCGTAGTGCCTGAACCAGAGAACTCCCAGTAAGTGTTCGTTAGAGGGATGGGAGGGAGGGTGGAGGGGATGCAGGGAGCTTGGGGAAAAGGGAGGGAGGGAGGGAGTGAGCAGGAAAGAAAAGAAAAAGGGAGGAAGGGAGAGGCTGCCCAGTTCTCCGCCAGCCATGGTCCATCGTCTAATCCCAGGTAGGGGTTGGCTGATGAGAGCGTCAGGTGTTGTTCCTCCTAAGGACATTGAGAGACGCTCCCAAAAGAAACACCTGCGGAAACTGCTGTGACTTCCGTCCCTTCTCATTTGCTCTTTGGCAATATCTTTCCAGATCTTTCATTTACTGCTGAAGACACACACACACACACACACACACCCCTACAGAACACCATTTGTCCAACAGTCAAGCCACGAGAGACCTCATGTTCTGCTATCACTATTTTTTTCTCCACAAAGAACCAGAGAAAAGGACCCAAGAAGGGGCACCACTCTGACCTCTCTGTGTTTTTGGCAGCAGGAATGCCCACAGTTCCCACATCTTCTCTGGCCACGAGAACCTCAGCTACTAATAGTACTTGGCTGCAGGTGAAATGTCACAGAATCAGAGAATGCCACAGCCCAAAGGGACCGGTTAGATTACCTTGTCTAGGAATTCTCTGTCGTAATTTGGAGGGAATCCATTATTGTCCCTCCAAGGCTTGATCCTTCTCATCACACTACACTGTCTTCCCACTCTCATGTCTTTTCCACTCTTTCCTCAGAGCAACATCTTCAAACAAGGCAGTGTGGCATCTTAGTTCAGAGTGTTCGAACTGGAGGTGGAGAGACTTCAGTCTGATTCCTGGCTCAGCCAGCTACCAGCTGTGAGCCTTAAGCTCATGTCCTGCCCTCTCTGAGCCTCAGTTTGCCCACATATCAAATGCCGATAAGAACAGATGCTACATCCTAGAATTTCTATAAGGAACCAGTGAGATCCTGCACTACAGCACTCAGCACAGACACTAGCACATAGTAAGTATCCAATAAATACCCAGGATTATTCTAACTCTTCATGCTCTGTCCCCACTCCAAACAGTAGCAGCATGTTCGTGATTCCACATGATTGCTCTTGTTTCCACAGTCAGGAATAGCCCTCCCTTGTTAACCTTCATTTGGAAAGCAATTTAACTCTCTGATGTTAAAATTAAAATATAAACAGCCCAGCGCCTGATTTAATGGACAATTAAAAATTAAATTAACACTTTGTAAGTGGTGAACTAATTTTGTTATTATAACCATATTAGCCTCATACTTGGAGGAATATAAAGGGGAAGATGGACTCCTTAAAATAAACATATACATATATATAGAGAAAATATTTACATTTATATATCAGCCTTGACAGATTCACTTTTTGAAGCCACTCGCCCTAAAACTCGACTGTCTGCTATTTATGCAAAAACGTTTAGATGCCAAAGTAATGAGAACTAATGATCCGGTAGAAAGAAAAAGAATACTAAAGAAATATTTTACTGCAAGATGTAAGGAAACAGCTTGGTAAAGCAGCCTGGGTCATCTTACCCCACGCTCCTTGGCAGCCCCTGGAAAGACCAAAGGTTTTCTTCCTTGTCTTCAAATCCAGGGATTTGCTGGATGTGCTAATTGCGAGTCTCCCATGCAACACTCTCTGCTGGGATCCTTACGCTCAGTTCTGATAGAAGGAGAAGGTGGAAAACAGCCCAGGTGACCCGAAGGGGGGGCAGCAGAAGCTGGGGCATGGAAGAACTATACCACCTTCTAAAAAAGGCACAAAGCTCACCTTTCTTTCCCGTGTCCCTTTCATTCTGTGCCCCTTCTCCCCACTTCCCCCAGGGGCACACCGCCCTCAGAGCTCACAGAGTATCATTGCATATGAACGTGTCTGTCCTTTCCTGCGGACCCGTACGGTCCATGAGCGAGCACTGCTTCTATCTTATTTACCTTTATATGCTGGCATACGGCATCATGTCCGGCATGCAGTAGAGAGGTACTCAGTGTTTGTCGTCTCGAATTGATTTAATGTAAATGAGCGAAAAATTTGTTCCATCTCAGATGTTAAAGACCCAAGATGCTGCCCTTTCTAGTGACATTTGCCATTTCAATAGGGGGACTGGAGACAGCAAGGCTGAATCCAAAGAGGTGGCTTCTGCTTGCTGTGATTCCAGGCCTCAAGAAGTGGCCAGAGGCTAATGGGATAGTGTTGGGAGGCGAGGCTCCCAATAACTCATCAAACCACAGCTTGCGGATACCTATCTGCTTCGATTACATTCTGGTCTGGCTTCAGTGAACAGCAACTGTCTTAGGAGCAAAGAACACCACTCAGCTCTTACGATGTGTGAAGTGTCTGACAAAATACAATCTGACTCTGTTACGAAGTGATCTGAATGGGGCAGCCTTCTGCCCACAGGGTCCTCCTCTCTCTGCTTTTTTGCGATCCCTACTGTCACAGTCTCTGCTCTGGAGTAAAGAACGTTTGCTGGCTGTGGGGAGCCCAGGATCCACACCCTCTAGCTTGAGGAACAGCTCCTTAATTTCCTCTGGGAGATTTCCTACCACTCGGTGTGTGGAGTCTTAATGATACCAACAGTCAAAGCACATTCTAGCTCCCACCCAAGGGGGTATGATTCAGGCGCTGCAGGTCAGCCCTCTCCTGCTATGACTTTGACTCCTGAGTGGAGGACCACTTGGAGGAAAACTGGTTGCCATCACTTCTTCCAGAGCGACACCTTTCAATGAATGCTGCCCACTAGACACCACCCAGATGCTAGAGTGTTCCTTTCCTTCTCTGAGCCGGGTTCTCCAGCCTTCTCACTGATTCTATGATCCAATATCCTTCTAATACATTTATTTTCTGCCTCAGCCTGAAGCTGTTTTAACATCTTAAAACCCGAGATCTCTAACAGATACCTTTGGGTTGGAGAGTAAGAGGGGAGGCCAAGAGGCCACCGGCATCTGGGCTTCCAAACTCCTTCCCAGTAACACAGTAATTTATCACGTCTCTTAGCCTCTTCTAAGGAAAATAAACCAAATAAATTCAGTATCTAGTGAAAGAAAGGAGGGGGAGAAAAAATGCAGTAGAATCACGAGAAGGACAAGTTCTAGTAGTGGCAAAAGCTAGCAGGAGAGGGCTGCCAGGGGAAGCCAGTCGTTTGCCTACTTTGCTGGCTTCAACCTCAAGTAAATTTAAAGATCCTAATCAGCTTAGCCCCGGGCAGAGAGGTCGGGATTCTGCATGGCCGGCAGGGCTCCAAAGGCCTTCCTGATACAAGCTCCCCCTGAACCTAGTTTCTCTGTCTCATTTCTCAGAGGATCCAGGTGCCCAGCCAAGGGATGCCCCAATTTACCTCTACATAATGGTCCAACCTCAAAGGCCGCATAGACGGAAAACCTCAAGGACATTGTGGGGACACCACATCTGAAAATATCATGGCTTTCCAACGGTTCCGATGTCAGGAAACAGACTGGAGATTTGTGAGGTTGGTCTTCCACCTTTAATTGCCACCAATCACATACCACAGAGGTAATGTCAAGTTATTTTACTGAACCCAATATAAGGGAAGAGGAGCAGAGAGCGTCACATTAGGGATGGCATTCAATGCTCCCCACCCCCACACCCATTTAAGGAAAACCATCTACCCCATGTTCCCCATTGCTTCAATCACCTTCTCCTCCTGCCAGCTAACTGGGCCACGTGTGGACCATGTCACCCCAAAATGATGGATCCAAAATATGGTTGATGACATGACCTCTCTGACCCAGGAAGAAAAGATATACTTGGCCAATCAGACTAGTCTGAGATATTGAACATTGTAAAGCTGGGAAAGGGAGATGGCACAGGAGCTGGGGATGAAACGAGACCCTGAGATACGAAAGACAAACCAAGGAATTTTGGTGAAGAGACTGAAATTCTACCAGAGCAGAAACGATGAAGTGTGAGGGGAAATTAGCCAACAGAGAGAAAGGAAGACTGAACAAATAATTGGAGAGAAGAGGAGAGAGGATGAGAGAGAGAGAGTGAAAAAGAGATGAGTCTCTAAAGCAGCTGCGGGTCCTGACAACAGCTTCCTGCTTCTCATCACAGCTCACACTTGCCCTAATCATATACTGTTGTTTTTGAGGCAACTTGAAGGGAGTCTGTTTCTTGTAACTGGAAGAACCCAACTGAAACAAAGGGAAGCTGGGACATAGAGACCAAGGCGAAGACCACGTGAACCAGCTCCAGTTTCCTCCGGCCTTAGCTTTCCAGCCAGAAATGGATCTGTCTAAAGTAGCCTCTCATGCCTGCAACATGTTCTGTTTCTCAAACTGTGTGCAGTATTATCCCATCTGAGCCTTATGACAACTCTGCAGGATAATAATGTCGGACACACATTCATTCAACAAACATTTGCTCCACTCCTGCTATATGTATCAGCAGCCCTCTTCCAGGAGTAAACAGTGGAAAGAAGAAAGGCCAAAGAATCAAGGCTCTTGCCCTAGAGGATGCCAGCTTGTGGAAAGAGGTATCTGCATTGTACAAATGAGGAGACAGACCAAGATCAGGGCAGAGGTGTATTCAAGTTCACCCAGCTAGGCAGTCAAGGAGATAAGATTTATTAGCTCAGGTCTTCTGAACTCACCATCCTTCTAAACTTCTATTACAACAGGACCCTACGTCTCCCACAGCCATGATCTTGTAAGGAGTTGGCAAGCTTTTACTTGAAGAGCCAGATAGTAAATATTTTAGGTTATGCAGGCCATTTTTGGTCTGTCATGACTACTCAGTTTGGCTGTTACAGCACAAAAGCAACTTTAGACAATATGCTAACATATGGGCATGGCTGTGTGCCAATAAAACTTTATTTATAAAACAAGTGGCTGGCGAGGTTTGGCCTCTGGACCAGAGACCACCAACCCCTACTAAATCCCTGCGTGCTTGAAGGGGTCTCCCCCTCCCATGCCCATCATGGGAGCCCTAAGAGCTTTAAAGAGGCAAAGCTGTGTGAGTCAAGTAATGTGCAGACACTTTATTAACCTTACGATGCTGACAGGTTGGGCCACAGGAGGAGACTATACACCACCCCCAACCTGACTTAGAAATGGATCATTTCACATAGATCATATATTTTCTCCAAGAGCCTCTCAAAATCTCGGCTGCCCATCCCCATAAAAACTCACGCTCAATAATGAAAAAGTAGAAGCAATAACAAATAAGAGAAGAATTAAGGCACTGACTTCTCTGGGTATGTTTTGACATTTCAAGATATGTTACTAACAGACCCACCATCGGCGCCTTCAAACATTCTGAATTTCCTGGATCTTCATACTGCAGTAAATGTGTTTGTGTTTTCCTAAAGGCCAGCAGCTGTATACCACGAATCTTAAATTATTTAGATCCTATGTACATTCCAAGAAGAAAACTCGGTCTCTATCAGGAGAGGCAAAAATGTAAAATCAGAGATGACAGATCTACTACAAAATTACCTGAGAGGAGCTAATAAAGACCATTGTGTAAACACAGACAAGTCACTTTAATGCAAATTCCTGGTGGGGCACATAAAGAGGGAGTCAGAATGTCTTTCACATTTTTCTACCCTCGGGAAGAATGCGTTCCAATTCTGTTTGAATGTTAGGCTTTGCTGCGAGTATTGTTATAACTTGTCTCTCATCAGAGTCCATATGATTAGAGGGATGACAGACGGACCTCTAAGTCATACACGTGTCCTTCCCACTTTTTCTGGAGCCATTGAGATACAGGGCTAAAACCCCAGGAAACACTGGATTTCCCTATGGACTAAGATATCTGAGTACACCATTTTTTTCATTCTTGCATCCCAAAAGCCTACTACAGAATGGAGAGCTTGTAAATAATAATCAGACCACTGATTCAGCCAGCCAGCTCTCTACCCAGCCCTCCAGTGTCTCATGAGCCTGGAAATTCTTCAACTGATTCACCCATATTGAATCCCCCAGTTATAGCCTCACCCTTGCACCCCTCCCCACGAAACACAGGTGGGTTTTTTTCACAGATCTGCTCTTCAGAGGGAGGCTTCCAGATGAGGAGGCAGCGATGCCTGCTGGTTAAAGATCCAGACACTAAAGACAGCCATCTGGATGTGAGGTCACAGCCATGCCACTTCCCAGCTCTGTGACCTTGGCGGAGTCATTGCACCTCTCTGGGCCTTCCTTTCCCCAGTGAGGTACACAGTGAAATAATAACTACTTTGCAAATTAAATTGGGTACTTACCTGTGCCATGTGCCAAATGAGGACTTCACGCGTACGCATTATTAATGGTGCTCACTTCACGTGGCTGTTATGTAAACTAGGTAAGTGCTCAGCACAGAGATTAGCATACAGTAAGTGCTCCATAAATGCTACTTACTGCTGTTATTACTCCCCCACTGGGGCCTGAAGGCTTGATTAACTTCTATTTCCTGGTCCAGTACCAGTCTGATACCTGAGACAACTTCCCTCTACCCAAATAGACGGGTGATATTTCCAACAGAGAATAAAAGCTCAGCCAAATAACCAGACGTTGATGCGCTGCATTTGTGAGAATACGGACACCCACATTGTTAGCAACAGGTGTTATTACAATAATACTGAATACATTTGCAAAAACCCCTTCCGGTCTCATGTGAGATAAACCCAACTGTCAGCCCTTACAGCAGTGTCTGCTTTCCTCAGGGATTCACAAGTTAACATACTCACACGCAAAAGCCGTAATCTCCGTCAGGAGGAAATTCTACCATCGAGGTTTGAGAGCACTTCCCTTTGTTTTATAAAAATGTCTGCTGCTGGCACAGGCCGGGCAGATGACCAGAGGCAGGAGCCCCTCCCTACATTACCCATCATCCGGCCCCGACGATGAGCCCCCACGCTCACTAAATTGCTCCTAACCCTTCTCATCTCCTATTGTGCATTACCACCTCCACTACATCGCGGTATTAATTTGATTTATGGCCCAGCCGCCCCACCTGAGGCCCGAGAAGATGGCTCCCCTCCGATCGCTTCCATCAGCAGCATAAGTGGAAGGTAATAAAAACCCATACGTGGCTCAGACTTTCAATTTCAATTGGAAATTGAAACTGTGCAATATGATTAAAGTTTAATCTGCATCATCAATAAACATGTGTGCTAAAGCAACGAGGGCTGCTTCACCTCCTGGTCGCAGGCATGGATTTGATTTGATGAGAGCGTGTCCGCCATCTCTTGTCTGAACGATGGGTTGACTAAGGCAGGGGCTGCACACACCGATATCCGTGCCTGGGCTGTGGGGGAGTTGATATATTTGCACAAAAAGATGAAAGCCATCACATGGATATGTTTGGGAAGAAACGGTTGCTCATGCTCAGATGAAACTAGATTGAATCAGTAGCTCCACAAGGGTTGGCTAAGGGTGCAATGGTTTTTCAAGGAGTGCTAATATTCATGCATTCATTCGTTCAATCATTCATAAAGTATTCATTGAGTGCCACCTGTGTGTCAGACCCTGTGCTGGGTCCTGGGGTCACAATTATGAAGGGGAAAAGTCAGACGCCATTTCTGCCCTCATGGAGCTGACAGTAGTGGTTGAGAGGGATGCCAGTCAAATAATGAGGCAATTAAATGTAAAACTGCTCCTGTGTGGAGTGCCCACGATGAAGGGGTTTATAATGCTCTGAGTGCTGTAAAGAGGGAGATGTGACCTATCCTGTAAGGTCAGGGAGAGCTTCCTAGAGGGGGTGATGATTGAGTTAAGGTCTAAAGAGGAGGTTGTATGGGGTTAACAAGGCTGGCGGTGGGGACGAGGTTTGGGAGATGGGACAGACACAAGAGTGTGGTCCAGCCACAGGAGGCTTTATATGCAAAGGCAGAGAGGCAAGAGGAAGTATGGCAGATCTGAGGAAGGGCTGACAGAAGGCAGAGTGGCTGGAGCAGGGAGGAGGAGGCTCCAGATGAGGGTGGAGACTTGTGCGGAGAAACCACACAGCACTTGGTAGGATGTGGCAAAGGGTCTAGATGTATTTTTTCTTAAGTGTGAGGGGAAGCTATCAGAGGGTTTTAAGCAGCGCAGTTATGTGATCTATTTTAAAGGCTGCTATGTAGAGAAGGAAATGGAGGAAGCAGGAATGAGTGGGCAGCGACCAAGGTGGAGGCTATTTCTGTGGTCCAGGGCAGAGGTGAGGATAATCTGATGACAATTTCACTGATGACAGTGAAAGTCAGAAGTAGACGCATTTTCTACAGGGTGGAAGTCAAACACATAATAAATTAACTCATCGCATCTCCATTCTCCTAGCTCATGTTCACAATATCTCCGTTACCTCCATTCCTTCCCCAGCCTCCTACTCGCCAAGAAAAACAGGCCACTCAGCGTGCACTTGGGCATCTTTGACGTTCACTCTTAAACTTACCTGCACCTTTACCCATCCTTACTTATGTCTGTTTCTCCTGTGGGTAAAAGGTGGACCACCTTTGCTGTGGCCCCCAGACCATCACACATGCTGTTTTTCTTGCTAAGAACACTCTTTCCTCACCCCTCTCAAGTCTCAGCTCAGAGCCTTTCTTTCAGGAAGTCTCCGCTGACCCTCACGTAACACCTGGGCTGGAGACCAGGTATCACAGCGACCACACCTGCCTGCTTAGTTGGCTCTTTGCAAATAGGAGACTGTGAAAACCTTGAAAAGATGGCAAGGCCTTGTTTACCGTTGTATCCTCCAGGGCCCTGCACAGCGCCACATGAAACGGCGTGTGTCGGATGATTGAAGATTTCCTTCTTCCCAAAGCCAACTTCTGCCCATGCGCTATCGACACCAACTCTTCCCAATTCAGCAGGATCTGTTCCAGCGATCATCCCTTCTGTCTCTCTCATTCTCTTAACAAACTCCTCCCTCACAGCAAGAAATCCAGGCTTCCCCATCCTAAAGGGCACTTTCGTTCAGTCTTGGCTCCCTCCCAAGAGTAGAAGCATCCTCCAAGCTTCTACTGTTCAAACTTCTAGAAAATAGAGTCTATTGACTCTTTTTACTTCCTCACGCCCTGCTTCCTTTACCATCTGGCTTCCATTCACACAATTCCACCACAATAGCTCTCGAGAGCCCTCGGGACCTCTCGATGCTTAATTCAAGGGTCACTCTTGAGCCTTTATCCTATGTGATCTCTCAGTAACATTCGATGCTGCTGACCACCTGCTTCTGCTTGAAACTCTTCTACAATATTTCCTGGCTCTTCACTTATGTCTTTGTGATTTCTCACTTAATACCCTGTAATGAACTGTCTGGGTTTTTCCCGTGCCATTTCACAGATGAATAAATGAAGGATATAATAAGCCATGTGACTGTGAACATGTTTTTTTCAAAAGTCCTCCTCTGTTGGAGATACTCACTAAAGTACTTTTGAGGGAAATGATCCATCATATCTTGGAATTGCTTAAAAATACTCCAGATGTGGTCATAATTTTTTGTGTAATTAAAAAGGTAAGCATAATTTTAAAATAAAATAAAAAGCTATCTGATCTACACCACCATGATCCCATCCTACAAAGCCAGGTCTCCTTTGGAATCCTAAAACCACTGGCTTTTCTACCATTGGTAGAAGGTCGACACACTTCAGGTGATCCAGGAGAGGTCTTGGAGCAAGCATTCCTAGTGTTCTGCCTGATGTATGGGAATCAGGGACTATGCGTGTATGTTACAATATAGAGGAAGCTTGGACAGGTTGTCAGGACTGGCCCTGCCAGGACCCTTATGTGGAACCTTGAATGGCGTATTTATCCATGCTGAGGTCTCTCTGTATCTGAAAGCATACTTTAGAAAAACCGACTTCTGTAAGAGAAATCAATTTTGGATCTCTCAAATCTTAGAAATGATAACTATCAAAAAATCTGAAATGTTTTGTGATTCGTAAAGAGGGGGCAGCATGGTGCCACAGTGAAGAACACAGGCTCTCGAGTAATAAGAGAGACCTGGATTTAAACCCCTGCTCCATGACTTAAGCAGCTAGGTGAGCTTTACAAGTCACTGGGGGGCTTCGAGTGTTAGTTTCCGTATATATGCCAAAAGGGGAGAGAAATTCCCTACCCTGAGGGGTTATGGAGAGGATTAAAATGTGAAGCCACCTGGAATACAGTAAATGCCTGCCAATCCTTACTTACGGGGTGTGGCGGACCCGTGGGAGGCGGGGAGAAACACCAGCCCTCCAGAAGAACCTGACGTTGGTCCCTCTTCCCACTTCCTGTGCATCTCACTCACTCAGGATGATTTGTAGTTGGTGGCAAATTCAGCCCTGGGACCAGAGATCTGAGACTGGTGATAAAACCGTCAGCCAAGATTTGCTACATCTTTTTTTTTCCACCCTCTAGCCTCCCATTAAAAATGATTTGTCGTTAGGACGAAACATGGGAAAACAAACGTGATTAAAATTTTCCCATATTAAATGCCTGTGTAGCAATGGCAGGCTGGAGCTGTGCTCTCGAGAAAGGCTCTGATTCATCCATCTGGAAGGGGGATGAGCAGCTGGCAGAGTCAGGGAGCAGAGCAAGAGTCTGGGTTTGTTCCTTTCCTGCCTCATACGCATTCCAGCATCTTCCCTTCACCTGCTTGACTTCATCCCGTTGACTCCGCAGGTATAGCTAACCGAGGATTAAAGGTGTCTCGGGCAGGGGGTGGATATCATCATAGCCCTGGGGAGGTAGCAGAGGAATGGAGGGGGAAGACGTGCCCATCTTTTCATACTCTGCATTCCTGGATGTGAAAAAAAAATCTCTTGCAACCTTTGGAAATGTGATAGATCTGTCAAAAATCCATGAGGTCAGCTACATAGGTTATAAAACCTACGTCACAGCTTTTACATCTTTCAAAAACCTTTGCTTCCGTAAGTTCTGTGGGAGGTCAATTGCAAAAGCATCTATAATGTGTCACCCCTTCCTGGATCCATGCCCCATGCAATGCGATTTTGCAGCTCCTCTCATCAAGAGGCAGACTCTCCCCAGGCCTTGACCTGGGCTGGCCTCGTCAGTTGCTTTTGTTAACTGAATGCAGCAGAAGTGAGTGTGTGCCGGTTCCAAGCTTAGGACTCAAGAGACCTTAAACATTTCCACTCTCTCTCGTAACAAGCTTGGGTTACTCCACGGGATGATGAAAGACACAAGACTCAGTCACCACCTATCACCCCATTCAATAGCCACGTAACTTCTAGACATGTGAGTGAGGTCATCCTAGACTAGAAGCCTCCAGTCAATCACAGTCTGACCACGGGTTCATGAGTAAACCCAGCTGAGATCAGCCTATCTTGTCCTTGATCAGTAGAACCGCCCAGCTGACCTGTAGACTAGTAAACAATAATCAGTGTTTACTGTTTGAAGTCACTGATCTTTGAGGTGCTTTATTATGCACTGAAATTAACTGACACAATGTCCATATGGGTGTGACTTTCCACGATCACATCCTCATAACATGTTATCTCCTGCCCACCTCCTTCTGGAAATAACTTTAATCCATTGTGCCCTGAAATTGAAATGGGTGTTGTGTTGGTTTTCTTCAGCTCTTTAGAATCTGATGAAAATCCTCGCTCAGACCGTAGGAATTTCCTCTTGAAAAGGCCCGAGTGTTCAGTCGCTCAAGGACCAGTGGAGAGATAAGCCCCCCTACTAAACCCACCTGAGCCTGATGAACAGGGCTTCTGTCAGCCCACCCCAGGCACAACTCGCTGCCCTGGTTTCTTCTCCTCAGAAAACTACGATGACTGTAATATACTTGGTTGGTAAGAAATTTCAGTTAATAGGAGAAAGAATCAAAAGTAGAGGTATATTTATTTAGTCAAACTCGCCATTCTCATAGAGATTTCCCTTCCCTCATTTGATCACGAAAGATGGGGAGGGTTGATCTGGATGGGCCAAATCAAGGATATATAATTGGGCAAAGTTTTCACTGGACCAAGGTTGCCAAGGTGACTTTCAAAACTCTCTTTCTCGCTGCCCATCTTTTTCTTCTTTTTATGAGACTGGAGAAAATATACTATCTCCCTCTTTTTGGGGAAAGATATTTCTCCCACCCCTTTGGAATCTAAGGGGGAACTAGCAGGATTCATATGTTCTCTTAATGGCACACATGCTCCTAATGGTACCCGTAACACACCCACTCCAACTCAAAGACTTTGTCAGGAAATGTACCTCCCAGAGGTCAAACATGAAGGAGGGGGTGCCTAGAAAGTTACTAGACCCAAAAGAAACATAGGTAGAGCTGCTTAAAAAGCTGATGCTGACAAGGAGGAAGGCAGAAATGGCATCGGCAAGGTAGGAGTCACAGCGTTGCAGGTAAAACCGCATCCTGTGGAAATACCAGGATGTAACTCGAGTGTCTGAGGTAGGACTCTTCTGGACACGAAGCCATCAGTCATCAATTGATCACAAAATGGAAATTGGAACATAAAAGAAGAAATTCTTCAAGTGTTTCCCTAAACAGAAAGCTTTCCCCAAAGCAGAAGCCTTTTCTCCTCAAACCCATCTCCATGCTGCAACTCTTAACATTATCAGAATTTTTACTACAAGGCCATTTCTCCATCTTCTGGGCCCTGCTTACCACCACCAACCACATTTCCCTACACTCCTCTTCTTGGATTTTGCCTGCTAGTCATTGTTCCACCTTGGGAAACACTGGGTTAACTCCTCTCTTTATGTCTTTGTAGATACATTGTCTCTGTTTGGGACATTCTTGTCTCTTCTTTCCCTCAATAACTCCTACTCATCCTTAGATGTCCCCTTCTCATAGAATTTGTGTCAGGGGACCTTTAGACAGTCCCGTTTCAGCAGGTGGAGGACCCATGGGCATGTTCCACGTGTTACTGCTTCCTTCCCTTGAAGATACATGGCTGGATAAATTGTCACTTGGGACTCATAGCACCATAAGGCTTGGGCCATTCCATGCCCATGAGATGATTTCTATGAGTCACAACAAGGGAAGAAGCAAAATCATGAGCCTTTAAATTCATCTTGCTTTAGATCATTAAAGTTCTTTGCATGCTTGCTAGTTATTTCCATCACAGTGTATAGGGAGCATGCCCCTCCATGCCCAAATATAAATAAAAAACTGTAATTGGATGTCATCACTGTCAATCATCCTTCTTAGGGAAGGAGCAGCGCAGGAGTGAGCAGGCTGTGGTCAAGGAGTTTGACCTGGACAAATCTTGTTCTGTCGCATCATCCTAAGACCAAGGCAGGAGAGGGGAGATGGAGGAACCTGTATTTCAGTTAGACCCTTGAAATCATTTAAGGAGAGAGCCTCCTGAGCATGGAGTTAAGGAACCAAGCGGGTAATATCTTACTATTTCTTAATGGTACCCTGAGTAGAAAGTAAAGGAGTTCGTTGGGGGGGGGGGGGGAAGCTGTACTGATTGACTTCTGTTCCTTGGAGCTCTAAACCTTTCCCCTACTACTTTATAAAAAGAAGCAATAATGAATGCACTACTGGCAAGAAGACAGGTGTCCAACCTGTTCTTTGAGTAAGATCAGCCCTAAAATAGAATTTCACTAACCCTGCCAAGAATAGATTTGGGGCTCCTCCTCTCATCCCCATTGATCTGGTGGAGGCTAGAGACAGAACACCTCCCAGAGTCTGTTTCCATCCCCTCTCCCCACTGCCGATTATGAGCTTCTTGAGGACACAAGCTATGCCTTGTTTGCATAAGTGCTGACTGGTTTTCAGAACTTACGGGAACATCAACCAGTGAGTCAGGCCCATGCTCATGGGTCAGTTCAGTACTCCTTCGGCAGCGACAGAGCTAAGTCTCAAGAGAGGATCTGATCACCAATTTGGTTCAGACCGAGGACCCCAGATCAACCAACCAACTACCAGCTTTGGTCTCACCAACTCAACTGACTTAAAGCCAATGATCCTTGAATCTATCAGCTAGTAATTTTCTGGTGAGCAAATGATCCAACTGGCAGTTGACCTGCCTTAGGTATCGAGAACAGAACTGGGCTCAAGTCCCAGCCCTGTCACTTACTTGGGGAAGTTACTGATCCTCTTTGTGTCTCAGTTTCTTTATCTATAACATGGAGATACTGAGAGTACCTCCTCTAGAGAGTGGCTGTAAGGAATTAGGCTATATACACATACACATATAGTCTTTGCGGTACACGGTAGACCTACATGAGTGTTCGCTATGACGACAATGACAGTGATCACACTGTTCACAACATCACCAATGATACTACGCCCGTTTCATTCTTGGAGAGTGTTAATTGGCTGGGAAACATTCCAAACAGGATGAAGAATGGATATGGACCCAATATACATCTGGTCCCTGAGGCAGGCTCAAAGGGAATTAGCACACTTTGGGTAGGTTGACGGGATGTTTCTGTGTCCTTGTTTATGTTCCTTCCCCCTTGTCTCTCAGCGTATGTATCAGCTGGTGATTTGCTACGCGCAAACATTTCCTGCTGACAGGAAAGTTAGGGAAAGTGCAATCTTACAGCTAAGATATTAATTCAGTTGCTCCGAGTCTTGGTGGTATGATTGATGGGAGTTTTATTGCAAATGTAAAAAATTTGTATTCCTTTCTTCCTGTGTTGGCACATCAGTGCTTTGGTCTTGCACAACACGTCCTGGCGCACTGAAGATAACAGCGCTCTAATGTGCTTGATGGCTCTGTTTCAGAGCCGGTCAGTGCACCATCCCCACGACAGAAGCCACGGGATCAACAACACTCAAACCACCCACTGCCTGCTAATGGCAGCACAAACTCCCAGGGCCAGAGACGGTGAGTATTTGCTGGTATAACACTAATTTCGCCAACATTAATGGTGCACCTGTAGGGGTGAGGCTTAAGCCGGTACAATGTCTACTGCATGGGGAGGTGTGAAATAAATTCTTGTTACATAAATCAATGGATGAGCGGAAGTCTATATACTGTGAAACCACTGAGGAATCTATAATGCTTCCTCTTTTGGAAACTGAATTTTCAAAAAGCAATCAAATCCCAAGGAAATTAGCTAGAAGAGATGAATAGATGGCAAAACCCCAATGACGTTCGTCCAGCTGCTGCAAAAGTGACGAATACACAAACCCAGGGGAGTGGGTAATGGCTTGGCTGCTAAAAGACA
The DNA here is from genome assembly GCF_009834535.1 of Camelus ferus. Lineage (NCBI taxonomy): Eukaryota > Metazoa > Chordata > Mammalia > Artiodactyla > Camelidae > Camelus > Camelus ferus. Next base: position 6,545,412 of record NC_045727.1, read on the forward strand.
AAAATCCACAAAGAGACTTAACTTCAAGGAGAGCCTATTTGACCACCAGCCACAAGCAAGAGTTGGATCACGCAGATATGATGAGGGTGAGGGAGGGCCTTCGTTTCAGTCTACGTGCTTCAAAAACCTTAATGTCATTCTCCTCACTGGTGATGGGATTACTGTGGGGCTTAGGAGAAAAGGGTTTTTAGTCTTGAGAAGGAGAAGGAGATTCTAGGCTCTGTCTAGAAGTTCTGTCAGTCTTTTTCACTGCTACATCCCCAGAAGCTTGCACGATGTCTGGCACAGAGTAGGTGACAGAATATAGTTGAATGGATGAATGAGGACATCTACAAAGTATACCACCTGTCTCTGTCATGATACAACACATTATCTGCAGAACCACTCAAGTAACATATAGTCTTTAATTTATGTCTAGTATATCTGAGTTACTTTCATGGTTCTGGAAGATAACATTTAGTTTACAATATTGAATCTATAATCTATGATGGAAGGTACCATGATGGAGATGAAGTTGTATGAGCAGCCAGTAGAAAGAGAAGTGCCCTCAGACCTGGGGAGACTGGGAAAGGCATTACGGAAGAGGAGACGTCTAACATTAAGTCTTGCTTGGAGCAAAGGCAGAATCCAGGCTGCCTGGCCACTGTACACTTCAGGCTGAGGAAACAGTAGGAGAAAAGTTTCAGCAAAACATAAATATTGAGCAATGCTTCTCCAAGCACATCCTAAGGAACCATTTACACAAAACCCTCTAGGAATGACAGTCCCCAGCCTCGTGAGTCAGAATCTCTGATGAGGGTTCTGAGTCTGAATTTCAACAGGCTCCCTAAGTCATTCTTACGAGCTACATTTTGGGAACCATTTCTAAAAGGTACCAAGCTCAATATTTTGTTCAATCCTCTGAGCTATCCAAAGAGGTAGGCGTGATTATCCTCAATTTATGGCCAGGGATATTGGAGTTCAGGGAAGTGAAGTAAACTGCCCAAGGTCACTCAGCCTACATGTAAAAGAGCTGTGATTCAAACACAGAACATCAGACATCAAACCTCCAGTCTTACCCACTGCTAGTCACTGCCTCTCTGCAAGGCTATAGGACAAGGTGTGTCACGAGGAGGTCTAGGAAGTGACTTTGAAAGAGTGTGTTCTGATAATAATAGTGGTAGAGATCGATAAGGACAATGATACTATTTATATCTCTTAAAAGAAAGAAAGAACACACCACCGCTCTGGCTGCAGCAGCCTTTATCAGGAGGCTCTGATTAATGAGCAGAGCCCTGGACTCCGCTCCCTAATAGATGCCTGTTATATCACGGGGAGATTTCCATCTCGGCGATACACTGCTACAACGTGCTCGGGCTGCAGCGCCAGCTCTGCCCGGTGTTTGATCAGGCCCATCTCTGTTTTTAAATAAAAAGGTCAATGAGTACACGCATCCCACGGAGGAACTAGTGATCAGGAGATGAAGTTAAAACAAGGGGTTCAGCTCAGCACTGGATGTGAATTGTGTGGCTGGAGATTTCGTGTGTGGCCAGCTAGACATGGAAGGTTAAAACACCCAAGGTCAAAGGTCCAAGGTCATGCATGGGTCCAACTGACCAAGGGAACCTGTCTTTTCTATTGTTCCAAAGCCTCGCTTGCCTCCCAAGCCTACCTGGCCACCCGAAAAGTCCAGGGAGGGGAGGCCATCTCAGAAGGCCTGGTGAATCAGAGGTCTGGCTTGCTCCTCCACTTCCTCCAGTTCCCCACTCAGATGTCAACTTCTGAAGGACTTCTCTGACCACCCACAGGACAAGCATGGCTTCATGCTTTCCTTTGCTTTCCTTTGCCTTTCTTCATGAATCTTAGCGATACCCAATATTATATTATCTAATTATTGCTCTTTTGTTTACTGCCTTTCTCTCCCCACTGGACCGTAAGCTCCCTAAAGGTTAGAGACCTGTCCTCTTCTCTATTTCCTCAACATCCAGGGCTGTGCCTGTTCCATCAGAGACCCTGCCTACATATTTGTTGAATGAAAAAAAAATGTGTTGTCACAAAAGCATCCTCTATTCCAAAACGGAACTTGAGTCCGTTTCTGTTTTCACAAAGTGATGTCATTTAAAATTAAAACTTTTTTTCCCCTGGTCAACTCAACAGCTTTCTTCTCATCATCCCTAGGACAACTTGTAAACTTTGTGATGTGATTTACTAGACCCTCTGGTTCTGGCTGAGGCTTCTCCTCCAGCCCACCCCATGCCCCTCTCAGCCTTACGTCTGTGCCCCATATAGTCTTTCCACTGGACAGCAGTGCCCTGCTTCCCCCCACTTCCAGTATTTTCTACACGCACTCTGTCATCCTACAATATCCTTTCTTCTTCCTGGTTCATTCTTATGCATCCTTCCATTCTCAGCTTAAACTTTCCTTCCCGGAATTCCTGAATTCCTGAACTCTCAGGCTCAACCATGTCCCCTCTTATATTTCTCCAAGGCATTCTGCATTTCCACCTTCTGTCACATTTAAACATTGGAACATTTGTTCAGTGTTTGTCTTCCCAACAGACTCTACTTTGTGAACTCCACCAAGGTGGGGATGGGTCTTCCCTCCTGACTGCTGAATTCCCAGCAGTCAGCACGGTGCTGGAGAGAGTGAGTGCTCAATAAACATTGCCTTTATGAATAAATGCATGCATGCATGAAAAACAGAGCCGGAGAGTTGTCTCCTACTGAAGTTACCTCCCAACCCAGGACAAATGCAGATCCTCGACCCCTGAGACGGTGTTCAGGGACACATGAGTGACTTCAGGTCTCAGTATTGGCAGCAGAACATCACTCACCCCCACTATTCTCCAGGTCCAGCCCATCACTGAGCGAATTAGGTGATCATCTTATCACCTAAGATCCCTGGCCCTCTCCCCTGGAGCTAAAGCCATTCCCAAGTCCACATCCTAAATGGCAAAAAATGTTACAGGGCTGGACATTTTTGCAAATGTATTATTTAAGCCTCTAGCTAAGAAATAACACGCTTGTTTTTTGGAGGTGAAAAATTTGCAACTAACTCAGCATCTCGGAAGCTAGCAAAATTTGAAGCAATCTAGAGAATTGTGCTGAAATTGCAAAGCCAGGAGGCCAAGGGGAAGAGGCCATGCTAGTTTTATATTCACAGAGAACCCCAGAGCCAGGCTGGAGACCACAGGGGAGGAAGAGAGGGGCTGAGCAGGGGAGAAAAAAACACATGGAGACCTTTTACTGCTTTTGTTTAACTCTAATTACAAAAATCATAAACACACGCAAAAATCTCCCATAATTAACCACCCAGACATAACAACTTTTAATTTTTTGTTGCATGCCCTTTCGGTACTGAAAAAGATGGGCTGGAGGCTCTGCTTGTTATTTAATAGCCAGCTTTCTTACTTAGCGATGCAACACAATTATATTCCAATGGGAGGCAGATGGCATCAGTTAAAAACATGGACTTTGTAATCAGATAGGCTTGCATTTCACTCTTGCTGAACCACATACTATCTAGTTCCTTTGCCAAGATGCTTAAGCCTCAATTTCCTTATCTATAAACAGAGGACAAAGTGGACTCAATATTGCTATGCTGAGAAGATTAAATGAAGTAAAATATGTAAGTTATTAACACCAAGTCTGTTGCATAGTACATGTTCGAGCAGCCATCACGATTACTGGCATACCATCAGCACTTGCTTCTCCCTAGCATCATTCCTGATAGCCAAAAGTGCTAGCGTAATTGGATTTGCTTAACCAATCCCCTATTGTTGGACACATACATTGTTGTCATTTTTCTTTTCTGTTGGGTAGGGCTTTGGGATGAATAGCCATGCCAAGAATCCCCAGGGGAAAAGAGAGCACAAGAAGAAAGGATGGTTTCAGCAAATGTCCTGGTGACAACAAGTGGCAATGCCAATGACAAGTTCCCAAGACGGAAGGGAAGAGCGAGGAGGATGACAGCTGAAATCACTCAGAGGGCAAACAATTCTTATGCTAATTGACCAAGTTGTTTCACCGTATTGAAGAGTGACGGAACAAGCCACAGCAGCCAGAGTGATATTTTAAAATGTGATTCAGACACGCTTTAATGTAATTCAGCCTACAAAGTCCAGGACAAAGATCTAGCACCTGTCTCCCTCTCTGATTGTAGCTCCTATCACTTTCAACGCTGGCCTCCTTGCTAGTCTGCAAATATGCAATGCTTATTCCTGCCTCAGGACCTTTGCACTTGCTGTGCCCTTTGCCTGGAATACTCTCCCCTAGATCTTTGCATGATGCACTATTCATGATGCAGGCCTTCGTACCTCCTCTGAAAAGATTTCCCTGACCACTCTATCTGCATAATAGCTGCCCTCTGTGCCGCAATCATTCCATCACTCTATAAACTCTTATAGGTTTTGTTTTTCTTCCTAAAATTTACTTTTCTTTTTCTAACATTTACTTTTGTGTGAAAAAATACATGCATTTGTTTATCTCTGGTCTCCCCTCCTAAAGCATAGGCTATGTATGGAAGAGCAGTTGCTGCCTGTTCACTTACGTATCCCTGGTGCCTAGAACACTGCCTGCAACATAGTGGGTAATCACTATATATTTTTAGAAGGTGTAAGTGAATCTCTCAGCTGGCTCGAGGTGCTGGGACTAGCACCTGCCTATGGAGTAAAATAAGTCCACACATTTCTGGTCCATTGTGGTTAAAGGCAGAGATGGAAGCACTCATTGGGATGCTGGCTCCATCACTTCCTGGCTGTGTGACCTTGGGCAAGTTATTTGACCTCTGTATGCCTCAGTTTCCCATATATAAAAAGGAAATAATAATGGTGTCTACTCTGCAGAATTGTTGTGAGAATTAAATGTATGTAAATTGCTTAGTAGAGTGTCTGCTACTTGGGATGGCCTTAAGAAAAACTGTTTCTTAGTGTTCATCAATTAATTCATTAAACCATTCCCCCACTAATTGTTTCAGTCATTTATTCATTCATTCCTCCACAGAGATAATATTATTAAAATGTCCATACTATCCAAAGCCATCTATAGATTCAGTGCAATTCCTATCAAAATGCCAAAGGTATTTTTTCACAGAAATAGAAAAAACAATCATAAAATTCATATGGAACTGCAAAAGATGCCACACAGCCAAAACAATCTTGAGAAAGAACAAAGCTTCACAGTTCTTGATTTCAAACTATAATTAAAAGCTATAGTAATCAAGATAGTATGGTATTGGCATAAAAACAGACTCACAGACAAATGTGACAGAATGAGGAGCCCAGAAATAAACCCACACAAGCACAGTCAATTAATATTTGACAAGGAAGCCAAGAACACTCGATGAAGAAAGGATAGTTTCTTCCCTAAATGGTGCTGGGAAAACTGGTTATTCATATGCAAAAGAATGCAGTTGGACCTCTGTCTGACTCCACCCACAAAAATTCACTCAAAATGGGTTACAGACTTAAAAGAACTGGAATCATAAAACTCCAAGGAGAAAATAGGAAAAATCCCTTCGACACTGGTCTTGGCAAGGATTTTTTTGGATATGACACTAAAAGCAGAGCAACAAAAGCAAAAAGCAGTAAGTGGGACCTACATCGAACTGAAAAGCTTCTACACAGCAAAAGCGACAAAATGAAAAGGAGACCTACAGAATGGCAGAAAATATTTGCAAACCATACATCTGTTGAGGAGTTCGTATCCAGAATATACCAGGAAACTCATACAACTCAACAGCAAAATCACCATTATCCGTGTTACAAATGAACCGAGGATCTGAATAGACATTTTTCCAAAGAAGACATACAAATGGCCAATAAGTATATCAACAGATGTTTGACATCATTGACCATCAAGGAAATGCAAATCAAAACCACAATGAGATATTACCTTACACCTGTTAGAATGGCTATTATTTAAAAAAGAAAAAAAGGCAAGACTTAGCAAATGCTGGCAAGGACGTGGAGTAAAGGGATCCCTTATGCACTCTTGGTAGGTATGCAAACTGGTACAGCTACTATGGAAAACAGTACAGAGGTTCCTCAAAAAATTAAAAATAGAGCTATCATGTGATCCAGCAATTGCATGCCTTGGCATATATCCGAAAGAAATGAAATCATTATCATAAAGAGGTATCTGCACCCCCACAATCTCTGTGGCATTATTCCCCACAGCCAAGACATGGAAACAACCGTCTATGGAGAGATGAATGGAAAAAGAAAATGTAATAAATAGACACATACACTGGAATATTATTCAGCCACAGAAAGAAGGAAACCCTACCATTTGTAGCAACATGAATGGACCTTGAGGGCATTACACTGAATAACGTATCAGTTAAACAGAGAAGGACATATACTGCACGATCTCACTTATATGTGAAATCCAAACAAGCCAAACTCAGAAACGGGGAATAGACTGAGGGTCACCAGGAGCTGCAGGGGCAGGGAAAATGGGGAGATGTTGGTCAAAGGGTATAAACTTCTAGTTGTAAGATGACTAAGTTCTTGGGGCATCTGATGTGATTATATTAGCCTGGTGACTATAGTGAACCATATCATGTTATAAATTTTAAAGTTGCTAAGAGAGTAGATATCAAATGTTCTCATCACCACCACAACCACCAAAAAAAAAAAAAAAGATAATTATGTGAGGTGAAGGATGTGTTAACTAACCTTATTGTGGTAATCATTTTGAAATATATAGGTGTATTAAATAACCACATTGTACAACTTAAACTTACACAATGTTATATGTCAATCATGTCTCAATAAAGCTGGAAAAAACAAATATTCATCCACTTATCGGTTCGTTTTTCAATGGTTTTCTTATTGTTGCACAGTTCATATGTCTGTCTACCCACTGAATCCCATCCAGCCCCATCCACCCATCTATTTACAGTTTAAATTAATACTTATCAAGCTTATCTTGAAGGATTCTGAAGTAACAATAGAAAGATTAGAAGCATGAGGTTATAACAACACCAGCATTTTTAAACACCCTTCTGAACCCAGCCCAATTATGCCTAGGGGCCCACCCCAAAATGTGTCTCCTCTTCCCTCCCCCAGCACCTCCTCATTCCGGCCCAGGCATCCATCCCTCCAGCTGCGGCAGCCTGGGGCTGCCATCCCTCTCTCAGCCTGTATCAGTGTTTAGTTTGCAAACAGAGCTAATGCCTTCTGGGCCAGGGAAGTACACTTCGCCCCAGCCTGAAACACTAGTGAAATCTCTTTATCTCGTGCTGGGATGGCACTGGTCCCCAGGTGCCTAAAACACCCAAAGTTGTGGTCACCTGCCCCCACTCAATTCTAGCAGTCATTCCTAAAGTCTCATTCTTTGCATGCCTCCAGGGTGGGGAGGCCAATGGGGCTCAGGAATGATGATGGAGATAATCATGATGATGATGATGGTACCAGAACCAGTGTCTGAGAAATTGGCTCCTACTACGTGCCAGTTATCAAGAACAATATTCAAACATGCTTATTAACTGGGACAATTCAACCAGTCAGAGGAGATGCTCCCTGCAAATAACTGGCACAGCTATCTCAATGCCTACCAGCTGACTATCCGCCCTGCTTGGCATATCTATTAATGAATGAAATCCCTCAATAGGCCAGGAGGCAGGATTATGAGCCCATTTCTCAGATATAGAAATAGAGGCTCAGAGAGAAAAAAAATCACTCACAGAGTAGGTAAGCAGATCTGGAATTTGCTGAGTCCTTAGCTGCTTACTTATTACTCATTTCATATATGTGCGTATTTGTATTTATTATGAAAATATTTGCTTTATTTGGTCAACACCTTAGCTGTTTTTCCCCTTTTTTTAATTTTGAAAAATTTTAAACCCACAGTAAAATTAAAAGAATAGTTTACTGAACACTCATATATGCTTTACCCAGATTCATCAAATTCTTTCTTGCCTTCTCCCCCTCAGAAGGAACACACACACTTATACAGACATTTTTCCTGTTCCATTTCTAATTAAGTTATAACCAACATGATGGTTTGTCCCTGACTCCTGCATTAACTTTACACTGGTAACCACTGCCCCATATGTAATCCTGCTCACACAGCCCGCTACAGGGCTTTTCTTATTTCCTGAGCTCACTCGTGCTTCCAGACAAGCTCCTGAGGTCTGCTGCTGACCTCTGCCCCCTAATGGGAGGCTCCTCACACACTGCTCTGCTGAGTGGACCCCGTCCCCCGACATGGGGAGCAGGGAAGGTCTCTGACCCACCAGGCTCCCAGACATGGGCTGGCAGGGGCCTTTGATTCGGATGGAATGAATCAATCAGATTTTTCTCTCTCAGCAACTTGAACTAAGAGGAGAGGACAGTTTTTCGGGAGTTACAGGCAAGAGAACTTAGAAGGTCATGTTGATTCAAGGGCTGTGAACTTGGAAGCCACGAGGAAACAAAAGGAGAGTGGAGCAGTTGCACAAAAGTAATGTATAAAAATATGATGATAATAATAATAATAATAGCTAACATTTATCGAACAGACGATATGTACTGAGGATGGCGCAGTCATTAACCCAGTACCATTTCCCTTGTTGAGAGAGAGGCACAGAGAAGTGAAGTAACTTACCTGAGGTCCCACAGCGAACAACTGCAGGAGTCTGTCTGCAGCCAGCATCCTGTCAGTTCCAGGTATTCTCACTGCCCTTTCTGAGGCCCACTGCTCTGCTTTCCCTGGATTCCCACGAGGTGTTTCTGCGTCTCACAGCAAAGCCTCAGTTGCACTTGAGCTCACTGGCGTGGGTTTCTGCTGACTCCCATCAAAGGGAGCCTGACCAAAGCCCCTGGCTTTACCTGTGACTGCAACGTTCCTCCACTCTGAGACTGGATTTCCTTAAGAACAACACTCACGCCCACCATGATGACTAGTTGCCTGGAAGTTTGCAGAGATTGGCCCACACACCGGGGAGCCAAAGATGATGCATGAAGATTAATTATACACGACCTGTTATCAATAATTTAACATGCATAACCTATCTTTGATGGTTTCCTTATTTAGATGCCACCTTTGCTTTATGTTATGTAAAAGAAAATTTATCAGGACTCTCACACTTTCATTTGTGACCTTATACAACATAACCCAATTTCTCAGAGAAAATCCTAAGCTTCAGGGATTGAATTTTTCCACCACTGAAATTTTCAGGGAACCACTACTTGCTCAATTAAAGAGAGACTTTTTTTTAAAATCATATTTAGGTAACCAATTTTTTTGAAAATCAGCATTCCTCAAAGTACAGTTAACACTAATGACAGCAAATATAGTTGAATCTCTTTCCAATGATTTAGGAGGTAACTCTGAATGTCACTTCCCTCCTACCAATCCTTCTCAAACTCTTCCAAAAGACTGAAGAGGAGAGAATACTCCCAAACTAATTCTATGAAGCCACCATCACCTTGATACCAAAGCCAAGACACTACCAAAAAAGAAAGCTATAGGTCAATATCACTGATGAACACAGATGCAAAAATTCTCAACAGAATATTAGCAAACAGAATCCAACAACACATAAAAGAGATTATACACCATGATCAAGCTGGATTCATCCCAGGGACACAAGGATGGTTCAATATATGCAAATCAATCAACGTGAATGTCACTTCCCTTTATTTGAGACTGAGAAAAAAAGAAACCTGGATAATAAAATTAAAGCCTTACCTTTGCTTGTTGGAGCTTTCTGGGTGTTACATGCTTGTGGGGCTAAGTCAGACACAGATGTCACATCCAGTATCTTGGACTGCTTATCCGCATCATCTGAGTCACAATGAACGGTGTGGGAAGACACTCAGCTCTACTGTCTGGGGTCGGTCTACTGAGTCTACTGCAGACTGTCTCCACCAAGCTGGTTACATGCCTAGATTAGCTCCTTTAGCAGCTGGACTGGACATTAGCTCTGAATTCCAAGGTGGTGGGGAAAAACCAGGGCGTTTTCATGTTTGGAAGGCAACAATTCCACCTAGCAGAGATGTTTCGAGGATTTGTGATTTACATGTCACGTTTATTATACAGTGTCTTTGCTTAATAAGTGCTCAATAAATAGTGTTATGAGGAAATAACTACTTGAGAGTTTGAAAGGAGCCCAAAATCCATTCTTCCAGCTGTCTCCTGTATTCGTTTTCACAGCAGATGGAAAATCAATTCTGCTCCATTATATTCCTCTTTAGAGAACAATCCAGGCCCCCTTAGTGGAGGAAGACCCAGAGAGAAACAAAAGGGATGCAGGAAGAAGGAAGAGCTTCAAGGAAACTTTGGTGTCATGGAAATTCATGGGACCTGAAGGCAAAAGAGGGAGAATTCGTGTCCCCACTCTGTGCAGCCAGCATTTTTGAAGCAGCCTCTGTTGGACATGGCTCAATACTGTGTCATGTTTTCATGGAATCCACGTCTGTTTCTCTTTAAACTTCCACCTGCTGGCTCATTTGTTTCTTCTTTCATCCAGCAAAGGCGCATTAGGCACCTATTGTGAGCCTGGAGCTGTTCTTGGTACTGAAGGAACACCAGGAAATGAATCAGACCTGGACCAACCTTCACAAAAGGTTTCAAAGCAGAGGTGCAGAGTGAGACAAGAGTGCATGATGGCCTTATCCAGTCTTGGGAGTGGCGAGGAGGAGGTTCAGAAAAGCCGTTACGGAGAAAGTGACCTTTGAGCTGACACCTGGAGGATAAGGAGGAATTAGGACCCAACATTTTCCTTGAAGAGCAGCACAGAAAAAGTCTTTACCTTCCAAACATTTCAGGTCAGCTCTTGGACCTCATTTCCTAGTACTGCCCCATTCTCAGTCTGATTTGACCACACTTGTCCACCCTGAGGATCTCCCTTCTCCCAAAATAACATTCTCTTCCCCCTAGATGACATAACTCTAGGCCCTTTACCACCCTAACTGATCCACCATCAACAGTTCCATTGGTCAAATATCTTAAAAGGGTGATGCCTGATTAGTTTCTATCCCTGGCCACAATGCTATATGATGAAAAATTCTACTTTGATGGCAAAAAGAGGACTGGAGTGTTCTTGTGTGCTAAAAACTCCACATCTAGAATGGCTTTCTTATGTCCACACAAAACTTATATTCAAACGTTCACAGCAGTATCATTCATGATAGTCAAATGGTGAAAACAACCTGAACATCCATCAACAGACAAACGGATAAATTAAAAGGTGGTATATCCACACTGTGGAATATTACTTGGCCCGAAAAAGGAATGAAGTACTGACACTTGCTACAATATGAATGGACCTCAAAAACATGCTAAGTGAAAGAAGCCAGTCACTGAAGACCACATATTATGATTTCATTCACATGGAAGTCCAGAATAGGGAATTCTATTGAGACAGAAAGAACAGTGGCTGTAGGTGGGATGGGCAGAGGGGTGACAGCTAAAGAGTAGGAGGTTTCTTTTTGAGGTGATAAAAATGTTCTAAATTGAATGTAGTGATTGCTTCATATTTCTGTGAGTACATTAAAACAACTGAATTGAACACTTTAAGTGGGTGAATTGTATGGTGTGTGAATCATACCTCAAATAAACTGTTAAAATAAAATTTTAAAAAATGTCTTTCTTCTCTCTGTTTGTTTGGAAGTGTTTTAGAACGCCAATGATGTGCTAATCAATGTGTCAGACACTAGGAGTTTCTGCAAGTTGGGTTTCCTGGGAATCAGATGTCAGGACAGAGTGAGGAATGCAAAAGGGTGACTGGGAAGTTAGCCATGTGAAAGGGCAAGGGGGGAAACTGGATTGGGTGGAAGGAGGCATTGTACCCCAGTGTAGATCTAGTAACATCTCTGAGTCCAACAGGGGCTTTGGAACAAAGACTAGGTAAAATAATCTTGAAAAAGAAGAACAAAGTTGGAGGTCTCTCACTTCCTAACTTCAAAACCTATTACAAAGTTACAGTGATCAAAACAGCTTGGTACTAGCCTGGGACAGACACAGAGATCAATGGAATTGAATTGAAAGTCCAGAAATAAACCCCCATGTCTGTGGTCAACTGATTTTTGACAAGGGTGCTAAGATCATTCAGTGGAGGAAAAGAATAAACTTTTCAACACATGGTGGTAGAAGAGTTGGATAAACACATGCAAAAGAATAAAGCTGGAACTCTACCTTACACACAAAGTAACTTCAAGCAGATTGAAGACCCAATTGTAAGAGTTAAATTAAAAACCTCTCAGAAGGAACCAGAGGTATAAATCTTCATGACCTTGGATTAGGCAACAGTTTCTTATATATGAAAATGAAAACACAAGCAACATAAGAAAAAATAGAAAAACTGGACTTTGTCAAAATCTAAAAACTTTTGCACATGAAAAGTTACTATCAAGAAAGTGAAAAGACGACCTATAGAATGGTAGAAGATATTTGCAAATGATCTATCTGATTAAGGGTCTGTCTAGTATCTAAATACATTAAAGACTCTTACAACTCAATAACACCAGCAAAAAACAAACAAAAACAAACAAAAAACAACCCCCAAAAAACTATTTTAAAGTGACCAAAAGAACTGAATAGACATTTCTCCAAAGAAGATATACAAATGGCCAATAAACACTTGAAAAGATGCTCAACATCATTAGTAATTAGGGAAATGCAAATTGAAACCAGAGAGATACCACCTCACACCCACCAAGATGGCTATAATTTAAAAAAAAAAAAGAAAAGAAATAATCAAGTATTGAAGAAAATGTGGAAAAATTGGAGTATATTATTATATATTGCTGATGAGTATGTAAAATGGTGCAGTCATTGTGGAAAACATTTTGGCTGTTCTTCAAAAAGTTAAACATAGAACTACCATATGACCCAGCAATTTCATTCCTAGCTAAGAGAATTAAAAACATATGTTTAGACAAATGTTTACATACAAATGTCCACAGCAGTATTATTCATAACAGCCAAAAAGTGGGAACAACCCAAACATCTATCAACAGATGAATGGATAAACAAAATGTGGTATTTCTAGACAATGAAATATTATTCAGCCATAAAAAAGATGAAGCCCTGATGCATGCTACAACATGGTTCAACCTCAAAAACATGTTAGGCCAAAGAAGCAAGTGATGAAAGGTAACATGTTGTATGATTCCATTTATATGAAATGTCCAGAACAGGCAAGTCCATTGAGACAGAAAATAGACTAATGGTTGCCAGAGGCAGAGGGGGAGGACAGAATGGGGGGGGGGGGGGGGTGTGTGACTGCTTAGCAGGTATAAGGTTTCCTTTCCAGGTGATGAGAATGTTCTGGAATTGGATAGTGGTGATGGTCACACAACATTGTGAACATACTAAAAACCACTGAATTGTACATGTTTAAATGATTAAAAGGATGAGTTTTGTGCTGTGTGGATTTTACCTCAATTTTTAGGAGGGGAGAAGGAGTAAGAAGGGGTACAGGATATAGTGAGAACCATCTAACAGGAGAGTCATGCCTGGTCTGGGGCAGTCACACAAGGCCTGAGGAAGGACAGCTTGTTAATTCTTCTCAAAGTCCATCTGCTGACTTTCAGGTGGTGTCCTGCTTGAGAACAGGGCTACAAGTTTTGGATCACAGGATACACAGGAAATTTTTTTTTCCTGAACAATGGAAAAAAAATAATTTATGAGTTAAAGAGATGGTAGAGTGAGAGTTGGGAAAAGTCTGTGTGACCTCTGGAGCTCTGATGACCCCAGTGTCCAAAAGAGGATGAGCTAGGTGAGGACTTCTGGCCAGGCTACTTTATCTTCTGCAACTGACCATCAGGACAGAACAGAGAAAGAAAAAAGGGAAAAGAGAAAACAGCACTCAGGCACAGTCCAGGGAGAGACGACAGAGAGAGAGAGAGAAAGGACAAGAAAACATTCTTTTCTTCCTTTTGTCTCCAAAGCCAGGTGACAGAGAGTGGAAATGGGGAACGTAGATCAAAATGTAATTTTCCCTTACAAGCTGCGGGGAGGCCAGGGGCTGGGGAGGTAGCCTGCCCTGGGGAGCTGCTTACTCGGCAATAACTCACTGGCAGCTCTACACAAAAGCAGCACTTATTAAAGGTCAAATGGAGCCAGCGCGGGGTGGGTGGGGGGAGGGAGGGCTGATGGAAGCAATAAAGGGGCACAAGAGGGAGGGGGCCATGGGGGCAGCTGATTCTGATTGAGAAGTTGTCCCAAGCAGGGCAGAGGCCAGTCATTCAAGCCAGCAGGTGATGCCCCTGACACCCACCGGGGTCCCCTGGGCTGGAAAATGCTGCTTTTGTCTTCATGGCCCAAGAATTTCCCTGGCCCCATGCAAAGATCAATGGCCAATCGATAAAACACTGGCTTGTATAAGAAACAATTACCAGCAAGCCAGAAAAAACAGCACAGGGAGCCCTCTGCCAGTAGATGGGAAGGTTGCTAAACTCTTGGAGGTCAGGTAGCGGAAGAATGACCCCAGTTTCCAGGTGCCCAGGTCAGGCTAATTCTTCATCATTATCATCAACATCATCATCACCATCACCATTATAACCATCATCATCAGTGACTTCTACTATCTATCAAACATTCCACACAGCTCTATCAAACATTCCACACAGCTCATGATCTTATTGAATATTCTTAACAACAAACACACAAGTGCTGTTATCATTCCCATTTTACAGTCAGGAACACTGAGGCTCAGAGAGGTTAAGACACCTACCCAATAGCACTTACCTAGTGAAATGCAGTCAGGATGTGACCCCAATCTGTCTGTCCTCAAAGCCTGTGCTCTTAACTATGACACTTATCTGCTTCTCACAATAACCAAATGATTGTTGAGGGCCTACTGTGCGCCAGGTCATGAATGCTTTGTTGGGATTTGGGTAATTCATTTCTTCTCTCAAGGCCTCAGCCTTCTCAGCTATCTCATGGAGAGTTGACACTGATGTTCTTATCGAGGAGGGAGGTTCTGAGTGTTAAGCCATAGTCATTGGCATCCACTTGGAAAATGGAAACTGTGAATCTAAGAGGTTGTCCCTCTCAGAGTCATTCCCACTGGGAATGCTATCCTGCCCAGAATGTAGGCCAATCCTGACACAGACAGGCATCAGTGTCCCAAACTGAGACTAGGTCAGATTATTTGATTTATCACTGATTCCAGAGTAGAAAAAAAAAGTGGAGGGCCACAAGGTGGGAAAATAGGGCTGAGAAATTGCAGTTGACTTGGCAATAACAAAATGCAGTATAAATAACAGGCATGGCCCAAACCACCAGGCCTCTGACCCTTCCCTGTGAATAGATAATCAGTAACCCCTCGCTGGTCACGGTCTTGTTCCCAAGATGCTGACTACCATGAGCTTTTATGTGCATGCTTCAGTTTTTTTTTTTTAATTCAATTTTTTAAACACGAAGCATTATTTTCACATTTAAAAAGCCATAGATGGGTCCTTTTATAGCTCTCACTTGGGCTGCTAGAAAGGGCAGCATGAGAAGTTTGAGAAGCATCCAGCAGAGAACAAGACTGCATAATTTTTTTTTTCTGCACAATGGAGAAAATTTAGGAGTTAAATAGATGGTAGAGTGAGAGTCAGGAAAAGTTTGCATGTGTGTGTGTGATCATAATAGACCTCATAATAGAACATTAGAAAGCTCAAGAACTTTTATCTATTTTGGCTTTTAGATATACTTTTAATACCATTTTATTTGTTTCCTCCTGACCTATTGGCATCTATGAGACTCAATCTTGCAAACAAGGGCTTTGCAGGGATAATAGGTGCTCCTGGTGCTCAAGTCACAGGCGTTCAGCTCATCCTTGACCGTGGCCTCAGCAGCCTGGGCACACCGACACCATTCGACTTCCAGCACCTGCCCAGAACCAAGAATCCCTCTGCTTCTCTGCCACAATGTTTTCTCTAACACCACAGGAGCCTGTTCAGCCTCAAGCAGGTGAATCCTGAAAGTGTGGAGCAGTGAACACCCGCCGGGCAACCCTCAAATGGGTGACCAGAGCCAGTGGCTAAGTACCTCAGCTTTCTGGCCTCCCACACTTCAGAGACTTCTGGGAGGCAGTGTGCACACTTCTCAGATGCCCCAGTGTAGTTGAGCCCCACTGCCTACAGCAGCAGCCTGTAAGTAACGAATTCTTTCTTGGCTTTTCATCATTTCCTGATTTCACTCTTCCTGGGAGTAGCTCCCAGACAAACCACTTGGCCCCAAGTACTTACATCAGGGTTCTTCTTCGGGGGAATCCAAAATAAGACCATGGTAGGTGTATTAGTCGGAATCCAAAATAAGACCATGGCACTTGTATTGTTCAGGGTTCAATCAAAGAAGAAGTTCCACTGGGAGGTGCATATGTATTAAAGAACTTGTCCCAGGCATGTGACCTTACTCGATTGTGACTGATTAACCAGTCTCTGTAAGGCTGTTGTTGTCTTTGTATCTGATGCCAGAGTTTGAAATCTGCAGGGCAGGCAGCCCCGAAGGGCAAAACGATGAGAAGTGAGGGAGAGCACAGACAAGCCCGTAATCTGTGAGCACAAACTTGGATCCACAAGGACAGACTTGAACCCAGTTTGGCTCTCGTTGCCTCTGACCTTGGTGATGTGTGTGTGTCCTCAAGGATGTGTTGGTACCCTTCACCAAACACACACCTGGCCCAGGAGCCAAAGAATCTGAGGAAGGATCCAAGGGAAGGTGGCCCCATACCAACAAGGTGAACCCGAGACAACGTGAGCAAGCTATGAATGTGCCCTCCCTGACCTATACAGCGAAAACCAAAACAGCCGATGCCTCACATCCACCTTTCAAATCTCTCACGGGAATCTCTCTTGTGGTTCTGCAAAATATACCAGGAAAGGGACTCTGGGAAATGCAGTTCAGCCTGACCAAGTTGACACTTTACAAAACCACCACAGAAGAGGAAGGTACAGAACATCAAAATTGGGCAAGACTTGACCTCAGGACCAACTGTTCTCGGAAAAGTCTTATGCTGACTTGCAAACATTGAACAATCAGCTTCCACCTTCTCAGCTGCTGAAGGAAGAGCCACTGCGTACCGTCAGTGGGGTTGTGCACTGCACAATTCCAGAGTGTTCTATTCACATGGACTATAATGTAAATGACGCGCCCGTGAGCCAGGCTCTTCCTCCATGAAAGCAACCACACCGACCCATAAGGTCTTCAGCTGGTAGCAAGAAGGAACCTATCTCAGAACAGACCCCCAGACCATGTGAGGCACACCATGTTGATTTGGGGGGCAGCCATATCTTGGCCAACAGAGTATTGTTATTAACAAGACTGAGCTAAGCAGAAGGGAGGGACCAGGGCTAAGAGTGGACAGTCACTTGAGTCTAGGGAGTAATGGTAGTATAAACAGGCAAGAGGTGAAGTCCAAAGAAGTTGCCTGAGACAGGTAAGAAGAAGCACCTGGCTCTGAAACCAGGTAGCGAGCAGAGCCCAGAGGAGCAGAGAGGCAGGTGAGTACCCCCCGACGGTACGTTCCAGTTTGTTCCTGTATATGTTCTCTGGACTCAATCAGGCCAACCTGGCTCTGGGTGTCCTTACATTAATTTTAACCAGGGAAGATCTCAGTGGGGGCATTTTTAAAGGTTCTAGAAATGCTAGGGTTGAGACAGAATGATGGAGTCGGATTTGTAACTGGCACACATTTGTGGTTTGTTACTACTCAACATTCTTCCTAACTTCTAACAACACAATACTTTCCCTTGTGGAATAAGGCTCATCCAGCCTCAGTCAGTTTAAGATAAGGAAACAGGGGGAGGGAAATAGCTCAGTGGTAGAACGCATGCTTAGCATGCATTAGGTCCTGGGTTCAATCCCCAGTACCTCCATTAAACTGCCCACCCCCTAAAAAAAAAAGATAAGGAAACTGAGGCCACAGACACGTGAAATAATTTGCCCAATGTCACACAGCATGGTGAAGTCTGATTAAGACCCATGACTGCACGCCTAGAGCAGTTAACCTCTCTGCAAGTCCACTACCAAACAAAGGTGAGTTGACCCTGCACTGCAGGGCTGGGTCAGATTTGGGGTGAAATTCAAACAGGAAACTGGAATTTGTTTTCTCGCCTTTGCCCTCCCTCTCGTTCAGTCAGAGAGTAAACACTTGAATAGCACAAACAGAAAGAGACCTGAGCGCATTAAACCGCTGAATCTCTCTCTCCAGCGGTCCCCAACATGGCCCCAAAGTCAGCAAAACCCGTTATCTACTTAATCTGATTTTATGCCACGTGGCAATTTATTTTTGAGATTTTTTTTTCCTTGTTGGATAATGGCAACTCTGAGAAAGCCCTATTGATTTTTTGATGGCAGGTTTATCGGGGCTGAGTCAGCTTAGCCCTCTGCCAACTGGAGCCTCCATTCAGATCTTTATCTTGTCTCCCCATAGCTGGAAAGACACAGTTTAGTTAAGGCCGTAGGGATGGGTCCTGAGGGCTGCATCCACACTCATAATGGAACAAAATTAGAAACTGCTTCAGGCTTTAATAACCACTGTGCTCACTGGGCTGAATTACACACGGAGGAAAGAGTGAAGTTGGTATTTCGCATATGCGTGTAGTCAAACTGCAGCCGTCGGTGTGCAGGGGAGAAAAGCAGACAGAAAATCTAAACTTTGCCCCGATGTGACATTGTGTTCCCACGCTAAAGTGCCCAGCATCTCCAGGTCTGTTCTCCATCCTCACATGAAGGAAGTATCATCGACCTCCCTTATGACATCACAGTCCTATCAAAAAAATAAATCATCCTCGGTAGAAATACACTGACGAAGAGATGATCAGTATCCACGTGCTCCCCAGACTCGGCACTCAGACACTGAAGGGGGGTCATAAAATCTCGCTTCCTCCAAGAACCTTTCCGTCATCTTTCATTCCTTTATTCACTTAGAGCACATTCATGGAGCAGATATGAATAATTTCCACCCACACTCACACTCTCTTCTTAGACATCCTGCCCATGCCTCTGGCGTGAGACAATTTGCTCCATCTCTCTTCCTCTCGGCCCACTTTTTGGCTCTAGTCATTGTTGCAGCAAATCACCTGCTTGTGGGTGTATCCTGTGATCCAAAGGGCCATCCTTTGACCCATGGGGGCCAGAAGCTGAAGAATCCGTTCCTCCCACTCCTACTTTCAGGAAGGCACGTCTGAGTTGCACCCTACACAGTTCTCAGAGGCTCTCTGCTGAGTGTGAGCCTCAGTTCCCACATCAGTTCAATAACACATCTTTGGACTGGCTTTCCCACCTTCTCTGTTTCTCTCCCAAGTCCCCCCCTCTCCTGTTCCCCAGTATCTCTTCCAACCAAACTACCTGCTGCATGCAAGCCCTTCTCACTAGCTCTGCTTTCAGGGAGAGCTGGAGCTAAGACCTCCTCCGTACTGCAATGAGACATTTCTGATCTTCAGAGAAGCAGGGAACGTGACCCCATTCCCCTGTCCGTAGCAGCAGCTGATTGGCCCAAGAATGAATGCCTGGCAGGAGTTAGAGCCAATCAAATTTCCTCTTCCCTGGGAATTTAGAATCAAGATGCTACTGAATCTCTGTAATGATTGAAGTGGAAAAGCATCATAACGCCTGGGCTGGGCACATCCATGTGCCCATGGAACAAAGAAAGCCAGCTTGCAAAGAGAAGGAAAGAAACATCAGGCAGCCATGGAGAGATAGAGGGAAACAGCTAGGTTCCTGGTCTTTTTTCTTTCTTTCTTTCTTCCTTTTCTTTCTTTTCTTTTTTTTTTTTTTTTTCGTTAGACTTCCTTCCTAACCCGACTCCCTTTCCTACCTTTTGGTTCTCTGAGACCCATCTGTCCTTCCAATAAATTCATTTCTCTGCTTATACTAGCTTGAGGGAGATTCCATTCTTTGCAATGAAACCATTTCTAAATCAGAATATCTCCTTACATGCCAGCACTGTGTTAAGCTCTCGATGTACAATGATGGGCAATATATAGCTCCTGTCTTCAAAAAGCTTCACATCAAACCGATCAATAAAAAATGAGGCAGTGTCGCCTAACATTTCCTAGGCTGCCAGAGCAGTCCTGTATATTACCCCAAATAATGAATGAATCCATTCATAATCACTGCAGACATTTCCT
This sequence comes from Camelus ferus, assembly GCF_009834535.1. Lineage (NCBI taxonomy): Eukaryota > Metazoa > Chordata > Mammalia > Artiodactyla > Camelidae > Camelus > Camelus ferus. The sequence goes on from NC_045727.1 coordinate 6,565,445, forward strand.
AATCCTTTCCACGTGTAGGGCATTGTGCTCTCTGTGTGTCGGATCTTCTCAGTCCTTACTGAAATGGTTCATTTCTTTAGTGTAGGAATATTGCCGTAAGTTCTTTTCAGGTTATGATAAGTGCTGAAAGAATATCAACCAGGTGATGTGACAGATCATAGAAAGCGTGGAGAGAGTGGATGAAAACTACTTTCAACAGAGAGGTGAGAGGTTCAGAAAGAGCTTCCTTGAAGAATTAACATTTTCAATGAGACTTTCAGAGTGTGAAGCAAGTAAATGTGCAAAGAACCAAGGGAAGAAAATTCTGGGCTAAGGGAAAGTGCAAAGGCCCTGAGGCAGGAATGAGATGAAGGAATAAATGAACAACCAGATTCCACATAAGACAACTCTCTCTGATCCTTGAATCATATCTGTCATTCTCAGCTCTCTAGCTGCACAGTGAGGTTTTTTTTTCCCCTAAATACCCATGTTTAGGCTACTCATTCAGAGACTTAGATTTGATCAAGTCTTTTGGATGGATGGAACTTTTTTTTTTAAAGCTCCCCTGCAACTCTGCTTCAAAACAACTAGACTAGATGGACATTGGTGCAGTAGAATTTACATAAAAAGGAAGAAAGCATGATGGGGAAATGTGATGTCTGGGTATCTCTCAAATCTTGGATCAATTCCTTGGTTCCTATGGCAATTGTCTGTATCCAGGCAACCGTCTCCCAAAAGCGGGTGTTCAGAGACTGGGTGAAAGGATGTGTATACATCCCAACCAGGAAGTGCTTCACTATAGGAAACTTTGTCAATGTTGCCAGACCCTCCCCCAGGCTGGTTAGGCCCCCCTCCCTGCTCCTCAGCCCCTATATTTAGCCCCACAAAGCACTTATTATATGGTGTGATATGCCTGTATATTTGCTCATCCAATAGAATTCCATGAAGGCAGGAACTGTGTCTTCTTCCCCATGGCATCTTGCATGTCTTTCAGGTCTCAGATTAGATGCCACTTCCTCCAGAAAGCCACACTTGACTTCACCCAGGAAAGTTTAGGTGCCTTCCTTGGGAGTTCCTTTATCATAGAACATATTGCCCTATATTTTACCTGTGTTTACGGACATCTCCCTCAATAGTCTGGGCAGTGTTTGAATCTGAGGCTATATTTATTGATTCATTCCACTAATATCTATTGACCATCTTCTATGTGAGGCATATTGTTCCAGACATTGGAGACACAGCAGTGAAGAAAAATGGACCTGCTCTCACGTGTCTTAGGTCACTGTGGTGGGAGGACAGGCAATAAACTCGTAAAGTACACAGTATGTCAGACGGTGGTAAGTGCTCTCAGTGCGATGGGAAGACACGGGAAGCCACTGGCTGTAAACAGAGGAGGGAAATGACCTCACTTTCTTTTTCAAAGCATCATTCTGAATTCTTTGTTAAGGAGAGAGTGTGAGAAAGCAAGGGCAGGTGCCAGAGGGGCCTGTCACGGGGCTATTTCAGTTAACCAGGTGAGAGATGAAGTGTTAGCAACAGACATGGTGAGAAGTGGTCAGGTTCTGGGTATTTGTTTAGTAGCTTTATTGGGGTAGATCCGGCATACAATAAACTGTACGTACTTAAAAATACAACTTGATAAGCTTTGATATATGTGGTACCTGTGAAATCAGCACCGCCCTGAAGGTAATGGCTCTGTCCACCACCACCACCACCCACCCCCAAAGTCCCCTCGTGCCCTTGGCTTTCCCTCCTGCCTCCTCCTATCCCCAGGCAACCACCGATGTGCTTTCCAGCACTACAGACCAGTATGACTTTTCTGGAATTTTCTATCAATGGCATCATATATAGTACTCTTCTGTGTCTGGCTTCTTTCACTCAGCAGAATTAAGAACTCATGTTGTTGCGTGTATCAATAGTTCTTTTGTTCTTTTTCCTCCTGGAGTATTATTCCATTGCATGGAGGTACCACAATTTGTTTATGCTCTTACATGTTGATGGACATGTGGGTTATTGTCAACATGCCAGGTATATTCTATAAATGTACTTTTTATTTATACATAACAAGACCTAGTAGCAGGTCTGATGACGACTAAAATTTTAAAGAAGGAATGAACATAAATACTTTAAGATACATGCAACAATTGTATATAAAAATGTCTAATTTCTATTGTGAAAAGTCATTTACATTCCTAATACTACTACAGTTTACTTCCAACATTTTATAATGGAATGTAATCTTATAAGGTGAGTGAAAATAAAGACATATCTTCCTGTCATCCAAAAAAAAAAAAAAAATTCCGGGTATATTCTGAGGATAGAGCTGAAAGGATGTGCAGGTGGACAGGCTGTAACTTACTACAGAGAGAGCAGAGTCACGATGACGCCTAGCTTCTTCCCTGGGACTGGGAAGATGGAGTTTGCAATTGCTGAGATGTGAAACCCTGCAGGGTTAGAGCAGAAGGCCTCTAACGCCCAACATACTGCTGAGCACATAGTAGGAGCCCAATACATGTTTGCTGAAGAAAGGATGGGGACAGGGAGAACAAAAGGAAGACATGTGAATTCAGTTTGGGGTGCTGATTGGTAATTCAGGTCCTAAGCTTCAAGCCAAGCTATATATATTCTCTCCTTTTCCACATCCCGCACCTCACTCCTGAAGCCCAGGCAGTCATCATCATAAAGAGACTCCTCGGACACAAAGGAGGCGGAAGGCAGATTCCATTAGAGCAGGGCCCCTTGTTCTCAAATGGCCTGGGTCCAGGAAGCACTGTTTTCTCCCCAGCATGGGGCTGAATGCACAACTGTCCTTCTTTGGTTTCTGAACAATAAGCTTCCAAATTACTCTCCACCTGGCTGATCCACTTGAGACCTACAGGGCCACAAAGAGGCTCCCTCCCCACCCCCATTTACCCTGTCCTTCCCAAATGCTCCAGCTTGAAATGCATCTAAACGCGTTGAGCCCTAGTGTGAACTGTTATTAAAATCCACACACTCCAAAGTTTTCACTGGCAAAAGGCTATAAAAAGACAATTTCACATCAGTAAATACAAATAGCTAATAAACATACCGGAGGGAGGATGCCCAGCCGGACTACACTCAGAGGAAATGCAAATTCCTACAATCTTGAGAAAACATCTTATTCCTATCAAGTTGGCATGATTAAAACAAATGCAAATAAGCTAGTATTGGCAATAGTCTGAGGACGCGGACAGCAATGTACTTTGCTGGTGGAAGTGCAAATTGGTACAAGCATCCCGGAGGAAGTATAAAAAGTGGCCATAGCCTCTGATCCAAAAATTCTATATTTAGGAATTTGTCCTGAGCAAATGGTTATGGATGTCTGTAAAGATATTCATCACATCACTATCTATAACAAGAAATGCACCCACAACCTTAATGTGGACAGAAATGACGACACTGCCCATCAACAGGACAGATAAATGCACGGTGGATAGTCACACAATGAATTATACACCAATGAACAGGAACAGAATAGTGCCACCTGCAACAACATGGATGAATCTCCCAAATGTAACACTAAGTGAAAGACGGAAAAAAGAGTATACATGGAGTATGATTCCATCATATGAAGTTAAAAAACAAACGGGCAAATTTAAACTATATCATTTAGGATGCAAACACTAACGTTAAGATCCTAAGGAAAATCAGTAAAATGATTTCAATAAAAGACAATATAGGGGTTAACTCTAGGGAGGAGAGAGAGTGTGCATACAGGGAGCTCCTGGAGTTTGGCCATGTTTTAGTTTTTGCCCTGAGTGGTAATTAGGCGGGTCCTCAAGTTGCTATCATCCTTTATGCTGTATTTGGCTACCCTTGGTCATTTCACTGCTAAGCAAGATCAGGGAATTAGATTCTTTCAAAGTTTATGATGGAAACAGACACAGAGCAAGGTTTGACCACTTGCATCTAGAAATTCTAACAAGCTTGGCATAAATAATCTGTCCTTAAGATCTCCTCTTTTAGACCTTGAGATCTAAATTGGCTCTACTTTGATGGGACTGTTCTGGAAGATAACAGGGCCACCTCATGTCTGAATTCACTGGAATTTGGCATCACTGAGACAGAGAGAGAGAGAGGGAGAGAACAGGTGATATTTCTTGCTCAGGTTCTGCTCTTTAAAGAAGTTAGTTAAATGAAAATGTGGCTGAGTTTGGGGCAGTGGTGGAGAGAAATTCCCCAGATATTCAGGGAGTCACAGAGTGAGCCATGATATACAGAGCTCTGCTAAGTGCTAAGCATTGTCCTTGACAATGGGGCAGAATTAAGGGATAGCATCTGGCCTTAAGAAACTCATAGCGTAAGGGATGGTGGCAGAAGAGCAATGAAATCAGTGCATTTGGGGAATGAGAGAAAAGTCTGAGACCACAGAAGAAAAATGGAAATGAGGGCATCTCTTTCTTTTCCGAGCCACTGTTTCTATTCTAGCCCAGTGTGGCAGGATTTAGAAACCAACTGGTACCCAGAATAAGAGAACTGCTTCCTTCTTCCTGGTAGGCCTAAGTTCAAACACATGTCGATGCACCTACAGCCTTCTGCTAGGAGGTAACAAGAAGCACTGCTTTAAGGTCTTCAATGTCCTCATTCATTCCCTCAACAAAGTTTCTAATAGGTGTGGTGTGCTGTCCAAGGTACTGGAAATACAAATATTAACCCAGGAGCCCTGCCCCTAGAGATCTAGTCCCACAGAGGAGCAGATGCTGTACAAACCATGTCATGTTCAAAGAGCTTTGATGGAGAAAGCCCAGGAGGCTGAAGGAAAAGCATGAGGAGGACAGGGACAGCTTTGCAGAGAAGGGTCCCTACGAGGTGAATTCTGAAGATGTCAAAGCACATAGGTAATGAGTTCCCTGGGAGAGAAAACTGCTTCATCACCCATATGAAAAAGGCAGATGTTGGGCTAGTCTATCCCCATTCTTGCTTCATGATCATGATCTTGGATGTTCCTTGAGCACTTCCTATGAGCCAACATCCTTGACCTCACTTAAGAGTCACATACACAGCAAACACACAAGGGAGGTCCGGGACTGTCACCTCTGATTTACAGATGAGGAAACTGGCCTAGAGAGTAATTTGCTCGAGGTAACGCAGCAGAAAAAGGCAGGTTCAGAAAAAAGCAGGTAACTTCAGTATGCGTGCTCTTAATCACCACTACATTCTCTCTCACTTTCCAAATCATTGAGGAGAATGGAGAGAGGGAAGTAAAAGCAAGAGTGAGGAATGGCATAGAGGTCAGGAGATCTTGAGATCATCACTTTATGTACATAATCCTGACAAGTCCGCAAAGTAGGTACAATTATCATTCCATTTATAGAGAAGGACAGTGAGGCTCAGAGGGGCGTGGTGACATCCTTCTCCACAGCCACATCCATGTATGCTCCAGCTCTGAGTCCCCACTGCTCAGGCTCCCAACTCCCTGGCTCCAGAAGGTGGAAAATCCCCTTCCTCCCAGGCCTTTGTGGGGAAGCCTTCACTGCCGGCCTCTCTGATGAGGCATCTCATCTCCAGCCGGGAAACGTGGAAGCCACACACCAGCAGCCCCCAGCCCCAGAGTAGGCAAGGCCACTAATGAGATGAGTCTGTTCTGGTGTCTGCCCAGACACCAGCAGACAGATGGAGATGGGATGGGAATCCCAAAATCACTATTTTAGGGCCTCGGAGTGCAGTGCCCAAGTAAGATGACACTTCTGGAGAACGGCAGTGGGGCCCGGCTCTGGGAAGAAAGAACAGGGAAGGGCTACAGGAGGGGAAGGTGGGCCGGTGATGACCATGGGTGAGGAGGGGATCTTCCTCCCCTGAAGGCAGAAAACAGAGATGAGGACTCACTGACCTGATTTTAAGTCCTTGGGAGGGTTGGCGTGAAATTGCTTTGTAAAGTGGGAAGAGCCCAGGGTTTGGGCACAGAAGACATGGTTCCAAGACTAATTTCTCCTTGGAGCAGCTACAAGTATCCTCCTTAATAAAATGGATGTAAAAATTGTCACATCTAACATTGATGTAGGACTCACTATGTGCCAGGCGTTGTTCCAGTGTGCCACATTCCATGATTAACGAGCTTAACCCCTAAACAGTCGTACGATAGGTGGGTCCACCATCATCCCCATTTTACAGAAGAGGAAACTGAGGCTTAGGGGCAACTCAGGTCATAAGTGCAAGACACAGGACTTGACCCTCAAGAAATGCCCTTAGTTACTTTTTTTTGCTGCCACAAGGAAAAATAAATCAGGGTAGCAGCTGCTCCCTACTGAGCACATATCATATCCACCTACTCTCATTTGATTTTTTGGTATTGGTCTCATCAGCCCCATTTAACAAATGGGGCAACTCTAGGGCCTGCAGGTCTGCAGTGATATGCACGGGGTCCCACAGAGGCCAGGATTCCATCCAAGGCCGGGCTGCTTCCAAGCCCACATACACAGCCCCCACACTCAAGGTTCCCCTGTCTGGACAATCATAAAAATCACCTGGGTGGGTACTAAACATTCAGACTTCCAAATAGAGCTGGTCTGGAGTAGGTCCTAGGAACACGTATGTTTGAAATACACCCATGGTGATTCTAATTATCTATCACTTGCCAAAAGCGACACGTTAGAATTACATGAAATAATGAAGGAATGCATTAGTAAACTTCAAAGTGCTATAAAAATGCCATAAAATATGATTTTAATGGTAATATATTTCATTATTAATAACAACAAAACCATTGTAAATGCTGAAGCATCAGTGAATATGTGCTAAGTTCTAATGAGCAGAAAAGCTGAGAAACAGAAGACACAGTCACTGACCTCAAGGAGCTAGCAGTCCAATAATTGAGATAAAGGATGTTTTGGGGTTTTTTCAAGAGTGAGTTGCTAAGGAACGTGTCAAGAAAGACCAAGATAATTCATGCTACTGTCAGCATGTGAAGCCGGTGGAGTTTCAATTACCCATGTACAGAGCAGAAGGATGCTACCGTGTGTCTGAATTCCTTGAATCCACTCTGTCAGAGCGTGAGAAAGAAGGCTGGCGATATTCTAGCCAGCAGGGAGGAGTGGCTATCTTAGACCATGAGCTCAGCACCTGGGCACAGAGGTGGGGGATTCTGTCAGAAATGGGACGGAACTGGCAAAGGAACATGAATGGATTTACTAGTTAGTTGTCTGACAGCGTGTAGGAATTACCCAGTTGTCATCAAGACAGAAAAGAAAAACAAACACTCCAAGCGGTTTAGTATTTTTAACTCAAATTGAACTGCATCTACTCGGCTGGCGTTCTGCTTACGCGTTGATGGAAACCGTGACTTTGTTCTCGGGAACACACATTTCTCTGTCTCCTCCCATCGTACAAGTTACAAGGATGTTTTGGTCGCCTTTCTCTCAGTCCACTGTGATTCACTGAAAAACAGATTTAAAAAAAAAAGATTCTGGGGGTTCTGTCCATTGACAGTCCTGGCAAACCTCTTCCAAATTCCCTAGCACTTTTCCCAGGATCCAAGCAGATATTCTGAACCTGAAGACCCAAAGGAGGGTTCAGGAAACCTGTATTTTTATCAAGATTTCCCAGTTGACTTTTATGTGTACTCAGGTTTGGGAGACACAGGGAATATCAGTGGACTAATTCATTCACTCAACAGTTATTTACTGAGCACCTAGTATGCACTGGGGTCCAACTAAGCCCTAGAGCCACATGGAAGAAAAAAAAAGAGGGTTCCCATGTTCCATCTGCATGGAGTCTAGCATTAAGTTCTATCAACGGAAGGAGCATAAAAGTCCAAGAAATGCGTAAGGTCAATGACAGTTGTTCTATAAAGGACAAGAATGGAGAGCGACTGCGGTCAGCCTCATTTAGATTGGGGGTTAGGTGGTCATTTCGACCAAGACTGAAAAGATTAGGCATAAACCAGGAAGAGAGTGAGGCAGGGGTGAGAATTCAGGTGAGAGGGGAAGGAAAGGCAGCATGAAGACTGGGAGGCTGGAGGCAGAGAGGTCCCCATGGGATGCAGCATTTCGATCAAGGTTAAGGGTGGGAGCAGGGAGAGAGGAGACCAGGGCCAGGTTAGCATGTGTCAGGAGTTCCGATTTGATCCTAGGAGGCGGTGGGAAGCTGCTGGAGGGTTTTAAGCAGAAAGTGATATGATGTGAATTTACAGCCTTTCAAAAACATCACAGGGCCTCCTCCTCCCCTTGCGCTATTTTAATCATGTCATGCCCATGGATCAAAGTCCACTCTGCAATACGGAAGACCTGATTCCATTGCAGAGTCACGGGAGAAAAACTAGCGAGGAATTGGAGTCTCCAACCTCCTCTCTTATCACCTCTCCTAGAAGGTGGACAGAAGTCCCTCTTTAAGCTGAGCATGGGGTCACAGGGCAGGAAGAGGAACCCCACCAGTGTTGCACCCTGCCTCCCTCCTACTGCCTTTTCAGTTCCACACCTGCTAGAAATCAATCAGAGCTATCTTCTCCAGAGAGCAAAGTTATCAAGTGCCCACTGCACAATAAACTCCCAAGAAGAGTCTCTCCCTGGAGTCCCCTGGGGGAATGGCCATTCTGGGCTGGAGAAGAGCAGAGTGCCCTGGGACTGGGGGTGACAAGTGTTTAGGATGCTGTGGTGGACGTCCTGTTTCATCTGCTCAGCGCCCAGGCCTCCTCCTAGTTTGGGTGAGGTTGACTCTAAACCTGGCTCTAAGACTGGGGATGGCCCAGGACTGGCCACTCAGATGTTCACATAACCCTGGTCTTACTAATTAACTCGATGATGGAGTTATGGCCCAATCAGAACCAAGGAGACGCTATTCTTTGACTTCTGGGGAAATGCTGGCCAGGGAGAGTACCGCCCTCCTTTTTAATGGGTTTGCTGAAAGGACAGGACATGAGCCTGGAGCTGCTGGTGGCCTTCTTGTCACCACAGGGGACAGCCTACCTGAGAATGGAGCCCACATGGAAGAAGTAAAGAGCTGAGATGCGGGAGAGAAAGAGCAGGATGTGAGGGTGTCACGTGAGCCTAGAGATCCAGCTGGAACTACTGGTGGTTCCACTGCGTGAATAAATAATTAAATATATATATATATTTGCCCAATTCTCTTTGAGTTGGGTTTCTGGGTCTTGCCACGCAGAGTCTCAACTTTTACAGAAGCATTCTCTCTCCTTTCCCAAACTCTCACTGCACAGGCTCAGCAAGATTTGGGAATAAATGAGACAGAGGTGGGTCACGCCAAGGAGTGTTACACTGGCTGTCTCCCTTCAGACGTGAGTTAACAGATGTGAGTCAGAATTCCCACGAATGGGAAAGGAGAGAAGAGTAAGGAATGATGCAGTTGCGGCAGGCATGATTCAGACTAAACTCCTGGGAAAGAGGACCGTTCCTCCCAAAAGCCTTTCTGTGGTCCTTCCCTTAAATGGAGCAGGAAGCTCTTCCTCAATTCAACGGTCTAGGGAGGGAGGGAGGGAGGAAGAGAGGATGGGAGGAAGAGGAAAGAAAGGAAGACAGAAAGAAAGAAAAGAGGGAGACAGGGAAAAAGATTCTTTCCCAAATCAACAGTTCTCTACCCCGACCACAAGCTAGGGAGCTTTTGAAAAATACTGACGCCCAAGTTCTACCTCCAGAAATTCTGATTTAATTCATTTTGGGTGGGAGGAAATACTAGCATTCTTTGAGAACCACTGAGTAGTACTGGTGTCGCCCCTGTGTGGCCCTTGGACCTGAAGCAGCCGCGTCACCTGGGAGCTTGCTGGAAGCGTGCAATCTCAGGCCCCATGGTGGACCTGCTGAATCCAAATCTGCATTCTCACCTCATCCCCAAGTGATTCCTGTGAGCATTCAAGTTCAAGAAGTACTAAGATGCAGGGACTCCAGCTTCAGTTCTGGGGAGAAAGCTGGCACAGCCCTGCGCCCTGCAGCACTGACGGTGTCTAGGAGGAGCCGTCTGCCCTGGGGGAAGGGCAGGTGTGGCTTCAGAAGCGGAGAGGAGAGGACGACCGGTGCGGACCGCATCCAGGACGGGCTGACCTCGGTCAGTGCCCCCACAGCCTCCCTGTCGCAACCTGTTCGTCCAAGACAACTCGCTGTGCTGTGTACGGGGCGCTTAACTCACCCACAAACAGAGCAGCCCAGCCACAACTCCGGAGCAGCGGCATATAATTACACCGAGAAAATCATTTTTACGTTTCATTAGTGCTGTTTAATAGAGACGGTCTGCTCCCAGGTGTGACAGCCTGGGTGACAGGCTGGATTATCCACGTCCCCTTTCTACCAGCCAACGTTAATGTGCCTGTGAATCACCCGGAGATTCTGATTCAGGGGATGGCGGGGGCGGGGGGGCTCCTGCCTCTCTAACCAGGTGGTGTTGATGCCACTGGTCCTTTGAGTATCGAGAAGGCCTCAGACTCCACAGATACACCCAGAAAGCCCACCTGGAAACCTTCCTGGGGTGAGGGTTTTCTCCAGCGTGGTCTCATTTAGTCCTAATGATGCTGTAGGGTGAGGCTGTTTAAAAAGTATTCCCATTTTCCATCTGAGACAACCAAGGTTCAGAGTCCACTCCAACCTCAGTCAGCTGAATTCCCAAATCAGCTGTGCAACAGAATCTCCCAGGGACTTTTTCAAACCATGCTCAAAATACACTCCCTGGAGGATTTCGATTCTGAGGTGGGTTCAGGAAGATGTATTTTTAAAAGGTCCTCGAGCAATTCCAGTGCAGCTAGCGAGTGGCAGGCCCCTGGGGATTACAGATGAAGCTGTCACTGCCTGTCCAAAGCAGCTCAGAGGAACTCGTGTGCTGCCCACTTTCTTTAAAGAGTAACTGAGTAACTGCTTCTTATTTTCTTTGTGTCCTTGACACCTAGCCCCATACCTGCCAAAAAAGCAACGGCTTAATAAGAGTTATCACCTCTAAATGAACTGAGAAACGGATGGCGGATGGATAGACGCACGTTGCGGTGGGGGAAGAAGGGAGGGAGGAATCAAGCTGGGGGTTCCTTGAGCTTGGCATTCACCCACCAACCTGCATCGAGTCCTTAGATGCATTTTTTAAGATCACAGATATAAAATAACAGGTACTATCTTAGCAAGTCAGCAATTCAAGATGACATGTCTGTGTTCACAAGATGCACTGAAACTCTTATCAACTAACGGACAACACGGGCAGGGACTGATGGAGCAGGGAGGGGAGCCGGACGCTGCCCAAAGATGTGGAAGGAGGGTGTCAGCCTCTACGCCAACCAGCGTGACTCGCCCCCGCGCTGTGCGGCATTAACCTGCAGCCATGGCCTATCTGCAGAGAGCAGGCTTCCCTGACCCCTGGGCTCATTCCCACCCCCCTACCCCGCCCTTACATATTCGCCGTCTCTCTCGTTCTCCCAGTCTCCTTCTTGACCTCGCCTCCTTTTTATCTCCATGTCCTGCCTTCCTGTCTGTCTTGCTCCCTCTGGGATCTTAGAACCTTCTTTTCAAGGCTCCAGGCTCCCTGCCTCCACCTTTCTCTAGAGGTGACTTTGGGACCACTTTGTCATCAAAACCCATCCAGCCGCCATCAAGAGTGCAGACCCAGCTTTCAGCACAAGCATGAATTAAGTGAAGGTGGTCTTCATATTCCCACCATCCCCAGCCCTGTTGGAACTCAAGCTACCCTTTTCCCACCTCCTCATTCAACAGCCATCTCCCCATCCAGTCCCATGGCTTCCAAGAGCATATCTGCACTGATGATTCTGAAATTTATGTCTTCCATCTCAGCTCATCCCTTGACCTGCAGGCTTGCATATCCCACTGCGTGATTAGGATGTCCACCTGGGACTCCAGCACAGCTCTGAAGCTTACCATGTCTAAAACCAAACCTCTAACTCTCCTCCACTCTCTTCCCACGCTCCTCCGCACCTCAGTTACAAGACCAGCATTTGCCCAGTTGCTCAGTCATCCATGACCACTTCCGTCTCTCACTCCAAGAGGAAATTCTTCAGCCAATCCTGAGAGCTCAACCTTCACGATACATCTCAAATCTGACCCCTTCTTCCAGCCCCGCTGCTACCACCGTGGTCCAAGCCAGCACCTCCTCTCTGCTGGATAATTACAACACCCTCCTCACTGGTCTTCCGGCTTTTCCTCTTGCCTCCCACTACAGTCAGGCTCCATACAGAGGCCAAAATGAGTTTTTCAAAATAGATATCAGCTCACCTCACTCATCTGCTGGAGACCCTCTCAAAGCGTGACGTCCACCATACAGACACCCAACCGTGGCTTCCAAGGGTCTACACAACCTGGTTCCTGGCTAGGTCTTCAATCACACTTGCTGACAGTACTCTTGACTGTTTCTGTCCAACACCACGCCACCCCACCACCCCACCACCTCTCTGCCTTTGGACTTCCTGCTGGTCTAGTCTTCACTCAGAAATTCACGTAGTTCACTCGCTGCTTCAGATCTTTGCTCAAATATCACCTCTCCAGAGGGTGTTGAAAGTGATACCCTACCCCTCCTGCCCCGCTGCCCCTGCCTCGCTGTCCATATGACTTTCACCGTCTCATTATATTTATACACACACACACACCGCTACTCACACGTGTATTTGTTGATTGTCTGTCTCCATCCAACAATATGAACCTCAGGAGACCTTTTCTGTGCTGATCTCACCTGTATCCCTCATGCCATGGACAGTGCCTGCAGCATAGTAGTTATTTACCCTCACTGTTGAACAAATGGGTGACCTGTCTGTCCCTACCTTGCTCAGCAAGGTGTTATCTGAGTTATAAGAACCAGGCGTTGTCCCTTAGCATGTAGCTCATTGTCCTGGCATCTTGCTTTTCAGCAGATTACCTGATAAATGCTTGCTACCGCAGAGCTTGTTAAATAAGTAATGCAACATTCACGTCCCAGAATTCTACGTATTCTTACCCCATCTTTCTTAAAAAGCCATAATGCCTCTAGAAAAGAAGACAAGGAGGGTACACCCAGAACTGAGAATGAAATCACCTCTGCGTCTTGAGATTATGGCTAAAGGTTGGTTTCTTCACTGGCTTTGCTCCATTTTTTAATTTTCCACGATGAAAATGCATCCCTTGTGCAATCAAATCCAATTTTTAAAAAAATTTCACTGTGTTCTTGTTTAGAGGTAAAACAACGAATCGTTTAAGACTCTGAGAGACGCTGTGCTGAGACCTGGATTCTCACCTCTGCTCCTCAGGCTGCCTCAGACACGTCACAGTTTCTCGGGACTCAGTTTACTCCTCTGAAAAATGGGGGCATCACCTGGTATTCTGGATAGAGAAGTGTGATGAGGCTCCCATGGCAGTGTCTCCACACAAATATCCGGGAAACAGTAGCACACTTTGAGGGGTTAGCACTAATGAACTATTTCCAGGGCACTGGTGGGGATTATAACACTTAGTCCCTACTTAGCAAAGACGTGCGCACATCCCCGCTTCACCCAAAAGCCTTGGTGGAAATGTAGGAGTGGAGGGAGGCAAGTGGAGAAACCAGTTCTTCATCAGGCAGCCCCTTTGTCCCCTCCAGGTTACCATTAGCTAAGTGACCACCCACTGTTTATGGATAAGACCTAGGTTTCAGGGTATTCTCCTGAAATGACCCTTCCAGGGAGGAGAGATACAGAGGAGCTCAAGGAGGAGATGGAACCAAGTAAAACCCCCTTCCTTTCCTTTTCTTTTTCCCTTCAAGTCAGATCCCGATTCCCAACTGTCCCCCATCACCTGCCCAGACACCCCCCCCCACAAACACATGCATATAACTAAACAGCCTTCATTTCGCTTGTGATGATTTCCCCTTTAAAAATAAAAGTGGGTCTGAGAGTCTGTGATATTTTGCTCAAATCGAGCTGAGTGCTGCCGACAAAGGATGACGGCAGCCCCAGGCACTGGCTCATTACCCTTTCCTAATGTCTCCACCACCATCTCAGAGGAGAAGGCTCACTGGGCAGCCACCAAATGAGAACTCCATTAGGGCTCCTCCCCATGACAGGGGCCTCAGTCTCCCTATCTGTAAAACCAGGAGGCTAGACTGGAATGAGGAAGCGGACAGTTACGTATCTCATATAGATCAAGTGTTTGAAATACGAAAGAAACCAGCCCGAACCCTTATCCCACAGGCAGTGACAGACCCAGCGCCCTTCCCAAGTGGCCCGGGGACCTGTAGGAATGGGGATGAAGGCTGCATTTCTCCATCTCTGAGTTCCCCAGTTTGCCAAATTTGGTTTAGTTTACAGGTCATCAGTTTAGCATCCTACAGGCTCTCTCGGTTTTCCCATATTATATAACATCTCATACTGGACGCTCCCCTATTCCTTCATTCCCGTAAATGCCACCAACACAAGTCTCTGTATGTAAAACAGACTGTTACTTTCAGTTTTGGTCAACAAACTACTTAAAATTGGGAATGCGGTATACTGAGCTTTGAAATCCTCTCCACCAGCACGAGGTCCCCATGTCTTCCCTTCTGTCTGAGGGTCAGCTATCCGTCAGGTGGTGCAGCCTCTCCTCCCTACAAGCCCCTTTCATTCCCTCTCTTCCCTTCTCACCCATGACCTTGAAGTCCTATTAATTATGCAGAGCAATTTAGTTCTGTTTTGCTGTGTTCTTACAGCTTATGCTTCTCAGGGCCTGTCTTCAACACTTAAAATAGCCTAGAAAAATACATTCCAAGACAAAGACTGTTTTTTTCTCTAAAAGGGTTCTGATAGTAAACTGTGTACAGCTTTTCTGACCCCTGCTCAAATACCTGCCATAAATCCCTAGTACCATGCCTGAAGCAGACATCACCAATCAATCTCACCATTATTTGCCACTAAAGGCGTCTCTTCCCAACAGAGAACTATAAGCAGCCACCACTGATCAATTACAGCTGCCACCCTAAGTGCAACCTTTTTTGGCAAATTCTGAGCCCCAGGTGACCTCAAAGTTTCCTTCCAGCTTTGGCTTTCAAGGGTCTGGTGAGACTAGAATATTCACTGAATAAAACCAGCTGAGGACATCATTAGTCCATGGAAATGTTGCAGGAACTCTGAATCGGATATACTCCGACCTCAGACTTCCCTCTTCCCTCAGCTCCAATAGTCTGCCACAGATCTGCAAGTGGCCCACATTTGATTATTCCTTGGGATTAAAATATAAAAGATCATGGTTAAATAAGAATAGCACGACCTCATTCTCTAGAATGGTGTCGCCTCATCCTTTTCTTTGAGTTGACTTCCTCCGAGTCAGCCTTCTGGGCTCGGCTAAAATGTCACTTTCTTCAAAAAGACATCTCTGCGACCTCCCCCTCCAAAACAGAGATCAGGTCCCCCTCCCCTCACTATGAGCCCTTATAGCACCATGCCACTCACCTCTGTAAACTTCATCATCATTTAATTCTATCATTATTACTTGTCCACCTTCGTATGGACTCCAGCCCTACCACCAAGACGTGCCTGCACCTAACAGATGCTCAATCAGTATTTGCTAAATGATGAATTGATTACTGATTAATTAATATCTACTTTCTGGGGTGGCTGTGAGACTTCGAGATGCATGCTGTATATAACGTGTTTAGCAAAGTGCACGTGTTCCACAAAGGACAGTAATAAAAGTATGACTGATACAGGGTTCTGCACCCTCTCTCTATACAGCGTCTCAGTTAGTCCTCACAAAATCACACATGAAGGCACTGTGATTGTTCCCAGGCGGTAAGAGAGGAAACTGGAGCTCGGAGAAGTAAGTGAAGGGCGCCAATGCTGCAAAGTGGCACCACTGAGATGGGTGCCTAGGCAGCTTAGCCTCAGAGCCTCCGCCTGAGGGTGGTCCAAGAGGGATGGGGGAGGGCCTCAGGGTAAGGACTGGAAGGTGAGGGAGGGCCCCACTGGAAGGGAAGGGCCAGTGCAGTAGACTGGCTGAGACTTGAGCCTTCGAGTCAGAACAGCCTGAGCTCCCATCCCTCTTGCAGCCACTTCCCAGCTGGGTGCCTTGGGCAAGTGATTTAACCTCGCTGAACCTCAATGTTCTCCTCCATAAAATGGGGGTAGTAAGACCTGTATCTGTCATTGTATGACGTTGATGAAACAAGATCCTATTAGCAAAGCACTTGGTACACTGCCTGATGCATTATATAGTTCTCATAAAAACAGAACCAAATTATTCCTTCCTCCTCATGCTCTTCTCTTCCCTCTCCCATCTTCCCCTATCCCCCTCAGTGCTTGCATATGCCATTTGAGTCTTAGAACATAATCATTTTTAAGTGGGTAAAGGAGCTAAGTAGAGGCTTCTTGACCCACCACCCAGTGGTATGTGCATTTGGAGGAGAACTGGGGTTTTTTCCCTTAATGCTTTGAAACAAAGAGAGCTTACTGGGCACAATGAATTGTTCAAACTGCCAGAGATTTGAAAGTGGAGGGGTAAACAGATGCTGCTTGGAGCACTGTGCTCATTAACTCAGAGAAAGGATGCATTTCCTATGCATGATTAACTCCCCATCGTCAGTGATTTATACAGCAGATGATCATATGAGAATTCATTATTCCACAGACGGAGTCTGGGCACTAGGCATTCAGCCTCCCTGGGACAGCTCTGTTCCCTAAAATTCCTGGGGTGTCTGTGGTTTGTGCCTTGACCCAGGAAGATGCTGTTTGTTTCTGGCCCAGTTCTCCCAAGGGCTCTAAAAAGGGCAGTGATCCAAAGCGGCCCAGGAGGGAGCCACAAGACCTCCCTCTGCTCCATGACTGGAAGGGATCCGGAACCCAGCTGTCTTTGGTCTCCATTATGTCTCACCATTGCTTACAGGAACACCTGTACATTGGAATACAAAGCCAAGAATGGCAGGGCTCATATTCAACAGAGAAAGGGCCAAAAAAAAGAGTCAGCCTCACAGATTTCAAGCTCTAGAGAGATATGTCAAGTATTAACTGAGCACCTACTATGGTATTACAAATCCAGAACATCATAGCCTTTTCTCCCTACATTGGATGGACAATGTCTTCCTCGAAGGTTACGTGAGTACCTTTGATGCTGAGTTAGCAGGCAAAATCTGAGGGCTCTCCACTGCCCTTGCCTGCCAGAAAAGGGTAATTCTACTGCAAGGGCTTTCATTAACCATCAGTGGCACAGAGGCCAAAGGATCAGGGACCAAAAGTATTCCAGAGGGAGATCTCTGCCCTCCGTGACGTCCAGTCAAATAGCCTTACATCGGTCACCTTGAGCCAGGCTTTGCTGGGAAGATGGTGCTCAATTAGACACATTCCCCACCCATGAGGAGCAGTGATGGTGTAGGGACCTGGAGAATTAGGGGACAACGTTTCCAAATGTCCCTTTCTAGGTTTTTCTGTGATGAATTCTTTACTAGGGACTCATAAACAAGGGAAAAATAAGAACCACCCTTGCATGAATTTTCCATAGAACTAAATTTATTTCATTATTAAGATGATTCCTTATTTTGAAATAATGCCCTTCCTTCCCCTTTTCTCTTTTTCTGTTTAAACGAATTGCTTTTATGAAATGATGGTGGTGATAAGATTTGAGTGTTTCAAGGTCTTTTGGGCAAAGTCAAAAGTTGCTAAATCTATGTCAGACACCCCCCCCCCTTTCAAGTGCTATTGGTTCAGGAAATCTCTAAATTGGGCACCTACAGCTATATATAAAAGCAGTATAGATAAAACTCAGCAAAGAGGGTGAGAAACTTCATTTGGGTGAAATCAAGAAAGGCTTCAAAAGAGCTGACATTTGGGCTGAGACTTTAAAGATGGATGGGCTTTGTATACCCAGAGTTTGAGGTAGATTTGAAAGGGCACTCCAAGAGGGGGACACAGCTGGAACAAAGGCACCGGGATGGGCACAGAATCCTGCAATGAGTCAGGCTGCAGGGATAGCACAGACCTCGTTTGTAACCAGAGTAATGGATTCCAGACTGTGAGCCACCGCCTTCTAGAGGGCTGTAGAGGTATTGCAAGGTGCCTGCCAATTTTCATACCAATTTGCCAAAGCCTTAGCCCTAGCACGACTACTTTTCAAGTGTCTGTAGATCTACTTATTCAAACACATTATTGAATTCATACATGCATTGGTCAACAAATGTTTTCTCGAGCAAAGTATACTAAAATATCAACTATAATTATGTCAATCTATGATTTTTTTTTTAATGTCAAAAAGGGAACCTCAGACTATTCCCTAAGCATTCATTCATCAGGTATTCACTGAGGGCCATATGTGCCAGGCATATGACACAACTTGCTGTGCTTAGCAAGATCTGGAGGAGGGAGGCCGGTGAGGAGGATGTTGCAACTTGGATGACAGATGAAGAAATGACTTAGACTGGAAAGATAGCAAAAGAAAGGATGAAAAGTAGCCAGACTAAGGCATATTTCAACAGTAGAATAAACCAGACTTGCTGGTGGATTTGATGGCTGGGGGGTCAGAGAAAGAGGAATAAAAAAATTACTTCTGGGATTTTAGCCTGGATGACTGGTTAGATGGTCATATGAGAAAATGGGAAAAGGCTGGAAACCACTGGACAACAGAGTGGGGCTTGTGAAGGTGGGGGTGAGAGGGTCACTGGAAATAATCCTGGAGGTCAGATCAAGAGGGTTGGGGACCTTAAATGCCAGAGCAAGAAGTCTAAATATTCATAAGTGAAGGCACTTTCTTTAACCATCCCAAAAAGTCAGCAGCTTGGAATCCATGAGAATGCTTAGAAGAGATGCTCTTCATTCAACTCCTCTTTCTGAGTACCAGCTGTATACAAGACACCACACTTGGCATCACGGGGAACACAAAGATGACAAGACATAATTTCTGCCCTGAAGGCACCATCAGCTGATCAAGTGAGTCTCAAGACTTGCAGATGAGAAGAGCAAGTGTCCTGTCTTTGAACAGTGGCATAATAAGATAGGCTCTGGTGGGAAGCTGGGATTCTGGAAGGTGCCAAGATCTCTATGAGGAATCGGTTGGAAATATCCTAAGTTACATCAGGGTGGGTCTTCCTTGCATCTTTTTGTCAAAAGGTTCATCCTCATGCTACATAAAAACAGGCTTGTTTGTTCAGTTCCCACTCTGCAGCCTTACCCTGACAACTGAAAGGGACCCCACTGGTGCACCCAACCCTGACACCCTTTTCTAGCCCAATGCATCCATCACCCAGAGGCGGCGAGTACGGGCTGCTCGGCTCACATCTGCCCTCGGGGAGAACTGCTCTCAAACAGGAGCCACCTAGCTTAGAAAACCCACTTTGGGCACACCCCTCCCCAAGGCATCCTGTATCCAATGACTAACTGACCTGGAGTTTAAAAAGGCTCACCCCATTGCCTCAAGGCAGGATCAGTTCTGCAGCTCAGTCCATACTCTCGAGCCCCCTGTGGGATCAGGCTGTAGTCAGTCTCCAGTTGAGATCACATCCTTATTTAATTCCTTCTCCTGCGCTTTCCTGCCTCCCTCACTCCCTTGCTTCCAAGACCTCAGCCTATCACATGCATGAAAACCCCAGGGAACCCAACCTCAGATATCAACTCTGCACTTTACTCTCGAACACAATGCTATTGTTAACAATAGCTAACATTTCTGAGCTCCTACTATGTGCCAGACAGCACGAGAAGTGCTTCATGCACCTTACCTTCTATGATCTCAAAGTTCAACATCATTGCATCCATTTCACAGATGAGAAAACTGAAGCCCTGACAGGTTATTATGAGTGGCATCCCTAACTAGTTTCCTCCGGCCTCTCAGAAGGAACCCAGATCCAGGGGGCTGCACTGCTGTTTCTGCAAAATCATCGCTTCCTCCACTTACATGTTCCTCTGAGCATCTCTTCCTCCTACCCTCTGTTCGCTTCTCATGCCCACCCTCCTCTGAAAACCACTGGTCAATTACATGGGTTTCATTGTTTAAGATCTCCTAGGGCAGAAAATTCAATTGATTGCCGTCTATTTTAGTTTTCTCTCAGAATGGCTTTTTTAAATTGGCAATAAGCACTTTAGTTCTCTCAAGAATTGTTCATTCAACAAAATGTTCCTAGCATTTTTAATAGTTATGTGTTGAGGGGAGAGAGGATGTCCCACAGCCTTCTCTTCCAGGTGCTCAAAATAATTAAGGAGATACGGGTCTGCTGTACAATCACAGAGGCTTCTCTCTCCCAGAGAATCAAGCCTCATTGCCAACAGAGTCAAAGGGTGAATACTGTGAAATCCTAAACCTTTCTCTGAAGGAAGGGGCATAAAAGAGTGAGGATGACTTACTTAAACTGGCCATCTCTAAAAAAAAAGTCGGAGGAGAGGGTATGGTGGTCATAGCTGGAGGCAGAGGGAAACAAATAAGAAACAAAACTACATGCTTTGCATAGGCTGTTTCTTCTGTCTGGAATGTTGCCTCTCTTTCTCCAACTACTGAACTCTTATTCATGCTTCAAAACCCATATTAAACATCATCACCTCTAAGATTTACATGAGCTTCTCCAGCCCCCAACATAGTCACTGACTTCTGTGGACGTACAGAGTACAATCCACTTGGAGAACATGGAATGGCAGGTTCTTAATTAAGAGCTCATTTCTGGGTGAGATAACCCAGGATCAAATTCTCACTCCATCACTCCACTGGCTGTGCGACTTTTTGCAAATCATTCAACTTCTCCAAGCCTCAGTTTCCACATCAGTAAAATGCTAGTGCACACAAACAACATGATGCCTGGAACGCGATAAATGCTCAGTAAAATGGTAGCAAATTTCTTCATTACTATCATCATGATCACTCCCTCCTCTGAATTCCCCTAAGCACAATTTTTCTGTTGTCCATTCCATTAATTTTCTATTTACTCTAGATGGCCTTGCTTTGTTAATCAACATTTCATGTGTGCATATCTCCTCTCCTTAACTACACTGCAAGGTCCCTGGGGGACAAGAATGCATCTTATACTTCTATATCTTCCACAGCTCCAATAACAGTGCCAAACATGTAGTATGTGCTCAAATATTTGCTGAATAAATTCTTAAAGCTTTGGCTACAAGAATAGGTGCTTATTTTGCTTGGCAACAGAGTAACATTTGTATTTACATTCTGGTTTCTAAGGCTAATTTGATGTGGGTCTTATAATCATAAAAACCCCTCTAAACTCTCCCCTAATAATGGCAGAAGCCATCAATTAAATAAGCCATTAGATGTATCAACAATCTATTAATCCGCTCTTAGCAGAGGGACACTGGTTGATTTCTCAGCTGTCTGGCTGCACAGAGGAATTAGATTTAACGGTAATATTCAGTGTGGTTTCCAGCTCTCCATCAACACTGCTTACTCTATGAAATGAGGATTAGATGATAATGTAGCTAATATACATATGGAGATAGAGAAAGCCATGCAAATCGCATCAAACTCAGTTCCTGGCATACTGTGAAGCTTTGATACATGGCGGCTCTCGAAATATGGGGAGATAGATCTTGAACTTCTAGCCTCCAGAACTGTGAGAGAATGCATTTCTGTTTTCTAAACCACCCAATTTGTGGTACTTCGCTGCAGTGGAAGCGGATAACTGAAAGGATGTTCAACTCTGGGTCTGGCACTTAACAGCTGTATGACCTTGGGCAAGTCATTTGATCCCGTTGATAACCAGTTTTCTCATAAGCAAAACAGGGGGGAAAAAAAACATCTGCACTGCAGAGCTATTATGAGGACTGAGTGAGCTAATATGCACGATATGATAGCTGTCCGGATTGGCACAGGTGACACAGGGCAGAAAAAGAGACAGAGCATCTGTCCTCCTGAGGTACACAACCTAGGGGAAGACACAAATACTCAGGTAGGACAAGAGGATAGCAGATGCTACGACAGAAGGCAGTACACAGGACTGAGAGGACACAGGGAGGCAGAAGACTAGCCAGGGCTCGTGTGCTGAGGTCACTGAAGGCTCCCCGCAAAGAGGGGAGTGCTGGCCAGTGCCCGACTTCGCGCCCTCCCTTCCATCATCGTCTGTGCGCTGGTGCTGACCTGCCACTACATCCCTGCTCCACCAGCTGCATCCCTGGTCGGTCTTGTAAGATGTAAGCCAGGTGGGAGGAGGCTGTGTGATTTCTAGGACCGCCACAGCGAAGTACCACAAACTGGGTGGCTTAGAAAACAGAAATGTATCCTCTCGTAGCTCTGGAGGCTGCAAGTGCAAGATCGAGGTGTCGGCAGGGTGGGCTCCTTCTGAGGGCTGACAGCGTCTGTCCCACGCCTCTCTCCTCGTTGCTGGTGGGTCGCTATCAGTTGCTGGCGGGTCGCTATCAGTTGCTGGCATTCCTGAGCTGGTAAAAGCATCGCCCTCATCTCTGCCTTCACGTCCTCATGGACCGTGTGTGTGTGTGTGTGTGTGTGTGTCTCCAAGTTCTCCCTTTTTACAGGGACACCAGTCATTCTGGATGAGGTTCACCTCAACTAATTACATCTGCGATGACCCTAGTCCCAAGTAAGGGGTACTGGGGGTACTGGGGGCTACGACTTTACTGTATGAATTTGGGGGTGGGGATACAATTCAACCTTTCACGAGGGCAGAAAGGATTGCTCCTTCCAGTCTGCATCCTGTTCCTGACAGTGTGACTAGTTCTCCCCTGACCCTGGGTGGTGCCAGTTGGTTCCAGAAACAGAAGTTAGCCCCTGTGTCCAGGTGTTTCTCCTGGAAACCCCTTCATTATGCCCCATCAGAGTCACCAGTATCAGCTGGCCAGGGCCACCCCCTCAGAGGCAATCTCCTCCCCAGGGGGACCCTCCTCCAAATATGTAGATTCTAAAACTCAGCCTCTCCCCTTTAGGGGTGAAGGGCAGCCTCTCACATGCCCCCCAGTGATCCCTGCCCCCTGATATTTGTGTCTTTGTGTAACCCCCTGCCCTGGAGTGCAGGAGACACTTGCTGACTCGCCTGACGGGATGTCACTTCAGAGATGAAAGAGTAAGACTGTGGCCTGCATCAAGGGTATTCTGGTTTGCTCACTTGATCAGATGAAGCCAGGAGCCGTGCTGAGAGCTTCCCTTTGGACAGGTCCCTGGGGCAATGAACTGAGGGAGGCCTTCAGCCAATAGATAGTGATAAACACAGAGCTTCAGTCCAACAGCCCACGAGGAACTGACTCCTGCCAACAACCACTCAAAAGACCTTACAAGCAGATGCCTCCCCAGTCCAGCCTTCAGATGAGACCCCAACCTTGGCTGCCACCTTGACTGCTGTAATGAGAGACCCTGAGGGAGAAGATCCAGCCAAGTCGCACCCAGTTTCTGGACACACAGAAAATATGAGATGATGAATGGTTGTTTTAAGATACTGAGCTGTGGGGTACTTTGTTATGCAGCAGTGGATAACTAATCCACTGCAGCGACTATCTCTGTGACCTCAGTGTTCCCTTTTTATCTTTTCCATCTTCAAGTAAGTGCTTAACCAATGCCCTATTAAATTCTCTCAGTTCAGTTAACTCCTTTGATTTCTATTTTCCTGATTAGATACCAACTGGTACAAGATGACATCTAAGTTGTGACCTTGAGGACAAATGAGAGTGAGCCAAGCAAAAGGATGGGAAGAGTGTTTCAGGAAGAGGATACAACATAGGCAAAGGCCTGGGAAACATTTATTCTTTAAACACATTCATTAAGCACCACCTACTATGTGCCAGGCCCTGTCCAAGGAATGAGATTACAAGTGAGAGAACAAGGTCCTACCCTCATGAAGACTGCACTGGCATGTTCAGAATAAGGCAGCAATAGGACAAAAGCCAAGACCGGTACATCAGAGAGAGCCTGGGGGACACGTGCATCCCATTAAGATAGGAGCGCTTGGCGTTCTTAATTTAGGCATGACGTGAGTAACCACCTCCCAGCTTCAGCATTTTCAACGGAGACGCAAGGATGACAAGCTCTCCCTCCCAGGACTGGAGCATCGACCAAATGAGCTTTGGGGGGGGCCTTCACGTAGATTTGTGCAGGAGGCAGGGCTCGACTTCTGTTGAGACACAGGAGTCCTACTTTAATCACTGGCACTCCCCACTCAGAATGATCCAAGCTCTTCATCTGCCCATGCGGCCAGCGGCCCTCTGTTGGCCTGGAGTTGGCTGCAGACAAGGCCCAGGTTAACAGGATTAAACAAAGAGCCTGTTGCTTCTGGCTCCAGCCGGCGGGTTGCTGGTCATTGATAAAAACAGGCTGTAATACAAAGAGCAACCCCCCTATGGCTACCCACCCCATAGATCATCAGCTACCAAGGGTTATTGAATTACCTTTAGAAGACGGATGACACCAAGCCGGAAGGCTGCTTGAGAAGGTTTCCCTTTGAATAATTCTGTGAAGAAAGCTGGGTTTGAGAAATGGGTCTTTCCACCAGCTCAGCCCCCTCCATGCCGTCTCCACCAGGTGCTTTCAAGATAAACACGTTTCCTTCTGGGCTGCCAGAGTATCTGCGACAAAGGAAGAAAACTTGCTGCCAGGCTCCAGGAAAGCATCTACTTCCGCCCAACGCACAAAAGGTGGTTTTGTTTTATTATTATTATTATTCATTTTTTCTGCTACTAACCATTAACAATAGCTATGATGTTTTAAGCATATTCTATGTGCCAGGCAATGTGCAAAGCATTTGAGATCATTACATCCTTAAACAGCCACATGAGGCAAGTCGTGTTACTGTCTCCATTTGATGGATGAGAAAATTGAAACTCAGAGAGGTAATGTGACTTCCTCAAGGTCACACAGCTAGTCAGTGTTGGAGCTGAGACTCAGACCCACACTCTTAACAGGAATCAGCAAACATGCTCTGTAAAGGGCCAGACAGTATTTTGGGCTTTGTAGGTCATCCAGTCTCTGTTCCGTTGCAACTAGTTCCCTCTGTCCTGGTAGTACAAAAGCAACCATGAATAACGCATAAACAAATGGGCGTGGCTGCATTCCAATACAGCTTTATTTACACAAACAGGCAGAGAACCTGATATGACTGATGAACCATGACCAACTATGACAACCTCTACTCTTAGTGGTTACATGGCACTACCTCCACATTTGGACTTTTGCAGTTTCCTTCACTTCTCTATTTCCACATCGAAAACATGCTGGCTCCTCGTGGAGTTACTTAGTTTATTCAGTTCATTTATAATTCCTCGATGGCCTTCTTGAAGGCTCTAGCTTTAAGGAAAACAAAGAGATTCTGCAAGGTGGAGAAGCAGGATGTGTAACAGATTTCAATCATTCGTTGTATCAGTGAGGAAAAGACTCATTACGCTGCAGTAACAATAAACCCCCAAATCTCGGGGACTTAGGAAAGGGCTTCTCAGCCTCGGCACTATTGATTTTGGGGGCTGGATGATTCTGTTATCCTGTGCACCGGTGAAAAAGGGGTGAAGGGGGATGGCTGGGGAAGCCTTTCCCACGGGAGTGACGAGAACTCTAAAGGGTGTGTGGGTATCAACTAGGTACAGAGGAGGGGGAAAGAATTGTAGGCAGAGAAGTGGGGAGGAGCCTGCCGCCTCAGGAGAGCTGAAAGGTCAGCGGCACGAACACACAGAATGTAAATGTGAGTGGTGTACGGTGCGGTTTAAGAGGACCACAGGGGCCGGATCATCCAGGGTTTGGCAGACCAGTTTAGAGGGTTTGGTTTTTCCCTTGCAGGCAACGAGGAGATACTAAAAGTTTTAAGCAGGGATTGAAAAATCTACTCCGCATTAAATATACATATAATAGAAATACAATCAGTTTACAATGTGGTGTCAATTTCTGGTGTTCAGCACAATACTTCAGTCAAAAAGGAACATACATATATTAGTTTTCAAATTCTTTTTCACCGTAAATTACTACAAGATATTGAATATGGTTCCCTGTGCTATACAGTATGAACTTGTTTTACTCCGCATTTTGAACAGACCACTCAAGCCGCAACGTGGAGAATGGTGTAGTGGGGGACTGAGGGGGCTGATGCAGGGAGACGGCTCAGCTGACTGTCCCCGTCTTCCAGGTGATGGGAGCTCAGGCCAGGGTGGTGGTGGTGGGGAAGACAGAGAGGAACACATGTATTTGAGAGATAATTGGACGTGAGATGTCAAGAGAGGAGAGGTTTTCAGACTGCCTTCTACATTTCTGGCCTGTATAACCAGATGGATGATTGTGGGGTTCACTGAGATAAGAAACACTGGAGAAGGATCAGGTTGGGGGTCAGGGGAGGGGGGAGACACTACAGTCTGTAATAGACGGTGAGCTCAAGAAGTCTCTGGGGCAGCCAGGTGAATATCAAGGAGGCAGGTGGATATATTCGTCTGCAACTCAGAGCAGAGACAAGGCTGACGTTATTAACACAAGAATAGAGATGCTCAACCCTCCCACTGCAGCCTGTGGCTTGGACCCCAATCCCTGGCTTCATCCTTTGTGCCTGGTTATCCTTGACTCCGTGGCTGTAACCATAACAACTCTACCAAGAACCATTTGTCTGCTTCCCTCAGAACTCATTCGTTCATTCAACAAACAGTCTTGGACCTCCTCATTTGTGACTGGTTATCCTTGAGTCAATGGCAGTAAGCATAACAACTCTATAAAGACAGAACCATTTGTCTGCCTCCCTCAGAGTTCACTCATTGATTCATTCAACAAACACTCTTAGATGATGGTGTGTACCAGACTTTGTCCTTGGGGGCTGATGATACAGCAGGAAATGAGGACAAACAAGGTAATGATGGTCCTCAAAGGCTTTTAATATTTTATGGCTTCTTATTGTGTGTGAATTGCTCACAACAATGGACTTTTGCTCCTCCATGTCAGGTCTGGAATAAATCATCCCACGCTGAAGGAAATGTTTGCCTGTAAAATGACCTCAAGATTTTCACATGAAAATAGAATTACAGTATCTCAGCCTTATATTGGTAGGATCCATTTAGTTCAATGACATCAAATAGATTTCTTCTCACACGGTCAACTTTAATTGATTGATGGTGGCTGCCTGGAGAGATAGGCCGAGAATGATTCAGTCAGAAAAAAACCAAAGTGATCAATTAGTGATTTTTGTCAGGGGTTTGATATGGCAGAGTAGGATGCTGTGTGATCATGGTTCTGATCTCAGATCCACCTTTTTTACGTACTGCTGGCTTCTGCTTGATGGTATCTTGTTAAGGAATTTTGTGTCACGTTTATGAAAGACAATGGTCTATTACTTTAAATGTCCTCATCAGCTTTTCTTATCAGAGTTATGCTAATCTAAAGATACGCTCTGGAAATAATTCTCTTCTTCATTTTCTGAAAGGGGTTTGTGAAACCTTGGAATAACTTTACCCTTAAATTTTGATAAAATGGGCCAGTTGTGGTCGGGGAGGGAAGTTAAGGAGAGATTTTAGTTGTGAATTCTATTTCTTAAATAGATACAGGGCTTTTTAGATTTTCTATTTCTTCTTCTGTTAATTTTGGTATGTTGTATTCTTCAAGGAATGTGTACCTTTCATCTAAGCTATCAAATTTAACCCATTAATTTAAAAAATTGTGAAACCTAACCTTTTATGACAATTTATAAGCCCTGCAATACACAGGAAATAACAAGAACTCAGGGCTCCAGAGGCTGATTCAGTTGCTCTCAATCTGCCCGTCCCGATTTATCCTGCTTGCAAAAGCCACAGGGAAACGGTCTAAGGATCTTTCCCCAAGTGACATACACATGCATTTTTGAATGCCCACGTGCTGCAGTATTTAGCACAATCTGATGACTGAGAGAAAAAGAGCTCTCCAGGAGAAAAATCACCTTTATCAGCACCAGACTGGAGCCTCAGATTTTAGCAATCTTACCTGCCAAAGAGGCCTGAGAGGCTCTTTGAGAAAACTCACAGTTCGCAAGAAAGAGAATCCACTTGGTTTCGGTTGCCCTGGGAAGTAGCCCAGGCTGCCCTCCCCTCGGCCCCCTCAGCTGAGTGCAAGAAGCCATTCCGTCCATGCAGATTCCTCCCTGCCCCGAGTCTGGGCCTGGCCGGGGGAAGACCAAGTCCCTAGGGACCTTCTCTGCCTGGCCTGACCTACTTGGATGTGACAAGCCTAATGAGAGTGGGAAGGGAGCTGATGGGGATGGACTGCGGTGGCCCGTGGGGGCTGAGCTAACAGGACTTGGCTCAAAATGCTCCTGTGGGAAGGTCTCTCCAGAGGAGAAGCATGTGTTAAATCTGGAAACATCAGTGCCCTGCTTACAATTTTTCAGTGACACCCTTTGTGCCCTCATGAAATAATCCAAACTCCCTCCAGAAGCTTTGCACGACCCTGATCACTCCATGCTTCTTCCTCCATCCTTCCCCCAGCCACTGTCTTCTTCAAGTGAGACTGACCTACTCTTAGTTCCAAAATGGCAACTCGCCCTCCCTTCCCGCGGGGCCTGGCATGGGCGTCTCCCTTTGCCTCAACTCTGTCCTCCCTCTATTTTCACTTGGCTTGTCCTGCTTAAGTCAAAGCTGCAAGATCACTCACGCCAGTGGCATTACCCACCAGCACAAGGCTGTGCCTGTCTGACGTGCTCCCCTAGCCCCCTGCACTCACTCATCCCTTTAGAACAGTCTGCATATTGGTTGACCGGTACCCCTCACTGGTCTGTGAGCTACATGGCCTCTCCCCCGAGTCCCGCAGTCCTATGATCAATGGGCTACTGGACGTCTCCATCTGGATGCCCATAAGCATGTCAGACCTAACACGTCCAATACTGAACTCCCAATTCCTCGTCCCAAACTCTTCCTCCCACAATCTTCCCCATCTCAGCAAACGGCAACTCCATCCGTTTAACTGCTCAAGCCGAAAACCTTGGTGTCATCCTTCACCCCTCGTGTTTCATCATATCGCACACCCCTATCCATTGGCAACACACCCTCCAAAACGTGTCTGGAGGCCGGCCGTGTCCCAGCACGTCAGAGCTGCTACCCGGATCCAAGCCCCACCCTCCCTCACCCAGGTTATTGCAACGGGCGCCCAGCTGGCCTCCCTGATCTAACCTTGCTTCTGTAAGTCCTGTTTCTAATGCAGCAGCCAGAGGAATCACTTGAAGAAAGATGTTAGATTATGTCACTTCTCTGCTTACAGCACCCCCTCCCTGCCCCATCTCACACACGGTATAAACCAAAGTCCTGGCCACGGCATACACATCCGGATAGGGTCTGACCCCAGCTACCTTCTTCCCACATCTCCTCCGTGCCCTCACTCCCTCATTCCCTCTGGCCACTCTGGCCTCCCTGCTGACCCTGGAACATGCCAACCATACTCCTGCCTTGCACCTTTGTACCTGCTATTCCCTCCGCCTGGAATGCTCGCCTTCCAGAGAGCCGTGTCATTCCTTCTCCCACTTCCTTCAGGCCTCTGCTCAAACCTCACTTGATGAAGGACATCCCCGTCTACCCTTTGCAGAATGGCAATCCCCACCCCTTCCAATTCTTCCATCCTCCCTCACTCTTCTATTTTCCTACATAACACCATCACCACCTGACTTACACATTCCACAGTTGCCTATTTTTTATTTGTTTCCCTCACAGCAATGTAAGTGCCACGAAGCCAGGGACTTCTGCTTTTTCACTGCTGTAACCACAGTGAGTAAGAGTGTCCAACCATATTGTTGGTTGAAAGACTAAACTTCCGACCACATGGTGGACTGACAGATGTAGACAATTCCCATTTCCCGAACACCTGTTGTTAGGAAAAAATGGAAATTGACACAGATGTAGACTCAAAAATAAGTAAAGGAACATCCCGAGGGGTCAGAAGTGAAAAGCATGTAAGACTATAAACACTTCAAGCAAGGTCCAGGTGAGACCAGGGCAACCAGGGGGCGCCACACACAGAACACGGCCCCGAGGGGTTAGGAGCTAGGGGCTAGGACTCTAGTATCACCAGGATAACCGGAGACGTGGTCTTGGGCCTCTGTACGGAAGGCAGCTGGATGGGAGACTCCTGCCTCAGAATCAGGCCTCTCAAAGAGACTAGAAAACTTCCCCAGCAGCCCAGGGAGGCTGCAGATGACTGTGCCATCGGCCTGGGCTCTTGGCGGTCTCCTAGTCTGGGTTCCTCCAAAGCAGATCCTGAAACAGGGATTTGGGTTCAGAGAGTTTATTGAGGCAATAATCCCACAAGGCATAAAGGAAGTAGGGGAATTAAGAGAGAAAATGGAGAAAAGCCAATAAAGGTTGCATAATAAGCAAGTTACTGCTGGGGGAAACTGAGGCTCAGTCCTGCCAGGGAACCTCTGGGAGACCTCAGAACCATCCCTCCGAGGATGAGGGGTGGGACATGAATCCATCAACTCCCATCCCCCAATGGTCTAAGGTTGCTCTGAGGGTGTTAATATCTCTGAACTTCCGGGTTATACCAGAGCTCAGACAAGACAAGCTCTCAGGCAGGAAGAAGGGGGAGAGGGGGCAAGCACTTGCGGTAAAAAGCTGTCATCAGCACCCTCGGGAATGTTTGCAGCTTAAGAAAAGCTCATGGGGACCAAAGGGATGCAAGGTGGGGCATCTACCATGTTGGGGGAAAAGAGTCTCCTGTAAGAAATTGGAACCCCAAGCATATATGTACCATGGTACAGGAGTCAGACTTTTATACTCCCATGTGATACAGAAATCCTCAGCCAAAAACTCAACATAAATGTAAGTCTGGACTCTGAAGCTCTTGAGACGCAGGAGAAACAAAAGCAAAAAGACTGCATAAGATGGAATCTATTACCAGGGAAGTCTGTTGGAGTTTCCACCTCCCTCAGCGCAAAGTCCATGGACAGCAAGCTGGACCAGTGGAAATGACCAGCAGAAAGAGGACAGCCACGACCCCCTCAGCGTGGAGATTCTCCCACGTAGATACAGCAGTTAGAACAAACTGAGAGGACAGCCAGCTCACCAAGGACACGTCAAAAAGAACTGTTCCAGCAATGAGATACCACCACACGCCTTTCACGATGGCCAAAATCTAAAACACTGACAACAGCAAATGCTGCAGAGGATGTGGAGCAACAGGAACCCTCACATGTTGCTGGTGGAAATGCAAAATGGGACAGAAATAAACATGCTTTTACCACGTGGTTCAGCAAACATGCTCCTTGGTATTTTCCAAAATGAATTAAACACTTAAGTCCACACAAAAACCTGCCTGCAGATGTTTATAGCGGCTTGATTCATAACTGCCAAACCTGGAATCAACTAAGTTGTGCTTCAATGGATCAGTGGATTAAAAAAAACCATGGGACATGCACACAGTGGAATATTATTCAGTGCTAACAAGAAGTGAGTTAGCAGACCACGAGAAGACACGAAAGAACCTTAAATGCATCTTACTAAGTGAAAGAAGCCAATTTAAAAGGACTATATATCTTCTGACTTCAACTATATGACATTCTGGGTAAGGCAAAACTAAGGAGATGGTAAAAAGGTTGCCAGGGGCTGGGGTGGGGGGGATGAAAAGCTGGAGCACAGAGGGTTCTGAGGGCAGTGGAAGTATTCTGTACGATACTGCAGTGGTGGATCCATGTCATCATACAATTGTCCAGACCCACAGAATGTACAACACAGAGTGGACCTGAATGTCAACCACGGGCTTTGGGTGATAATGACGTGACAATATAGGTTCCCTGATTATAGTAAGTGCCCCACTCTGGTGGAGGATGTTGACAGTGGGGGAGGCTGTGTGTCTGTGGGGACGGTGGTTCCAGGGAACTCTGTGCTTTCCACTTAGTTCTGCTATGAATCTAAAACTGCTCTAAAAAATAAAATATATTAAGCCCCCCCCCAAAAAAAAAGAGAGAGAGAGAAAGACAGAAATAGCCCCTTCCTCTCTCTCCTTCCCATCTCAACACAGCAGGACAAAAGGAGCAGGAAAGTGCAAGGCCAGGGGAGTTAGACCAGACCCACCCCGGAGTCCAGCCAGGGCTGGGAAACAGAGGGGGAACTTTGAATGAAATCTAAGGTGTAAGCTGAAAAACGGCCTGGTGACTTGGCTATTTTAATAGCCCACGGAGATTGAAAAGTTATGGAACCCAACTGACTTATCAGGCAGCAAGAAGGCACGGTGTGGGTGGGAGGTGTAACAGAAACTGGCTTCCGCGTAGTTACCCAGGAAAATAAGATAATTCCATGTTTATTCTTCAATGAGAAAACACTTCTCAATGTATCGGGCTCCAGAGGCAATTTCTGAGATCTTTCAAAAATCAGATAAATTCTCCCTTGTTTCTATGCTTAATGTTTACCCTCATGTATACATGCACTCACACGTGCACACACACACACAGTGCTGAGAAAAGCCTTCGTGGCTGGCAGTATCCCAACACCTGTTTTCATCTTGTTGGCAGAACACAGGGCATTTTAACAAGAAGATGCTCTGACTGTGCTGAGAAGCAGAATATCAATCACAATCACAATTACAAAATCTCACACTTCTATCCCATCTCGTTTCAAGAAATTTAAGACACCTGGCGGACTTAAATTCATTAGCATGGGGACACACACTCACCACTCCGGAGAGGAATAGCAATTGTGAGATGCTCCTGCCCAAGCCTGATACGATGTAATAAGGTCCTGGACACCTGTCAGACGTTACATGCAGCCCCATGTCCTGCACCTGTTCTGCGAAGGTTGAGACAACGACTCCCTTCAAGGGTTTCCACATCACCGGTGGCCAATGGGCTGCCATATTGGCTCTTTAGGTTTTAACCAAAGAGGTCATTGCTTCTCTACTTTGACTTGGGTCTCATCTTCATCTCACAGATTCTAGGGATATATAAAGACAGGCAAGGCCCCCAGAGAACAGTTCTCTAACAATGAGGGTTATGGTCATGAACCACCTGTAATAGCGTTATCTTTTCTCTTCCCACAAAGCACAGCAGTCTTCTCAATTAAAAACTCGACCAAGTGCAGGGAAAACGCCCTGAACTGTATCACTTTCCAGGATCAGAGAGACAGAGGTGGAAATCGGTTGGGAGGGGTAGGGGTGGGGGTCCCTCACATGCCATGTTCCTCCCACTACAGGGCCTTTGCAAGGGTTGCTCCCTCTGCCTGGGACACACTCACACTCATGTCTCCCCCTCACTTAATTCCAGCACCTCCTTTAGAGCTTGGCACAAGTCACTTCCCCAAGTCTGGAGCAAACATCTTTGTTAGATGCTCTCACAGAAGCAAGTCTCCTCCTGTACATTCTGTTCACTTTGTAACAATTTACCCATTTTGGGGATTATTTGATTATTTGACCTGCTTCCCCACTCGGACTCTATTTCCAATAGAGCAAGGACTGTTGTTAATTTTACTCAGCAACATAGCTCCAGAATTTAGCACACTGTCTGGTTCGTAGTCGATACTCAATAAATATTTTAATGAATAAATCAACCAGTCCTATTTTACTGAGAAATGCAAACACATTCAATAAATACTTGTTGAATAACCAATATCTTTAAAACTGGCTTAATATTAATACCTACTTAATAATAAAATCTACCTCATAGAGTTATTAGGAGAATTACATTGTTAACACAAATAAAAGTCTTAAACAGCGCCAGGCACATAATAAGCACTCAATAAATATGAGTTCATCATACTGTTAGCATCGCCTTATCCCCGTAATAGGAAGAGACTTTGAATTACTACGCGAAGAGAGTTTTCTTCTTTACATTTGCTGCTAACCCAGCCCTTCTTTCAGCCTGGGCAGCATTTTTCATATGTGGAAACAGAGACTCAAAGAGACTGCGAACGAAAAATACTGCAAACCATACCAGTAAACAAAGAATGCTGAAGCCATCAAGTCATCAGTGGCTGCCGCCACCCCCCAGTGAAGACAAGCATGCAGCCCAGCCTCCAGAGCCACTCACAGTGGTGCCCTCTGAGGGGACTCAGAATAAGAAAGGACAGGACACTGGCCCTAGATAGCTAGGTGCTTGTCAAAGGAATGAATTCAGTGAGCCCGAATGTTTGCTTCCTCCTATACATAGAAAAGCACCAAATTCTTTAATTTCTTGAGATGCCTGGTTTTCTTTAATTAACAAGTAATCTTTTAATGTTCCAACTGCCTGGTCTTTGTTGTAAAACTCCTATCTATCCTAGCCCCTCCCCTTCCTCTTGGGAGCAGTCCCTCAGAGCGATCTGAGAGGCTGTCACCCTGGGCTCGAAGGGGTTCGGGTCCTCAGAAATGTCCGCCAAATAAAACATAACTCTCAACTTTCAGGCTGTGCATTTCTTTCAGTGGACAAGACCTTAAGCTGGGCAGCTGGGAAACGGCAGGACTTGGATTCCAATCCACTTCCCTCAGACGCCAAAACACTAGTGTTTAACTCACTTTTTTTTCAAAACATCTAGCAACTGTAGGATGAATAAACAAATAGAACTTGGACTTTATTCATCTGAAAGATCAACTTATTTTTTATTTGTCCTCTGAAGAGAAAGTACCACTTGACTGAAGAATCACCACCATTAGGAAAGGAACCTAAAAACGGTAACAATCCCATGTCTGGCTAAGAAATAAATTCTCCTGTTTTATTATAACAAAGGCAGCGGTGTGCTGAGGCATTATTGGAAACAATTATCTCCATAATACTTGGTGTGGGCTGTAGCTCACCAGAAGCTGCTGCCTCAGCTGGTATTACTTAAAGATGGTGATTTTTTTTTTTTTCATTTGTTTTAGTCCCATAAAGTGTATTTTAAAAGTGAGTAGGGGGCAGGGTATAGCTCAGTGGTAGAGTGTGTGCCTAGCATGCACAAGGTCCTGGGTTCAATGCCCAATACCTACATTAAAATATAAATAAATTAAAACCTAATTAACTCCTTCCCTGCCAAATTTTTTTCTTAATTGGAAAAAATAAAATAATAAAAGTGAATAGGGAGCCCTATTTGAGAAATCAACTACATATTTCCATTTTAATGTAAACATTGAGTGTCCAACCCTCCACCTCACTATCTTATTAGCATTTGAATGCAAAGCACCATTGCAGACAAGTATTTCAAAACCTTTTTAAAAACTTTTTTTTCAGGCAAAGAAAGCAAACAGAGCAAAGTAGAGCGCCTAGCAGATAGCTGACCAAATGGAATAATCCCGTCAAGGAGTCAGGGGCAAACTGCAGAAGAAATGAGAAAATAAAAGGTAGCTTCAAATCCATCTGCCTCCAGGGAGCTGCTCAGGCATTTATTTGGATTTTTAGTTTTGCAGAACTTTCAAGTTCTGTTTTGCAAAACTTTCAAGTTCTGTTTTGCAAATACTATACCTCCAAAAAGTAATAATAAACAGATAAACTGGATTCTATGATGGTCAATTTCAGCCCTAAATGACCAAATTTTCCTTTTCTCTATGCTGAGGAATCAGCACAGAGAGGCTCTGAGAAAGACCCCTCGGCTAAAACGCACAGGGTCAGAGAGGAAAGCGCTGTTTGAAGCCCAATGCTTCCCCCACCAGTGACCTGGTGCCCTGTCTCCAAAGCCACAGAAAGCAGCCAGCGCTCTTCCGGATGAGCATTCAGTCTACCTGCGCGGCACACTCAGCACGCCAGGGGTGATTGAGGCAATTTAGGCTGAGTGCGAAGCGCTCCATTTCAGGCTGAAATCACGCCAAAGACTCCTTACAGAAGCTCCACTCAGCACCTCCAATTTCACGTTCCATTCCATGCACTGTCTGCCGTGATTACCCAGGATTCCAGCAGCACTTGGCCGCATTAAATGAGAGTCAGGAAGGAAAACAATAGCAAGGGACGGCTTGAGGATGCAAAGCTGGATAATGCAGGGAAGTTGTGGGGAGGCAGCCAGCGATGCCAGCTGAGCTCTGAAAATAGACGCAGCTCAATGAGCAGGAGGGAGGTTGGGGTTTTCTCCAAAAAAGGGGCAGATTCAACCAGGTAAGAACTGGATCATCACCCTCCACAGGTGAGGTGTGCCTGGGTTCAGCACCTTTGGAGGGCTGCCTGGCAGTACTGACTCCAACTAGAAGATGCATGTGCTCTAGGATGCAGGCATTTCTCTTCCTGGTATCCCTCCTACAGAGAAATGCAGATGGCTGCAACGTGCACAAGGAGGGCTGCACCAGAATTTCCAACACTGAGTTGTAATAGCCCGAAGGCAGAAGATGACCTAATTCCATCTACAGGGGACAGTCACCGTCCAGTACTAGCCCGGAGCGAAGGGATTACGCCCTAAGCAGAATCAATAATAATGTCCACACATACCTGTCCAGGGGTTGAGACATTCCAGAAACTCTCCCAAGTGCCTCACGCACACTGAACCATTTAATTCTTCTCACAGTAGGTTCTGAGTACGTCCTGTAGCTATGCTCACAGACCACCTCAGGCACCAAGATGGTAAGTGACCTGCCCAGAACCACACAATACACAGGGCATTGAAACTCAGGCCAGCTGGGTCTGTTACGGAACGCAAATCTTTGTGTGACCCATGCACAGTGAGGCCAAACAAACCAAAACATCAGAGTTTTGGAGCAAAGAAAGGTGTATTGCAGGGCCAAACAAGGAGAAGGGGTAGCTTGTGCTCCAAAACCCTGAACTCCTCGATGGTTTTCATGGGGAAATCTTTACAGGCAAAATCTGGGGTGAGGGCTGCAGGCTGTGTGACTTTCTTCTGATTGGTTGGCGGTGAGGGAACAGGGCGGGGCTCCAGGAATCCTGTGCTCAGCCTGAAGTTACCATCCTCCACCTGGGAGGGGGTCTTAGTTCCTGCAGAAAAACTCAAAGATAATGTTATACCTATTCCTTGAGGAGGAACCAGGACCCTGCCGCACTACTGCCCGCTGCCCTGTTGTCCTTGACTGCTCCTCCTTTGTTTCCGCGTTCCCTTACTTCCCTGATAAGTAACTGTTTGAATCTGCCCTTTGGAATTCAGGGAAGGTCAAGGTGGGTGAATGAAGCCTATCCCTGCAAATAAGAAACAGGGGACACAGTAGGGATATGGACCCAGAGTCTTGCTCTGTTTCAGATGCAAAAGTCACACTGCCTCTCAAGGGATTTTAAAGCATATTTTTGCCCTTTAAAAAAAAAAACAAACAAGTTGCAGAATGATACCTACAATATGCACCTGCCAGCCAAGTCTCAGGTGCCGGAGAGCCTCATGGCCTGTGGCCTCCCATTCCTTGTACAGTATTGAATGAAATTCGCCACCAAATGCCTCTCATGTACTCCTTTCTCTGTTTCCCAGGTTCCTCATTCCCCTCTGATAGCACATTATTATTACGTTTAGGTATGTTCATTCATTCAGTCAGGTTTCAATCAACTTTGTAGCCCTGGGGACCCTTTTGCGTTTTTAAGATGTGGCTTGCCCCAAATCGGAAGTGGGAGGAGGAAGTACATGGAATGGTTGAGAGCATGGATTTTGGAGTCTGACAGATCTAAGTTTGCATCTGGGCTCTGCCTCTGTGTCCTTGAGCAAATGACTTCACCTGTGTAAGCCTCATTTTCCTCATCTGTAAAATGGGGACATTAATAGCTCCTACCTCATGGGTTGTGAGGATAATGCATGGGTAGTGTTTAGCATAATTCCTGATACATCATAAGCCTCTCTCTGGTCCATACTTGGAGGGGGAAAAATTACATTTTCTTATTTCTTCCTTCTTTGGGATGTGCCTGACTCTATCCAAAGGAGGAAAAGTTGCAAATTCAGTCCAGCATATAACATTTGCTGACCACCATCTGGTCCACAACTCCTCTTCCCTGTTGGCACTTTGATTTCCATTTTGGAAACTCTCCCATTGACAGTGGTTCCGGGATGAGTGCCCCCTCCCACTACAAAACCCATAAGGGGCAAGGAGCATGACACAGGTTTCTCTAGTCACAAGCTTCCCTCCAGGAACTTGGAATCCGAAGCTAGTGACCAAAGGATGTAGAGATGACTGAAGCTGTGAACCAGATGATTTCTGCTGCCAGACATTTGCTATAATTCCTGATGCTTATTCCATCACAAGCCTGGTCCTTCAGCCCACCATTCATTCCATACACCCCATGGCCTTCTAATGCATCCTCTTCTAGTTGAAGGAAGCTGGAGTTAGGTTTGTGTTCCTTGCCGCCAAGAATGATGACGGATACATTTACTATCGACAAGATGCTGTGGATATGGGAACTAGTAAGATGCCATCAGTGCCTGCACTCAAGTTGCCCACAGCCTCGCAGGGAAGTTCAGAGCACTCTCATTAGGTGCATGGCTGTGGAGTACATCCATCCTCCCCATCTCCCCCAAATAACGTAACATCTGATTAGAGCTGAGAGGAGAGAGAAGGGCAGGAGAGCGATGAGTGGACCAACGATATTTGACTTCTCTGCACACTACAGCCCCATTTTGGAGACCAGAGACCACACCCAAGCTTAATCTTATGGGCCTATTTAGAAGTCTGGCTAATTAACGGTTGTAAAAGCAGTTTGGACTTTGCAAGCCTTTTATAATGTGCCTCACTTAGACATAATGGGCTCAAGATTGCCTCTGGCATCCTCAAGGAAATTAAAAATCCAGTAGGCAGTGGAATTGCCTCTACATGGTTTTCCTATTAGTTTTATTTTTATTATGATTGAAAATAGCAGCATTACTAATGGTACTTTTTTCTTCCTGGGAAGCCTTTCCAGGGAAGGCCCACCTGTCTCCCCATGTCCACAGTATGGTTTACTGGTCCTCTGGCCAGCAGTGTGCTGGCTCCTCCCTCATGGTGTCATTTAACAAGCACCAGATGGAGGGGCGCTGGGGGGCTCCTGAACACGCGGGATCACTACAAAGGGCAACACTGCCCATCACCCTCCAGCCTGACAATACAAGTCCTAACTGGTATTCGTCTAATCCATGGCTCTAGACAAGCAGGCGTCTGGTGTGTGAGGGCCGGGCAAGATATGGTATTTGGAAGCCTAGAGTGGCACGTGGTGCAGAAAGATGGCAGCATATAAACGTGACCAAGAACAATACAAATAACTCTAACCATTCATTATTTGAAAAGAATCAAAGGACCACTACCAAGTTTAAGAGAAAAATAATTGTAATAATATCAAGAAGTTCCTGGCATCTCCAATGAGGGTCAAAGAATCGCGATCAGGGATTACATGGCCAGGAATGAAACCCAAACTACAGCATTCGGCATGGACAACTGCTGTGGCTACTCGGTACAGACACCTCGGTTAACAGTGACTCTGGGCTTGAAACACCACCACCTGCCAGCTCTGCCCCTAAAAAGCGGGCCGTGTCTGCCACGATGCTCACTCAAAGACAGGATCCACCCGTACCTGCTTACCAGCACTGCTCACCTCCAGATTTCAATTTTCAGTTTTGTACACGCGAGTTAAAAAGGCAGGACTAGGTAAGAGGCATGCCAAGGGCGGTGGGAATGGTCTGCCCCTGGTGCAAACAGTAAGAGAATGCATGGTTAAAAGAGAACTTAAAATCGACATAATAAAACTGACTACAATCACCCTGCTTTATATTATTACCATGAGCCGGTAACTCTAAATAATGTCAAAGGTATAATACACCTCCGGGTGGAGCAGACCAGGCCCACCCTCCTCCTGGCAGGCCACTGGGTTAGTTTACATTTTTGTGCCCCAGCTACAAATGACAGACGCATCTGTCAATGAGGGTAACAACAGAACCTACCTCATAGGGTTGTTGGGGGTGGTGGGGGGGGGGAGAAAGAGTCAATGTTGTAAAAAAAAAAAAAAAAAACGTCATTTCTCCTCCAATTGATCTAGAGACAGTAATCCTAATAAAAATTCCAGCAAGTTTTTCGTTGTAGTGGAAATTTACAAGGTAACTTTAAAATATATGGGGAAAATCAAAGAGCCAAAATTATCACAAAGGAGAACAAAGATGATTTTTCACTACTAGATACTGGGTGTCATTATAAAGCCAGAGTCATTAAGGGAGCGTGCTTTGATACGAGAAAGATAAATAGACCAGTGAAACAGCACAGAGAGCTCAGAAACAAATTCACACATGTAGAGACACCTGATTTATAACAAAGGTGTCACGGGGGAGCAATAGGGAAAAAACGGCTTTTTCAACAAACGGTGCTAGGGCAGCTGGCCATCCATACGGAGAAATCTGAAACTTGATCTCCAACTCATTCTACACACAAAAATCAATTCCAGGTGAATTGTAAATCTGAATGTTAAAGGAAAAAAAATGATAAAGATTCTAAAAGACAACAGAGGAAAATACCTTGAGTTTGAGGCACAGATGTCTTAAACAAGACACAAAGGACCTGGGATGGAGGAAGGCCCATTGCCCAGGTGGCTCAGAGTAAGGGGGAATCCACAAACCACACTCCTCATCTCAGTCCCATCGCTTAAAGTTTCACTGCCTCAGAGCCTTTTTAAATCTCATGATGTTCAGGCTGAAGCATTCAGAAGGAGGAGGGAATTTCCCGTCATGCTCTTCATGGGAAGCATCGAGGTCTAGGCAACTTTTACAACGGCAGCGACTCTGATATCGCATATAGTGACTGTTTACTATGTGGCAGCCACCATGCAAAGCACTTTGCAGTCATTTCCTTATTTATCTGTATTTCTGGCTGTGGTTGGTGCCTGCGAGTTGGTGACCATGGAAACCATAACACAAGAAAATCTATCTTCCAAATCTCTCTCCACTACCTCATCCTTTAATATTTGAAATTTTTAATTTACAAAATTAAGACACGAAGAATCAATCATGAAACTGAGGTTTAAATGAGTGCTTCGTGCTTGTTTTGTTCAACTTAAAGTAAACCTTAACATTCAGCTGATGGCTTCAACTTTTAAAAATCCATCCCTGTGCACTCCCTTAGAGGATCTCTGTGCGGTAGCTATAGCTGATACTGCAAGTCCCATTTTCCAAATGGGTAAACTGAGGCACACAAAAAGCACCTCTGAGGGTCTGGAGCCAACGCTACACATCGTAAGTGAACGGAAGAGCTGGCTTGTGAGTTCTGTAGAGGCATGCTCAAGTGAAGACTGGAATTATTATCTGGGACTGTCTCTTTAACAGTCAGTAACTGCAGAGGGTGAGGAAGGAATGTACTTAGCCTTCACCTCTTTTAATTCAGAACAACCTCACCTCTTTCCTAAACTGGTCCCCCTCCCTCCGATTCCACCATCTCATAGCAACACGTTCAGATTTATCTTCCTACAACAGAGTTCTAATATGCCATGTCCTTGTCCAAATACCATCAACTGTTCCTCTTTTTTAAAAAAAATATAGGATTTGTAATCAAACAGCATCAGAAATCATCTTGGGTCCACTAAATGTTTCCAGTTTACTTCTCTGAATCTCAGTTTTCTTGTCTGTAAAATGGGGATAAGACTAGGGTTGATGGGAGGGTTAAAAGGGATAGTTTAAGTAGAATGACTTAGTGTATCGATGTGGTGGTTTTAAAAGACAGAATGAAACAATTCAGTTACTAGTAAAACCAACTTTCCTTCCTTCCTTCCTTCCTTCTTTTCTTCCTTTTTCTATTTAGATTTTGCTGTGCATCAGGTTCTGTGCTCACAGGTTTCATGCAGGCCATTATCAAATCTGCACAACTACCCCCAACGTAGGAATTACTTTTTTCTGCATTTTTATATACACAAGGATGAAACACAGAAGTGTCAGTGTTTACCCAGGTTTACCCAGCTGGTAAATAGTACAATTTAGTTTTAAACTCAGATCTCACTGAGTTCACAACTCATACTCTTATAATTACATATAATGGAAAAGAATCTAAGAAGAAAAAAATATATATATGTATATGTATAACTGAATCACTTTGCTGTATACCTGAAACTAACATTGTAATTCAACTACACTTCAACAAAAAAAAAAACAAAAAACAAAAAAAAAAAACCCTCATACTCTTCACTGCAATATTTGGACCACCTACATCAAAATCACCTAGGGGAAAGCTTGCAAAAATGCAGAGCTCTATGCCCCAGTCCAGAATGCTAGACTACAGAATCCATTCTCTCCTTTCTCCCTAGCGGCAGAGAATATGGCTGCATGACTAGAAGACTTTCCCTATGCTTTTTTCAATGAGATGCAGTCATGTGACAAAGTCTCACCAATGGAATGTGAACAGAAGTAATGGGTACCATCTCCAAGTCAAGGTAAGAAACAGGTGCATCTTCCACTGACTGGAACCTGGAGGAGGTAGGAGCTCAGCCTTTGACTGAACAGATGATGACAAGCTTATAGAAGCCAGAGAAGCCTCATGATGGAAGGGTCTCTGGATCCTTCTGGCTTGCATGGTTTGGTTATCAATGGCTGCACAGCAAGCCACCTAAACAGGCACAATGTTACTGCCACAACATTCTGTTGGTCAAAGGAGTCACAGACCCTATGCAGATTCAAGAGGAGGGCACGTCAACCTCATTTCTCAATAAAAACAGCATCAAATAATATGTGGCCACCCTTAATCTGCCCCAAGAAACAGAGATATCCACCAATAAGGAACCCTCACCTTGCACTGCAATGTGTGTAAGAGAAATGAGGTCTTGTTTATCTAGGCCATATTATTATTGGGCCTCTAAATAGCTTAGCCTTTTGCCATTACAAATATTCCTATTGAATCAGAATGGGGTAGGAGGCGGCTGAGAATCTGCATTCTAACTGGCAACCTCATGGCTTCACGCACATCAGAATTTAAGATCCATTCTGCTAAGCAGGACAGCTACTCCATCCCGAGTCTGACCTCCCAGTGACTCTGAGATAGTTAAGCCCTTTTATCTGATTGTTCATGGGGTTCACATCTTAGAATAGACAACCTCTCCACAGGGTTGGTTTGAAGATCCACGACCTTGCTAAATCCCACTTGGAAATACTCAGAGGGGACTTGGACTTCATCCAGGGAAATCCTCGCTGGTACAGGAGCTCTTAATACTCTCGGGCTACAGGATGTTCACTTCAGTGGCAAAAATACAGAAGTCCGGGTAAAAGGACGTGTTTTTCTAAAATGCAACTCCTATAGGCAATCAAATAAAAGGATCAAACTATTTGAGAGGCACCCGGAGATCACACACTGGAGGTATAACAGTGTTGCTTAGCTGAGTGGATCTTGAATACCAGAGACATGACATCAATTAATAGGGAATGACTTTGTAGGTGACACACATTTTAGGTAACAAGAAAGCCAAGCTCCTATACCAGCATGTTAAAACTGTAAACAAGAAAGTCACAGGAAAGAGCAAGAGTATTTAAAGTGATTAGTGAAGACACCCAACTGAAAAAAAGGACAGTTTATAAACCAACATCTGGCTATTCAAGACCCTCAGCACCTGGAGGGTCTTAGGAAATCAGGTCTCTAATTCAAAAGCCTTTCTCCTCCTCTCAGCTCACTTCCAGTTCTATTTGAATATTAAGCTTCCTTATGGTTAATATTGGGTCCCCACAGGCTTAAGTTGGCAACGTTTCTCAACAGAGACAGTAACACCAGCCCCAGGAGGCTGTTGCAAAGATTAAATAAGATAACACAGATATTCATGCAATGAATATTCACAACAAAGATTGAGAGAAGACGTAGTACAATGTTCAGAGCGATGTGGCTGCACAGTAAACGTAAGCCCCTCCTATTCCCTTTCCATTTTTAGAAAATAACTTCTAAATCAGGAATGGCAGCTGTTATTGACTAAATTTTTATATCCTCCCAAAATTCATATGTTGAAATCCCAACCTCCAAGGCGACTGTATGGGAGGGTGGGGGGTGGGGGGGCCTTGGGGACGTGTATAGGTTACATGGGTGGAGTCCTCATGAATGGGGTTAGTGCCCTTATAAGAGACAGCTCCAGGGAGCTCCCTCACCCCTCTCACCTTGTGAGGACATGATGAAAAGACTGTGAACCAAGAAGCGGGCCTCACTGGACATTGAATCTGCCAGCCCCTTGGTCTTGGACTTCCCAGTCACCAGAACTGTAAGGAATAAATGTCTGTCACTCAAGCCTGCCCAGTGTGCAGTATTTTTGTTACAGTGGCCCCAAAGGACTAAGACACCAGCCCAGAGAGACTTAATTTGCTGTACAAAAGGACCTTTTTTTTTCAAAAAGTTTTAAATTAGGTTCCAACATAAAACTTCGAAGCATTTACACGAAAATTCAGATTTCTGATTTCTTTGAAAAGAACAGAAGCTCTAGAAATGCAGACCAGCCTGGCCCCTACAGGCATGAGTTTGAGAGCCTAGGACCTAATAATGTTCTCTCTCATCAATTCTTGCCTCCTGGGCCTACTTTCCTGGACTCTAATTTGTCTTCTCAGTCTGAGGCAGTGAGCAGGGAAAGAATGTGTTGAAGGTTTTGACATCACCATGGATTCTGAGTGCAGAATTTTGCCTTTGATTCTTGGCTATGTGCTGGGTGCATGAAATGAGGAAAGACAAGCTAATAATACTG
Source organism: Camelus ferus (assembly GCF_009834535.1). NCBI lineage: Eukaryota > Metazoa > Chordata > Mammalia > Artiodactyla > Camelidae > Camelus > Camelus ferus. Next base: position 6,609,638 of record NC_045727.1, read on the forward strand.
TTTGCTTTCAGAGTCATCATGTTTCATTCAGCATGGATTTGGTGAAACCCTACTAATGCTCAGGGCACTCTGCTCTGTCCTATGGAACATACAAAATTGGCAAGAAAGAGACCTCATCTAGCTAACCCCTGTTCACTGTTTAAGTCTCATTGTTAATGTCCCTTCCTCCAGAAAGCCCTCCCTAATTTCTCCAACTAGGTTACTCTTCAGGTATACTCTGCCCAACTTTTTCTTTGTCACATTCCATGAACTCGGTCAAAGTCTTTCTCTAGCTCCTTCCTCTGAGTTCCTTATGATGTGCTGTTAATTGCTGCATCCCCAGTTCCTCACCCAGTGCCTAATATCCACTGTGCCCTTAATGATATGCTAAAAGAAAGAATAAATGAAAGAGTACATGAATGAATGAAAGTACTAATGGCAGAAGACTGGATGTTTATGTGTTTAATTGCAATAAAAGTGAGAGGGGGGCAAATGTATTCACTGGTCAATTGCTCATTTGTTAAACATTTTAAATATCACCCTTGAATATAGAAGAGTTAAGTGTCCAGTGTATTAATAGCTATAGTGAATTAATATCTATAATGATACAAGCAGGTAAAGTATTTTCCACTAAAAGGGCCAGTTCTCTCCCCTCAAGGAAATCTGATATAAAGTTCCTTATATAAATTAAGCTCCTGACACACAGTAGGGCCCCAATCCACGGTACAAGATTATTATGAGTTCTGGGATTTATAATATAGCATCTGCTATCTTCCCTGCTATATTCTCAGCACAGAATATGATACAGTGATGTTTAGTAAATATTGGGTAAATTAATTAGGTAATTAATAATGAATTAACAATATTAGCTCAAAAAAAAAAAAAAAAGCAGCTAGTCTGATCGTCCTGAGGACTGTCTGGATCTGCTGCAGAGTGCCTGAGTGCACTCTGGGACCCCGGGGTCAATGGTGGGAAGGTTAGCAGTCAGCCCAGGATCCCAGAGGCCACACTTCTTATCTGGTCTCTCTGAGGGTCATGTCCAAGGCAACCCTGCCACAAAGGGCACCTTATCTCTGGCAGCACAGGAGGCTGAGGGCCCCAGATAAGCCCTGCAGGAGAGGGGGCCAGGCTCAGATGGGGATCCTGATTAGAGCTGAGGTCTGCAGGGCTCTGGGGTCTGGCCAGGAGTATTTCAGGCTTCTCGGCAGGACGGGTTTTTTTTTTTTTTTTTTTTTTATTTCACAGAAAAGCTGTAGAGCTGAGGGGCCAGAAGGCAGAGTGAGGGGGTGAAACAGATTTACAAGAGAGAAGAAAAGGACTGGAGATAGAGAATAATGGAGTCTGTCTGTCCATCCATCTCTCTCTCTCTCTCTCTCACATACACACACACACACACACACACACACACACAGAGGCACAGATGCACATAGAGCTGTGGGCAGGACGAGAGAAAAAAGAGATTCAGGGTCACAGTGAGAGCCAGACAGAAAAGAATCAGAGGGAGAGACTCACAGAGACACACCCAGCAACAGAGCCAGGAAAAAGGAGAGACAGAAGGGAGACATAGAGAGCCAGAGGCTCAGAAACATCCCCCCAGAGAGAGGATGCATCAAACTCAGAGAGAAAGAGATGAGAGAGAGGGAGAGAGGTTGTTAGGGAGACACAGAGAGAGTAAGGAGGACAAACACAGAAGACAGAGACAGAAACATAGTGAATTAAAACTAAAAAACCCACAGAGACCTAAAACAAGAGATCCACAAACCATCAGAGAAGGAGTAGAAGGAGGGGGTGCACCAGTAAATCTGTGGGTCAGCTTTATCTGGAATATAAAGCACTCTCCAGAGATTCTGACACTGGAGTTCTGGGGAGGACCTGGGTATCCCAAGTTTTATAAGTTCCCCAGGCGACCCTCACTCACAGCCTGGACTGAGAACCGCTGCCTAAAGCAAGGTTCTTCATCGGAGGGAGAATTATATCAGAACTACTTAAGGTGTTTGTTTAAAATCCTTAGTTCTTGGATATGAGTCCTTCCTGGGCTCTGAATTAGACCCTAGTGGGAGGCCCAGGCAACTGTATTTTCACATGTTCCTCTGGGTATTCTGAGGCACACTTCAGAGAATAACTGTCCTCAGCTGGTGGCTTTGGGGAAGCCATACACATGCACGCACACACACACACATCTCAGAGCAGGTGTGGTGATGCTGTCGCCGGCTTTTAAAGAAGTTCCCTAGCCCAACCTGTCCTTATTTGTGGGAGCACGAGACTAGACTCAAGGTCAGGAAACCAGGTCACAGCCCGGCTTCCTACCTGCTGAGCGGCCCCAGACATGTCACTTAACCTTCCTGAGCTCCTCCCTACTTAGGAAGACAATGAGGTTAATAATCTCAGCTCTGTCAGCCTCACAGGCCCTCTGGGTGAAAACATGAGACGAAACCACAGGCGTGTTTGGAAGCTGAAAAGCTCTCCAATGCTATCATTATTATTATTACTAGTTTCATTATTATTAATAGGTATGTTGTCCTTTTCCAACACCAACAACCAGTCCTCCAAATCTCTGATTCTCTGACACCACCTGGGTGTCCGACAATCAATTTTGACAACACCCAGAGTTCGCGCAGACACCACAGGTGAAGCACTCAGTCCCACCGGACTGACTCCTCTGGAGACACCAGCCACAAATGGGGTGTCCAGGCTACTCACACTCCTGTCCAGCCAGCTACAAATTCAACGGTTCCCCAGACCCCTTCCTCAGGTTTGATAATTTGCCAGAACAATTCACGGAACCCAGGAAGATGCTATGCTTGCTATTACAGCTCATTACAAAGGACACAAATGAACGGCCAGGCGGGAAGATACACAGGGTGAGGTCCGGGAGGAGCACAGGAGCATCTGTGCCTGTGGATTCGGGCTGCCCCGCCCTTCTTGCATGTGGACCTGTTCACCAACTTGGAAGCTCTCTGAATCTCATTCAAGAGCGTTTATCACCTGGTTTCCAAGCCCCTCCCTTCCTTACAGGTTGAGGGAGCTGAAAATTTCCACCCTTTTGCAAGAGTTTGGTCTTTCTGATGACCAGCTCCCATCCTGAGTCATCTCATTATCAACTACTCAGTTGTCTAGAAAAGGGTAGAAAATTATAAATAATAAAAGGGACTGCTACCACTCAGGAAATTCCTCTGTATCAGGAAGGGACAAAACCAAATGTGTATTTTATTATATCTACCATAGCAGGTAAATTACTGAGTGCCTGCTAATTACTAACTGCCCTGGTAAGCATTTCACAAGCCTTGTTTCATTGGTTCCTTATAACACAATGGGTATTTTACTATCACTCCCATTTTACAAAAGAAGAAACTGAGGCTGATAGAGATCTAGTATTTTGCCTGGAATCAAAAAACATGCAAATGGCAGAGCCAGGTCCCTTACCATCTTAGACCTGAAAGGAATCTCAAAGACCAGATGATAAAATTACCTCCCTCTATAGGTGAAGACCCCCAAAGTTTAGAGAGATCAGATGTCTGACCTAGCTCATAGAAGGAGTCACTGCTCCACTCTATGACAAATTATTTTAAACAAATCACAGTCATGACAGACAACTTGATTGTATATGGGAAAAAAATCCTAATAAATTTACACCAAAAAATTTACTAGGATAAATGAATTTAGTTAGGTCACAGCATATAAGTCAATATATAACAAAAATAAATTTTGTTTCTGTTAATAACAAATAACTGGAAAACAAAATTAGAAAAGCAATGGAATTTACAAAACCATCAGCAAAGATACAATAATTAGGAATAAATTTAGTAAAAAAAAAATGTGCAAGATCTGTATACTGAAAGCTAAGGAAGAATGTTCAGGGCAATTAAAGATGACTTGAGTAAATAGAATGATATACCATGTTCATGGATCAGAAGACGTAACACTGTTAAGATGCCCATTCTCACAAATGGAATGTAATCCCAAGCAAAATCTCAGACTGAAAAAATTGACATGCTGATTCTAAAATTCCCTGAAGAAGCAAAACACCTGTGCACTAGTTTGCTTGAGCTGCCACAACTAAGTACCACACACGGGGGGGCTTAACAAAAATGTATCGTCTCACAGCTCTGGAGGCTGGAAGTCCAAGATTGAGGTGTTGGTGGGATTGGTTCCTTCTGAAGGGTGGGAGAGAAAAAAAATCTGTTTCATGCCTCTCCCCTGGCTTCTGGTGGTTTTCTGGCCATCTGTGATGTTCCTTGGTTTGTAGAAGCATCACCCTGATCTCTGCCTTTGTTTTCATGGGGTGTTCTCTTTGTGTGCATGTCTATGTCCAAATTTCCTCATTTTAAAGGACACGAGTCATACAGGATTAGGGCCCACCCTACAGACCTCATTTTAACTTGATAACCTCTATAAAGACCCTGTCTCTAAATAAAGTTACATTCTGGGGTACTTTGGGTTAGGATCTCAACATATGAATTTGTGAGGACACATAACAACCTAGCAAAGCCAAGGCAATCTTCAAGAAGAACTTACACTCCCTGATTGTTATAAAATAACAGTAATCAAGATAGTGAGCTAGAGTGATACTAAAAAGGAAAAATGTATCAATGTGACAGAGTAAAGAGTCTAGAAATAGATTCACATGTTACAGTCAACTGGTCCTCTACAAAAGCACCAAAGCAATTCTATGGAAAAGGAGTTTTTTTGACAAATGAGGCTGTAAAAACTAGATACTCATATGAAAAAAGTGAATCTCAATTCCTATATCATACTGTACAAGAAAAAATTAATCCTAGAATGAGTCATTGATCTAAACACAAGAGTTAAAACTATAAAGCTTCCAGAAGGAAACATGAGAGTATGTTGTAATAAGCAAACATTTCTTAAGATGCAAAAGCACTAACCATAAACTTTTTTTAATTCATAAACTGGATGTCATAAAAATTGAAAACTTCTGTTCATTCAAAAGACAGCATTAAGGAAATTAATAGGGAAGTAACAAAGTGGGAGAAAATGGTTACAGTACCTGTATCTGATAATGTCCTTGTATCCAGAACATAAAAGATACTCCTACAATTGAATAATAAAAAGAAAAATAATCTAATTTTTAAACGGTCAAAAATCTTGAACAGACACTTCAGAAAGGAAGACATACAAATAACCAATTAGTCCATGAAAATGTACCCAATGCCATTAGTCACCACAGAAATTAAAACCAGATTGAAAAAACATCAAAAGCCCATCAAAATGGTTTCTTAACAATCTAACCAACATAAAATGTTGGCTAGGACGTGGAACAACAAAAAGACCCAAATATTCCAACCTGGGATACAGAGTGTACAACAATTTTTTGAAAAGATCTGAAAGTGTCTTATAAATGAAATTTACATCGACCTGGTAACCCAGAGAAACTCATTCCTAGCAATTTACCCAAGAGAAATGAAAACATACATTCACCCAAAGACCTGTCCACGTTTTATTTATAAGAGCCCCAAACTGGAAACAAGCCAGGTTTGAAGAAGAGATAAACTGTGGCACAGTCATACCATGGAACACTATGCAGCAACAAAAAAGGATGAACTGCTGCTTTGGGCAACAAAACGTGTCATCCTCACTGACGCGATGATGAGCAAGAGAAGATACAATGGAACACACACAGCACGGTTCCACTTTATATGAAGTTCAAAACAGGCAAATGGAATCTATGGTGGTAGAAACCAGCAAGGCAACAGATCAAGGGCACCTTCCCAGGATATCCAAGTGTCCCATCAGTGGGGCAACCACAGTCTAGTCCAACAGTGCTGCAGCCTATCCATGGTGCCATGAAATTAATTTAGTGGATTGAAACTAGCATTTTTTAGTGGAATGGAATGGAAAATATCCCAGCACAATAGTTATGTGTGTGCCCATGCGTGAGAGCATGTGTGTGAGTGTGCAAGTGTATGCAGGCACGTGCCGGGTCCTGGTTGTGACATGAAATGCATTTCTTACCAAGGATCGCATCAAAATATCTGAACCTGACTCTAGTCCTTTCTCCACTCACGCAGCCCCATTGGGGCACAGACACACCTGCACCAAAAGGCACCTTGGCTGTTGATTTGTATGGAGACTCCTGTGCTGTCAACATTTTAATCAATCCAAAAGGCAAACTCGCCTGCAGCTATGGAACGAGAAAGGTCTTCTGTGTTAATTGAGACATTTACTTTAAGCAAGACAGGAACCCCACGTGTGCGCTTGTATTGTAACGAGTGTGTACTTTTTGGTTTGCTTAGTAACCACAGTCCCTGGTGTACAGAAGAAACCCCAGACCCAACAACATCCCTCTGGGTCCAGATACAATGGAGGAGGGGAGGGGCTGGGGGCTCCCTCTCAAAAAAGGGCCAGGCACCTCACAAGAGGAATTATTGGGATCAGACAGGTATAAACTCCAGTCCTAATGCTGTTATCTCCCATCTGTATGACCCCGGACAAGCGAAATCACTCCTTTGAGCTTTGGTTTCCTCATCTGAAAAAAGGGGTGATGGTCAGACCAACCTCATAGGACTGTCATGGGTTAATAACAATGACAGTTTATCTCTAACACAGCACTTACAATGACTATGCCTACTGACCCAGGTAATCCTCACTATGACTCTGAGAGATGAAGGGTCACAGATGAGAAAACTGAGGCCACAGTGGTTCAGTGACCTACCCCGGGTTCCCCAGCTGCTGAACTGCAGGGCCTGGGCTTCCCACTCACTCTCCCTGCTCAGTTTTAGCTACTCAATGAAAAAAAAAACTAAGAGCCACTAGAGAAAATGATATCTAAGAGAGGATGCCAGTCTTTGAGGCTGTTTACCAAGAATTCGGGCTTCTCTTTCCAGGCACACAGTAGGATTACTGCTCTCTACCCTCTTGAATTTACAGCTATCAACTTGCTGGCTTTAGCTAATAAAATATAAGTGGAAGCGGAGTGTGCTGCTTCTGGGCAAAAGGTATGAAAGAGAGCATGTCCAACCCTCTTCTTCCTGCTGAGGGGATCATGAAAACATGTCAACATGGAGCCTCCACTGACCTGCTTTCCTGCACAGCTGCGGTGAGCGCAGACCTCCCCACCAATATGCCTTCATCACACTACGTGATTGAGAAATGAAGTTTTGTTATTTTAAGACTCTGAGATTTGGGGTTTTCTGTTCTTATAGCAACATCTGGCCTATCTTGGCTGATACAGGCCCTTCCCAGGTACTGTTTACTGAGTGCCGTGGGTCAGATTAAGATTATACACTTGACCTACGTCAACTCATTTAAGCCTGACTACAACCCTAGAGAGAAATCCTATGAGCGTGCCCATTTGCAGATGAGGAAACTGGGACTCCAGGAGGTTAAGTCAATTGCCCAGGTTCATGCAGCTCATAAGTGGCATGGTCAGGACCCAGACTTAGACCAGAATAATGACTGCCTCCACCACTTATGGGAAGGGAACACAGCAGTGCACTGGAGCTGGCCCATGGGAATCCCTTCCCCAGTTCACGCTCGGTGATGTCACACTGGGACCTTGAAATCCAGCACAGTGGGAGTATCTACACCATGGAAATTGGCAAAGGCTACCAATCAAGGCTTTTCTTTTTAATTGAAGAGCCAATGTACCACTACGTTACTCATTAGACCCCTATTATCAGAGCCAGCCATGCTGAGTTCAAATCCACTAAACTTGCCCAGGGAAATTCCCAGAAGCTCATCCAGGACCCCTCAGGATTCCCTAAAGTGTTTTTAGCTGATTGAAAAGAATCTCTAGTGGGACTAGCACCAAGCAGGGGAACCACAGGTTGAATTGCTAAGAGCAAGAGAGAAGGTGCTCAGCAGGGTGGTTAAGAAACAGGGTGAGAGAGCAAGAGGGGGAAAATCCAGTGGAGGAGAGCAGAGCCTCCCAGTAAGGAGAATAGAGTCTTCCATCTGTGGAGCACACATTTTGTTAAGTCTGCATAATTCATAAAACACAAGAACATCCTGAAGACAGCTCAGGTTCAGGGCAGAAGATCAAGTTGACAAGACTGGCTTTGGGGTAAAGCAAGCAGAGGGTGGGGGTGACTGCTGGAAGTGACCTATATTTCTCTGTGTTTACACTGGAGCAGGAGCTGTCTCTGCTCATCCATCACCCCAACCAGGCTTCACCAGCAGCCCAGTTTTCCCCAGGGGTGAGGGACCTCTGGAGCACAGAGCCACAAGGATGGCTACTGTGTTGGCTTCTGGTGGCTGCTCCCATATCTCCAGACCACTATATTCACTCTTGGGATAAGAGTGATGGTAACTCTGCCACTTGCAGGCAGGCTGACCTTGGACAAGTGGCCTTGTCTCTCGAAGCTTCAGTTTGTTCTTCTGCAAAGTGGGACTGAGACGAACTCCTAATTCAAAGGGCTGTAATGTACAGTGCCTGGCATGTGGTAAGTGCTTAGTAAATAGTGGCCTTCAGCTTTTATAACTACAAGGAAGAAGAATAGGAACAATAAATATAATATTTAACAGTGTCAGATGCTATTCTGAGAGTCTTACTTAAAATAAATCCTTTAATCCTCACAGCAAGCCTCTTAGACAGGTACCACCACTGTCCCCATTTTCTAGAGGAGCAAACTAAGGCAGAGAAGGAGTGTCATCTGACCAAGGCACAGTTATTGAGCCCCCAAGGGCCAAGGAGTTTATAAACATCATCTTTCATCATCACCTGCACAACTTCGAGAGTTAGGAATGTTTGTTTCCATTTTAAAGATGAGGAAACTGAGGCTGGAAGAGTTAAATGAGCCAACCCTGGGTTACTGAGCGAGTGAGCAGCAAAGTGGGAAATTCGACTAGCTCTTTTCGTCTCTAAGTGTTTGTTTCATTCAACCATCTGTAAATTCCCAGAAATAAAACAAGCCACCCTAATACAGCTAAGTAACATTTATTTGGCACTTAGGATATGCAAGGCACTAGACTAAGCAGTCTCCTATCACAACAGCCACAGGAGGAGGACACTTAGCCCCATTTGACAGAGTGGGAAACTGAGGCACGGGGAGATTGGCCACACAGCTAGAAAGTGGCAGAGCTTGGATGTGAAACCAGCAGTTCTGAGTCTAGAGCCTCTTGGCTTAACCACTGGGCTGAATTCCGTCCAGTTCTGGTATCTATTCAACAAACATCCTGGACCTGAGATAAAGTACAGGAAGGCAGACTTTACTCAGGGGGACCACTGCCATGGGTGTAGGGACCACTGCAATGGGAGTCTGCAGAAGGGAAGAGAGATTGGGCTCAACTCTGAATACAACAAGGAAAAGTAGGAATTTATAACCAAGGAGCAGGGTAGGGGCTCAGCGGATGAAAAATTACTAAGAGGAAACTTCAGGGGGTAAGGAAGGGATTCTGGCTGAACACATCCATTAGGATTCTTGCTGAAACTGGCCAGGGTGATCAGACATCACCTGGGGGATGGTGGAGGGACCCATTCAGATATCCAGGGCGATGAGACACTGGGGAGGGGTAAACAGACTAAACAGGATTCTTGTTAAATGCAGAAAGGAACACAGAAGCCCAAAAGTCAGAGCTTATTTGAGGAGAGAGTTCAGAGGAGACTGAGTGAAGTTTGGTCAAGGAGAGAATCTTTGCCACCTGCCAGGAGGTCCTCTCATTCCCTCTGACCAATATTGGAGTAGGATTGAGGAGGAGAGGAGGGGAAGAAGTGGGGAGAGCCAGGAGCTGGAGAGAGAGGGGCAGACAGCTGAAGGAGGGGCAGTGTTGGAGCGACAGGTGATGGACAGGAAGCTCGACCAATGGCCATGGAGGCTGGGCCGGCCCTCCTCCTCCCCTGGGCATTCCTCTCTCCCTATTCCCTCCAGGAAGGAAACTATCCCAGGTGTGTCCTGGAGGTCTTGGAACTATCAATTAGGACGGGCCTGAAGAGGTCCCTCGGTTTCCTTGGAAACGGAGCGACTCTCCCTACTTCACACCAGGCTTCCCCTTCCTGGGAGGGCAGCGGCAAAGACCTGGGAGGTCCGTGCGTGCCTCGGCTTTCTTGGTTTGAAAGATTTATTAAAGCAGAACCTTCTGAAATGACAAAATAAAGGTCGGAGGCTGCCGGCTGAATGGACTTCCGGGCAGAGTCTGACAGCCAAGCCAGGAGCCGGAGGAGCCCTTGGTTCTATTAACACCACCCTGACCTCCGTGCAGGGTGGGCCACCCCCTGGCAGGGCCGCACCCCGAAAGGAAATTTCACTTCTCCTGTAGGTGCTGGACTGGATTCTAACGTGAGGAGAAGTCAGCCCAGCAGGGAGCTCACCTTCCAGAACCCCCAGACCTGTTCAGGCCGCCAGAATTAGCGCCATGTCTCTCCTGTGCTTATGCCTCAGACAGCTCCTTGGCCCCCACATGAAACCTCTAAGTGGCCTCCAGGACCCTGTGTGAGCTGGGACCCGCTGCCCTCCCAGACTCATCTCATACTAGCCTTTGCGTCATTCAAGAAATGCTGCCCGGCCTGCAGATCTTTGCCTACCCCAGGCTGTTTCTTTTCTCCTGGACTTTGATCGGGCTGTCCCTCTGCCTGGACTGCCCTTTCCCTATCCCCTCCCATCTGCCACTTTTGCTAGGAAGACCCCAATCATCCTTCAACATTCTCCTGACTTCCTGGTTGCTGTCTACCTCCCCAGTGCTGGGTCACGTGCTGTGTGAAGTCTCCTAGGGTGGCTGTGAGAGAAATCCATTCTCTCACAGTTCTGGAGGCTAGAAGTCTGAGCAAGGTGTCAGCAGCACCGTGATCCTCCAAAGGTTCTAGGGGAGGATCCTTCCTTGCATCTCCTAGCTTCTGGTGGCTTCAAGCATCCCTCGGCTTGTGGCCACATCCACAAATTCTCCGCCCCCATCTTCACGTGGCCTTCCTCCCCCTGTGACTTTTCTCTTCTTATAAGGACACTAGTCACTGCATTTAGAGCCCCTGCTAATCCAGTATGACCCTACCTAACTAATTATACCTGCAAGGATCCTATTTCCAAATAAAGTCACATTCTGAGGTTTCTAGGCAGACATGAATTTTGTGGGGACATTATTTAACCCAGTATACCCACTGTACAGATGGGACCAGCACTGCAGCCTGGGATGATCAAGGAAGGCTTCTTAAAAAAAAAAAAAAAAAAAAGAGCTGATCTCTGAGATTGACTACTATGTCATAGGCAGATATTCCGTTTGAGAAAAATGATTTGAGCCAACACCCAGTAGGGGGGAGACAGTGATTCCTTTAAAGCCTCCCTGGCAGGTTCAAGCCTATACCTGACAGTACCTCTTCTCAAGGCTTGGTCTCCCATTTGCTTGCCCCGCTTAAAACAGACTAGCAGGAGACGAGAAATACTCAACCCCTTTAACCAGACCCCATCAGCTAATAAGGCTGAAAGCAATAATCTGTCACTTTGAAAGTACGAGCCAACACGTTTCTCAAGCAGCTTTCCATTCTAGCAATAACACGGGGCTAGTAAACGGCTTGCCTCCCTCCCTCTCTCTCATTTGTGCATTTCCAAATAATGAATGTCAAGTCATCTTTGGGAGTATTAAATACCCAGGCGACCCATGCAACTGGAGAGCAGGCACAGTATTAATTCCAAAGGCAAGGGGAAAAAATGAAACACAAAGCAATAGAGAGGGATGGAGTCAGCGACTTGGGGGTTCAAATACTGGCTTCATCACTTGCTGACTTGTGACTCTCTGACCTCTTAATCACATCTCCCTCCCCGGTTTGTTTTGGGATTAAGTCCCCTGCACCAAGTGAATACCTGAACAAATGCTACCTGGTGATGTTTTTTTAAATAAAAAATTTTGAGTAATCATATTGTTTGTTATTGTATAATCCTGAAACAAAATATATTTGTATTACTAAAAAAAAAAGCAAATTAACACCTAATTTCTCATCATTTAGATTTAAAGCTTTCCATTTAAAAGAGACACAAATGTAAGATCAAAATAAAAACAGTGCATCCCAAGTTTGAATTAGAAATATCATTATGAACACGATGTAGCTTCTCCTAAAAAAGTACATATTTCCTAACCATCTTCTTAAAATCCCTAGAAACAATAGCTGACCTAGGAGAAATGAGCCCTTCTAACACTTAGATTACGGTCTCAAATACCATTTTCCTATTCAAAGAAATCAGGGCTCCTTGGAGAAATGGCAGACTCCTGGCCTTGGGCAGAAAATGTTCAAGATGAGCCTGAAAGCATTATCATATCAGAGAATAAGAAAGCTGTTGATATATTAGGGTCATTTTCAAAGGACTCAAAGGCCAACTTTAATAATCTCCCATCAGGTAAAGATGGGATAATTTGAGCATTAATAAGAATAATGCAAGGGAGTTAAACACATCAATTACATTAAAGACCCATGAATTCATAATGGTATAAACAACTAATTCAGTTGTTTTATTTAATCCTCAATTTAATACTATGATGGAAGATCTCATTAGCCTCTGTGTCACAGATGAAGAAACTAAAGCTCAGAAAAGTGCAGTATCTCACCCAAAATCACACAGCTTACAAGTGGAGGAAGTGGAATTCCAAACCAGGTCTGTGACACTACAAAACTGCAGAAAGTGTTCAATAAAGTTTAACTTTCTCTCCACTACCCCCACCACATCAGGGCTATAGGAAGGCAGATAATAAATGGTGAGAATGTGGCACTATTAAAGTTTCATCCTGCTGTCTCGTATTCCCTGGTTACAAGCAACAGATGTTGATGGTTGAGTGTGTAGCATGATATATATGTAAAATGATAATGATGAACCAATTATAACCACTCTTGTGAAAATCCATGAGAGCCATTAAATGGTCTTTGGTTTTAAAGTGGTAACTGGCAAGATGTTTATTAGACACTTCCTGATTCATGTCTGTACCTTCCTGCCCCTTAAATCAAAGTTTCTTAAAGTGTGGTCTGGGAACCACCTTTACCCATTACCCAGAGTACTATTTAAAAGACAAAGATTCAAAGGGCCCCATCTCAGACCTACTAAAATGAAAGTAGCTGGTCATGTTATATGCTAGGAATCTCCCCTCTGACTATAGTTGATTGGACCAGGACTGAACACTTGATTTAAGTGAGCCAATCAGGTTCTGTCTTGAGAATTTGAACTAGAAAAGAGAAAGGATTTCTTTGAAGGTCATTTTTGGCATTTTTGGATCCTGTAAGCTGAGCCAGTGTGCAGAGAAAAGGAGAGAGGACCCACTAGGTGGTCTCAGAAAGAGAGAGAGAAAAAGAATGGTCTTCTTGGCTTCTGATCTCTGCTCAGGGCCCCTGTAGGAATCTCTTGTGAGAACCAGCTCTGCGTCCTACCCTTGGGTCTTAGGAGTCCCTTTCCTAGCTTCTCAGTAAATCCTCCATCTGACTAGAGTTCATTTGTGTAAATTTCTATTCCCTATAAACAAACAAGCCTTGACCCAGCTGGGGCTGTAAGCAAAAGAAAGAACACTTGGGAAGCAGAAGACCTTGGTAGTTTTGCCACTGAATGACTGTGTGACCTCAGGCAAGGCACTTCATTCCCTGGGACCTCAGTTTCCACTTTTGTAAAGTGGGAGAAGCGATAATATCTACCATACAGGATCAAATAAGTAACACACATAAAAGCATTTTTTAGCTATATGACTATTAAATGAAGCAACCTGTCCAAGGTCACTGTAATGGTAGGAGATTCAAGCACCATGGTGGGCAGCCAATGGCAGAACTATGAGGCTCCTTTCAACCAGGAGCCACTTTCTACAAACTACCTCCCAGGAGTGGGCACAGAGGTTACCAGCTTCCCAGAGACACCAGCCTACAGAGTATGACCTGGTCACCCGATGGGGGAAGGGAGCATCTCCTCTGGCTCCTTCAGAGCATCAGTTTCTCTCTCTGAGTCCATGAGTTCCAAGGGTAGGGTTGCTGTCTTGCTAATAGGCTTATTTCCAGAGGGCACAGGGCCTAACACACAGCAGGTGCTCACAGGTGAATGAATATCTCCATATTTCCGTCTGTCTGTCTCTATGTGTCTCTGTTGTCTCTTCCTATGTTTTAATGGTTCTGCCTCTCTCTTTACGTATTTTTCTGTGTTGTCTCTCTCTCTCTGCCTCTCCCTCCCTCACCCCACCTTGCTTGCCTCTCTCATCTCTTTCTGTCTCCCCCTGTCCCTAGTCTCACTCTGCCCTGTGCGTCTGCCTCCCTCTCTCTCATCCTCTGTGTCTCCTCCCCACCTCACCCCACACACACTCACACCTGGCCCAAGCTGCTCCCTCCCACCGGCTCCCTTTGTCTTGGTCCCTCTCCGGTTGCCTGGTAACCTTCCTCCCTGGCAGCTCTGCAGAAACCATAGCAACGGGCAGCCTAAGACACGGCCATTCCTCTCTGTTTTGTCCCTTACTTGCACTTGGACAGTCCAATTACAGGTACTCGTCGGCAGCGATGCCTTTGTCTGTGGCCCATTCACAGCGAGCCGGCTCCCAGGCCCAGGAGCTGTTGGGCGCTGCCTGACAAAGCACCTTTTGTGCCTCCTCCCCACTCCCCACCACCAAGCTCAAGGACAAGGCATCTCTGAACTGGCGCTCAGGCTGCTGCTGGTGGTGGGGAAGGGGAAAAGGAGAGGGGAGCACCCAGCAGATGCTCCTACAGATGATTCAACAGCCCTACAAGAGAAGCCGACATGGGAAGGGCAGGCAGGGAAATGGCTGGATCTGTGCCCCTCTGGCCTCTGACCTTCTGTGCATTCCTCCAGCCTGTAGGGCATCCTGCAGCCACAGAACCTGCCCACATTCTGTTCCCTCTAGCCCAGACCTTCTTGCTCTTTGCACACTCAACTGCTACCCCACCTCCAGAGCCCAGCTCCTGCACCCCTTGGACACCTCCCCACCCGGCTTCACTGGTGACCACAGCTCCCTACGCTGTACTTCTACGTGTGCAAAAATACACCCATTTCTTGGCTGGCATATTAAATCCCTAGGGCTGCTGCAAAAAATTACCACCAACTGGACAGCTTAAAGCAACACATTTATTATCTCACAGTTCTAGAGGCTAGGAGTTTGAAATCAAGTCGTCAGCGGGGCCGTGCTCTCTCTCAAGGCTTTAGAGGAAGATACTTCCTTGCCTCTTCCTAGCTTCTGGTGGCTGACAGCAATCCTTGGGGTTCCTTGGGTTGCAGATGTGTCACTCTGTCATCACATGGCCTTTCCCTGTGTCTCTCTGTCCAAGTCTCTCTCATAAGGACAGCAGTCACTGGATTAGAGTTGCTCTAATCCAGTATGTCTTCACCGGAAATTGATTATATCTGCAAAGAATCTATTTCCAAATAACATCAATTCAGAGATTCAGGTGACCATGAATTGGGGGTGGGGGAGCTATTCAACCCAGGATAGCCCTGGGGTCTCAGCAAAGGCATCTCCATTGGGTACCACTCTGGCCCCAGCGCCTAGTACAGCGTCTGGTCAGTTAAGAGGTGGGTCAATATTGAGTGAATGAATGAGTGAGCATGAGCTTCACCTCCATGAGCCTCAGGACCCCTGAGGCATGAAACAGAAATAAGAGCATCACTTCAAAGCATCGCTGAGGCCTCCACATGTGGCACGTAGAGAATGCTCAAAAATCGGCAACCGGGTATTCGTTTCCTGTGACTGCTGTAACAACGCTGGGACTTAGACCACAGAAGTCTATTCTCTCACAGTTCTGAAGGCCAGGAACCCAAACTCAAGGTGTTGGCAGGACCACGCTCCCTCTGATGGCCCTGGGGGAGAATCCTTCCTGGCTTCTGTCAGCTTATGCTGGGTAGCAACAGACGAGTGTATCACTTCCTCTGCCTCCATCTGCACATGGCCTTCTGCCCTGTTCCACGTCTTCCCTTGTTCTTACAAAGACACTCGTGGTTGGATTTAGGGCCCACCCAGAAAATCCAGGATGATCTCATCTCCAGGTCCTTAATTACACCCACCCAGCCCCTTTTTCCAAATAAAGTCATATTCACTGGTTCCCAGTATTTGACCTGAACGTATCTTTGGGGGGAGCCCCCATTCAGCCCACCACACCACGATTATTTTTTCTGTAATTAAGGTCCAAGTTCTGGTTGCTGATAACTTGTAGTCAGTACATGAGGACCAAGAGGCTACAGTTCTGAAACATGACTCCAGAGGGGCAAATCTGCTATTCCCAACTTAGAGCTGAGGCAAATGAGAGAGGAGGGGTGAAGTGATTTCCACCCCCAAGTCACAAACCAGGGAATTAGAGAGAAGCCCCACAAAGCACCCTGCTCTTTATCCCCGCCGGCGTGTGCACAAGCCATTCCCCTGCAAAGCCCTTACTTTCTCCTGATTTTACTGCTTATCCCTCAGGTTCCCTCCAACTGGATGTCCTGTCCCTTCTCCAGGAAGACTTCTCTGCCCACCCCCGGGCTGTGTGAGGACCCCTCTTTCAGTTTCCAAGGTATCTATCTATTATCTGGTGTCTCTCTGTGTCTCCTTCCTCTGAACTGTGAATTACTCGACGAGGGTAAGCACTGAGTCTAGTATGATGTTACATCATCACAGCTCAGCATGGAGCCAGACATTGAGCGAGAGCTCCATAAATATTTATGGAAGTAAAATTATGTGTATAACGGCGGGGCCATAGACTTGTTCAACTGAAACACATCAGTATCAATTATATTATTACAAATATTATTATTATTATTATTATTACTTATTATTTAATGGAGACCTCAGTCCCACAGAAATCCTGGTTTGGGAGAAGGCTAGTGGAGACTTATTCGTAGGATTCAAATACTGCAAAGGTTTAAGGCTTGGGTAATTGGTAAAATGCTGGTGCCATTAATAAAATGCAGAGAATCAATAGCATAGACCAATGCTTATCAAACATTCATGTGCACGCAAATCACCTGGGGCTTGTTAAAAATGCACATCCTGTTCGGTTGGTCTAGGGCAGGACCTGAGATTCTGCACCCACACGCTCTCAGATGATGCCAACGCAGCTGGCCCTGGGGCGAACTTGAGAAGCAAGGATGCAGCTGATTTGAGCAGAAGGTCAAAGACGATGAGTTAGGTTTGGAAATGCTGAGTTTGAGTTGCTGAAGTGATTTTTCAAATGAATATTTCAATGAGGCAGCTGTAAACGCAGGGCGAGACTTGGAGGGAGAGGTGTGGGCTATATCTTCCAATATAGCGTATCATATCAGATGTTGGTGAGCTTGCATGTGGACAAGCAGAAACAAAGGTATTGGGGGCAAATTCACATTTTGGGGGGAGACAAATGAGAGAAACAGAGAAGGAGCAATTAGAGAGAGAAAGAAACCAGGACAGTGCAGAGTCACAGGACAGCCCACTGCTGCAGAGCATACAGATGGCGAGCCAAGAACTTGCCAATGGAATTTGTGACCTTGAAATAAACATTCTACTAGAGCCCAGGGGTGTGCACCAGACACCGTTGAGCCCTACCCCATATGCCCTTGGCCCACCTGAGCTCGTCTGCAGCTGCTGCCAATAATTCCCCCAAGCGCAAGCTTTCCACCGCGAACACCTGTCTGTCTGTCCTCCCAACCTGAGGACTTCCTCCAGCAGCAAGGGAGCTTGCTTGGCCTCAACCTGGATGTGTAGGGGAGTTAGCGCCCAGGGGCGAAGGGGGCAACCCTTAACCAGTCCAGTGTGGCAGTAAATTGATAAATCTCTAGGCGGGTGGGTCTAAGGCATGGTTTCTCAGTGGAACGAAGTTCCAGTTGTCCACAGCAATAATGCCCTCAGTAACACACCTCTTCTTGGTTTTTCTGCCTTCCCCATCTTACTTTTCCACTCCCTCAGTCGTGCTTCCTGAGATCACCTCCCAATAAATTCTTTGCACTTAAGTCCTTGTCTCATGGACTGCTTTGGTGGGGGAGATAGGTCAGCAGCCAGAATGCAACATATAAAGTCTGAATGGTTAATATAGAACAAGTGCATTAATACAAGAAGTGGAAGGAGTTTTAACCCAGTCTTGCAAATAGCCCCGCATCCACTAGCCCAGGCAAGTAAAGAGCTGAGCCAGGCACGTAATCTAGTGATTAGATTTGGTGATTTCTCGTGGATAAGGGAAAGCCTTTGGGGACAGGTCCACAGGAGCACCCCTCTCCCCCTGGCATCACCACCACCACCAATCCCCCTTAACACTTGTCTGCACGCAAAAGCGCAGATACTGTCCCGGGAAATGGGCCCAGTCTGAGGAAGAGAGGAAAGTCTGTCTTGCTCAGTTTACATCTCTGGAGAGAGTCTCTGGGTGCAGCTGAGGTTGCTTCTATATATAACACACAAGCACAACAAATAAAACTGACTGTAAAGCACTCTGCAGATCCAAAGTGCCACGTAAACGCTAAATAAGAAAATTAATCTGAGCTCCAAAGAACTCACATTGCGGGACTGGAGTGGTTTTGAGACTGTGCCAGGGAAAAGGGAGTAAGTGCCCTCTTCTGCTCCCGGTCTTCACTTCCCCACAAACAACATACAGATACGGGCACCTGAGGAGCACGGGGGTGTCCCACATGCACCCCCGACACACACAAGCACACATTCCAATACATATATCCCGCCCCCAACATACCACCCAGATACATAGGCACCCAGAGGCATTTTCACAGCCATGCACATACCCTAGATGCACCAACACATACACACCTGCCAAGACACAGGACCCCCCATACACACTCTCCACCCTACACACACGCACCCAGAGACACCTTCACAGCCATGCACATACCCCAGATGCACACACATACATACACCTACCTACAGATGTCCACACACACACAATCTCTCATATACCTCCCACCTTCCAAATGTCCCCTGGGACCTTCTTACACACGTGGCCACAAATTCATCCCCTGAGGACCCCTCACCCACAGAATACCCTCTTACAGGCATACCCAGCACGCACACACCATCTTGCACGTGGTCCTTCATACAAGCTTCAGTATCTCAAATCGTGGTTTAAAATTCTTCACACCCTCCATGTATTAAAACCATACATCCATGCCCTTTCTCATGTAACTTCCGCTCACTGTGAACTTAGTTGACTTCCCCACCCACTGATGGTGAACTTGGCCACATGGCTTGCTTTCGTCAATGGAATGTTAGCAGGTGTGACACAAGGAGGGTCTAAATAGGCTTGTGAGGCATGGATTTTCTCCTCTTCTCTAGTTATCCGCCAGGAGTCAAACATGCCCCTCCAGCCTGACCCCAGGATGAACACAGAGCAGATACAAATCCCATGGACACCAGTAGCTCAGCCCAGCAGGACTCACAGCCTGAAGTAAGAGCTACTAGCTGAGCCCAGTCTACAGCAGCCACAGGCTGACCCACAGGCCAGTAAGCCTGAAACTACACTAGAGGTTGGAAAACTATATAGCCCATGGGCCAGAGCCAACCTATGACTGTTTTTGTAAATAAAGGTTTGGGTTTTTTTGTTTTTTGGGTGTTTTAACTTTTTTTTATTGAGTTATAGTCATTTTACAATGTTGTGTCAAATTCCAGTGTAGAGCACAATTTTTCAGTTATACATGAACATACATATATTCATCAAATAAAGGTTTATTAGAACACAGCCATGTCATTCATTTATGTATTGTCTATGCTGCCTTCACCCTAAAAGGGCAGAGCTGAAAAGCTGCAACACTGGATAATCAAGGAAACCAAAAATGCATGCCATCTGGCCCTTTACAGAAAAAGTTGTCCAAGTCCTAGAATGGATGCAAGTTGTTGTAAAGCATTAAGTTTTGGTGTAGTTTGTTACACAGCATTATTGCAGCAGTAGCTGACTAATTAATATGTACAGATACAAGTACTTCAGATATTTTCTCACATCCAAGTATTTTTATTCCCATGTACTGATAGGCCATTATGTTTCATCTCATAAATGTACCCACAGACATCCTCATCTCTGACACACACAGATACCTTTTCATGATCTGCATATATACATGTGCTTGCACACACTCTGACACAGGGATCCACACACAGGCTTACATACAAGTGTACACACATACATAAACAGACACATCGAAGATATTTCCACAAAAAGGCATATAACGTCCTCAAAATCACTCATACATTCCTCCATGTGCCACTCATGTAGTCACATGCCTACATGCTCCCACACAGAAACAAAAACATGTGCATGGTTTTTGGTCTTATTTCAGTTTTCCTGTCTGTTACGAAAAAGCTTGAATAGTCCAAAAAGTCCAGGGTCTTCCATAAAAATTATTTGGGCTGACAAAAAGTGCTCCTGTAGCCTAGACCTCAAAGGACTAGGAACCTTGACTCTGATAGCCACAGGAACCCTCTCCAGGAAGGAGGAACTAGGCTGTCAAAGAGTTTGTACACAGTGGTAGCCATGACTCCAGCTTCTGATGTTGTTGAGAGCAGAGTAAGATGCAAGACTGCCAAATGGACAGAGACTGCCTAGTCAACAGATTGACTTCATCTCCTGCCTCAACAAGCCCTCTGTACTCAGAGTTGCTTCCTCCGAGCACCTCTGGCTCACTCTTTATACCCCCTGTCTGGTCCTCATTGCTGTACTGCCCCATGGCAGCTCTTGTATACATAGTCTTACAATGCTAGGTGGTTGCTATGGAATGACTTGAGTTCCTCCAAATTTCAAATGTTGAAACCCTAACCTCCAACGTGATGATATTTGGAGAGGGGGCTTTGGGGAGGTAATTAGGTTTAGATGAGGTCAGGAGAGTGGAGCCCCCATGATGGGATTGGTGCCTTTATAAGAAGAGACTCTAGAGAGCTTGTTTCTTCTCCCTCCCTCTCTCTCCCTCCCTTCTCCCTTCCATATGAGTGTACAGCAAAAAGGTGGCCATCTACAAGCCAGAAGAGAACCTTAACCAGAAACTGACCATACTGATACCTTAATCTCAGAATTCCAGCCCCAGAACTGTGATGAAATAACACAATAAAAATCGTTGTTTAAGCCAGCCAGTCTACGGTATTTTGCCATGGCATCCTGAGAAGACTAAAACAGTATTATTTCCCATAGGTTTGTTCCACCAGAAAGCAAGTTCTATGAGGACAAAGATTTTTTTTTGTTTATTCCTATAGCCCTAGTATGTAGGACCGTGCCTGGCATGCAGCAGGTGCTGAATAAAAAACTTGAATAAATGAATGAGCGAATGAATGAACGAAGGCACTGCTTCCACAGCAGGATTAAAAACATCCTGAGGACATGAGTGTTATCTCATACATTCTTGTATTTCCTACTGAACATTTCAACATAAATGCAGGAAGAAAGGAAGATGGCAAAAAAAAAAAAAAAAAAAAAAAACAAGAGAAGAGAGAAGGGAGAGAGAGAATTGAAGGGCAGAAAATGAGAAGGAATG
Organism: Camelus ferus; assembly: GCF_009834535.1. Lineage (NCBI taxonomy): Eukaryota > Metazoa > Chordata > Mammalia > Artiodactyla > Camelidae > Camelus > Camelus ferus. Next base: position 6,630,937 of record NC_045727.1, read on the forward strand.
GAGGAAGAAAACTGAAGGAAATAAGAAAGAAAATGCGAAGGAGGAAAGGAAAGGGGGGAGGACAGAAAGAAGGAATGGAGAACAGAGTTTGAATTCTTAGTCTTATCTCTACCTGCTGTGTTTCCTTGGACACATTACCTAACCTGTTTGAGGCTTGGTTATTTTCTTTGATAAAACAGAGGTGAGAAAAGTTGCTAACATGGGATTTTTTTTGAGGATAGAATGAGATGATATAGTCAGTGCTCCATGCAGTGCGTGGAGTGGAGTAAATGCTAAATAAATGCAGAGCTGCTGGGAGAATGATAATGAAGATGAGAGCAATTAATACAGGAAGGGGGAGGGCAAGAGGAAGAGAAAAGCTGGCTAATTTAAAAGCAGCCCCTTCAACAGACGCTATTCCACAGCCCCATCCCCCTCTGTCTAGCCTCATTTCCCCCAGTTCGTGCCATTCTCCTAGACCCGTGGTTTTCAACCCTGGCTGTCCATTAGAAATTCCTGGGGAGCTTTTAAAATTCCTGTTGTTCAAGTCCCACTCCATACCACGGTACCTGGCACTTGGGAAAGGCTCAATAAAGACTGTTATCTTCCATGATTACCAGAAGCACACATTCTTGTCTTTTTTCCAAAAGCTATAGAGGCAGAAGCGGCTTCTACAGAAGCTCCTCAAAAATCCGTTGTCAATCTCCCAGCATTCACACCAGCTTAAGTACAATACAGCACCCAAGCCTGCCCTATTTGTCAAGCACAAACAGAAAGTCAAACATCAGATTTTCCACGCATGGAGAGCAGCCATCTGAGCCCAGACAGGAACACGGATGCCCTCGCAGAAGGCTCTCGCGAGACCTTGGGAATCCACAGCCCAGACAAGCAGGGGCCTTGATAAATCAGAGCAGCTGGTGGGACTTCTAACTAAGCTGGAAAGAGAAGGATTTAGGCTCTTGATCACCTTCAACTCTGACTACCATGTTCCCACTTTACAACGGAGGCCAGGTGGGAAACCTGGGTAGAAGATGCACACCTGGAGTGCAGGGGACCAGACCAGCAGGGCAGGTAAGCACATGGCAGTCAGGAGGCAGCCAGACTTAAGTTCAAGTACCAGCACCGCCAAGTTTTTAGCTGAAAGATCTTGGGGAAGTCGCTTCACCTCTCTGAAACCCCAGTTCCCCACCTATAAAAGTGGCTTAATAAAATACCTCCCTGGTAAGGTGGTTTTGAAGATTAAAAGTGACATAGAAGGTTGCTTTGTAAAGTGCTTGTCACTTAACAAGCACATGATAACTGGCTCCAATTTCTCACTGCATGGGTGTCAACATTTATGGATTTTCTTTAAATACCTGAAGGACCTAGACCTTTTCTCTGTCACACACACTATCCTGTTTCTTTCCTGTTTCTTCTGTTAAGTAACATTTTTTAAATGGACATTCAGCTGCTCCTCACCCCTTCTGTCTTGTTCCCATATAAATGCATACAAATAAAATCATCTTAATGAAAGGAGAATTTCTTCTTTTCCCTTAAAGTTTCTTTAGTGATGGAATTCATGTAAAGCTCTGAATTATGAAAACGTATCCTGTTTAATTTTTTGTGAGTGGACTATTTTCAAATACACACCCCCAAAATGCTGGGGAAAAAAACCACCTATGAAGTTGGTATTGCCCTCTGTTCCTTGTCATAAGAATAAGCATTTAATACCTCATACCACATTTAACCCTCACAACCTCCTGATGAGACTGGTACCATCTGGATCCCAGTTTTTCTCAATAAATTAATTTACTGAAGTATAACACATATTCAGAAAAGTGCACAGAAGTGTGTAAGTCAACGGGTTTTCACAAAGCGATCACAGCTGTGCCACCAGCACCCAGCTCAGAGCCCCCCACGTGTCTCCTCAAGGAATAGTTTAGCTGGCGTTGTACTTTGTATAAATGGAATCACACAGTACTGTCTTAGACAGAATAATGAACCCCCTTAAATATATCCAAGCCCTAATCCCCAGAATCTCTATGTATGTTACCTTGCACGGCAAAGGGTACTTTGTGGGTGTGATTAAATTAAGGACTTTGAGATGGGGAGATTCTCTTGGATTTGGATCCCAGTTTTAAAGTTGCAGCCCAGGTTGCTTAAGTCTAAGGCCAAAAGTCATACATTAAGTGGCAAGGCTGAGATGTGAACCCACATGGAATCTAGGATCTATACTTTGAACCACCACTGCAGGTGGAAAAACAGGCTCTGAGAGGCGACGTGATCTGCCCGTGATCACAAAGGTCAAAGTGCAGAGCTGGGATCTGGACGGGGCCTCCGCCTCCTGACTGCATGGTGCTTCTTGCCAAGCTGACATGCCACGGACATTCCCAGCCTAGATCCTTGATACTAAGAGCTTCCCCTGATAACCTGCTCTTCCCAGTGCGCCACTCTGTGCCAGCTGCGGATGACAGCTGCATGAGCCACTCACCAGCCAGAAGGCAGCTCGGTTGCCTCCCGAGTGTCACTTGCTGTCCCCAGTCCCCTTGGGTGGAAAGGTAATACCACCAGCTCTCTACCACTTTCTGAGGAAGGCTGTGGTCTCTAGGCCCCTTCACACCGGCTTCAGATAGCACTGACCAGGCAGAAGGAAATGTCGGCTGCATTTTCTGCATCGTGTGCAGATTGCGGAATAGCTTAGCGGATAGGAATGAACATTACGGCTGCTCTGGAGCCAAAGAGGTATCAGCCATCCCCTTTCTTCGAGGGTAGCCATGAGATTTAAGCTGGCCACAGGACTAAATGCAAAGCCAGGGTCCCAAAGGTCAGAGGTTCCTTAATTCTCAAGATGAGGAAACCTAACACCTACAGTAACACTAGTTGGTCTTTACTGAGCACCTGCCACACACTAGACGCTGTGCTAGGTGCTTCTGCACTGATTTCCCTATAATCCTCACTACAGTCTAGAGACATAGACCATTATTGGGCCCCCTTTACTCAAAAAGAGTGGAGATCTGAAAGGCATGCTCAGGACCACCCAGCCAGAATTGGCTTTCTGACCCCAGAGATAGGGTGCCGACCCTCTACAGTTTACACCCTCCAGAAAGGTAAAGTTTTCTAGTCCCAGTTATTCTCCAAGTCAGTGACAGGCTGAGACCTAACACCAGATTTATCTTCTGCACAATGAGGCCGACTTTGCAGCTAGTACTGGGCACAGATAGAGAATGAGTCACAGGCAAGAATTCACAGTATAGTCGTCACAAGCATGGAGGTAGAGAACAGATGGCTGCCCATCATGGCTGTTTCTCCTTCCCCTTCTTGACTCAGAAGTCAAGTCTAGTTGTCTAAGCCATTCCCACTCTCTTGCCAGGGACTGGTTTGGGAATGGGACAGGGAACTTAGTTTTTGGCCCATGGCTCATTGGAATATTTCCTTGCTCTTAAAGAGACATAGTCAAGGGAGGAGGGACAAATTAGGAGAATGGGATTAACAGATAAAATAGATAAGTAACAAGAACTTACTGTGTAGCACAGGGAATTATGCCCAATATCTTGTAATAACCTATAATGGAATATAATCTGCAAAAAAATATATATAAATCACTATGCTGTACACCTGAAGCTAACACAATACTGTAAATCAACTAAACTTCAATAAAAAAAATAAAGAGAGACATAGTCAAGAAAAGACCTCTCATCTTCCCTGGATGTGTTATTTGGATGTGACACCTGGAACCACAGCAGCCACTTCGTGACTTTGAGAAGAGCCAGACTGAAGGTAATTCCTATGAGTTTAGAGATGGAAAGAATTCAGGTAAGATGAATTGTTAAAATGCTAATTAACCAGTCACAGAACCAAATGTCCTCCAGACTGCCTGTTAGGGATATTATGAAAGTCTTTCTTGTTTCAGTACATTGAGTCAAGGTTTTCTATCACTTGCAGCCAGAAGCACTCTCACTAATACAATGAACCTTGAATTCTGGTGTCAAATTTCATGAGTTCTAGTCCTCACTCCACCACCAGTTAGCCATGTGACCTTGGACAAGTCTCTTAACCCTTCTGAGCCTTGGTTTTCCTCCTCTATACAAACTGGTGGGTCATAACAACCCTGGGTCATTGTGCAGATACAATGAGAGGATAAAAATCAAAACACTTTGCAAATAGAAAACTCAGGGGTATTGCTGGATATGAGTATTGTTGCTGATGTTACAGACGCAGTAGGGCCAGAAGAAGCCTGGGGAATCCTGGGGCGGGGCGCCCAGACCCTGCTCTTGTTCCTGGCGAGAGACTCAAGGAAGGGAGCAGCTGCACAGGCTCAGATAAGGCCACATTTGCATTCCCCCAACCTCTGCCACCCCACCATCTGCAGGCTGAGCCAGACAGCAGCCCTTCCCAGGGGCACAGGGCCAGCAGTGAGCATCTGATGGAGGGAGGGATGCTGAGGTGGGCAGGGGCTGAGAGGAGACTGCACCTCAGCCATGGAAGCCCCACCAGAGCAGCTCATACACCAGTGACAGTATATGATTCTACCTATCATATTCTGACAGTCTCCTGGGTGGCCAGATCCTCTGCTTTCAGCCTCTCATTCAACCCTCATAACAACTCTATGAAGTAGATTTATTCCTATTTTATGGATGAGGGAACCGAAGCTCAGAGAGATTAACAAACATGTCCAAGTTTAAACAGCCAGGAGTGGGAAGGCCAGACCTGCAGGACTCCAAAGCCACGCTCTTAATCACCATGCTGTAGCCGAGAAAATCAGATGCCCCTCAAGCTGCATGGAAAGAAGGCATGAGCAGTTCTGGGAAGAGCTGGACTTCTGTGTTCACTGACCTGGATTTCGTGGAGCTCACCGCCGAGCCTGCGACCAAAGCATTCAGACTTCAACTGTTCCTACGTTTTGCCTTTGACATCCTGGCCTATCTCAGAACTTTCCTCTTCCTTCTGTGTCATCTCTCTCGGTAGGGGTCCTGGTCTCCAGGAGAGAGTCCTCAAGGGAAACGGCTCCAGAAAAGTGGGAACAGTACCTGTCTCTAAGAGTCTGGGGGCCCAAGCGCGCAAGAGAGAAGGAGCATTTGGGAGTGGACTGGTTACTCCCTGCTGGATACTCGCCCAACCAGATCCGCTCTCTGCCACTCCCTGCCCTGCTCTATGCCTCGGGAGGCTGACCCACACGGATGGCATCCATGGGCTCCTGGTCCTCAGGCTTCCCTTTGGGTTTAATCAATGGGAGGCATGGGGAGAGGCTGGAAAGCTAGAAGAAGGAGCTGGAGCCATTTCTCCCATCCCTACTGCCTCAGTCCTGCTGTTCTGGCTGTGACTAAGTCCTTCCGTGACAACAGCTCCTGCTGGCCTCCCCTCCCTGTCCCCACGTCTCACCAGGTTCCGATAACCCCATCCATCTCCTTGACATTCCAGCCTAGGGGTGGTAGCTGCTCCCAACTATTACTAGTGTCTGGGTGTCTCAACACCCCTCATCAATCCCCCTAACCTTGCCCACTCCTCTGTGTGTAGCCCGTTCATTAAATATTCTTCAAACTGCCAGCCTTCTGTTTCCTCACGAGGCTCTGAGTGTTGGGGGGTGCGGGTGGGGTGCTGGGACAGGAGGCCAGACTGCAATATGTTCTCAGGAGTTGGACAGTCTTGGCTCAGCTATGCAGGAAATTGTCAGTGCGAGGAGTTTTAAGGAACTGCCAGCACTTGGTGATGCTCCGCTGATGCCGTGAGAGGAGGGCAGAGTCTGGCGGCCAAGGCAGCCCTCTATTCCTGGAGGACTCAAGCTTTAACAAAGCCAAGTTCCATCTGGCCTAGGTGGCCTGGCTCCCAGTGACCTTCAGATGGAAGGTGGAAACAGCCTACGACAGTGAGATGGTACCCAGCTCTCAGACACAATAGCTCCCTCTTTTCAGCTACACGGCACTTTTAAATTGACAAAGCAATTTTTCATGAATTCACTCAGCTGAGCCTCACAATTATTCTGTGAGGCAGACAGAGAAAGGCCACTCCCCCACCTCTCATTTAACAGATGAGGAAATGAAATTTGAGAAAGGAAGAGATACACCTAAAGCCATACAGCCCCAGCAGGTCTCAACCCCCAGCCGTGGTGACCCCAAGTCTGAGGCTCCTTTCAACACATCTCACACTTTAAGTTGATGTACTCTTTGCCTCAGTGGCTGAAGGATCACTTGGCAAACCTAAGAAGGCTGGCCTTCCCTGAGGCTCAAAAAAGAAATAAGTGAGTAAGAGCTAGCCAGCATTTGCTCACTGAGCACCTATTATGTACCAGACACTGGGCAGAATACTTCATATATGCATTATCCCTTTTAATCCTCAACAGTGCTGTCAGGTAGTTACGATTATTCCCCATTTAAATGTGGAAGGAACTAGGGCTCAGAGAGTCTCAATGATTTGTCCAAAGTCATACGTCCGATAAATGACAGGCTTGAAATTTGGAACTAGACCCTTCTTAGGCCTCCTGTGCTACTCCACTGCACTGAACTGTCTCTAGTCCAAATGCTCCAAAAAGAGAGCACTGACATGATGGATGAAAGGCATGTCCTTCCCCTATGCCCACGCCTGGAGCTATGTTAGCAAGTGCCCGTGAACTGCATATTGGAAATTGATCATTCTGCAGGAAACCCCTCCCCTGACAGCTGGTCTTCAGTTTTCTGGTCCCACACAATGCTGCTCTGGACTTGGGGGGGATGAGGGAGTTACGTTTCCAAGGATGGAATGAATGATGCCACACACATCTCCAGCATTTCACATCTCAGGATGTGTTTTGACAGTCACTGGGTCATTTCATCCCTACAGTAAGCTTGTTGGGCACACAGGACAAATACTCTCTATCCTATCTTTCATCAGAGAAAACTAAGGATGCAAAGAAGTGAAGAGATTTTCCTAAAGTCGCACTGCTGGTACGGGTGAAGCCTGGATTTCAACTTGCATAGATTAGGCTCCAAAGCCTATGATCACTCCACTACAACATGCAGTTTGGCTTGGGATAAGACTCTGAGAGGGGAAGTCACTTGCCCATGGTTACACAGCAAGACAGTGTTGCTGGGATTAAACTCAACCAACGCCCCATGCTGCACCCCCATCAGCTCCCAGACTTCCTCTTCTCCATCTCCTTCTCCCTTGCTGGCAGTTCTTCCCACTTGGGGCTTCTCTCCCGCAAGTTCCCCCTCTAGAAGCAGCTAGAACTAAGAGATGCCTCCCAACCTATAGCCTCCTTGGAGCGAAACAAAGGGGAAGGGAAGACTAATGAGAAGGGAAAAAGCCGTTATGGGCCTTATTTGCATGAGCTGGTTATAGCCCGGTTTCCTGAACTCTTGGCAGTATCTGCCTGCGGGAAGGAGGTGGAACAGCTGTGTGCACATCTGCCGGAGGATTTCTTTAAAGAGCAGAGACGACACTATCATTCTACCAGCAGTAGCAGCAGCAGGGCAAGTGCCTGAGGCTCATTTTGGGTTCACTTTCTCTCTGTCTGAGGCTCACGTCTTTAGAACAGCTGTACACACAGAGCAAGGCTGTAAGGCAAAGGAGGCCTCTGAAGCCAGATCAGGAGCCCCCAGCCAAATTCATGTGAACTGACTATTCACAGAAGCTGCTTACAAGCAGAAAATAGTAGTTAAGACACACTGTGTGCCAAGAATTCTTCTAAGCTATATACATATTTTATTTCTGTATTCATATTTATATTTCATATATATTAATTTCGCCCTGAAAACATACAATCCAAAAAAATCTCTATGCCATAATTACTATTATTACCATCAGTGGTTCTCAAATTTTAGTGTGTGCAAGCATCACCCAAGACATTGTTTAAAAATCAGATTCTTGGACTCCTGCCCTCTGAGCTCAGGAGAGCTAGAGAGCCCAGGAAATCTGCACTTTACTAAGCTCCACTGTTTGATTCTTGTACAGGTGGTGGATGAACCTCTCTTTGAGAAAGACTGGCAAAGAGATTCTTTCATTTGCAAACTTTATGGGGCAAAAACTATATGCCAGCACCTGGGACAGGTATACACGATTGAGGGAAAGTATAATGCTAGATGTTACCTGGATTGTTACCTGGATGTTAACTATATTCCAGGTACCTTGCTAAATGCTTTCTACTCACTAATGATTAATTATTACAACAACCCCCAAGTCAGGCAATATTACCTCCATGTTACAGGTAAGTAAACTAATGTCCACAGAGGTAAAGTAACTTATCCAAAGCCTTAATTGTCCAAAGTCTCACAGATAACAAGTAGAGAAACTGGGATGTGAATGCAGGTCTGTCTGATTCCAGACATTGTGATCTTAACTACAGATGCACATTTCCTACTGTTGTAGAACTCCCAGACTAGTGGCAAAGCCAAGATGGGGACCTAAACAGTCAAAGCAACACAGGAAAAAAAAAGAAAGAAAGAAAAAAAACCCCAGAGAGTTTTAAAGTTCTAAAAGTTGTGAAGGTTAGTGGGGAAGATAGATCACTTCCTATCAAAGGACAACACTGGTGGGCTTCCTAAGGGAGGTGATATTTATATAGGGTCTTTTAAAAAGGGGTATGATTTGAACACGGTAATGATAGGAGTCGTAGGGAAGAAAATTTCAGGGAGAGGGAATATCACAAGCAAAAGCACTCGTATGAGAAAGGAAAGAGATTTGATGGGAAACGTGAGCAACACTATCTGGTTGGTGTGAAACTACAGGCAAATCTGAATAGCTCACTCACCATATCTTTCAAATGTTTATTCATATGCCAGCATCTTCATAAGGCCTTAGCTGACCACCCTATTTATATATGCAAAGAAAACTATGCCCTACTTGTTGCATTACTCTGCTTTACTTTTCTTCCAAAACACTTTTCACCTGCTAATATACAATTTGCCTTTTTCTTTAACTTCTTGTTTGACTCCACCCACTAAAACATAAGCTCCAAGAGGGAAGGGATTTTTGTCAGTTTTGCTTATTGTTGAATCCTGGGGTCTACAACAGGACTTGGGAGGTAACAGGTGATCAGTTTCAATTTTTTTAAAATTTTAATGAAGGAAGCAAGAAAGAGCATCAAAGGGAGAGTGCTCAGAGAGTTCAGCACCTCGGACAGAGACCCATCGTTCTTGCTCCAGGGAGTTACATCCCTGGCTGCCCAACTGATTGCGATTTGGTAGATCTGGGGTAATTCCCTCTCTCCCTCCCTCCGTCCCTTCCTTCCTCCTTTCTAACTCTCCACTGAAGAATCTAATGTACATCCAGGGTGAACATCACGTTATGTCCAGCGGTGGCAGCCTACACAAAAGCCATTCCTATCACAGACATCAGTAGACTTCCCAGGATCCTGATATTTTGACCAGGTTCATGACGCAGTGTCTGGGCGATGCAAGTGGCATTCTCCCATTAAGCCCACTTAGCCTACCAAGGCGATTCCTGAATCAATTCCCCACCACAAGACAGCCTTCTGCACTCTCTTCTCCACCAGAACATCTTTGACAAATCCTATTCTCTCCCTCCTCCTTTCTGATGAGTCCTCAGAGACTCCAACCAGTCTGTTCTGATTCATATTTATCAGCTGGGGGGTTGTCCTCCCTTCTACATCACCCTTGTGTTCTCCCCCAAGTTAATCAGGGAAGATGGATGGATGATGGTACCCTGTGTAACTTAATTAAGATAAAAACTTCCACTGATCTTCCTGCCAGAGAGACATAAGATGTTGCCAGCAACAATTCCTGGGGCTGACATATCTGATATGTGTAGCCTCACAGAGGCTAGGGGTTTTAGTGGCTGCCTTCAGAACCATAGGATCCCAGTAACACAAGCCCCCATGACACGAACAGCTGTGGAAGGTAGAGCAGATAAATCCTGAACCTTATGTTTGCTGAAAATTCTTAGTGTCTGTATCCAGAATCTTCACCTGGTCCAAATCCCGCATCATGTATTACCTGGATTATTGCAGCAGCCTCCTCACTGGTCTGCCTGATTTCATCCTTGCCTCTCTATAACCCACTCTCAATACAATAATATTGTCATATTATTGTGTTCCTTTTGCAACAAATTGGCTCAAGTCACTCCTCTTTTCAAAACCCTCTAGTGGATCCCCAAGTCACTGAAAGTAACAGCCAACGTCTCCACATGGCCCTACCTGTTTAGTTGCAACTCCCTCTGTGATTGCATCTCTGACTGCTCTCCCCTTGCTCACTCTGTTCAGGTCATGTGGTCTCCTTGATGCTCCTAGAACACCCAGCATACTCTGGCCATCTGCATTGCACTGCCCATTCCCTCTGACTGGAATGACTTTCCCCCAGGTAGCCACCTGGTTCATTCCCTCACCTCATGATCACCTTATTTAAAACTGCAACATAACTATCAATCACTCTTACCCTGATTTATTTTTTTCAATAGCAGATGTCAACTTCTACTATACCAGATAATTCATTTGTCCATTATTGGAGAACTAGCATGTGAGCACCACAGAGACAGAGATTTTTGTCTGTTTCATTCCCTGCTGCTTCTCCAGCCCCTTGAATAGTGCCTGGCACATAGTAAACACTCAATAAGTAAATCAGCAGGATTACAAAAATTTGCATTACTAAAGACAGCTAGAAGGAACAAAGGTGACTGTGACAAAAACATGAAAACCAACATAAAATCACATTCCCTGAAGTATCCATCAAGTGCTTGACAGTTCACAGGTATGAAATCTGACTGTGTCAGTTCTGCATCTTATAAGTACACCTGAAGTCACATTAACATCCTGGCTGTGCCACTCCTGGCTGTGTGACTTTGGGCAAGTTACTTAACCACTCTGAACTTTTATTTTCTCATATATAACATGGGGAGAATAATAGAAACCCACCTCATGGGGTTATTGTGGGAATTAAATGACATCTAATGGGCTTAAAATAGTGCTCTAAGCTTAATGAGTAGTTATTCCTTGGAGTCCTCACGTGCTAACATAGTTCCTGAGCCACTGACTGGAGGAGGGACAGAGAGCAGAAAATTGGGTCTCACAATAGCTCAAAGCTCTCTCTATGACTCCTGTCCTCTGGCTGTATCCACTAGAGGCCCTCATGAATCCCCAGGGGCCAGAGCAGCGTTGATGCCTCAGGCAGAGTTGTAGAGATAAATTTTCCTTAAGTCAGGCTCCCACTTCACTCCCTAAGAAATCCTGCTTGGGTTCAGAACCACATATTTCTTGAACCTGACAGCTCTGACTTTTCTTCTTAACTGCAAACTTCATTGGAGCTCAAAATTAGGCCATTGGCTGGGTGTGGAGGTGGATGTGGGAAAGGGGAGGGACAGACACTTGGCTACTCTTACTTCCCTCTTCTTCCTCCCCCACCCTCCCTGGCCCCAAATTTCCCTTCTCCTTAACTACAGAGCAACAGCACCCATGCATGTCAATGAAAGCAAGCAGTCCTAGCCAAGACAGTAAACACTTGTTGTTTAAGCTGTGAAGTTTCAGGGTTATTTGTTATGCAGCAATAGATAACCAATACATCTGGAAAGAGACCTAAAAATCTTTACTACTGACAGCTCCGAGGGGATGCCCATCTTCTTCTATGGACTATACTCTGGGTAACAAAGAGATTAGATGATTTATTTGCTCAAGAAAATATACTTAGTCATAAGTGGCAGAACATGACTCTGAACTCAGATCAACTTGTCCATATCCCCTTAGTACTCACTGTTTCAACATACGCTGAGAGTGTTCTAGTGCAAGCACCACAAGTCTCCACCTGAGGGCTTCCTCCCTGCCCATTCAGGACGTTCTGAGAGTTAATGCCCAATGGCAGCAGTCACCCAGTGATGGGTGGGAATTGAAAGATTCCCCAGTTTCATTACCTCTTAAGTGGGATAACTGAGGTGTGTTCTACAACACCTCCCAGAAGTCCCCAGTGAGACTGGGTTCCAGTTGCCCACTGCGCTAATTTGCTCAATAACAATTCTTTATTGGCTTTCCCCCCTCCCCCATTCCTTATATCACTTTCCCACTACCATACCAGTAGCTCTTGGGATCATCTCCCAAAAAAACTACTTGAACTCAAATCCTTGTCTTGGAATAAATACTATGTGCCAGTTACTGTGCAAAGAACTCAATATACATCATCTCAAACTGTATAACAAGTCATATTTCCTTTTTATAACACTTAAGGCACAGAGAGGGTGGGTGACTTACCAAAGGTTACACAGCTAGGAATGAGCAGAGCACAACTTGAATACAAGCCTCTCTGACCTGAAAGCCTAGGTTCTTATACCTCTAGCCACACTCCACCCACTGCCACTTGCTCTCAGTCTTAAGCCATCCATCCACATTCCCGGGTCCTTCTTCCTGCCCTCCTTATGAAAACTTCCATGCCTCTGGCTCCATCTCAGTGTAGTCTCTTGACCTGGGAAGAGGTCACTAAACCAGTATGAATGTTCCCCAAACTAAGTCACTAAAATCTTCTCAAGACTTGTCCCAAAAATGTGATGCCAGCAATGTGGAATATCGTCAGGTTTTAGAGCAAGTCTGAGGATCCAAATGGAAGAGAACCCACTGTGACAAATGGATCCTAAATCAGTCTTCACAGGTGACAATTTAACTCAGCAAACTCCAGGGCTTCTCCCCAGGAATGGGGGTAGGAGCTTTGCTAAGCACTCTCTGCTCCAACTCATTCTCACAAATGTTAAACAAAATTTACCCAATGTCTGGTTCATAGCAGGCACTCAGTAAGTATTTCCTGAATAAATTTTTAAAATCAGTGAATGGATTAATGAACTGATGAATACAAGTGGGCCATCTAGCTGAGCACGAAGCCTTCAGCTAAGGCCCTCCCCACTTCCAGGACACCTTCTGCCCACCTGACAAAGGAGCGAAGTGCTGAACCACACGCACTAGGAATCAGGACTCTGTACATGTGGAGTGCTTCTGAAATTTTTCAACTCCCTTCACGATGTCTTATTTTATTCCCACCCAACCCATGAGAACATTTGATCCTGTTGGAATGGGAATAGAAGGCAACTGAGTGGGAATGAAAGAACTTTGGCCCCTAAGTCCAAGAGACATTAAGCTCTAGCCTTGGTTTTGCCACCATCTGCCACTAACCTGGGAATGGCCTCTTCCCCATTCTGAGGACAAGCTTCCCTGTCTTTAAACTGAAAGGGGTTACGCTGAATTTAAGATCCAAGAGTCCCTTCTGATGCTAACATTTTAGGATTCCAGTATCTATCCAGACAGAAAGGGAGGGCAGAAGAGGGCCAAATTTTACACACCACAAATTTCCCAATGATTCCTCAAATCTCATCTGTGAATCTCTGGGTACAGTTATTCCTGCCAATAATAAATGCTGTTTTACTGTGTGCTTATTATGTTCTTGGGACTCTTCAGGGAATGCACTATACATTATCTTATTTATTTCTCACAATAACCTGTAAGCCTGGACTTGGAATGTCATTTATAAATGCCTTCAGCTGCCAGAAGCAAGAAGCCTGGCTTAAGCCATAAGGACATTCTTAACAAGGGAACTGGATGTCACACTGCTGGTCCAGCATCTCAGTAATATCACTAAGTATCTAGGTTCTTACATTCTTCTCTTCTATCATCCTTAGAGTCCTGGTTTTTCATTTACAGATTTTTTGCCTCATGGTCATAAGATGGCTACCATGGCTCCAGACATCATAATCCAGACATTATAACCCCACACAATACCATTCAAAGCAGAAAGGAGGAAAGGGAGAGAGAGATCTATCCTCAGAAATGTATTGCTCTCTTTTTTACTGGAGAAAAATCACTCCCAGAATCCTCTACGCCAGCTTCCCTTTTATCTCATTGGCCAAAACTCAGTCTCATGGTCACCGCTGGCTACAAGGAAGGCTGGGAGAGTATCTGGCTTTCTCAATTGCTACGGTGGGTGATGGACATGAGGGAAAAAAGTGAGGCATGCTATTGGCCAGGGAAACAACAGTCTGCCCTACTTTTTATTCCCACTTGAAATTCAGAAAACTGAGGCTTAGAGGGGTAAGGTAACTTGCTCAAGGTCACACAGTGAATAAGTGGCAGAACCGTAAGAAAAATTATGCCCAGCTCCAAAGCTGGCGCTCCTAACTACTATCAAATCCCAACCTGGGCACCAATTAGACCTTAAACGGTTGAATAGTGGACAATTTAAAGGGAGTCATTTTTTTCTAAAGGGCTATTGAAAAAGAACAAGGACTTCAAGCCAGGCTTGAAGATCCAATGATGAGAGAGAGAGGAAATGAGTCTCCTCTAGGAGACCCAAGGGTCCTGCCCAGAGACCTGGCAGGCCGGTGAAGATGGGGCAGCACTCCCCTAGTCACAAGTTTGGCTTCACACAGCTATGCCTTGCCTTCATGGGCATAAGCAGCTGAGTCAGAAGATGGTTCTCCTAAGAAGGGATGCAGGAACCCTGGGGTGGGCTGGTCATCCCTGGGCCATGTGTCAAGGGGCCTTTAATAGCATAATCACTCTCTCCTATGAAGGCTAGTGCTGACAGGCCTTTTAATGAAGGATAATGGTATTTTGCATTTAAATATACTCAGCCACTGACTCATTACTGTGGTAGCTACCAGAAAGACAAATAAATCAGAAGGGAAGGAAGAATTTGTCAGGCTTAAGGAGAAATCAGGCTAACATGTGGACCACCAGGGACCTCTGCAGCCAATGCAGGTACCTCCTTAGCCCTCTTTGGTGGAGAACCGGACTGCATTTCCATCATCGGGGAAAGTTCTGTTGGACAGTCCTAATATGAAATGAAGCTGAAGGAGGGTTAACCCTGAAAGGAAAATCAAGCAGGTGCTGGGACCTGAAGAAGGGTGGACGGATGCGGGAGAAGCAAAACAGATGCCCACTGAGAGTCATTCTTAATGCAAGAGATGTCGACTTCTGCAACTGAAGAGAGCTATGGACCTTCTCCCCAGGGCGGAGAAGGCTGCAAGCAATTCCACAAACACAGAATTCTGCTTAGAGTTCCAAATGGGTCATAGGCTCCCTGAACCCAAACAATGAGCAGTGACCCCCGTTCAGAATGGCCAGTGTTCAGGGAATTTTAGCAAGACAGCGAGGGCTGGAGGGAATAACTTTTAAAGGCTTTACTGCCTGAGTGCTGTCTCCAGAGCCTCCTTTATTCTCCACCCCAATGCCCTTAGTCTAGGAACAAGAAGAATTTGTCTCTACTCCTAATTATCGGGTAAGACACAAACGATGCAAATATTATGCTAAACAAGGCCCCTTAAAATAGCAGAGAGCAAACCAGTGCTGAGGATGCCTTGTCATTTGCAATTTGCAAAGGAGTTTGATGCCTTTCTTCATCCTCTCCCCACTCCCCACTCCTGTGGTTGATGTTAATCTGAATTCCTGAAGGAGTCACCTTCCCCCCAGAAAGGTGTCCCTTGAGGGGAGGAGGGGAGGAAAATGGGGAGATGTAAATGCAGCTTGATTGCCTACATCTGATTAGTAATTACACACCAAGAGCCGCTCTGGAGAGAAACACTGTCACCCTCTGATGAGGCAAAGGCTTTGAGAGGCAGATCTCCCAAGTGGAGGGTGGAAGAGGAAGGTGATGAAAAGGGGTGGGGAGGGGGTAATCGATATGCAATCGGGGGACTGCTGCTAGTTGGGCTGGGGGAGAGGCAGGCAGGTCATCCTTTGCCAGAGTTTCCATTCCACCATTCCTCAGAATGGATGACCTTGAGCTTTGTGTGGCTTAAACTGCGTGCTTCAGTCTCATTATCTGTAAAATGGGGATAAAGCTGGTACCTGCTTCTTAGCGCTGTGGTGAAGACGGAATAAAACCTATGACTGTGCATGCATCCAAACACGTCCCAAGTCAGCCTCCAACTGACTGGATGTTGTGCTTGGGACTCTACAAGACGTCAGGAAGGCCACTTTGGTCTCTGCCAACATGACTGTAGAACCACATCCTTTGAAAATGGGAGACGATAGTATATAGCCAACTTTCAGCTACTTGTGTCTCCAGAAAGGAACGCTGGCTTGGGCAATCTTAGACAAAAGGAACCCAAAATCCCATATTTGGTTTTAGCTATTTCTATGAACTTCCTCACCATCGGTGAAGAATGAGAAAGGTGACTCAGCCCATTCAGCACTGTCAGTTGCTCTCAATGCAGACAAGACCCTGGAAGGAAGGACCTCCATTAAGCATCCCATCCCAAAGTGCATGGATGGCACAATACCTAGTGAATGTCCCTCCTTATTCCTCAAAAATTAGAGCATGTGACTCAGCCTACAAATTGCTGGGTGAGCTTGGGCAACTGGCTTAACCTGCCTGGTCTTCAGTTTCTTTGTGAATAAAATGGAGATAATACAATGAGGCTTCTGCACAGCTGGTTCTTCCCTCTACATTTCTTTTTTTTCTCTAAATGATTTGGATCAGAGCCCCTCTCTTCTGCCTTTATGAAGAGCATACCTACCTCCCCCCAGGGCATACAGGCCCCATCTCATCCCCCCAAATCTGCCTGGCTTCACTACGCCCTATTTTCTGCTCCAAAAAGAAAAAGGTCCACTTTGGTATTGGGCATACAGTAAATGCATGCAGTGATTAGTTTTTTGTTTTTTTTTTTTACTGATCTGTACTGGTTACATCATTCTGATGGTGACCCTTCTCACTGTGGGAAGAATGGGGCTAAAGCAGTAGTCCTCAGCTGTGGCTGCCCACTGAGCTCCCCGGGGGAGATTTTAAAATATCAGTGCCCAAGTTCAACCCCACCTCCCTACCCTTCTCTATACCCCTACCTTGAGATTCTAAATTAATTCATTTTGGGTGTGTCCTAGGCATTGTGATTTTTTTTTTAACCCAGGCTATATTAATTTGCAGTTATGTTTGAGGGTTGCTAAGCTAGAGAAACTAGGGCTAGTGCATGATCTACAGTGATAGGGTAAAGTCTGAAATCCCTATTTTTAAACTTTATCATAAGGAAAATAATGATACATCTGACCACAATTTTTTTTAATCTTTTTGCTCTCCCCAAAGCCAAAAGACAAATTAGGAAGCTAAACAGCCAACTTCTTAAAAAGAAAATGAAATAGATATGGAAGATTAAGCAGAAAGTATACATCCCCCCCAATTAACTGCCAAATTTTTAAAGCTCTGTCATATGTAAAGAGCTCCTGTAAGTCAATAAGAAATATAAAAGAAAATGAAAACTCCAACAAATTAACAAAAGATATGAAAAACAATTCTCAGTAGAATAAATACACATGTCTAATAAGGTTATGATCTTTTTAAAAACCTGGCCTTTTCAGTAATTAAAGAAATGCAAATAGAAACAAGACACCAGCTTTATACTTATTAAATTAGCAAGGACAAAAAGAAAACCTCTCTGCTGGCCTGGGTAAAGGAAGCACTCTCAAACACTGCTGGTGAGATTGTAAATTAGCTCAACATTTCCGGAAAGCAATTTGGCAGGACAATCCCAATTATGTTAAAAAATATATATATGTACACTTAGGCATATGAAAAAATACTGGGAGGATATAAAACAAACGTTAACAGCAATTTTCCTTCTATAATAAGATTAGGGTGATTTTTATATTCTTCTTTATACTTTTCTATATTTTCCAAATTTCCACCGTGAACATGAATTGCTTACATAACGAGAAAAAAAGAAAAGAAAAACAATGAAAAGAGACACATTTTTTAAAAACCTTGTTATGTTCTTTTGAAATGTATTTTTTACCGTTTCATATCAGGATGCTTAGTTTTGCAATGCCAAGCTCTTTAGGAAGAGTTTTGTACTTCATCCTGAGAGAGTTGTCAAATAAAAGGTACTGGTTATTTTAGTGTGTCTAGCAAAAAAAGTAAGCACACCTGCTCTGCACTCAGCAGAACTGTGTAAGTGTTTTGGCTTTGCCCCTTCTTGGCTGTGTGACCTTGGGTGAGTTATTCAAACTCTCTGAGGTTTGGATTCCACAGCTTGAAAGGAAGACATATAAACATTCCTACCTCATGGGATTGAATGGGATCCTTTGTGTAAGTGTCTGGGACAATGCCTGGAGAATAGGTGTTCAATAAACGGTAACTAGTACAAACCAGATGGTGGGGGGAAGGCAGGAAATCCTTGTAAATGGGAAATAGTCATCCAGAGAGAAAATGCAAACCACCCGGATAAAATTATCCCAACAAGTACCCCTCATGCCATCATTCCCTTTTTACAGAGGGCGCTTTCTCAGAAAGGTAGAATGCTTTACTCAAGACCCTCCCAGGACGTCAGGATTAGGGGCTGAATGAGCAGCAAAGCCCAGCTTCCTTTACTCTTGGACTAATGTTCCATTGCTCTCTCCCGAGCCCAGAATGACACATCGCCTGTCTTCCCACGTTTCCCCAGACCAACAGCAACAGCTCCTCCCACCTTCCAGCAACACGATCCTCTAGTGTTCACTGCAGCACATTCGTAACAGGAAAACTTTGAAGCCATCCAAACGTCTGGGAGCTCCCTGAGGACAAAAACCTTGTCCATTTTGCAACCCCCATGCTATGTCCCTAGCTTCTTTGAGTCAGGGTTAAGCTAGAGCTAGAAAGGAAACAGGAAGATTCAAATGGTCCCTGGCCCTTGGCTTATGGGCCAGTCCAAACAGGCGCTGTCATTCGTCTTCCAGCTGCTGTCACGTAGCAGTGAGAAAGTCAGCCACTGGCTGACCACCATGGGGGCAGATGGTGCAGGGTCTTGTAGTCATGCTAAGGACTCCGGCTTTCACTGGAAGGTGGGGATGTTTGCCTTTTTGTTCCCTGGTGCATCCTCAACACCCAGAGCACTGCCTGGTACATAGTAGACACTCAATAAATAGTTGTAGAAATAAAAATAAATAATTACCACGCAGCCAACAAAAAGTCCTGCCATAGGAAGATATGTATGATACACTGCTTAGTTTTTGTTGTCTTTAAAGGCAGATTACAAAAGAGTATAACACTGGGTGATCCCAAATTGTTGACAGTGGTTGGCTGTGAATTTGACTGGGGTAGTGAATTTGTGCCCTCCCTCTTCTTTCTAACTGTCTGTTTCCAAAAAGGAGCTTGTGATATTTGTGTAAGAAAGGAGAAAAATAAGTAAATCAATTGGATGGAGGAGTGGGAAGGAAGAAAGGAAGGAGCCAAGAAGAGGAGATGAATTCAGGCTGTGAAATCCTCCCCTCCCCTCCAATCTCCATCCTTTACACACACACACACCCTCTCTGGAACCTCTCCTTCCCTTTCTTGGCCTTGCCCTTGGCGGCATTTCAGGCTCTTTTTGCTCTTGGCAGCTCCTCCACCTCCTCCCTGAGGCCAGTGCCTAGCGGGCCCCCTGCTGCCCCCGGCCACAACGGAGGCTGCATTCAGAGCCGCAAACAAAGGCAATTAGCAAGGGCCTGCTGCCTGGTTCCTCTAATTGCCTGTACTCCTGAAAAGAAAGAAATGATGGCTCTTTCTCAGGAAAATAAAAACATCTCAGCCATTAGCCCCACAAGCAGACAGAGCAGGCGTCCCCAAGGAATACCCAGACATTGCCAGAGATGGGAATCACATGACCAGAAGGCCACTGTCCCAGGAGAGATTGAGGCCAGCTGACCAGGATGGTCCCTGACTGGCTCTCTGGGGACTGACCATCAATCCCCTAATGTGAAATCAGGCCTCTGAGAAAGAACTAGGTTCAAATGCCATCTCCACCATTCACTAGCTGGGTGGCCTTGGGCAAACCATACAGCCTCTCTGAGCCTTGACCATAAGTGGGGACAGTGACAGCACCAGCCTCAAGGGCTTACTGTGGGGGCCAAGTGAGAAAGCGCCCAAAAAGAGCTTCTGATTGTCGTCATTTACAAGTGTACTTGTCCCTTTGCCTACGCACCCTTCCCCCACCCCTTTCACTATCTCACTAATTCTTACCCATCCTCCAAGATTCAGTTCAGACGTTACCTCTCTAAAGATGCCTCCCTGACCCCTCCTGGCTGAATGGGGTGCCCTTGCCCTGTGCTCCCAGGTTACATACTACGGCTCTGTGTAGGTCAGGGCTCACTGGTTGTGAGTGACAGACAGCCCAGGGTGAACTGAAGCAGCGAGGGAGTTTATCAGAGGGATCTCAGAGCTCAGGAAATCAATGTGAGGTTGGAGGATGGGCCTTGAGAATGAACTCCGGATGCTCCAGGGAGTGGGGAAGTAGAACCTGGGCATGAGGCCACAGCTGGGATGGAAACAGAACCTTGACCCTTTCAGGCACCTTGCCCTTCTGCTCAGAATCAAATTGCAAGAAGAGGGTGGCAGACTGCCCTTGCTCAGGGCACAGCCCATCCCTTGACCAGGATGAATCAGAGCCTCCAATTATGGCCCAACCACGGACAGAAGTCACCCCATAAAGGAAGCGATCTGTGAAATAAAAGTGGGTGCTTGTCAGTGAACAAACAATGGAAACCTATCTCAAATATAAGCAGTGATTTCTTCTCATTCATCCCCTCTAAGTCTCTAACACTTTACTCAGTGTCTTGCAGAGTTTGAATGGATGAGGGATGGGGCAACCACAGCCTTCAGGGTGGTGCTAAAGGCCCCAGCTGAGGCACCAAGGGGGTTAGTGCTTAGAAACACGGACTTGGGAGTCAAACAGAGCTGAGTTCCAGTTCCACCGCTGCCTCATTTTTGACTTCACTATCTTTGACTTTGGGCAAATTGCCTTCCAGGCTTCAGTTTCCTTATCTGTAAAGATACCTTTATGAGCTTGTTGTATGGCACCAAGATTTATACAAAGAATGGATACAATGCCTGGGATATTGTTATGGAAATGACAAATGCCTGGGATATATTAAGTGCTCAATAAACCACATTATTAATACCCTTTTGTTTTTATCACTTGTTATTACTGCAGGAAATAGGGCGGGGGGGGGGATGCTGCCAACTGAAAATGAGGCCCCCAGGGAGGAGTCCCTGTGATGTGTGTGGGCCCTGTGGGAGGTCCCTGAATGAACAAGGTGAGGACCCTGCCCCAGGGAAACTCAGAGTTGAGTGAGGGAGACAGAGGAATTCTCACCCCAGATAAAGTGTGAACGTCATAAATTTCTAAAAAACGAACAAGAATAAAACTAACATATGATGAAAAACTTACGCAGCCAGTAGAACCAGATGCAGGGAGAAGCAGAAACAAACGTAGTCAAGGGCTGACTTACACAACTCACTGAATTTGGGGGCAGTGATGAAACGCCCCAGCCCTGGGGAAGGGAGCAGACTCTGCTCCGGAAGTCTTCTCAAGTCAGAACTTGAGCTGAGGCTTGGGATAGTTTGGAAAGGTCAAGAAGGAGAAGGGCACTCCAGGCAGGGTGCAAGGAAGCCAGTGTGTCAAGCCTTAGCTCAGGCTGCTGTGGCAAATACCACTGGCTGGGTGGCTGCCACAGTCGACATTCATTTCTCACAGTTCTGGAGGCTGGGAAGCCTCTAAGATCAAGCTCTTGGTAGATACAGTTCCTAGTGAGGACTCTCTTCCTGACTTGCAGACAGCCACCTTCTTGCTGTGTCTTCACACAAAGGCACGAATCCCATCATGGGGGCCCCACCCTCATGACCTCATCTCAACCCAGTTGCCTCTGAAGGGCCCCACCTCCAAATACCGTCACACTGGGAGTTTTGGCTTCAGCGTATGAATCTGGATGGGAAGAGGACACAAATGTTCAGTCCACAACGGAGACTGAGGTGGTGGGCAGGGGGAGCTGACAGGGAGATGATGCTTCTGCAGGTGGCTTACATTTTGGGCAGACCCTGTCTTCCCTCTAGATCTCTATTTAGCTCAGATAGGAGCACCCAAAGCTGGTTTGGCACAAGTACCTACTGAGGTCTCCTTTTACAATTCAGAATCCTGGGCTCTGCCCCAGATATACTAATGCAGAACCTCCTGGGACAGAGCCAGGAAATCTGGATTTTTTTCGATTCCTCAAGTGATTATTTTTTATTGTGGTAAAAGTCACATAACATAAAATCAACCACTTAGGAGTGTAGAATTCACACTGGAATTTGACACAACATTGTAAAATGACTATAACTCAATAAAAAAAAGTTTAAAAAAAAGTGTAGAATTCAGTGACATTTAATACATTCACAATAATATGCAACCACCACCCCTACCAAGTTCCAAAACATATTCATCATCCCAAAAGGAAATTTCTTACTCATTTTTTTAAAAAAGGAAACCCCTGTATGCCCTGCTCCCTTCCCCCAGCCCCTGGCAACCACTAATCTGCTTTCTGACTACGAATTTACCTACTCTGGTTATTTCATGTAAATGGAATCATACAATGCGAGTCCTTTTGTGTGTTTTGTCTTTCACTTGGCATCATGTTTTCAAGGTTCATCTATGTTGTCACATGTGTCAGAATTTCATTCCTTTGTATGGCTGAATACTATTCCATTGCTTGGATGGACCACATTTTGTTTGTCCATTCATCCACTGATGGACATCTGGGCTACTTCCATCTTTGGGCGATTGTGAATAGTGCCATCCTCCAAGTGATTGTGAGTTCACCGACTTGAGAGTTGCCATTTGGGAATTGTACTGAGGTTACAATCCTTTAAGAAAACCAGAGTTCTCAAACTTCAGTGCGCCCTCCTCCAAATCCCCTGGAGAGCTCGATGAAAATACACATTCCACGGTGTGCCTGGAAATCTTCATTTTCAATGAGGCCCCACCCTCATCCCCCCAAATTTTGATACAAATGAGCAACCCGCCATTCTGTAAGAAGGAAGTCATCATCCATGGTTATTTGAATTATGGGTAGTTTTTTTTTTTTACTTATTAAACATTTGCCATAATTGTCAAATATTCAATAGTGACCGTGTCTGACTTTTATATTCAGAATTACGCAAGTATTAAAGAATAAAAAAAGGCAAAAGGCTCTAATGCCCTGCCTGATTCTCAGTCTCTTGCTTCTCTCCAGCCCTTACCCCCACCAGTGAAGATTTCCTCAGCCCCCTCCTGCGCTCCCCCAAAGCTCAGGCTCTTTCTGAAAACTGCACACACATATTAAGAAAGTCAACGTCTGATTTCTATGCACGGGACACTCTTGCCTACGGCGTGTCATACAATTTGCTTACTTACCGAGAGCTTTTGGAGCATCTGAGGAAATCAAAGCTGGGAGCTGGATCTCTGTTTGTTTTCCTACAGATAATGATATTCCCCCACCACCTAAGTTAATAGATTGAGGCTCGCAGGCATTTATGAGTGGTGTCTTTAATATGGTGCTGGAATATTTGCCCTATAAATTCTTAAGAACAGACTTACAGATTGCCTATTACCAGCATTATGGGCTATTAATAAATCAGTTACAGCCACGTATATATATGTATTTTTTTTTGAAATTGTATTTTCCCTGTGTGTTCACATTCTAAGCAGCGAAAAGTCGGAGACTGAGCACCCATGCTGGGTGAGGGTTGCAATTTCCTCCAGAGAGAGGGCAGGGGAAGGGAACTGACAAGTAGGTCTGCAAAGGTAAACAATTTGGAACAAGGAAGGAAAAGGTGCAAAGGGGCCCCAGCAGCCAGGCGTCCCTGTAATGTTTTAGAGCCACAATCCAACCCCCACCACCACCACCACCGGTGTCCTACGGCAGCAAGGCAGAGCCTGCTAGTGTCACCCTGGTTCCTTTGCTATAAATCCCCCCAGTGTTTCTATACTCAGGCTGCTGTTCTGTGTTAACTTTGCACTTAATGATATGCTGCCTGGTGTGTGAGTATTGCCGGGGCTCTCCAGCTGGTGTGCACAAACGAGGTCACACAGGAGGACGATTCTGAGCTCCTACTGTCCCCCGTAGCCCCTTCCCCTGGTAGGAGGAAACCTGGTCCTCCTTCGAGGCTCCTGTCCCAATCTGGAAGCTGGGGAGTCCCGGGGGGATGACAACTCCTTCCTGTTCGGCACCTCAGAGAGCTGCTGGTTCCCACTCCGTCCAGTGCAGCACCGCTTTCCAGCTGTGGGACTCAGAGCTCCCTAGAACGGTGCTAACCTCCCTACGGTTGAGCATCTCTAACCCCTCACCCTGCCCCACAGGAGGACCCCACAGCACTGGTGCAGGACCACAGTGCACTGTGCATTTTGCACAGACAATCCATTTCTCTCAACAGTGCCAAGGCCAGGATGACAAAAGTAAAAGCTGCATTTTCAGGGCTTTTTTTAAAATTAGCTTTTTTGTTTTTGTTTTTTGTCAGAACTACTCTTTTCAATGAAATAATGCCATTTGTAGCAACATGGATGGACCTAAAGATTGTCATACCAAGTGAAGTCAAGCAGAGAAAGACAAATACCATATGATATTCCTTAAATGTGGAATCTAAAAACTTGATACGAATGAACTTATTTACAAAACAGAGACTCTCAGACATAGAAAACAAATTTATCGTTACCAAAGAAGGGGAAAAGGATAAATTAAGAGTGTGGGATTAACAGATACACACTATTGCATATAAAATAAACAACAAGGTCCTACTGTATAGCACAGGGAACCATATTCAGTATCTTGTAATAACTTATAATGGAAAAGAATATTTATATATAACTGAATCGCTATGCTGTACACCAGAAATTAACACAACATTGCAAGTCAACTATACTTCAATTTTTTTAAAGTAAATTTAAAACTTTTTTTTAAAAATTAAAAAAAAAAGAACCAGTCTTTTCTTTCAACCCACAAGCCTTCTTGGGGGCACTGAGTCACTCGGCCCACTGAATTTTTTCCCACCAGCAGATCCACTTGAACAGATCCCAGTCTCTTCTCATTGCTCCTCTTCTCCCCCAGCCACGCTGTGTGCATGTTTGTTGTGTCTGAACACCAGTCATTAAGGCTGGTGGCATTTTTTTCACCTAGAAGCCGCCAGTGCAAATCAGTAGATGCAAAAAGATACAGAGAACAGAACTCTGGCATCATCCACCCTGTGTGATGGGAGAAGGCACTGCTACTCACTACAACCAACCAACCCCAGATCTCAGCGTCAAGGTTCATTTCCCACTGACCTCCCAGTCTGATGTGGATTGAGAGGCTTGCCTGGTGGCTCTCCTCCAAGTAACGTCTTAGGGATCCAGGCTCTTTATATCATGAGCTGCTGTAATCTTGGGGACGTCACCTTCACAGTCCCTGTGGAAGTGAGGAGAGAGGAACATTCAAAGAGACATCCACATTTGAGCCAAGGGGCTA
Organism: Camelus ferus; assembly: GCF_009834535.1. Lineage (NCBI taxonomy): Eukaryota > Metazoa > Chordata > Mammalia > Artiodactyla > Camelidae > Camelus > Camelus ferus. Next base: position 6,656,027 of record NC_045727.1, read on the forward strand.
AACCCCAGTTACGTGGTTCCATCTTAATTGCAGAGGAAACTGGGACGTGAGATCTTCTCGTGTGCCCAAGCAGTGGCAGCAGGATTGCTGGGCATCTAGCCATTCTCTGCCATAGACCCAATTTCCACTCTGCCTCAGCCAGGCACCCAGACACACACGGATTCTCAAAGACTTTGTTCTCCTAATGAGATTATAAAGTGCCTAAGGGTAGGAGTTATTACTCTCTTGAGTCACTCCAAGCCCATGGGCAGTGCTTAGCATACAACTGATCTTCTTCAAAGGCCACAGAATCCTAGAAGTAAAGGAGATCTCCAGAGGTCATATGGGCCAGTCCCCTGCCTTCAATTCCTAAAAGTGTGGGAAGCTTTTAACAGATGCCAAGCACCTTTATAAATATAATTGAAGGAGTAGGAAATGAACTAACCTCCCTGAAACTAAAACTGTTTGCTGATTCTTTCTGACTAAGTAATCCTGCATTTTGCTTTCTCTCCCTTACCTTTTTTTTGTGCCAAGCAACCCCCCAAACTTCTCCCTTACATTTTTTACAACCATTTTAACCCAGAGGCTATGTTCCAGGAAGAAGGTAACGGGCCGATAATCTCAGAAGAATGGACAGACCCTCCGCAGTTCCCCCATGAAGCCCAGGTTAAGAAGAATGTAGCAGCACCCTATAAAGTTCCTGACTGTTCTCACCTTTTCTGATCCATCCAGTTTTTCCATAAAACTTCAAGACCCCAACCCCAAGACGGACCCACAGCTCCTAAGGCATAAGCCTGCTGTGACTCCCCTTTGCCTGGGAAAGCAACAAAGCTGCTCTTTTTCTCCCAAAACTCTGCCTCCGAGTCTCAACCTGGCTTTCAGGGTGCAAGAGGCCGGTTTTGTGGCAGTGTTATCTCATTTACTCCTCACAGCATCTCCAAGGGGTACAGAGGATCAGAATTCTTATCCCCGCCCCATAGAAAGGAGAAAAGGGAAGTGCAGTCTAAAATATAAAAACAGTGATATGGATTAACAATTTCTGAATGCTGGGATGGTTAATTTTATGTGTCGACTTGACTGGGCCACAGGGACCCCAGACATTTGGTCAAACAACATTCTGGGTATGTTGTGAGGCTGCTTCTGCATGAGATTTACATTTGCATCGGTAAACTGAGGAAAGCAGACTGCCCTCCCCAGGGTGCGTGGGCCCCATCCAATTTGCTGAAGGCCTGAATAGAACATAAAGGTGGACCCTCCTAGGAGGAAGAGGGAAACTTCTGTCTGACTGCCTTCCAGCAGGGGCACTGGGGTTTTTTTTTTTTCTGCCTTCAAACTGAAACATTGGCTTTTCCTGCATCTCAAGACTGCCAGCCTTTGGACTGCACCTACACCATCCACTCTCCTGGGCCCCAGCAGATCGTGGGACTTCTCAGCCTCCATGATCATGTGAGCCAATTCCTCATAATAAATCTCTTCATATATATTTACATACACACACATATCTGGAGAACCCTGACTAATACAAACACCGAGGATGGGTCAAGTCCTCTAAGATGTGCATTGTCTCATTCAAAACTCACAACAGTCACGTGAGATTATTTTTGATAATTGTTCCCAAGTCCACGCAGTAAATGGGATAACTGAGATCTGAACCAAGGCAAGAGATTCTAGATTCCTTGCTGGTAACTGCTACCCAAAGGAAAATATAGTAAGAGTTGTCTTTTTTAAAGACCCTACTCTACCAAATACCCAGATCCTCCTCATTTAACTGCCACTGAAGTGCCTGAGCCAATTTGGGGCAAAGAGAGGGGGCGGGGGGAGGTACCAATCCTCCTACGTGCTAGTGGCAGCTTCTCACCCACCCTTGTCATCATCTCTCCTTGGTTTCACACAGCCCCGGAGACCATTCAAGAAACTATCTCTAGCCTAACCCTAACCCCAAACCCCCTTCCAGATCGGGTGCCCCTTGGGCATCCGTCCCAACCGCCCAGCCAGAACAGGTCAACAGGTTGACAGTTACCCAGGAGACAGGAGAGTCTGAGAATCGTCAGAAGCTTCCCAAAGTATCCCCCACCCAGGCAACTGTTACTGAATCCAAACTTCCCCTAGCGGAATCACTCCTGGGAGGAAGGAACTGACTGCAGAGGGCCCCTGTTAAAACTGTCCTTCAGAGGCGAGTCCTTCATATGGATTTGCTAAATTTGCTGATCAAATGAGCTCAGTTGTTGATTCATTCAATGTCACTGATGCCTACGGGGCGCAGGACTGGGGATACCTAGTGACAAGAGTGTACCCTTGGAGAGCAGCAGGCAGAGTTCCACAGGATGCGGACCCAGGATGGAAACGGTGGCCCTTGATCTGGTCACGGGGCTCTAGAGTGGGGGCGCCGGGGGGATGACCTGAGGCCTTCAGGAGGCACCAAAGGGCTCTGGGTAGGAAAAACAGGAAGCTAGAGAAGGGATGTTTAATGATTTGGCCTGAGGCTGGTACTGCCCCTGAAATGACTTTGTCCTCTAGCCTCTGTCACATCCTCTGGCTTATTTCTTTGAAGATAAGGTCTGGAGTTTAAAACCAGAGGCTTTCAATTTATATAAACAGAAAGCCCTCGTTGGCAAGGTCACTCAGCACAGTGGAAAGGCTGGACCAGAAGGCAGAAAACTGGCTCTGGTGCTGACTCGTGACCCAGGGATGGTAGGTCTGTCACCTCTCCTCTCGGGGCCTCAGTTTCCTCGTGTGCAGCTGGGCCACACCAGAAGCATGAGGAATGGTGGAGCTGTGGGAAAGCCTGAGGCTCTTATTAAGAGCTGGGTTCACATCCCAACTCAGATGTACATTTAGCTCATGTGACCAACACTATGGGTTCACCCCCAGAGCCATCCACAGCCCTTCTGCTTGTCTTCCTCCTCAATAGAGGCCAGAAAGCTAAGTTCTCATATTTCTAGAGGTTCTCACAGCTTGAGGTAGTTATGGCCAGTGGGAGACACAAATCTCTACGGAAAGCATCCCTTCTAGAATGAACAGACAAAGCTTTAAGAGAAAAGGTTTGCCACTCCCCATTCCTATTGCCTGGATCATGGACAAGACGCTTGAAGGTGCAGCAGCAGCCACCTTGCAACCATGAGGAAGAAAGCTACATTATGCGAATTAACAGTAATAGTGCAGGAAGATAAAGGCAGCCTGGGTTTCTGAAGATGTTCTTGTGGATGAAATCATGAGCAGCTGACAGCAAGCCTCTTATTTCACTGACCAAATAAAACCCCTGACAGATCTATCAGTCTTCAGTTACTTGCAGCCACACAAAATTCTAACCAGTTCTTCAGTTCTTTCTAAAACTGATATTTATTGAGTACTTACTCTGTGATTAGCATGTACTAATAAGCACATTACATCTATTCTCTCCAGTTTCTCACAATAACTCATTTGATAATTGCCAAATTTGAGGCTCAGACAGGGTAAGTATTGGGCTCAAAGTGAAACAGCATGAATTTGATCTCTAGAGCCTGGGCTGTTAACCATGACCCATGCTTCACTTTCCTGACCTTCAGTTCCCCTATCTGTAAAATGAGACAGCAGACAGCACTGTTGTAAAGGAGCTAAGGCTGTGGGCTCTGGATAATTCAGTGACTTCAGCTTAAGTCCTGCCTCCACCACTTGGTGCTGTGTGACTTAAGAAAATAGCTAAACCTCTCTGACACCTAGATTCTTCTTCAACAAGTGGGGACAATGAGAGGATCTATCTCATAGGGTTGTCATAAAGATCAAGCACCAGCGAGCGCTGCAAGCACAGTGCCCGGCACAGAGCAGACAGTTCTCTGCAGCTGAGATCATCTTGCCTCTCCCTTCCAGCACAGCATTTCCATGACATTGGTGGCTGATTGTACATCAGTGAAGTATTCAACATCCTTCCCTGGGGGAGAAGTGCTACTGTGGCTTTCTAGGTACAGACAACAAATTGAATACAGAAATTGTTCATCTGAAACCAACTATTTTTTAAAACAACTGTTCACAGCTTTGTTTACTCCCGACAAGGGTGAGACCAAGGCATCCAGCCCCTCCCTGCTGCGGGTAATGGAGGGGAGAGAGAGAGAGAATCACTCTCCGGGGGGCTTCACTGGACTCCGCAGCTGAGCTAAAAACTTAAACACCTGAAAACGGGAGGGAAAGAGGGAGGCGCGGAAGTAATAAGCAGCACGTTCCAAGGAGGTTATATAAAAACAATGAAATCGCCATATTTTCCAAGACAGATTTCATCAGTGCCGCCTGAGTGCATTCTATTAAACCTCATTTATTAAATTTTGAGGAGCATAACTTAGATATAAGATCCTGGACAAACAGTTTGCAAAAATAGCTGAATCCGGATGCATCAACGTCCCCCCATGCGTGGAAAACAGGCTGGCGTTTTTCATCTTGATGGGCTCCCAGGGTCCTCCCCCTACAGCATGTGTGGGGGAAGGAGACAGCGAGATGGAGGATGGAGGGGCCTCCACACTGTTATTTGCCGTCTTTCTCCCCCCTCAACAGCCATTTGGAGGTGTGCTTCCTGCCCTGTAGCACAAACATCTCTGAAGTTGAACGGGCATGCTTCGTTGTGTTCTGGAATCCGTGGGCGAGAGGAAATAGGCGTACAGGTGCCAAAAAGGCAACAGACACACACAGCGCAGTTTATCTGTTTACCTAAAGGTCTCCCATGAGCCTCCCAAGACTCCCCCCACCCATCCAGAGAATCTCATTTACTGCTTTTATGAAGCAGGACTTGACCAGGGTCTTCCCTGCAGATGAAACAGATGATGTTTTTATTTGGGGACTTCCAGGTCTTTGGGACGTCTCCCTGCCCCGACCAAACTCCAGCCCAAAACACTTCCTCAGTCCTGTTTTTTAATGCCAAAAATGGCTCTCTGGGAAAACCAAACAAGTTAAGACATGCCAGAGGCTGTCTGCATGACTTCATTTACTCCTCTCCTTGGTCCACTCAAGGCATGGATTATTGATCCTGCTTAATGGATGAAAACACAGACTCAGATTGGTGAAGCGACTTTCCCAGGATCACTCAGTGGTTAGGTGGCAGAACCAGGAACCCAAGCCTAGGGGATGTGGTATAAGATTTAAACATTCTTTCAATGTCAGGACACAACACGCTGACACTTAGATGACAGGGAGAAGTCTTTGTCTTATTCAGGCTCTCAACACATTGGATGATGCCCGCCTGCATTGGTGGGCATGTCTTTAACTCAGTCTGTAGATTCAAATGCTAATCCCTTCTGGAAACACTCTCACAGACACATCGAGAAATAATGTTTTACCAGCTCTCCCGGCCCCGCTCAGTCCAGCCAAACTGACACTTCAACGATAACACTTGAAGATGGACCTTTGAGTAGCTACCTTCCCTCTCTCGTCTCACTCCTCCACTCCCCCACCTCCATCCTCTATTCACTCCAATTCTTGCTTCAGGGGCTGCTTCTAGGGGAATACAAATTGGCACGGAATAGTAGGGTAATCCCTGCTGGCTGCGAGATCTTGAGCGTGTTACTTAAACTCTCTGTGCCTCAGTTTTCTCATCTGTGAATGAGAATACATCTACTTACGGAATTGGAATTCGAGGATGGGATGAGCTAAGCTAAGCTTGGAAAAGTGCCTGAAAAATAGAAAACACTATAAATATTAGGTCTTAGTCATCTCAAGGTCTACCAAAGGACCTGGCATAGGCTAGGGCTTCAAAAAAACGTGTGCCGTTTAAAGCACATTGAGTCTCTCAGGATGGAGGAAGGCTGTATATGAAGCCTTTTCATTCCGCATTAGTTAGGTTCTTCCAGTTGCCAGGAACTCAGTCAGGCTAACACGAGCAAGGAACCTGTATCAAGGATGTGTCTGCAGGAATAGAGACAGGCATCTCTAGGGGACTACAGAACAACCAGCTAAGCAGACCGTAACAAGGCAGGAGCTTAGCTGGGAATCGGAAGGTGGCTCGGATTCCGAGAACAGCCCTAGAGAGCCAGTTATCTTGTCATCTTGTGTGAGCTGCTGGGTGTTTCTCCTCCTTCCCTCTAGAGACCTATCGCTAGAACAACTCACCTGCTCCCTGTCTTGACTCTGTACAGCTTTCTGGTTCCACTGAGGTCTCTGAGTTTCCAGTCACATCTCTTTCCCCCGTGGGTTCTGATCCAACTGAGAAATAGTCATAGGAGTCAAACTGGGATGAAGATACCAGCTTTAGAGGCAGTAAAGATGTGCTGAAGAACAGAGTGTAGACTTGTGACAACAGGCAAGAATACTACTCCTTCCCCCCAGGTCTAGACCATGGTTCTTCACAGAGCCAAGAGTATGCTCACCGGCCAGCCTGCCCCACACCTGCTGAGCAAGAAGAGACCTGAGGAGGGGATGGAAGACAGGTCCTCTCACTACATGGAAGCAGGAGCTGAGAACAGACGTTCCTAAAAGCAGGGCAACTCTGAAACCAGTGCTTGAAGATGAGATGGAGCTGGCCACGTGCAGACCTGTTCCCAGCTACACCAATAGATCACCTATGCACCCCCATTGGTGGAGTGAGAAAAGGAGGAGGTAGGATGCACTGACAGCCTCCCCAGGACTTCTAAAAGTGTAGAACTTATTTTAATGGACTGCGGTAGAATAGACAGGGGAGGGATGGATTATTTTTTTCCTGCAACTACTAACTGACCAACTTTGTCCACGTCTCTAGATTCCCGAGAGAGGACCTGATTGGTCCAGGGGTTCATCTTCATCTCTGTTTGAACAGAGCATCCATAAAAGGGTAGCTCAAAGGCCAATGACCAGCCTACCCCTTAGTGCAACCTGAAATTGCCCTGTTCATGTAGTTGTTTATCGTCTGCCCATACCCCCACTAGAAGGTTCCTGAAGGACAGGAATCGTGCCGGTTATGGTCATTGATTCATCCCCAGCAACTAGAAAGGTACATGGCACCAAGCAGGAGCTGGATAAATGTTTACTGAACATATGACTGAACGATTGATTAATGCAACGAATAAATGAATGAACAAACCTAACAGGTTTAGGAAAAGCACCATCTACATCACTGGAGCCGATCCTCTACTGCCCAGAGAACTCAGCCCCAGCCCGCAGCCTGCTCTGCCCACTGGGCAAAGTCCAGCAGGTAATGAGACCCCACTTACCTAGAAGGCAATTGAGTGAGTTTCCATTGTCAAGGCAGCATGCCTCCAATCCCCATCAAAGCAACTTAGCCAAGTGTTCCTTCCAACCACTGGAATCTTTCTGAGAGATGTTCTGGCCAGCATAATTTTCTCCATCTTATTCTATTTCCAGGGATGTTTTAGCCCCTCTTGAAACTGGACCACTGCCCTGATTACCTGCTTCTTCATCCAACTCTGTCTGCACCAGTACCCTTGATTAACACATTTTCCCATAGACTATAAAGTCTCCCTCCAACTCGCTCTCCAGGGCATTATTTATCAGAAACCTAAACCCAGTACGCTGATGAAAACAGCTCTTGCAAATAATCTTTTACAGAGATTTTAAGTGCCCAGTTCCTATTAAACTGACGCAAATTAATGACGTTTAGGAGGCTTCTAAAAACCCACAATGTCCTTGACCTCACTATTATTTTACCCAGAATGGAGTAGCAATGAGGTCACAGATCATAAGAAGCCCCAAGGACAAATCAGCTGCAAGTTTTATCACTGCTGAGGCTGACACAGTGTTGGAAGGGGACAATGCCCTGGAGAGCTCTGAAGAACGAGGACCTCAGCATTGCCAAGAGACATAGATGGGGATGCCCCCAAATGATGAGACTTTGTCCCAGTTTCCTCAGCATTGGTCAGAGGGGCTGGGAAGCTTAAGGAGTGAGCTGCACTCATGAATAAATAAGACCTACAGGGCCATTCCGCAGATCAGAGATAACAGGTAAAAAGTGCCAGCACATAGCAGATGCTCAATAAATGATAAACGTTGTTATGATGAAAACCACACAGCAGGGACCTGGAGAAAGAGGCTTTCAGCCCAGGGCCAGAGGTATTTTGGCACCAAAGGGCTTTCTGCACTCAACAAAGTGGTGGCTTTGGAGATACGAGTTTTTGCAGTTCTAGGACATGTTAAGGGGCCTCTAAGGCCAAAAGGGCTGATTGAGGATGGTCCTAAGTTAGCTGACTGGTTGAGAGGGCAGAGCAGAGAATTCCTCTCAAGGGAGCCGATGTCAGGGTGAACCTCTCCAATCCTTTGAGTCTGTGCTGGACCAGAGGACCTTTCCTTGTACTCCTCTTCAAAATCACAATGCTCTCTCTACTCCTTCTCACCATCCCTGTCCTCTGATTTTCAGCTTTGGGTTCACCTTCCCCAGGAAGCCCTCCTAGACTTTTGCAAGCTATGTGCTCTTTTTTCCCATGTCTATAATCCTATGCCATTCAGTCTGCAGCCAACAGTCTGACCTCCTCTTTTCACTGTACACCTTACTGGGTTCTGGCTTGTGAGATCTTGGAGCCCTCTTAAGGGTTCATACTCTGGTTCATATGCCTCATGTATGCCTCATGGATATGCTTCCTAGTCCAGTGCTTCTCACACTGAAACAGGCACACGAATCCCCTGGAGAGCTTGTGAGAATGTAGATTCTGTAGGGCTTGCGTAGGGCCTGAGACTCTGCATTCCTCACAAGCTTCCAAGTGATGCTTCTCAACCCACTGACTGAAGAATTGATTGGGAGTGCCATGCAAGATTAAACCCACTATCCTACCCTCACCTGGATGTCCACACTCCCTATGTAGTCCTCACGATTATAATAATGTCCTTAGCTAGTTCTTCTGTGTGTCCCTAACAACATGATCCCAAAGGCATCCCATGTCATCTGAGCAGACTACTGGCATCTTAGCATATTGCCTACTCTCTCTAGCATCTTCTTACTTCTCTGAATTGCACTTTAGTAAGACATAATATGAAACAGTCAAATAAAATCATATTTACTATAAGAACACTGTTGAGGCTATTGTTCATTATTTTATACACTATCTTCTATGAGGTTCCAGGAGAAAAAAAAAAATGCCTTTCTGATCTTAGAATCAATAATGGATGTGTCTCTCCTGAGCCACCAGATTCTTAGGCCTATGTATTCTGTAACTGCCATGTTTCCCCTCTTTGCACTGGCTGCAGGAAGCTTACAGACCAGGACAGCACTACTTGCCTTATAATTCGTGCATTCATCTCCTTCCAGAATCCTTATTATTTTTCTGGGTTGTTTGCCTCCCTTGTCTTATTTATCTTAATTTTCTTTTATTTTATTCTGCTGTTTTTTTTGCGCGTCTCTGCAAACCACCTTGAATATTCTGGGGAATAAGCTTGGTATATTAGATGGATAACCAATATGCTGATGAGTAGAAAGCATTATTCATGCTTTTAAATATTCAATTCAGGTGCAAATGTCAGGGGTGGGGTGCATCAGACTGTTTATTGGGAGAGGGGAGTGCACAAGACCATTTTTCTCTTTAAGCATCCAACCTTGCTCCTCTTACTCTGAGGGACCTAAGAAAAGGTTATGTATGTGTGTGTGTGTCCTCACTTCCCTGCTTCATATATACTCTTTTTTTTAAATATATTTTTATTGAAGTATAGTCAGTTTACAATGTTGTGTCAATTTCTGGTGTACAGCATAATACTTCAGTCATATAGGAACATACATATATTTGTTTTCATAGTCTTTTCCACCATAGGTTACTGCAAGATATTGAATATAGTTCCCTGGGCTATACAGTATAAACTTGTTGTTTATCTATTTTATGTATATTAGTTAGTATCTGCAAATCTAGAACCAATTTATCCCTCCCCACCCCTTGTCCTCCCCTGGTAACCATAAGTTTGTTTTCTATGTCTGTGAGTCTGTTTCTCTTTTGTAAGTGAGTTCGCTTGTCTTTTTTTTTTTTTTTTTTTTTTTTAGATTCCACATGAGTGATATCACGTGATATTTTTCTTTCTCTTTCTGGCTACTTCACTGAGAATGATGATCTCTAGGTCCACCCATGTTGCTGCAAATCATATATACTCTTGCAGACGTGAGACCACCTCACAGCAACCTAAATCAGCTTGCCAGGAGGCACACAGTTTAACCTTGATACCAGATGCCCGGGGGTACTTGAAGCAAGGAGAGGAAAGAACAAGGACTCTCATTATTCCCCACCATCACAGCTCTCCACTGTCTAAACCCCTTGTCCAAGCCACTTGTGGTTTAAAGTTAAACACAGGGACTTCGAAGCTCACATACCTGTTTTTAAATCCTCATTCTGCCATTCAAAATGTATTTACTTAACCCCTTTTCTAAGCCTCAGTTTCCACATCTTCAGAATGCCTGCTTCCTAGGGTTGACGGCTTAAGTGAGATAATATATAAAAAGCACTGAGCACAATATTTGGCACATGGTGAGTCCTTAATAAATGACAGCTATTACTTTACAGATTTTATTACTCTTGTCTCCACTAACCTTGTAAAATGTTGGCTCTGTTCCCTATACGTGATGGAGGCAGAGAATAATTTGGCCTATTACATCACTGTTAGCATCTAGCCCAGGATCAAGTACATGTAGGTGTTTAATACCTGGCTGCTGAGTATTTGGAAGAATGCACACCTGGAGACATTAACAATCAATGTATTTACCATGCAGTGCAATATTCCATTAACTGTACTACTTCCTCCTTAGAAGGGTCTCTCTTCAGACTCCCAATTTGCATCAGTTGTGTTGACAGCGCCCTCTGCTAGCTGGCAGTAGCAACAACTAACCTCCCAAATCAGAATGAGATTTGCTCTGAAGGAAAAGAAAGGAAGAAAACTGACACACACTGAGTACCCGCTGTGTGCCAGCCAGTGTCCTGGACATGTCCATCATCTGTGCATGAAACTGTATGGTCGGTGAGGGAACAGCCGCATCAGCCTCCATCAGGTCAATTTTCCCTGTGTGTAAATTCTACAACCTGAGCACCTAACAATCTATATTCTTTTCCAGGTCAAGTGAAATGACAAGAGGATTAAAAATGTGTCTCAGAAACCCACACACAGAGCTCAAGACGCCAGCAACAGGGAGAATCCTGGTTAATTTCAAGATGCCAAACAGCCAGCTTTCCATCAATTTCCAGGACCTCATTTCCCCCTCACCCCCTTCATTCTCAGAATTGATGTTTACGTTTCCACCAGGATGGAGACCAATTCTCCTTGGCATCCTCCGTCAGAGAGAATCAGAAATTTTCCACCTGGGATGCTACAAATTGCATTTCTCAACACAGTTCTGGAATACAGGATATGACCAGCATAGCTAATGCTGAGTGATCAAAACTCAGGTGTTCTAACTTTATAACAATCATCATCAGGCAGTCAGAGTTTCACCAAGGGAGGGAGCCTCCTGTCCTCTAAGATTCAAAGAGCAACAGCACAGCCATCTGAAAGCAGCTCCCAAGGGAGACCGCAGTCAGTGGGGCGGCTGAGTGGAGGCTCTGCCAGCTCCACCCATGTGACCTGGGGTACACTGCTGCATTGCTCTGGGTCTCAGTTTCCCCATTTCTGAAATGAAGAGCAAAGCAGCACCTAATTCAGTGCACTCCTGGGAGGATTAAATAATAAAACACGTGTGGAGTACTTAGCCCTGTGCCCGGATCGTGGAAAGTGTGTGGTAAGTCTCAGCCAAGCTGTAGTAGGCAGCTTGTCTGGTGTTTGTCCTCCTTCTCTAAAAATCCCCCTCACTCCACACCCCAGTTAACCCCTTGGAAGCTTTATTTATCCTACCTGGAACCCCCTCCCACCCTCGCAAAGCTCCCAGCCAATGGTGGTTAGAACATGGAGGAAACCTCACTCAAACCAGACCAATCAGATTCTCCCTCCCGGAAACCTGGGACGGAGCTAAAGGAGCTAGTCTCTGTCGGCTGTTCAGCTGAGGACAGGTAACGTCAGGAGCCAGGATGGTGCCGCGTTCCATGTGTGATTAAAGAAATACAGAAAGAGTCTATGGAGAGAGAAAGTTCTCCAGGTCTCTAGCTCCTGAGCAGCAGAAAGAGAGAGAGGGAGAGAGAGAATTTGCCTCAGTCCTGGATCTTTTCTGGCTCATGGTTCCAGGGCTGTGGGAGGCCACATTGCATCTGTTCCCCACGGGCTTCCTGAATCAGCACCGTGGGCTTTTAACAAACTCCACATTTTCCTTAAGCTACTCTAAGATTTCTCTTAGTTGAAGAAAAAAGTTTTGAGGCCAAAGCAGAGATTTCAGGCCCCAAACTCTTTTCTTGGGAATATGCCATTCCCCGGGATTTAATGAGGAATTCTATGAGGAAGGAAAGGGACAAAAGAAAAACACCATCTAATGAGCACCTGCTGGGTACCAGTCCCTCTTGTTAGCGTTCTCTCATATTACCATCCAGGTGTAAGACAACTGTCTATGCCAGGGAAATCATCATCATTTTATGCAATATTTTATCAATATTTTAAAGCTCAGAGATGTTAGGAGTCTGGCCAAAGGTCACACAGCCAAAAACATGGTGGAGCTCAGATTCAAAGCCGGATCTGTCTGATTCCATGTAAGGGTTTTTCATACCTCTGGGACTTAATTCAATGTCTCTGCTGCATCATCACCACCATCACTATGATACCATCATCACCACCATCACCATCATCACCACCACCATCACCCTGTCACTGCTGTCACTATCACAATCATTACCGTCATCATCATCACTAGCAGCAGCAGCAGCATCCTAATGACTAACATTTATTTACCAATTCCATTCCATCAGTCTTTGTATTGAGCATGGCACAGATACACATTAGCACATAACAAGCCTTTGAAGAAGGTATGATGATGATGATGATGATGATGATGATGATGATGATGATGATGATGTTTACTTTACATATGAGGCAACTGAGATTTTGCGAGGTTAAGTCACTCGCCTGAAGTCACTTAGCTGGTCAATAACACAGCAGGGACTCAAACCTGCTGAGCCCGCTCTGTAAGACTACAGTGACCTGCAGGGCAGGGGCTGCATCTCCTAGCTCTTTTGTATCCCCTGTGACACCTAGCACTGTGCCGTGCATGCAATAGTTGCTGAATAAATAGCTGTTGAGATGATGAAAAATGTGGAAAGGATCCCAGAAGTGCTGAAAGGGAAAGGGTTACATGCTCTGCTCCGGGTCACCGGGAAAGACAGTAGGAAAGCCGGGCTCTGAGCACCAATCTCCAGGCACAAAAGGGTCTCTTTCATGTTGGTAATAAAGATGTTTGTCAAAATGCCTTTGGAGTAGGGCTGAGAGGCTGACAGGAGCGTGCCAAGCATCTCAAAGGCTGAGGTTCACTCCTCAGTCCTTTGCCTCATCTCCTGGGTTAAGGCAGACCATGAATAACTGTCAGAAACTCCTCTCTGACCCCCTAGTTCAAGACAAGGAGACAATGAGGAGAAGATAAGATCCCACTTAGCGAGCGCATGTAGGTGCCAGGATGAGATATGCTGAGGTCACCTGATGGTACAGCACAGTGATTAAACAAGCCTCCAGAGTCAGACCGCCTTAAGCCCTGGCTCTACCACTCACTGCTTATGTGTCCTCAGACCTCAGTCTCCCCAGATATGAAATGGGGATGATGTTATTAATAATGCCTTCTTGGTGGGGTTAGCATAAGGGAGAGATGAGCACATGGTTAGTGCTCCCTAAACATTACAGTGTATTACTCCTCCTGATGACCCTGTGAAGTAGGCGCAACAACCCATTTTGCAGATGAGGTTACTGAGGCTCATGGGCAGAAACAACTTGCCCAATATGACATAGCTAACAAGTATGGAAAACAGATTGGAACCTAGGTCATTCACATCCCAATGCTGGGCCCTTTACCATTCATACTGTCATAGGACTAGAGGGAACCTGGTCATTGTGTCCTCAGCCTTGGGAAGAGGGGAAAGCTCAAACCCTTTGTGTTCTGCAGACCTTCTGTCCCTCTTCCAAGGGTTTAATTTTGTCACACACACACATATGTGGATGCTGTAGGCACAGAGAGGTCAAGTGTCAGGGTTTCTATCACTCATTTCTTCATCCATCACATACTTATTGTGCCATGCACTGAGAAAGTGACCAAGAAAACAGACTCGGCCTCTGACCTCATGGAGGTCAGTTTAGAGGAGATGCAGACACTAATCACCGAGTCATACAATTGTACCATTGTGGCCATAACATGTGCTTAGAAGCAATGATGCTGGTGCTCAGAGGGGCTATAACAGAAAGAAATCGAAAGAAAGGAGTCTAGGAAGGCTTCTCTGAGGAGGCAATGACTGAGCTAGTGCATACAACGGTCGACAGCCACATGAAAAATGGAGGGAGAGCCATTTCAAGTGGAAGGACTGCATGTGTAAAAGCCCTGTGGCAGGAGGGAGCATGGGAGCAGAAGGGACTAAAAGAAGACTTGTGTGGCTGGAGCAGAGAGCACGAGGGATGCAGATCACAGGATTCAGTCAGAGACATTACCAGGAGTCAGGCCAAGCAGAGACTCGGAACTGGAGCAGGAGCCTCAGGCCGGTGCAACAAAGCAAATCTGAGATTCCTTTATTCACTTGTGCATTTTGTGAGTTTCAGGAGGGCAAGGATGTTGTCTGTCTGGTTTACTGCTGCATCCTGTGTCTAGAGTGGTACCCAGAACACAGGACATGCTCAATTAACATTTTTCAATGAATGCATTTATTTATTCATCCCACAAAACTTCACTGCTTTATATCAAGCCCTGGCCTAGGTCCCGAAATGAATGAATGATGGTCCCTGCCCTTGAGTAGTTCAGAGTTAATGAGAAAGGCAGACAGTCCAGCAGACTGTAAATACCCTAAGGACAGGGACTGTGTCCTTGGTTGACTCTGCACCCTGTACACAAGCAAGTCTTCACCTTTATTATGCAGGTCCATGGGTCTTGGTCTCAGACAGTCTAACCTTGTGGTTCATGTGTGGAACCTGGGACTCTGCATTTTAACAAGGGCTCCTATTGATTCTGAAGCAGGTGGTTCCCCAAAAACACTTTTGAGAAACACTGTTCTAGAACACTGCCTGACACATAATAAGTGTTCAGTATAGAGCTGACAAATGAATAACTGAAAGGATTTGAGTCATTGACTGAAGACAACCTATAATATAATGAGATTAAATGCTGTAATAACAAAAGCACGTAGAAAGAACTACAGAAGTGCTTATAGGAATGCAATGTCAGGCCTGGGAAGGCTTCCAGGAGGAAGAGGTTTTTGAGTTGCACCTCGAAGCCTGTGAAGACATTTTCCAGGTAGATATGTCTTTCTATGCCTGAACCTCAGTTTTCTCAACTGTACAATGGGAATAATAATAGCTTCATCAGGAGGAGGATGTTAGAATTACATGAAATTTACTCATTCATCCCATAAATATTTACAGAGCACCTGCCACATGCCAGGCACCGTTCTAGACGTGTACAGGCAGATCTGTGAGCAAAACAGTGAAAGAATCCTGTCCCCGAGTTACTTACATGCTTGGAAGAAGACACAGAATAACCCTAATACACAAGGATGTTGTCTAGTATTTTAGAAGGTGAGAGATGCTATGGAAAACGATAAGGTAGAGTAGGGTCCTGAAATGAATGAATGACACGCATGAATGTATCAAATTGACACATCGCACACCTTAAACTTACACAAAGTTATATGCCAATTATAATAAAAATGTAAAAAGGAAGACAGTACTTGCTGCTATTGTGGTCAAACAATTGTCAAGGAAATAACTGCTCATTTGGGCAGATCTTTTATTTTTAGGCCTTTTTCCTTGCTTGGGATAAGAAATCCCTACTCCCTCAGTTGACTCCATGAGGACAAAAGAAGTTCCTTCTCATCCAGAGAAATGCCCTTTCGCCATTAAAAACAAAAAAAGCAAACAAACCAACCTCCTACTTCAAGCACTTGACAAGTGGAAATATAAAGTCTGGTGGCCAAGAGCACCCTTTCTCCTGAAGCATAAGTTCTCAGTGGTGGGTGCTGCTGCCCTCCAGGAGGAGATTTGGAAATGCTGAGGTGGGGACGGTCAGATCATTGCTAGACTTGGGAGTGTGCAGTGCGTTCACATCAATGTCCTGCCGGACAGCCAACGTCCATAACAAATGAATTAATCATATCCATCTGAGCCTAACTCTAGCGCCTTTGTACATGGAAACAAAACAAAAATTGTCTGCATGTTTTGGTGTCCGTTGAATCTTAAAGGAATGTAACGACTGGATAAATTGAGCAAAGGTTATTCTCTGCTTTGTTCAGAACAGTACCAAAAGTTGTGCACCATTTCAGACAGCGGGGCCGCAGACAGCAGTGCCGTGCATGGCACTTTTTCTTGTAGGTGACACAACACATCTGTACAAGTTTGTCTCCGAAGCTGCAGCAGTCAGAGTGATTATATATAGAAGCAATTATCTGGCTATATCATTATGTTTTATTGTGGAGTCATACCCAGGCATTTACATATTGAAATATATACTATCTTATTATAGACTACTTTCACTCTATTCTCTGTTATAATGCTGTTAGGATGTTATATTGATTTTTTGGAAGTTATGTGTGTATGTACAGATTCTATTATCTGTGAATTTCACTTCTGGATAGTAAAGAGGGTGTTATAAAATGTTTTTTTCTTTTATGAAAAAGGGGCATTGAGTCTGGCTGAGGACTGTTTCATCTAAATGCTACTGTTTGAGCTTCAGAGAGGATGCCTTGTAGATTTTAGCACTATTATTGCCTGATTGCTCCATAATTCAAGAGAAACTGGACATTCAGATATTTATATGTAAGCTCCTGATTTTTAAAGAAATAGCAAAAATTTTAAATATATATATATAAACACACAGTGGAAAAAAATCAGTGGTGACAGGGGTTTGGGTGAGGGAGGGATAAACAGAGCACAGAGGATTTTTAGGGCAGGGAAACCATTCAATATGATACTATAATGGTGGACATGTCATTATACAGTTGTCAAAATCCGTATAATGTACAACACCAAAAGTGAACCCTAAAGTAAACTATGGCCTTTGGATGATAATGATGTGGATCCATCCATTATAACAAATGTCCCACTCTGGTGGGGGATGTTGCTGATGGGGGAGGCTGTGTCTGTGTGCGGGGAGGGGGGATACGGGAACTCTTCCACCCAATTTTGTCATGAACCTAAGACTCCTCTAAAAATACAGTCTATTTTTTTTTCTGGAATCACTATTCAGGCTGAATAATCACATCTTTTGGCTAAATGTAGCCAGACTGTGATCTCAACTTTAAAACGAGATGTGTCTGATGGGGAAAGCAGGAGAGATGCGTGAACCTCTCCAGAGTGTGTGCAATCATTCCAGTTGTCAACTATTAAACACAAATACGCATTGTGCAGTTTTATACATATTATCACTTCATTTCACAAGAAGCCTCTAAGAAAAGAAATGTCCATGTCACAGAAGGGGAAACTGAGGCTTGGAGAAATGAACTGACTTGGCTTAAAAAGTAAAGCCAAAGATCCCCACCTAACTCTGGAACCTTGTGGCTAGTTATAGTCCTTACAGCCAAAAGCATTTTAGGGCCTACTGTCTGCATGACCCGGTGCACAGTGCATGTCAAATATTCTCTCATCTAACTGCTACAAGCACCATGTTTTGAGGCATGTATTTTTATACCCACTTTCTAGACCGTGAAGCTGAGGCTCAGAGAGCAACACTTGCACAGACCTGACAGCCAGAAAGCATCAGAGTCATCTCAGGGTGACCCCAGCCAGGTCTGGTGGATTCCGAAGCTCACACAGTCAACTCAATTTCTGTATTTCCTCTCAAAAAACTAAGCAATCCTAACAATGAGATTCATGCCAGGGACTTTCCTCACTGTGTCTATACTAGAGACTATGAACCTGGAGGTCACACATTAGAATCCCTTGGGCACTCTGGAAGCTATTCACGCCTGGGTCTCACTTCATCAGCCCAGGATGTGGCCTGGGCATCGGGAGGTGTAAAAGCTCCCCCAGGTGATTCCAATAATTAGCAGTAATTATGATAGTGAACTGTAAACGCCAGGGTTGGGTGGGAATCCTGGCTTCACTTCTTGAGCCAAGTCAGTTCACCTCTCCAAGCCTTAGTGTTCTCCTCTGTGCCGTGGACACTAATCTTGGGGGCTGTGAAATTAAGTATGAGCCCCAGCTGATGCACACAAAGTGGCCAGGTCCTCAAGTCTGTGTACTAGACTCTTCTGGGGGTTTTCTTTTCTAGTTACAGATGCCCAGGCTCCATCCCCAAAGATTTTTTTTTCAGCTGGCCCAGTCACTGTGCAGATAAAAGCCTCCCAGGTGATTCTAAAATGCAACCAGGGTCAAGAACCACTGAACTAGGTGTAACTGATGCTCCATTTTGCTTATGCACCAAGTGAGGCTCACAGAGGTGAAGTGACTTTATTCAAGGTCACATATCTAGTAAGTTGTGCTTTTGACTATTATTCTACGATATCCTGAAAAATTAAAAACCTCTTTCCGTGCCGCCAAATCCAGATTGTTGCTAGAACCTCCTTGTCAAGCTAGAGAATCATAGGATCTCAGGGTAAAAAGGTCCTTTAAAGGCCACCATAGTCCAACCTACCATCTGATGCTAATCTCCCTCTCTAGGCAGTTACCTTGGTTCTACTTAGATCCTTTAGAAACAAGACCATCAGCACTTAAGCAGCCTACTCTGCCTTTAAACAATTCTGACTCTTAGAAAGAGCTGCCTTACTTACTACATAGCTAACGAGAATTTTGAGATAGATCTGCTTGAACTGACACAGAAAATTTTCCAAGATAAATTATCAAAGGCAAAAACAAGTTCAAGGACTACATGCCTAGTATGATCTAATTATTATGCAAAATACAAAACCTGAGTGTGTACATAACTGCATAGGAAAAAAAATCTGGAATCATAAGAACAAGCTAGTAACAATGGTTAACTTTAATAGGGAGAGGGAAATTTAGAGGGAGTTAACTGTGTATTTTTTCTGAATTGTAATGATACATACCTCATAGGTTGTGAGAATAAAATAAAATAGATAAATTGAAATACTTAACATGATACTGTCATAAATGCTCAATAAATATTAACTAAATATTTTTTAATCGTAGAAAAATTTCAAAAGGATGTCGACAGTGATTATTCACGAATTTTTTTGCTTGCTTGTTTTTAAATTTTTTTCTAAAATGAGCATTTTATTAGCTGTCACCAAGAAAGAAAAAAGCACTTCTGTATCAGCTCAGAATGCATCTGGCTGCAAGTAATAGAAAACCTAACGAAAGAAAAGAAAAGAAAACTTAACGGACAGTGGCTTACACAAAGAAAGATTAATACAAGGTTCATTTTCTCTTAACAAGAGATCCAGAAGTAGGTGGCTGCTTTAGTTCAGTCATCAGGGATGCAGGGCTTTTGGCCATTCTCAGCACCTCTGTGTTTAGCCCCATGTTTCTCACTGCATGCCTGCAAGGAGGCCACTGCACCTGCAGACACCACATCCACTTTCCAAGAAGAAAAAAGGAAGAGATAGTGCCAGCTAAGTGTTTTCCCTTTCACTGGGAGATACCTTTGATTCTGGAAACACTCACAGCAGACTTCTATTTAGGTCCCATTGATCTAATTTGTGTCCCTTCTACCTTCAAGGGAAGCTGGCAAGGTAAGGAACAAGATTGTCATAATTGGCTTCGGCTCATCGTAAGTCATAGCCTAGGACTGGGTGTGTCACTGTCTATTTTTTAAAAAATGTTCTGCTATCAAAGGAGAAGGAGGTTTGGATACCAGGTATGGGTCACAGGTGTCTGCTGCAGCCTCCATTTATGGAGCCTGAATTTCTCCCCCGAACATCCACCATCGATCCTAGTCGTTGTTTGCAAAATTACATGCATTATCAGTAACTCCATTTGTGGGCTGCTTACAGTGTGACATATAACTTATTTAAAATCTCTTAGGGAAACCCAGCAGGGTCAGAGCTGGGATTTACAGACATCCACCTGTGCAGATAAGTAATACTCTTTCCCCCAAGTATTCATTTACATCCAACTGAAATACAAAACCAAGAGGGAAAAAAACTTGAATCCCAACCATCATTGGGATTTATACATGTTCAAACATCATCTGAAAGAGAAATGGACAAGGGGGAACAGGTAACAGAATCCCAGCTGTTGGGAGGGACGGCTCAGGTCTAGAGAGAAAATTTCATCACAAAAGGAAAAGGAGACTGGCACAGGGTGACTTGACAACAGAGTCTGCTGGGCAGAGGGAAGCAGGAGGCCCAGGTAACACACAACAGGCAGGACAGAGCATAGCCCAAATGATGGGATGTGTGTGTGTGAGTGCATGGGCCCTGGGAGGAGGGGGGCTCTGAGATACAGTGACGTGAAACCTTTGACTTAAGTGGAAGGAGTAGTGAATTTATCCTCTCACTTCACAATCCCCAGCTACCATAGCACCATGGGAACCAAGAGCTGCTTAGAAGAGAGGTTGAGACCTCTGGTCCCAGAATCACACTACTTGGTGCACACCCACTTCTACCATCAGCCAGCTCTGTGACAAGTTGTTTAAATTGGGCAGGCTGTTTAACCTCTCTTTCATCAGTTTCTTCACCTGTAAAATGGAAATAATACAAATGTCTACCGTAAAATATGGTCATGAACATTAAGCCCAGACAGTGCCTGGCACATAGTACACTCTTGCTATTTGTTGGCTGGTGGTATTGTTGTGCAAAAGGGTTGACCACCAACAATTACAGGGGAGTCTCAGAATGGTCATGGCCAGCAGTTACTAGAAGCCAGAACTGATTTAAGAGTACACATGTAACCCTAATCAAAATCAGGATCCCAAGTGGCCAGTATGGAGCGCTGCAGATTTTAAAGAAACTCAGCCCAGCAACTAAAAGTATGTCAGTCCAGTCTTTTTGCATCTCTTGGGCAGCATTAAAGAGGGATCAAATCCGTGATCTACAGACACACTTCTTTAAAGAACCCCCCTTTGTCTCCCTCATACCTCATCAGCACATTCCTTACTCCAAACTCTTCCCCCAAACCTCCAAACACCCTACCCATGAGTATCTCGCATATCTTCTCCCTGTCATAGACCTCTCTGGTCCCTCTTCCCTCTGACAAGTCCATCTAGGTCTTTTCAGAACAAAATCCCACCATCTCTTCTCTGGCTCTTCATCCACTGTTGAGCACATCTTGCATTTGAGCCTGGGCTAGGGAGACAGGGAACGATACTAAATGGGCAAGGCCAGAAATCATCTCAGAAGAATAAGGGATGGGGAGAATATTATGGATAGTCATTTGGCCTCTGCTTTTCATA
Organism: Camelus ferus; assembly: GCF_009834535.1. Lineage (NCBI taxonomy): Eukaryota > Metazoa > Chordata > Mammalia > Artiodactyla > Camelidae > Camelus > Camelus ferus. Next base: position 6,677,310 of record NC_045727.1, read on the forward strand.
TAAGGCACCTTTCCGTTGTGAATTTGGTCATTCAACAGATACTTATTTGTGCCGGGCACAAACCTCGTCTCAGGGATAGGAGGGTGGGAATGCGCGGTCCCTACTCTTAGGAACTCACCCCCATCTTCTCCTGTCTCAGCCACTTCCCAGCATAGGGGATGCCCCAGATCACCCAGGACCTGAGCCAGGAGTGGATGCTCCTCCTAAAGTCCTCCTAAAGACCTCTGGTGGAGGACAGGATTCCAGCCTCTCCACAACACTCTGGGGAAGTGAAGACACTGAGTTGACAGTGGCCTTGGCAGAGCCAGAGAGAGATCCTAACACATTGATCACCAGCTGGGGAGCTGCTGTTCAGCCGCACTGACCTGTAAAATCCACATTAAACTCAGGCCTGGCTCTCCAGCTTCTGAATTTGATTTAGACCCCAGTAAAAGCCCCCAAGGCCTGATAATGACAAATCACCATTTCTCAGGGCTGTTCTACTCAGTGGACGCTTGAAGTAGCTACTGGGAAGAGCCAGACTTGTCTCAGCTACTAGGCACAAGGGGCCACAAGGTTCCCTACCCACTAAATGCCTCTTCAATTTGGCACTTCTCCCCCAGAGCGCTCATCACATTTGGAATTACTGGACCAAAATCTGTCTCCTCTGGGGGACTATAAGCTCCAGGGGGGCAGGGGCCACATCTGACTCATTCATGGCTAGATCCCCAGCATCAAGCCCTATGTGGAGACCACGGTAGATACTTAACAGATATCTAACGATTTCATCGTACATAATACTACGTTCATGACATCTCTTAAAAAAAAAAGTGTGATGATAATAATAACAATATTTAGCCAACATTGATTCAGCACCAAGTAGGGTACTAAATGATTTACTTTCAGTATCTTAAATAAAGTCAGAGAGACAGGATTTACATCTGACTTAGCCTTTCCCCAAATGCATAACTTTGAGCAAGTGATTCAACCTCTCCGAGCCTCAGTTTCCTGACCTGCAGAAGAAATAAACAAGAATAATACCAATATGTATATGACGTGCATAGCATAGGAACAATTTTTTTTAAAGGGCCCAGCCCCCTCCAAGTCATCCTAATTTTAACTGCTCATGCCCATGACTTCCCAGTAATTCCATTTCTAGGAGTTTCTCCAACAGAAGAAAAACAATGGGCAGCTAAAAAAAGACAGTGCACAAGAATGTCTACTGCAACACTGTTAGTATGAGAAAATCTGGCAATAACCTAAATGTCCATCAACGGGGGATGGTCACATAAATCATAGCGCAGTGTATTAGCTCCCCAGGGCTATCGTAACACATGACCACCAGCTGGGTGCCTAAAAACAACAGAAATGCGTTCTCTCCCAGTGCTGGAGCCCAGAAGCCTGAAATCAGTGTGTCAGGAGGACCACGCTCCCTCCACAGGCTCTGAGGGAAAATCTGTTCCTTGCCTCTTCAGCTGCTGGTGGCCGTCAGCGTTCCTTGGCTCGTAGCATCTGTCTCTCTGCTTCGTCTTTCACGTGCCTTCACTCTATATGTGTCTGTCTGTTTGTAAAAGCTTCCTCCACATCCCTCTTCAAAGAATGCATGGGATAGCATTTAGGGCCCACAGGATAGTTCGGGATGACGTCCTCATCCCAAAACTCTTAATTTAATCATATCTGCAAGACCTTTTTCCCCAATAAGGTAACATTGGCAGGTTTATTATAGGCTGAATGTTTATACTGCACCCAAATTCATATGGTGAAGCCCTGACTTCCCAATGTGCTGGTATTTGGAGATGTGGCATTGGGAGGCTACTTAGGGTCAGATGAGGGTAGAGCCCTCAAGGTGGGATGGTACCCTTATAAGAAAAGAAACCAGAGAGCTCACTCCCTCACCGAGTGAACACAAGGAGGAAGTCGTGTGCGCACACAGCAAGATGCCAAGAGAAGAGGCTTCAGAACGAAATCTATGCTGCTAGCACCTTGAGTAGCCTCTGAATAGATGATAAAGGTTAAATGAGGTCATAAGTGTTGGGTCTTAATCCAATAAGGCTGATGACCATAGAAGAAGAGGAAGAGACACAGCAAGAAGGCAGCTGTCTGCAAGCCAAAAAGACAGCCCTCATCGGGAACCAAACCTTGCCAGAACCTTGATCTTGAACTCTCTAGCCTCCAGAACTGTGAGAAAATAAATTTCTGTCGTTTAAGCCACCCAATGTGTGATGTTTTATTATGGCAGCCCTAACAAACGCCCACTCCTTCACCCTCCCCTGCTCTCCCTCTCCCAACAAAGAAAGAAAATCAGCAAAGGGGAAATTTAGGAGCTGGGTTTCCCTAACATGAAGCTAAGTCACCAGCTGGGGATAGCCTTTTAGAAAGGCAAGTACCCAAAATAAGTGAAACACTGACATCGCAAAGGTCGCAAACACAGATGCACAGAGAAGCCAGGCAGGGACCAGAAGTGAGTGAAGTGGGCTGGAGGTGCAGAAAAGGGAGAGGCAGGACCGAGAGCCCCACATAAAAGACACGGCCACTTCTTGGCCTCAGCCAGGCTTGCTGTAGACACACCAGTCAAGTGTTGGCAGATTGTGCCCTTTCATTTTTTTAAAAAAGAATCTCTTAATCTGCATTTGCATATGAAACTTCCAGAGTTTTAAACACGGCACCCTTGTATAGTCCAAACGAAACACATGTATGGGCTATTTCTAGACTGAGGGCAGCCAGTCTGTGGGTGTGTGTGCAAAGCCCTACAGGATCCAGCTGGAGGGAGGGAGGGAGGGGAACAGAAAGAGAACATGCTATGGAGTCACAAACTTGAGTTCAAATCCTGGGTCCAACACTCCGTTGCTGTGCTACTTAACAGGTCACTTAACCTCTCTGATCACTCTGAGTTAGTTGTTTAATCCTGTTGTTTCCAATAATCTGCCAATGCGAATAATGCTATTAGAAGTCATGCTGTACATGTGTCAGGTTGCATTGTACAAGTATACCTGGGGGAGAAGTTCCTGAAAGAGAGACTGCCAAACGTTGCAGGTTGGATTCTCTGGAACAAGTGCTGAGACGGAGTTTAGATCGGAAAATGTTTATTAGGCATATATGGCCACATAAAGCCTTGTACGAGAAATGTTCACAGCAGCATTACTCATAATAGCCAAAAAAGGTAGAAACAACTCAAATGTCCGTCAGCTAAGGAACGGATGGATACAAGTGGCACATCCATGGAGCAGAATAGTATTTGACAATAAAAAGGAGTGACCTACTGATGCATGCTGCACCATGATGAACAATGAAAACATTACCCCGAGTAAAACAAGTCAAACACAAAAGACCTCGTGTTGTATGATGCCATTCATCTGGAATGCCCAGAAGAGGCAAGTCTTTGGAGATGAAAAGTGTATTAGCGCTTGCCTGGGGCAGAAGCTTGGGGGAATGCTAATGATGATGGGTTTTTTTTGGGGGGGGTGGGGGGATGAACATATTCTGAAACTGATTGTGATTCGCAACTCTGTGAACACACTCAAAACTAACTGTCCACTTTAAGTGGGTGAATTGTATTTCAATAAAGTTGTCCCTGAAATGTTGAAGGGAAGAGGGAGGAAGGAGAACTGGGCAGCCAAAAAGTCTAAACTGCAATGCAGGCCCAGTGAAGCCAGCCAAGCAAGCAGAGACTGGCTGAGCCAAGACAGCCAAGCCTTTACACCCGTTTCTTTCGGCGATGGGATGGTGACCGCTCCAGAAGGCACGGCCTTGGTTGGGTGAGGGAGCTCTCTGCAGCTGACAGATGGAAGCCATCTGCTGACCACACTCCCCACCGCAGAGCAGCAAATCCTCCCCTGAAGGGGGGATCTGGGAAGCACAGCTCCATGTCTACCTCACCAACTCAAAAGGCAAATTTAATTAATTTTGATAGACAGGGCCACACTGCATGACTGTCACTGTTACCACTGCCATCCAAGAATTCCCCAACCACTGGCAATATTTTTATATCTGGCAGGTGGGATCCTATGGAACGACAGCAGGGGACAAATTTTAGAAGACCACCCTGGGAAAACCTCAACTGCCGCATGAAAGACGCTTCATTTTCTCCTGTGAGGACCGGGAGCCCCAGCATGGTTCTCTTGTTTTCCAAAGAGAGCTGACATGATGTAAAGCTATACTTTAGAATACTTACTCTAGAGACAGCATGCAAGATGGATTGGAAGGGGGGTACCCAGAAGACAAGGAGACTAATTAGTAGATTATTGAACCACCCAGCCATGGGGTGGGGAGGGCGCGTGGTTGCCGCAGAAAGGGAAGGAAAGGATAGAAGGAAGAAGGAATTTTTAGCGCACCTGGAGGCTGACTGGACCAGGGTGCAAAGGAGAGGGTAACTTCTTTTAGTCCAAGCCCAGGGGCATAGGATGGATGCCCTGGCCCTATCCCACGATGATGCCAACCTGCTAAAAACCATCCCCACCTACCCGTGTCCTGCCATCTCCACTATTATCACCACCACCTCTTGCGTGGGCAACTCTACCACCTTCTAACTGATCTCAGAACATCCATTCTGGCTTGCTGCAATCTACTCCCCTTACAGCAGCCAAAGGGACCCTCTTCAAACTTAAATTAGGTCCTGTCACTCCTAGATTCTAACTCCCCCAACTTGCACCTCATTGTCCTTGGGATAAAGCACCATATGTACAAGGCCCTTCATCGGCTGCCCCTGCCCACCTCCCCAGTCTCATTTCTTACCAGTCCCCACTCCTTTCCTTGCTGAACTTCCTTCGAGACTCTGAAAGTTCCACATTCCCTTTTGCCTCTGAGTCTTCACACGTGCTGTTCCTCTGCGTTCAATATTCCCTAATCTCTAGCCTACTCCCTACTTAAACTGTTAAGTGTCCGGTTAGATGTTGCCTATTCCAGGAAGCCTTCCCTGATCACCACACGTTAAGATTGGACAAGTTGACTGTGGTAGATTATCTGCAGGGAATGGCACAGACCATTCCCTCTCTCTGTTTGCACCCACACTGCTTTCCCCATTACGAGGTGGAATTTGTTTCCCCATTCCTTGAATCAGGCTGGTAGTCAGCTTGCTTTAACCAACAGAATGCTTCAGAAGTGGCTTCCTAGGGTGTCAGATTTCAGACCTTAAGAGGCTACACAACCTTTTCTGCTTCCACTCAGAGGTGAACGCAGCCTTGGGGCAGAGAAGTCCAGGAGACAGAAGCACCCCGTGGAGGAGAACCAAGGTCCTAGACTGTGTGCGAACCAACACCATGAGAACAAAGTGGCTGAGCCACCTGAACAAGCCCCAGGATAGTCCAACCATCCCTATGAGGTGCCAGACGCGTGACTGGGGCCACCTTGGACCCTCCTGTCCCAGTCCTGTTGCCTCAGCCAACACCATGTGGAACAGCAGTAAGTCATTGTAACTGAGCCCTGCCTGAATCCCTAGCCCATAGAATTGGGAATAATGAAATATCTGCTTTAAGCCACTATATTCTGGAGTGCTTTGATATAAAGTAATTGATAAAATGCCCCTCTCCTTAGTTCCTGCGGCACCTCCTGATTACTTCTATTGTGGCTTCTGTTTTATTCTCTTACTTGCTTGTTTAATCCTTTCTGCCTCTCCCATTCATATACGCATTAGCACCAGGAGGAAAAGGACTAAACTATATCTTGTTCAGCACTGTATATATATATACACATACATAGATGACCTTGGAAAGCTCTCAACTTGAAACACCTGGAGAACCAAGCATCCACTCTTACTCCTGTAAACCATGCACATGTCGCAGGAGAAATCAGAGTTCTTCTTTCCCCACGGGCCTTTGGAACCCCACTCTTCTCCAGGTCTGCAGCTTAGTCATGAGGTAAAGCAAGGATAGGTTTGCCCCAGCACAAGGGGGATCTGACAGTAAGGAGTTCAAGGCAGCCTGTGCTTCTGGGACATGCCACGCCTCCACTGTCTTCTGGGAAATCTCCACCCTCAGAAGCAACTCCAGACCCCAATTAACACTCAGCCCACAAAAACTATAGGATCCTTAAGTGCAAGGATTATACACATCATCCTTTCATTTCTGCCCCTCAGAAACTAGAACATTTATTGGCTCACATTCAATAATCAAGTAATTCGTGTATGAGACAGAAAGGGAGGAAACAGAATGGACTTGATAGAAAGGGGGGAAAGGAATGGCCATTTGATGCCAATTGTGCAGTCTTGGGTAAGTTACTTAACTTTTCAAACATCATATACTTTCCTTACCTGTAAAATGGGCATAATGATTTTCTGACAGATAACATTTATTGAATACTTCCTATGTGCCAAGCACAGATCCAAATGCAGTATCTCATTTAATCCTTGTAGCCTATGAAGTAGCTACTATTAGCTATCTACATTTTATTCTTTTTTGCCTATTTTTATGCCCCAAACTCACTCTAATTTTGTTTTGTTTTGCCCTTTGCAGTTCAGTTTAAATACATACACGCAACCATTTCACAGATGAGAATGTAATTAAGTAACTCGCCTAGGATCACATGGCTTCTAAGTGGTTGCGTTGGGATTCGACCCCAGTACTGTGAGCACACAGAGTGGATATGAAGACTAAACAGGATGATGGATATAAGATGCCTAGTGTAGGTCTTAGTGTGCGTGGATTGTTATTAGGAGGCAGGGAAGGAGAGAGGGAAACAGGATATCAGATCTGTCGCTCTAGTTTCTTTCTTCTGTCTGCCTCCCCTCCCCAGGTAGGGGAGAATCAGATGCATCATTAGCTAATGATTATCATTTTATTTTATTTATTATTTTTAAAACAATACAATGAATACCATAAATTCATTGACCAAATGAAGAACCTACATGTTAGCAATAATTTCATCTCCTCATGTGCTCCTCCCACCCTACCGCCTGCCTTTCTCTCAAAGGTAACTACGATCCTAGATGTTGGATCACTCACTTCACTGATTTTTTCTTTAGTTTTTTCACATATATATGCCTAACAATAAATTGTTTCGCTCTGCTTGTCTTTAACTTTCTAATTTCTAGGTCTGTCAATTATAGGCTCTTAATTCTCTCTCATCGTGGTTGAATTTTACAAGCTCACTCAGGCTACCATGTTTTGCTGTGTGGGCTCTTTGGTGCACAAGGGTTCCCAGCTGAGGGCGCAGGTAGAGGCTGAATTCCACCCTGAAGCTCCTCTGGACTTCTTCTAACCAGCACAAGATGCCGTTTCTCCCACCAAGCCACGTATTATGAGGCTGCAGCCATCGAGAGGGGAAGGACACTTTCTCTTATTTGCACAAAGGGACTACAAGGGGTGATGGGGACTCTGAGTTCACCTCCCCTGGATCACCAGCAACCCCTGTCAGACCTTCCACTTTCAAGGCCAAGATAGAGCCCAATGGGACTATAGATAGGAAATGACCCACAGTGACAGCCTCTGGAGACAGCTGCCTCGTGAGATTCACTGTTCCCACTGGAAGCTCGCTGGCCTCACTCCATTGGTCTATCTCTAACCCATCAGGAGGGATTTCCTAATCATGTTTCAGGGGCTTTAAGATTTATGTCAAGGGGCCTTGATTTATTGAATTAATGCTGCTGAGCAGAACTGTAGCTGTTAAACAGTGTGGAGATCTGGATTTTACAGCAATGTAACTAATAAGGCCATTAACACAAACGGGGCCTGCCGCTGGCCTTTATAACACCATAAATCTCTCTTCCCTCTGGAAGTATTTATGGGATGGCATGCACTCAGAGCCCACTGCCTTTTCTGTGCTCTGCTCCCAAGGCTTGGTCAGGAGGATGTGTTGCCCAATAAGGGGGCTAGTTGGGACGAAGGAGGGAGAGAACTGAACCTGGGCTGATTCTCAGCTTCCATCCCTTCCATCAACTGGAAAGGCTGGCCATTGCCGTGGGCAGATGTAGATCTTTTAAATTATTATTTATGTATTTATTTCCCATTTATGGAGCACTTACCATGTGCCAAGCCCTTTGAAAATTTAGTGACCATGAATTTCCCAGCACCTTGTCGGGAGTGAAGTATGTGTGCTCCCACTGAACTTAATTTCTGCCTTTAACACCCCCGACCACCACCAAACTCTCTGAAGCAGAACATTTAATCTTGTCACTTCCAGCTAAACTCAATCATTTTAGTGGTTTTTATTTTTCTCATGGATTTTAGCGTAAACCAAGTCAGATTTTGGATTTTCTCGCTCCTTTCCTCTTAGTGGAAAAGATGCCAAGCTCCAGGGGGTTGTGCAAATATCTCCACGCCACCAGTGGAGAGGGGTGGCCAGGTCTTATTTGTATCTGTCCATGTCCTCTACTGACACCCACTGAGATGTAACCCACGCCATAGTGTCAGCCTCCAAACTGGCGACTCCTGGGATGGCACACACCTCATCTAGTCCTCACATTCTTTACTGAAGTACCTGCACCCCGACCAGAGGCAGCCTTGCACAACTGCTGCCTCACTCTCTCTCCCTCCCCAACTCCTAAACTCCAAGTCCCATGTAGGGGCCAGGGACCACGACACTCTAGGACCACTGGTTAGACACTCTCTGTACTTCACATGCCTGGCCATACCACCAACTGAAGCTAAGGATTCCTCTTGTCTCTGCTTTTGCAGGGCTTTTCAATTGGTTTTTCTTGGCATATTGGGGAGAACTCATTATTGTGCAGGACTGACATGGTAAGAATTTTAGCATTTCTGACCTCTACAGATAGATGCTCACGCCCCTCCTCCAGTCATTCTGTCAGCCCAAAACGCCTCCACCCATGGACAAATGTCCCTTTGGCAGTGTCCACCCTCCCTGACCACTACGAGGTCGCCTACTGAAGAGATACTTCAAAGGATGAAGAATTTGCTAGTGATTTCTGACATTATCAGCCCCAGCAGAGAAACCTTTAATAAATGGTTGAAGATGGTGTAGTTCTGAGTGATATCTGCGAATTAACCAAGACAACCAGCGGAAAGAAATTCAAAAGAGGGCATGACAGGGCGGCAGACTGGCAGGGTGTTGGGTAGAGGAAGAGGGCAGCCGGGAACCTAATTAGCCAGGACTGCTCATATCTCAGCTGCTCTGCTCCCTAGCTGCCTCCTGACTCATGACATGTTGAAAATGAAATCATCACGAAGCACTCACACACAGCCACTTGTTAGAAACGGGTCCTGAGTAGGCTTAATTGGAAGAAGAGGAAGAGGGAGGAAGAAGGGCATGGAAGAAGGGAAATGGTGGGTGGCAGCTGATTGTGGGTCCCTCACACATAGGGTACCACCCAAGATAGGGTATTTTTGAAGGAACTGGGGTTTTCTCCACTTCTCCCCACTCCCGTCCTGCTACTCCACCCACTAATGACTTGTAGAGCACCAGTTCTCAACAGGGTATGTTGGTTCACTCAGAAGCATGGAAATTGATAATGCAATGTGCTGAAAGTAACCCTACTGTGGTTAAAAATCACTAACAAGTCTTTAAAAAAAATGATTTTCTCCCTTCTTTCCATGTCTTTCTTCAATCCTTTAAAAAATTAATTGAAATAGATTGAAGTTGTCTGTATAATAACTTCATTTTATGGCACTTATATTCCAAAATCCTCTTACATAGAAGAGAAAAAAAAAAGAGTTCCAGAGTGGCTTAGATATGAGCAGGTCACAACCCCAACCGATTTCATCTTCCCAACTCAATTATAAATGATGTTCATCCTCTACCTTCTACACCTTTCACTACCCACCTCACCACTAAAGAAAAAAAGTTTTAACTTTTGAAATTAGCATACTGTAACATGATAAAGAACAGTGGAGTCATATAGAACTGAGTTCTAATCCTTTTTTGGACATTCAGTGGCTCTGGGATTAAGAGCAAATTACTAACCACTCTGAGCCCTACTTTTCCTCCCCACTGGATACAGCCATTGGCAGCTCAGCTTCTGGACCCTGGATGCTGCTGAGAAATGGGGAACCTGATTCCTGTATTGCCAAATCGCACAGGGCTGTTGTGAGGATCACAAGGTTGTTGTGAGGATCAAGGAAGATAATGGATGGAAGGGTTCTCTGTAACATTCAATCAGATACCGTAGTGCCTTGGTTATATGCAATGACTTGTGCATTCCATGGATTATTTATATCTATCTCCTTGTTCTGCCTCTAAATTAATCCTAGATTGGAGATCTGGCCAGAGTGAATGAGTAGCAGCCCTTTTGCTGCCTACGCTACAACCATTTACTCTCTCTTCTTTTCCCAACACAACTCTGATTTTATTTACTCTCTCAACAGCCAAGCGCTTGTACCGGGGCTGTGCCCCTCTTAACCCCAAGAGACGGGTGAGTCTTGACTGGTCAAAACCAATCATAACAATTTCATTGTCCTTGTCAGTTACTGGCTGAAGCATGGACATGTGACAAAATTTTGACCAACGGACACAATGGGAAGTCTGCTGGGGGCTCTGGAAAATGTATTCCTTGCTCTTACAAAGTCAGTGCCTTTGATGCCTGAAGCTGTTGCAGCCATCTCTGAGCTCAAAGGGAAAAGTATAAGGACAAAAGCTAGCTGTTGAGACTTTGAGATCCTCAATGTCTTTGATCCTCAGAATTAACTCTAGATCCGCCCAGCCTAGAGATGTTCTGATATGTAGGATATGGTGTATGGTGATCACACATCCTTGTCTTAGTCAGCTCAGGCTGATGTAACAAATTGTCATAGACTGAGTGGCTTAAACAAAAGACATTTAATTCTTACAATTTTGGAGGCTGGAAGTCAGAGATCAGAGTGGTCAGGTTTTGGTGAGAGCCCTCTTCCAGATTGTAGAAGACCAACCTCTCCTTGTATCCTCACATGATGGAAAGAGAGCTAGCTAGCACTCTGGCTTTCTCTTATAAGGGCACTAATCCCATTCATAAGGGCTCCACCCTAGTGACCTAATGATCTTTCAAAAGCCCCACCTCCAAATACCATCACATTGGGGATTAGACTTCAACATATGAATTGGGGGTGGCAGACATAAATGTTCATTCCATAACAACCCTGGTTTTCCTGGAACTGTTCCAGTTGACATTTGTACCAGTGTACTTTCTGAGTTAGGGTTTGTTCTGAACAATAGTTTCCTGGTTTGAATGATAAATTATATGGTCTCCCCACTGATAATAAATGCCCTTATTATGTAAGTCACTTTGAGTTAGATTTACTCTGTGCAGCCAAAATATTCTAATTAATACAAGGCTAGGGAGAGGTATAAAGGCTGTGTGCATAAATACATGTGTGTATTTATGCATATACTCAAGTACATGAATGACAATACTAAAGCTTAGAATGAATGTTTATAATAACCCCTACTTAAAATTTTCCATGCTTTCTCTTCCTCCCTCTTTAGTAAACACCATTATTGTGGAAACAGAAAAAAAACATGAGAAAGAAACAAATAATGACATAATAATCTGAGATTTCATCTTCTCCCAAATGCCTCGTGAATCTTTAAGGCAGAGCTCTGTGCCTCTCCTACCCAACACACTATTTTTTCACTACTGTCTCATGCAGTCAAACCCTGATCCTTCTCAGTGCATGTAGCACTTAAACTTCCCCAATAGTTATATGTGCATTGTCAGAAAGTACATCTACAAATGCTTGTTCTTTCTCTCTCCTTCATCTGTCCTTCCCCAGTCACTCTGGTAATAGCTTCAATTTGCCAGTTGCCCTCTCCCCTTATGCTGTGATCAGCAGGGTGGGGTTGACTTGGCCACTGTCACAGAGAAAACTGAGCAGTCAATTGATGTAGTGTGTCGAACAAGGGCCCCATTAGTTTTCTTATCATCTGGCAAGCCTCATCCATTAGCTTGGCTGATTTGAGACAAGGTTTCAAGGTAAATCTAGCAGGCAGACACTCTACGTTAAGACAAAAGCAAGTTAGAACACTCAATGCCTGCCCATCCTGTAAATGACCCTTAAACATAAACTCTTTCTCTTTTTTATTTCTCACCTGGTGCAAATCCAAGTGTCTGAAATCAACCTCTAACCACCCAAGGTCAGGAGTATCTGGACTTGGAAATTGGAATCAAGGAACTTAGAAGATACTCACAGCTGTTACTAACACTCTTTCCAAATCAATGAAACAGGCACTCCTCTACTCTGATGGTAGCGGTATAAAAAGGTACAACAGCTCTGAGAGGGCAGTATGATCATATGCACCAAAAACCTTCCTTAAAAGAATTCATATACTTCGATTCAGCAATCCAGTTTCTATGAATTTATCCTAAAGAAATAAGGGGATAAATATATGTGTGTATAAAATGTTCATAACATCGTTGTAATGGAAAAAATTAGAAGTGCTCACTGGCAGGGAATTGATGAAATGACCTGCGATACATCCATGAAATGGAGGATAGGATAGTTATTAAAATAAGTCCTTGTCATTTTAATGCCTGAGAGTGTAAACTGGTAGAACCATTCTGTAGGATAGTTTGCCGATGTGCATCAAAAGCCTTAAAAATGTTCACACCACTTGAAATTGTCACTAATACTGTTCACAATGTTTCTGACTCTCCACTTGCCAGACACATGGTAGAACTGAGCTTCATGGCCTCCTACTTATTATCCAAGGTTCTGGCTAATGAGTTGTAAGAAGAGCTGAATACGACTTCTAGGCCAGAGCATTGAACTGTCAATGTAACAGCCAGAAAACTCTTTTCTGCTTCCATGGTGACTATTAATGATTCCAATGGTGGAAGTTCCATCAGCTTCAGTTCCAGAGTGAGAAGACGTAAGTATAACTCAGTTGGATATGCAGGATGAATGGGAAATAAGCCTTTGTTGTTTTAAGATTTTTAGAGTTGTTTGTTACTGCAGCATATCCTACCTATGCTGACTGATACACCCTCTGACCTAGCATGCCCATCTCTAGAATTATAAGGAAACACTTTTACACATAGATATACATATTGGAGGATACTTTGTATACAGAGATATGTGTTGAAGGATATTAATCACAAAATTGCTCTTAACACACATACAAAACAGCCCTACAACACACCTATGATGCCAAGACAACGAGGTCAGAAGGCATGGCAACATTGTCCATATGCTACCGGCTTTCCTAAGAAGACCTGGGCCCCGATGTAGAACCAAGTCCCATTCCAGTTTTTCCATCTCTCCTACATAATGAGCCCCTATGGTCCAATCAACTGACTTTAGTCAAGGCTTCTCACAGTCCATTGAAGATGTTCTAATAATTTTAAACTTCAAAAGATAAAGGTTAGAACCTCAATCTCAAATCTCTGAGGTTCCTATGCAAATGTATCCAACTCTCTCCACAATAAGTTATTAAGGTCCATACAGCAAGGAATATAGGGAGAACAAGCCTTTATCTATCCCCAAACACACCCGCTGTGCTCTTTCCCTGGAACAGTGGGTACAAATTTGCTCTACACCTACATAACCCACTCAAGCCGAGTCTCTACCTTTAGATATAAAAGCCGCTAGAAGTGTAGAAACTTCTCTCAACTTGGAGGGAAATAATTTTTAAGTTTACCAGTTCACTATACCATTATTATTATGAATTATATTGACCACATTGACACTGATGAGAAACAAAACAAGGGCGTAGCAGAGAAAAGTGACATGTTTCACCATCCAGATCAGAATTTTCCTGGGGGTCTCTGGATGCCACTTCAGCAACAGCTCTTTAAAACTTAATGGCCCTACTGGATATCCCTTCTGAGCCCTAGAAAGTAGTTGGTGAAGAGAAAAAGTAGAATGAAAAGTCCCTGAGGCTCCCAAAGGGATAGTTTCTCAGTTCCTAGAAGACCTTATAAGTTGCTAGTGGTGGCATTTGTGGCAATGGTCGTAGTAGGGGTGGTGGGGGTGATGGCAGCAGTGGTAATGGGTAAACATAGTAGACCTACTCGTCAGCCTAATCCTGACCTCTCAATTCACAAGACTGAATTAAATGTGACAGTAATGAGGCATTAATATTTACAAGGATTTAATATTTCATAGCCAGTCACTCACTCTAGAAACGGATTGAAAACAGAGAGGTTTGCTGTCACCAGGGAAAACAAGCAACTCAAATGCAATGAGAGAAGAGCAGGGAAGTAACAGGGGAGGGGACAGAGCAATGAGCAGAGAGGGAAGAACAGCCACCATGAGAGCTGAGGATCTTAGGGCACCAGCCTTCACAAGCTTTAAGCCTGGGAGACAGAAACATCACCAGAACGTCTGGTCAACCACTCGCACCTCCTATCTCTCTTCTTTCTATAATAGTCTGCCTCTGTTAGCTCATCTATCTCTCCTCCCACGTGGGGCAGAAAAGAAAAAGAAAGAGAATGTACCCTTTTACACCTGGAAAGCCAACAGGCAGACTTCAGGTAGCAAATCAAGTTGGGTAAAGGCTGCCACGCTGGTCACTGGTTGCCTTTGGGATATCTCCTCTCTAGGAATAGGTGAACCCTCCTACGTATCACAGTTTCCCCCAAAGAATATTTGGAGAAGTGGTCTGTAAGCTGGACTGGTAGTGCTGTCAAGGCGGGGACCAGGTCTGTCTTGATCACCAATGTTTCCCAAGGGCTGGAAAAATGCCTGCTGCATGGTCAGAGCTCAAGAATGTTTGAAAGATGAACAGATGAGTAGACAGCTCCATGGGATGTTTCATTTTTTAAACTTCCATAGTCAAATAACTGTGGGAAGCATGCAAATGCTAGCCCTCTCTTGGAGAATTACAGTGTAATATCAGAGAAGCCCTTGTCTAACTCTTTTTATCAATCAAGGTCTCAAATTTGTTTGAACATATTATCTGTCACCTTTTTTGGAATGTCTTAACTATTTCTATGGGACATGCTTTGGAAAATGCTGATCTATAGCATTACAGCACAGTGGAAAGAGCAAGAAATCTAGAGTCAGACAAATCAAGATTCAAACTCTCAACTTCACTACCTTCCAGCTGGGTTACCTTGGCCCAGCTGCTTAATCTCTCTGAGCCTCAGTTTCCTCATTTGTGATATGTGACTGTAACAATGTCTCCTTTCGGTATTTCACAGAGGCTGCTACAAAAATTAAACGAGATACTACACATGAAAAGTAAACTGCCTGCACATTGTAATTGTTGCTGTTTCTAAAAGCCAGAATCATGTCAAGGTGACATTCCCCAAGGCAATTCCCATTTCGGTATCAGACCCTACTAAAGGCGTCCCAAGGTACACTGCTTTCCGGGAGCTTCTTGGGCCGTGAAGGTACATTTCCAGGCGCAAGTGAGACTTTCTAACATAGAAAACAAACAGCAGAGTTTTTAAAAAGGCCTCTTGAAATATTGTAGCAGACACTGGTCATTCACAATACCTTTATCCCTTGCCACCTCCAGCTATTTGAAGGCTGGAAAGCCAAATACTCAATTTCCAGATGTCTCAGAAGCTATGGAAGTTACGGCTTACAAAATGTAAGCAGACATCTTCAGTGAGGCTTCTGGGAAAGTCTTGATTTTCTGATTTAATAAAGAACCAGGCAATACCAGCACAGCATTCTCATCACTCCTTTCTTGGACTAAGTACGGATATGAAGGCTGGAACAACAGCAGCTACCTTGCAACCTTGAGGGGAAGTACAAGGGAATTACAGAATCATTATTACGGAGTTATTAAGTCAATGCACCGGGGTCAGAAACCACCTTCCTTCAACTTCATGTTATTAAGAAAAAAGTTTTAATCACTAGAGTCAGGTTTATGCTACTTGCAGCTGAAAAAAAAAAATCCTACCTGATAAAAATAGTGGGGAAAAAAAGGGTTTGATTGGGACTTTATCTTTAAAATCAAACTTAAAATTAAGAAAACACATTTGTATATTATATGGAAACAAATTTAAGTTATAATTAAGTTGCTCTATAAATCCCATGCTCTAATCCTCCAAACCAAGAATGTATTATTGATTTTGTTGGGACAGAGCATAATTTTTCTAACCAAGTTACATCCCAACACGTTATGGAGATGATTCAGCTCATATTTGACTTTTACAGTAAATTCATTAAGATGAGTCTCTTCGATTTTCCTGCTGGTCTCTTAGTCCTCTGCTCTCATCCCTCCCCTCTGCAGCTCCCATTGTAGGGTCACTTTTGTAGGTTTTTCTCTTCTTTAATTGCCTAAAGCTGCCAGGTGCTCAGCTGTCAAGGGCTTTGCATGAGACGTGAGAAGTTCACCAGCATCATTGTCATCAGCGTCTGTAAGACTGCAGGTCCACTTTGCAGTGAGTTTGCACTATGTTTCTTTAATGCTGTTAGATGTTCACAACACTGGATACTTGAAGAAGAGGCTGAGACATTGACTTGAAGGTAGGGAGAGGCTAGTGTTGAGTGAAAAGAAGCATCTGTAGGGGGACTGATTTTTTAAGTGGACGGTTCATTGGTGAACATTTTAATGCATTAATGGGATTCAGAAATCTACCCCTGGTGTTCACCTTGATGAAGCCATGAAGGCAAGAGAATAGGAGTCAGAAGACTGTGCTCCGCTTCCGCCTCTGGCCCTGATCTGCTGTGTTACACGGAGCAAGTCATTTCCTCTTGCTGGGGCTCAGTTTTCTCAACTGCAAAGTGACTAGACTGTATACATTCTAAGATCCTTCAACTTCTAAAAAGTCCATTATCCTGCACACAATTGGTAATGAGTAGGGGGGTGGGTCACAAGCTTGAGTTCAAAAGCTAAGAAAGTCTGAAAAGGGTGACAAAAACCCCCGAACAAGGTCCTTTGCTAAATCTGACTCAAGCTACACATTTTCAACTTGAGGACTGCCTCGATCTCTTAGCAGCAAAGAAACTAATTAGATTTAATAAGAGACAAGGCTGCTAAATGAAAGCACAGGAGAAATATCACATTGCTGAAGATTAACACATGCTCTGGTCTGTCCTCATTATAAAACCAGGGCTCCCATTTGTCCTGGAATCTGTGACCCAGACAGAGTGAGAGGAACAAGCAGCTTATTCATCTAGGATAAGTAAGGATTTCATCTCCAAGGAAGAACAAGAAATACAAGCACCATTTACAAAGTGAAAACACGTAAGTGGTAAAAGGCCAATCTTGCCCCATCTTACTGCTCAAAAAAGTCCCTAATGCTTGAAATTGTTTCCCACTGAACCAACATACCCATCTAGCATGGTGTTCAAAGACCTCCACAATCTGGTCCCTGCAGGTGTCTCTGCCCTTGTCACTCACTATTTCGAGTCTTTTACTTTGTACTCCAGCCATCAAGGAATCCAATATTTTAAATATTAGGGTACATTCCATTTGCACTGAGCTCTTCCTCACTTCCACAGATGTACTTCTTCTGTATTTCTCAGAATTCTCTTTCCTTCCTTCTATTCTATCCTTCAGACAAACTATTCACAGTTCCCTGAGCATGTTCCCTGAAGCCTCTTCTTCCAGGGACACTTTATCAGTTACAGTGTACTTCACTACAATTAACAGAAGACCCAACTAAAAATAACTTAAACAATGCAGCACTTAAAATAGTTTGTTCAGTGGCTCAACATCCTCAGGTGTGACAGCCCCACAACACGTGCACAGGGTGGCAAAATGGTTGCCACAGCTCCAGGTATCACAACTCACTTAACAGCACCCAAAGGCATTCAAATGAGAACTTCATCTTCTCAACTTTCCTCTTCATGAAGGAGAAAAATTGTTCCCAGAAGCTCCTGCTCCCAGCAGAATTTCCCTCAAATTTCACCAGCCATAAAAGTTCTTAAACTTCCCAGGAGTAAAATTTATCAAGCATTTACCCTCTGCTCCATTTCTAAATGTCACCAGATCTCCCCTCAACTTCACGTCTGATTTTTTAATTTTAGCAACATTTACTGAATATTAATAAGTGCTAGGCACTCTGCTAAGCTCTCTAAAAACATTATCTTATTTGGCTCTTAGAACAACTCTGTGAGACAGGCATTGTTATACCCATTTTAAAGTTGACAAAACAGCCCAGAAAGGTTGAGCAACTTGCCCAAGGACACACAGCTAGAAAGAGGTGTTACATGGAGCAAGTCACTTCCTTCTGGGAAAGGATTCAAATCCAAGTATGTCCAACTCCAAAGCCCAAGCTCTCAGCCACTGTGTCCTTCTCACTCCTATGTCCTCTTGACATTCTTTACCCCTCAATGGCTCCTTCTCTTTAACACCATAGAAGTCTCCCTGTCTAATGGATGCTTTCCCATTGCTTAGCAACATTTTCAGATCTTCCCTATAATTAAAGAAAAATGAGGGCCGTTTTTCTTCACCCTATTCTCTCCTCAATCTATCAAACTTCTCAAAAGCACCTCTTTACACTCACCGATTCCACATCCTCAGTACACATTTACTCTTGACTTAATCTAGCATCCTCTCCTGCCTCCCCACTGAAACAGCTCTGCCCAGGGTTATCAGCACTAACCAATCGAATGGCTTCTCCCCAGGCTCCCTCCTCCTGGACCTGATTGATTGGCATGGTAGCCAGGCAGCTGCCCAGGGCTCCACTCTACTTGGGACTCTGAAAGATCACTAGAAATATAACAACATGAAGAAAACTGTGTTTATCAGAACTCCTCTCAGGAGCCAGTGCCATGGGCAGTTAGAAAGTAAACTTTGATCAGTTACTCAGTGAAGGGCTAGGAGAGCTCCCCAGGAGCCATGCCTGCGTAGCAACAAATGCTCTCCAGCTGCCCACCTATGAGGGTTGGTCTTTTTTTTTTTTTTTAACATTTTTTTATTGAGTTATAGTCCTTTCACAATGTTGTGTCAAATTCCAGTGTAGAGAACAATTTTTCAGTTATACATGAACATACATACATTCACTGTCACATTTTTTTTTTTCCTTCTGTGAGCTACCACAAAAAAGGGGAGGGTTGGTCTCTTTAGCTGCAGGGCTGCTGTTTGGCTGATGATTGAATGCAAGCCCGGAGCCAGAGATAATTGCTTGGGTCAGTAGAGGAGAGGCTTTTGCCCCATGAGGTGCTCAGGCCCTCCTCCAAATTAATGCCAAGCAAATATTTAAAGAACATTCATTTGAAGGGCACAAAATTATTAGCCTACTCTATGAACCTACATTTTTCAGTCCAGATAAATCTGCTGTATGTAGTATGACTGACCCACTTCCTCCTGTCCCTGATGGTCTGGTCTGTATTCTTCTGGGCCCCAACAACCAACTGGTAAGTCCATTCTCCCTCTCCTCTTCATTTCCTCTGCCTCTTCCTACATCTACAATGGGGACATGTCCCCAGGCTCTGACTTCAGACTCCCCTCTACATCTTCTCCCTCCTGATCACCACCATTCCCAGGTGTATTCCTTATCTACTGCTGCATAACAAAGGACCCCAAAACTTCGCAGCTAAAAACAATAAACATTTGTTATCTTAGTTTCCGCCAATCAGGAATCCAGGAATGGCTTAAGCAGGTGTTTCTGGTTCAAGGTCTTTCAAGAGGCTGCAATCAAGATATTAACCAGGACTGCAGTCATCTCAAGGCATGACTTGGGGGAGAACCCACTTCCGAGCTCACCCACATGCTTCTCCACAGGCTGCACCATAACACAGCAGCTGGCTTCCCCAAGAGTGAGTGGTCCCAGAGAATGCACCCAAGATGGAAGCCACAGTCCTTTTATAACCTAATCTCAGAGTGACATCCCATCACTTCTGCTGTATTCTATGCATTAGAATCAAGTCAAAGTCCCATCCACACACAAAAGGAGGGGATTACACAAAGGCACAAATGCCAGGAGGTGGGGATCATTGGGGCCAATTTAGGGGCTGCATAGCATCCAAGGATCTCCCGTCAACTCTTAGGAGGGTCATTTCTTTTGTCATGACCCTTTCATCTCTCCATTCCCAACTGCCTGCTAAGTCATTCCACGGCAGGTGGCTGGTACCTCATGCTCTACGTATGTCAAACCAGCTTTTATGTGCTCCCTTAGAGCAGCCCAATTTGCCTTCCTTGTTCCACTGATGGCATTGTTGTTTTCCCAGCCCCTGAAGATTTGGGGCATTGAGTCATCCTTTGTTCTTTAATCCAACAAAAATCCTCATGTTGCCGTTTACTGAGCCCCTGATATGTGCCAAGCTCTTTCATGGACATTATCCTATTTAATTTTTGCAGCACTGGAAGGTGAATGAACTCATTTTTCTTTCAAAGGGAAGTCAATTTCCTGGAGTTGGGTCCCATTCTATGCACTGAGAAACAGCAATGAATAAGACAGGTACCATCCCTCAGGCTCTTGTAACCTAGCAGAGAATTTTCCCGTACTAAGTGGCCCATGGCTGAGATCGCATGTTGTATACAGTGAAAACCTAGGGCTTGGAATAAAAGATATCTAGGTTCAAGTCCCCGTTTATCCACTTACCAGGGAGGTGACCTCGGGCAAGTTATTGAACCTTTCTAGAACCCAGTTCCCTTCTGTAGCAAAATAACAGTGTCCACCCCATGTAGCTATTTTGAGTATTAAAGGAGATGACACAAGTATTCCCCTTGGCACAGGGCCTAGCACACCAGGGCTCAACAAAAGGGAGGTTCTGATGGTGACATATGATGACGATCACTGTGACATTTTCCCAACTCACAGCAGCAATAATCGCTAACATGTATGGAGAGCCACTGTGCACCAGATGCTTTCCTAAGCACCACATGTGCAATAATGCACTCCATCTTCACAGCAACTCTGTGAATTATTAGACATATCATGATGTCCATCTTCTATATGAGGAAACTGAGGCACAGAGAGGTCAAGCCAGCAAGGGGGCAGAAACAGAATTTGAACCCAGGCAGACTAGCCTCAGGGCCAGGAAGGAACTGGATAGAATTTTAGAAGTGGAGACATCTAAAAACCCAGTGTTCAGGGAATCACAGTGGTGTGTGTGCGCGTCTGTCTGTGTGCATGACAATGTGTGTGCATTTGTGTGTGTGACTGTGTATGTGGGATTATGTGTGTGGCTATACACAGTGCTCGTTTTGTGTGTGTGTGTTCCTGCTCACTCTATTGGGTAGAGAAAAAGAAATCTACATTCTGGGTCATATTTTTGCCTTCTCTTCGCACTTGGGCATGCAGCTTTTGGTGATGAAAAACCTTGCATGTTTTTCTTAGAATGCCTCTCCTTTTTCTAAAGCATGATCCCCACTTGTGGTTCAGGGAATGATGAAAAAGCCCCCAGCGGCAAAAGAGAACCTGCCTCTTAAGGGCACATAAAAAGAATTACAAAACTCACTTAAGCCTTCCCTACTGATAAATTATAGGGAGATTTCCCCAGTAAAGAAGACAAATGAATTATACAGTATTTCATTCCAACACTCTCTCCTCTTTCACTCTCTGTATTTCTAAGACATAACTGGAAGAAGAATAGCCCTGTGGGAGGCAGCATCCCCCACCCTCCATGCCCAGACTTGGTGTCTTCATCACAAAGGCTCAGCAACGTGTGCACCCCTCCCCCACTGAGGATGTCCCCATTGGGAAATAACCAATTCCGGCATCAACAAAACCCACCTGCTACGTCTCTCCCCTCTTTCCCTTCTCTGGAAAAAACTTGAGGTTTACCCCCTTCCCTCCCATTTCCAACCTCCTCCCTGCCTCCCCCTGTTCCTTCCGTCTCCTTCCCATTTTTACTCATAAAATTAGGAAGCAGAGGTGGTTAACACATAGGGATCTGGAGTCAGACTCAGCACTGCCATTTACTACCTATGTGACCTTGAGCAAGTGGTTTGACCTCTCAGAGCCTCAGGTCCCTTATCTGAAAAATGAGGGTAATTGTGGGGATTAAATGAAATATGTAACTGAAGTGCTTAGAATAGTGCCTGACATGTGGTAAGCACTAAATATATATTAGAAGTAACTATTAAATGCATAATGAATCACAGTGGGGACTCAAACATTTCCTGACTGAATGGTCACACATCTGTTAAGAACATTCCTCTGAGTCAAGAAGGAATTCAGTCTGGCATCAAGCAGCGGTCAAGAACACAGACCTGGGTTCAAGTGCAAGCTCTACACCATACTTGCTTTGTGACCCTAGGTGAGAGACTTAAGCTCTCTGGTGTCAGTTTCCTCAGCTGTCAGACGGTGACAGTAATAGTTCCCACCTCCCAGGGGTGGGCATAAGCGATTAGATTTAAGCCCTCAGGTCAGGGTCTGGTGCACAGCAGATGTTCAATAAATGGAAATTATTAGGACTGGGGCATACCCTTCCTTTGCAGCCCATGAACTCTCCTCGTCCATTGTCAGCCCTCTTCTCTCTATTTGGTCTTTAACTCTCCTCGCTCCATATTTACGCGCAAAACTAGGAAAGTTCATGAGAGTGTTTATTCAATGCTGCATCTCCTATCTATTGCTGCCCAACAAAACGTCCCAAACTTAGTGGCCTAAAACAACCACAATCGTTTATTTTGCTCACAAATCCACAATTTGGGCAGGGCTGGCAGAGCTGACTGTTCCCTGCTCCAAGAAGCATCACGTGAGGCAATTCAACTGGGCGTTGGACGGTCCACTTTCAAGATGGTCATTTACTTGGCCCATAAGTTGATGCTGGTTTTAGGCTGGGAACCCAGCCAGAAAGCTATGCACTGGGGAGCTTGGTTCCTCTCCACAGGCTGCCTGGACTTCCTCACAGCATGGTGCCTGTGTCCCAAGAGTAAATGTCCTAAGAGAACAAGAGGGAAATGCACAGCCATTTTTATAAACCAGCCTGGGAGGTCACAGAGCACCACTTCCATCGATATTCCATAGCTCAGGTGGTCACAAAGGTCCACCCAGGTCCAAGAGGAGATGATACAGACTCCTGATGGCTGGGAAAGCATGAAGGATGGGAGATATCCTTGTGGCCACCCTTGGAAAACACTATCTGCCATACTTGGCTACTTTCTTTTCCCTTAACTTCTACCCTCCAAGGAAAGTGCTCCACCTAAGTTAGTTCTCTCTCCCAAACAGCTTTAATCAGGTTAGAGCTAAAGAAAGCCAAGTTAGGAGCCCTCGTAAGACACTGAACTGACCTCAGGTCTGCTTCCTAATTGGTTTGGATTATCTGTGTGAATCTGCTGGTCTGGACAGCTTTGAGTAAGTTTTATCTGGTCATTTGCAGGAGGTATTTCTGGGAGGGGTGGGTGGGGGCAACACAAGACAGTGTCCCAGATACTGTGCTCAGGTTTTAATTCCTAACTTGAGAATGTAAAACGGAAGCTTAGGAAAGTAAACTTAAGATCAAGATCCAATGGAGTCAGAACTTGTAAGCATCTCCTAATTCCAAGGCAGTGTTCCTTCCCCATTACTGCACTGCCCTGGACCCTAAAAATTTTTAATAAAGTATTTATTCACTAAGAAGGACTAGCTAATATGCACTTCCAGTCCTATATAGTCAGCCATGCCCGGCCCCAGTCCTTTCTGACAGGGCAACCATTTTTTTTTCTTTTTAAATTGAAGTACAGTCAATTATAATGTGTTAATTTCTGGTGTACAGCACAATGTCTCAGTCATGCACATACATACATATATTTGCTTTCATATTTTTTTTCATTAAAGGTTATTACAAGATATTGAACATAGCTCCCTGTGTATACAGAAGAAACTTTTTAAAAAATCTGTTTTTATATAGTGGCTACCATTTATAAATCTCAAACTCCCAAATTTATCCCTTCCCACCCTCTTTCCCCAGTACCATAGATTGTTTACTATGTGAGTCTGTTTCTGTTTTGTAGATGAGTTCATAGTGTCCTTTATTTTTTTTTAAAGATTCCACATATGAGTGATATCATATGGCATTTTTCTTTCTCTTTCTGATTTACTTAACTTAGAATGATGATCTCTAGGTCCATCCATGTTGCTGCAAATGGCATTATTTTATTCTTTTTTATGGCTGAGTAGTATTCACACACACACACACACACACACACACACACACACACATATATACATATACAGATATATACCACAGAGTCTTTATCCAGTCATCTGTCGATGGACATATAGGTTGTTTCCATGTCTTGGCTATTGTAAATAGTGCTGCTATGAACATTGGGGTGCATGTATCTTTTCAAATTAGAGTTCCCTCCAGATATATACACAGAAGTGTGATGGCTGGATCATATGGTGAGTCTATTTTTAGTTTCTTGAGAAATTTCCATACTGTTTACCATAATGGCTGCACCAAACTGCATTCCCACCAGCAGTGTAGGAGGGTTCCCTCTTCTCCACATGACTGGGCAATCTTAGGCAATCAATTCAAAGTGATATGATGGGAGTCTACCCTTCCATGGACAGCTGACTGGCTTGGGTTTAGTCACCTGACCTAAACACAATCAATCCAGAGCCCCAGTGCATAAAGATAAGCTAAACCCGTCAGATTCTCTCTCTCTCTCTCTCTCTCTCTCTCTCTGGACCATGAATAAGAACTAGAAGGCAGCATCTGTTCATGGCAATGGAAACTGACAGTTCATGAAGCAGAGTAGGCATGATGCTGCCTTAAAAGTTTTCTGCAAAATATTATTTTGATGACTAAAAACTGATTTATAGACGAGCTAGTCTGTAGAAAGGAAAGCGGAGCAGCCCCAAAATAGAGACAACGAGTTACAAAAGGATGGAGAAAACATTTATTGGAACCATTTCAGATTCTGAGAACTTTCCATCCCAGTTTCAGGGACTTATGATTAATTCCCTTTTATTCCCTGAAGTGGGACTGCTGGGTCATATGGTAGTTCTATTTTTAATTCTTTGAGGAATCTTCATACCTTTTTTCCATAGTGGCTGCACCATTGTACACTCCCACCAATAGTACACAAGGGTTCCCTTTTCTCCAAATCCTCATCAACACCTGTTACCTTTTGTCTTTATGATAACAGCCATCCTGACAGGTGTAGGGTTATATCTCACTGTGGTTTTGATTTTCATTCCCCTGATGATTAATGAATTTGAGAATCTTTTCATATACTGGTTGGCAACTTGTATATTTTCTTTCGGAGAAACATCTATTCAGATCCTCTGCCCATTTTTCAATCAGGTTTTTTTGCTTTTGTTTTTGTTATGGATAAAGAAAGCGTGCTATATACGTACACTGAAGTATTATTCACCCTTTTAAAAGAAGGAAATCCTGTCATATGCAAAAACATGGATGCCCTGGAGAACAGTGTGTTAAGTGAAATAGGCCGATCACAGAAATACTGCACAATTTTGTTTGCATGAGGTATGAAAATAGTCAAACTCATAGAAACAGAGGTGAATAGTGGCTGCCGGTGGCTGGGGGAGGGATAAATGAAAAGTTGCTTTTCAATGGGGCTAAAGTTTCAGTTATACAAGATGAGCAAGTTCTAGAGATCTGCTGTACAAACGACTGTGCCTAGAGTTAACAATACTGCAGAGTGCACTTAAAAATTTAAGAGTAGTTCTCATGTTAAGTGGTAAGTTCTTACCACAATTTTAAAAAAAGGTCCCTTTTATTTATGCTGGCCTGTGTTCCTTGCCAGCCACCTCACTGCTTTAACTCACTAAACTGTATTCACCCATTTCACAGATAAGAAAACTGAGGCTCAGAGAGGTGAACCAACTTACCCAAGATAGCACAGCTACTGAGTGACAGAGTGGAGCCTGAGCTTTTTCTTCTATATCTTGTTGGAAGGTCATCCCTCTCTGACCTGTCCCTCTAATTAATACTACCCCCTCCAGAGGCTTGTTCCTTGGAGGCTGCCATGGAGGTAATTTAGCCATCACCCTGTCTTGGAAAGATGACTTTGCCTTCGGATTCCATCTTCCTGATGAAACGCTTTGATTCCACCTCTTCCTCGAGCTGAGCTGATTGCCAAGACCATAAGGAAATCTCACCACCTCCTCAGCTCACCCAGCAGGACCCCCGTCCTTAACAAGGCAACTTTCTGACAAAGCATGTTAGATGGCCTCAGACAAAACTTTCCTAGCAGGAGACTGGAGAGGAAAGAAAAAAATAAATGCAGAATACAGAGGAGAAAAAAAAAAAGGGAGAATTCTTTCCATTGATTTCTTTGCCAATGAGAAGTCTTTAAAAATCACTTTTTAGCTGCAGCCCTCAGATGCATGAGCTGTTATGCTGAGGGAGGGAGAAAAAAATCAAACTCTGAATCAGATCAAATTCTGATCTTTCATTCATCTGAACAGTCGGCCCTCCTGGTAAACAGAAAATTAGAAATTCAAACAAAAGGAAGAGGGAACATCTAAGGTAGGGTTGGCCTTGGGCAGAACTGTGAGTCAGCAAAGTCTGACTTCAGAACCCCCCAGAGCCGCATTCTCCCCCTCATTCCTACCCCAGGCAGAATCCTCCTTGAGTGAGATGTGGAAAAGAGGAAGTTGGCTTTGTCTCCTCAGCTTCTTCTGTTTGGTGGTAGACCTCCTGTCACTTGTCCCATCCAGCTTTGGTATCATATGTCCCATCAGTGTTCTCTGACGCTAGCAACAGACCCCTAAGAGGGGATAACTGATAATTCAACCAACTATTAATTAACTGATAATAAAATCTAAGCTCAAGATACCCCCCCACCCCACCAATTCAAGGATATGTGAGATTTGAAAGAGGGAGCTCTTGGAGAGCACAAAGTCTTCAAGATACAGACTCTGTGATGGACGAATAGTAGGCAGTGTGTTGATTGAGGGGTGTGGTGGATGCCAAAAAGCACTGCCAAGATCCCCCTTCAGAAATGAAGGATGCATTGTCTCAACTGCTGAAGTACTTCTTTAAAAGAGCCCTTTGTGGTGAGTACTTACATTTTCATCTGAAGAGTGATACCTCATCCAAGGTCACGCCCCCTTCCCTGGGCAGCCCGCACCCAATTACTGATTAGCAGAGGGTATGCAGGACAAGTTCAGAAGATCATTCCATCTTCAAAACTCCCCCTAAGACTGGCTGAAGTTTCTGTTGAGACATTACAGCTCAATTTCCTCCTCTTTTCAATCTTGCATCCTTCCCTTCCCCGCTAAGTACTGATCCCAAAGGTTCTCCCTAATAAATGTTCTACATGCCAGTCCCCATCTCAAAATCTGCTTCCCCGAGGAATCCAACCTACAACAGGGCAATAAGAGAAGAGCCTTCTTGGCAGAGCCAACATGTTGCATAACTCCAGGGGACACCACTTCCGCTGCCCTGCTTGGAAATGATGCTTCCTAGAGTTATGCAATCCTAAAGCCCTGCATTCTGTAATTGCTTCAGATCACAACACCAACTCATACGCACGCATTCACGAGCTCCCAGATATCCACGCTACTGACCTCTAAGACTGGCTCTTCCAGGTACCTGATTCTTTGACTGTGGCCTGTTTTTGCCACTCAGGGCTTCGCAGTGTGTTTTCCCTGTACCAATATCTGGCCTGCTAAGCTATTTCCCCGCATTGTGACACTTCTCCACATCTAGTCCTCCTGAAAATGTGTATGTTCCATGTCTGCCACTACCTATATGGCATCGGGCAAATGTTTACCCTTCTGAGCCTGCAATTCCTCAGCTGTGACATGGCACAGGCTGCTGATTAGCTCCTGATGTCCATCCTTGCCCAGAGTATATGGCCACCCACATAGACATTTCCCAGCCTGCCTTGCAGCTAGGTGCCACGTGACCACATTCTGACCACTGAGATGCAAGTAAGAGAAACTGCATAGCATATTTAACTACTGTATTCTTACCCTAAAAACAAGCTGTTTTCCCTCTACATTTTATTTCTCCTTTCTGCTGGCTAGGAAATTCCAAAAAGCAGAACCACCACCTTGAATCTATAAGTGAAAGCCAGTTTCAAACCAATGAACTTGGCCAGTTACATGAGAGAGAAACAAGTTTCTACCTTGTTTAAGTTACTGTAGTTGGGGGGTTATAGAGTTTGTGCATGTATCAAGACCAATATACATAAAAAGAAGAAATAACCTTCCCTCACAGATTTCCTAACATCTAATCACCCTCACTGAGAATTTCTGCATCCTGTTTCTGTTTAATCTCATCTCTAAAGTGAGGGGCTTAAAAAGAATGGATCTCAAGAGATACAGAAGGACACAAGGAAAGATCCTGAGCTTGGAGCCCAGATAAGCCTTGAATTCACCCTACATAAGCTCTGCAATCCAGGGCCAAGTCACTCAACCTCTCTGTGCCTTTGTTTCTTTGCTTTCTGTAGTTATCTCATAGGGCTGCTGTGAAAAATTAAATGAGAAAATGTATGTAACAGGTTTATGTAAATACATGTTACATGATGGGTGTTAGTTCTGCATAAATAGACTGTCAATCAAGGATACCTATTATTACTAGACAGGCCACTATGCCCATGGGACGTGAGCGTGTGCTCTGGAACCAGGCAGGCTAGAGTTAAATCCAAGCTCCCCCACTTACAATATGTATGAACATAGGTGGGCTACTAAACCTCTCTGGGATCTCAATTTCCATCCGTATAAATTAAGGATTCTAACAGTATCCACCTCATGGGTTCCTCATAAACATCAGATGAGTTGATAATTTTAAATCCCTGGAAGGGTACCAGCAGATTGCAAGCATTCAAGAAGTCTGCCAACAGATCATCATTAACAAAGACTCGTTCTAGGGCTGGTAGGCTAGGACTCTCCTCACCAAACTGAAAAGCAACAAAAGACTCATCCAAGGGACAACACAGACTTCAATGCTCTGTGCAAATGAGATGTGCCCTTGCTGACCTGCTGTTAGCCCAAATCCTCAGTATTAGAACCATACCTTCAAATTAAGATGTGTTTTCATAAAAATCCTGGCCCCAAACCAAACTATACTAACAGAAAATGGGACTGCTATAATTTAGCTGAAATACACTCTGTCATGTATTCACTGAAACATTTTCTAAGTAGCTGTAAGCATAGTTCAAGGCTCTTAAGATATTTAAAAAAATAATAGAAATCAGTTTCTCCGGACCGCTATTCTCACACTGTAGAGAAAAAGGACTAAGGTAGACACTGTTAATTGCCTCGGTAATATCTATTCCTCATTTTTCTTGATAACATAACCACATTTTATTTAGAAAAGTAAAGGCCAATTCCAGGCAACGGATCATGATTGCTCTAAGTGGATCATGACAGTCTTGTCCCTCTTCCCAGCCCCTCTTGCAGCTAAGGATGGTCATGTGACCCAGGTACAGCCAACAAAGGTAAGCAAAATCAGCTGAGGGGCAGTCCTGAAAAAGCATTTGCTTTTCTGGTAAGAGGAGACAGAGCAGCTGATTTGGTGCCTTTGCCTTTTCCCCTACCTGTCTTCTTTCTGTCTTGAACATATACGAGGTGTCTGAAACTGAAGCAGCTATCACATGATCCTAACATAACAAGCATGCAGGAAAGGCCGAGGAAAGGACAGCTATACTGGCCCTGACATTCCCGGGCCACTCAATGAACCAACACCAGTAACCATTTACCTCCTGACCTCTTGTTATAAGCTACTATGAGTGAGTTTTACTTGCAGCTAAATGTATCCCTAAATACACAGATCCTTCCACAGAATACAGAGCAGGTGGGTCCACATTGTAGGTTCCAAAACATGGGAATATGTCCTTAAATTCAGGTTGTTGGGATTATAATGAAGGATGTGAAGAGGGTACTAATACTAAACCATTCCTACTTCATCATTTTGCCTGTGACCATTATCTAATTCAAGCCAGTCTTTGGTGTATTCCTCTATCCTGGATCCAAGTGGCTCACTGATAATCCTAAGAGGCACAATTCACCTAAAAATACAGAGAATAGGTATTCCCTGCCCTCACATGAAACCTTGCTCTATTTGGACAGACACTCTCCCCAGTCCACAGCTTTTTTCCTTTCCTATCATTTCTGTTCTAGCACATAGCAATTCTGTCCCAAAGGCTTCCTGTGCCTTTTCAACACTGCAATCACAAAGCAGTTGATAAGACCTATTAATATTTCAGCTCATTTTTCAATTGCAGGGCCATGATAATCACCGAACACAAACCATCTATTTGTCTACCACAAAATGCACCCAAGTGTCTCAAAATGTAACCTTCTCATTACAAAATAAGACAGTGCTCCAGGACCTTGGAGAGCATCCTTTCAGGTCCACACAGGGTCAATTTCTCTAGGAGCTCTTCCACAATCTAGGGCATGGCATTGCCTCTTCTTGACATTATTGACCAGAAAAAAAAAAAAATTTAACCACTGGGTGGAGGGAGATAGCCTTTTTCTCCACCTGAAATATGACAATCCACCTCAGGGTGCTTGGGGGGAAAAAAACAACACTTTCATTAGCAAGATTAAGATAATAATCATAATCGTTCACTGAGTACCTGGTATGTGCCAGAAGCATAAGATATTGTTGCCAGTTGATAGGTGGAAAAACAGAGGCATAAAAGGCTACCACGGTATAGAACACTTACTAAATGCCAGGCAGCCTGCCAAGCCATATATATATGGATATACATATATACGGCTTATATATAGTTTAAATATATACGTACTTATCCCATACACATGCACAGTCCTATGAATTTCTACTGATATGTTTTGCTATATTGATCTATTCAGTCCTTGAATTTGGATAAAAATAATTTGGATAGTGAGAGATACTTCTCACTTTAGGTGAAGAAATTGAGGCAGATATTACATAGCTCTTAATAGCAGTATTAGAATTTAACCCAGCCAGTCTGACAATACCGAAGGTGACTATATACTTTACTATGCAAAATAGCATTCTTTTAAGGGTGAAAGGGATGCTATTAATGACAAGGCCAGATTAGTAGGTGTGAATCTGGGCTGTCCTACATAAACCAGAGCATACGGTCACTCTAGTGAACCTCGATGAAATAATGAAATGAAATAATGTATTTAAAGCATTCATCCTCATGTCTGAAACACTGAGTATGTGCTCAGTATATTTTAGCTGTTTTTATTATTCCCTGTCTCTCAGGGTCACTCTGAGGCCCTCATGAGTTGGAAGGTAGAAAGTGGTCCAGAGATGCATAGCATCATCGAGGGTTTCCTCAACATGCCTCCTCCTCCTGCTTTCCAAGGAAGCATTATTTCCAACACATGATGCCTGTCCCACGTGGGCAATGCAGAGCCAGAAGAACTTGAGATGACTCTGGGTCTGCCTGCCTCCAGTTGATGGATGGGAAACCAGTGAACTGCTGAGACTGGCCCAGACACCCCTCTGCTGCATGCCAGGAAAGAAGCCGGTGCTTCTAGAGCAGCCATTGATGTCTGTCTGGACGTTTGATACCTCAGCTAAATTTGGACTGGCAATCAATAGAGACTCTTCCGGAGATCTCATTTTCACAGCCTCCCTCAGCTCACCAGCATGTCATGTTGCAGTGGTGAGACCTTCATTCAGGGTGGCCACTCCTCTTTCTAAGCAGGTGTCTGAAATTTCCCAGTTCTACCTCCACTCTCCTCTGTGTCTTAAATCTCTTCATCTTGCAGCAAGGAAAACCTTTTATCAATGGCCACTTTCCTTAAGATGGGATTACAGACATCAAATCACAAAATCATGAAATTCTAGATAAAGCCAGATTGAACGGAGATGCAATGAGACAAGAGACCTGCTTAATGTAACAGACAAATGATTTTAGCATTAGAATAGGGCAGTTGGGGGCAGGACTCTAGGTTTAGATTTTACCTCCACCAAATTCAAGTTAATTTATTTCTCTGTGCCTCACTTTTCT
Source organism: Camelus ferus (assembly GCF_009834535.1). Taxonomy (NCBI): domain Eukaryota; kingdom Metazoa; phylum Chordata; class Mammalia; order Artiodactyla; family Camelidae; genus Camelus; species Camelus ferus. Next base: position 6,708,849 of record NC_045727.1, read on the forward strand.
CAGCTATAAACTGGGACTAATCATAACATCTATCTCCTTATATTCTGGTGAGGATTAAAAGAGACAGTGGACATAAACCCCTTAGCACAGTTTCCTAGGGCTTAAAATAAGCATTAGATAAAGGTTGCGTTTTATTATTAATATTGATGGAGCCAGTACAAGATTCCACATCTCTTAGGAGGAAAAATTGTGAATTTGTCAAATTCCAGGTATATCCTTAAGAAAAGAGGCATTCTTTAAGGTTTTAGGTTTTCAAAGGTTTTTCCTTTATAACCTTTAATGCTCTCAAGGTTAATGAACTTGACCGCATTTCTTAAACTGTATTCCTCAAAATAGTAGTTTTCTTCAAACCTAGGAATTCCTCAAAATCCCCAGTTTGGTGGTCAAACAAGTTTGAGACTGACTGGGCCTTCTGTTTCTTCCTCCACTGGAGATTCATAATACACATGAACATACTAAAGATCCAAGAAATACCGTACAAAAGAAACCCACGTATTGTTTAAGCTGGCATTTCCCAAGCATTCTTGACCACAAAATTCTTTAGACTATCCCCACTGACATTAGTATTCCAGAACATGGTTTGAAAAATTCTGAATTAAATCAAAGCTTCTTCAAGTCCACCATTCAAATCAGAAGCCAAGCCATGTCACCTAACATTCCACAGCTTCCCAACCAGAAAAAAAAAATCTAACAAATAACCTAGACTTGACGTCTTCTGTCCAGCCTGACTCACACAGCACTGAGTCTTAACAACCATGTTTATATAATTTTACTCTGCCACCCCACCCCTTAGCTACAACTGATTGGACCAGAAGTGAACACTTGACTGAGGATAAATCAGTCAGGTTCTCTCCAGAGAGAGCCTCACTAGGGAGGTATCCCAGCTCTGAAGTTAAAGTCCCAAAGCTCCTATTGCTGGAGATTCAGGAACTGTTCTGCTTAGAGCTTCTTTCTAAATCCTCCCCTTCGAGTGATAAAGACGGTGATGAGCATGTCCTGCCTACATTCTACTTCTCACTTCCAACAATTCCATGAAAATCCCAGAACTGAGTCTTCCTGACCCTAATCGGCCCCAACTGGGTCACTCATTCATCCCAAATCAATCACAGAGGACAAGAGGGTATGGGCCTCTGATTGGCTGGGCCTGAGTCACATGACCATTTCTGGAGCCAGGACTTCATCCTCCAGATATATGCCCTCCAGATATATGCCCAGGCATGGGATTGCTGGATCATAGGCTAAGTCTATTTACAGTTTTTTAAGAAATCTCTATACTGTTTTCCATAATGATTGCAGCAACTACATTCCTACCAAAAAGCCCATCTGAATCTCACAAGATTCAGACTATAGGAAGAGTGGTTCCCCAAAGTAAAACTGTGGTTCTGTGACCAGAAGAGGGAATAGAGAGTGGGTAGAATAGAAAAAAAAATAAAGATCTCCACCATACCCATGGCCACATTATGACTTTTATGGGTCTGAAGCACTTCTATCTTCATGAGTCCCTTTCTCCGTAAAAACATATATATTTAAAATGGTATTTTACTAGTGTGTTTGCATAAAGACAAATATATTCATATTCTTCTTATAATTTTAGAAGAAGTGAAAACATTTTTATGGTCTCTAGGCTCTCCACCTGCTGTGCCACTGGATACATCAGCCCTGACCACACCTGCTCTCAGAAGAAGCCTTTTCAGCAGGAACTTGTGCCCCCTAATCAGCAAGTACTCTTCCTGTGCCTGCCTTCCACACCATACTCTAGGTCGTCCCAAGAGCTCATGAGAAGGAGCAGCCAATTTCTCAAAAGAACCGACCTGGAGAAAAGGGAACTCAGTAAATTATGGCTTCTTAATAAGCATAATCTTCCTACTAAGGGGTTTATCTGCCAGAGTGGCCTTAATCTGCTTCCAAAGTTCACATTCATTAACTGCCCAATTTCTGAATGGTGCTGACAGCCCCCTTCACAAATCTCTCACTTGCTATATAACCCAAGTTATACTTGTGGCGGCTGTTTTTTAGGATTATATGAAGTCAGTAACTTTACTTTCTCCCCCTCATAGTTTGAAGAGAGATGAACCAGGGGATGTTTTCATGAAGAGGAAAACCAGAGAAAGAAACAACCTGAAAAGGGCCCTGACTGCTTTGAAACCAAAGTCCAAAAGGGACTTGCTGAAGTTAGCTGGGAAACGTCTGCTCCCTAGTAATTTATCCTAAATGACTCCGGGTGGAGGATCACCTGTCAGTGTACCGTGGTGCACGCATCCTTATCTGGTGCACATATCCTTATCTGTCAGCCACTGGCTTAATATGCTGGTGGTTTTTGCATATTTGTGTATCAACTGTAGTATTATTTATTAAGCTTTTGTTTACTTTAAACCAGCTCACTTATTTTCCACATAAGCTCATTCTAAGCATGACCATCCACGGGATCAAAAAGCTTAAAAACCAGTTATATTTTTCCTGATACACTTAATTAAATGTGAACTATTCAAATAGAAAGTAAGTTTGTTTTCTATGTCTTGAGTCTGTTTCTGTTTTATAAATAAGTTCATTTGTGTCATATTTTTAGATTCCACATATAAGTGACATATGGTATTTTTCTTTTCTCTTTCTGGCTTAATTCACTTAGTATGACTATCTCCAGGTCCATCCATGTTGCTTCAAATGGCATTATTTTATTCTTTTTTATGGCTGAGTAGTATTCCATTGTATAAATATACCACAACTTCTTTATCCGATCATCTGTCAATGGATATTTAGGTTTCTTCCATGTCTCGATTACTGTAAATAATGCTTCTATGAACACTGGGGTGCAGGTATCTTTTTCGAATTAGAGTTTCCTCCAGATATATGCCCAGGCATGGGATTGCTGGATCATAGGGTAAGTGTATTTATAGTTTTTTAAGAAATCTCTATACTGTTTTCCATAATGATTGCAGCAACTACATTCCTACCAACAATGTAGGAGGGTACCCTTTTCTCCACAGCCTGTCCAGCATTTATTGTTTATGGACTTTTTAATGATTTAACCTCCAATGTTAAAAATTATCATCTGGACTTCTGTATTAATACCATCATGTTAATGGTATTATCAAAAATATAACTTGAATCACTACCACAACCTACAGCTTACTAATTAGTTTTATCAGTCTATCTCTTCTTAACCAATTTAACAACAACAGCCGTGACTTTTCACTACAATTCTCCTCTGAGTCCCTCTTAGCACCTTGATGAATTCTAACAACATGACTCATACCAGTAATACTCAGAGTCAGCCAATGCCACCCATCTAAAGAATCACCAACTTGGAAAAAGCTATGTATTACTATATGAATCACGCTACTGATGCTCCTAATTATAACATTCACAGCCACAGAATTAACTCCATTCTATATCTTATTAGAAGCAATGCTGGCCCCAGTATTATTATTACCCACTGAGGAAACCAAACAGAATGACTTAATGCTGGATTTTACTTTTTATTTGACACACTAGATGGATCTCTTCCACTTCTAGTTGCTCTTGTATATATCCAAAATATTATAGGTTCAAAAAACCTTTAAATAATCCAATACTGAGCCCAAAGAATATCTAATTCTTGACTCAATATTTTCATGTGACTAGCATGCATTATAGCTTTTTTAAGTAAAAATACCCCTCTGACTGCCAAAAGCACATGTCAAAGCCCCCATTCTGTAGTTCTTGCATCCGTTACTACCCAAACTCAGCCACAGTATGCTATGAATCACAACAGTCCTAAACCCCTTAGCAAACCACAGAGCATATCGTTCCTCATATTGTCCTTGTGAGGAATAATTATAGCTAGCTCAATCTGTTTGTGCTAAATGGACTTAAAATCACTCATCGTGTACTCCTCCATTTGCCACACAGCACGTGCCATCATAGCTATCCTCATCCAAACACGCTGAAGTTACAGGCGTCGCCCATGGCCTCAAGTCAGTTATATTATTCTGCCTGGCAAATTCAAATTACAGACATATTCACAGTCAAACCGTAATTTTAGTCTGTGGCCTACAGACATCTCTTCCACTAATGGTAACATGATGACTACTCGGAAGTCTTACAAACCTAGCATTGCCCACCGACAATCAATTTCATCAGAGAACTACTGGTAGTAATATCTTTTTCATGATCCAACATCACCATCCTCCTAATAGGGATTAATGCAGTCATTACTGCCTTATATGCTCCATATGTACTAATCACAACACAACACTAACATGAGAAGACGCCCTCATCACTCTGTACCTGTGACCCCTTTGACTATTGTTCAACCCCAAAATTATTTGGAGACCCATGTACTGTAAATACAGTTAGACAAAAACATTAGATTATGAATCTAACAATAGAAGCTCAAATCTTCTCATTTACCAAAAAAGTATACAAAATGCTAACTCATGCCTTCATATTTAACCAAACTTTTAAAGAATAAGAGTAATCCATCAGTCTTAGAAACCAAAAAACTGGTGCAACCCCAAAGAAAAGTAATAAGTTTATTCCCTCTTCTACACTAGTCATGCTAATTATATTAACTCTGCCAATTATAATAACAACCTCCAATGTCTACAAGAGCAACCCATATATAGCCATTTTCTGTAAAACCCGTATCTCATATGCCTTCATTACCAGCTTAATCCCCACGACAATATTCATTTACTCAGGCTAAGAAATAATCATTTCAAACTGGCACTGAATTACTTACTGTTCGACCCTAAAACTATCACTTGGCTTTAAATTAAAAGTATTGCTCAATGATATTCGTACCAGTAGCACCTTCTGTCACATGGTCAATCATAGAAGTCTCAATATGCTATACACACTCAGACCCTAACATTAATCTATTCCTTAAACATCTATTCGTAGTTCTCATCACTATACTAAATTTTAGTTACTGCCAACAATCTTCTCCAGCTTTTTAGCTGGAATCGTGTCCTTTTAGTAATTGGATGAATGGCATGGCCAAAGCAAACACTGCCGCTCTTCAAGGAATCATATATAACCGCACTGGTCTCCAGTTGGATTCATTATATTAATAGTGTGGCTCTCACTCAACTTCAATGCATGAGACTTAACAACAAATTTTCACACTTAACTTAAATCACACAAATTTACCCCTAAGTGGGCTTCTCCTAGCTGCAGCTAAAAAACATCCGTTCACTCTGACCTTCACCATGACTTCCTTTAGCAACAGAGGGCCCCGCTTCCAGTCTCAGCCCGGCTCCACTGAAGTACAATACTTGAAGTGGGTGTTTTCTTACTTATCCATTTTCACCCACTAATAGAAAACAATAAAACAACTCAAACAATAATATTATGCCTAGGACCTATCACCACACAATTTACAGCAATCTGTTCTCTTACCCAAAACAACATCAAAAAAAGTCTTCTTTTCTACCTCAAGCCAACTGGGCCTTATAACAGTAACCATGGGCTCTAACCAACCCTACCTAGCACTCCCCCATAACCGCACACGCATATTCTTCAAAGCAGTGCTATTTATATGTTCCAGATCCATTATTCACAGCCTAAATGGCAAGCAAGATAATCAAAGAATAGGAGGTCTATTTAAAGCAATACCTTTCACCACAATCTCCCTCCTCATCGGAAGTCTCGCATTAATAGGAATGCCTTTCCACACAGGCTTTTGCTCCAAAGACCTAATCATGGAAACCGCCAACACATCCTATACCAATGCCTGAGCCCCGCTAATTATACCTACTGTCACATCCCTAACGACTGTCTACCGCACTCAAATTATCCTCCTCGCACTCTTAGGACAGCCTCACTTCTCCACTCTAACTCGAATTAATGAAAATAATCCACTCCCAATTAATTCTATTAAACGCCTCTTAATTGGAAGTGTTTTGCTGGATTCTTTACCTCCAGCCACATCTCTCCAACAACTACTCCACAAATAACTATGCTTTACTATTTGAAATTAACAGCCCTTGTCGTGACTATTTCAGGGTTTATTCTGGCACTCAAAATCAACTTTACTACACAAAATCTAAAATTCAGTTGTCCCTCAAACCTATTCAAATTCTCTCATCTTCTCAGATACAGTCCAACTACCATATTAGCATGGTCTCGCATCAGATTTAGATACTAAACCTATCAGCATATCAAAAATTAGCATCATTACCATTAGATAGGATTTGACCAGAAAATGTTCTATCAATATCTACCTCACTTTTCCAAATAAAAATTTCTACACTAGTCTTAGACAAAAACAGCCTAAGTAAGTATTTCCTCTCCTTCCTCATGACACTTGCCTGAAGCATAGCTCTATTTAATTTTCATGAGCAACTTCCATAATTACCACACTACCAGTAAGCAATGACCAACCAGTCACAATCACCAGCCAAGTACCGTAACAGAGCAATTTCTATAGCTTCCTCACTAAAAAAATCCAGAATTTCTAGTATCATAAGTCACTCAATCCCCCATTCCATTAAACTTCAACACAATCCCTACTTCTTCAGCCTTTAAAATGTAAAGAATCACTGCAAGCTCCATTATCAGCCCTGAAAGAAACATGCCTAAGACGGTTTTATTAGAAACTCGAACCTCAGGACACTGTTGGGTAGCCACAGCTGTTGCATAACCAAAAACTACTAATACACCCCCCTAAATAAAATTTTAAAACCATCAAACCCAAAACTGACCCACCAAAATTTATTACGATACCACAACCAATTCCACCACTCATAATTAACCCAAGCCCACCATAAATAGGTTATGGTTTTGAAGGAAAACCTACAAAACTAAATACAAAAATAGTATTTAAAATAAATACAATGTATGTCATTATTATTATTACATGGAATGTAACTATGGCCAACGACATGAAAACTCATCATCATATTTCAACATAAGAACACTGACGGCCAACATTCAAAAATTCCACCCATTAATTAAAATTGTTAACAATGCATTTATCAACCTATCAGTTCCATCAAATATTTCATCAGGATGAAATTTCAGCTCCCTACTAGGCATCTGTTTAATTCTACAAATTTTAACAGGGTTACTCCTAGCAATACATTACACATCGGACACAACCACCACCTTTTCATTCGTAACCCGTATCTGCTGAGATGTAAATTACGGATGAATTATCTGACATCTACATGCAAAAGGAGTCTCCATGTTCTTTACTTGCTTATTTATCCACATGGGGAGAGGACTGTATTACAGGTCTCACATGTTCCTAGAAACGTGAAGCGTCAGAACCATCCTCCTGTTTATGGTAACGGCTGCAGCCTGTGTGAGTTACGTGTTAACAAGCGGCCAAATGTGCTTCTCAGGAGCAACAGTCATTACAGGTCTCCTTGCAGCAACTCTTCACCTTGGCACCAACCTAGTCGAATGAATCTGAGGAGGATTCTCAGTCAACAAAGCCACCCTTACATGCTTCTTCTTCCACTTTATCCTTCCGTTTTTTTGCAGCCTTAGCAGTTGTCCACTTATTATTCCTTCATGACCCCGGCTCTAAAAATCCAATAGGAATCTCATCCAACATGGACAAAACCCCACTGCATCCATACACAGTCAAAGATACCTTGGGTGCCTTGTTCCTATTTCTAACCCTGCTAGTACTATCCTCACCTGAACTTCCAGGGAACCAGACAACTGTACCCTGGATAACCCTTCAACACTCTCCCTCACACCAAACCATAATGACACTTCTCGTACCATTACACAATCCTACAATCAATTCCCAACAAACGAGGAGGCATGCTAGGACTTGCTAACACTAACATGAACCAGAGGACAACCTGTTGAACACCCATTTATTATCACGGGCAACTAGCATCTATTTTATACTTCCTTCTAATGCTAGTCCATACACCACTAACAGGCATCACTGAAAACAACCTCCTAAAAAGAAAAGTCTTTATAGTATATTTATTACCCTCGTAAACCAGAAAAACAGAACAACATCTCCCTAAGACTCAAGGAAGTAGCTTCAGTTCCACCACCAGCACCCAAAACTGAAGTTCTGCTTAAACTATTTCCTGAACAATTTGTTATGGGACATTTACACTGTCTTTAAGTACTACGTAAGTATTAAAAGTGGTACCATTAAAATCAACACTGCTATGTATTCCATGCATTATGCACCCTTCCACATACATAGTACATATATGCTTTATCATACACAATACACAAAATGTGTAATCGCACATTAATGATCTACCCCATGCTTATAAGCATGTACATTATCCTATTGACATGACATAATACATTATATTGGGCAACTCATATTAAACCCTTGTTCCTACGAATATCCATGAAGTAACTGAACTGGTTGATATCACATAGGACACATATATTATTAATTGTACATGCCACATTAACTTAAATCATTTCCAGTCAACATGCTATCATAACCGATAATCATCATTATCATCAGGCTGCAAGAAACATCAACCTGCCCACAAACATGTCCCTCTTATTACTCGAGGCTCATAAATCACAGGGGTTTCTATGAATGAACTACATCTGGCATCTGGTTCTTACTTGAGGGCCATCTCACCTAAAATCGCCCACTCTTTCCCCTTAAGCAAGATACCTTAATGGACTAATGACTAATCAGCTCAATCATGCACATAACTGCGTTTCATGCATTTGGCGTTCTTCAATTTGGGGCAAATGCTGTGATTCCGCTACGGCTGTCAAAAGTCTTAACACAGTCAAGCAACTTGTAGCTGAGCTTAAACTGAGTATTATTTACCAACGTCATCAACCCACAAGGTGTTACTCTGTCAGTGGTTATGGGACATGATATAATTACACACATACGTACACACATACATACACATGTACATACACATGTACACACGTATCACATAAATAGCCTGTTCAACCAAACCCACCCTTATCCCTCACCAAATCCACTCTTATATATCATCATCACCCTGCCAAAAGCCCAAAACAAAGCAAAACATAAATATGTAAGATTCAACTCAAACATATTATCCTCATTCTACCAACCCAAAGCTAGCATAACTACAAACTAGCCTCCAAGCTATACCAATGAATTACTTAGATATATAGGGCTTACATAGACCGGCATTGCCCTAGACCTGCCATTTACCTCAAACAAAATCAAAATTAAAATACATTTCAATAATGCACAAAAGAAAAAAAGTATTTCAATACTAATTTTGACACAACACAAACTACTACACTGAATACCAGTATATCGCTTAAATACATAAATCTTATATGTACAAAAACCTACTCAACCTGTTGATGTAGCAAGGCCCTGAAAATGCCTAGATGGGTTTACTAACTCCATAAATACATAGGTTTGGCCCCAGCATGTCTATTAATTTTTGATAAAATTACACATGCAAGCATCTGCATCCCAGGGAGCATGCCCTCTAAACCATGAAAGATATAAAGGAGCAGGCACTGAGCATACCAAAAACTAGCTCACAGCGTCTTGCTTAACCACACCCCTACGGGACACAGCAGTGATAAAAATGACGCCATAAACGAAAGTCTGACTAAGTTATATTAAACGATCTGGGTTGGTAAATTTTGTGCCAGCCACCGTGGTCATACAACTAACCCAGATTAACAGAAATCTGGCATGAGGTTTGTTGAAGAGCACCTGAAATTAAAGGTAAGTCCTAGCCAAGCTGCAAAAAGCCATAGCTAAAACAAAAACAAGCTACAAAAGTGACGTTCACATTTCTGACTACACAACCGTGGAGATCCAAACTGAGATCAGATACCCCACTATGCTTAGCCCTAATTTCAAGTAATTACAACAGCAAAAATTTTGCCAGAATACTAGTAGCAAAAAGCCTGAAACTCAAAGGTCTTGGCGATGCTTCATATCCCTTTAGAGGAGCCTGTAATAAACCCCAAAAAACCTTACCAACTCTTGCTAATACAGTCTATTTACTACCATCTTCAGCAAGCCCTAAAAAGGAAAAATATACAAGTATAGTGATCAGAAATAAAAATGTTAGGTCAGATTGTAACCCATGGGATGGGAAGAAATGGGCTACACTTTCTACCTCAAGAATATAAGCTAATTTAATACAAAAGTTTTTCACAGAATTAAAAACCAAAGCAAGATTTAGTAGTAAATTAAGAATAGAATGCTTAGTTAAATCAGACCATCAAGTTCACACACACCGCCTGTCACCCTCCTCAAATATGGATAACTTTCCATAAACTATTGACAAGTACCAAACATAAAAGAGGAGACAAGCTGTAACAAGGGAAGTATATTGGAAAGCATGCTCGGACAAATCAAAATGTAGCTTAAATAAAGCACCTAGTTTACACCCAGGAGATTTCATTTTGAACTAAAACTTGCCCAAATTTCCCACCAAATTCAACTACCATAAGCAAATTAAATAAAACATTCATTCAACATCTAAAGAACAGGAGATAGAAATTTAAACTTGGTGCCATAAAGTACCACAGGGAATGATGAACGAAGCATTGAAAGTACCAAAAAGCAAAGCTTATCCCTTCTACCTTTTGCACAATGATTGAACTAGAAAACTTTAACAGAGAGAACTTATGTCAAACACCCCCAAACCAGACAAGCTACTTAAGAACAGTTTACAAGAACAAACTCATCTATGTGGCAAAATAGAAGATTTATAAGCAGAGGTGACAAGCCTCATGAGCCTGATGTTAGCTGGTTGTCCAGAAAAAGAAAATTACTTAAAGAATCGTAACTTTTAATGTGGACGTTGCTCTTAAAAGGTACAGCTTTTTAGACACAGGATACAACTTTTCTCAGAGAGTAAACACAATTCCATAGTTGGCTTAAAAGCAGCCACCAATTAAGAAAGCATTCAAGCTCAACAACACATTCATCTTAATACCAACAATAAATAAGCCAACTGCTAATTTAATACTGGACTAACTAATCTATTAATTAATGGAAACAATACTATTAATATGAGTAACAAAAAATAACTATCCTTGCATAAGCCTATATCAGGGCAGACAGCCCACTAATAGTTAACAATAAAGTAAACCTAAGCCAACAATTATTTATCAAAACAACACTTAACCCAACACAGAAATGCACTTAAGGAAAGATTTTTAAAAGTAAAAGGAATTCGGCAAACACAAACCCTGCCTGTTTACCAAAAACATCACCTCTAGCAAAACTAGTGTTAGAGGCACTGCCTGCCCCGTGACACGTGTTTAAGGGCCGTGGTATCCTGACGGGGCAAAGATAGCGTGATCATTTGTTCTCTAAATAAGGACTTGTATGAATGGCCACACCAGGCTTTTACTGTCTCTCACTTTTGATCAGTGAAACTGGCCCTCCTGTGAAGATGAGGGAACAATAATATTCCATTACATATATATGCTGCATCTTCTTTATCCATTCATCTATTGATGTGCACTTATGATGCGTCCATATCTTGGCAATTATAAATAATGTTGCTATTAATAGTGGGGTGTATGTATCTTTCTGAATTAATTCTTATTTTGTGGATGGCCTTATTCCTTTGATAAATATATGTTTAAAAAACTAAAGCTCTAAATGTTCTTAGAAACAATGAAAAGTACATATATGTCAACTTTAAAATATGTGCAGCACATTGTGTATATGTATTTACATGCAATGCACCGTATATGTGCAGTCAAATTGTAACAATTCTATCTAATAAAACTGAAAAATGAAAAAAAAAAGAGGAGAGAACAATATAATAAGACAAGACCCTTTGGAGCTTTAATTAACTAATCCAAAAAATAATAATAATAATAAACAAGAACCTAACCTCAGGGGATAACAAAGCTTTTAATGGATTAACAATTTTGGTTGGGGCGACCTCAGAGAATCCAACAAGCTCCAAGTGATTAAAATTTAGACCAACTAGTCAAAATGCTTCATCACTTATTGACCCAAAATATTGATCAACAGAACAAGTTACCCTAGGGATAACAGAGCAATCCTATTCTGGAGTTCGTATTGACAACAGGGTTTAGGACCTCAGTGTTGGAACAGGACATCCCAAAGTTGCAACAGCTATTAATGGTTCATTTGCTCAACGATTAAAGTCCTAAGTGATAGGAGTTGAGACCAGAGTAATCCAGGCAGGTTTCAATCTATTACACATTTCTCCCAGTACAAGAGGAAAAGAGAAATAAGGCCTACTTTACAAAAGCACTGTCAAATCGATTAATGATATCACCTCAAGTCAATTAATTTATACATACCCTACCCAAGAACACGGTTTGTTAGGGTGGCAGAGCCCAGTAATTGTGTAAAACTTAAACCTTTATCGCCAGAGGTTCAATTCCTCTTCCTAACAAAATGCTTATGATCAACACTCCTTCACGCACTATCCTGATCCTACCAGCTGTAGCATTCTTCATGTTAACTGGATGAAAAGTTCTAGACTATATGTGGCTCTGGATAGGGGCCAAACATCGTCAGCCCCCGTGGATTATCACACTCACTGCCGATGCAGTCCAATTATTTACTAAAGCACCACTACGGACCACCATCATCAGTTTCTATACTCAGCACTGCACCAATTCTAGCCTTAACACTAGCTCTCACAATAGGAATCACTCTTCCCGGACCCCAGTCACTAAGTAACATAAACCTATGGGTACTATTTACACCAGCCATTTCAAGCCTAACCTTTTACTTCACCCTCTGATCCGGATGGGCTTCAAATTCAAAACACGCCCTATGAGCGATAGCACAGACAATCCTGTATGAAGTAACACTAGTGATTATTCTATCAGTCCTATGGATAAACAGATGACTTACACTTTCAACACTATTACACCAGAACACATAAGATTCATTTCCTCATCCTGACTCCCAGCCATACATGATGTGTTTCCACTCTAGCAGAAACTTGCTGAGCCCTATTTGATGTACTAGAAAGAGAATCAGAATTAGGATTCGGCTTCAACGTGGAATATGCCCAGGCCCATTCACCCTGTGCTTCCTAGCAGAATATGCCATCCTGTCATAATAAATATTTTCACAACAATCCTATTTCTAGAAGCATTGCATAATTCCTACTGACCAGAATGACATACAGCCAACTTCATCATTAAAACACTCCTCCTAACAATAGCCTTTCTATGAATTCAAGCGTCACCACTCCGATGTGATCAACTCATACATGTCTCATGGAAACATTCCCTACCACTAACACTAGCCCTGTGTACATCACACGTTGCACTACCTATCGCTACATCAAGCATCCCACCACAAACATAAGAAATACGCCTCACAAAAGAGATTACTTTGATAGAGTAAATAATAGAGGTTTAAATCCTCTTATTTCTAGAAATACAGGAATTGAACCTACCCCTAAGAATTCAAAATTCTTCATGTTACCACATTATACCACATCCTATAGTTAAGGTCAGCTAAATAATCTTAGAGTCCATACCCCAAAAATGGTGGTTTATAGACTCTCTGTACTAAAAAAAACTCTTATTATCTTCACTTTTATTGTACAGACCATCATCTTAAGAACTGTAATTGTAATAACAAGCTCACACTGGTTACTTACCTGCATCAGATGCAAAATAAACATATTAGCTATTATTCTCATTCTACTAAAAGAAATTCAACCCAAGAGTTACAGAAGCATCCACCCAATATTTTCCAGCACAGGCCACTGCATAAATACTACTTAGAATGGTTTCATCATTAATGTTATACACTCTGGTCAATGAACTATTACAAAAATTTTTTTAATCAGCAAGGAGCTCTCCTCCCCATAGATACTTTCCTCTCTTCTCCACTAGCGATATTTATAAACTGCATTACTTATTTATATATATATATATATATATGTGTGTGTGTGTGTGTGTGTATGTGTGTGTATATATACACACATATGTATATAGTTGTTGCCATATCTGTCTCCTCCACTCAGCTGAGCTCTGCAAGGGCAGGGACCATGATTCGCTCACCAATATGTTGTTGGTGCCTAGCATAAACGCCTGGCACAAGGCAGTTTCTCAATAAGTTATGGTGTAATAAATGTGGAGCAAAGTTTGCCCACATCCACATTAAACAATGCCCAGAACCCTTCTCAATTTGGTCCAGTTCCGGCTCCAACAATCACTCTGGAGCAATACAGTCAACTTCTTTACCCCAGGCTACAAAGGGAGTCTTTGCTCTCTAGTCTATCTGTATGTCAATGGGATCACTACTTTTCATTATGGCAAAACTGACATTCGGCACATCAAGAGGAAGGACATGATGATGTAAGTAACAAAAGGCTTTTACAACTTCCAACCATGAACGTGGGGTACATGGAGGGATGGAAGTTCCTAACAAAGAAAATGGTTTGGTTCATCAACAGGGAAAAGTGTGAATTTAATTAGGACTCTACAGTGGCTGAGATGCAGACCTCATCTTTTATAGCTGCCTTCAGCAAGAGAAATGGAGATGATAAATCAGAAATCTGGAATCATTACCAAGGCTGCTAAAATCCAGCCCAAACACTAACTGACCTCCAGGAGTGACAATAGAGTTTTGGAATCAATGTATCCATACGTCCAAGCAATCAATAATCCCCAGGGAAGCCAGTCAAATTAGCCGGGGCCCAGCAGACTGCAGCCTGAAATAAATAGCCTAAAGGAAATCCACTGTTGGCCAAAACTGGAACGGAAATCAGAAAACAAAAGCTTGGCACTGGTCCCACAATTCTTCTGACAATGGATGCTCCTTTTTCCAAAAGACTGTAAACTCTTTGAGGACAGCAATTCTGTCCATCCCTTTACAGATATATTCTGAGAGCCCAGCCCAGTGACACGTACGTAGCAAATCTTCATCAAATATTAGTTGAAAGAGTGAGTGAATAAATAACTAAATGCTGTAGCATCCTTTCTTAAAATTTGCAGCATGTTATTGCTGTCAATTTCTCCAGTTTTGCATCTCACCATTCTCCACCATGCAACTGAACCTCTAGCCAAGGTGCAGACGTGGAGGAAATGGAGCCTTCATCCATGGACAGAGGAAATGTAAATCTGTACAAGCACTTTGAAAAACTATTCGGCAGTATCTACTAGTGTTGAATATATATATTATATGTCATGATCCAATAATCCCATTTCTAAATATATGCTCAGGAGAAATACGCATATATGTTCACTAAAAGACACATACAACATGTTCATAGAAGTCACTATTCACAATGGCCCCAAACTAGAAACTACCAAGATGCCCATCAATGGTAGAATGGATGAATATGTTATGATGCAATTATACAGTACAGTATGGTAATGAGAATGAACGAACAACAATTACAGGCAACGGAGTGGGTGCAAATGACAAATATCATGTTGTGTGAAAGAATCCAGACATGGTGGTACTAGTGTGTGATTCAATTTTTATAAAGTTCAAAAGCAAGCAAAATAATCTATTCTGTTAGAAGACAGGAAATGGATAACCTTGGGGCCAGCAGTGACCAAAAGTGGTGACGGTGGATCTTGAGGAATACTAGCAAAGATGCATTTCTTGATCTCAGTGCTGGTTACATGGATATGCTCAAACTGCAAACATTCACTGCACCACATGCACTTGTGATTTGTGCTTCTTCTACATTTAAGTTGTACTTTATTTAAAATTTGTTTTTAAGTAAAAACTAATAATTCTAGTCAATGAGTTGCAAACCCTAATGTTTTTAGAGGCCACTGTATGTACTTAATGTATGTGAAAGAAATGGGCCAGTGGGCTACGCATGAGGGAAAAAAAAAGTGGGAGGCTGCAATGAACAGGGAGGCAAGTCCAACTAAAGACACTTAAATTCAGATTCTTTTAAACTCTGTGCTCACCCAATCAAACATGACTGTGTAACCAATTCAACCCAAGTATAACCAAATATCAATCTCTTCAGGTCCAGTCTGCATCCAACCACCCACAGCCTTTAGACACATCTGAGAGCATGCCCCCAAGCCTCAGCTCTCAAGCTGCCTTCTGCCACATTCTCCAAAGGTAATGCCTTTCTCATTCTCCAAGGCATAGCTCAAATGTTTATTCATTAGAAAGTCTTGCTGACCCTTCCTCTCTCAGGCATTAATAATCACTTTCTCCTTTGTGCTGCCGTGAGACTATGTCTCTCCCACAGAGTATGAGCTCCAAGAAGATGGGGATTGCTATTTTGTTCACAGCCGAATCCTCAGCACCTAGGACAGCGCCTCACACATAGTAGATGCTTGTTATGTAGGTTGAGAAAGACAGAGAGACAGAAAGACTGTAGCTCTGAAATTATGCCCTTTATCTAGAAGGACGTGGTTATAAAGCCTGTAAACAAATATGCAAAGCAATCAATACTCCATACCAAATCCGGAGGACTACGCAAACAGCCCTTTATTTGGGACGGGGGTTGGAATTGTGTCTTTATTCTATCATAGCACTATGCCAATGCCTAAAGCTACTCCAGCGGCTACATGGATTTTCTTCTTGACTCTTGGGAATGATCCCATAAGGCACTGCCAACTTGGAAGCCTCTTCCACTTGGACCCTCATTGTCTACGACCTCTCCCCTCTGGACCCTTAGCTTATTAAAGACAATGTTGGGAGGAGGGTAGAGCTCAGTGGCAGAGTGCATACCCAGCATGCACAAGGTCCTGGGTTCAATCCCCAGTACTTCCATTAAAAATGAATAAATAAATAAACCTTATTACCTCCCCCCACCAGAAAAAGGCCAGTGTTCATTCTGCTTGTGTTCAGTTTCCAGTGCAATTTTTCAGCCATGTGGATCTTCCTTTTGTTCCACTGCTGGGTTAGAGGTTGGGGCATGAGGAGGGGATGAAGATCCTTTGAGGAGAAGACGAGAGGTACTCACCCTGGCCTCCCTCATGGATGATCATCAAAAAAAGCAATCAGATGTGTCACACGGCCAAGATTAACCCCATTACCTCATCCTCTATGCATTATTATGCTAAAAGAATATCTATCTTCTACTGCTATACTAGCCTTGGTATATGCCATAAGAAGGTGTGAGTGGAGGGAGAAAAATATGTGTTTCTGCTCTTCTATCATAATAATCATCACACTGCATTTTACTTTGTTGTACACAATCTGCCTCCCCTAGGAGACGGTGAGCTCCCTAAGGGCACGGACTACGTTTCATTCTTCTATACATCTAAGTGTCCTCAAGGCACTCACAAAGGGGTGGAGGTGTATGCCATATGATGCTGTGCTCTGCTGGGTAGTGGTTGAGAGAAAAGCTGCTGCCACTTGTGAAAAAGTAGTATTTTAAACCAAACTCATGTTTGCCTCCAACAGATTGCATCTGTCCAATGTTCTGTATGGTTGTGTTTATGCTACAGAAGACAAAAGGCACCAAGTGGGAGTCTGGGGTAACTGAAAGCTTGACCATTCAGAATGATGGGTCTGAATAACAGCTCTGTCAGCTGGAAGCTCTGGGTGCCCACCCTGTCTTTGGCATACATAATACTGCATGCAGGGTAGAAGATTTAAGATGCCATAAATGCATTCCCTGGACTATGAGAGCATCGACCAGCACCACTAGGCACCAGTACCACACACAACCTAACAGGGGGTGCAATTCCAGCCAATATTTTAAAATCAAAAATAACTTTTTTCTTAATACAAACATCATCTATGCTAACTGTGGAAGATTCAGAAAACACAGGGAAGGGCAAATAATTTTTTAAAATGCATGTGATACTAGTACCTAGAAATAAACACTGTAAGTCCCTACAGACTTTAATACGCCAATCCTAGCACTGATCTCAGAGTGTTTGGCTAGATCTTCATGTTAATTCAACTCTGCTCCACGTGGCTTCTGCCAGGTGTGGTCCTCTCTTCCATGTCCATTGCCACTTCCACTTCCCTCCAGCCATAGTGACTCTCATCTCCAGTGGACCATAAGCAAAGGATCATCTTGCTGCTCTTCTTTTCATTCTACAATCCACATGCAGTTATGGCATAAACTCTGTGTCCATCTTCTCTCAAGCCCTTCCCTTTGGATTACAAAGAGCTTACATCATAAACTAAAAAAAAAAAAAATTACTATCATGTTCCTGCTACAACCACCTTTATTCTCCGCAAGGCAAGACAGATACTTCTTAGTTGGGGAAGCATACGTACTGGGAAGGAGAATACTCCCCCAAATGCACACACACATAGGCATTTCTACATTTCAACAGATCGAAAAAGCTAGTAATTACAAGACACACTATTTTTTTAAATGTTATTGAAGTGAAAGCACGCAAGGAGAAATGTGTAAGAAACATAAATGTATAGCTCAATGAATAATCACAAACATCTGTGTGGCTGCCAGCTGGGTCAAGAAACAGAATGATGCCAGCCTTTCGGAAGTCCCTCCCTCCAGCATGTTCCCTCGACCCTCTCAGAGGACAGAACCTGCCTTGACTTATAACACTGTATCTTGGTTTTGCCTGGGATTTTGAACTGTACGTATATTCTTTTGTTTACGATTTCTATCATTCAACATTGTACTTGTGAGATTCATCCTTGACTCCTCACTATTTTATGTACCCCTAAGAAAGAAAAAACACTACCAATTAAACTATGCCACAAAGCTTTCTTATCACTTATCATTTTTATTTTATGCCTATTTAAAGAGCTCTTTTAGACTTATTTGTTCAGACTTTTATCACATATTATTCTTATGCACTCATAAAAAAAAGGAAAATACGAGCAAAATAAATTGGCAGGATATTCCGAAAACTCCTTTCTATTCAGAATCCAACTCTTCTAAATCACCTTTGACTCACAATCAAGGATTCCCATTTCTTTTTGCCATTCATTGCACCATGGCGTTGGTGATGTGACTTTTCCTCAAAGAGTGTCCCACTGTTGTCTCCAAAGTTCTCTTCTGAGCTGATGACACCAAGTATGGATGCTTAAATTTTCTTACTCTTACTAGAAGTGTCAGTGGAAGGTTTTTAGACATCAACCAGAATTCATAGTCCTTCCTCAAATGGTCTTTAATGGTTTGTTGAAACTGAAGCATGGAGCTAAGTGGTCCATTCAGGCCACCAGGAATAAGAACCAAATGTGCAAACACTCAGACAATGACAACCACATAAAAATGACTGTCTAGCTGACAGTGGCTGTAGGATGCCATCAATCCCCAGACACATCCCAGTTTCTGAGGTGACACAATGTTATTTAACGTGTATTTTAGAAACAATGAAATGCAGTAATAGTGTAGTGTTCTCTCTTACTTTAGTAGAGTAGGAAATGGTCATGTGATAGGACTATACTTCCCTAAGATAGGGAGGGGGGAAAAACAATCAGAGATGAGTAATTCAGTATATCAAGAAAATATTTGGGCCAAAAACATTAATAAGCCTATTTAGGGATAAAGTGGGTTTGGCTGAATTTACTTAAATTTTGACTAAAAAAATTTCTTTGATGCTTTATGTCTTATTTCTCTGATGATTTCACAGTAGCTGTGCTCACCATCACAGGGAACGCCACCACCATTCATCCACCCACTTCCCACGACAGAAACTTAAGCGACAGCGCCCTTGCTCATGACCCCCACACCCAGTCCAAGTCTAAATGGCATCTTTCCAGTCACCTGAAGATCTCTCCTATCTGCCCACACCTCTCTCTTCATCACAAGCAGCCCAGTTTAAATCACCATCATTGCTCACTTTGCTGATACAGACGTAACCTTACGGGTCAAATCTCATCTCTTCTAGGCCCACTACCATACATCCATCTCCCACCAAGCAAAGAAGGGATCTTCCTAAAATGTAAATCTAGGCATGCCACCCCATGGCTCTAGCAAATGATGTCCAAACTCCTTTCCTTACCGTGGCTCATAAACTCCTGCAATTTCTGGATGAGAAATACCACACATGGCTAGGCTGGTGTATCCTGATCAACTCTAGGGCACACCATGCTCTAGGCCGTAACTTGGCTCACGCTGTGGAGTTGCACCATACACAATATACAAAGCAGCCCTGTCCCTGCTTACTTGTCCAGTCTCATCTGTACCACTTTCCTCCTTGCTCTCCATATTGGACCCATATGGACCTTCTCTTAGTCCCCCAAACACACCAAACTCCTTTCCAACTTTGTCTATGCTGTGCAATCTTTTTAGGCACCCATACCCTCAATCGCCCCTTCACTTAAATAACTCCTACTAATCCTCTATGTCTCAGTTTGAATGATACTTCCTCAAGAAAGCCTTCCCTGACTGTCCAGGCTTTCTGTACAACCACTCATAGACCTGGTTAAAATTGTATTAGATTCTTTTTTATGTGCTTTATCGCTTAAAATCTGGTTTCTTGCCTGGCGTGTAAGCTGCTCAAGGGAACTGTCTGTCTTTTCACTGATGCACTCCCAATGCCCAATATAGTGCCAGGCACAGAGCAGGTGTTCAATAAGTAGGGAACGAATGAATGAGTAGAAGGGTAGATGTAGGGTGGATGGATAGGGAAATAACTGATGAATGAATGAATGAACCCCTTTATGACAAACAGAGGCAGCACTGATTCATTTGGTGAATTTCAGGGCTGCTTCGTATCTCCATTCTTCTCTCCTTCTTCTCCCTAACCTGCCACCCACCTAAACTGGTCTGACAATTGGGCCCCTCCAAGGGTTCAAAACTGCCTTCAACCTAGAGTGGCCAACTGTAGCAAAGAAAACACAAGCTACCCAGCTAAATGTGAATTTTAGATAAGCAATGATTTTTTTCTTAGTATGTCAAAATGAATAATAATTTTAAATATCAATTTCATTTTTATATACTTATACTTTAAAAAGTCATTGTTTACCTGAAATTCAAATTTAGGAATCCTGTAGTTCATCTGGCAACTGTAATTCCACTTCTTCAAACCTGGACCTGCTTACCTTCAGCTCCACCCTCTGCCTTCTACCCACTTCTGTGTCACAGGGGTCTGACCTCTGCGGACTACATTTCCCAGAACCCTTTGCTAGCTGGCTTCTGGGTTGGACCAGTGGGAGGCACAAGTGGGAGAGTGACAGGTAACAGTAAGAAAAAAGTCAGTCTTCCTCTCCCGTCTTCTCTGCCTCAGGCAGCATCTCTAGTAGTAGCTCCTGCTAGAAGGTGCTGTGTGGTTCCAACTTCCAAAGGGTGACCCCAGCTCCTGGTCACGCCACCTCCTCTCTGTTCCACCAGCCTAGGAATGGCAGCTTCCTGCTGCTGCCAGTCTCCAAGCTACCTCACCGTTTAAGTTTGTCTCCTCTACTCTTTGCTCATCTGTATAACCTCTCCCCTGCACTTAATTCCTTCTGCATTAAAACCTCAGAAGGTTTCTGTTTTCCTAATTTGAACCCCAGACTGATACACTCCAAGCCTCTGACTCCTTGTTGGTCTGACCTGGTTGCTGCATAAACTCTTTCTCCTTAGTAAACCAAGTGCAACATCCCCAGTGCCAGCCCCATTTTCAAGTCCTTTCACTTTGATTGTAGTTAGAGATTGCTTCTCTGGTCTAGTGTTTGAGGAAATGGCTTCAGTATTATTTTTATGAGTAATAATAATGATGCTAATATTTATTCAGCAGTTACTATGTGCAAAGAACTATATGTGCTTCACCCCATTTACCTTCCAATATAACTTTATGGCTTGATACTATTGTCCCCACTTGGCAGATGAGAAGTCTGAGGCTCAGAGACCAAGGTGATGCATTTAGAAAGGGAGCCCCAAGCCAGTGTGACTCTGTGCTCTGAACTGTCCCCCTCTACTGCCCGGGAATCCAGTCCCATCTTCCTCTGCCCACGCTCTCAGAGCCAGTGCCAGTTCTCTCAGAGGATATGGGCATCTTTAGAAGCTGCTGTGTGGGCTTTCTCTGGAGGGAACTTTGAGTTTTTCAGCCAGTAGTCTTTATCTTGAGGCTGCTTTGAATGAACACGTCTCCATGGTGTATGTGTATGTGGGGGTGGGTGTAACAAAGAGGGAGTGACCTTGAAATTTGCAGTGAAGTCCCTCTGTGTCAGCTGTCATCACGGTGAGATGCCAGCCAGGCGGCTCGGCAGGGGACTCAGGGAGACATGAAAGACACCGACTCAGATGAAAGGAGATACCATTAATCAGCAGAGGGGCCGTTGGCAGCAAGGGAGTATCTGCTCAACAAAATATGAAGTGTCACCCAAGCAGCACAGTGAGAGGGCCGCCTGATGCATGCTGCCTTAGAAAGGCCCATTTTATAGCAAAAATAAATAACGAGAAGAGGGTGACATCCACCCCTCCATCACTCTCCTGAGTTTCTGGGGAAATTGCAGAGAATGGACTCCGAGCTTCACAATCAGAGCACGTGGAGGAGCCCCCAACAGGGACTCAGATCCCTCCGCTACAGACCTCAGCCCTGCTAGCCACCAGCTGCTGGCCTCACACAGATCCAGCTGTTTAACATTTGCAAACCAATATCAATTTTTAACATGGCACGGGTGTCAGGGAGTGGGCAGAAAGCCAGGCAGGAATGAAGTGAGCACAATTTGATTTGGCCAAGTTTCCTGCTCTGGGGAGTAGTGGAGGAGGGAAGGCAGGATGCAGTCCGGACAACCTGGGAAGCAGACGGAGTATGTGTCTGGCGGGTTCCTTCCCAGGACTCTCCACATCAAACATGCATTGCTCACAGGTCATTGCCATGCTGCCCCAGGAAGGCCCACCTGCAAAGTCCGATTCGTTTGTTGCCTATTTAACAAGCATTCACCGAGCACTTACCATGTCCTAGGCGTTGTGCTGGGGTAATCCCAGACTCCATCAGGGAGGACTTTCCCCATCTTCTGTCCCATCCGTCAAGACCTTGCTTTTTGGTCATTCTGATTATTCAGGTCAAGAATATTCATTGAGCACCTACTCTGTGCTGGGCACGACAGCTGAATTCACAGCAGTGGATAAGACAGATCCGGCCAGTGATAGATGGTGGAAAGAATAACAGATTTGTAGCCCAATGACCCACTTTGGACAGGCGGGTTAGCCCCTCAGAACATCAGTCTCCTCCTACAGAAAGTGAGGGTGTTCCCACTCATTCATAAAGACATTGTGAACCTCAGAGACAAAGGATGTGAAAATTTCTAAGCACACCTACAAAGACCCTATTTCTAAATAAAGTCACATTCTGAGGGGAATAGCAGATATAAACCTGGGGGGATACTACCCTACTATAATTCTACTGTTATCAATGAAGTAATATTTTTTATGGTTTGAATGTATGTTTTTGTCTCTTATTCCTCAACCTCCCTATAATCTCCCAGAGATCAGGAAGCGTGGGTAACATTGTCTGGGGTCCCCATTTTTACCAACATCTAAATATCTGTTGAATGAATGAGTGAATGACTTACTAAAGGGATATTAATTGGGGGTTGAAACCTCAAGAGCCAGGCTGGGAACACAACCAAGAGAACACTGGGCCTGATGGCGGGAACTGGAGGGCACATGACCTCATGAGGGCACTGCTGCTGGACTCCAGCCAACTCCTGCCATGCCAGAATCAAGCCAAGAGTTGCCAGACCTTCTAATTTTTCAACAAAAGTAGAATACGTGGCTTTTTACGTGAAATCTCCCAAGTTTTAAATGTTGGCAATAAACTAAACTGCTAAAAACACAGTACAGAATAAGCAAAATACACCTTTAAGCTGTATTTGGCAGACCACCAGCTTATAACCTCTACTAAGACATAAGGAGTGACTCTGATGGCGTCATTTCAGGCAGGCCAGTGACAAAGACGTCACTGAGATGACTGGCCTTGCAATGTCTCTCCTCTGCCTGCCGGTGGGTTCAGTGTTTGTGACCCCGCAAAAATTTACAAGTGAAAGACTCACGTGCTCATCAATTCGTGCATTCAAGAAGTACTCAGGGGAACTCCACACTGCATGATGCTGTGTGCTGGGGTGGGCACACACAGGAGCCCAAAACAGCCATGATGCCTGTCCTCAAGGAGCCTGGAAAGGGAGGGAGAGATTAAACTGATCATTATTCAAACAATTATTTAGTTGTAACTATGGTGAACTGAAAAGAAGACAGAGCAAATTTTCCCCTCTCTTAGTTTTTTGGTATTTTTGTTTAATTTATTTGAGAATGGAGATATGTGGAGGGGCTCGTGGTTATAACCCAAACAAGAGAATAGAATTCTTTTTTTTTTTTGAGGTTTTTTCTTTTTTAACATTTTTTATTGAGTTATAATCATTTGACAATGTTGTGTCTAATTCCAGTGTAGAGCACAATTTTTCAGTTATACATGAACGTATATATATTCACTGTCACATTTTTTTCTCTGTGTGCTACCATAAGACCTGGTATATATTTTCCTGGGCTATACAGTATCAGAATTCTTTAAAAAGTGGACAGGAAAAGGCAGCAGCAACAGCTACCATTTAGTGAGCATCTACTATATGCCCGTCATTGTGCCGGACATGTTAGATGTGTTTTCTTTAGCTTCCAAAATAAGTCTGCAGGGTGAGTATTATTTCCATCTTCTAAAGGAAAAACACTAAGGCTAAGTAAACTGCCCAAGATTCAGAGTGCAGTGAGCGGCAGAGCCGAGACTCCAACGCACAATTGTCTCGCTCTGCGGCTCACGGTCTTTCAGTCACATAACGCTCTTTCTCCGCAAGCACCCACCACCAAGTGCAAACTCCCTGTCCCAACTTCCAGCCAAGAGAGTAAACAATCTCTGGAAGGTATAATGGCCCAAACATAACCGAAGTTCATTTCTCACTTGTCTAATATTCCAAGGCAGTGGTCCTGGTAGGGCAGCGCTGGCAAATAGTAACTTAAGGACCCAGAACCTTTGTATCTCCTGGCTTTGGCACCTCCAAAAACAAACTGGCTTCCAAGGTACCCCGGGTGGGAAAAGAACAAGAAAGACTGTGGGTGTGAGGTTTTTATGGGCCACGCAAGAGGGAGGCTACATTTCTGTTTATATCATTGGCTACAATTCAGTCACATGGTGACAGCTGCTGCAAGGGAGGCTGGGAAGTGTAGTCTGTGCACCGAGGAAAAAGGGAAATTCATTTGGTGATCAGCTAGTCCTCCTGCCACACAGCTTCCCAGTAATCCATTTATTCTGGTTGTATCTTTTGAGTACTTGCAAAAATTCACCCAGGCTTATCCTCCCTGCTGGAGTGTCCAAGGAGCTTTATTCATGTACCTTACAGTTTTATATTCACATGGGTAGCTATTGAAAGTCAATACAACTGCTTGACACTATCATCACCTGAGGCTGGAGTCTCAGGGAGAGATAGACTTTCTTTTCCACAGATTAGAAATGAATGCAGCCCCCTAAGCAATCTTGCCAAGGAGTAAGAAAATGATATAAAGAATGAAAAGCTTTCAAAAAGAAGATATTACTCACACATCGTCCAGAGCTAGGTCTTCAAAGGAGGTATGAAAATACCATAAGCCAATTTCAAGCAAATGTCATCCAAGACTCTTAAGAGGTTCCCTCTTGTCAAGTTTCCCTTCATGATACACTGAAAATTTTAGGGTACATCAATAAATCATGACTTGCCATTTCCCTCCAAAACTCTCCCTGTTGTGAAATTCCAAGCAGCTAATCCTTAGAACAATACCTTCAAGAAGATTTTACTGGGTATGTCTGGGTTTATGTTCCCCTTTATGTAAAGAAAGAACTCTTGCCCTATTCACCACCAGCAAGAGATGCACATTGAAATGGGTTTTTCTCCCCCAGTTTGGGGAATACACGCTGCCTTAAATGCTTCCCCTACAAGAGGAATTACCCAAACTCTGTTTCATGGAATAGTCTTCCTGTGAATGCTAATACAGGTTCTGAAAGAAAACAGGAGGCAGAAAAATGATTTTGGAGAAAAAACAGGGAGGGACAAGCAGGAGGGTTAAAGAAAGATAAAGAGGTTTCTTTACTGCAGGCCTTTCAGAATCTTTTGTATGTTAATTCTGGACTGAAAGAGAACTTAGGTTGACTCTGCAGACAGAAACAGCTTCTATCCTTTCAATGGACCATAAGATGTCCATAGAGAGTATGCTTTCCATATATAGAATTCTTCTGAGTTTGAAAAACAAGGGGCTCTGGTCTGCTCAAAATATTCCTAAATGAGATACTGGGTACATTCTCTGTTCACCCCAATGCAAGTCAACAGTCTAGGAAAGAAAAAAAAGCTCTAATTCAACTTAAGAACAGAAGTTTTGGGGCCAAAAGACCTGGGTTCAAATCCTCATTTTTGCATTCACCTACTGTGCAACCTTGGGTAAATTAACTAATCTCTCTGAGCACCATTTTTTTGATGTTTCATTTCTTCATATGTGAAATGGGGATTATAATAACCATTGTCCCTATCTCACTGGGACATTACAGAATTAAGTGACACAAACTCGGGAAAATACTTAGTACACTTGCTGGCACACGTAAGTAACCTGCCCTCCAAAAATATTAGCCAGTATCATCATCACTATAGTAAGCTGTATTTCCCAGATCTATATGGCATGGGAACCTTTTAACACAGATTATCCATTAGCATCTCAAGGAACACTGCAGAATCAAGCTTGGGAAATGCTAACTAAAAGGGCATCTTATAAAGATGGCATCCTGTGATGCTGACAGACTACAGGGGATTGCAGGACCCAGAGGGTGTTCATCCCGGGGCTCAACATCATGAACGTGGTCCCTCTACCCATTTCTCAAAATCCAAAACGGTACATCTGGAGATGGTGCCAACTTTCCGGGTCCACCTGCAAATTCTTGGTGTCTGGCTGGGTCTTCTGCTCACTGAGTCCCAATCCTAGCCAGGGCTCGCAAAGTGTGAGGCTAACCTTCCTCTGTTTAAAATGAGGATGGGCTGGCTGAACACGTCATGGACTGTCTTTATACCCACCACCGAGGTCAATGCTTCCCCGTCTCTTCCTGTGGCTTATTCGGCTCCCATGGTAGACTGCCCTTTCCCCTTTGAGGCTGCTCCAGTTTGTCCACTCCAGGCTCTAAGAGAGATGATCTGCCACCGAATGCAGTTATAGCTATTTGAGTTTCAATGGCTGTCAATAACAAAATCATTACAGTCACCTCACTCCTTAGCCCTTCCAATATGTCAGGCAGTGTAAGCACCTGAAAGGCACCACCTCCTTCACATACCCCTTACAAGAACTCTGTGAGGGAGGGTCTATATTGTGCCCATGTCACAGATGAAGAGAGTGAGTTTCCAATGACTCGCCCAAGTTCTCACAGTAAGTTACGATCTGAACCTGGGCCAGGTCTCCTGAATTTGGTACGTCTACTTCATGTCACCTCCTTTTTCTCATGGCTTCCCACCCTCTCCTGCCTACTCCCTGCAGTAGCCTCCAAGAAAGAACTGGACAGATTTGGTCAGGGAGGAGGAATGCCAGCTGGACACACTGATTTCCAGAAAAACAGCTTTCTGCTCACTCATGTTCAGCAAACTGGCCTGCTTCCAATATCAGAACGAGCAGTTGGTTGGTTCCTGAAGAAAGCCCCAGTGAACAGTCATAAAACATAATGCACTCATACCTTAAGAGTTTTAGTTTAACCTAAAAACAAAGCAATGTCATTTGTTCGCCAATCTTTTAAGGCAGGGAGGTTTTGTCTTGGAGCATGGGAGCCCTGATGGAATTCCCTTTACTCTCCCTTGCATAAATCACAACTATAATATATTACCTTTGATATTCAATTCCAATTTCTTTACAGCGAAGCACTTTAAAGGAGGCCCATGTGAAGTAACCGGAGTACTGCACTCTTTCAGATTGTTGTGGGTTGTGTGTGTGTGTGTGTGTGTGTGTGTGTTTTCTGCCAGTCATTTAGTTTTCAACCCTTAATTTAACAGCATTTCTTTGCAACTCACCTTTTCAAGTATTTTCAAAGCGCTTAACTTAATGTTCACAGAAACAACTCCTCTTTTAACTCTTGTGTATTTCATCTATGATTTGTAATATTTAATTAAACTATATACTCACAGTAGAACAAAATGTAGGAGCCATGATCTTCCCGACTCACTCACTCACCTCCTTGAGATCGTGCCCAAAGGCTGTCTTCTAGGTAAGATGACATGACAGCTCTCCCTGCGCTCCTTCCCGGCTCACCTTCACCTGCAGCACGTACACTCATCTGAGGCACTGACCTTTTTTTTTTTATGGTTGTCTCACCCCATTAGAATGTAAGTGCCATGAAGACAGATTTTAGCCTGTTTTGTTTTGCTGATGTATCCCTAGTGCTGGGCACACAGTAGGTCCTCAGTTAATATATGCTGAATGAATGAACAAATGCTCCAAAATGATGACTAGGACGAAAAGCCAGTAGCAAAGAGATCTTAAGAACCTCTGTGTTTTAAAATGAACCACTAACCTGGAAGTCAGACACCTACGTCTGAGGCGAGTATAGCCCTTCCCATGTCCAGTTCTCATCTCTTCCCCCAACCTCTTCGCAGACTATAAAAGAAGGCAGCCACGGCGTGGGGAGTCACGTTTCGTGGTAACAGTGGTTCCCAGCCTCCGCTATGGGGTGAGGTGTGGCGGGGTGGAAATTTCACCCACCCTGAGACCAAGTAAGGAGAAATTTTCTCTTTGTTTTGGTTTTCTTTTTCTTTTTTTTTTTCCCCCTAGTATGTGCCTACGTATTTATAGTTTCTTTTTATTTATTCTGTTCGGGGTTTGTAGGGCATCGTAAGTCTGGCTTGATGCCTTTCATTGGTTTTGGAAAAATTTCAGTCACTCTGCCACATTTCCTTCCTCCCTTCTCCTTCCAAAATCCCAAACAGACCTCACCATGTGCTCCAAGTCTCTCCTCTTCTGAACCTACCCTCCTTGCATCTCTCCTTTCTCAATTTTGTCTGTTTTCTCCTGTCTCATCTCCCAACTGACCAAGTTTCTTCCACCGTGCCAAATGTCTAATTTGCTGAGTTCTTAACTTGTCATTTTTTTCATTTCTAGAACTTCCTATTATTTACTTTTATTATTTCTAGTTTTCCACCAGCATTCTCAATTTTGCCTTTCCTCTCCTTGTACATAGCAAGCAGTTACCTTACAGGCACTGTCTGCTAACCTCACTATTTGGAGGTTCTGGGGATCTGTTTCTTTTGTCTGTTGTTTCTGCTGGTTGTCATTCATTTGCTCACCACCTCCTCATGGGCCAGATTGTCTGGTTTTTTGCATGGCAGACAGTGCATTTGTTAACCTGCTTGTAAAAACCATTTGAGACCTAGAATTATGTTATTTTTCTCCAGGGAGAATTTATTGTTGCTTCCTCTGGGTCCCTGTGGAAACTAGCAACCTGGGGTCACCTTCACACAAATTCAGGGACTAAGGGGAGTCAAGCGCTGACCTGCAGTCCCTGCAAGAGCCTGTCTGCCTCCGTTTCACCTCTACCCCTGGGATGCAGCCCCCCAGGAAACCAGTCAAAAGTAAGGAGGGCTCACCAAGGCCTTCTCCCCTCAGCAAGCTCTGAGTTCGGCCCCCCATGTCCCCAGCCCCACGAGGTATGGAATTACCACTCAGCCTCTTCATCTCTCAGCACACCTGGAATTGCCAGATACTGGTCTCACCTCCCTTGACCTCTAGCCTCCTCAGATTCTGGTGAATTTTCACCACTTGTTAGCTCTCTGATGTCTTGAAGCTCTGTGTGTGTGTGTGTGTGTGTGTACATATATGTGTACTGTGTACATGTATGTGTGTGTATATACGTGTGTGTATATGTATGTGTATATGTGAATATATATTCCAGTCTGCCTAGTGGCAGGATTGATACAAATTACCTAGTTGGCCATTATCAGAAGCAGAAGTCTCTGCATTACCTGTGTCAGGGCCTGGCTAGGGTAAGGCAAGCGAGGCACCTGGGTGCATGCAATTGCGGGGCTGGCACTCGAGAGTGAGCACATCCTTGAACCATGCCCCCTGCGCACCTCACATGCCTCTCTCTAGAGCCAGCTCTGATCTGTACACGTCTGCAGAGGTTCAGATACTTGAGCAGACGTGACTGGGCGAACCTGAATCTAGAAAATAGGCTGGGAATAGACTTGACTTCTTAACGTTTACCTCTAGGTTGTCTGACTGTTCTTCTAGAACCAGTCATTGTTTACATGCATCATTATCTCATGCGACCCTGATAGCAACCCTGCCAAGTAGGTGCCAGTTTGCCTATGAGGAAACCAAAGTACACAAAGATCTGGTAACTCATCCATGTTCCCGAAACTGAGAGGGGGATGGAGCCGGATTTTGAACCCAGGCAGCCGGGCTCCGAAGCCTCCATGTCGAACCACTGCACACAGAGCTACCCATCATGACTCGTGTTAAAAGCACTGAACTACATACTTTTGCAATTGAAAAACATGCTGCAATATAAAATCGAAAATAATATTTTAACTAATAATAAAGACATAGGTTTTATATATTTAAAATATATACTAAAAGTCATTCTCACGCCCCAAACTGCAGGGCGCCACCACCATTGGCTGAAGCTGCTTCCAGCCCATCCCGCAGCAGGGAAGCAGCAGGGCCCCGTGGCGCCTTCCTCACTTTCTTGGCCTTTTCACTCCCCAGCGCAGAGGAAAAATGACCCAGGGCCTGTTCTCAGACGTGTCCAGGGGCCAGACTACTGCCCAGGCCACATCGGTCTGCCTGTTGTTACCATGTCAACTTGGGCCTTTGTCCACGACACGGTGCCCGACTCCCATTACTCACTCTGTCCTTTCCTGTCCAGCTGTGCCAATAAAACGATTTATCAGCAGGAGTTCAGGACGGGTTGCCAGGTTCTGGACAGGGGAAGGAGGCATGGGAACTGTTTTATGAAATAAAGGTCTTGGCTGCCAAAGGACACACTTTACAGTCTCAAATGCCTCTCCCATGGGCTCTGGATAATCCATTCATTCACTCATTCACTCATTCATTCATTCAGCACGTATTTACTGAGACCCTAGAGCTGAGCTAGGCCTATGGGATACGCCGGTGAACAAAAGAGGTGAGGCTTCTGTCCTCCCAGAGTTCACAGACTGGCAGGGGGGTGGGGTGGGGGGACACAGAACAAGTTTCAGGTGCATCATTACCTCTCCTTGCCTTGTTGTTTTGGAATTCTTCATGCTTAAGTGGATTCCCCAGGCACACAGAATAAATTTGATTTTCTCCTGTTAATCTACCTTATGTCACTTTAATTGCCAGCCAAAAGAACTAAGAGGGGAAACCTGATCTCCCCAACAGCTGTGGATGTGAAGGCAGAACAGAAGTCAACTCCCCCAGCCTGGGGGGCAAAGCACGCCAGGTAAAGGATGTCACACAGGCAAAGGTCTTGCGGTCAGAGGGAGCGTGGTGTTTGTAAGGACACAGGAAGCACAGTGGGGTGGGGAAGGAAACAGAGGGGAGGAGGCGAGCAAGGATCAGATGATACAGGATCTCACAGGCCATTGTGAAGTTGGTTTTTATCCAAAGGGGCTTGAGAAAGTCACTGGAGGGCTGTAGAGGGAGGCATGTCAGGATGCTCCCTGCATTCTGGGACAACCACCAAGGAACACAGATTAGGAGGGAACCTGCATGGAATGAGAGAAGCCACTTAGGAACCCAGAGCAGCACTTTTCAGACTCTCTGCAGAGACGAACCATTTTCTCCCCAATCCATCGCCAAATGATGCTTTTGTAAAATACAACACAAATTCACTTGGATGTCACAGCAATGTCAAATTGCTATAAAAGTTCGTAAACACTTACTCCCAGTTTCTTTACTTACTGTGGACCAGTAATGGTTTGCTGACTGTCACTAGTCTGTAGATGACAGTTTGAGCAGCACTGGGATAGCACAAATGATGGTCCCAAGCCAGACTCGAGTGTCCAAGGAGGAGACAATTTTACCTTCTAGCCTGATGTAGGTAACATTCTGAGCCCTTCCAGGTAAGCTTGCAGGTGGCCAGTCACATACACGGAGGAGTGCTGATTCTCCTCCGTCTCCCACCTGGCCCTCCCCCACCGCCATGCTCCCGGGATCTCACGCACACACCAGCCTGGATGGTCTTGGTAGGGAAGCGCTGCTCTGTTTAGTCTTTATCTGCCTCTGCCCAGTGCCAGTTCCTGCCCTGGATGTCCTCATCCCTTCTGGTCCTGGAGCTCATCCTCTGTCCTGCACTGACCTCCGCCGAGATGGCGCTGCATCCTCTTTCAGTCCTCACCTGTTTAACTCATCAATACATCCTCTGTTGCACAAGTCCCTGCATCCTGGGACGAGCCTTTCCTCTGGCCCTCCCTGCTCACAACCAGCTCCCTTCCCAACCCCTCCGGGCCACACACAACCCCCGTGCTTGGGGCAGCTTTCCCTCTGCCCAAGACGCCTCACAGCCATCCCTGATCTCTAGCCTTCTTGCCACTGAGGAGAGCAAGGCTGTTGGTTATCAGAGTATCACAGGAGCCAAAAATACACAGGCTCCCCTTGACCCTTGGCTCTCTGTCCTCTAAGTGGTGCCCCCAAGAGTCAACTCAAGGAAGTGAAGCAAACACATCTGCGTAAAATTCTCTCCCGGCGGGTGGGTAGAGCTCAGTGGTAGAACACATGCTTAGCAGGCATGAGGTCCTGGGTTCAATCCCCAGCACCTCCATTATAATTAATTGATTAATCAATTAATTAATTAATTAATTCTGTCTCTTTTTCTTTCTCTCAATCTTTTTCTCTCCTTCCCTCCTTTCCCTCCTCCTCTCTCTGTCTCTCTCTCCATGTCTGTCTGTCTCCTTCCCTCTCTCTCATCTCTCTTTTCTCTTTCCTCCTCCTCCTCTTCCTTCTCTCTCTCTCCCCACCTCCCTCCCTCCCCGCACCTCTCCCTCTCATTCCCTCCCTCCTCCTCCCCTTCAATCCCACCTCCCACCTGGCCTCTGGTCAGAGGTGGGAGGAGGAGACCTGGGTCTGGCTGATGTTGATTTCCCGAATCTTTCTGTCTCAAAACTGGATCAATATTTTGAATTCCAGGTGATAAATCACCACTCTTACTCTCAGCTCCTGTTCTGCCTGGTGGACATGATTAGACATGAGCACTGCTCACCAATATTTCCAGTTCCTCTTCTTCCACCTGCTCCTCTGCTCCTTTCAATTAGACATGGTCATATGACTTGCTGTGGCCAGTAAAATGTGAGCAGGAGTGACACACGTCACTTCTGGGTGGAAGCATCTCAGAGCTGCTGGACAATTCTCTCTCTGTCTCTCTCTCCTCCTGCAGCAATCATGGAAGCAGGTTCCACTGATATGGAAGATTCGTAGGATCAAAGCAGCCCAGAATGCTGGACTAGTCACAGAGGACAGCTGTGTGTATCACCCCGGAGTATCACCAAGACTGCAGCAGGCTTTGCGTAAGTGCAAAACTGTATTTTAAACCCACCAGTTATCTGTTACAGCAGCACAGCACAGCCTGTCCTGACTAACAGACCACGTTTCTGGCCCAAACAGCAGGTGGTGAAAGTGAAAAGAACACTCGGTAGCTAATAGCTCAGCGGGTCATCGTCCAGGGGAGGCTGTGGCATTCTCCAAGCTACAAATAATGGTGGCCTCGCTTGCAGAGGTGGTGGCAGCAAAGATGACAGGAGGGGACAGATGGGACACAAGGTGAAAAGAGACAAGTCTTGGTGATGGATCAGACGGGGAGGATGAGGAGGAGAGGGATATGTCAGGCTGTGCCCTGGTTCCCTGGCTTCAGGAATCGGGGGGAATGTCAGAGCCATTAGATGAGATACTGAGCAGCAAAGAACAGGCTGACCGCACGGCCCTGCCCCAGGAGCTCTGAACATGGCCGGTTACAGCAGTTGGAATAAACAGCCTTCCTTTCAGGTGCTCTCCCGACTCCAGGCTGCAGGCTAGGGGCTGAGCTTTTTCCATTATGTGGCAGGCGCTCCGTGGAACAGCCAGCAGGACTCGGCTGTAATCGCTCCCATTTATAATCATCAGGGAAATACCAAACTACAAGGAGGAAAGCTGCACTGCAGAAACCACTGGTATTTGAGCACCTGACAGAGCTGCCAGTGCTGAGGGTTTGATGGATGGAGGACGCTAAGAGGAGTGTCTCGTTTAATTGTTCATTGTATCAACTAATTACCTGGCGTTCATCCATCAGCACAGGATGGTGAAAGGGAGAAAGTCCTGAACTTGAGGTTCTGAGGCCTGGGTCTCGGTTCCAAATCTGCCACTCGTGACCCTAGGCAGGCATTTCCCCTCTCTGGGTTTCCTTAGCCCTACAGTGTAGAAGTCCTTCAGCAGGGTCCTGTGCACTCCTTGGAGATCCATGAACGGGATCCACGAACAGTATTTGAATGTGCTGATATTTATATTTGGGAGAAGAGGGTCTGTGCCTTTCATCAGATCCCCAAAGAATTCCATGACTTGAAACTGCTGAAAGTAGAGACGGACAAACCGGAGGGTTGTGGAGAATGAGGCAGGAGCCAGTCATGAAGGACCTGGGAAGCGGGAGCCTGGTATCACCCAAAAGAATACAGGAATCCTTTCAGATTCTCTTTTCCAACCGTGCCCAGTCCAGCCAAGACAACAAATACCAGAACACTCAGGGGCAGGGCTGGGAGGGAATACCTGCTCATTTGTGTGTTTATTCACCCAACAGGCATCTGTTGGACTCCTACCGTGAGCTGGGATCTGATACTAGAGGCTGTGATACCGTGATAAAGAAACAGTGAGACAAACGGGCAGAGGAGTGTGTGTGTGTGTCCATGTGCATCTGTGTGTGGCTGTGTGTGTGTGTCCGTGTATGTGGCGCTTGGAGCAGCTGTGGGCTGGGACCTCACCGCAGGCTCTTCTCCACCAGACCCTGAGTCTGAGAATCTCCAGGGAACCGTGTGCAACATGGTGAGAAAGAGTTGGCGCTAAAGCTGCAGGGCACATGAGGAGGATGCCAGGGAGTGATGGTCTGGGAATCAAAAAGTTGCGTTCCCAAGACACAAACCTGGCTTAGCAGGGACTGGCTGTCCCAGGCCCTCCTCTGGTCTCCTGCCTCCACCACTGTTGACAGCCAGCCCCGCATTGCCAAGACCTGAAACCTGGCTGGACGTAGAATCCCTAGATTTCTCCACTCATTGCTAGCAAACCTCCATTATCACCCAAAATTTGAGTTGCAAAAACTCAGAGTTCTTGGTACATCTATTAACTGCAAACTGAAAAGGCTTTCAGTATTAGGTGCCTTTCTGCAGGAGGAAGCTGTGGGACACTGGCCTCTATCTGAAAGCTGTGAGGCTGAGCAGCCCAGCACAGGGAGGTGGAGAAGGAGCGGTCAGGAGCAAGGGCTTCGGAGTCAGTGTGGACAGGTTTGAACCAGTGACCAGTGTGTGCCTCAGTCTCCTCCTCTGTCAAATGGGAACAACAACAGCACGGATCTCCTTGGGTTGTGTGAGAATTCAACGAGTTAAAATGCAACAGGGCTTGCAGATGTGACCAGCACATAGTAAGTACTAAATAAATATCGCTTGTTATTACGGTTATTATTATCGTTATTATTATTTATGGTTTCCTCACAGTCCTTTGAAATTTGTACATTGCTGGAAGAGAGAGAGAGAAAAGAAGGCAAGAGAGTAAGATGTTACATGTCTACCCATTAATGATGCCAGGCAAGAGAAGGGAGAATCAATTTTTATGACACATTAATATAAATATTTTATCATATGAGAATTAGCTTGGGCTGTAATATATCTTTTTCTCAACTGTAAGGCATTTTTTTTTTCTCTTCTAAGTTAATTATGTCATGTTTCACTTAGAAGGAAAGAAGGAAGGACGAGGGGAGGGGAGGGAAGGAGCTCAGCAGAAGCCTGTCCCCCATGTAGTGACTGATAGAGCCCACATTGCCTGCGTCGTGTTTTACAGGCTCCTGAGTGTCTGCAGTTTACGAGCCCCTCTAGCTGCTCAAAAACAGTCCCTGAAGCAGGTGTTCTCAGCTCCATTTTACAGATGGGGAGGGGCTGAGGCCAGAGAGGTTAAGTGACTTGTCCAGGATCACGCGTCCAAGCCCCAGCTCCTCTGATCCCCTGCCTGAGAGCACTGGGTCCTCCTCCCATTGCCTCTCAAAATTCTCCACTTACTCGTTCAACCAGCAGTACGCAGAGTCCATGCCCGGCCTCCTGATCAATGCTGCAGGTACAGAAAGGAATACACTACTGCAGTCTCACTGAGGCAGGACAGTCCCGTCACAGGAGGTATTTCAAAGGGCTTTCTCCTAGAGTGATCTTCTGAGACAAGAAAGCCCAGGCCCCAGGGCCACAGGGTCATACAGTCGCTGCAGTCAAATCCTGATTCCTCTACATCCTGCTGTGTGATCTTGGGCACCCAAACAACCTCTCTGAGAGCCCCTTTCCTCAAATGTCAGATGACAATGATGATGATGATGATGACAATGCCTACTTCGCAGGGCTGCTGTGAGTCTTACATAAAACATTTCCTGCAGAAACTCTAAGCCTGTTATGGGAGAGGCTCCTTCTGAAAGGCAAACTTCATAGATTTCCTCCCTGATGAGTCTGAACATCTCAAAAGAAGATTTAGTCAATTGGCAAAGGGTTGAGGGTTGAGTTAGTGGAAAGTACACAGATAACAAAGCCAAGGGGAAAACAAGGCAATTATTAACTTCAGGGAGAACAAAAGATGTTGCAGGAGGGGAAAGTAATCTGAGCTGACTGCAGCATCAGCAGCACGCACCATTTACAGTTAGGGTAATAGAAACACTGAATATTGATCCAACAGAAATGACAGCGGATCTGCAGGGGAGGGGGCCCCGTGTGCAGGCAGGCACAGCTCAGGGTGAGAAAGGAGAGCTAACTCCTTGCCTTCCACAGTGAGAAGCCAAGGGATAAAGCCTAGAATGGAGTCATCAAGAAGTCACAATACAAGCAGGCATCTATTTAGAGATGCATAAGTAAATAAAATAATCCGTTCAAAGGGCAAAAGTGGTTGCTTCCAGGGAAGGGGAGGGAAGAAAGGGGCCAAGAGGCTGTTGTTTTACACAACATGCTTTGCAGAACTACCTGAATCTAAACAAAGATTTCGCAACCTCAGCACCACTGACATTTGGGACGAGTTGATGCTTTGTGTTGGGAGATGTTCTGTACATTGCAGGATGTTTGGCAGCATCCCTGGCCCCCACCCATCAGAGACCACTGGTAAATAACACCCCCACTCCTAGGGTGACAACCAAAAATGTCTCCAGACATTTCCAAATGTCCCCTGGAGGCAAAACACACACACACACACACACACACACACACAAATACACACACACACACACACAAATACACACAAGTTGAGAACCACTGATCTAAATTAAGTACATGTACAACTTTAATATTTAAATTTTTTTATAAACTGTGTTTAGTGCAGTGACAGGTGCATGGTTAGTGCTTAATAAATGGTAGCAAGGATTGTTATTTCCTTGACCTTGCTGGGGCGGCCTTCTCAATCCACTGACAGGCATTTCCTGCATCGCCACAGACACGCCATGCCCCAGTGAGCTCCTAATCCTTCATCATGGAAGACAATACCACGGCTACTAATCATATTAGTATTGAAAACAATAACAGCACAGCATCTCTGGGCCTGGCACACACAGAAGGGCGAGTGCATTAATTCACATCTAGCAATACCCTGTTGCCAGGCTTGTACACAGTCAGTGTTAATTTCATCTTCATAACAAGTGGATGGGCGGGTGGGGATTGTTCTTCTCAGGATACAGTGAAGAAACTGAGGATCAGAGAAGCTAGGCAACATGCCTAAGGTCACACAGCTAGTAGTAAGTGGAAAAGCTCTAGCTTCAAATTTGATTCTCTCCAACTCCAAAGCAAGTCAGCCTCTACCACACCTAGGATCACACCTTACTATGCTTGCTATCACCTGGGGAGCTTTTAAAAAATAATGATGCCCAGACCTGACCCCAGACCAATGGACCAAAATCTGTGGGTTTGGAGCCCAGGCATCTGCATCTTTAATACTTCCCCCAGATGACCATGATGCACAAGGAAAGATGATAAGAATTGCCCTAGATCAGTGCTTCTCAAACTGTAAGGTGCACATGAATCCCTAGGGGATCTTGTCAAAATGCAGACTCGGCAGATCTGGGGGAGGGCCTGTGACCCTGTGTTTCTAACAGGCTCCCGGTCATGCTCCTGTTGGTACACAGACACACTTCGAGCAACAATGCGTGAACCTGCTGCATGTCCTCTCTTGGTAACCCTGCCCACCAAATTTACTTCAGGAGTTTCCAAGGGAAGAGGTAAACTGAATTTCTTCTTCAGGGGATAACAATAACAGTCACAACACCATTTACTAAGTACGTACTATGTGCCGAACACTGTGCTAACTATGCTTTAAGAACATCAGCTCATCTCAACGTCTTAATAACCCTATGTGGTGGTGACTTCTACGATAATTCCGATTTTACCGGGGATGAAACAGAGACACAGAAAAATTAAATGACTTGTTCAAGAGCAATACAGTTAGCGAAGTAGCCAAAATTCATACCCCTGGTTATCCTGCCTACCCTCATTCAAGGCCATTCTCCACCTAGGCAGTGCCATCTTAGGCAAGTCACTCGACCTCTCTGAGCTTCATATTTCCCAACTGAAAAGTGAGCACAAAGGTCATCCCTAGATACTTCACATCAGGAAAATACATTCTGATATCAAATAAGACCTCATCCCTGAACGAGACATTCACTCTTCAAAGACGCAGCATGTTACAAATACTCATTTGGAGAGTTGGGGGGCCCTATTTTGTTTTTAATCTTGAGCGAGTGGGTGGAATTCTGGCTTCTGGGAACACAACTGTGTTAAAGGCTGGGAGGTAAGTAGCCATACCTGCAGAAGAAGATAAGGTTTTCATCATCCTCAATGACTGGAAGCTTATTTAGAAAGGGGTGGTTGGAGAGATGCTATCTCCCAACTGAAACTTCGGCCAGTGCATCTCTAGCAGCGCCTCAGCCTGAGCTGAGGGGCAAAGGCAGCAGGGTGACCAACCACAGTGCTTCCTGCTCTCCAAGGATGCTGAGAGACGCCGCCCGCCCACATGTGGTGGGGCTGAGCACCGGGTCACATGTGGGTGAGCAATCTAGCTTTTCAGGGAAATCAGATGC
This sequence comes from Camelus ferus, assembly GCF_009834535.1. Taxonomy (NCBI): domain Eukaryota; kingdom Metazoa; phylum Chordata; class Mammalia; order Artiodactyla; family Camelidae; genus Camelus; species Camelus ferus. Next base: position 6,747,864 of record NC_045727.1, read on the forward strand.
GTTGTAGGTTCAAACTCTTTCTCAGGGTGGAATTTCTATCCGAAATGACAGAGGCAAGAGATGGAGCCAAAAGGCCCAGTCCCAGAGCCTTCTGGTGTGTGAGCCTAGCAGGTCATTGTACCTCTTGGAGCTTCAACTTCCCCCTCAGTAAACAGGATGCCATCTGACCTGATCTGCCTCCCTCTTGAAGTTGTTTGAAGGTTTTCTAAACGGTTGTATGTATTCTGCACAGACCTTGGGGTATGAGGCAAGTCCAGATGGCATCTGAATCAACATTTTTATTCTAACAGTTATGTACCGATTTTATGTGCGTCAGGAAAATATGTGTATAGACAGTTACTGTATTACATTGCTGGTCTCTGTTATCTTCATCTGCTTCATTTTATTTCAAATCACGTATCACCACCCGACACTGTAAAAATGCATAGATTCATTCATTGTGTGTCCCCCGTGACTATGACATCAGAGGGTTTCTCTTTTGGCGCACTGATGTACTCCCAGTGCCCCAAATCTTGCCTGGTATAACGCAGGTGATCAATAATGAAGGAATACCAAATCATGAGTTCCCTTGATACCATTGCTTAGGACTGAGCAAAGTTATTTTTGTTTTCAATTTTGGTTTTTAAGTAAGCAGGTTTAAAGAACAGCCAAGGGGGCATGCAAAAGTCCAAAGTCAGGGGGCCACCAAGTAACAGATGTGGAGATGCTTAAACCACTGGATAACACTGCCAGGATGCTGGGGACTATTGGCAGCAGTGACAGCCTGGGGGCCAAAGAGTGACTCTGGGCGAGTGCCAGCCCCTGTAACCTGAATCCCTGCTTGTATCCTCAGTCTCCTGTGAGAACCAAATGCATTAACCAAGCGGAACTGTTCTATAAACCTTCAAGAGCTACTGACACGGCAGTGAAGTTCTGTTACTACATAAACACTCTGGGTGCCACCCAACCCGAACAGTGCAAGAATCTCATTCATTCCCATGGTAGGTGCTTCCCACGGGAGTCTGAGTGGCTCTGGAGTGGGGCCAGACTTGGGTTCAAGTCCCAGCACTGCCACTTGGCACTGGTATGATCTGAGCAGCCTCTGGACCTCATTTTCCACACTCAGCAAATGTCTTTTGCTCTGTGTCTATAAAATAGGGATAACACAGCTGCCCTATACAACAGCTGCTCCATAAATGGCAATACTAGGTCCTAGGTCCCTGTAACAATCTATTATCCCCACTGTACAGATGAGGAAACTGAGGCCCAGGGAGGTGGGATGATTATAATCATATAGCTAATAAGAGATGAAGCCTTCCTTGCCTCAAACTCAGGCAGTCAGACAACCAAGCTCCAAGGTTGTTCACACCAAGCTACACCGCCTCCCCTTTAAAAAGGATGTGGGAACCTACGGCAGCTGTCTTCATCCGTTCACCGAAAAACATTCACAAGCACCAACTGCATGCCGGGCACTGGGCTAGTGACTGAGGAATGCAGCTGTCAGTGAGTGGGACAAGTTCCCTGCTCTCATGGGGAGACAAGAGTACCATAGGGTGGTGAATGCTACAAAATACAAACAGGTCAGGTTTGTTGATGGTCAGGGAAGACCTCTCTGAAGATGAGACATGAGTGACCAGAAGGGATCAATCTTAAGGGAAGGTTTCAGGAAGGGAATTCCAGAAAGAGAGAGCAGTCAGTACCAAGGCCACAGCCTTGGCATATTCATGGGACAGAAAGAAGGCCAGGGTGGCTGAAGCACAGTGAGAGGGAGAGAGGTTTAAGAAGAACCAGGAATGGCAGGCAGAGGGCAGAACATGTAAGGTTTTTATAGGCCTGAGGAAAGAGTTGGGGTTTCTTCTAAGTGTAATAGGGAGCCTTTGGAAGCTTAAGCAATTGAGTCACATGCCCTATTTAAGATCATTCTGACAGCTATGTAGAGACTAGATTAAAGGGGGGAAGCATAGAAGCTAGAACATTAATGAAGAGACTGTTACAATTGTTGGTAAAGAAATGATGGTAGAAACAAAGGCTTATGTCCGCCAAAAGCCATATAGGAAATGTCCATAGCAGCATTATTGATAATAGCCGCAAACTGAAAACAAGCCAGAAGCCCACCAACAGTAGAATGTATAAACAAATCATAGGACATTCGCCTGGTGGAATACTACACAGCACTGAAAAGGGGGAAACTACTGGAACACAGAAGAATCTCTCAAACATAATGTTAAGAACCCAGATGCAAAGCAGTACATGCTGTTTAATTCTACTTATAGGAAGTCAAAACAGGCATAAGTAATCTGTGGTGAGGGTTGGGGAGTGGTTACCCTTGGGGTGATATTGAGTGGGAGGGAACATGAGAGAGCCAGCTGCAGTCCAAGTAAGGCTATCTTGATCTATGCGGTGGTTATACGAGTGTGTTGGTCTGTAAAATTCACTGAGCTGTGCACTTAAGATCTAAAAGAAGAGAAATGTTTAGAAAGGGAAAAACAATGATAGGGTGGGTCAGGCTGGCAGCAGGGAATGAACTCAACAGGTCTGGTCCCTCCCTTAGCATTCTGGAAGTGAAACCGGCCTCCTGGGGCTGTGTCCCATGACCTGTGAGCAGCACTCTCTCCCACAGCTGAGGCTGTCACCCACACTAGGGATGACTGCATGGAGCCCACAGCTGCAAGAGACAGGATTCCCCAAGAGTATTGGAAACCTCCAGCAAGAGGTCCCAAATGGTGAGCTCTGGCTCCCCACCCTGCCAGCAGAACTGAGAGAGGTGGGGCTGTGGTGGGAGAAACTCTGACTCCATGGCCTGGGCACATACCCAGACGAAACTCTAATTTGAAAAGACACATGCACCCCAGTGTTCATAGCAGCACTGTTTACAATAGCCAGGACATGGAAGCAACCTAAATGTCCACTGACAGATGATTGGATAAAGAAGTTGTGGTATATTTATACAATGGAATACTACTCAACCTTAAAAAATGCCATTTGCAGCAACATGGATGGACCTAGAGATTATCATACTAAGTAAAGTAAGTCAGACAGAGAAAGACAAATATCATTTATCACTTACATGTGGAATCTGAAAAAAAAAGACACAAATAAACTTATTTACAAAACAGAAACAGACTCACAGACATAGAAAACAAAGTAATGGTTACATGGGGGGAAGGGGGTGGGAAAGGATAAATTGGGAATTCAGGATTTGCAAATACTAACTACCATATATAAAATAGATAAACAACAAGGTCCTGCTGTAGAGCATGTGAAACTATATTTAATACCTTGTAATGGCCTATAATGAAAAAGAACATGAAAAGGAATATATATATATATATACACACACATACCGATATATAAAACTAAAGCACTATGTTATACACCAGAAACTAACACAACATTGTAAATCAACTATACTTCAATCAAAAAATAAAATAAAATAAATCTGTTTTCCCCCTTAAAGAAAAGAAGCCTGACTCCAAGCCAAGGAGCAGCTGCTGACAGCCCTGGCTGGTTTAAACAACTTTTGATCTGCCAACCAAAGGGCTGTATCAGAACTGGAGAAAGCAGAGCAGCCACAGATTCGACCCCTTCTGCCGATTTTCAGACGGAGCAGGCTGCCCTGTGTTCCCTATCACATCAAAACGACTGCAGGTTGGGACCCTGCTGCTCTGGGAAGCCTCCTTCTAAAAAGGTCCCCATGGACCAGTGGAAGCTGGGCTGGGAGGTGCTTTGCATCCTCGCACTTTAAGATGTATGTCTTTAATGTCTCTTTTAAATTTTTAGAAAAAAATTTTAAAGCATCAAGAAGAAAAAAATAAATTATCTATACACATATATACACATGTATATATACAATAATACACACACACAAATGGGGTCCCTTCTCAGCTGCCTTTTCTCACTTAATAACAGATGTTGACCATCTTCCAGTGTTATTTGAGAGTCTTCAAGTGCACCTGTTTCATCAGCTCCATAATAAAGTAATATTCAGTGAAGCTGGAATTCACCTGCTACATACTGTTCTAAGCACTTCTCATGTCTTCGTGCCTTTAACCCTCAGTTAAGCCTTATGAGGTAAGTTCTATAATCATCATCCCCATTTTACACACAAGGAAACTGAGGCTCTGCAGAGGTCTGCCCAAGGACAGACACAGGACTGTCCTAAACACAGGTCTGCCCTTGACCAACGTGTGACAACCTCGGTGTCCCACCCAATGACAGTGCTTTAGGGTCTTGAGTCAAGAGGCCCTGCATCATAGATCCAGACCGAGTCTCCCTTCTCCAGTCTGTTGTATGACTGCGCTGAGTAAGTCCTTGTGAACAGATAAGTGGGAGTTGGCAGGACTATTTCCTGAGGATAAATGCCTGGTGGTGGGATGCCTGGGAGGAAAGGTGAGCCCCCTGACAAATGACTGGCACTCCAGAAAGGTTGTGTCGTTTCCTCTCCCACCTGCGGTGTGGGAACTGCCTTCACAACCCCTCCTACTTTTCAACATCTCAGCCAAAAGGGACTCTCCATCCTCCTTCTCTCTTTTCTCTCCTTGAAAACACGCATTTTTGGGAGCCAGTGACCAGATCCCAGAAGATGGAGACCACAACTTACTCCTCTTTCTGACCCTCCAAGCTCCAGGGGGTGGGGGAAGGCATCTGCACTGCACTTTACTTAAAGTAAAGACCAGATTCTCAGCTCCCAGCCTTTGCACATGCTGTTTCCTCTGCCTGGGTCTCTCTTACTCCACCCTCACTGCTACTGATCCTCACAGCTTCACCTCTGACATCTTCACCGCCACTGCCACCACCTCCAGGGAGCCTTTCTTGCTCCCCAGCACCTCCACAACCCCATCTTTAATCGCAATGACATAACATGGACCACATCAAGTTACACAAAATCTCATCAAATTGAAGCCATCTTCATTATTGCTGACCCTAAGATACATTCTGACCAAATGCTTTCTTTTTTTCCAACAGCTTTGATAAGATATAATTCATATACTGTACAGTTCACCAGTGGAACATGTACAATTCAGTGGGTTTTAGTGCATTCACAGATATGTGGGACCATCACTGAAGTCAATTTTAGAACATTTTTCATCACCCCAAAAAGAAACCCTGTACCCATTAGCTATCACCTCCCTATCCCCTGATCCCCCACCCTTCCTTAATCACAGGCAACCACTATCCTGTTTTCTGTCTCTATAGATTTCCCTATTCTGAATTTTCATATGAATGGAGTCATGTAATACGTGGACTGACGTGTCCGGCCTCTTTCACCTAGCATAACATTTTCAACGTTCCTCCACATTGTAGCAGGTATTCGTGCTTCATTCTTTTTTATGGCAGAGTAATATTTCATTGTTAACGCTAGACCACAGTTTCTTAATCCATTCATCACCTGATGAATGGATGTTTCTATTTCCCCTTCTGTCTACTGTGAATAATGCTGCTGTAAACATTTGTGTACATGTTTTTCTGTGGACATGTGCTTTCATTTCTCTTGGGTATATGCATAAGAATCACAATGCTTTCTTATCACTTTATTTCTACTTATTTTAAAAGTGCTTTTAGTTATTTAGACATCAATTTTTTTAATCACATATCACTCTGGAATATACTTTAAAAAACAGAAGCAAAATATATCAGCTAAGATATTCCAAAAATTCAATACAAAGTCCAGGTCTTCTAAAACATTTTTAAAATCATTGTTGCCAGAGTCTGAGTTTTCCTGTAAGATATTGGCCTCTGAGCCATGAAGAGTATTAGCAATACGAGAATTCTTAAAAGTGAGTTCCAATGTCATCTCTAGGCCAGGCTAATCTCATCCCAACTGCTGCTGGTGACAGGTGATCTTACATCCGTGATTGTAAGACGCATCCTAATCTCAAGCAAGTTAATACACAGGAGAATGTGCATCTTAGAATTTATGAAATACAGTCATTTCCTGTCTGCCTCCCTGTATCCCACACAAAAGATCCCAGGTGTCTTAAGGACAGGAACCAATCGTATCCACCTAACTACTCATTCAGTCAACAGAAACCTACGAAGCACCAGCCCACACATGATTTATTCTTAATGAAAATACCTCAAATGAATGAATGAGTGCTGAGCTACGTTAGAAAACTGAACTCACTCACCTCCTACCTGGGGGACCGCCCTCCATTTGTGTCATTTCTCTGAGCTGTTTCCCCATCTGTGACATGAGGGTAGTGACAAGAATTAAAATGAGCTCATGTGAGCAGTGCACCTGGGAGAGTTCCTGGCACCTAGCAGGATACTTTAAAATATTTGTGGAATAAAAGCATGAATAAGTGAAGAAAAAAATAATGACTATTGCAGCTAAAATTTATCATATACTTTTCTGCGTGCCAGACACTGTTCCATGCACTTTCCACGCGTGAACTCCTTTTTCTGACCCTTCGTTGAATTTTCACAACAACCCCACAAGGTGGATACTAATACCGTCTCCAGTTGACAGATGAGGAAATGGAGGCAGGAGAGGCTGAATGAATGAATAAAGGAATACAGGAATGAATGAATGTTAACCCACATTCAAATCCCAGGCATCTGGGTAAACTGGTCAGCCACTTCACCTTTCTGAGCCTCACGTCCCTGTTTGTAAAATGGGGAAGCAAATCACCTGGAGCTCACAGACAGGTGCCGAAGAGGAAGTGAGTCTGCATGCATTAAGGAAGCAACTGGCTCAGGTGCAAAGGGGCAAAATGAAGGCTGACCCATCTGATAGGAAAATCCCTTCATTGCTTGGCCAGGTGAACTTGCGCATCACGTAACGTCTCTGAACCTCATTTCCTCATCTGTAAGACGGGGCTACATCCCCATGGTGGCCGTGAAGGAGCGTGCAGTCATGCTTGCAAAGCCCCTAGCTCGGCCAGTGACTACTTAGAGACAGTCTCCAATATCGGGCGGCCTCACCTGGCCTGGCCTGCTTTCCAGGACAGCTAATACTCCCTCTCAAGGCAAATCTAACACGTGCCTGCAGCGCCAACCTTTCAAGCTGTCAGACAGGCGGGGCAGAACCCAGGGGGTGCACTCTGCTTCCCCCAGATGAATAAATCATTACAGGAGAGTGCTATGCATCCCACCAGCATCCATAAGGACCTGAATTATATATAAAAAGGCAGCAAAAGCAATTTATCCCAGGCACGTGCAAGTCGTAAAACGGGAGTTCTCGGGCACCTGAGACAATTTTCAGATATTGCAGTTTTTATCAAAGCAAAAAGGCCCTCCAAAGGAGCACCCTGCCCCACGGGTGCGCGGTGCCTTAATCGGGTTTATTCATTATCGGTGGAGAGAAACAGAACTCTCCCTCCCAGTTCCGCCACCTCCCCCACCCGCCACCCCAGTGTGGCCGCTTCTCGGCTCAGGAGCTCTGGAGTAGGAGGGTGAGCTGCCAAGAGCAACCACAGTCCTGGCGGGAACCATATGCTGGGAGGCTGGGGGCGGGGCCAGGTGTGCTCCAAATCCCTGGAGGGACAGAGGAGAAGGAGGAAGGAATTGCAAGAAGATAGCAAGAGCTCTAAGCCAGAGCTCCAGAGACCCACCTTTGCCACTGAGCACAGGTGGGGAGACAGGGGCATTGGAAGGCTGAGTAACTAACTGCTTGTTCAAGGTCACATGGAGAGTGAGGAAGGAGCTGGAATGATACCCATTAGGCTCCTCAGACATTTACTCAGGGCCTCCGATGTGCCACATAAGGGATACACAGTAGAGATGCCCCTGCACAGGTGCCTTCTGGCTGCCCCTCCATCGCACTTCCAACAGTCACCCTCCATCCCTGGGCTTCAGCCCCCTGGGCTGCGCCACGGCTGATGCTCAGATGTGCCAAGTGTGCACCTATCTCGGGACTTCCATACTTGCTGTTCTTTCTGCCTGGAACGCTGTTCCTCCAGATCTTGGCATAACTGACTCCCTCCCCTCGTGATTTCTGCTCAGATGTCATCCTCTCAGGAGGGACTTCCCTGACCACCTTATCCGAACTAGCAAGCCCCTCCTGTGCCCTGAGGCGCCATCACCGTGTCACATGTTGGATTGTCCTGGAGTAAACACAGTGACAGAGTGTGGGGTGTAGAGAAGAAAGCAGGTTTGAGGAAAGAGGGGGGAGATAAACTGTGACAGTTTCCACAAAGCTTCATCCACACAGGCAAAGAGCTTGTGGGCAAGTACTGTCCCCCAAAACGTCCCAAGTCAGCCTGAAATGGGGGCCGCTGGACCTCCTCCCCTCGTAGTCACTGAATGCAGGCGGCCCTGGAAAAGGGCTGAGCTTGGGCAAGCTGGCTCTGCAGCTCAGGCTGACTGAAGGGGCCAACAGGTATGGGCTGTCTGCTGACCACCCTCCCAGACCCCACCGGCAAGTCCTTCCTTGACGGGGCAGGGGGGTGGCGTCTGCATGCCTACAGCACTCCTAATCTGGCTTTAAATTTCTCCCCAGCACTTACCAGCCAACACTGTACATGTCTATGTATTTATTTATTTATTATCCTTCCACACAACTCGACTGCTGTTTTTCTAATACATAAGCAATGGTGTCTTGTTCTCGCTGCCTAGACCCGTGCTCGCCATAGAGCAGATACCCAATAAAAATGTGCCCAATGAATGAGTGCCTTCCACTGCTCCCAGTTTAATAGGGAAGACTGGCCAGTGAACAATTACATTTCAGCACGGTAGGTGCTGTCAAAGGGGACAGCCCAAGGGCATTGGGTGGCCTCCAACTCAGCCTGGGGTCGGGAGTGTCCAGGGAAGGCTGTCTGACTCCAAGTCCACTGCTATTTCCACTTCACCAGGATGGGACAAGCAGGGTGGAAGCAGCCTTCATTGTACTCGGGGCTCCTGCTTTTATATATTGCATATATATATATATATATATATATATATATATATATATATATATGTCCAACCAGGCTATAACTTCTCTGAGCCCAGGGGGCATGTCTTACATTTCTTTTTGTTATCCCCCTCAATGCGAGTGTGGTGTTTTGTGTACCACTGACACTCACTGAATAACAACTGAATATATGAACAGGTCCTTTAAGGATGAAGACAGTATGGCTCTGGGTGAGCAGGTTTCCTGACCTCCAGTTGGGACACAAAGTCTGTAAAAATAAAAGTAGCTATTGTTTACTGAGCACCAGCTCCAGCCAGACACATCTGTGCCATGCACTTCGCACTCATCACACTATCAAATCTCATGGCAGCCTTGCAAGCTAGAGGTCTGAATATTGTCTCCATTTTACTGATGAGGAAACTGAGGCTCAGAGAAGGGAAAACATTTTCCCAAGGCCACACAGTTAATAGATGGTAGAGCCGCCAGACAAGCCTGAGCTAATGTTCTTAACCATTACACGGACCCTTCAAGATTAATGAGAGTTTTAAATCAGGACAGAGTTGTAAAATCTGCATTGTGAGGTCGAACACCTCCACAAGCCTGAAGTCATTAGGGTCTCTGTGTATTCAGGAGGTCAGGGAGCATAGCAAATGCCACTCAGCCCTCTTCATTCTCATATCCGTAGTAATTCCAGATATCTTCTCTCACCCACTGATTGTATCTCCACCAGAAGAAAGAACCAGAAGCTATCTCCCAAAGAGATTTATGTGACAGCATAAAGGTTGGGTGACTGTACCCAGATCATTACAAACATGGAAACCTGGCGTTCTCAACACACTAAGAGTGGGATTAGACTCACATTAGCACCACTTTGAGACTGATGTGTAAACCAGATGACAATTTGTTCATTTGCAGAGAGAAATGACTATAGTAGGGATTGCTTCAGAAAGTCTACACAACCAGTACCTTCTCTCCTGATACGAAGACCAGCCTGGGGAAATAATTATTAATCTGGTTTCTTAATGAATAAACCTGGGACAAGGAGAGATGGATGTATGCATTTAATGCTTAGTGGCAGCAAACTGAAATGGCTGGGCGTAAGCATCTCATGGAAAAGATAGTTCAGATGGAATCACAAATATTACAAGTCAATTGGCAGCAATATCTATATTCACCTTATGGCAGAGACTTTGGTTGTTGCCAAAGGTCGTTGTCAACCCAGTTTCGTGGTTGCTTCACACTACAGAGACTAGATAAACATACATTCACTTTCCTTGGAACTAACGATGGTCATATCTGGCCAATGAGACATAATGGCAAGTCATCTGAGGGGCTTCTGGGAAGATAATTGCCTTCCTAGCGAGAAGTACAGAGGTGAGAGGAAAGTTCACTAGTACTACCTCTTTCCCCTTCATTTTGCTTAAATATGCATGTGATACCTGGAGCTGACGCAGCCATCTTGTAACCATAAGGAGGACGAAAAGCCAATGTGCTGAGATTTAGGAAATGTAACGGAAGAGCACAGATCACTGATGATATTGCTGATGTGCTGCATCAAACCTCAAACTTCCTACATCCAAACTTCCCATTAGAGAAGATCATTAAACGTCTTTGTTCCTTAAGCCATTCTTGTTACCTGTTGCACTATTACAAATCACTCCAAAATTAAGCAGCTTTTAACAACCATTATTATCTCTCATGAGTCTATGAGTTGACTGGACTCCGCAGGGCAGTTGTTCTGCTCCATGTGGTGTTGACTGGAGTTGCAATCATCTGGAAGCTCAACTGGGTCAAATGCCCAGCAGCGTTCACTCACGTGACTGGCAGCTGGCTGAGAGCTCAGCCTTTCTCCATATGGCTTGCATTTCTCACAGCAGTGCAGCTGGGTCCCAAAACGGAGTCTCCCAAGTGTGCAAAAGTACAAGTTGCAGATCTTTTGCAGCCCAGCGTCAGAAATTACAGAGCATCACTTTCACTTCAATCTGTTTTTCAAAGGAAGTCACAGGGTGTGCCCAGATGCACTCCTCTTAATAGGAGAAGTGGCAAGGAAGTTCCAGCCACCTTTAACTGACCATAGTTTATCAATCTGCTTTTATACGACTTGTGGCTGAAAGCATTTCTCTAAATGCAGCCTTGCAGAGATCAAGACTCCCTGTCCACTAGGACAGGATGCAGCGACTGCACTGCCAAGGCTGGCATTTGCAACTCTGCCCTCTTGGCCGCCCTGGCAGATCATGATGGACAACAGTCTCTTTAAGTATGTGAATACATTCAATCACATGACAGACAAGTCTTGCAGGCCTAGGAGCCATCCTGTCTCTTTAAGGTGACTTTGCCTTGCTCCACTTTCAACTATAATATATTGACTTCGTGGTTTAACTCTCAGAAGGCAATCTTCACTCCCTGTGTTTTCCAAGTGCTTGAGAAAACATCACTGAAGCCCCCTAAACCTGCCAGCAATCTTCACCAGGATGATTATCCTTGCCCTGTCTGCATCAAAACCTTGCTGAAAGAATCAGATGGGACGATGGCTAGAAAGGTATCCTGGATTGGTTAAGAGGGAATATCAGTATCAAAATTAAATAAGCATGTTGTGTCAGTTACAACTCTTTTGGTAACACTGACATAAAACCCAATTCAGTCCAGCTTACACAAAAGGGAGAAAGGTTGGCTAGAAATCTGAGGGGCTCTTGCCAGTTTCAGGCATGGCAGGATCCAGCAACTCAAACACTGTCAGCAGGACCGACTTCCTTTTCACCTCTTGGTCCTGGTCTCCTCCAGGCTGCCTCATTTCTCAGTAGGGCGGGCTGCCAACAGCCTCTGGTGCACATCCTACTTAGTTTCTTCCTCCCTAACTCTTTAAACAAAACTTCTTCTCCTGACCGTTATTGGTACAAGTTGAGCAATATGTCCATCTCTTAACCAGTCTGTATGGCCAAGGGCATGTAATGGGAAGGGGAGAAACATGGTATGAATGGTACCTTGACAGGTACATCATGAGTGAGCAGATGTGCAGAGAGAAGCAGGGGAATGGAGTGCTCATGGCAAGAAGTAGGTGAGGAAGACGGTGCAGTTCCATGACAAAAGGAGGGAGGGCCTTCCCTCCCTGGCTTTTTTGTTTCCATCCTTGAGAAGAGAATCAATCTTGGTAGAAGGCATTTGAAGTGACTTGACACTGAGCCCAAATTTTCATAGCAAATTGTGGGGAAGAAAAAGGGTTTGAGTTGGACATTTATCTTGAAAAACGACACTAAAGCTTATCAACCTAACAAAATTTAGGTTACCATTTCAACAACACATGAATTCTTATGAAGAACGGAAAATGAATTAAGTAGTAAGGGGTTTTTTTGGTGTAATTTTTCTGACAGAAATCCTTCACTTCGGCTTTCGCTTTCATAGTGTGATAGCAAAGAGGTCATTTAAAAAAATATTCAAGGGCCTCACCAATTTTTCCTAAGGCCTTCTAGAATCTTTTGATATTTAAATCTTTCTCTTTTGAAGTGCTCACCGTGTCACTTTCCTTGTTATTTTTTTTCCTTCAACTGTTAACCACTTGGAGGATGATATTCAGAATGTTGAATAACTGGTATGATACAGGCACTGAATGGTCAGAACAGCTACCACCAGGGCCACCTGTGGGTTCCAGCTGAGCATCAGCCCTGATTGTTTCAGGACCACCAGACTCCCATGGGTTCTCTGTGATTTTTCTGTTCTTTAAGCATGTTTCATCCACTTCTTGGAATCCTGCACCTTTGGCAAAATTTTCAATCAAAGATTTGCAGTTTGATTGTATTGTATTGTTGATTACATTGGATATGCACCAGGGTCAGACAGTCAGTGGGAGACTGATTCTCTCTGACAGGACTCATTGGTTATAAGAAACAACCATCCACCCCAGGACATGCGATGGGTATTCAAAATTCAGGGGGTCCTTCAGAGAGACTGAGCCACAAGGAAGGTGACGTGGTAGAAAAGGATTCGTGCTAGTGTTAATCATTAAAGTGTTTAACAGCTGAAGTTGTATAATTACTGGAAAAGTTTGATGACAACTTTCACTTCTCTGCACAACCCCATCATTTCAAGGACAAATACTCAATAACAAAGACCCCCTGAATTTTGTTTGTGAACCAGCTTGCGTGGATTGCCCTTTCTCACCACCAACAGGTCTTGCCAAAAACAGTCAGGATTTACGCATACGGTTTCCACAGAAATATCAGAACCACTTGGAAAAAACACGATGACCGTGCATGCGTATGATATTTTCTGTATTTGTTTCCTAAGTAAAATGCTCAGCCTACGTGGTTCAAACTAGACATCCCATTTATAAAATTCAGGACAGACCCTTTGTACGACTGTATACACTTTAGCCCACTGATTCAGACAAGTGTGGGGTCTGCCAAACAGAATAAACACACAAGCGGGGAAGAAGCAGCCCTGAATTGGTGAATTTCTCCATCTTGCCTCTGCTGAGGCTTTGGAGGTCTGACCCTCGGACTTAGAGTCAGGGCTGGGGTGGTTAGAGGTCACTGGGTATCTTTCTGCCCCCAGTTTTGAGAAACAACATCAATTAGTTCATGTCCTGCAATACTAATTAACTCTAACCGGTCAAATCAGATCAGAAGTAGTTCTGAAAACAGACTTGTGAATTCTGCAGACTGTGAATTTCCCATAATTAACATATTAACATACATCCTTCACCTGCCTCAAGTCAGAATTGGTTCGCTCTTGGGAACAGAAAAGCAAGAGCATGTGAAGCTAGCAGTCACTGGCTCTCGAAAGAGTATCATGGTAAAAAGCTGTGGTTCTGCAGCCTGACAGGTGTGGACGTAAATCCTGGCTCTGCTACTTAGTCACTGCGTGACATTGGGTAGGTCCTCTCACTTGTGTGTGCCTCAGTTTTCTCACCTGTAAAATGAGGGAAATAACCGTATCTACCTCATGAGGTTGTTGCATTAAGTATAAAGAGCTTTCAAGACCTAATGCAAAATGAATGTCTGATAATTATCCTGGATCTGATACAGTGGGTGGACAATCTAGCTTTTTTCCCTACCGGGCCATTATTCTTCCTTGTAATAACCCCTTGGGTTTCCTTTAAGTAACCACCTCTTCTCTACTAATAGTGTAGTTCCAAAGGGACTAAATAAATTCACCCCAATTCCAGGGCTGAACCCATGAACTAGTTTGCTAGCACTGCACAGACTACTGGGTGGCTTAAACAACAAAAATTTTCTCACATTTCCAGAGGCAAGAAGTCTGAGAGCAAGGCGCTGGCAGCGTTAATTTCTTCTGATGCCTCTCTTTGTCTCCTTGGCTTGCAGACGGCCGTCTTCTCCCTCTGTCTTCACGTGGCCTTTCCCTCTGGGTGTGTCTGTGTCCTAATTTCCTCTTCTTATGAGGACACCAGTCATACTGGATGAGGGCCCACCTGTATGACTTCATGTTACCTTAACTGCCCCTTTAAAGACCCTATCTCCAAAATATAGTCATGTTATGAGATACTGAGGAGTTAGGACCTCAACATGAATCTGAGGGAGACAAAATTCAGCCTATAACAATGTGTGATGTAGACCTGGCCAAAATAGTTCCTTCCCCCTACTTAGAGTAATTGATTCAATCCAAGACTTTTTTGTTTAAACTTAAGTACAGAGAATTTCTTCATCTACAGGATTGTGTGTTGCAAAAATAATCATGTGGGATGGAACTGTTGGGGTCACCATCTGGAAAAGGCCAATACAGAAGAAAATATACAAGAGAGATAGAAAGAGAGAGACAGTATTAATGTCATCACCTGAGCCCCTAGATCCAGCTGAGCCTGAATCTTGCCTTGACAGTTCGTTCATATAATCCACTAAACATCCTCTTTTTTGTGGCCTGAGACAGTTTGAGCTGGGTTTCTGTCACTTCCAACCAAAGAAGTCTTGCCTAGCATAGACCATACTTAATTATCAGGGAGCTTGTAGACCCCAAAGAAATAGAAAGAAAAGGAGAAGACTGAAAGACAGGACTGGGAAGTGGAAGAAATACTTACAGAAAAAATTAGGTAGGAATCATGAGTTTTCATATTCTTTTCCACTGTAAGTTACTACAAGATCTTGAATATAGTTTCCTATGCTATACAGTGGGAACCTGTTGTTTATCGGATTTTGTGAGAATCCTCCCCTATTTCAAAGTGAGAGACACTCTGCCAGAGTTCAGTAGGTGTTCTGTGCGATTCAGTGGGTCTGTAGATGTAATTCTTCGTCTATTTGTGGGAGAGGGTGAGCAGTGAATCTCTCTACTCCGTCACCTTTGCCTGTTCCCCTCAGCTTCATTTTCTTATTCTGCCTTAAGCATCCTCCCTCCATGACCCCATCCTTAGGCCATCCTTAGGCCATCCTTAGTGACTTTAGGCTTAGTCACCCCCAAATTAATTATCCAGATTAATTATCATTTTTTTCTCCTATAGCTTCTTCAGTCCCCAACTCCGGGCCAAGTTAATTGCTCCTCCTCCATGTTCCCATAAACTGTTCCCCAAATCTCCATTTCAGCACGGTCTTCCTTGAACTTTACTTGTGAGTCTATCTCCCCGGCTGTGTGCTCCCCACATACAAAGTATGTCCTGGTTTCTAGTTCCTAGACACCTAGGAGTCTCTGAATTCCCAGCAAAGGGCTGCAGAATTCAATCAATGTCTTGGTCAGTGTCCATGACTTCCAGCCTCCCCATCTGTAAAAGAATCCTGAGTAGGATTCAGTCTCAAGACAGAAGGAGGGAATTCAATGATATTTTGAGCCTCCTTCTAGCTTTGTGACAATTTTAAGACCCCAAGCTCATAACAGGCAGAATAACAGAAAGCTATCTGAAAATTATGTTTGCTAAGAATCCAGAGAGCTACTTTCACTCATTTATTCATTTATCTCAATAAAGATTTACTGTGCATTCATTATTCTGTGCCAGGCATTGTGATAAA
Organism: Camelus ferus; assembly: GCF_009834535.1. Classification (NCBI taxonomy): domain Eukaryota; kingdom Metazoa; phylum Chordata; class Mammalia; order Artiodactyla; family Camelidae; genus Camelus; species Camelus ferus. Next base: position 6,763,623 of record NC_045727.1, read on the forward strand.
CCCTAGGGTTATAATCGGAGAAAACAAAAAAAAAGATAACTGGCCAAGCCTTCATGAAACCCAACCCTTGGTGAGAAATAAGAGACCCCCCCCCAAAAAAAAGAAAGAAAGAAAGAAAGAAAGAAAGAAAGAAAAATCATGTGATACATGCTATTAAATGCTAGGGGCATGTACCCAGAAATGGGACTGCTGGATCATAAGGTAGTTTTATTCTTAATTTTTTGAGGAACCTCTATACTGTTTCCACAGTGACTGTACCAATTTACGTTCCCACCAACAGTGTACAAAGAGAGGTTCCTTTTTATCCACATCCTCCCCAACACACGTTATCTTTTGTCTGTCTGATAACAGCCATCCTAATAGGTGTGAGGTGATATCCACTGTGGTTTTGATTTGCATTTCCCTGATGATTAGTGATGGTGAGCACCTTTTCATATACATGTCGGCCATGTGCAAGTCTTCTTTTGAGAAATGTCCATTCAGGTCCTTTGGCCATTGTTTAATCATGCTGTCTGGGGTTTTGCTACTGAGTTGTATGAGTTCCTTCTATACTTTGAAATACTAGCACCTGATCAGACACATGGATTGATATAATAGTTTCTCCCATTCTGTAGATTGCCTTTTCCCTCTGTTGATTGTTTCTTTGCTGTGCAGGAGCTGTTTAGTTTGATGCAATCCCATTTGTCTATTTTGGCTTTTGCTGCCTGTGCTTTTGATGTCATATCCAAAATATCATTGTCTAGACATTAGTTGATCGTGGTGGTTATTTCATAATGTGTATGTGTCAAAACATCAGCTTGTACACCTAAATATACACAATTTATGTTTGTCAAGTATACTTCAATAAAGCTGGTTGCGATACAAGTTAGGGGGACCATGAGCACAAAGAAGCACCTAGCCCAAGCATGAGAATTCAAGAGATTGCTCCCAGAGGGAGCTACCCAAGATAATACCTAAAGGTTGCAGAAAGGAGCTTGGAAAGTGTTCCAGGAAGAGGGAAGAAAGTGTGCAAAAAGCACAGGGGTGAGAGAGAGAGCATAAGAAGCTTTAAAAAGTTCAAGTTAGCGAGAGCACAGAGTGAAAAGGTAGCTGGGAAAGTAGAAAGTCATACTGCAAAGCATATAGCAAAGCCATAATAAGGCATTTGGTATTCATCCTGAAGGCAACAGGGACACATTTAAAGTTTTAGGCAGGAGAGTGGCACCGATTTTCCTGTTAGCTCTCTCTAATTTGGTGTGGAGACATGCTTCGGTTAGACTGGAGGCAGGATACTAGTTAGAAGGAAGAGGATGGTATCTGAGGGTGAAGAGAACAGAAGCACACAGCACATCCACCAGAATTTGGAACACTGCACAGCCGCAAACGACTTCCCCAACCTGGGCGCACGCACACACACCATTATGTACTGTAATGCTGGTGATATTCAAGGGGAGTCTGAAGACTCTTACCACGTGTCCTACGGGGCAAAAATAGACAAAACTACTTGAGCAAGTAAGTCTGAGATACTGCTGGGTTAACCAAAGTGAAGCAGATGTTTTTATTGCAAACCATCTGAAAACCTTTGATACATGACTGTATTTGCTAAAAAGAAGATACAATAGATGATGTTTTTCAAATTTAATTAAATAGAAACTGCCTCTCCTTCCATCTTTCCCATCTCAGGAGATAGTACCTTCATTCATTCAGAGTGAATTCCTCTCTTTTCCCCACCCAACACCGCAAGTCCTGGTAGGCTCAACTTTCTAAATAGATGCCAAATGCAACCACTTCTAACCACCTCCCTTGCTACTGTCTGGTTCAAACCACCACCCTCTTTCAACTAGGATCATTTCAACACTTTCTCATTGAGCTCCAGGCTCCCACTCCTGCAGTCTGTTCTCCCAACAGCAGTCAGAGTGATCCTTCAGAAATGTGAGTTGGATCATGTCATTTTTTTGCTTAATACCATCCAATGGCTTCCTCCTTCACTCAGATTAACATTCCAATGCCTCATCAGGGCTACCAGGCACTGTGTGATCCAGCCCCTGCCCACCTCGCTCTCCCTCTCCCCACATCATCCACTGTGAGCCACAGTCCATCCTGCTGCCCCTTCAACCCACCAAGCTCATTCCCATCCCAGGGTTCCACGCTCGCTGGTCCTTATGCCTGGAATACTATTCCTCCAGATCTACGCATGACTTGCTTCTTCTCATCACTCAGGTCGCCATGGAGAGAGGAACTTTCCCTCATTTTTTAATGTGTCCTCATCGTCTCAAACAGTGTCAGACACATTGGCAGGAGCTCAAAAAGCACTGAATGAGTGAGTGAATTTATATTTGAATAGCACGGCACCAAACGACTCACTATTCAAAAGCACATTTGGCTGGATGGATGTGATAAAATTTCTTGCCTCTTTCCCAGGTGAGAAGAAAAAAAAAAACCCAAACAAATGAAAAACAAGTCACCATTCTTCCCTTTGGTGTGCTGAAACTGACCATTTCTTCACATCCGCTTTCAGTTCATGTTACAGGGAGAAAAAAGCACAGCCCAGCTTCTGCAGGTTAATTCAAAGCTCCAATATTGCCTGATGAGTGATGGATCTACACAATGGCCCTTGTTGGTCTTGTGTCTTTGGCACAGAGCTCAATAAACACTGGAGGGAAGCGGGGAGGAAGGGAGGAAGAACCAATCCATCAGGTCAAAAGGTTTTCCTTCTCATTGTCAGGAAAGTCCACTCCTTGGTCCCAGCTGCTCCATGCCAACCCTCGGTACTTCCCAGATGCCTTTTAAGATCCCAGTACCATGTTAAACCCAAAGGAACACAGGAGAAGACAAAGACAGGATCCTCAAGGAATGTACAAGTTGGGTCCTGTTTAAACCAGAGGTTAGAATCAAAATTCAAATCCCAGCACAGTCTAATCCTAATCCAAGCACAGTCATCTCTCCCCTGTGAATGATCTCTGGCTAGTTTGGGGGTCTTGGGCAGACTGTATACTTTTTTGAGCCTCAGTTTGTTTATCTGTAAAAGGGACATATTAATCCTTGCCTCCAAAAATTCATTGCAAGAATTAGATACACACACATCAGTGTGCTTGCAGAGAGTCTGGCACATACCAAGTATCAAAATGATCAGCTATTAACATTAATAATATTATGAATGCCCCAAGCCTCCGTTTCCACGTCTTTAACATGGCAGGGGGCGGTGGGGGGGGTTGTTCATAGGTTTTTTATGAGGACTAAATAAGTAGTTCTCAATCTTTCCTGCATCTTAGAATCACCTGGGACGGTTTAAAGTTCCTGACATGAAGCCGCCACCCCCACCCCAGGTACTCCCAATTACTTCATAATCTCTTAGAGTGGGGACCAGGCATCAGAATCTTTTAGCTCCCTAGGTGATTCCAATGTGCAGCCAACCGTAAGAACCAGTGGACTAAATAAATGAAAGCATATTTTTACGCACAGAGTAGGTGTTCAACAAATGTCCCTTTTTTCTACCCCTCAAACGACTCTGGGGAGAATGCATTCCTTGTATAATCTGAGATCTCTGCCACTTTTATGATTATATAAACAGAAATGGCAAAGCTTCTGGAAATCAAATAAGATATAACTGCACAGGCCAAGATAGGTGATGCAAATTTAATTTAAATCAACAATTATGCAAATACTCTCGTGGCCTTTCTAACTATTTTATGTTTCCAGGGGAAGCCCAGGAAGACTTCGGTGGAAACACATGTCTTAAGTGACAGATACAAAGAGAGCAAGTTTCTGTCTCATCAGCAGATGGTCCCAAAACAAGGCAGCTCACCTGAGTATGAGGAAAACGAAGAGACTCAGCAAAGAGGGGAAGGGGCTTGTTTTGCTGCTAATCACGGAGTAGATGATCTTTATTTCGGTTTAATTACCCTAAAACTAGGCACCACCTCTTCTTGTTTCAAGAAATACTCTGAAAGGTGGGCCGCGGAGGGGCAGTAAATTATCAATACCAGTAACACAGGTGTTTTTACCTTGCTTTTCATCTGTGGCTTCAGAGGCACTTTATAAATATTAGTTAATTAAGGCACCCAACAGTTTTGCAAAGAATATATTATTATCTTCATCTTTCAGATGGATGAAACCACCCTTATTGGAAGACAAGGCTAATCTGTTATCCCAGGACCAGCCTGGGCAATTCTCACAGCTGAATGGACGGCTTTGTTGGGAAAGGGGCTGGGGGGAGGCAGGAGTCACTTGCCCTCTGCATTCGTTTATTCACGTAGTCATTCATCCAGCAGGCCCTTCTTGAGGGCTGACTGTGGGTTCCGGGCTTGGTGGGGAAATGATGGACTCCGAGGACAGGGGTTCTGTCTCAGTCTTAGCTGCATGCTTAGGACCTAGAACAGTGCCTGCCACATAGTAAGTGCTCACTGCATGTGGGTTTAAAAATGAAGTGAACAGAGATGAGTGAGACACTATCCCAGCTACACCCACAGTCTGGGGGAGGGAGGGAGGGAAGAAGGGCAGGACCCCTGCTTACTCCCCTCCCTTAATAATAACAACTGCTAGTTACTCTGTGCCAGGCACCATGCTAAGTGCTTTACATACACCAACTCATTTAATCCTAAAAACAACCCTAAGAGGCCAGCGCTGTTACTCCCATTGGAGAGAGGAGGAAATGGAGACCCATAGAGGTACTGGTGGAAGGCAGGAGAGAACAGTAATTTCAAAACACAGGCTCTGGAGTCCAGCAGGGCCCGGAGGGAGCTCCCCCGCTCTGCTCATCACTAGTTCGTCATACAGGGCAGGTGTCTTAACCTCTCTTAAGCCTCAGCATCCTCATCTGTGAGAGGACCTGCCCTAAGAGGGCCATTTGAGAGTTAAATGAAACCATGAAGGGCTGGCACTCAGAGCAGCACCTGGCACACACCAAGTGCACAGTAAACATCAGATATTTTTGTCACTACAGCATCTACCCAAGACTGTGCCAGGGGGTGAAACCGACATTCGGACCCAGATTTGCTAAATGCCGTGACAGGCTTGTCAGCTGCTTCTCTTCTTGGCAAATGATCCCACATCCCAGAATCATCCATAAAATCCTATCTTCAACAAGCAGCTCCCTCTACATCCTCCCTCCATCTCCTCGGCCAGCCTCCTTCTGCATTTCTCATTCCCCTTAATCCGTATCTCTCACCGCGATTGCTCCCACATCAGCACCCCTTTCCCCTGAGCACGCGAGGCGTTCACAGCCTGCCAAGCAGCCACTCACCCCACCCAACCCACAGCACCTATGAACACTGGATCTGGGTTCGGAACCTAATCCCTCTCCTCATTTGCTGGAGGTAATTACAGCATCTACTTCTCAGGGCTGTTTTGAATAAAGAGATGCAATAAATTATGAACAGGGCTTGGCATGGTGGGCACAGAGTAAGCACCCTGATAAACATGAATTTGTAATAACGGTCCCCAACTAGTTCTAAACCGGGCTTAATTTTGCCCTCTATCTAGGGTTGCCAGATTTGGGGGTGGGGTAGGGGGGAACCAGGATGCCCAGTATAAACAAAGAATAATTTTTAATATAAGCATAGCCCATGCAATATTTGAGACATACATGTACTTAAAATTATCTGAAATTCGTATCTAACTGAGGTCATGTGTTTTGCAACTTTATCCCCAGGAGACACTGGGGGATGTCGGGAGACATTCTTGGCTGCTACAGCTGGTGGAGGGTGCTACTGGCATCTAACGGGCAGGGATGCTACTAAACATCCTTCAAGGCACAAGATAGCGCCTCCACGCCAAAGAATTATCTAACCCAAATATGTTAATAGTGCTGAGGTTGAGAAACCCTGAAATAAGCAATAAAATCATAATATTATTGAGGGGAAAGGGCTGAACGGGCAGGGTTTTATACCCCTATAGCGGGTTGAATTTGCCCTCCCCCCAAAAGATACGTCAAATCCTAACCCCTGATACCTGCGAATGTGAACTTATCTGGAAGTAGGGTCTTTGCAGAAGGAATTAAGTTAAAGATCTCCAGATGAGATCAGCCTGGAGTTAGGCAATGACATTCTAAGAACGGAGAGGGAGATCTGAGATACAGAGAGAAGGCCACGTGAAGACCGGGGCAGAGACTGGAGTAATGGGGCCCACGCCAAAAGAACACCAGGGGTTGCCAGCAGCCATGCGAAGCTAGGAGAGAGGCAGGGAACAGATTCTCCCCTGAGCCTCCCGAGAGAAAACAACCCTAAGGACACCATGATTTCAGACTCCTGGCCTGCAGAACTGAGCAGGCATACACCTCCATGGTTCTCGGCCACCAAGGTTTTAGTTATCCCTAGGAAACGAGCAAAAACCCCTACAAATTTCAACTCAAGCACCTCCTCCTTTTTCTTTCTTTTTAAAATTGTAATTATTACAAAATGCCTCAAGCCTATATTTAAAAAAAAAAAAAAGAGGATAGACACTAATATAATGAGTACGACGAACTCATCCCCTATCTTGGGAAGCGAGGCTGCCCATGAACTACTGAAGCCCCGAAGACACCCCCACCCGGCCCGCTCCTCTGAGAGGCAGCCGCTCCACTGGGAGCAGTGTTAGCTATTCCCTTAAGGGCTTTTATACCTTCACTACCTACGTGTGAATTGCTAAATAACAAATAGAATTATTTTGCCTGTTTCTAAACTGTATATATAAACGGTGTCCTAGAACATATATCCTTCAACTTGAATTTTAACGCAATACTGTTTTTGAGAGACATGCTGATTCATGTGGTTCAAATTCATTTATTTCTACCCTTCCATGGTGCACGTAAATCACAAATGCACTGATACGTTCTCCTGTGGATAGACCTTTCAGGTGGTTGTTTTTTCCTTCTTTTGTTTGGTTTTGCTGTTTCCAATTTTGTTGTTGTTATTACAGACAATGCATCAGTAAGCCTTGCTGTTTCCTGGTGTGTAAGAATTTCTCCAGGGTTCTATTGCTCAAAGTGTGGCTTGAGACCCACTGATGAACAATGGAATCATTGCAGTGGCTTTGTGGTCAACACAGCTTTTGGGGGGGGGGGCAGAAGAGAAAATATTAGAGTGCATCATATGGCAAGGATAAGAATTGCTTCATAAAACTTTTGTTTCAATTATAGATAAGTGCATACTGGGTTGCAATCTAGAATGTATTTCTTACTGGCAGAGCCAAAAGGAAGTTTAGAAAGCAGTTTCCTGGGCCCCTGCTACTCAAAGTGTGTTCCAAGCATCAGCGTCGCCTGGGAGTCAGCCAGAAATAGAGTCTCAGGCCGCATTCAGGATCTACTGGACCAGATTCTGCATTTTGAAAAGATCCAGGTTCCTCATCTGCCCACTGAAGTCTGAGGAGCAATTCTCTAGGGATAGACTAACAAGGGGTATCACTGGGTCAGAGAACATTCCGTGCTTATTTAGCTTTGTTAGATATTGCAACGACACTACCCAAAGTGTTCAGACCAAGAGGCCCCTTTAAAGATTTGCTTTCCATGTTAAGAGTTCGTAGTGAGACTCCACTTGATCAAAGCATTCTACAGCTATAATTTTTTAAATTTTTTTGTCTTTTTAAATCACAGTCCCTTGCTGCTGTCTTGCAACTTCCTTATTCTCCATCCCTCCTGGCTTTCTCTGAGGAGTGAGGGAAGCTGGGATAAACCAGGCCCCCTCCTGGGAGAACAAGGGCTTCACCCAGAGACAGAGCAAGAGACAGCTGCTGTCACATGGAACCACCTGAGATGTTTAATCACCAAGTCCTAGAGAGACACCAGCCCCAGGAGAACACAACAGGCCCGCCTGGCAGCTCCTGGCCTTCCTGGGATAAGGGAATGCTGCAGCCTTTTTCACTGAAGCTGACACTGTTTCCTAGCTAGAGCAGCCCCACTCCCAGATGCAAAGTTTAATATGATTTTTTCACTTGAGTAACCAAAGCATTTCTGATGCATTGCTTTTCATGAGGTCCTGGCAGTGCATCAGCTGAGCCATTTCCTCGGGCCTCTCTCTGCTCTGGTTCACACTTCCTTTTCCTGGGGTTTCAGCGCCCGACTGACTACCCCCTGCATCCACTGCCTTACACAGAGCTGATGAAGTAATATATTCCTCTGCTGACAGCCATGCTCACTGAGGGTCTACCATGGGCCTGGAGCTGCGCTGGGGACTTTCCTCACCCCACAGAGAGACACAGTCTTCCCCCTTTTACGGCTGAGATCATCGTTCCAAGATGCACATCATCATGCTGATGACACTGGAGTGGGTCCTGGAATCAATGGCATCTCACTGCCATGTGAGTAGATGGCAGTGATGTAATGAACATCCCGCACAGACTGGAGAACTTGGTTGGTTTTCCTTTTTTTTTTTAAACATTCATTTTTTAATTTATTTTTTATTTTTAGGATTATCTTTCTATGCCTCAGTTTCCACACCTTTTTGTTTGTTAGTGGAGGTACTGGGGGTTGAACCCAGGACCTCACGCGTGCTAAGCATGCACTCTACCACCGAGCTATACCCTCCCCGCCTTGGTTGGTTTTCCTCACAGTCTGAGCAGACAATTGCACCTTTTCAATACTGCAGTCAGCAAATCATATCAGGACTACAAGCACACGCGAAAGGACCATGAATCCTGGCTATTGTCTGAGAATCTTCTTTTGATATTTTCTGGTAAGATCAAGAAAACACCAACATTAAAACTTGCAGAATGGGTTTCAGGGGCTTGAATGAAAATCCTGAGTCCATAGTGGGGCCCTCTCTTAAGAACTGCTCCTGACAGCAGGACCTGGTTATTTATTGCTGCATAACAAAGCTCCCAACACAGTGCTTAAAACAACAGCAATCATTCATTTTGCTCCAGGATCTGAGGGTTGGCTGGGTGCAGCCAGGCAGCTTTCGCTTGGGACTGTCTCATGCACTTGCATTCACTGTAGCTGAGTCCTGGGTGACCTCAGAGGTTTCTCCACTCAAATGTCAGACACCTGGGCTGGGAAGGCGCAGGCAACCGAGGGCAGGAACTGCTGCGGCTCTTTGAGCATCTCTTCTTGACATAGTCTCACCACATAGGGTCTGCAGGGTAGCCAGGGTTGGTGAGGAAGGCTCCCAGAGCGAGAATCCCAAGAGACACCAGCAGAGGCTGCATGCTCTTCTACGGCATGCCTTGGATGTCACACAGTGTCACTTCCACTGCATTCTGTTCATCCAAGTTGCCACAAAGGCACACTCAGATGAAAGGACAGGAAACAGACTCCACCTCTTGAACAGAGACATCTGTTCACATGTGGACAGTCTGCCATAGCGGCATAAATCATACACATATAATACAAACCCACCCGCTCCCAAGGGCCCCAGAAAATCTCTCCAAGAAGCAGCAAGCTCAGCTCAGGATCCTGTTGTCTAAATCAAGTCTAAGTGTGGTTCAGGCTTCTTGCGTGAAATTCAGCAAACACAGTTCCTCTTGATGGGAAGACCTGCGGACTAAAAAGACAGTATCTTCCCTCGACATACCCAACCAACAACGGTGGGCCAAGCAGACTGCTATAGACATTCCCATTAAAAAGCAGGGAGGTGAGAGGCACTCAACAGTCCATAGCAATTTTTTTAATTGAAGTAGAGTCGCTTTACAAGGCTGTGTTCATAGCAATTCTGAAACCGAATAGGGCATATGCTGCCAGTGCCTTGATTAGGGCTCAGTCCAACTGCCTGGGATGCACCCAGCCAGGATCATGAGTTTTACTGGGGCTCCCAGAAACTCTGTCCCGCAAAACTGCCCCAGCCAGCAAGCTCCATGGGAAGCCTATCAGTGAGATCACCTTCCTGCCCAAGCTCTGTCTTTAATGCTGACTCTGACTCTCCTTTCATTCCTGAGGTTTTTAGTACGCTTTCCCCAAAATCTACATTGAGATTTTTTTCAGTTGTATTGTGAAGGTTGGGACACATCTCTAGTGCTCTGGTTAACTAGTAACAGGCAGAAGGCCTGAGGTTGTCCAAGGATCACTCACTCCTGAACTGAGAGGATGACAGGAAGGTTCAGTGTAATGAGATTTTGCCCAGTAACTACTATGGGCCAGCAGCAGAATAAACCAGTACATAGCACAATGTCTAGCACACAACAGGTATTCAAAAGTCCTTACTGATGGAAGGAAGAAGGGAAGGAGGGAGGGAGGGAAAGAGGAAGGAAGGAAGAGATGGAGGAAGGGAGGGAGGAAGGAAGTCTATCCACGCCCTCAGGAGAAAACTGACTCATAAATATATCATTGCAGTAGCACAAAGGGGGAGGCACTTAACTCAGCCTGAAGGAAGGCACACTAAGTGGAAGGAACAGCAGAGGCAGACACATTTTCACATCCAGTTATCTACCCTATGAAGGAGGCAGAGGACATGCCATCCTGCCCTGTACACCAATGAGGAAACTGGGGTTCAGAGTTACATTTCTTGCTAGTTGTTTTCCAAAACTGGCAGCCCAGAAGTAGAACTCATGCTTCCTGACTTCTAATCCAAGGCTTGTTCCCAATAAACGAATCAATATTTACTGATACAGTCAATGCTGCAGCCCTTCAGAGACCCCAGGAAGGAAGCCATTTCCTCTCTCATCAAAACAGCACCCGAGGGTAGTCCTCAAGGGCTCAGACCCTGGAATCAGACTGGTTCCCAATCACCAACCTGTTGGTTATTAGACGTATAGTCTTGAGATCATTATTTTAATCTGTCTGAACCTCAGTTTTAAATATGTCAAAGGGAGTAGTAATAACACAAACCCTGAGTAGACCTGTCACCTTTTCCCTCTCCTTTCCAGGACTCAGTCCCCCTCTTCTGGTAAAAATATGGACATATTTCTTTTGAAGAATCACCACTACCCCATTCTCAGTCCACTTGTTTCAGATGAAGTTAAGTTAACCACACCCACAGTTCCAGAGTAGGCACATGACCAAGTGCTGGCCAATCAGAGTATTCCACCCCCAAGCACATGACTAAGGCCTGGCCAATCGGAATACTCCACCCCACATGTGATTGGTTCAGAAATGAGTACAGGACCCAAACTGGTCCAATGAGACACCATTATGGTATGAACCACTGGAAAAGAGAACCTGTCTTCCCAGTGGGTTTGCTGAGCTGGTCACCGGCACTCCTATAACTGCTAGAGGCCAACCTGCCATCACTGAAGGGAGGGGACAGAGAAGCTGCCTGAGAGTGAAGCCAACACAAATGAAAGCACAGTAGAAAGGCAGATAGAAACTAGTGACATTTTATTTAAACTCCTGGATCCAGGCTGTGCCTAATTCCCCTAGATTTTGCCATTTCGTGAGCCAAAAATTTACTTCCCCGCCCTCTCCTGAGCCAGGTTGTCCTGGGTTTCTATTACCTGTAACAAAGGAGTCATAGTAGGACAGGAGATGATGCTCGTGGGGCACTGAGCACAGAGCCTCACACACAGCAAGTGCTCAGTAAAAGACTTACTATCTTATCCCAGGCCTGAACCAACTCATCACCCTCAAAACAATTAGCAGAACAGTGGCCGTGACCCTGAGGACAGAGCTGCTGACTTAGGCTGGTGCATTCACTTACTTGTCCCTCACTGCCCCTCAGCTCCCTCTGCAGAAAGCTGCAATGCCAGATGGCTCGGGAAAATGGTGACAGATGAAGGCTGGTGCAGCAAAGGTGGTAGCAACTCCTGATGGATAGAGAGGCCACTGGAGGGGTGAGAGGTGGGAGGGAGGAGGCAGTCAGAGACTAAATGAGCCCAAGGGACGTCTGAATCTCCAGACCTCCAGCTGCTGGACAGTCAGCCTTGGCATGGGCAGGTACCCAAGGCTCCCTGGGCCCAGTGACCTCATGCCAACCTCATCCATCTAGCAGGGGCCTGAGACAGCCGCTCTGGCATCCCTGCTGCCTGTACTCTTTGCTGAATCACCGCCTCACTTGTTTCTGCACAGTGAGGTCTCAGCATGTTGCTGAGGACTGTAAGGGCCACTGTGATGATCGCTGCTGTCAGTGGCAGTGTGGCAGAAAAGCAGGGGAGGTGCGGGGTGGGGGCTGCTTCTTGGTTTCTCCTCCTCGATGCTGACCAGGAGGAGGGACCATTTCACCTCCCCATCTTCTCACGGGAGCCCATTCTTTCCCTTGCCCTTGCCTCCTCCCCTGCCCTCCTCCTTCTGCTCCGCACATCTGTGACCTCCCCCCGAGTACAGCGGTCTTAGATTCCCTGGCATCCCTTTAACCACTCCTGTAGACCCCCGAGCTTCTGCGTGCTATGCCGCCAAAGCCCCACACCTGTGACCTTCTTCAGAGCACTGTCCTTGAGCTACTGTTGCTCCGTCCACCACTTAGAGATGCAGAAGTCCCTGGGATTAGCACACCCAGGGAAGCCCATTGCTAGTGACTTATTCCTGAGTACAAAGACCCAGCTCCTATGCCTCAAGGTAGGACATACTCTGAGGTGTAATTTACATCCCAGAACTCCCCATAGGATCGGGGGGCTGGCTTGGTTGGAAGCCAAGAGAATTAAGATCTGACCATGCCCTTATATCCACGACATCCCACTTAATGATGCAATGGAGAAATCAAAGGCCCTGGAGGTATAGATATCCAGGGTCAAATCCATAGTCTACCAATCACTGGCTATGTGACCTTGAACAAGTCACTTGGCCTCTCTGAGCCATTTTTCTCATCCATAAAAAGGACAACTCACAGATGCCCCTCCCAGGGTTGGTAAGTAGCACATGGTAGAAACTCATTAAACACCAGCTCCCTCTAGCATTTTCCTTTATTCTCCTGTGACACGGTTCTCCCACAGTAAAGGCAGAGATGACGGTAACCCTTTCTGTTTGAAGAGAACTGAGTAGTTGCCAAAGCCCTTTCACGTAATAGCCACCAGCTGCCTCCCCGGGGAACTGGAGGCTTAAATGGGACATTGGACCTGAAGTGCTTTGCGGGCCTTGAGAGAAAAGGGAGGAGAGAATCCGGAGGGTTATTATTAGACATGGAAGCGGGAGCACGGGAGCCCACACACGCCTCTCGTATAATCAAACTGACACTGAGGTTTCCAGTGCATTGAACACTGCGTTCCAGTCCCGGGAGCTAAAAATGGAAACCTGTGAAAACAGCAGCTGGGTTCAAAAGGGAGAGGGCCCGGAGTGCACCGAGCGGGCTCCCTCAGGCCAAAGAGCAGGAAGGACACAGAGCCTTCACCGCCCGAGCTGAGGCAGCAGCGGGCCCCATGCCAGCTGGGGCATGGACCCTGAAATGGGCCGTGACCTTGTGGGACTCTTGGAAAGAGCCAAGTCAGGGCTGCAGCCTGTCCTTAGGCCAGACACTTCACCACTCTGGATCTCAGTTTCCCCATCTGCAAAGTGGATGTACCACAAGGACTGCTAGGAGGATTTATTTAGTTAACACAGGAGAGAACTTCGCAGAGTGGCTGGTGCATAATAAGCGTAAACAGCCATTGGCTTACGTTCTGGGGACCTTGTCTGTCCTCCTCTTATGCCTTCACTTATGCTGTGGTCCCCACTGAACCATCCCCTCCCCTCAGCCTCATTTATTTCTTCCTAACTAAATCCTGTCCATCCTATAAGCCTAAGTTCAAATTCCATTTCCTGGTAAAACCACAGACGTGCTGGGAGAGCCACGCATTCCTTTATTCCCTGGGTACCAGCTGTGTGCCGGGGGCTCTCCTACATGCTGAGTTACAGCCATGAACAAAACGGACAGAAGCCCCTGCCCCCGTGAGCCTCCTTTTTACTGCATATTTAGTTATATTATAGTTCTTCTAATTATATTAATACAACTACATGACAATGAACATTTCTAAGTGGGTCCTTGCATTTTGAGAATCAGCTCATATACTATGAGAATCCCTGAACTGAGGCTTCAAATACACAAATCTTCCCGCAAAACAGGCTGCTGAACTGCTCCAGGGCAGGGTGGGCCCCATTCCTCTCCCCAGAACACCAGCTGATCACTTTTCTGGAGAAAAAAAAAAAATTCTGGAGGCCTTGAGTCATGAAATCAGGCACCCATACCTCACATTTCTCTCCCTATTTATCCCAAATAATGCCAGTTTATGCTAAAATAATCCTCTGTACAAACTTGCCTCTCTGCCTGCATGTCCCATATTACTCCACACCTCAGTGACATTTCAGCAGCCTGATTAGCCCTGCCCAGATCTCTCCCCAGAGAGCAAGAGGCTGTTTTCCGAGTCTGGCAGCCCCTGGCACGGGTGTGTGTTCTCAGATGGAGCTGGCCTTGGGGATCTGAGGGCAGATGGTCTAAATGAACAGCACCCAACTGCCCATAATCACCCTGTTTTTTTCTAACCCACAGACCCCATAATCCCTGGGGGAAAGGAGTCCGCAGTGAGACTCTCAGCCCTGCAGGAGGGAAGGCTGGGAGGCCCAAGATCTGCTGATGAATGCAAAGAGTGTCAGAGCCAGTGACCCTCAAGCCTCTTCAAGGGGACACTCTTCATCCTCCCACAGAAGGCACATAACAGAAGCCATGCAACAGTCTGGGGGTTAGAAGATCGGATCTCCCACCTAACACAAGGGCCACTGACCATGGGAAAGTCATTATCCTTTCTGAACCTTGCCCTACCTGTCCATAAAGTGGGGATGCAAAAAATCCCTCCCTAATCTTACAGGCTGCCCTGAGAGGAAATGAAATAATGGTCATGGTAGTATTTTGTGTGACCACTGTCTACTGTGAGATCAGTATTCCCTGTGCCTCAGTTTCTCCATCTGCAACATGGGTTTAACCAGGAGAACATTCCTTAGAGATCTGTTGTAAAAATAGGTGAATGAGGTCAATGAGAAACAAAAGCTTGGGGAAGGAGTAAGTAGGGTGACCAACCATGCTGGTTTGCCCACATACGACCTAAGGAGGTTCTTGGGATGGAAAACCCCAGTAAATCAGGACGAGCTGGTCACTCTGGGATTCAATAAGGTAACACAGTGTCTGGCACCTAGTATGGCCCAGTAGGCATTAATTAGCTCAACGAGTAAGGCTGACATTCAAACCAACAAGCACAGAATCTAGAAGGTCCCAGACGGCATTAATGAGCAACCAATGCCTAGAGCTAGAAAAAGAAAACCTCTACACCACAGGTTTCCAATCCAGTCTACAGACGGGGATCACCCAGGGTGCTTTTGGAAACTCCCTATGCAGGGCCCCCCACCCCCAACCAAGAAGCTCTGCTGTGGGGCCTGGCATCGTTTTTTTTTTTTATTGAAGTAGAGTTGATTTACAGTATTATATTAGTTTCAGGTGTACAACATAGTAATTTGATATTTTTATAGGTTACACTCCATGTAAAGTTATTATAAGTATTAGCTATATTCCCCGTGCTATACCTTATACTCTTGTATCTTATTTTTTTTTATGCCTAGTAGTTTGTACCTCTTCCTCTATCATGCCCCTCCCCGCCACTCCTTTCCCCGCTGGTAACCACTAGTTTGTTCTCTGATTCGTAAAGATATATACACCCCAATGTTCATAGCAGCATTATTTACAATAGCCAAGATATGGAAACAACCCAAGTGCCCATCCACAGATGAATGGATAAAGAAGATCACACACACACACACACACACACACACACACACACACACACACACACACACACACAGGACTATTACTCAGCTATAAATGAGAATGAAATTTTACCATTTGCGGGAGGAGGGTATAGCTCAAGTGGTAGAACGCATGCTTAGCATACACAAAGTCCTGTGTTCAATCCCCACTACTTCCTCTAAAAATAAATAAATAAGTAAACCTAATTACTTCCCCTCAACGAAAACAACAACAACAACAACAATTTTACTATTTGCAACATGGATGGACCTGGAGGGTATTACGCTTAGTGAAGTAAGTCAGATGGAGAAAGACAAATACTGTATGTTTTCACTAAGACGTGAAATCTAAAAAATGAAACGAATGAACATAACACAAAGGAAACAGCTCACAGATAATGACACTGTTATTTCTGACAAGTTCTGCATGAATCTAAGGAGCAGGCAGGGATGAGGACCACTGATCGAAAACAAAACAGGCTCCCACCCAAGGGAAGTGCATCCTTGCACAGGTACTGGGTGACTTTTGGGGACCGGTCATTTACTCAAGGTTGTTACGAGGATTAAAGAAGAGAAGGCACCAATAAGAGGCTCAGTAAGTGGTCAGCTTATTATTATTCAGTTAATCAGCATAGTGAGCTGGTGAAGAGCCCAGACTCTGGAGTCTGCCTGGATTCCAATCCCAGCCCTGCCACTTTCTAAGTGTGTGGATATGAGGAAGTGACTCACCTCTCTGTGCCCCAGTGCCCTCATCTATAGAATAAGGATGTGAATTTCTGCCTCAGGGGGTTGTTATGAGAGTTAAAGGAGTGAAGGTGAGTGGCATCAAATAAGAGCTGAATAATCAGTAGCAGACACACACTACTATATATAAAATAGATAAACAACAAAGACCTACTGTATTGTATAGGGAACTATATTCAATTTCTTGTAATAACATGTAATGGAAAAAATCTGAAAAGAAAATATATTTATGTCTGTACATGTATTACTAAATCACTTTGCTGTATACCTGAAACTAACATTATAAATCAACCATACTTCAATTAAAAATTTTTTTAAATTTTTTTTAAAAATAGCTGAATAATCAAGGTAAGGCATATTATTCCTCAGCACACATTAATGAACCCATTTTGCAGTTGAGAAAATTGAGGCTTAAACAGCTTGTCCCAGTTCACCTACCTACTAAGCACTGGGACCCTCAGCTGACAAGTCAGAAATCACTTGCTTCTGTCACCCTTCCACGGAGTTCCACACCCTGGCTGCATACCCTCCCTTCCCTGGTCCTATGTCTGTCCCCTGTGTTCTTCTCACCATTCTCACGATTTCTGTTTCTGGGCCTTGCAGCCACAGGCAGACATGCAATGTTAATCACCAAAATGAGTTCTGAGTCAAAGACACAAAACAAACAGGGTCCCTGCATCCAGGTGAGTTTTCCAGGTGAGAATCTCAGAGCCTGACAATCCTGCCACCTTCCTCTCCTCTGTGGAGAATCCAGACCCTGTGGACACCTGGTGACAGCACATGCCAGGCCTGGTCTAAAGGTCTAGAAAATGGCCTACGACTCATTTAATCCCCACAGCAACCAATGCAGCAGGAACTGTGATTATCTCCATTCCACAGATGAGGAAACTAAGGCTCACAGAGAATTAAGAAACTTGTCCAACTGATCCAGCAGTCCCACTCCTGGGCATATATCCAGAGGGAACTCTAATTCAAAAAGATACTTGTACCCCAGCATTCATAACAGCACTATAGACAATAGACAAGACATGGAAGCAATCTAAATGTCCATCAACAGATGACTGGACAAAGAAGTTGTGGTATAGCTATACAATGGAATACTACTCAGTGATTAAAAAAATAATAATAAAATAATGCCATTTGCAGCAACATGGATGGAACTGGAGATAGTCATTCTAAGTGAAGTAAGTCAGAAAGAGAAAGAAAGATACCATATGATATCACTCACATGTGGAATCTTAAAAAAAAAAAGAAAGAAAAAAGAGGACACTATGAACTCATCTACAAAACAGAAACAGACTCGCAGACATAGTAAACAATCTTATGGTTACCAAGGGAAAGGGCGTGGGAAGGGATAAATCTGGGAGTTTGAGATTTGCAAATCTTAACCACTATATATAAAAACAGATTTAAAAAACACCTTTTCTGTATAGCACAGGGAACTATATTCAATATCTCATAATAATCTTTAATAAAAAATACAAAAATGAATCTGTGTATATATATATATACATGACTGGGACATTATGCTGTATACCAGAAATTGACACATTGTAACTGACTATACTTCAATTTTAAAAAAATTCCAAAAAATAAAAAAAAAAGAAAGAAGCTTGCCCAAGGAACCCAGGGGGTCTGGCTACACAGCTGTGCTCTTAACCTTGTCCAGCCTTCACAGGCAGCCAATCAGTCCTCGATAGAAAGGAAGATCAGGATGCAAGCCAAAAAGACACTCTGGCTTGTCTGTCTGGGTTTTTGTTTGGTTTTGCTTTTCTTTGCTTTTTTGTTTGTTTATTTTATTTTTGTTTTGTTTTGTTTCTCTAGCTTCATAAAGAAAGCCTGGGGCTAAGAGTAAAAGAAACAAGAAGCAGTTTTCAACACAACATAAAGAAGAGCTCTCCAACCATAAGAACTCCCTTAAAGAGAAAGATTACTATAACCATTAGAAAGCATGCTGGAATTATTAAGCATGGTTAGCCCCAGGGAGGTGGTGACAGAGGGGGCTAGAATAACCCCAAAGAGCCAGTTAAAACTTCTAGATGCCCTGAGCTCTGGGAAGATTATATATTCCGTTTTTTTTTAATGCAGAAAATAAGCAAAAGGAATAACAACAAACGCTTCCTTCGAAATATCAAATTCTTTATCCCAACAAGAAAAATGGGGGCAGGAAGACTCCCTTAGGCTGCTCTTGGATAATCCAGCCAGACAGGGTAGGGAGGCTTTATTTTCCATTCCACAGACTTCTCCATTGGTTGTCCTTGGGACAACAAACATTTACCATTTCTGCAGACAAAATAATATGAAAATTATTTTAAATGGTTTGAAAGAGTATTTATGATGGGGGAATATTCATGATGTAGGATTAATAAAAGTAATGTTTTAATTAAAAATTTAGTCAACACTACATAAATTGTGGACAGTGCAATTATGATATAGTAAAAACTGAATATTATTGACTTTTTAACCAGCATGAATCAATTGTGTCAGAGTGGAATAATAAGATCATTTCTGTGAAAAAATTTCCAGTTGCTAATAAAATCCTTTTTTTAAACTAGCTGGGGATGAGGTAGATATACTTAGCTTGTTTTTAACTGATCAAAATATTTCCCTCTGTCATCATCTTCAACAATCTGGTATCTCATTTGATAACTTTGCGTTTTTTGAACAAATTTTTTACTTTTGAAAAGGCTGTAAAACTTTATTGGTGTCAAGCTGAGTTTGTTTTTTCAAGTAAAGCGTTTTGGGTTTGCGATCTCCTTTAGTTTTATCATCCATTGACGGGGATTTTTGGTGCACAGTCACGTTCACATTTATATTCCACTTGCTCTGAAAGTCTTTGGGCTAGATAAGGATTTTTCTTGCATCTGACTCTTGAAAACTCCACAATAAATTTACTCACTGAGGTCCACACTGGTACAGGTTAGCCCAGACATGCAAATGGTCCCGTGGTTTGTTTTTAAACAAGTTCAGTCCTTAACTTAAAATCCTACCTGTTAATCATTTACATTAGAATAATAATGTATATTGATTCTGTTGTTATAAAATTTAAACTCATGTTATATATCTTTATAAAGTACCTTTATAAATGTTTATAGAAGTAAATACCTATCTACAAAGGTTTTATAAATGTGTACATAAAATGTAAAAAGAAAAAGAAATATCAAATTCTTTATCCCAATAAGAAAAATGGGGGCAGGGGGAACCCCCTTAGACTGCTCTTGGATAATCCAGCCAGAGAGTGAGGAGGCTTTATTTTCTATTCCACAGACTTCTCCATTGGTTGTCCTTGGGACAACAAACATTTACCACTTCTGCAGACAAAATAATATAAAAATTATTTTAAATGGTTCTAAAAGAGTGTTTATGATGAGGGAATATTCGTGATGTCATTTTAAGTAAAAAATGACATTACAAAAACATTTCACAATATAACCTTTTTTCTTTCTGTTTATTTTTATATACCTATACATTAACAGTAGTAGAGGATAGAATTATGGGTGGCTTTTATTTTCTCCTTTATGCTTTCAATATTTATTTATATTTTTCTACAATTCACACGTATCAGTTGTATAATAAGAAAAAAATAAAACTGTTTCTGAAAAGGAGATAATCCTTGCCCAGGACTGAGCTACCATGGCTAGAAAGTTTCAAGCAGAGGCAAAGGGGTTCCAGCTTTGGGTAAAGGTCAGAGATTTGAATTCAGAGAATCCTTGATGCTGGATTCTGAGGTTTATAAAAACCTGAATCACCAAGCTAATGATGGTTACATTGATCAGAAGAGAAATCTGGAAAATGAAAAAGATGGTGAGTTTGATACAATCTCAGACACATCCATATAAGCAGAGGATGTAAACCTCGGAATCATGGAAAAGGTCAGAGCTGGAAAGTTAAATGTGGGAATTCCATTGTGAATTCTGACAAAGAGAAAGATCCTCCAGAGAGTTTTGCCCAGTAATTCTCAGCCTTGCTGTACCTTAGAATCAACCGAGCCAAAGAAGTCAGACTCTCTGGTTATGGGGCCCAGGCAACAGCATTTTTAATTAATAGACTTCATTTTTAAGAGCAGCTCTAGGTTTACAGAAAAACTGACGAAAACGTCCAGAGAGTTTCCACCTGCCTCTTTCCCCACCATATACACAGAACCACCTTACCATCAACATCCCCCGCCAGAGGGCTTCACTTGTTACAGCTGATGAAGCCACACTGACACATCGTTACCACCCAAAGTCCACAATGTACATACATTAGGGCAAACTCTTGGTATTGTACATTCCACAGTTTTGACAAATGCACAATGACAAATATCCACCATTGTAGTATCATTTAGGAGAGTATCCTTGCCCTAAAAATCCTCTGTGGACATCTTTTTTTTTTTTAATCTCCAGATGATTCTTAGGTACAAGGCAGGCTTAAGAATCACCATGGTAGCCAGCGAGAAGAGCATTATAAGCATTTAAATCTTGAAGACAGCTTGCTCTTGGAAGAATGGAAGAAGTGAGTTCTGAAAGGGAAAGATGAATAAAGAATAGTTTTAGAGAGAACACTGTCATGAGAACCAGGGAAAGGACAAATATTTAACAGAAGAAGATGCAACACGCTGCAGGAGTGAAGACTGAGAAATGAGGAGAAGGAGAATGGAGAACTGTATTTGCAAGATCTTTGGTGGCCTTTGAAATTTCAGGTTCGATAGCGCATCCAGGTGAGGTAGGCTGTGGAAGCAAATCTGCAGTGGGTGGTGTGGAGTGGCTGATGAAATGGAGGCTACAAACATTTTTTAGGTTGAAAAGAATGGGAATAAGGCAGTCAAAAAAGAGAGCAAGTTCAAGGAAAGGGACTTTCTTTTACATACACATATATAAATGCACACACATACGTATACATGTACCTACACGCACAGGTTTGTAGGCAAAGGAAAAAAATCTGTAAAGAGGCAGAGATCAAAGATGCTAGAGAAAAAGAAGATATTTTGGGGTGAGACCTTGAAAAGCAGTGCCTAGAGGTGTGATGAAGAACACAGGTAGGTTCACCCACAGGGAGAAAAAAAGAGAATTCATCTACCTCTGAGGCTAGAAAGACAGAAAGAAATAGTGCTGAGGACATGTCTATAACGGTGAAGAGGTCACCTGAAGGTTCAGGTGTGGTGGCCCCAATCTCTGAAGCAAAGTAGAAGCCAAGGTCACCTGGTGGGACTCGAGAAGCAAGATGAGAAGATAGAAGAGGAAACTTGAGGGCTGAGGAAGGTTGAGAAAAGAAAGGAAGAATTCTTGGAAGGGCTTTGATAGCCCTTATTACAATGCCTGGCACAAGTTAATTGCTCAATACTTAGTTTAGTTTAGTCAGCTAGTTAGTTAATTTTAAGAGGAGAAGATGTAATTTTCTAAAGTGGTGTCTTCACTAAAGGATTACAGAGAGATAGGGCCAGATGAGATACCCTTTTAAGAGCTTTTATCACATACAAGATTAATTTCCTTATCAATTCTGTTGCAGACTCTCTTTCCTTAGGATGTGAGGGCCCATCCAACATCCCTGTGACCCACCTCAGATTTCACCTGCATCTGTGGGGGACAGGACCAGGTCGATGGGGAGCGTCACACATTAAACGCTCCCTTGACTCTCTGGTTTTCTGCCTCAAAGCCACAGGAACAGCCTTCACAGGTGCATTCTACACGTATAGAATCCCCAGGGGTAACCCTTAGCCAATGGGGGATAGAGGCAGTTAGTACACAGCTCTGTCCTCTGAAGGGACAGTGGTTGCCTACAACGTTGGTCTGCTCAGTGATGCTCCTCTTTGTCCCCCCATCTCACCTCCCCATTCCCTCATTTCTGCTTCCTGAGGTAACTTTCTGAATAAACTACCTACACCAAGTCCTTGTCGGGGGCCCTGCTTTGGAAGGAACCCCAACCAAAACACTCACCATCTGCTATACTGCGAGCCCCAAGAGGGCTGCACTGAACTCTGCTGCACCACCCAGGTGCTCCTTCAGGACTGAAGGATTTATTCCCCCAACTGCTGGGTTCCTGCAAGGATTGCCTCAGCTGGAAAGAGCTGTTTCACCCAAGGTCACTTTCCAAAGCTGCCCACATCCAATGACTGATGGTCCTCTCATGTCCAACCTGGGACAGCCCTGAAGGAACACCTGGCTTCAGAATGTCCCAGAGGGTGGGCAAAGGCTTCCATTCTGACCGCATCACAGCTCAGCTGCCCACATGCCGAATCCTGCTTTGTCCCTTCCGCCAACAGATGTGGATCCCGGAGCGCTCCCTAACAGACCTGTAAGTTCATCTCTGCCTCAGAGTCTGTTTCCCAGAGACATTTCTCTGCAATACTTCCAGACTGCATTCTCAGTGCCCAGACAGGAGCTGGCTCACAAACTCTCAGTCTGTAATTACTGAACTAACTGATTGATTGGCAGACTGATTGGAAGGTCGGGGAGCTCTGTACAGAAACTACCATCTCAGTTGTAATATCAAGACGAGAGAAGCCCACCTTCCCCCTGCTATCAGCACCTCTCTGCCATTTTGAAGTCTGGACACACCACCTCTCAACAGTTGCTCCCAGTAGCCTGGGTATGGGGGAAGGATTTCACAGTTTACCTCTCACAGACCTTTCATCTTTTCCCAGTCACAAACCCAAGGTCACAAAAGCCAACCTTGTCCATGAACATCTCAAGCCAGGAGAAATAAAATCTCTATTACATTTGACCGCTTGCTCTTTATTCGGGTGGTTATTTAGAAGAGAGTCCAGGTGTGGGTCCAGAAGATGAAATGCAATTGCAAAAGATACCTGGGGCCAAAAGAAGTGTTGACCTGTAAGCAAACCATTTCCCCGGGACCTAGGTCTCTCTGTATATGATTAATTGTCCAAGGCGGCGAACTGACTGCATTCTGGTTCCTGCCTGTTGAGAAGGGACTGGCTGCACCGGCCCCTCAGCCCAGCAGCAGGGATCTGGCGGGCTAATACTGGGACTCAGCAGCCTGAGCTTTGCAGCAACATCTGCTTGGGATAAGGCCACAGAAGGCTGGCCATAGAGGAGGCGGCGGGCAACGGCTATGCCTAAATCCTGAAGAATTTCCAGGCTCTGGGTCATGAAGACATGGCGTTGAGTGTCTTCTTTTAGAAAGTACACCTGTGCATACACAGCAATCCTTTAACCAGCAATTCCTCTCCTAAAAATGTATCCTGATGATGAATTAGCTACAAGGATGTTCATCAGAGCAGCTTTTCCAAATAATGGTGCAGGACTAGAAACAACCTAAGTGTCCACCTGAAGGGGATTTGTTTTTTATAAACCAGGGTCTAAACATGCCAAGGAATATAGTCATTAAAATGAGGTTATGCTATACCACTATATTTGTTAAATTGTAATGACATGCCTAACGTGTCATTAAGCAAAAAAGTCAGTGTGTGCTGTGTGCTTCCACTGGAAGGAAGAGAGGGAGGAAGGAAGGAGGAAGAAGAAGACGAAAGGAAAAAAGGGATATGGTTCCCACCTGGCACCTCAAATTGCCCAATGGAAAATGGCCACAGTCCTCCTGGAGTTCCCAAGAGGCAAAAAATTATCTCAAGGCAATTTCTTCAAGGGCCCCCCTTTTATTTTTAAAGTCAGGAAAGGGAGCAGGAACAAAAGAAGAAAGAGTGGTGTAGTAAATCAACAACGAGGGGCCCCTGTCTTCTGCCTTGAGATCTGCCACTGAACAGCTTCCTGATCTGGGCCTATTTCCACAACGAGGGAGTGAAGTTAGCCTGAGTGATCGCCAAACCTGACACTCTGGACTAAAACTGATTCTAAGAATCTCTCTAGTCGATCCTTAGCTCTCCCTCTGCCTCTTCTCAGCCCTCCACTGCCGCTATTGATGTTCCCTAACTATGCTTAACTCTCCTAAGAGTAGGATGTAGCAGACATGTTTTAGAGCTTCTCTCTTGCCTCACATCCCTCATTTGAGAAGGAACCCATAATTCGGTAGGGCAGGACCAGGCGGATATATTTGTTTCAAGTGATCCTGCCTTCCATAGTCACAGCTGACTGGGCTAGAGCTGGACACATGGCCCCAGAAAAGCCAGTCCCCTTTTCTGGCCAAGGACCAATTAGATCCTCACTCTTTCTTTCTCTCCCCTCCTCCCTCTCTCTCTCTCTCTCTCTCCCTCTCCACCATCCCTGTGATGGACAATGAAGTTATCAGGCCATCTAGAGCTGAGGCTGACAGTCATGCTGAGTCATGGATAGACAAGGGAAGGCCATTCAAAACAAAGAGGATCTAGAAACAGAGAAGAGAGAACGTGTCCATCCTGGGAAACGAGGGCTGCTCTGTTTCTTGCGGTTTCCGTAGCGGTTTCCATATTTCAGCTTCCATGAGGCCTGGCTATATTTGATTTCCTGTGTCCCTAAGATTCTCAAGTATATCCCTTTTCTGAGCTAGCCAGAATGTTTCTGTTTCTTGCAATGAATAGCCTCTAAGTAAAAATCAATGACTGTGGGTGTACATTATACTTTGTTCTACACCTCTTGCACTTGGCTAAAGGGTCTGGTGTATATTTCAAATGTTGTTAATATACTAATAATGAATAATAATAGCTAACAATTTATTGAGCACTTAGTATGTGCCTAATCCTCTGCCAAGCACATTGTCATTGAAACCTCACACTAAACCTATGATGGCTACAAGTCATCCTCATCTAACAAAGGGAAAAACTGAAGCTCAGAGAAGTTGAGTCGCGTTTCTTAACTTTGGCTTTATCGACACATAGGACCAGGTCATTCTTTGCAGTGAGGGCTTACCTGTGCACTGTAGGATGGTTATCAGCACCCCTGGCCTCTACCCACTAGATGCCAGTAGCAGCTTTACCCTCTTCCATTTGTAACAACCAGAAATATCTCCAGACATCACCAAATGTCACCTGGGGGGACGGAGGCACCGCTGGTTGAGGACCACTGCTTAGATGACCTCCTGCGGCCGTGGGGGGTGAGCTGGGAGTCCATTCAGACTGTATATGCTGGAGACAAAGCTCTTTACCACTGTCTGCCTCTGATTCGAAATGATTTTCTAAGGATATGGGGAAATACCTATGGCATAATGTTAAGTGAAAACATGTGGACCCCAAATTACATGATCCCATCCAGATAAAAGTCACAGGAAAAAATACCCCAAAATGTTAACCACAGTTCAGTCTGGGTGGTGGCGTTTGGGGTGACTGCCTTTATTGATCCTTCTCTGTACTTCCCCAGATTTCCAAAATGAGCTGTTTTGGCTTTCATAATTAGAAGTAATCAATAGATATTAAAAATTATATTAAATCCCACTTACCAAAAGAAATTAGCAAAGCACATTTGAAAAGGGCTCTGTGACTTCTGTATCAACTGTGTTTTGATTACACGTTTGCTCAGTCGCTGATCTGCCAAACGCCATGAACAGTCACACAGCGGGGTCCCACATCACAAGAGCCAGGCTGGTTTGCTGCATTTCCTAATAAGCCTGGTCTGTGCTCAGGTGAAGAGCAATCACTCAGTTCTCCCCATCGCCTCCTTTCAAATAGAGGACTCTGAACACTCAACAGAGGAGAATTCAATCATTTTCCCAGAAGCATCTGAAGGAGCAGTGGGGAAGCTTGTTCCTCTCCATCTTCAGGGGAAAGAACTGTTCTTCCCAGGGAACATAACACCCAGATGAAATTAAATGTGACTCACAACTCCACTCTTCTTCCACACACACCAACACACCCACAGCGACACCAGTATCCTACACCAGCTAGTGCGAATTTGCAGCCTGACTCTGCTTGAGGCATTCTGTACAAGCCTGGCGTCTGGATGCCTTCCAACACCCACTGGAAATGGTATCTTCTAAAGCAAGAAGAACAAAGTCTCAAAGCTCACACACGCGCACACACGCGCACACACACACTTTCTACCTGTGTGACCTTGGATTCCAGTTCAAGCTGGTGATGTGGGAGGATCCTGAACTCATCTCCTCCCACAGACACCAAATCTGCAGCTATGTAAGAACAATTTTCCCTGAAAAAAACTTAAAAACTGGCAGAGGGACTCCTACGCATCAGTGAGTGAGAGAAAGCCCACATCGAAGTGGGTAGGAGAGGCTGGGACACAGTGTCACCGTGAGTCCCACCCTTGGTGTGATGACACAAAATCGGTGTGTGTGTGGGGGGGGGTGGATTCAAAACCCAGAGCTTCCCCCTAAGGAGCGAAGGGTTTGAACCCCACGTCAAGTGCCCCCACTTTCAAGACCTGTACTTGAGATGAACACCCAAAACATACAGCTTTGAAAACCAACAGGCCTTGCAGCTACAAGACCCACAAGGCTACAAGAAACTGACGAAGAGTTCTTAAAGGGCTCCTGCGAGGACTCAGCCACCGCAGGGCCCAGCACAGAGGCAGCCAACTGAGAGGCGGCGCCCAGAGTTTAGGCAAACGAGGCTCATTTGCTAATCTTCAAGCATCAGCCTGAGGGCAGGCATCTAACTGGCACATGTACAGGGGCCCTCTGGCTGGTGCGCAGCATCTTCACGCTCTCCCTCTGACTCACTCCAGCTGGGGGTTGGGGGGGCGGTTAACTCTAGGCTTTTTTCCCTTTTCTTTTCTTTCTTTTCACCTGCAGACGCTATCATCACACTCTCCCTCTGCCGTGCTCCAGAGCACCAGGATCTCTCAGACGGGAGATTTTACATGCCATCTGGTGCTCAGGTTTCTGAAGCCGCCACCCAGGGGGTGCCCTCTGATCCCCTAGCTCTGCAGGCCAGAGGAGCCAGCAATTCTGGGTCCCCCAGGATATAACAACCCATAGATCGTTCTTGGCGGGTTACCACCCGCAAAGGGGCTGCACAGATAGCAGACTGAAATACACCTCCATCTTTCTGAGGAAGAGGTCTATTTGCTTGCCAGGAGCGTCAGCCTGAGGGACAGGCCTCTGCTGTGGTACAAAACGAGGAGCCCTCAGAGGGGTTCTCAGGAGCGGACAGAGGCCAGGACACAAACTGTGCTCTCTCTCTGCCTCACTCCAGCTCGCTGGTGTCACCCAGAAAGAAGCTCATATCCTTGTCTGGGACCCCAGTTTTGCAGCTGCCACCAGGGGGCACTTCTACATCACTTGGTTCTGGTGACCAGTGGGGGGCTTCCGCTCGTGGGTGGTCCCACAGGACTGCATATATTTGCATGCTTCCAAAGCTCTGCCTGATGGTCTGGCTTCCAAACAGCCTGGATCTAGGTGCTGACTGAGATCCTGCCCTTTGGGACATGGACAGGTCTTGGCACAACCCCCACTACTGGGAGCCGCTGAAAATAAAACAGGTGCTTGGACTTTCACAAAGGTTTGAAGAACAATCAAGAGCTAAGGCAGGGTTGAATGATAAGGTCCGTCTCCTATACCCGCTCCTTCAAGACTAGGAGAGGTGGCTATTTCATCTAATGCACAGACACCAAAATAGAGAGTCAAGGAAAATGAAGATACAAAGGAATATGTTCCAAATGAAGGAACTAGATAACACCTCAAAAAAAAAAAATCGAATGGAGAAAAGTAATTTACCTGATAAAGGTTCAAAGCAACGGTTACAAAGATGCTTACCTCTGTGACATTGAGCTGGTGATGTAACCTCTCAGAGCCCCAGTTTCCTCATCTTTACTAAATGGACATGACAGTCTCTCCTCACAGGGCTGTTTGGAAACTAAATACTACAAATAAAGCACTAAGCATAGCGGCTGGCAGAAGGTAGCTACAATGAACAGTCTGGCCGTTAAGCATGGAAACTAGCAATTTGTGGTGTGGGGTAGATGCTTGTTGCAGAGGGATGTATGAGTTTCCTGTTGCTGCTGTAACAAACTACTACAAACTCAGTGGCTTAAAACAACTCAAATTTATTATCTGACAGTTCTAGAGGTCTGAGGTCTGAAATGAGTCCTTCAGGTGATAAATTCAAGGTGTCAGCAGAGCTGTGCTTCTTCTAGAAGTGTTAGGGGAGAATTATTTTTCTTGTTTTTCTGTCTTCTAGAGGCTCATGGCCCTTCCAACCATCTCCAAAAACAGCAGTATAGCATTTTCAAACCCCAATCTCCATCTCTCTTTCTCTCTTTCTGTCTGTCTGTCTGTCTCTCTCACAACAGACATACCTCTGCTTCTATCCTCATATCTCCTTCTGTGACTCACCTGTCCCCTCTTATAAGGACCCTTGAGATGAGACAACATTGGGCCCACCCAGATCCTCCAGTATAATCCTCCAATCTCAAGATCTTTAACTTTACCTTATCAGCAAAGTCCCTTTTGCCACATAAGGTAACATATTCACAGATTTCAGGGATTAGGGTGTGGATATCTTTGGGGGGTGCTATTCTGCCTACCACAAGGGACAAGAAAGGAGTCCATCCTTATAATCAAACAGCCAGGGCTAATCACAATACTGAGAACATTCAGACAACTTGAGGGCTAGAAGTAACCTTAGATGGCCCAGTGGTTTTATTGAGTCCTTACTACATGCCAGGCCCCCCAGGGGAACCTCAAGGAATCGGAAGGTGTGAGGATGAGGTCTGGGGATCCTCTTCAGGCTACTAACTACTCCTACCTGCTTTATATATTGGATTGTATTTTTTAAAAAATATTCCACTACATTAAAATATTCTTAGGGGAGAGGGTATAGCTCAAGTGGTAGAGCACATGCTTAGCATGCACGACGTGGTGGGTTCAATCCCCAGTACCCCTTCTAAAAAAAAAGTAAACAAATCTAATTGCCTCTCCCCTATCAAAATAAAATAACTAAACATACAATAATTTTTTAAAGTATATTTCTTTCCTTAAAAAAATATTCTTGAAAAATTCTGATCTAGCCAAATGTTTTCATGGTGAACTGAGGCTTGGTGAGATTCAGTGACTTATCAGAGAGGCAGAGGACGATCACCCCAGAAACGAAAGCTCTCACCCTGGCAGTCACTGAGCTCTGAGCTAATGTGGTCAGTCACTGAGCAATCAATCATCCCAAAGGGAGTAGCACCTAGCGGCAAAGAGCATGGCCTGCAGGCACACACACGCAGGTTCAAGTCCTGCCCAGATACTTGCTGGGCAGTGTGTTTTTGAACCTATTGTGAGGGCGAATTAAGTGAGATAACGCACTGAACGCACTTAACATGTAGTCTGTCATTGTTGGCTAATTGGTGTTGTCATTATTTCCAAATATTTCTTATCTCTTAAGAGTGAGTGCCTCACTCCCTCTCAGCACCTGACTCACCTCTCAAGTCTCATCTAAAATAACCCTCCCTTAGGGAAGACATCCAGACCACCTAGGAGGCATCAGATCTCCTGGCTTACACTCTCTTGGCATTCCCAATTCTCTGTTGTAGCCTTCATCCCAATTATTGTTAAACAATTATCTGTGCAATGATTTGTTTGATCCCTGCCTTCTCCTACAATGCAAGCTGCAATGCAAGCTGCAATGCAAGCTCTCTAAGGACAGTTAGGCATATCAAATATTCCGTGTGCTCCCTCCGCATTTCTCAGCCTCCTTTGAAGTTAATTGGAGCCATGTGACTAATATCTGGCTCATGGGCTGAGTACAGAAGTGATACATGTCACCTCTGGCTGAAACACAGAAAAGCTGGCACAGTAATTCTCCAGTTATCAATTCCCCTACTGCAGTGATGCACTGTTCCATCAGCCTGGGCCCCTGAGTGACTACATGGAGGAGCGCCCTCTGTTGATCCACAGTGGATGTGCAGCTTAATGAGAAAAAAAAATCTGTTGTTTTAAGCTGCCAGTATTTCAGAGTTAACTTGTTACTCAGTGCAACCTAGCCTATCCTGACCAATACACCACTATATTCACAGCATTCACATAGTGTTGGACAGGTAGAAAGTGCTCCACAAATATGTGAGGAAAGAGCAAGCCTCTGAAGCAACAGTAAAAGCCAGAACACATGGTAAGTCCTAAGTCAATGGAGAAAGACAGCTCTCCACTACGAAAAATAAAAGATTGGACCACTAAAAAGTGAAACACCAGGATCCCTGTCGCCCAGGACAGAAGCTAGAAACACAGGCTCTCTGACCTTGAAACTGCTGGGCTCTGAGTCACTGTCGTGTTGCTGCAGGTCACAGAAACATTCAGTGAGGCTGAGGACGATTAGGTGCTCAACAAAGTGACAAAATCCACTACAAACAAAGCCATTAGTCACAGGGCATTTAGAAATTGTTGTAATTTATAATATTTATGAATTGATCTGCAGGAACCCATAAACATTGCTCATCAATATAACTAATTGGCATTTATGAGTTTGTTTGGTTGGCTGATACAGTCAGGCTGGTGTCATGACGGTCTTGAAGGAAAAAGGAACCCATGCACACGGGGGCCTTTGGCTGGGGTGTTGGCATTCTGACCATTTCACGGGACTGGACAAGGAACTGAGTGAAAGTGGTATGTTTAAGGAGAGGAGGAAACACTGGTATAGAAGCAAGGAAGATACAGCAAATAATGGGTTGCTGTTAAGCAAGCTACCACAGAAGGCAGCAGAAGCTTAACGACACGAGGAAGCTCTACAGAAAGGTGCAAACACACCTTTTCCCTCCTACTCGTCGCTCACACTTACCTCTCTCTCTCTTTTTTTTTCTCTCTCTCTCTCCCCCCACTGGCCCCACTGACCAGTTTTCTCTTTCCCCATCTTCATGGGAGAAAAACAGCCATCCACCCTCTTCTATATGTTATAATTTCAGCCACTACGTGTTCAGTCCCAGGGAAGCACGCTAATAAGCCCAGCTAGGGTCCAGAGTATACATCTGAACCAACCACCTAAAGCAAAGGGCTGAGTCTTGCAGTAACACCAACAGCTCTCTTGGTGCCCTCGTGATCAGAGTACTGAATTGGGGTAGGAGTGTGCTTTACTCAGATGAAAAAAGGAATTTTCCAGAAATAAATATCTGTTAAATGAATGGTCCTTAAGATCCCTTTACAGTCTGGAAATCTTAAGATCTGAACTCCAGACAAAGTGGTTTCGGTTAAAACGGCTAACAGAGTGATTTTTGGTGAGGGCTGGCACCATTCTTGAGCTGCAAGCACAGCAGGGCAGCATCTTGTGCCCAGCAGGGCCAGGCAGAAGAGTTGGGTTTGGGGACATAGCAGACCTCTGCAGCAGCCCTTCATCTCAAGACTTGGCCTCCCAGCCCCGCTCTCAAGAAGATAGTGACCCCCCCACAGGGCACCCACATGGGCCTACAGATGACGTCCCGTCGCCAACTCAGCTGAAATGCACTTCTCCAGATCACGCAGAGATGGTCCTGGCTCTCGTCAGCACCGCTCTCACTTGAGCCACAGATGGCAAATGGACTGCTCATCCCCGCCCCTGCTCCCCAGCCTGGCTGCTTCCACATTCCTTGACAATAATGCTGGTTCAGAAGCTGGCATTGGAGCCAACCCTCGCTAGGCACAGCAGGGTGGGCAAGGCGGAAGGAAAGCTGGCAATGTGAGAAGTAGGGGCTATTTATTTTATGCCTGCCCCAGCAGCCTGGAAAGTACTGTGAAAAGTGGGCAGCGAGACTGCAGCAGACAACAGAGCTTTATCAGGTAAGGGGTGGCAGGTGGGGGGACACGGGAAAATTACAGCCCCCCTTGTCAAGTTTCAGAGACACCTGCGTCTAATTCAGCATAAGGAAGAGATTATGGAAAAGGGCTGCCACCTTCCCCAGATGCAGACTCTTACAAATCTGGTCTCTTCCATCTCCTCAACCTTTCTCCAGCTTCCTCTCCATCCCCACCCCACCTGCTCTAAGCCACCATCATCTCCTGCCTGGAGCATGTGACTACCGCACAAACCCTCCCTCTGTATTTGCTCCTTGGCCACAACAGTCCATTCCCACCCAGCGACCAGAGTGATCTTTTCTAAGTTCAGATCAGCTTAAAATCCAACAATGGTTCCCCAAACGCCAGAGTTCTAAAATCTTTCACAGCAGCTCATAAGGGCCTTCACAAGCTGATACTGCCTGACCCCAACAGCTCTAAGCATCAAAGGGGGCTAGAGTATGCAGCAGATGCAATGATGCCCTGCCAGGCCCCCTCGCTTCTACCGTACTGGCCCAACTTCCAAGGGCCAGCCCCTGCTTTCATTTGCCTAATGGCTTTCTCTGGCAGTTGGAGCCCACTTTTGCTCATGTATATGGCAGAATAGAAGGGGCAGGAAATTAATGTCCTCTTACCCCAAGAACAGTCATCAAACAATTATTGACGGCAGATGGTGTATAAATACCCCAGCTCCATCATCCATTGGATGGGATGTTTGACACTGGCCCCCCAAGTTCCCCACTTGCCCACAGTGGTAACTAGCTTCATAATGCATCCTTTCCTGCCTCCTTCCCTTCCCTGTCTCACCTCCCCATTCCTCAACTCATATTCAGAATTGCCTCCCTGAATGGAAATATCTTGCATTGAAATCTTTATCTAAGGGTCTTCTTTAGGGAGATCCCTGAAAAAGCAATTATTTTCCATAACCAGGCTTTCCAGCTATGTACTTTTTTTTTGCTATGTACTTATTCATACATATTAGTCATGTGCCATGTTCTCTGCAGCCTCAGGACCTTTGCACAAGCTGTTTCCGCTGCTTAGCATACACTCTCCTGGCCCCACCCCCACACTCTCACTGCCTTGTCTATCTCCTGGATGAGTTTGACTCTACCCTTGGCTAGATCTATGTTCTCAGGTAGAACTGCTCTGATTCCATTCCACATACACAGATACTCTGATTCCCTCGGAATGTGTTCTCCTCACATTCTATTTCTCTTTCATTTCACTCATCCCACTTGTAATTATTTTTGAAGCCTGCATTCCCCACTGAAATGTAAGCCCCATGAGAAGAGGGACTGTGTTTATGGGATCATTTCTCTATCCCCAGAGTGGAACACAAAATAATGCCCAATGTGGAATCAAATAAGTCTTGCTTTGACTTAAAAAAAATAGAAAAAGAAAGGTATAAAATCACCCAAAGAAATGATAATTATGTGATATAATAGAGCTGTCAGCTAATACTATGGTGGTAATCATATTGCAATATATAAATATATCAAATCAACATATGTACACTTTAAACTTAGTGCTGTGTATCAGTTATATCTCAGTTAAAGAGTTCCAAAAAAAAAAATCACCCAGAAACAGAAATGTACAACACATACTAACTGGGTAATCACAGCCACCACCACTCAGCACATACGATGCACCTGGTACCATGCCAATAGTTTCACAAACATCAGTTCACCCTCATAAGTGGATACAGATGTTATCCCTATTTGACAAAGGGGGAAACAGGGTGAAAGAGAGGTTAAGTAGTTTCTAAATGGCACACAAGTAACAAAAGGCAGAGCTGAGATGTGAACCTGGAGAGCCTGGTACCAGTGCACACGTATTTAACCACTAAGCCCTCCTGCCTCTTACCACTCAGGAGTGAGACTCCGGTGGTAGAGAGCTTCATGGCACCTGTATACAGAGCCTCTCCCCTCAGGAAACACAAAGTAAAGAAAAACAAACAGAATTACTGACCTGGTGACATTTGTTCTTTGGACCAGATATTTATAAAGTACCTACTATGAGCCAAGCATTATGCCATGCACCAAGATGGAGTGGTAAACAAGACAGAGGCTGTCCCTGCCCTCCCGAGCCTTACAGTCCAGTAGGAAAGACAGACAATGAATAAACACACAAATAGGTATACAATTACCAGTTGCTGAAATCACAAAAATAAAAGACAAAAGGGCATGGTAAGCACCTAACTTAAATTGGCCAGAGACAACATTTAAATGAAGACCTGAAATGGGAAAAGAATTCAGCCACCCTAAGGGGGTGGATGGAGAACGTTTCCCACCAGACCTTAGGAAAGGCTGGGTGTTATTCTAGGTGCAGGGGGAAGCCACTGGTGTGGATGTGGTCTGATTCACATTTTCAAACATCCCCACCAGACGTCGGGGCACAGTGAGTGGCAGGAAGCAGGAACACAGAGACCAGCCAGAGGCTACAGTGGGTTAGCTGAGAGATGATGGTGCCTCCAGTGAGGCTCTCCAGCAGGAGAGATGGGGAAACAGGCTCTGTTCAGGATATATTTAGTGAAAATCTGCAACAGAATTTAGCGATGAGTTGAGTGAAGGGTTGAAGCAGGTGGGGGAATATCCAAGTTGACTCTCAGGAGCGGGTGACGGGACGTCTCAAGTCTGGTCCAAGTGAACCAACTTTCATCCAGGCAGTTCCACTATCCTCAAGGCAACATCTTTCCCAGTCCCTCCCTTCACCATAACCTCATTCCATAATAAACTGTTGGGGCATTTTAGGAAGGAAGGAAGGGGAGAGCCTCAGAGCTAGTGGTTTTTGCATGCTCATTATGTGTCAGGCATATATTTCCTGCAATTCTCTCAAATATTCTATGATAAAAAGCCTACTATCACCATTTTACCAAGAAAGCTTAGGGGCGCTAACTTTTGCCCAAGGTTCACACAGCTCATCAAGGACAGAGTGGGGTTCAAACTTGGGACTGGCAGCTTATACAGCCATATCGCACCCCTTTGCTCCGCATTTGGACAGGTTTGTCCTTGGAGGACCAGTGGGAGATACTGTCTTTTATGGTGGACTCGAGCATCCTGGGACTGCCAGTGGTTGCCTGAGAGAGCGAGGAAACTGACCAGATGTGCCCCATGGTGCCTGACTCTGAGACCACTGCCTAGAGTCACACATCCTCACCAAAATCCAGCAAACACCCCAGTTCTGCACACCCTGCTAATCTCAGTCCAGACTAAGGAAACAACAACTGAAAAATACCAAGGATATAAAAGAAACTAGGATTTCTGTGGTGGATCCTTTCAGTA
Organism: Camelus ferus; assembly: GCF_009834535.1. NCBI lineage: Eukaryota > Metazoa > Chordata > Mammalia > Artiodactyla > Camelidae > Camelus > Camelus ferus. The sequence continues at coordinate 6,798,705 of NC_045727.1, forward strand.
CCACCAAAAGAGTGGAGAAGGCAGGCCTGAAATGCCCACCTATCACACCCTTGGTCTTTTCAAGCAACTCTCCTCCGATCTCCTGCCTCATTAAATTTTTCACAAACATTATCTCATTCACTCTGTGGGTACAAAGCATTCTACCCAGTCCTACAAGATGAGTAAACTGAGGCTCAGCAAAATGAAATGGCGTGCAAGCTCAGAGCCAAGTTCTGAAGCCAGGGCCTCTCAGCCTAAGCCCAGCAGCCTTTCCAACACCACTCAATGGCTTGCTGTGAAAACCTTCTCAGAAGTTTGCTCTTTATTGATTTTTGCCCTACATGCATTTTTACCACTTCAGCAACAGCCAGGAATTGGAGGGGGAGGGTGGAAAAGGGAGGGTGGGGAGAGAGGGAAGGCTTTAAAACAAGGGTCTGATTCAAAGAGGAGCTGTGATTTGAACTGAGTAGAAATTGGTTTTCTGTTATCTTTGTGGCCACTACATTTGCAATTCAGGACCTGATGCCCATGTATGGAGCCAAACACTGCTACAGTTTTCTGATCAAATCTCCTTTCCAGGAAAACACTATTAAAAAATTCTCTGTAACCAATCAGATAATCTAAGCTCCTCTAAAACACCCATATCACTGAACAAGTTCACAGAGGACTCCAACCCTGATATAGCCAGAAAAAAAAAGCCATGCACCACCACATTTGCAGGGCCCAGGTAGTAAGATAAATTCACAAAGGCCTATGTGGAGCCAAAAGGAAACATACAGGTGCTGGGACACCAATCAGCGCCTCCCCCACCCACATCCTTGCTAACAGAATCTGCCCTCAGTCACAGCCTGCGATGTCCTGTGTGCCTCATGACTGATATCCAGCCATTACACACAAATGCAGGTATCCTAGAGGTTAAAACATTGAACTCCCTCGGTACCCTTGGGTAAGTGACCTCCCTAAATGCCCCTGAGGAGCTTCATCTAAACAATAAGGAAATGTGTCATCTCGTGCAACAGGAAGTCCATATGTAAGGAGGTTTCAGGTCTGGTTGGTTCAGGGGCTCAACAAGGACCCAGGTTCTTGCTGTTCCTCTTCTCTGCCATCTGTGGTATACACTTCATCCCGAGTCTGACTCCTGTCATGGCTGTACCATGGCTGTCAGTGGCACTCGGTGCTAAGGTTTTCTTGTTTAAGTCTAAGAGGAGAGAGAACCTCTCCCCTAATCATGGACTATAAGCTCTTCCAATTATTAGTCTATTTGGACCAACCTGAGTCACATGACTAGCCCTGGACCAGTAACAGTCCCCAGGGAAATGCCCCCAGGGACATTTCGCAATGTCTGGGAACATTTCTAGTCGTCAGGCTGGGTGGGGGATGCTACTGGCGTCTCGTGGGTAGAGGCCAGGGATGCTGCTGCACACCCTATCGTGCACAGGACAGCCCCCACCACAAAGAATTGTCTGGTCCATAATGTCAAGTGTGCTGAGACTGGGAAGCCCTAGCTTAGATTAATGTAGATCAGGGTTGGCAAACTACAACCCATGGGCCACATTTGGCCCACTGCCTAATTTTATAAATAAAGTTTTATTGGAACACAGCCACACTCCACCATTTACATATAGTCTATAACTGCTTTCGCACTATAACAGAGAGCTGTCACACAGCTAGTTGTGACAGAGACCATATGCCCCCACTAAAGCTTAAAATATTTACTCTCTGGCCCTCTTCTGAAAAAGCTTGCTGATCCTTGATCTGGATCTGCCCTAAAAGCTGGGGATGGGAGACTATCTAAGCAAAATTAGGGTTCTGTTAGGAAGAAGAATTGATATGGAAGTAATAAACAGAAATGACTACCAAGATAAATTCTATTTCTGGAGATCACACGATAGGGCACAGCTCTCAGCAGGAACCTTCTCAATGAATATGTATTTCCACATAAAGGATTTATTATAGAAACTAGGGACTTAGACCTTATGCAATTTTTAAACTGGTGGGAGGTGTGAAGCCTCCAACTGCACCTCCCTCCCCAACAAAATCAATCAAGACTGTCCCTCATTCAACTCCTACCACAAAGAGACAGAAATGAGCAACAGACAACGGTGAGTTCTGAGCCCACAAAATCTCATGCGTCAGGCCTGGTGTGAGCTCCGTGGTGGGCCAAAGCCACACAGAAATCAGGGGAGGGGCACACACAGGGGTGTTTCAGAATACTCCTGGGAGAGGAAGTCACTCAGCAGAGAGAATCATAGGATAGATGAGCCAGGCATCTCCAGAAAAACAGCAGCCTGACATTAATCCTGTCCCATAACACCCAGGGGGCCTGTGAGATTTCACAACGCATGCTCAGTAAGTCCTTTTCCCTCTATGAGTTTAAGTGGGTTTCTGGTACTTGGAACCAAAGGATTCCTGAGGAAGATAAGACTACCGTGTCACTGAATACCCAACCCAGGACCCCAGGGCAGGGTACCTATTTACCCACTGGGTTGACTGGCTCCTCTTCTCTCCTTCCAGCTCAGTCGTCCAGGGATTCCCGACCCACTTGGCAGGAAACTGGACAGGCCCAGAGGCCTAACAGAACATTCAAGACTTAAAAATTAAGAAACCCAGAAGGGAAAATGGTACCTGACTTTTCATAGTTATTATAAAGGTTTCTTTTAATGCCAACTCGAAGTGGTTACTGGACTTGTCAGACCTGAGTCAATATCAACTCCTAAAAAAGACTAAGGAGGGAAAACACTTCCCATAAGTGGAAAAAAAAAGTCCATGGCCACTTCTTTCCCACATGTGATAACGACACGACTTTGATCTTCTGCCCACTCAGCCTGGTCTTTAAGTTATCAGAAGCCCCGCACTAAATGCCGTTCCTGTTACTTCCCTATTCGATATTTTAATTGAATGAGAACCATCATATCCTGGCCAATATTCATTCCCCATCTGCTGCTTCTCTGGTTTTTTTCTGGGAGCGCCTGGGGGCAACATTCCTTCCTGGAACAAAATCTCCTCTCTCTGACTTCCTCTGGAATAGATTCTCTTTCCTGAAGCCAGAATCATTTGCCTCCTGGAGGCAAGTCTGTCCTGGAGGAGTCCCTCTGGGGGCCACCATCTGGGTTTCCAGGCTGGCTTTACTGGGTGAAAGGCAGTGGTGCCCAGTGAGTACGTTGCCACCGCTGGTCCCAACCACCCTCCTCAGGCTGAGGCTTTGGAAAAGGGGTGTCTCTCAATTGCAACCACAACCAAGCACGATCAAACAAATGAAGATACCGAGTTACACAAACCGACTTCCTCCCAGCAAGTTCACGGCAGAGACAAACACTTCATGTGAACGTATTCAGTGCACGCACACCCCGACTAAGTGTGGATTCTACAGAGAGAGGTGCAGAAAATACAATCCAAACCCTCCAAGAGGCCAGTCTTGAACAACAAATGCTGCCCAGCAGAAAAACAGCACAAGCCACGTTTGTAATTTGGGAGTTTCCAGTAACCACATGAAGGTAAGCAGAAGGAAACAGGTGTCTCCAGGCATATCTCATACATTATTTTCTAATTTAATCCTCACAACAAGCATATGAACCAAGAACTTTTCTCTCCTCGTTTTGCAGATGATAACACCAAGGACCAGAAAGGTTAAAACTGCTCAGGGTCTCACACTGGTAAGTGGCATCAGGGGAATTTTCACCAGACAATTCCATTGTAGAGCCTATGCTCCTGGCACACCCAATTGTTGTGCAGAAGTTGTTATTTAGAAAGGCCAAGTAAGTGGTTCCCTTCCAAATCAAGAAGCCTTTTTTCTTCCATCCTTTAATCTATTTCTGGCCTATAAATATAGATTCTAAAAAATCGAGGATTTTTTTCTGTGGCAAACATGTCAAGCCAGGATATTAATTTCAGACCTAACTAAATACGCTTTCATCAGTGCTGCAAACTGGCTCTCTGCTTGTTTGGCCCTTGCTTGTTTACAAAATTCTTCCCTCCAACCTCGTATCTGTTGGTGCCATCTAGCAGAGACACAGGGAGGTTGAGTAGCTAGCTATGGGTCACACAGCTCATAACAGGTCAGAATTAGAACCCCTTCCTGGGGTTCCTAATCCACACTGGGGCCCAAGGATATTCTCTCAGATCTAAACAGCCTCTCAGAGGAGCCTTTCCCCACAGACACAAAGGATTAAAACGGAACATCTTTAGGCATTCATTTATTGAGCACCTGTTATATGCCCAGCACTGGGCTGGATGCTGGGGTTAAAGAGAAAAAGGCAAGATGCCCACCCTCTGAGAACTCACATTGTCCCAGAGGCATCAGACAGAGTGGACAACTAGGGTACCATGTGATGAGAACCAGGAAACGGAAACTGGGGGAACCCTTGGGCAAAGCACTTAACCCTGCCCAGGGGGCTGCCAGGGGATGGGGAGGGTAGTAGTCAAGGAAAACTCCCTGGAGGAGGTGATGACTGAACTGAACCTTGAAGAATGAGAGTAAAAACTGCAGGAGACACAAGGTCAGAAAGACATGAGGCTGGAGAGATAGGCAGGGCCAGAGGGTGAAAGCCCTTGAGTACCCGAGTAAGGAGTGTGGACGTTTCCTTGAAGAAATGAGGGATTTCCACATCTAAAATGAGGGCATAATCCTATCCACCTCTTAGGGTTGTTGTGAGATTAAAGTGCTCCGCATAATGGTTGATTCATATCAAGTGCTCAATAAATGCTTGATAGCTACAATTATTGTTGAAAGGTTTTAGAGAGACTGGTAACATGATGTTAATTACTGTTAAGACAACTACCATTAATGAAACACCTACATGTGCTGGACATGGAGCTAAGCACTTTGTGTACATCACTATTTTTCTTCTAAATATCTGTCACTACCTGACGTTGCGCTGTGTACTTGTTGGACTATGCCATGACTGCCTGTCTCTCCACTAGAATAAAATCTTCACGGGGGCAAGGCCTGCTTGTCTTGTTTGCTGCTATGTCTCCAGTGCCTACAGTGGAGAATGACACATGAAGAGGAGCTCAATAAATCACTGTTGGATCAATAGATAATAATCCCACCTATGGTAATCCAGAGAAGTAGTATTTCCTTGATTTTACAAATGAGGAAACTGAAGTGTAGAAAGATCATTCGAGCTGCAATGTGGACAAAAGATGCCAGATGAGAAAGGCTGGAGGCAAGGAGACCAGTGGGGAGGCTGTTTCAGACACTCAGGGAAGAAAACTGGGATGGAGAGAGGGAACTAGATTGAAGAGATATTAAGAAAGTGGGTGAGCAGGCAAGTGAACAGATGGATGGATGGGTGGAGGGATGGGCAGAGGAGTGGATGGGCAGATAAGTGGATATGTGGGTGAATGGATGGGTGGGTGAATTGATGGATGAGTGGATGGATAAATGGGTGGGTTGATTACAGACAGGTGGATAAACAGATCTTCAGAAGGCCCTCATGCTCCTCCATGAAGCATTTTATACATAGAATTTTTTTTAACCAAAAGTAACCAGAACGGATATCAAAATATTATCCAGATGATGAAGGCAAAGTCTGTAACATCATCATATTCAAGGACTATAACAATCCTCTCCAATATACCTTTGCACCAATTTTGTCCAAGGCTTGTGTGCTCAATTATTCTTCCCTTTACCCCTCCAAGACAAATATGGCATAATCAGCCCTTAAGCTGTCATTCCTTCAGCTGATTTCCAAATCCAGAGCACCGAGGCTTTAAATTATTCTGTACCTAACTTGGTTAAGCAGTACCTGGGTCCAGATAGGATGATCTCATTGTCAGGGAAACAGAGTTGGTCTGACCTGCAGAAGCTCCTGCTGCTGCGGCCGCCAATCCAGGGAGAGTGTTAAAGCCAACTCAGAATGGCTTTGAAAGATGAGTCCTGTCCAGTCGAGTCTGAACAGACATCCAGCCATTAAAAACTCCCAGCTGGATCATTCTCCCTTATTAAAGGCAACGCGTGGACAGACAGGAGTCCAATCTGTTCTTTCTTTTTCTTCAGCCCCTCCTCCCCACCCTGTTCCCTGTGTCTAGAAAACACACACACACACATACACACACACACACACACACACACACACACACACTCGCTGCCAAATTCAGGGCTAGAGTACCTGAAATATACTAAGATATAAAGGAAAGCCCCACCTCAAAACAGTTATCTTCCCAATCTTTCCTTGAAATTCCCCCACGAGCAATACATTCTTTTGTGACAAGCATTCGCTGGTGATCTGATGATCGCGTTTTAAATAATATTCAAGAATTCCACAGGCTGGAGTAACTGGAATCACTACGTCGCTATGGGAGCTTCCTCTGGCCTGTAAATTATTCACGTTATCCAGCGTGTCAGTTTGCTAGGGTGGCCGCAGTAGAGCTTAACCAATAGAAATTTTTCTCCCCGTTCTGGAGACTGGAAGTCCACATTCAAGGTCTCCACTCTGTACCTGTCTATGTCCTAATCTCTTCTTAAAAATGGAGAGACACGAGTCATACTGGATTAGGGCCCACCTTAACGACCTCATTTAACCTAAGTTCCCTCCTGGAAGGTACTGTCATCTCCAAACACAGTCGCATTCTGAGATACTGGGGTTAGAACTTCAACATCTGGACTTGGTGGGGGAGACACAATTCAGCCATAACACCCTGGACACTGAGCTGTCCAGCATCCACATCTCAATGGGTGGGTGCTGGCTGACTCTGTTCCTTGATATCCCAGGGAGAAAATGGAACGTCATAGTGTGCCTGGCAACACTGGGGCACTCCATAGTGGCCACCTGTTGGGCCAGCTCCTGGACCAGGCCTTTACCCCACTTATAAGGAAGAAAGTGCCACTCCCTCATGCCAATCTGGCTGAGAATGCCACCCTTGGGTTCCCTGTTCCATTACTCACCTAACCTCGGACCAGTGTCTTCTAGGAGTAACAGGGTGGGTAGATCAAGAAGAAAAATAAATTTTTTTGTGGTAAAATATATATAACATAAAATGTATCATTTTAACCATTTTTAGCCTCCACTCTCCTTTTCTTCAACTTGATTTTATTTCATGATTCCCACAGCTCTTCTCTGTGCCACTAGGTTTTGGTCATGATCCCCTCAAGTCCCTCCCTAACTGCTAATCTGGGGGATTAGAGATTGGGGTATTGATTCTGTCCTCCCAGGAAGCCCCAGGACCCCGATGCAGGTTGATCCATTGTTTCCCCTCCTGGGGGTGATACAAAACAGGCAACTGGGGGGACAACGTTGGTTGAATCCCAAGAGTTTTTCTAATGTACTTATCCCAAAACAAAGGCAGACAGCTCCTACATTTGCCCAGCAAAGAAATAAGATTAGTTTCTCTCAGCTGAAAACAAAACTATAATCCTGTACAAGTAAGCAACCAAACACTTATGGAATGGCTATAGAACACGATATTAAAATGACTTTATTTCCCGGAGTTGGACCAACACCCCCACATCCTAAATTAAGGTTCTGCATCACCCACACAGGGATGATTACACTGGATTGGCAGGCATTAGGCCATCTCACATCTCTGGACTACAAACATGAGGTTGAGGTTTGAAGGAGCTGGAGTGAGGATTTTGAGACGGACAGTTGTTGAAGGGCTCTGCTCCCCAACACCCCACCACAGAGGAAAGGAGGTATGTCCTCTCATCTCAAGACAAGTGGAGGAGGCCTCATAGAGCTTGATGTAGGCCTCCTGGAGTTTGGTGAACTCGCGGCATGGTGTTGGACCCTCAACAGAAGTCCAGCAAGACAAGAGGCCATGTCTGGAGCTCTCCATGCCAGGGAGCAGAGTGAAGAGAGGACTTCATTGAGAGCAAGCTGCCCCTCCACAGGCAGGGAGGGTCAAACGAATGAGTTTCCTGGACACCAATATGGTTCCCATAGAAGGGAGCTGTCTGGCATCATTTTAAAAGGTATCCTGCCCAGGAGAACCGCTCAGAGACATGAAGGGACCCACGTGAGTCTAGGAGGTTAGCAGCAGAGAGAGCACTGCAGTCAGAGACCCCAGTGGGAGGCACTCCTGGGAACCCATAAATGAGTCAGCTTTGACGCCCACTCTGCCCAGAGGATAGCAATCTCCAACTGCAACTGTACCAGTTGCAGGAGAGCTTCCTCAAGGCTGCCACACCCCCACCCCAATTTCTCCTTTCCACCCACCCACTCTCCTCCAACCTCACGGGGACCAAAACTGCAGCCTGCAACAGAGGGTAAGCTAGCTCCTTCAAAGGGAGAAGGAGGAAAGGTTTAAATCAGATAAGAGATGGGCCTTTGTAGTTACTAAAAGGAGCCTGCCCTTGTAACTGCATGGCTCCCCAAAGCTACAGATCTGGGAGGAATTTCTTCCAAGACCAGGAAAGGACAGTTCCAGAGGCAGTGGACTTCCTTCCTCTTTATACCCTGTCAAGTCAAAACCACCCAACGAACTCATTACACTCATCACGTGCACTTTGCAAAGCCCCGGGACTCGAAACTATAAAGACTTACAGTCTTGCCTCGAGGAAATCTTTATATAACCCTTTATTTATTATGTGGGAGTCTGTTTCTCTTGGACAGGTGCCTGCGTAAAGAAGGGATCAGGGGCTTGCTGGAAGAAGAAAGCCCACACATAAAGGATAATCTAGACTCTGGGAAGGTGACAAAGACAGTGACGTGGTTTTAGAATCACCCTCAAGTCTCCCCATAGAAACAAAGAGAATAGCTGGGAGAGTGTCGAGGATGCTGCTGGTGCCCCCAAGCCGAATACGGGGCCGATACACCCACTCCACCACACACACTGAGGGATCACAACTGCCCTCTTCTCTGGAGACTTATTTTCAGTCCAACGGGATCCCCTGGTCCAGGAGGTGACATCGCTCAGAAGGCAGCCCGCACCCGATGGCTGACTGACACGGGGGTAGAAAGGAGACCCCCTCACTTAAGGGAGGACTACTCTGTGGTGCAAGCTACACCCCAGAACAAGCTGGCTGTTCATCAGGTTGACGCTTCTCCCCAGCTTTGGCTCCGTCTTTACTCAGCTCCTGTCTCTGCTCTCCCTCTCCTGCTTCCCTCCCTCCTTTTCTTCTGAGGACTCGCCAGAGTCCTCACCTCAAGCTCTGCCTCTAGGGAAGCTGACCCAAAAGAAAGAGCCAAGCCGGAAACTCACAGACAAGACCTACAATGAACGAGGTAACAAGTGTCCCCACAAACCCCAAAAGATGAGTGGGTGGGGACAAACCCTCGGCAGCTACTGGCCCCAAGTGGTGTCAGCGTCTTTGTAAGATGAAACAGAGGGAAGGGAAAGGGTCCTCCTGAAACCCCCCCCTAAACCTACTGATGCTCACAGAGAAGCAAAGCAAGCCCACCTGAGAACATCAGTGAAGACTCGAATCTGCAGATTCCAGCTCACAAGCAAGCACACAGGGACCAGCATGTGATAAGGAAGGTCTGAGTGCTGGTCTCAGATCTAGCAGAGAAAGCTCTCTTCCAGGGCAAAGGCCAGACAGAACTGAGGAGAAACTGCTGAGAGTAGGATCCAAACAGGGCAGGGACAGCAGTGACAAAGGAAGAAGAATGCACAGACACAATGCAGAAGAGGGACAGCAGAGAAAGACCAGCTGGAAGTGTGAAGCCATGTATTCAATCACGTAGTGAGAACAACTGAAGATGGTGCTCTAGAAACCGGAAGCTGGAGAAGCTCTCCTAGCCTGACTTTTCCACGTAAAAATAGGAAAATTCATTTCACTTAAGCAAGAAACAACAAAGTAACCCTGTCAAATACCATTCAAAATGAAAAAAAATAGAAAATTTACAGACAAGGAAAACATGCCAGAAACATAAGTCCCCCCAGAAAGAGAAGGAAAAACAAGAAAATTACAAGCTGATATTGGAAAGGAGCCAAAAGGAATTAAGAAAGTAATTGCTATGGAATATTCATATAATACAAGTCCCTTAAAAAGAAATCCAAAGCAATGAAACAGAAAAAAAAAAAAAAACCCTAAGAACCATAATTCAAGAAAATCAAGACAAAATAACCAACAGTGAAATATATCCAAGAAACATTATAGGAATAACAACAACAACAAAAAACCAATTATACTTTGGGCACCAGGCCAAAAAGATCAAGTCACTATAAGGTGAATAAAATCAGGTTGCCATTAGGCATTTTTAACATCAGCACATTATGCTAGAAAAAATGAAGAAGCCATATTTAGGATCCTCAAGGAAAGAAAATGTGGGCCAAGAACTTCTAAACTGACCTTCAAACAAAATTAAATTTTAAAAGTAATTCCAACAAATTCAAAGTAAATTAAAATAAATGAATCTCAATATGCATTCACTTAGTATTATAAACACACAGAAAAGAATTCTTCCAAGTAACTTTAAAATATAAAATCTGACTAGATACCCCTCATAGGGTCTACCTCAGGAATAAAAAAGGACTGCAGAAATATATATATACACACTCACAAGAACTGAAAACAAAACTTGTACATGAATGTTCATAGCAACATTATATATAATAGCCAAAATGTAGGAACAACCCAAGTGTCCCATAATGAATGAATGAATGAACGAACAAACAGGGTATATGCATGCAGTGGAATATGATTCAGCCATAAAAATGAATGCAGTACAGATACAGGCTCTGACGTAGATGAACTTGAAACTGTTATGCCAAGGGACAGAGAAGCCAGACAAAAGACCACATGTGTTTGATGCTATTTATATGAAATGTCCAGAATAGGCAACTCCATAGAGGCAGAAAGTGAATTATGAAGGTTGGAAAAGAAACCAAAAACCTGAGTGTGTGCTTGATGTGGGTGCACACAGAAAAAAGTCTTCAAGAATCTGTTAAGATTACTAGCAGCAAGCATGTTTAGGCAGTGGAAAGAAAAGTGGCTAGGATTTTTCACTATTTACCTTAATAACATTTTCTAACTTAAGAGTATTTTAAAGAGCATTAGGACTTTATAATAAAAATACATTTTAAACAAAAGCCCTCAAGCAAATTGGTGATACGTACTACAAATGTTAAAACTGTGCTTGAGACAAATTAATAGAGCTGTTTGTGCATATGGTTGTTTGTCTCATTATTATATAATATGGGAAATTTTTAAACTACCAAGGTCCAATAATAAGGCACTGGTTAAATTAATTATGCAACATACATATATTGGAATGCTATTATGCATTAAAATGCATTAAATGCATTAAAACTCATGTTTTCCAAAACCATTTAAGTGAATAGAAACTGTCTATGATACATTTTTAAAGTGAGAAAAAAACCTAACTCTAAAAAGTATTGTATATGAAATCCAAAATTTTGTTTAAAATATTTGTGTGTTTGCACATGCATTACATACAATCAATATATCTGCATGCATCAAAACAGGTCGGAAAAAATGTTAAAGAGGTTACCCCTGAGTTACAAAATTATGGGTAATTTTTATTTTTATTCCTTCAGTCACTTCATAATTATTGTGTACAAGTGTTTTCTGTATTTCCCTTTGTATAAATATGTTTTATTTTTGTAATTAGAAAAGAGCAATAAATGTTCATTTTAAAAAACTAAAAAAGGATCTCTAGAAATGAAAAAGAACACCAGCTTCCTCTCACTCCCCTAAATCTGAATAGAGGTTTGCACTTAACCTGAGCACATGAGTTCTGATCACTGCAGGAGTCTTAAGGGAACAGAGACCAACTGGGGACCTAAGCTTTGCTTCTGCTCAGAACCAGAACCATGTGACCACTCACCATCACCCCTTGTGGCCATCTTCCAAATGTATCAAACCCCCTCGCTTCTCTCTCCTTTCCTACCTGGTTCTCCGCTTTTCTACACAAGTCTGAATTTTCCACACTAATACTCAGGGTCACATCCCTAGGTTGGACATCGGTAGTTTTTGCGAACCTGCATCCATCCACTCTTCTCCTAGCAAAGGATCCAGAATTGTCTTTGGGGATTACCACCGTTCTGTTCTCATCCAGTGTGTTACAGGTTGGGCTCCATCCCTAGCCCAGGGTCAGAACATATGGCCCAGGTTCAGTCCAACCAGTACACTAAATGTTAAATCCCTCTGGTCAAAATGACTGGTTCAGGGACCATCATGTGAGCTGATGAGAGCCCATGAGATGCAACAAGAATTTTGCTGGGAATGCTGGGGTGAAGACTGTCATACTTTTCCTGTTGTGAGTAAACATGAAAGGAAGTACATATTCCTAGGAACTGCTAGCAGTCATGCTGACCACAAAGGGAAAACTTGCCCATGAATGGGATCAATTCAAAGAACATCGAGCACAGAGATGGAGAGGGAGAAACAATGCACCCTGAAATCACTTAGGCTCCTGGATCCAGGTGTACCCTGATCAACGCCTGGACTTTTCAGTTACTTGAGCCAGTGAAGTCCCTTCTTTGCTTAAGCCAGTTTCAGTTGTGTTTTTTCTCTGACTTCCAACCAAAACCACCAACTAACATACCTGGCTTCTTCTAAGTGTCTGAAGAAAGGGCACCATGCAGTCACATGTATTAAATGGCTTAAACAGAAACCCAGAATCTGAAGACCTGCATTTGAATCCTTCCTCTACTACTTACTAACTCTGTGACCCTGAGCCAAGCACTTACTCTTGCTTCAGTTTCCTCTTCTGTAAAAGGATATGAACACTTATCTCATAGACTTGTTGTGAGAATCAGATGTTAGGAATTTTGATTTTTAAGAACAATGGGAAGCCTTTGACAGACATTAGTGAGGAGAGTTCTTCAGTCTGTTTTGAAAAAATCACTTTGGCTATAGTATAGAGAGAACAGGTTGGAGGAGGGCAAGAGTGAAAGCAGAGAGATCTGTTAGGAGGGGGCTTTAGAAGTCCAGGCCGATGATGGTGGCTTGCACCAGGACAAGATTTACCTTATGTCAACTACCAAATGACAGTTGTCAAAATGGCTATCACACAGACCAGCTCTGACTTTCTGCCATGTTATCTTAACATAAATTAATTTCATGCTTAAATAAATTCTGCCTCACCCTAAGCAATAACATGACATCTCGAGGATGATTTACAAGAGATATATACATGATATATTACACATCATATATGTGATAAGTTACATATCATATTTATTACATATCATATGTCATAATATTTCTAGTCTACATTAAAATAAGTACATAACTATTGTGAAGGAAAAGTCGGGCTGGTCTAACAAGATAACTCATAGGTCTAGGAATGTGAAGGAGAGGCTGGACTGGGCTAACAAGATAACTCACAAATCTAAGTATTGGAATACTGATTGATCTGAGTTCTGCTAGACTAACTTGTAAATCTAGGTTAATTAGTGTTGGTTTGCTGCTCATGTTTTTTTTGCTAGCCAGCTGGATTTTCAAAGATACATATTTGGCTTTAGAATGTTGGTTTGCTGCCTCCCCGCCTCCACTTTTGTGATGATAATGCTGCTAAAGCTGTTCCATGCCTATTGGCCTAATACCCCAAGCTTGTACTTTACCCTATAAAACCTCATGCGCACGTCTTGGATGTGCTCAGAGCTTCGGAGCAGAAGCCCCTCTGAGCCCGCCGGCGTAATACATCTGAGTACTCCAACCCTCCAAGTGGTGCTTGTTTCTTGACTGGCCTGTCGTTTCCGTAACACTATAAACTTTTAAAATGGTTATGTACAAATCACTGAAACCCAATTCAAACACTACCAGGAGGAGACAATAAACCACCCAAAAGGATTGTGGGAGGTACAGGGGACAGAAAGAAGTATTTCTTCTAGTTATTCAGAGAAAAAGTGCTACTTGGCATCAAGTAGGGTAATTTAAGAAGGCTAGTAGAGAAGTATTTACCTGTAGATGGACCTTACTTTAAGAGAGAACCCAATTAAAAAAAAAAAAAAAAAAAAAAAAAAAAAAAAAAAAAAAACCTCAGCTGAGTAGAGAAATTAGAGGGTGATTATTTAAATGACATTCTTTCTTTTACAAAATGGCTCACCACGGAGACCCTTTAAACTGAGAGCTCCCCTACCAAATAAGTGCCTAGTACAATCATTAACTACTTGACAGAGAAGCTGGGGGCAGCTGGGGAGGAAAGAAAGGGTAGAGAGGAATCTTAAAGCCAAGCCCCAGCCCATTTAAGACCAATCTGAAATGAAGATTTCAGAAAGTCTGAAAGTATAATTTAAGTGAATGGGCTAAGTAGGCTTCCATGAATAACTCTTCCACTTAGACAGTGTTCCTCAAGAACACCCCACTCTGTTGCCATTAAAAAGTGTGTTTTAGGAGAATATTTAATGACATTGGAAACATCTCAAAAGCAGGTGGCAAATCAGCATGTACAGCATGATTCCAATTTCAGATTTAAAAAAGAAATTCTATACATGGGTGGGAAAAAAAAACTAAAAGTCTACATTAAAATGTTAACAGTACTTATATTTAGATGTTGGGTTAGATGGATGGTATATATTTTCTCCTTTATTCTTGTATGAATTTACCCAAGTTTCTGATAATTTTTTAATCAGAGAAGGACAATTAAAGGGTTTTTTTTAATAAGAATTCACTGATGATCTATTATAAATTGGACCAATTCCTTATTGACTAAAAAACTAAAATAGGAAATTTTTTACTAGAAGGGCCAAATCTCTTATTTCAAATATGATGCTATAGTGATAGTTAACATTTGTAATCATTTATTACGTGTCAGGCACTGGGCGCAGCACCTTATATAATCATGTCATTCACAATGCCTCCTCACAATCACTCTATGAGATGCGTGTTTTCACACACATCCCCCTCCCCAATTCAATTCTCCAGACAAAGAATCTGGGGCTCAGAGCAAAGATATAACCTATTCAAGGTCACTAGCTGGCAGGTGACAGAGAATCCAGGTCTCCTTATTTCTAATTCAGGGCTTTCGCCTCCATAGTGTTGGGTTTCCACAGATGCCCTAGTTTATGGGCTGAAAATTTCCCATAATTACCCCATAAATAAGCCATCGAATTTATTTATTCCTTGCATTTAACTTATTATTTAGCATTTAAAGGATACATTACATTGAGAAAGAATCATCAATCTTTCACATAATGCTCTGGTTAATAACTTGGTAATTATAATCCACAGTCACAAAGCTGAACATGCCTGTCGTTTCCATGGTGCCAAATCACCTTTTAAAGAAGAGAACTCATCAATTATCTCCAACCTGCTCATATGGTGAATTTACACCCTCTCAGAGTACTAGCACTTACCCTCATCACTGGAGAGTTCAATAGTAATTGCAGAGCCCCTAAACCTAAGGATTTAAAGGTCAAGTACCTATAATCCCCTTTAACATATCAGAATATCATCTGGCCATTCATCAATGCTAACAGAACTCCTATTAGAAAACATTCACTCTGTGTGTTCCAAGACCTCAGCTAGCTCCTTTGTGTATGGGAAGAATAGTAGAACACAATGTTTATCAATTCTATCAATCTTACCAGACCCAACATCTCTTTGTATCAGTTAGTTTCTGGTGCATAACAATCTCAAAATCTCAATAACTTACAAGGGGAAAAAAAACTTATTTTTTTAACTCATGAATCTGTGGTTGGCTGTGGTTCTGCTGAGCTCAGTGAGCTTGGCTCCAGGCTTCAGGTTGGGTTCAGTCTGTTTCAAGGGTCTTCCCATTCTCCATAGAGTGGTAGAGGCACATTTTTCTCAAAGCAAATGTCAGAAGAATAAGAAGATGAGTGAAAACACATGATGCCTTTTGAGGACTGGCATATTTCCATTACTGTCCAAAGCAAATCTCACGGCTAAGCCCCAAAATCAGTGAGGCACACAAATATTCTCCACCTACTCTAGTGAGAAGTACTACAAAGTCACACGGCAAAAGGAGTTGATGTGTAATTCCTTTATAGGAAAGAACGAAGACTTGGGAGCAACAATTCATTCTACCCACTTTTTTATAACAAATTTATTGTAATGTGCCCTTTACTATCCCAAAATGAAATTCAGAGATATTGTAATCTTCATATGTGTATAATTTTCAGAAATCAACTTCATATGTAAATGCTAGAAGACATAGTGAGGTAGTCTGATGTTAGCACATAAACAAAGAGCTGCCGTGTGCATAACAGATAAAATGCAAGCTAATTCAGTGGCGTAATTTTGGCCCCTCAGATACCTTGCCATTGGTAATGTGATCTTTCTGAAATTGTATACAACTATGGATAAAGTTCTTAGCAAAATAAACCACAACCATTCCTTGATGCACACTGCAAGCTGCATTCCTAGAAAAAAACAGAATATGCTAACACCATGTAAAATATACTCTATGTGTAAAACAAGCTCAGATGATAATAAATGAGTTTTTCACCTACAAGAAGGTCTGGCAGGACACTGGAAAGTCAAGCAGAACACAAGACAGATCTTTCCCACACATCACTGAGTATCTAGCTCGCGTGGTCCCCTAAAGCAAATCATGCCAATGTCATGATTTTGTAACTCCCCATCACCATAACTACGAAATCATCCCCAAAAATTTCTGGAAAGAGTCCTAGGGGGCAGTATCACCCCTGTGAGACCACTGGCATTGTATTAGAGCTAAATCTTTGACATTCCACAGTCTGATTCTGAATCCAGACACTGAATCCTACTTACTAGTTGTGTGACTTTGGACAAATTATTGAACTACTTTGAATCTGCCTTATTCATAATGTTGCTTTAAGGATTAAATGAGAGCATGTAGATGGCAAAGCATTTAGCACAAAGCTTGCACACAAAACGTATGCAACAAAAGTCAGAGCCTAATGTTGTACTATTAAATTTACTTATTCACATTTCACAGATGAGGAAACTGGGGCTGGAATGAGATGTCTTTGGGTGTCATTCCTCCTCCTCTCCCTGCTGTCTTCTAGTCTGAAGATGGGCAATCATTAATGTTCTGCTGAGGGTCAGTTTCAGGAGAACGGTAAGGCTGGAGAGGTTGTGGGATTGGCATGTGAGTCCATGAGTGGAGGATCTGGATTCAAATTCTAGGCTAGGATGTGTAGTGGTTTTACTCTGAAAAAAGCACTTCCTTTCACATCCACATCAAGTCACCACTTGGCACCCTCAAGAGTGGTGACAGTGCAGAATGACCCAACAGTGGTCCAAAGGAGGGTATGGTCTTCAGTGGTAATGTCAGGAGAGGTTTTAGAGAGCGGGTATCAAAGAAAGACTCTGGATTCAGGTGCCAGAGTTCAAACACTAGCTCTACCACTTACCATTCATGCATCCATATGACCCTGGGTAAAAAAAAAAAAACAAAAAAAAACTCCCTTGTGCCTCAGTTTCCTAATCTGTAAGGGGGGCAACACTAGTACATACCTCACAGGGTTGCTGTGAAGACTAAGTGAATTAATATATGTAAAGTATTTAGAAAGGGTTGGCTTATAATAATTTCTAACTAATTGTGCACCATTGCACAACTGATGTCCACTCCTAGGTTCAGGGCAGTCATACAGAGCCTGACCCATGGTGGATGACAGAGTGGTGAAAGGAAGAGATGAATGGTTGGACAAGGGTTGGAAGTAACTGTGAATTCTGGGAATGAGATTTTCAGCTTCTGACTTGGCATCTGGACAGCTGCAGTAGAGTATTTATGCTTATTGGCCAGGTCTCAACCAGCAGACCGTATGGTCTTTCAAAAACACAAAACAAACAGGGGTGGGTCAAGTTGTGCTCACAGCAGTTAACAATCTAAATGAACTAAAACCATCGGCATCAATCTTATACAGACTTGCTCTAACAAGTATGAAGTTTTTTTTATCCATTCTTATCAACATTCACAGAGGAGAAAGAAGGAGGAGAAAGAAGGAGGAAGTATGGATGAGAAAAAGAATGAGACAACAGGAAAAAGGAAAGCAGACAGAAGCAGAGAGCCTCGTCCAGTGCCTGACACATAGCAGGCCCTCCATCACTGTCTGTTGAACGAGTGGACAGCTGGATGGACAGACGGACGGATGGATGGATGCGTGGATGGATGGATGCCTCATCTTCCTTTCTGCCCCCATTTCAAACTTCAAACCAAGTTGGAAGATTTCCAGAGATGAAGTGATCATCCCTGTTCATTTTTTAAAGTCAACAGCTTCCTTAGGAGGAGATAATGAAAATACTGTGTTTTCCCGTGTTAGACAAATCATAAATATTTCAGATTCTGGTGAAAACTCTGCTTACTAGCTATATGACTGCAGTGAGTTGATTTGATTCTGAGCCTCATTTTTCTCATAGGACCTCTAAGAATCCACACAGCACAGACGTCATATAATATTACAAACAATATGTGCATGAGTATAGGCTCCTGTTTACGCACTATAGCCAGTGCCTAATTTGTTAGTGTTGCTCATTCCAATCCTCTTATCATTATTATTATGCAGAATGTTGTTATATATTGATGACTCTTTACTTCTACATAGTACTCAAGCATTTGTAAAGCACCGTAATGCCATGGCTACCATTAAACATTTATGTGCTCTTTCACAGGTCCTCACCACTCAGTGAGTAGATATCTCTAACCCTGTATCAGTCATATATTCCCCCAGTGATGCTGAGTAACAAGCAAGCACAAAAAAACCCCAGAGCATTTAGCAATAAACATTTATGTGGGGTTTCGCTGACTCGGGAGAGGCTCATCTGATTTTGCTGCCTCACTCGAGTGCTCGTGGGTAACTGTAGGTTATCTACACAGCTCTGCGGATCTTGGCTAGACTCACTGACATGTCTGGGGTTTGGCTGGATGTTGGCTTATTTAGGATGGCCTCTGCTGGGATGCCTGGAACAACCTGGCTCCTCTACATGGGCCTCTCATCCTCTAGCAGGCTAGCCTGGAAATTTTCATACTGCAATTGTATGAAAACTTTTGCAGACTTCTGTCTGCAATGCCTCTAGCATTCCCTTGGCCAAAGCAAGTCACAAGGCCAACAGAGATTATTTAAACAGTGGGTTGGGGGGAGGGTATAGCTCAGTAGTAGAGTGCATGCCTAGCACGTGCAAGGTTCTGGGTTTAATCCCCAGTACCTTCATTAAAAAAATAAATGAATGAATGAATTACCTCCTCCCTCCAAAAAAAAATTTTTTTAATCTCATAAAAAAAAATAAAGGATGGGTAAATACACTCTACCTCTTTTATGAGAAGAATTAAAAAGGCTGTGAGTACAGGAAGGTTGTTATCATTTGACTTGTCTCCCTAAAATTCACATGTTCATATAATTCCCAGTATAATTCATATAACTCCCAGTATCTCAGAATGTGACATTATTTGGAGATAAGGTCTTCACAGAGGTAATCAAGCTAAAATGAGGTCTTTATGGTAGGCCCTACTCCACTATGACTAGCATTCCTATAAGAACGAGAAACTGGGACACAGACAAGCACATAGGGAAGACAGTGTGCCATCTACAAGTCAAGGAGAGAGAGGCCTGGAACTGATTCTTCCTTACAGCCCTCAGAAGGAACCGACCCTGCCAACACCTTGATCTGGGACTTCTAGCCTCCAGAGCTGTAAGATTACAAATTCCTGTTAAGCCACTCAGTTTGTGGTACTTTGTTAAGGCAGTCCTAGCAAACTAACACAAGGGGTAAAGAATTAAGGCACTAATGCCATCAGTCTTCAGTACCCTATTTCAAAGTGGGGAAACTGAGGCTCAGAGAGTCCAGTTAATGTACCATCTAAGAGGCATCAGAGTTGTGAGTGGAACCCAGAGCTTCTTTATCAGACATCCTTGCACCTGCCATGAAGGCACTTCAGTTCCCAGTCCTTTGTCTTTCCCTAGGTGGCTTCCAACAGGGAGCCACTGGCACATGCAGGACACTGTTCATGCCCAACTAGGCAACTCTGTGCATGTTGTTTCAAAGTCTCTGTTTTATAGCCCTTAATGATCTAGTAATTGTGTTTATGGCTTTCCAATGAAGTGTGCAGAGCTCTGATAGCCGTCACCGGTTTCTTGAGGGCCTTTTTTTTTTTTAAATCTGAGACTGTACAAAGCTTCTCATAGATTAAAAGAAAAAAGGATATGTGAGGCAAAGAGGAGAAAACTCGGGTCAAATGCTTTTCGGAATGGTTTTCAGCTAACCACTCTACATACTTGAGCCACCAACTACATTTGTATTGAACATACTCAATTATTTGGGATAACTCTGAAACCCCTGGAATGATTTCCTTGGACAGAATAAAAGGAAAGGAAAAAACTGGGTCATTAACTCAGATCAGTCAGGGTTCTCCAGACAAACAGAACCAACAGTAGATAGATAGATAGATAGATAGATAGATAGATAGATAGATAGATAGATATGAGATTTATTATAGTTTTTGGCTCATGTGATTATGGAAGCAGAGAAGTCTAACATCTGCAAGTTGGAGACCCAGGAAGGCCAGTGGTGTAGTTCAAAGGCCCCAGAGCCAGAGAGCTGATGGCACAGATTCTAGTCCAGGTCCAAAGGCCTGAGAACTAGGAGCGCCAAGGACAGAAGACCGATGGCCCAGCTCAAATAGTCAGAGTTAATTCAACCTTCCTCTATCTTTTTATTCTGTTCAAGCCCTCAACAGGTTGGGTGAGGCCCATCCAAACTGGGAAGGGCCATCTGCTTTACTTAGTTCATCCATTCAAAAGCTAATCTCCTCCAGAAGCACCCCCCACAGACAAAATCAGAAATAATATTTAACCAGCGACCTGGGCATCCCATGACCCAGCCACGCTGACACACAAAACTAACCATCACAACGCATTCACAAATATTTACTGACTACCTGCTATGCGCCAAGCATTGTTACAGGTCTTAGAATACAGGCAGGAGTGAGGTACAATCCACACACAAAAGAAGCTTAACTGCCTCATTCAGTGTTCACTCATCAAATACTGATTATGAGCATCTACTGAGATGAACGAGACAGGTATGGTCCCTGCACTCACGGGGTTTACAGGTGAGCTGGTGAGAAAGGTACTGGATAACTCACGGCACAATTAAGCAATGACAATTGTGACAAGTGCTGCAAAGGAGAAGCTGAAGTTGTTAGTGACTGCATAACAGGAAGATCCGATCTATTCATTTTGCTGGGGGTGGGCTAGGGTTGGGGGAGAGGGATGGCTAAGGAAAGACTATCCTTAGGAAATGAGGTTTGAGCTGAGATCTGATGGATCAGTAGAGATTATTCAGGAAAAGACAGAGGAAACTTCCTTCTGAGGAGAGAAGAAGCCACCCTGACATCCACGAGCTGGCCTGGTACTTACTATGAGCTTGGCCTCCGTGTTCCTATGAGCTGATCTGCTGGCACTCACAGCTAGTGCTTGGTGTTCTCCTGTTGAAAATAAACAATTGCACAGAACATCAGTATCAGACGAGGCCACTGTGAAACCACAATGGAGCAAGACAATGGACACAGACCAAACATGAACACTGTCCAAACCACAAATATGACCAAAATTCCCCTACCCTGATATGAGGGGCTGCTGCTTCTTTAACAATTTACCAAGTGAATTTCTGCCACTTCCTGCCAGTATCCAGTCCCGAGCAGAGCCCTAGCTCCTTAAACCCTACCCAAATCATCCAACCTAAGTCCAAATCCCATACTAAGTCCTTTCTGATACCCTCTAACTGAGATACCCCACACCTCCCATAGTGCAGTTCCCCTCTCACTGCAATGAATATTAATCTCAACTTGTACAACTGCAAGTTTTATTCCTGGTGGTCTTTAGTTGAAGGGCACTTTGACACTCGGTAAAGGCTGTTAAGAGATCTGAGAAATCCAAACCATGCACCAAAAACACTTCTAAATTTAAAGAGGCAAAAAAAAGTTTATTATTTGGATGTTTAATTAATATTTATCATAGCTAATCTATTAGTTTTATGGTAAATTTAAGATGGAATTGTTTTCATGTGCCGGATATACACTTTCACAGTACATTGAGAACCTTTTATAATTAATGTATCTAGTATATCTTTATTTAGATCTGAAGCATAGTTTATTACCTTAAATCATTATGAAGGCTTAGAATTCTCATAGTTCTGCTTCAGGCAATCTCTAGTTGTCACTTTTCTTCAAGTTTTAACCTGTGTTACTAATGATTTAGAGGAATCCATAGTGACCTTGGCCTTTAGCACCTTGACCTTAACTTGACCAAACCAGAACTCATTAATCACTTCTAAAAATGAGACTGTCTGGCAATTTAGAAGAATTTATCCAATTTTTTAATGTGCTTAACCTTTGGCCCATCAATTATAGTCTACAAAATTTATCCTATAAATTCACTGGCACAAAAATCCAAAGATATACAAAGTCATCCATTGTTCTATTGATAATAACATCAAAAGCCAAAAAAAAAAAAAGGAAAAACTCAAATTTCTATCAATATTCAGTTAGCTAAATGAACCTTAATATGTACACCTATACAGTGGAATACTATGTAGCCATTAATAATAATGCTGAAAATACACATGAATTGGTTTGGAAAGACGCACATAATATACTGTGGGGAAAAAGTTGCAGAATAATATAATCCAAGATTAATACACAGACACACAAACACATGTTTGTATAAAGATATATTTTTATACCATGGATAAAAGTGGGTTCCTTCTGGGGGATTGGTATGGAAGAATTTTATTCCATCTACGTGTTCAAAAGTCATGTTGTATTGCTTTTACCTTTAAAAATACATTTTTTATATGTTCCATTTGCTGTATTCCCTCCCCAGATTTACCAAACACCCAATCCCCCTCCAGGATCTTATCTTCATTTCTTGTCCCTACGTCCAGCCATCAGCTGAGCCAAACATCTCAACCTCTGAAACACTTAACAGAGCTTCACTTTGCCCTTCTCTCTGGCCGGGGTCAGTGTGACCTGGCAGTTCTCCCCGAATCTGCTTCCTCACTGTCTCGACGTAAGCTGTGAACGGCCGCAGGGGACTCCTTCTAGCGTGCAAAAACATAATTCCATTCCTCTGCCCAAAACCTTTTGGCTCTCCTGGACCAACAGAATAAGCCTCAAGCTTTCACTGAGGACTCCAAGACTCCCTTTTACCTCCACTTTGCCATTTCAGGTTAAGGTCAAGCATCCAAGGCATCCGTCACTCACATCCCAGACGCAGCAGCATTAAGGGACCCCCTGGATTTGAACCTGCATTTACATACCTTCAAATCTTTCTCACTTAGTTCCCTCCTTTCCCCTGCCTCTCCTTTTAAGTCCCATCCTACAAATACAATTGTCTTCACTTAACATTCGACACTAAATGTTGCTTCTTGCTTGCACTGAGAGGTAGCCTAGCATGATTGGAAAACGCACAGATTTTGAGCCAGCCAGATGAGATGAAATCTTAGCGGCCGTTTACTAGCTCTGTGACCTTGCTTCACTCCTACCTTGGTTTCCTCATCTAACATAAGGATAAGAAAGCCAGTCTCCTAAGCTAACACTTGCAAAGCACGGAAGGACTGAACACAGTAAACACTTGAAAAAATGTTACTTACTTTGGTTACTGGACTCTAAAATGGTAACTTCCGTCGCTCCTGAGGCTCGTTGTTTTTTGCTCCTAAAGTTAATGCTCCCCTCCCAAAGCTCCCAAGCCTTTGAGTTCCTGTGACTCCTTTTTATTTATAGCATTTTTGGCATTGGTCTCCGTACAAAATAGTTAAGCGGTTAAGCTCTGAAGCAGAACTTTCTGGATTCATGACCTTGACCCTTGGCTTGTGCAAGTTAACTGTCTCTATGCCTCAGTTTCTCCATCTATAAAATAAGGTAATCATAGTTCCTGCCTTAAGGTGGGTTCTTAAGAATAAATGTGGCCATCTCCAACTCCCGGTCTTTGGCATCGCGTTCGGTCTTCGGCGTCGCGTTCGAGAACAGCGGGCGACGAGCAAGCGGCGAGGGGCGGGCTCAGGCCTGGACAGCGCTCCGGATTGGACAACGCGGCAGGCCCCGCCCCTGCGGGAGCCCCCCGTCTGGCCGGGCGGGGGAGGGCCCTCCTCCCTCCCCGGGTGACGAGCCACAGCAATTAAAAAAAAAAAAGTGATCATCTCCTGAAAATACTTAACATAGTACTAGCACTCAGTAAGTGTTAGCTATATTATTTATCAGAGCGGGAGAATGAGAACATACGCAGCATAGTTCAAATAAGGTGGAATTCATTTTAAAGACCCAGGCAGAAAAATAAAGCTACCTCAGGGTTTCTCAACTAAGCCCTGTTGACATTTTGGGCTAGACTGTTCTTTCAGTGGGGACTGTTTTGTGCATTTAAACAGTATCCCTGGCGTCTCCCCGAGACAAGAAGGAAGGCGGCAGGGCACAACCCTTAAAAGAATGAGGAGGGGGACACAGCCGTTGAGGAAAACAGGATTAAGATAAAAACTGGTTAGAACTAGACTCAAGATGGCGTAAGATTTGACTTCCAGTAGACCTCCAGCCTGGGGATACTGCTCGTTGTAATATATTAGCAAGCTAAATACACAGTATTATAAGCATACTAGACCAATGTGTTTTCTTAGCTTTTCTTGAAACAAAGACCTTTTGGAAGACAATAAATAACACTTTTAAGTTACATATAATTTCAGGGTGGTTCATAGCCCTCATCCTATGACCATTTCTTGGATCCTGTAAGATTGTACACATACATAAAAATACAACATGCCTAAAATAGTTAAACATATATTGTATCTAGTGTGTTGTCAACACATACACATTTGCCTTATTTGAACTCAATTATAAGAAAAAGAGAAAAATTTATCCTGTAGCTCTTAAAATCAATCACATCAGAATTTGGCCTCAATGCCTTAGAGAAAGTGAGGGCACAAGCAAATGCAAAAAGAAACAAGGTAAGTTAATTCTTGCCTTTTGCCCTTATAAAGACCCAGGGCAATTTAAGGTGATTTTGGCCACATAAGATTTTTGCCCTAAGCATTAACTCTAGAGCCTACCCCTTTAACCTCTCACTCAAGATGTAAGCTTTCCATATCAATGGTTTTCAAACTTTAGGCCTTCACCTATAAGTGGTCAAAAAAATCAATATACTGGGTCATGACCAATCAGCATTTTTTTTAATTAAACGGAACTGAATGGAAAATATCAGAGTGCAAGATTCACAGTATGATGATTATTTCATAACTGTTATGCTTCATTTTTAGTGTGTATGTTTCTTACTCTGTTCAAAAATGTTTGAAAGATCTATGTTGTGTGCTGCCCAGTGTTGGTAGCCAGTAATCACACGTGGCTACTGAGCACTTGAAATGGTTGACCAGAAGACACATGCTGTAAGTATAAAACACATGAAATTTCAAAGACTAAATAGGAAAAAAAAAAAAAAAAGAATGTAGAATAACTAATAAGTTTTCTATTGATCACATGTTAAAATATAACATTTAACTTCATGTATATTTTGTTGAACGAAATATTATTAAAGTTGTAAGTAGATAAGGTAGGGGGTTCTTGAAGAAAGAGAACCAGGCATGGCTTTCTTGACATAAGAGAAGCTGTTTTTGTCCTAAGCTGTTTTGTGATCTAAGGCTGGCTGCAGTGCTTGCCTTTGAATAGGTATTAGTAATTAATGATCTTAAGGGGACAAAAGAATGCAGAAACAAAGGACTGTTATCAGGCCAGAGAAGTAACTTCAGCAAAGATAATACATCCGTTGTAAGGACTCCCAGTTCTATTTCAATGGTAAAAATTATCCTGAAGCTCTACCATCAGATCAACTGGAACCTAAGGGATGATGTAGACCTTTGCCAACCCAGCCTCCTGACTTCAGCAGCTAAAGCTTGGACTCTATCCACCACCCAAGCCCCTTCATGAATATGCATACACCCTTAGCTTAAAACTTCCCCAGTTTTGCTCTTCAGGGAGACACTGCTTTGGGGAAGACCCCTGGTGTTCTCCTTACTTGCTGCAAGTAATAATAAATCCTTCCTTCTCCCGTTTTTTTTTGGCTTGATTGTGTCTTTTACCCACAAAGAGGCAAACCCAGTTTTCAGATAACAATATTAATTTCACATTTTTTTTTACTGTTATAATGTGGTTACTAGAAAATTTTTAATTATGTATGTGGCTATCATAATATGCCTATTGGACAGCACTGCCCTATATGTGTTAGCAAAGTATTGCGTGTATATACATGTTCACGATATGTTTATAATCTGGCTTATATTATCTTTATATTGCTTTGTCACCATATTACTACCAAACACTTGAGGGATTTGTTCAATGTCAAAATGAGAACCAGCCTTTCAGGGTCAGCTAAAGTGTTTCTCCGCATGGTCGGAAGCACCCACTTTCAAAGCAGAGAGTGAGTACCCACTGACTCAGCCTGACTGACTCCATCCCATGTTGCAGGGCCTTGGCAGCGATGACAAACCTCTTAGGAATGTTTCCTTCTCTTTTTTTCTCTTACTTAACCTTGTTAGTTCAGAAAGGGTTACAGCCATCCTGCCAATGGTTATGCGCTCAGAGTGACCACACCTCTGGATCCGGCAGTCCTGAGTTGTGCATCAGCTTTATATCTCATAGTCTCCTTTGCTCTCCTAGCTCAGGGAAAGTCCCACTATCTGTCAATCATAATCATGACCTTTCTACTCATCAGAAGTGTGCTGCGGGGACCCTCCCAACATGCACCTGCACGCACCTGCCCCTCCTGATTAGTTTCAGCCTCCCTGGAGCCACTCATTTCCCCCCAGCTTAACTCCTTCTGCATTCAATACCTTGAATCATATTGATCTTAGGAATTCTTCCCTTCCTTGAGGTTGATAAAAAATAATTAAATAATCACAAAAAGCCATTAATATTATATAGAGTACTTATCTTGAGACATTATGCTAAGCACTTTCTCTCACGTAATCATCACAACAGTTTTGTTGTGCTGCGAATCCTCCCCCTTTAAAAATAAAGAAACTTTGCCTTATGAGGTGACCTAAATTTTAAGATCCAGGATGTCTTGTTCACTATAGACCCAATGTATACAAAAAGTGCCTGGCACATAAGTGCAAGTGCTCGATCAATGGCTGTTGAATAAACAAGTGAATGAATAAATGGTGCCATACACCACTTTCTACTTTTACTTATGGTTGTGTCTACGTGCCAACAACCTTATTAGGTTAAGCTATTAGTTCCTTGAAGGCAGGATTTATTTTTGGCATTTCCTGTGGTTATTAGCACAATGCCTGACACAGAGTGGACACTCAAAGATAAAACAAATAAATCAATGATTACATGAGAATCACTTTCCCACAACTTCAGCATATGACATTACCTTGCTAAGAACCATTCAATGGCTCCCTATTACCCTTAGGCTGAAGCCCAGATTATTCTTCATGGCCTACAAGGGCTCCCTCACCACTTGAGCCATTCGTTATCAGCTGCACTGAACTTCTTTCAGTTCCTCAAGTTCCGAGTGATGTTAGTGGCAGAGTCTCCACTACCCTGTGAGGACCTTTCACCTGGCCATTCTTACCTTCCCCCAGCCCCCCTGCTACCCCTGCACCCGGCTGACCCTCGTCTAGGTTAGTTTCCTTCAGATGGCTCTCATGATACCCTGCACTTCCACTCTTGCAGTGCTTATTGTAAGGATAACTCAATAATTATTTTTATGTTTTTTTCATCTAGTGTTTATGTTCTGTAAGCCCCAAGGAGCATGTCTGTTTTGTTTACAACAATGTACCTTGTGTTTAGGCCAGAGGTAGGAAACCAGTGGCCCACACACGTTTTTTGGCCCACCCTCCCAATGTTGTGTCTGTGCATTTATGTGGATAGAGAGATAGATAGAATTCTATTTCTATATCTATATCTATATCTATATCTATATCTATATAGAACTCATTATAAAACTACTCTAATTTGAAAAGACACATGTACCCCAATGTTCATAGCAGCACTATATATAATAGCCAAGATATGGAAGCAACTTGAATGTCCATCAACAGATGACTAGATAAAGAAGCTGTGGTATATTTATACAACGGAATACTACTCTGCCATAAAAAAGAATAAAATAATGCCATTTACAGCAACATGGATGGACTTAGAGATTGTCATTCTAAGTGAAGTAAGCCAGAAAGAAAAAGAAAAATATCATATGATATCACTCATACATAAAATCTAAAAAAAAAAGGGCACTATGAACTCATCCATAAAACAGAAACAGACTCTCAGACATAGTAAACAATCTTATGGTTACCAGGGAAAGGGGGTGGGAAGGGATAAATTTGGGAGTTTGAGATTTGTGAATGTTAGTCACTGTATATAAAAAGAAATTTCTTAGAAGTTTCCTCTGAAAAAAAAAAAGTTTATTCTGTATAGCACAGAGAACCATGTTCAATATCTTGTAATAACCTTTAATGAAAAAGGATATGAAAATGAATATATGTATGTATATGCATGACTGGGACATTGCGTTGTATCAGATATTGACACATTGTAACTGACTGTACTTCAATTAATAAGTTTTTTTAAACTTTAAAATATTTATTTCACAAAAAAAACTCTGTATTTATGGCTTCTCTTGGGAAAAAATATCCAAAGATCTGGCAATGCTGCACATAGGAGTCAGGACAGGCGAGCAGTGCTACAGGAACAACCCCAGACCACTGGTTTCTCACTCACACCGCAGGGCTGATGGGGGCAGGTGGTGGCTCTGCTCCCCATCCCTCCTGAGTTCCATCTGGAACACTGACAGTCACTGGGGCAGAAGGAAGAGGGGACGCAGCAAACCATGCTCACCGCTCTCACCCACAAGTGACACACACCTCTTTTTTTTTTTAAAGTTTTATTTATTTATTTATTTATTTATTTATTTATTTATTTATTTATTTATTTATTTATTTATTTTGGTGGGGGGGAGGTAATTAGGTTTACTTAGTATTTACTTATTCTTAGAGGAGGTACTGGGGATTGAACCCATGACCTCATGCCTGCTAAGCATGAGCTATACCCTCCCCCCACACACCTCTTCCACTCACGTTTCATTGCCCAAAGCCAGTCACCAGCGTGGGGATAGATAACCCCCTGCAGGGAGGGCCGCTTCAGGAGGGAAACCCGAATATCTAGGAAGCAGTAATCCAAATCTACCCCAGAGACACAGTCAGCTGGAGCTGAAGCGCAGCTGTCTCCTTCCGATGGGACATTTACTCTCTAGTTTGACACATTCATTACTCTTCATTCATTACTCTTCATATATTACATTCATTTCCTGTGTGATTTAAGTTTGCAATCCCCCTAGTAAAGGGCCATAGAAAGAATGAATAAGTGGTCCATCAACAGGTAAATGGATAAAGAGGTGGTATATATACATATAATATATATATACACACACACACCCCATTATAGTATAATGTTCCATTATATATATATACACACACACACCCCATTATAGTATAATGTTCCATTATATATATATACACACACACACACCCTTATAGTATAGTATAGTATTTCATATCTATAATGGAATCCTACTCAGCCATATAAAAGAATGAAATATTGCCATTTGCAGCAACGTGGATGGACTTGGAGGCCATTATGCTAAGTGAAATAAGTCAGAGAAAGACATGCTGTATGATATCACTTATATGTGGAATCTAAAAAATACAACAAACTAGTGAATATGACAAAAAAGAAACAGACTCACAGGTATACAGAGCTAATTAGCGGTTACCAGTGGGGAGAGAGAAGGGGGAGGGGTGAGGTCAGGGGAGGGGATTAAGAGGTACAAATTACTATGTATAAAATAAGCTACAAGGATATATTGTACAGCACAGGAAATACAGCCAATGTTTTATAATAACTAAAAATGGAGTATAACCTTTAAAACTTCTGTGTCACTGTATTGTATACCTGTAACATATAATATTGTATATCAACTATATTTCAATTTTTAAAATACATTATTAAAAAAAGAATGAATAAGTGAATAAGTAAGCAAACCCTTCTGTATATTCTGGCACAAGCAAACACTAGCTCTTTGAGAAGCCAAGCCCTGGCTAGTCAGTCACTGGCTTTCTTAGAACATTTCTGCCTGGACTAGCCCCACATCCGGTGACTGCCCTGTTAGCTGCCCAGAGGAGGACTGCACCCCCATGCAGTCTCCCCATGATTACAGCACAAACGGAACATTTGTCTCCCAAGTGGCCGAGCAGCCATTACTCACGGTGGGCTGACCCATCTTCATGAAACAGATGAGCTTGGCGGGGCGAGGAGCTGGCATCTCCAGTAGGTGGGAAAACTTGTCGGTGTGCAGCCTCCTTATTGTATTCGTAATGGCCTCGGGATCAAATATTGATCTCAAATGCCTGGCGGCCCACAGTGACAAGAGTCTCTTTGCTCTGCTGATGGACTCGGGGATATGGAAGGCAGATTTCCTATTTCCTTCACACTCGCTTTCGTCACACTGGAAAGGTATAGGCAACCCAAGTTTTTCTCTAAACTTTTATCTCCAAGAGGTCTTAAGATGCCACAATCAGGCACCTAAAATGTGAATCACCTGCAAAACAATCTCCTGTCCCAATCAGTTCTGTTAACGTCCTTTCATCAGGCTACCAGATTTCAGGTTATCTCCTCCTATATACAGCCCCCCAGTGTTCTCATTTGGACACCTGAGGGGACATCATTCTATTTTTACCAGCCTTCCAGATTGTCCCCTTTTCTGATTCCCATCTGCTGACTCTCTCATGTGTGTATGTGTGTGAGTAAACATATACACACATACACATTTATGAATGCATTTGTAAATTTCATTATTTCTTCCCATGAATACTTAGTACAATGCTAGATACTTGGGGTAAATGATGAGGCAGATAAGCAGGGACGCTAGCCTTCTGGAGCTCACAGTCCTAATGGGAAGACAGCAGCAGTAGGAAGAAATGGTTATGATAAGTGCTGCAATAAAAAGAAGTTCAAAGACTTTGGGAAGCCTGAACACAGACCAGGAAGGTTCATGGACCACTTCCTGGAAGAAATGACATTCAGCCTAAGAGCTAAAGGTCGGCAGTAGTGAGGTAACTCCAGGCAGAGGGACCAACTGTGAGGAGACCCAGAATCCAAACAGCATGGGATCCTTAAGGAACAAATGAGTTCAGTTCGGCTGGGACACAAGTAGCAAGAGGCAGGATGGGAAACAGGTGGGAAAGCTAATGAGGGATGCAAGGGCCGGATTGTATAAAGCCTTGGATGTTCCATGAAGCAGCTGGAACTTAATTCCGAGTGAAACAGGGAGCCAAGGCAATGAAGTGTTTTGCAAGCAGGAGGGTGATGTGATCCGATTTACATCTGCTCCACGAGGATATTCAAAATCCATGAGCTGGAAGTCTTATTAGCACTGACCCATCAGAATGGATTTAGACAGGGTCCTGGAGGCACCCTGCTCTTCTAGGCATTTACCCATTGGCTGCTGGAGGTCTGAAAGGTCCCAGGGGAGAGGCTGAGCTGCCTGGAGGACAGAGGACTCAGGACAGTGGCTCTTAATAACTGTATAGTGTTAATTTACCCCTGCATTAATTATATTCATAAATATCTAAAAATACACATATGAGAAAGATGAAGAAATATCCACCAGCAAAAGTTGTCTTTTAGGATAATAGGCTTTGTAGTCTAGTGCAGAAGCATTTTAATGTTTAAAGAACCAGCATGGCCATCCTGAGGCATACCAGCTAAATACATGTGCTAAAGTCTGCACAGAACAAATAAGCCAGGATGGTATTTTGAAAGATTAACTGATGTTCTTTTCCCCCACCACTCATATGTAATCCAGTGGCCGTTCTCTGTTTTAAGGGGTCAGATCATGGTCAGACCATGAAAGCAGAAAAAAAGTCTTTAAAGTTTCAAAAGCCTGAACCTAGAAGAAACTTCGGCCAGTGGAAAATAAACACAAGGAAGCAGACCAGGGATTCTTGCCTTCAAGATGAGATCAAAGAGGAAGAGAAGCGGAGAACCGGGAACTCCTTGGGGGAGTACGTGCCCCCATCCCACCAGGGGGCGCTATCCACAGCCGCCCCAGTTGGGAATCTGAGTGCTGGGGATGCGTTCTGAGGGATTCACCCAAGAAGCCAGCAAGAATCTGGCAAGAACCCAAGCAGGGAAATAAAAATCAGGGACATGAAACAGTCTTACAGATCTCCTCCCACAGAGGACACCACACCTCACCCACTCCCCATCTCACGACACTGATATCATTTAAGCCTCCGGGAACTTAAGAAAGAGTCAGGCTCTCAGAACCCAGATGTAAGAGGTATTCTCGGGACAACTGGAAATTTTGAATATGGATCAGATTTTATACAATATTAGGAAATTATTGTTAATTTTCTTAACTGTGGTAATGGTATTGCAATCATGTAGAAGAAAGTACTTTTATTTAGGTAAATCATGCTGAACTATTATGGGGTAAAATACCATAACTTCTGCAACTTATTTTCAAATAATTTAGAACGGAAAACATACAAGTTCATAGGCGGGGGAGAGAGAAAACAAATCCAGTAAAATGTCAAGAACTGACATTGAAGGGAGGGTTTATGGGTGTTCACTGTACTAGAGTTTCAACTCTCATAGGTTTTAATTTTTCAATAATGTATAAACTTCTAAAATAAATATTTATAAAATTCATAATTGTAATTATAAATGCCAGAAGTCACAAGGAAAATGTTGATCCAGTAACATTAGTTTAAAATGTGCTAAGCAAAGAAAAATACCATATGATACCACTCATATGTGGAATATAAAAAAATAGGACACTATAAACTCATCTACAAAACAGAAACAGACTTGCAGACCTAGTAAACAATCTTATGGTTACCAGGAAAAGAGGGTTGGGAGGGGACAGATTTGAGAGTTTGAGATTTGCAGATGTTAGCCACTATATATAAAAATAGATTTTTTTAAAAAGTTTCTTTTGTATAGTGCTGGGAACTATGTTGAATATCTTGTAATGACCTTTAATGGAAAGGAATATGAAAACAAATATATGTATGTATATGCATGACTGGGACATTGTGCTGTACATGAGGAATTGACACATTGTAATTGACTGTACTTCAGTAAAAAATAAAATAAAATGTGCTAAGCAGCATAAAGAATGGTTTGTATTAAGGATATTCATAAATTTGTAAAAATGTATACACATGAAAAAGATAAAGAAGGTAAAAATAACAGTTGTTAAATTAAGGGGGAGGGTATAGGTCAGTGGTAGAGCGCATGTCTAGCATCATGAGGTCCTGGGTTCAACCCCAGTGCCTTCATCAAAAAAAATTGTTTTAATAAAAATAAAAATAAATAGTTGTTGAATTAGAATGGTGGGATTACCTGCGGCATTTCCCTCTATTTCTCACTCTTCTGTGCTTTTATATTAAAAGTTACTTTTAGATGCTACCTTGAAAAAAGTTGGGATGAGAAGGAAGAGATTCTGAATTGACTCAGATTAAGTAACTTCCACCCAACAGAATGGGAGTTCCGAATAAAAATTAAATTCAATTATGGAAAAGTAAGAAAGTTATTGTTATTTTTGGGTTAGTGGACCACAAGTTTACACAAGTCAGATTTCCTAGCTGCAAGCAACAGAAACCACCCCTGGCTCCTTTAAGCATTCTGGGGGTGATGTGGAGCTCACAGAATCACCTGGAAGGCTGGAGAGCCAGGCTCGGCAAGCAGGCAGGCATAAAGGAAGGCTGGCCAGCAGCCACGACCACTGCTAAATTCAGGCGACAAGACAGTTCAGAGAGGACTGCCGCAGCCATTGCACCGAGGGTGCCACAGCTCAGACCTCCACCCCTGCTGGCCTTGGCACCATCACTGGCTTCTGGAAACCTACTGATACTCCTGCCATCTCCAAAATAGATCCTCCACGGCCCCTACTTCCGCGTAACACAGCTCCCATTTCAAAGTCTCACCTGTGTGCAGCTAAGTGGTCAAGGCTAGGCCACATGCTCACGCCTGAGCTGCAAAAAAACTGGGAAGGCAATTACCTCATCTTTAGAGCCCCTGCAGCTTAGGGAGGGCCCAGCCTCCGCCTAAGACTCATATAATGCGAAATTTTCCAAAGATAGGATGGAGATTCTGACAGTGGGCACCAAAACATTGACAAATGTCACCATGCGGTTGTTCCTGCTGTAACAACTGGACCAGGCACTATGTAAGAGAAAACAAGACCGAGCCTTGACCTTTGTCCTCCAGGAGCCACCTGAAGACTGGATACTACATCTCAGCCTTCTTTGTTAACCATGGTGTTTGACAGAGAGCAAACACTGAATAAATGTTTGCTAAATAAATAAAAGCAAATGAACAGTCTACCCTGGACAAATCAAACGGCCCCTTTGCTGGCCGGGGCCTGGACAAAATAATACTCCAGGATCATCTAGCAAGAGGGTTCTTGGAATTCATGCTCTTCCCTGAGAATGGCTGAGACTCCCGGGGATCTTCCAGAGACTGTCTGTGAACCAGAAGCTACAGTAAAACTGCACCGATGCACTAAACCTTAACAAAACCCAAATATTAAATCTTGTACATGGATCCACCTAGAAAACCAATTCAAATCAAGTCTGAATCCAAGCATCTAAAACAGTTGAATGAGAATGAAATTTGTTCTGAGTCCCTGCTTAAGGTTGAATTCTCTTATCTTTTAAGCAAAAAGCCCTATGTCATTAGTTTTGGTCATACCCTGGCCTGTGGTGCCATGCTGGGCTATGTCACAGCACACATCAGCAATAATTTTATAAAGGTTCTCCTCAGCTGCCTACCTCTGAGCTTGAATCAATTTCCAGTCACAGTTTGCACATTTCATGCCAAAAGGCTGCAATGGGCGTACTAATGGTTAGTGAGAAATCACTTGTTCTGCAGATCTTTAAACACAGGTAAGAATCATCACTCCTTTCATGGTTTTAGTCTCATTAACTAGATGTAAAGTTGCTAGATTCTGTGCAGTGTCTGGACTTTTCATTCATTCATTCATTCAACAAATTTGCATGGACTGTTTAGTATGGGCCAGGAACTAGGCTAGATGCTGGGGACACGGCAGAGACCAGAAGAGATCTGGTCCTTGAATTCATGGCACTTAAATTCACAGATGAATATGCAATTACAAAATGGAATAGGTATTAGAGGGGGAAAAAGAAACAGAGTGGTGTATGAAAGAATAATAGGAAATCTAATTTAGATTGGAGTGGGGTAAGACACGTCCTTCCTAAGGAAGTGACATTTAGG
Organism: Camelus ferus; assembly: GCF_009834535.1. NCBI lineage: Eukaryota > Metazoa > Chordata > Mammalia > Artiodactyla > Camelidae > Camelus > Camelus ferus. The sequence goes on from NC_045727.1 coordinate 6,833,819, forward strand.
CCACAGTCTCAACAATGAGAAGAGTTGTTATGGGCTGATTTGTGTCCCCTCAGAATTCATGTGCTGAAGCCCTAAGCTCCAGGACCTCAGAATGTGACTGTATTTGAAGATAGGGGTCTTTAAAGAGGCAATTAAGTTAAAATGACATCATTAGGGTGGGTCTTCACCCAACATGACTGGTCTCCTTACCAGAAGAGGAAATTTAGACAAAGACACACACACACAGAGGGAAGACCGTGTGAAGACACGGGGAGAAGACGGCCGTCTACAAGCCTACAAGGAGAGAGCCTCGGAAGAAAGGAACATGCTGACACCTTGATCTTGGACTTGCAGCCTCCAGAGCTACGAGAAAATAAATTTCTGTTGTTCAGGCCGCCCGGTCTGTACTTCGTTACAGCAGCCCTAGCAAAATAATACGAGGGTTAATCAGGCAGAGGATCGGGGTAGGGGAAGGAGGGCGGCAGAGGGGAGAGTATGAAAGACAAAGACCCAGAGTCAGAAGAGAGCTTTGCCCCCCTCGAAGAACTGAAAACCCAATAAACGGATGTGTTTGGAGCTGAATAAAGAAGAGAGAGGAGGGGACAAAGTGAGACTGGAGAGGGAGGCAGAAGCCAGAACATTTAGGACCTGACAGGCCAGGCTGAAGAGCCTGACGGTTTCCTCTGAACCATAAAAGGAAGTCATTGAGTGTCTTTTGAGAAGGGGGAGGAGGTGGGGTGACATGGTTCGATTTGCATTGTCAAATATTGTGTTGTCTAGTGAGTGGAGTCGGGGGTGGGGGTGGGGGTTGCCGCAGGGGGATCAGCTAGCAGCCATGATGGTGTTTGGACCAGGGTGGTGGCGGTGGAGGTGGAGAGCTGTAAACAGATACATATTTAGAAGGCTTCAGTGTGTGGGAGCTGGAGAGGAGGAGGCGGCAAGGATGGGAACTCGGCTCCTGGCTTGAACACCCAGGAGCGCTTAAGGAAACATTTCCCTCTGTGGAGAGGAGCTTGGGAACAGGGTTGGACTTCCAACCCTGCCATCTTGCGGCTGAGATGCCAGACAAGAGGTTTAACCTCTTCAGGCAAAGGCTAAGGTGCTCAACCTGGAAAACAAGGTTCTTCTAAATCTAACCCCTCACCTGCCATCTCAGCTGCCTTTTCCATCACCTCCCTCCCACCCAATACATTCCAGGCTCTCAGACACACGAAATTTCTCAGTGCCCATCTTTGCTCCCCCTATGTAGAAGCTGCATATTCTCCTCAGAACCCCTGCCCTGTGGAAACACCTCTGCCAAACCTTCCTTGACTCTCCTGTGTTTCCACCTTGACCCCACCTCTTCCTCAGGCAGCTCTTCCTTAGAGGTCCCCCCACTGTTCCCACGTCCCCTCCTCCCTGATCACACCACTGCCATCTGGCTTTTGCCTCCCCCATTCCACTAGAACTGGTTTGACCAAAGCACAAATTACATCCATGCCATTCCCTCATATAGCACACTGTTCTTCTTTTCCAACTCCATTCCAATCTGTAATTACATATTCATTTATGGGTTTCCTTCTAGAATGTAAGTGCCATTAACTCAAGGCTAAATCCACGTTGCTAAGTCCGATGGACACTTCCGACTTTTATCTTGACCTGACTGCACCACAGAATTTGACAATGTATAATATATATCACTCCTTTCTCTCTCTCTCTCTCTTTAAACTTTTTACTTCAAAATTTTTCTATAGAAAAGTTGTAAGAAAAGTTCAAATACCCACATCTCCTTCACCCAGATTCACCAATTACTATTTTTCCTTTTATATGTTTATCAATTTTTTTATAGACCGTGGCAGAGTAAGTTACAGTCATTATAACCCTTCACTCCTAAATACTTCAGCATGTTTCCTAAGAACAGAGATTCTCTATTATATCATCATAATGATCAAATTTAGGAAAAATAACACTGATGAAATACTACTGTCAGTCCATCTGGGCTTCTATGATGGAAGACCATAGACTGGGTGGCTGATAAACAAAAGAAACTTATTTCTCACAGTTCTGGAGACGGGGAAGTCCGAGATCAGGTTGCTGGCAAATTCAGTGTCTGGTGAGGTCTCACTTCCTGGTTCATAGACAGTCATTTTCTGTGTCCTCACATGACCAATAGGAGCAAGGGAGCTCTCTGGGTCCCTTTTATCAGGACACTAATCCCATTCATGAAAGTCCCACCCTCATGAGCTAATCACCTCCCAAAGGCTCCACCTCCATGTATCATCACACTGGGGGTTAGGATTTAACATGTGAATTTTAGGGGAACAGAAACATTCCGTTTATGGCCAACTCCTATCTAACAGACAGCATATTCTAAAATTTTTATAAATTGTTCCTATAATGTCTTTTATAGTGATTTTATTCTGACCTAAGATCAAATCAAGAATCACACCCTGCATTTCGTTGTCATGTCTAACAATCCCTTAGTCTTTCTCAGTCTTTCAAGCTGTGAATATTTTTGAAGAGTACAGCCCAGCTGTTTTGTAGAGTGCCTCTCAATTTGGGTTGGTCTGATGTTTTGGTTAGATTCTGAATACGCATTTTTGGCGAGGATATTACAGAAAAGAGGTTGTGCCCTCCTCAGTGCATGGTACCAAGAGGCATGTGATACTGGCTTATCCCATCATCAGTGATGAAACACTCCTTCCTTGAAGCTCTCTCTTCCTTTGGCTTCTGTGGCTTCCCTCCTACCTCCCTGGTGGATGCTTCTTGGTCTTTTTCAATCCCTAATTGCTGGCCAGGCAGGCGCCTATGGTAGGAGCCTAATCTAGGCTCTGTACACATTAAACTCTCCTAGGTAGCTTCACATTTCTTCTGTATCTTGACTCTAATCTTCTGTAATTTCAGCTACCACCTTTGCATTGATGGTTCTCAGATTCTCAACTCCCCTCACCCTGGGTCTCTTGCCTCAAATCCAGACCCAGACCTGCCTACAAGACAGCTACACCAGGATGTCAGCACAATGTGCAAGACCGAATACATCATCTTCCCCTGCCCCAAGCCTGCTTCTCTTTCTCCTTTGGGGAATGGCAGCACCCAGAGCCCAACATTCCTGAAGGCACTCAGAACTTTTCTAATTTGGTTATTCAGAGTCTTCCTTCCTGGATTGTCAGTTTCTTTAAATAAGAACTCTGTCTGTCTGGTTTGCTATTGTATCCCTAGAAATCCCTGACACTTGAACATTTCTAATTAGACTCTCAGTTTCCTCATCTCTAAGGCAGAAATAATAATGGATAGCTCACAGGGCTTGGGTGAGGATCAAATGAGATCATATATGAGCAAGTCCTTTATAAACCTGACACTATGTCCCCCTACCAAGTTTTGCTTTTTTGCTTTTTATGAGGGGGAGGTAATTAGGTTTATTTATTTATTTGTATTTGGAGGAGGTACAGGGGATTGAACCCAGGACCTCGTGCATGCCAAGCATGCATTCTATCACTTGAGCTACCCTCCCCCTATCTCCCCCTACTCAAAATGCTCATAGATCAGTGGTAGCAGCATCACCTGGAAGCTTATGTGGGCCTTGGGCTCCAGTCCAGGCTTCACCCACCTGCTGTATCAGAATCTGCATCTTAGTAAGATTCCCAGGTGATTTGTATACACAGTAAAGTTTGAGAAGGACTACTTAATCCCAAGGGAATTACAGACACATCCACTGAATATACCATAACTATTTGTGAACATTCAGGTCATGGTCCTTCCCATACAGGAGGTCTGTCCTGATCAAATGAGGAGATGTGAGGTTCCCGTGAATGGCTCAGCATCACAGAAACAGCAGGCTTTCAGAGCCTGACTCTTGATGCATGTGGTCTGTTTGACCTTGGGCAAATTGCTTCACCTCTGCAAACCTCAATTTCCTCATCTCTGCCATGGTTTTGAGAGCACCAGGCTCCCTGAGTGCTGTGAAGACTGATGGAGATAATGCACATTAAGGCTCATATACAGAGCATGGCATGTGCTGAATACTCAGCTAATTATACTTGTTTTTTAAGAAACTCACAATCAGATGGCTTCCTGTTTGCCACGAATGTGTAAAATCTGAGCTTGTTTATGGGTTTTGCCTAAGAGAAGAACGGGAATTTCTCCTTGTTCTATGTCTGGAACAAATTATCATTTCACAGAGATCTGGATGGGTGTGCTTTTTCTCATCTACTGGTTTTTTTTTTTTTTGTTTGAATTCCTACTATGTGCCAGACACAAGCTGAATCAAGTTAAACTGTCTGGTCTTTACATTCCCCGGGCTGGTTCCAGGCCTGGAGCACATAAGGTGGGCAGGGGCTGGAGCAGCAGAACAGAAGGAGGGGAAGGAGCTGGAAGGACAGGGAGACAGACGGTTGGAGGCGCAGCCTGGCGTGCTCAGACTCATTCCACCAAAGTTTATTTCAATCTGGCTGGGCTTTCTCAAGCTTCAAACTTACAAGCTCGAAATAATAACAATTCCCACAGCTCAGCGCCTTACCTAGGTAAAGGTGCTTCTTAAATATCAAGGACCTCTCATACCTAAGATTATTGCGGCTCTTCAAAGAGAAAGGCGTGCCAGGTAACATGCATCGTAAAATCACACACTGACATTCTCTAAAACCCCTTTGAGATTCTGATGAACACTGTATTGTGCACCTTCCAAAAGAAACAATCATGCTATAGACACAAAGTTTTGCATACAATTTCAGGGAAGGGGAGGTTGCAGTCCTTGAAAAAAAGACTCAAGAACTTCCCATTTAAAACCTCTAGATTTAAGCCATGTTTGCTTCTCAACGTGCAGATCCTTGTGTATCAGCACACAGGTGCAGGCGCGCGCGCACACACACACACACACACACACAGACTCACTGAGTCGTCAATCACTTCATTTACCTCTCTAGATCCAGAAGCAGAATAAATTAACATTTTCCTGGCAGTAAAGTGGAGACATGTTTTGTCTAGAGATTACACAGATTAAGTCATCAAGTGCCATAATCTACTCCCCAATAAGGCAGAAAGACAGACAAGAAAATTTGAATATAGCCATCCAAATCCCAGCAGGAAACTGCAAATTCACATCTCAGGAGTGTCCTGGCAGACGGAAATGCCCGGTGCTTCAGCCTTCCTCCTGAGAAAAGTGCTCCTCTGATCTAACTGACATTGTTCAGAGGAAAACACATCTTGCATGGAATGTGATTTTAAAAAGAAAGAAAAAAAAACAAAAAACCCATATAGCCAGAAAGACCAGAGCTGCTTGGAAGCCACTAACAATTTCATTTCTCCTTTATTACTGCTTAACTAAGTAAATGCTCAAAATAGGTTTTTTAATCCGGCGGTAAGCATTTGGCTCCAAATCTCAGCAAAAAAGGAGTCCAATGGTTAAAAGCATGGGACTCATATGGAACCTGACTACCGGGGCTTGGTTGAACACTGGCCCACCCCTTTCTCTGAACCTCAGTTTAATCGCAAATATAATGGGGTAATACAAGCACCTACTTTGCAGGGTTGTTTTGAGAGTTAGATCAGGTGATTTGTGTAAAGACTTTGGCTCAGAACATGGTAAGTACTTGACAGAACCTGTGTCTCTAACATGGATGTCTTCAAACTCCACAGACGCTAATCCTAACAGTCAGAACAAAGAGTCCCCGAATCCCACCTACTCCTTCCCCGCAAATGTTCCATCATACACGACAGCATCTTGGGAATTAAGGCACTGCACCAAAAGCTACAGGACCTGGAAAAAACTTATGACTTTAACTCATCTGAAATTCTTCTGTTTACTCTTATTTATTACATTCACAATGTTGTGCAACTATCACCACTATCTAGTTCCAAAATTCTTCATCATCCCACATTGAAGCTCTGTACAAATTAAGCAGTAAATCTCCCTTCTCCCCTCTCCAGCCCCAGGGGTAATGTCTATTTTTTTGTCTCTATGAATTTTCCTATTCTAGATATTTCATGCAAGTGGAATCATGTAACATTTGTCTTTCTGTATCTGGCTTATTTCACTTAGCATAATGTTTTTAAGGTTCACCCATATTGTAGCATGCACCACGATGCCATTCCTTTCTATAGCTGAGTAATATTCCACTATGTATGTAGAAATCACGTTTTACCTATTTATTCCTCTGTCAGTGGACCCTTGGGTTGCCTCCACCTTTCAGTTATTGTGAACAATGCTGCCGTGAACATCAGTGTGCAAATATCTGCTTGAGTCCCTGCTTTCAATTCTCTGGGGCAATACAGCTCGGAACAGAATTGCTGGGTCATATGGTAATTCTATACTTAACTTTTTAAGGAGATAAACTGTTTTCCACAGAGGCTGCACCATTTTACATTCCCAGCAGCCATGCACAAGGGTTCCAATTTCTCCACATTTCTTGTCATTTTCTGTGATTCATTTATTTTTAATGACACCTCAAGACTCTCCCACAAGGCAGTTAACTTACTGTTCTAAAATCATTGAGAAGTGAGTAATTCAGAAGTGAGTTATTCTAGTTTAGTAGTTCTCACCTAGGAACAATTTTTTCCACATAAGGAATATTTGACAATGTCTGGAAATGTTTTCAGTTGTCATGATCGGGAACAGTGTGATACTGGCATCTAGCGGGTAGACATCCTACATGCACAGGACAGCCCCCACCGCAAAGAATTATGGCCCCAAACAGCAACAGTGCCAAGGTTGATAAACCCTAGTTTAAAAGTTAGCCTATAGGCCAGTCTTCAAACTAGGTTCTGCAGAGTCACAGCATTCCAGAGGAAACTTGGAGCCTCTTACAAGGGAAAATATTGGGGTCCAAGTGGGCAAGACTGCAGCACTCCATCCCCACTTCTTCTAGGGCAACTCCTCATATAATTACTTTACATATTAGTCTTCCATATAAGATTCCATTCAAAATCCTCACTTCTCTTTTCTACCTAAAAAAATTCTGGAAAAGTTATTCCAATCCAGTTGCTTTTGGCTGCACGTAACAGAATGCCAAATGAAAGGTGGCTAAAAAATAATGACATCTCAAATTTTTAAAAGTCTGGAAATAATGAGGTTGATAGTTCAATACCACCACAGACACAGATTTTTTTCCATCTCCCTGCATTACTACACTTGGCAAGCTGGCTCCATCCACAGACTTGTCTCCTCATGGCCTCAAGCAGATGGCTGCAGATCCAGTCATCACATCCTCACATAGCCATGTATAAAGGCAGCAAAGGGCAGTTCACCTCTTTGTACCCAAGAGGAAAACCAGTCATAGAATTTAGGCAGGAAACTTCCCTCTGAGTCTCATTCACCTGGGTTGCATCACCTACTCATGCCTAAAGCAATCATTGGCAAAGAGAATAAACTCACTATGTTCAATCTAGGCTAATCAAAGCTTACCCCTAAGGCTGGACAGAGACCACCTTTGCTGAGCTCATGGGAGGGTGAACATTCAAACAGATGTTGCAGGTACTAACTAAACTGCAGGTTGTTTCATTGGTGCTTTAAGACAGTTAACACTTCACTTGGTTTCAGGTGCAAATAAGAAAAACCTGTTTTGTTTTGTTTTTTTAAAGTAGGGATTATCAGCTCATATAATTGAAAAATCCAGGGACAGATATTGCTTTTGGATACACATGGATACTGGTGGTCAAATGCCATCATCAAACATGGTGGTGCTTTCTCCAGTTCTCAATTCTGCTTTCTTCTGTATTGGCTTCCTTCTCAGGCTGCCTCTCCCGTGCTGGTGAGAACATGGCCAACACAAAGCCCCAGAACTGAGTTCTCATTGGCTGTGATTGGTCTGGCTGGTATCACATGTCGATTGCTGAATAAATCACCATGGCTAGGGAAATGGAATGCTCTGATTGGCCATACTTGGATCACATGGCTCCCAACCAGCACAGGGCAGGGATCTCCCATAAGCAGGTAGGGTAATGGATGCAGGGTTTGCAAAATCAACAAATATGCATTACACAGATACATGAAAAAAAAAGTATTTTTGGCCTCCAGGTAATCTGGATATTATAAAAATGCATCAATTCATTCCACAAACATCTGTTGAATGCTAACCATACACCAGACACAGTGCACTGTGGAGGTAAATAAGAGTCTCTTCCACAAAGACTCTAACCCTCTGCCACGAACCCACTATGTGACCCTGAATAAGTCCTCAACCTCAGATTCTCTTGCTCATCATCGGTAACAAGAAATAGCTGGAGTGCTTGACTTCTGAGTTATTTCCACTTCTGTATTCAATTAATCCCATCACTTCCTCCCTGAAAACTGCTTTGAATATTTTTTTCTAGATGCTACCAATCAGACAAATTTGATTCTACTTGCATGGCTTGTTGCCACCAGAGAAGAACAAATGAAAAAGGAATAAAATCAACTTAGAGCCCCTCCATGACTAGGCAGTTGACTTAGGCATCCAGAGTTCACTGACTCTTGGAGCCAGACACCTTGTGACTGACCAAGGTGAGGAAGCCCAGTGGAGAAAGAGGGGTGTGGGCAAGAGGGAGGAGGATGACTACCCTTGGGAAGGAAGCTCTGGGCCACACACACTGCTCCTCCCCAGCTCCCAGCCCCAGCCTAGGTGAGCCACTTCCAAACCATGTCTGTTAAGGGTCCTTGGCAAAAAGACTCATTGTTACCCTCTGCAGATTGCAAGCTAAAATTAGCAGAGGGTGTGAAGCCAACTCCTTCGGAGTGATTGCAGGGCCCTGGAGGTTCTGGCTTCTGTCGATTACTCATGACGCTGGCTTGCAAGGAAATGGTGTCAAGTGCTTGAAATGTTTAGTGACCCTTAAAAGACAGAATATTGCAGCTGAGCCCAAGTTTGCTCTTACAATCTTGTATTCTTTCCCCAAAGTGATGAACAGAGTAATAATGAAGAAGTAAGAGGCTGACAGCCCTCAAATGAGGTGTTGTGCTGGCTAGGCACTGCACAACTCCAGGGGTGCCAGGCATACTGCAGTCTATGAACTCCTAGGTGAGTGGTGCCCCCTAGAGTTATGCAGTGCTCAACCTGTGTAACCTCACAGGGCAGTCCTTAACACTGACACTAAAACTAGGGAGAAGAGGCTGCCATGGCAGGAATGCAGAGATTTTCAATTAACCAACACATAATTTTTAATATTGATTATATACTGAAGTAATATGTTAGATGTATTGGGTTAAATGAAATATATTATTGTTAATTTCATTTCTCTTTACTTTTTTTTATGTGGCTACTAAAAAATTTTAAATCTCACATGTAGCTTGTATCTGTGGCCTGCATTATATTTCTACTGGACCAACCTATCTCAGAAGATCCCCGGCAGGACTGTACCCAGTTGCCCACAGTGGTAACCCACTCTTTTTTTTTTCAAAAAATTTTTTAAGGTAACCTACTCTTTATCACACACTTTTCTTTCTTCCTTTGCCAGTCTCCCTTTCCTACTCCCTCACCACGTTACATTGGATCACCTCCCAGATAAACTAACTAGACCCAAATCTTGTCTCAAGGCATGCTTCTAGGGTAAACTAATAAACAATTATTCTGTACCAAGAACCATGCTAATGTACACCTTTCCTTATATTCAATTTGCATAAAGTCAGGTAGAGAGAAACCAACACAGGAAAGGTTCAATACCAGATTTAAGTAACAGGACAACAGACATGCATGATTACCTGCCAAGCGGGCAGTGCAGAGAATAAGTGCTAAGAGCTTGAAGGAGAAATGGTATGAGTGTGGAGTAGTGTGGTTGGGGGAGATTTCTGCTTGGCCCCATGAGATCTAACTGCTGTTCGGTTTGCTGCCAAAGAATGGGTTGTAAAATGTGAAGTATGAGCAAGGACTCAAGGAATGACTTCGGTGCTGACGGCAATGCGCTGTGTATCTTGTGGGGAGTTCACTTTGAAGTGCATTTATGGGTGTGGCGTGTATGTGTGTACTGGGAGTGGGGGGTGCCAGATCTGATTCTCTTATTTCACTCATTCCTCTTGTGAGCAAAGTTGGCAGGGGGAGCTTATGCAGCCTCCCCTTTTTGTTTGGATTTTTTGAAATCCAAACAAAACATACTTTCCGGAAAGGGATCAAATTGATCCCTTTACCATTAGCACCTTGCTTTCTGTGACTGAGATGGGTGATTGTGTCACCATAGGAGGGGCAAGCTTTCATTCTCTGAGCATTGCTGACCGTTCACTATGTACCAGACGCTATTGAAAGAGCAGTGCAGAAAGCAAAGAGCAAATGCTTTGTAGCTTTCAGGGAGAAGAAATAACCCCCTGCCACCATTCAGTCCTTTAAAATAAGCAGTAAATAAACCCCCAAAAAAGTACATAAGGGAAATAATTAAAATGTCCTGAAGACTAGACATCTTGGTAGTTACCCATTCTCTTATTTGCTGTTCCCCTTATCAGAGTTACATCCATTAAAAAAATAAAAGTCTGGACTTAGTTGGAACTTTCAGAGTGACTGATACAGTATTTCCCCATGTAGAAGAACAAACTCGCATCAAAGAACTGGGATGGTGCTGTCCAAGGTACCAGTTGGCTTCTCAGTGAGCCCAGCTGGAATTCAAACGTAATTATGAGTTCTCCCATAATGTTACAGGGGTGACATTTTGCCCTCAATAAGTAAGCAGGTATCACAGTCTACAGTTAAATATGTGTGTACTAAAAATAGCTTTTCTTTCATTGATACTTTGTTTTAATGTCCTGTTCTAATTTAAAGATAAGTTTCTTTAAAATGCATAGAGAGACTTAAGGGTTTTGATCAATTCAGTTCAAATGATTGTAAAGTGCACTTCATCTCGTAGATGGTGCTCTTCCTTATACCCAGCTGGAAATCTTTCCTGCTTCGCTGTGGAAGTTACAAAGTCAACTATCTACAAAGATCAGAGGGCAGAGTAGGTGACTAAAATGGTGCATTTTAAACAGCACCTGACACGGCTTCAGTGTTGGGGAGATAACAGGCATGATGGGGACTGAAAGTGAGTGTTGTCTAAAGGGAGACCCTTCTACTCAACTCTAGTCATTGTGCCCACATAGGAAAACAAACTCAGTCTTGCAAAGCTATCTAATTATTCAGGAGAAGCTAAGAAATCTCTCAACTTAAAAAAAAATTTAATTCAACTTCTAGCAATTCACTGAGGTAGCCAAAGAGAACACCTGTGGGTTGGATCTTACCCACGGACTTCTGCTTTGCAATCTCCGTTCACTTCAAACTCTCTTGCTTGAAATCTCAAGATCTTAGCAAACTGGAAGATGTTAAAAAAAAAAAAAAAAAAAAAAAAAAAGGTGTTCTCTTCTCCATCTCACAGACGAGGAACTTGAGGTACAAAACATCTTAATCGACAGAAGTTAAAATCTCCAGGGCCCTGCAATCACTCTGAAGAAATCAGCTTCACATTCAATGCTAGCTTTAGCTTGCAATCTCTGAAGAGTACAATGAGTCCTATTGCCAAATAAATTCAGCTTCGTGAGCCAGTCTTTGTTGCAGAACTCTGCCCTTTCAGTGTGAAAGCAGTCATGGACAATGTGTAAACTTATGGGTGTGGCTGTGTTTCAATAAAACTTTATTTACAAAAACAGTGGCAGGCTGGATCTGGAGTCATGGTTTGCTGACTCCTGGCTTAGATTGATGACGATGTGATAAAGCATGCTATTCAGTTCAAGAAACCAACAGCAGAAGCACTTAACCCCCTGGAATTTAAATAAAAACTCAGGACAATCATGGGAAGTGAGGTACCAAAAACAAATAAAAAATTGCTAAAGTGATTTTAGGCCACAAAAGCCAAAAATTCTACCCTAGTGTGTTTGCATGGTCCATGCCTAGATCAGTTGTGGATAAAGTAATGTGAGCTGGAGCATGTTCAACCAAAACTGATAAAAGACCCCAAAAGAAATGGCTATTATGTTCCATCTGGTGTAACTGCCACTCCACCTCACCCTCAATTAGTTGCTGGTAGCCACAAAGAGCACGTATGGAAAAGGATCGTGAGACTTTCTTCACCTGCAAACCCAGAGAGAATGAGGGCCATGACTGATTAGTGACTGCCAGGGTGGACAAGGGGGAGGGCACTGATGAGTACCAAATTAACTGCCATCTCTAAAACCATAACCACACGAGGAAAGATAGGGAGTAAATAAATGGAATTTGTTACCCCAAATAAGTTGTACAAACCAACATACGATTATCTTCGAACTGGAAAGATAGCACTACAGTTTCTAAATATTAATCTGGTCTTGCTAATAATATACATGACATACCCAAAAGTTTTTATTACAGCAGGCAGCAGGAGGCTGGGCTGGGTCACCTCTGAATATTCTTCTCAGCCCAGCACGAAACTCTGTGATTTTCAAGATGCCTCACTGTACTATCACAGCTGTGTTCCAGGTGGCTATTCTCCCAACAGCTTTGCTTTGAAGACGACATGAATATTTAAACATACTTTAGGCTAAACATGTTTCACGCTTCTCATTTCATCCACAGTCCAAAGGTGGGTTTTGTTTGGCTCACGTTTGAGATGTGTGTATGTGCATGTATATGCATATAAACCCACAGGCACTGCGTTACATACGCATCCTTGGACCTCCAAGGTGTGCGTATGTAAATTCCTCCTCTTAAATCTTGACACGCAGCTCATAAGTCAAAGTCTGTAGTTACAGGCCACTGACGTGTCCTCAGGCACACACAGCAGCTCTGCAGTAAGTATGAATGTACTGATTATTTGGAAATGACCTGTTAATGTTCCCACTGCAGTGATTCATAGACTGTGACCTCAGAACCATAGTGACTATGAAAAACCAATGTCTTCCTCACTGTTTTGATGGGCAAGAGGCTCAGTGAGTCACAGAAGGTCCCAGAGAGAGACGGGGGGGTCAGGTAGGGGCATGAAGGGTTGAGGTTAAAGACATATATTTTCTTTCTCTTTGCCATGAAATCCCACTAAAACAACTATAAAAATGTTTTGCTTTTTGTTTTGTCTTCTTTTTACAGTTTAAACCCACCAGAATGGAGAGAGAGTAGGTGAGGGGAAAACCAAGGCGTCGAAGCTGAATATAGATGAAAAAAGAAATATAACAAAATCTTAAGCCAGCAGTGGAGAAAGTGAAGTATCATGGATTAGCAGCACCTCATCAGAAAGGAAGGCGCATCTAGACATGAAGGCGAAGGCAGCAGGACTGGATGAAATTCAGTTTAAGAAGCTGTCAGTTCTCTAGATCTGTTTCCCTACTTCATGTCACTAGATTGCCAAGATTCCAACCTGGCAAGAGACTAGAGGTTTCTTCTCTAGAGAAAATAAAACTAAAGATCTCTGGACTAAAGGACTCCAGAACCAGGTAATACATTTTAAAAAGAAAAGAGGATGAAAAATCAGAAAATAAAAATAGCTCTTAGAAAAAAAAAATTCCTTTTAATGAAAGAGCAAAAGTTAAACTCAATAGAAAGTTTAGAAAATAAAGTTAAGGAAATCTCCCAGAACAGAAAGCAAAACAAAAAAGAGAAATAAGAAAGAAATGAAAATTTGAAGACTGTTATAGGAAGTCTACTATCCAAGTAATAGGAATCCCTGAATGAAAAAAACAGAAAAAAAATGGGAGGAGGAAATCATCCATTATATTATGTATTTATTGCTTCATAAAAAAATTACCCCAACACACAGAAACTTAAAACAAATATTTATTCTCTTACCCAGTTTCTGAGGGTCAGGAATCTGGGAGCAGCTTAGTGGGGTAGTTCTGGCTCAGGGTCTCCCACGAGGTTGCAGTCAAGCTGTCAGCAGGGGCTGCTGTCTCATCTGAAGGCTGGACTGGGGAAGGAGGATCATTTTTTTTTTCCCCAAAGTGACTTGCTCACATGGCTATTGGCAGAAGCCTCATCTGCTAGCTGGCTGTTGGCAGGAGGCCTCAGTTCTCTGCTACATGGGCCTCCCCGTAGGGCTGCTTCACATGGTAGCTGGCTTCCCCCAAAGCAAGTGATCCAGGAGAAGAGCAAGCACCACCAAATGGAAGTCACAGAGTCTTTTTTACCCCAATCTCAGAAGTGAATTACATCACTTCTGCTCTATACTATTGGACACAGAGACCAACCCTGGTTCAGTAATGAGAGTGGACTGTACCAGGTATGACTATCAGCAGACAAGGATCATTGGGGCCATCTTGGAGGCTGACTACCACATCCATGAAATGTACATGTGTGCATATTATGTATGTGTATATTTTAATTCTCAGATTTTGAGGACCTAGGTTTCCAATACTGGAAAAGCCCCACTAACTGCTTAGCACAAAGGGCCCATGCCAATGACCTACCATCATGAACTTTCAAAATGCCAAGCATTGTATTACTTTCAAGAGATGTTAAAAACTCAGATCATGAAAGATACACAAATGGCCAACAGGTATGTGAAAAGGTGCTCAACATCGCTCACCATCAGGGAAATGAAAATCAAAACCACAATGAGATGTCACCTCACACCTTTTAAAATTGTTATTATAAAACAGACAAGAGTTAACAAGTGCTGACCAAGATATAGAGAAAAGGGAACCCTTGTGCACTGTTGGTGGGAACGTAAATCGGTGCAGCCACTATAGAAAACAGTATGGAGGTTTCTCAAAAAAATAAAAAAGAAAACTATCATATGATCCAGCAGTCCCACTTCTGGGTTTGTAACCAAAGGAGATGAAATTGCCATCTCAGAGAGGTACCTCCTTGTTCATTACAGAATTATTTGTAATAGCCAAAGCATGAGAAAAACCTGTGTCCACTGATGAATACATGGATAAAGAAAATGGGGTATACATACGAAATGGAGTATTACTTAGCCATAAAAAAGAAGGAATCTTACCATTTGCAACAACATGGACAAAACTTGATGGCATTATGCTAAGTGAAATAAGTCAGACAAAGAAAGACAAATACTTTATGTTATCACTTATATGTGGAATCAATAAAAAAAATTTTTTTTAAAAAACTCACAGAAACAGAGTAGATTGCTGGTTGCCAAAGGCAAGGCCTAGCAGGTAGGGGAAATGGGTGAAGGTGATCAGTGGTACAAACTTCCAGTTATAAAATAAAGTAAGTCTGTAGGTATAATTGGACAGCATGGTGACTACAGTTAACAATACTGTATTGTATACTTGAAAGCTGCTAAAAGAGTAGATCTTAAAAGTCCTCACCACACACACACACTATATGGTAACTGATGAGGTATGAGTATGTTAACTAGCCTTAGTGTGGTGATCATAGCACACTATGTGTATGTCAAATCACGTCGTATGCCTTAAACTTACACAATATATCAATTATATCACAATAAAGCTGGAGGAAAAAGTCAGATCAAAGTATTAGTAATCAGAATGGCTTCGGACTTCTCCAAGGCAACACTGGAAGCTAGAAAGCAATAAACAGTGCCTTGAAAATCCTGAAGGAAAATGATTTCCAAGTTAGAATTAAATCCTCCAGAATGAAAAACACTGGAGAGGAAGCAACAAAATTTTAGAAACTGGAAAGTAAATTCACACACACACACACACACACACACACCCCTGAATTCTAGAACTTGACAATGGAGAAACCTGAAAATAATGAATTAGCAGCATAAGGAACCTCTAGAAAGAGGTTAAGGAAAGGAGGGGCCGGTTGAGACATGGTTAAATGCTAAGCACTTACTGGGCCTTTTCAGTTCTGGAAATGTATGGGCCTAAATTCTAGGAATTAAAAATGTAGTTATACCAGCCAAAACATCAATGACGTAAAAGACAGAAGGAAAGTGTTCTGAATCATGCTTGGTAAGCTACTGCAAGATTTGTTTTACCCGAATGGGGGAGGAAGCAGAGAAACAGGAAGACAAGAGAAACAAGAAATGGGAACTCAAAGTCAAACGAGGTAAAGAGAGGGGAGCTCCAGTATGGTGGTGAAGGGGAATCCCAAAGGGACAGCTGTGTGCCAGGCTGCCCGGCTCCCAGTCCAGAGTAGAGGTCAGAGGTCCCCAGGAGGAAGCTCTCTCCCGGCGATGAAACCAGGTGCCTCTCAATGTCTTAGGGGGGATTTAGACACTCGGTAAGGGCTTTGAGGATGAGTTTGTAATAGTACATAGAAAACCAAGCAAACAATAAAAATGAAAAATATACAAGATAATTATTAATTCCTGGGGGGCACAATGTCAAGGAAAGAAAAAGCAATCAGTTTACAACCCAGCTCAGCTTTGACTAGCGTTGACAGCCATAATAATGTAAACACTGAATACTGACCTAATCAAAATTATGAGAGAACTGTACTCAGGGAGAAGGGGATGACTTCCACAGTGGGAATTTAATAAAGAATACCCAGAACTGAAATATCTAGCATTAGTAACAAGTAGATGTAGATAGAAGGTAAATATCAAAACAATCAGCGAAAGGAGGCGAGACAGTTGCTTGTAGGAGGGGAAATCAGGGCGAGAACAAGGGACTACTGTATTTTGTGGTGAATTTTGCAGAACTATTTGACTTTCTAAGCTGCACATGCATTACTTTGACCTTAGAAAGAGATTAATACGCTGCAATGAGAAATGACGAGGCAGACAGCCAACCATCCATTCATTCAATAAGCATTTAACATGTGCCTACAGTATACCAGTCCTTGGGGATTTGGAAGAAAAACAAACAAAAAACAATCTGTCCCTTTCTTCCCTGGCTCACAGTCCAGTGGGTTTCTCAACACAGGCAGAGGGACAGACTCTCTTCTAGTGAGGCATTAATAAGGTGAAGAAGAGAGGCTTAGCCACCTGCGTGCCTTGAACTTCACGGTTTGTGGCCAGTGGCTTCTGTTGGCTCGCCCTAGGCAGGGATATCCTTGGAAGGCTGCTGTGGGCTTAGCCTCAAGTCATGATGGGACCCAAGCAGGTGGGGTAGCTGACAACTAAAATTAATAATGGTCCCTAATACGGGCAGTCAGCAATGAGGGATACATTTTCTGAAGCACTAGAGCAACCTAAGGCTTGTTTCAAACATGAGGGTCATTGCTCTGGCTGCTCTGCTTGCATGACCTTATTTAGTCCTCACAATAGACTTCTGAGGTGCTACTATTATCCCCACTTTCTGGATGAGGCAACTGGAGCCCAGAGAGGTTACGTGACTTACCTAAGGTCACACAGCTTGTAAGCAGCAGAGCTAAAATTCAAACCTGAGTCTTGAGTCCACGCCGAAATTCTAGCTCCTGCTCTACCATTAATCGGCTGTGTGATCTCAGGCAAGTCCCTTCCCTTCTTGGTGTCTGTTTCCTTCCTTCTCTGTGTGATCAGAGGAGGTTGACTCAGATGACATGTAAGCATCCTCTATACTTCGGCAGTCTACGTTAGGATAGGGGAAGCCAAAGGGGAAAGGAAACATGAAGAGGGTACAGAGGCGAACATTCATTTCTCCTCCGAGCCTCAATTTCCTCATCTGTAAAATTAGGGAATCATTAAGACACATCTCGCGGGGTTGTTGAGTGTATTAAATAAGACAACGTAAGGATTCCTGAAAGTTTCCACTTCTGGGAAGGTCAAAGCACCATGTTTGCAGAAAGAAGAGTGATCAAAGCAGAAGAAAGGGAGTCAAACAAAATTACTGTCTAACAGGAATGTGCGCTGTTGCCCTTTATTGGTTTTACATACGAGTTAGTTTACGAATACTTTCAGGAGCATGTAGGTGTGAAATTGGAAAGCGTCACCGCAGGATTGCCACGAGCCACTGCACTGGCGATATCAAAGGGGGAGGGAGGCGGGAACAGGGTGGGCCAGGGATGGGGAGGAGAGGAGAGAGGCAGAGGCAGAAAGGAAAGGAAGGTGAGCCCCAGGTGTGGAAGGACAAAAAGATACGGGGCTGGGGAGCAAACTGATTTTTAAAGTTTAAAGCTCATTCACCCAGATTTATTGCTGAACACACGCTGTCTTGACTTTCTGGACATGTCCCGAACTCTCCCGCCTCTGCGCTCCCGCTCAAGCCATCCCCTCTGTGCGCTTTCCTGTTCCTAGCCATGGACACTGCTCCAGGCCTGCCTAGCTTTCAGGCCAAGCTCGAATTTTATTTTCTTTCAGAAGAAATTATAAAGCATTTGTCGTTAATACAGACTCTGGGTCAGCAAGACCTGCTTTAGAACTGAGTCGGCTGAACTTGAGGCAAGTTTCTTAACCTCTCAAAACCTCAGCTTCCCAATCTGTAAACTGCAGACACACAGGAACCACCTCACAAGGTTACAATAAATAATGAATGATACTGCACATGAAGGCTTAACCATCTGCTCAATAAATGTCAGGTGCTATTATTTTCTCAGTTGCCCGCATTCCAGTCCCACTTTCTCCACGGCCTATTACACTGAACTAGAATTACTGACAACCATGGGTGCCCATCCCCGCTCTCCCAGAGGGAAGGAACACGCTTTTATTTATCTCTGAATCCCTGAAAAGAGCCCAGTACACTATGTAACATGCAACAGAAGCTCCATAAACGTCACTTGAATTGAATGCAATGATTATCCCATTCTCAAGCCCATGATTACTGTTTCAAGTAGAAGAAAAAAGTATTCCAAACAATTGGCTGTAGGTAACCAGATGACCATGGAGGTTCCCCATCTTGTCTGGGATGAGAGCGAAGCTCTCCAGGAACCCATTCTGTGGCAGGGACCCTTCTGCTCCCATAATAATGAAAACAAGAACAATAAACAACAAACATGTACTGAGGGTTTACTCTGTCCCAAACAACTACTTATAAGGGCTTTACCCAAAATAAACCAGTTAATCCTCAAAGCAACTCCATGGAAAGGGGGCAATTCTCATCTTCATTCCACAGAAAACTGAGTAGAGTGACCCACTGTCCCAGTTTGGCAGAGTCTGAGCGGGGTTCCTGGGGTGCAGGACTCTGCGCTAAATCCAGAAAAGTCCCAGCCACGCTGGGATGAGTGTGCCCAGACTCTGAAGCACACCGATGTTATGCAGATGGCCCAAGGTTAATGAGTGGCCCAACCAGGATGATGAACCCAGGACCCCCATCACCCCTACTGCAGGCACAGAGGCAAAAACGAATCTACTGAGACAACAAATTGTCCAAGTCATAAAGGGGCCTGTCCACCATGCTTTCCAGCATAGTCTGATCCAAGCAGGTATTCAAATGACTGTCCCAGCTGTGTTCTAGCCACACACTGCCCACGGCAGGCCATATGACCTAGGCAAATTATTACCATCTCTGGGCCTCAGATGTTTTCATTGTCAAAATGAAGTGGTCAGACTAGATCAGGGATAGCCTATGACGTTTACTCTACCCAAGCTTGAGCCTCAGAATCCTTCTCAACCCATCCCGCTGGGCGTTTACAACCCAAATGTAGGAGCTGACACTTACCATGATCTCTAAAACCTGCAGCTTCACCTTTTGTCTGATGGCGCTAAACTACCTTACCAGGAACGGGCGCCGATTTGGCACCTAATGTCCAAAGCGGCGGCAGCAGCAGCAAGGGAAGGGGTGGTCTGCACAGGCTGGGGGCACGCCCCGCGCCCAGGCCTGCGCTACCCACACCTCATGGTACAGCCTGGTGAACGAGGGCAGGGACTCTGCGGAGACGGCCTGGGCTTGGCCCTGGCTCACCATTTACGAGCTGTGTGACCTTAGGCAACTTACTTAATCTGTTTCTTGATTTCCTAAACTATAAAATAAGGATTATAGTACTATTTACCTCATAGGATTACAGGATTCAGTAAGTTAATGTGTGTACAATGTCTAGCATGTAGTTAAGCAGTACGTGTGCTGTTATTATTAGAATCCTCAAAATCACTCTGAGGTAGGAACTGAGGTTCAGAGAGATTAAGTTGCCCCAGGTCACACAGACAGTTAAGAAGCAAAGCCGGATCCAAACACTAATTTCAAAGCCTTTGCTCTGCTGCGCTTGCCACAATGCCACACTGCATCTCAGCAAACACTCAAATGCTCATTTCAATGGTGAAATGAAAGCGATTCTTGGTCACCTGCAGGGGCTTGCCTGCATTCCTGGGGCTGCCGCACCCCCATCCCACTCAGCACCTGCTCGTTCCCCACGGGCACTGCTCTTCCACCTGGGTCCGCAGTATCACCTGCTTTAACCTCTGGCCCGTCAGCACCATCGGCTGAGAGAGGGGTGTTGCCCACAGATGGGGGCACCAGTCTACAGAAAACCAGAGCACAGACTACTGACCCTCCAGCTCTCGAGAAATAGGGCAGAGAATCTTTGTAACTCTCATTATTGGTCTTCCCCTATCAGCAAAGTAAATTCTGCTATTTTATAGATCTCTATCTTTCAGGGAATTATGAGCAAACGCAGATTAGAGAAAATGGGTAAAGGTATTAGCATCTGGGTACCTGTGCTGTATCTTATGTCCCTCACTCCCCTAACGATCTTCCTAAAACATATGTATCTCTTTGTCTTAATAACCAGAGTTAGTTATTCACGAAAGTATCTATTCTGGTTAACACTAAAGTTCCTGAAGCGAATATATTTCTTGCTATGCTATTATGCCCCAAAAGAGTGAACTGGTACCCATGTTTCTAGTTCATTCCATCCAGTGCCTTCTTTTTAAAAGCAGGAAAAGGACTTAGCTTTACCAAAAATGGGGCTTGGGGTGTCTCTAACACTAGTGAAAGACCAGAAACTGGTTCCATTCCTGCTTCTGCCCAAAGACTGCAGCCCCCCAGGATCTACTGTAGCACAGCTTGCTGGTCGGGGCTGAGCAGGCGGTCTGCAGCAGGCGACGTGGGAGTGGTGTGCTCTGCCAGCAGTGACCCCACAGGACGTGACAGGGAAGGTTCACCGACACCCAGGAAGCAGCAAGAGGTAGGATGTCCAGCTCTTCATCTAAGTTTTTGGAAACCGGTTCACTGGCTCCTACCCTTCCTCCTGACTTTACAGATAGGAAAGGTGGGAAGAAAGTCATCCGGAAAAACAGAGACACGTTTTCCTCCAAGGCTTATCAGATAAAGTCGGCTCTACCGAGACTGATGACCCTCTACGTCCTGAATGGTTCCTCCCTTTGTGGAACCGCCATGCTCATGTCTTGTTAAAGGAAAGTAACTTCCTGGTGAAGAACTTGACTCCCTTGACTCTACTGCCAAGGGAGAAGCCCAGAGTTATCCAGCAGGGAGGAGGGCCCTACCCAATAGTGTTTTGACCTCTAAATTTGCTCTGGGAGTATGCCAGTCCAAGAGGTGAGAGCAGATAAAAGCCAACCCCCAGGGAAGGCTGAAGGAGAAAGGTGGAAACACTGAATGTGTTTTAACAGAGGAGGTTGGGAAAAGGACAGCAGAGGGCAGCCGTTAGGAAACCTGCCTTAGATAGATTCCAGAAGAGTGGGACCCGGCCACTCAATGTGTGACCTTAGAGAGGTGCCTGAACATCTTCTGTGACTAAAGGGGTCTGCTTTCTCCTCTGAAAATTGGTGGTAACGACAAACCAGTGTATTCTTTCCAGGGCCGTTAAGCGACTTAAATGACATGACGCCGGTGGAGGGCACGCCACCTGGAACTGGAGCCACTGTAACCAGCCTGCCTTGCTTTGCCTGTCACTTGGTACAGTAACACTGTCCAACAACTGACATTTGCGGAGCACTTCCTGTGACCAAGCACAGTGCTGAGCTCTGGCTCTCACAAGAGAATTAAAGCCTCAAGTTTGCGGGTGTTAGTACTCTTTACAGATTACTCCTTTGAAGGTTGAGTCTAGTGCCTGGCATACAGGCAGTACTCAGTACAAGGCGGATATTAGCGTCAAGGGCAAGCCCCATTCGCCTTGGTAACAAACAGGAGGGTGAGATGCGGGAGCTGAGTCTGTTTTTTCACTGCCTCTCTTTAGCCACATCCTTCGCTGCCTGCCAGCTAGCCTACCCCTAGGCTACCCCAGGGACTTGGCTCCTTCGGAACAACTGTGGAAGGACCCGCAGACCTCAAGAGCTTGAATCTTAAAGTGATCAAAACAGAGTAAACTTAGTGGGCTAGCAGTTACACTAGTGAGGAGTGGTAACTGGAAGAAACGCTACGGGGCTCATGGACGTTGGTGACATTGTTTCATGGTCTGGATGCTGGTTACATGGTTGTCAGTGATGCTGTCTCCTGGTCCAGATGCCGGTTATGTGGACACTGGTGACACTGTCTCCTGGACCAGGTGTCGGTTACGTGGACATTGGTGATGCTGTCTCCTGGTCCAGATGCCGGTTATGTGGATGTTGGTGATGCTGTCTCCTGGTCCAGATGCCAGTTATGTGGATGTTGGTGACACTGTCTCCTGGACCAGGTGTCGGTTACGTGGACATTGGTGATGCTGTCTCCTGGTCCAGATACTGGTTATGTGGACATTGGTGATACTGTCTCCTGGTCCAGGTGCTAGCTACATGGACACTGGTGATGCTGTCTCCTGGTCCAGGTGTCAGTTACGTGGACACTGGCGATGCTGTTTCCTGGTCCAGATGCCAGTTGTGTTGTGGATGTTGGTGACACTGTCTCTTGGTCTAGATGCTGGTTACGTGCATGTGTTCACACTGAGAAAACAACTTCTACAATTAAGATTTGTGCACTTTTTCATATGTATGTTATGTTACAATAAAATATTATTCAAATATTGACTGCCCCCTCCTCCATTATTCAAAGCATGAAGCAGCCCTTCTAATGAGTGACAGAAGCACGACTAGGTTACAAGCACAACAGAGTGGTCACTTGCAGCAGTGAGTGGCCTCATCCGTTTACCGCCTAGGAGCTGCAGAAACACTTCAGGTGCTGGTGAGACGGGCCAGCACTGCTCCAGGGTACCAGATGAACATCTCCTCCTCCTACCAGTTTATCTTCACGCTTTTCCTATTTAAGGCCAATTTTAGTTACTCAGTTTCTAAATCAGATTCTTTTATCCAACCAGGAGACAGCTGACTACCTTTAAGGGTCGACACCCCTAGACTGCTCTTTACAAACCCGAGTCAGTCTTTGATGCCACTCCACCTCTCACTCTCCATAACAATCCAATGTCTCGTAGAGCCTTCCCTCTTCCTCAACTTCCTTCCCCTATGGTCGTTGGAGAGAAAATCTAATAAATTTCAATCATTTATCAAGTCAATGGATATAACACAGACTATATGCTGGTTTTCTCTTTGAAAGTTTATTGTAATTAAAAAAAAAACACACAAAAAACCTCTATCTTTTACATTTTACATTCACCTCTCAGAACATTTAATGTACCAGTTAACAATGTTATTGTATAAAAAGCCCACCAGTTGCCTGAAATGGCTGCTGTTTTTTGTTTTTTGTTTTTTTGCCATGTTCTGCTATTAAAGTGGTTTGAACTCTTTGGAAAAACTGGTGTAACATTATATACCGAGTTTTCAAATTCCCAGATTAGAAACAAGACTCTCAAATCAGGAGGAAATTTAGTAAAAATTCAAGGCTAAGAGGAAATGTTAATAGAAAAACAAAAACAAAAATACTGTAAAAAATAGGATTTCCCTCCACCCCGAAGTTAGGTAAAAAAATTCAACCAACCCCACCCCACCCCCCACATTTCTCTTAGAAAAGTCACCCAATCCTAAACGCAGGATCTCACACACAAATACAAGCAGCTTGATTTGCAGACCAGCCTCTGCGATCTTACACTGGCCCCAGCTAGAAGTTTTTAAAAAAAAAAAAAAAATTTACATTAGGTAGTTAGACTTCCAAAAATACTGGTATCCAAATGAATGAAAACGTCCTGGGCTTTGGTATGGCTACAGAATCTGGACACTGTTAAGAAGACACTGGCTTGGGGGGGAGGGGGAAGTTGAGGGAGGCACATAAAAACCTCCAAGTGGAGGTAAAATAAATACAAGGACACATCCAAAGCAAACACCGCGTATAATACTTGAGGCAGATGCCTCCAACAAAATAAACGCATAGGTTCTTGATCAAAATAACACACATACAGGTTCTTGATCGAAACTGTCTGGATCAAATTTTATCAAAGTGTCACCTGTAGGAAACAGGCTGAATTTGGGGATCCATCTGGTGCCCTGGGGTCTAAGGAGAGACAGAGACCTTTTGGAATAAGAATAGGCAGCCAGGCCCCTCTTACTCTAGGAAGCTCAAAGTCTGGTTTTTTTTTTTCCTCTCTAGGTTGACTTTGCTCATCACAAAAGCACCTCCATTTCCTCCTAACAAGGGGCCTTTTCCACCCCTGGTCACCACAGGGGCCTGTCCGATGGGCTGAACTGCTGATTCTTCCATCTGCAGAGTGACTAAATAAAAAAATCAACTCATCCGGGATTAGGAATATAATTTACTGTGCTGTGTCTCAAGAGTACTTCACAGTTTACCCCATTTTCATGAGATCATGATTTTTAAGGGCTGTGAGGCTACTGAGGAGAAGGCAGTGATGGGGCCGAGACCATGCTGAAGTCTGACCTCAAACATTCATAGAAGGGAAAAGGCTCAAGTGCCTGGTCTTCAAATGAACGTCTTTCATGACAGCACAACAGAGCCACCAGACAAGGCAGGAAAACCAGGCAACTTGTTGCTGCTTCAAACTGAACCTCCAGTGATTATCAATACAATTCTTCCCCCTAAAAAACAAACTTTGCTGTACTGTTAGGAAGACAAAACAATCATTTCAAAACAACAGCAACAAAAGACCCACCACTTTCAGTGGCAACATACACTAAATACATCTAAATAAATTTCCATTACAGGGCACTAAGGGGTAACAAAGAGCTCCCTGACATCATGAGATGTTACGTACACCACCGGGACAATTCCATCGAGAGAGCCTCTCTTACAGCAAAGGCCGCCAGGAAGAAACAAAAGGTGAAGCCCCTGATCTTACTGTAAAGATCACAATTATGGAGGTGGGGCTGGGAGGCAGAGAAGAAACACAGAGCGCCCAGGCAACTTGATAAACAGCATCATTTATCCTGTTTTCTAAAGGAGACTCCAACACCAGAAAAAAATGAGAGAAAAATTGGATTATAAATTAAAACTAAAATGTATCTGTGCAAATCTCTACTCTGAGTCTGTAAGGTCTGGTCTCTGTTGAAGCCAGGACTTCGGAGAAGGTGATTTACTTGTCATCACAGCTCCCCAAGTCGCTTTTGGGTATGTGCATCAAGAAACAACACAAAGAGAATCACTTGAGACCAAGGGAGTTAGTTACAACGATTTCTTAGGCTGTGTAAGGTCTATTGATTGTCCGTAGAGATGCTAACACTTGCTCTAATTCTAAATATTTGAAGCATTTAGGTGGAAACTAGAATATTAAAAAAAAAAAAAAGTCACCCAATGAATCATTTCTCTGATGATGGGAATGAGGGAAAGGGAGCAGGGAGAGCAGGGAAGGCTGCTTCATCAGGACTCATTAGGGAGAGTGCAGGTTTAGTGGCAGCCACAGCCTGCCCTGTCTCCACCTGGGCCAGATCTCCCAGGAGATGGCCTGGGAGGCCGGGAGTGCCCACAATGAGGTTCCATGGGTTTGGAACAGCCAAGTGCGACAATGGCAACAGCAACAGGAGCGCAGTGTGAGTTATGAGTGAGAGTCTATGGACCACTGACGATGACACCATCCAACTCATCTCCCCACCTACAACAGACCCCCCAGATAATCAGCCTGCGGCAGGCACCGCCTCATCTACTTGCGAGCAGGAGAGAGAAGTGAATTACAGGTGAAAACTTCCAAAAGGACCACTTCTTGTTCCAGCCTGAGTTAGAACAAACGTGTCTGAATAAAACCGATTGCACTAAACAACATTTAAAATATGGTACCGTCAGTACTTCATGAATATGAAACGGCCCCTCCCCCGACCCCATTTACTGCAGCGCACATAGTCTCCCAGGCAAGTTTTTCTGTCTTTTAGCCAATGGAATGGATGGCATACGCCAGATGTTACACAAGGCATTTATTTCTCCGAGAAGGCTGAGAGCCAGGAGAATTAATCTCCTTCCTCTAGGACCTTTGCCCCGAGCTTCTGGGGAAACAGCGAATTGGGCCCAACAAAGAAAGTAGCTAAGTGATCCACTAATCAGATTCAAAACATGAAAACGCATTGTAGAGTGCATCCCTTCCTACTCCTCTTCATGGCAGGAAAACCTAAAGAGATTTTAATCGAGTTGTCCCTTCAAACTCAAAGGAGGCTTAATTTAAAAAAAAAAAAGAAAAAGTATAAGCAAAAAAACAAAGAAGTAAAGCAAACTCCCAGTGCTCCCAGAAGTGAGAGAGTCTCACGGTGACCGACGACCGGAAGGAGTCGAGGTGGATCAAGAAGGACACACGATGGGGAGTGGCTGGCCACAACAGCGCCTTGCAGAATCCACAACTGTATTCGCCATTTTCCATGGCCAAGGAGCAATCCCCAAGTTAAAAACTTTCTATTAAGAGGAAAACAAAACAAAACCAAAAACCGCTCCAGGAAAGGGGTCAAGGGAAGAACACTGTAGGAAGTCAAGCCGCTGACCTCCGGCGGATCACGAAGAGCCCGCGCTGCAGCTGGCCCAGGTAGATCCTCATCTTGGTGCTGTCACTGGTCTTCCTCACCCAGATCTGCAGGGGAGAAGGAAAAGGGACAAGATGAGAGGGGCTCATACTGAGGAGGAAACGCTCCAGGGCACAGAGACATGCGTGAATTGGGTGCAGGCAGACAACTGGCAACCTCTTCCTGCCAACCCGTGGGGCCTTCACAGGCGCCTCCCAAAGGCACCCTCTATTGCAGAGCAGGGATCAGCCTTCTCTCCCGGTCGTCTCTCTCACACCCTCGGGTAAGCAAATGGAAAGCACAGTGATCTTGAGTTCTAGTTGTGCCTTCATCTTGAAGACTCTTTTTGATTTGGTTTGATTACCTAATTATCAACTCAAGATACATATATTCATTGTTATGTTCATGTATGACTGAAGCCTTGTGCTGTACACCAGAAGTATACACAACATTGCAAACTGACTATACTTCAATTTAAAAAGAGTAAAACAAAAACAAAAACAAAAACATATACTCATGAACATAAACTTTCAACCAAATTTGGGAATATCTTCCTCTTCCCAAGGGACTTCCAAACAGTCTAGCCTTTCAATAGTCTAGTTTCCTGGCAATTAAGGCTAAAGGTCATAAAAAGAAAAGAAAAAAAAAAGGACAACAATAAAAGCACCCATGAGTGAGCCAAGGGCCAAGGAGGATCCTGAGGAGGCCAAATTAGCTTAAGACAGTCCTTCCCTCCTGAGCATACTGCTCTCCCACAGATGGGATCAGATGTCTGGTATTTTCAGGGCAGACTCGACTCCAGAACTGAGATGGAACGCTTCCAACAGGGGTCCTGCCAGCGCTGCCTGGTGCACTCGGTACGAGGCACCCCTGCTGCCAGGGATGGGAGGGAGAGCTGCCGGCTCCTCAGTCACCTGCCACACTTGCAGGAGGGATGACTGGGGGCTCCACACTGCTGACCAAGCTGAGCCTATTCATCCTCAGAACCACCACATGAAGTAAGTACTGTCATCACCCCCATTTAACAGAAGAGCAAGAGTGAGTCATCTTGTCCCAGGTGAACCCTGGAGCCTGACATCAAAGCCCCATGCTCTTCTTCATTAAACCACAGCCCTCGACTCTCCTTCTCACCCTTTCTTTCACCCGTTTAACATGCAATGAGATGGAGCCAAAAGCATGACTCTTTTAAAGATCTGCATCTCACCCATATATGCAAGCACAACTCTGCAGATTTATCTCCTCCTTCCCCACTCAGTTTTCAGGTTAAAAAAAAAAAAAAGCTATGTTTCATTTCAACTTCTTTACCATGATTACTTAACAACACAGAGACTTTAAAGTCAAACACATTGGTTTAAAAATAAAGACCTCACATGAAGCTGAGCCTCCAAAGGACCCAAGGAGGGCTGCACTAGGCAGTCACCAACATGCTGAGACCCAAGCACCTGATACACCCAGAGTCAGGTAATGCAGAGGCCAAGGGACCCTCAGTGTCACTTAGGACTTGACCTGGAAAATCAGCGGGGACACTTCCAAGAAGTAAGAAATGTTCCCTGTTACCAGGGTTGTATGCCTGCGACGCACTGAGGCTTCTCCCCTCCAGGATAACATGTCTCAGTGTCACCGCTTCCTTGTCAGATCTTGTTGACACTCTATTATGACAATCTTCAACATAGAAAAAAATCTAACTTGCATGTCTATTTTCCTGAAAAATCCTGAGATGTCACAGAGAATGATGATGGCTTCTGGATTTGGGTTCAGGTACTAGGAGGCCACCTGCACTTAGGACAGTGGCCCACGTGGCCAGTCACAAATGCCCTGCTGTGACATCGCAAAGCCTCCTGTTGAGGAACAGCAAGCAGGTCTCTGAGATCCTCTCTTCTAGTTTTGACTTGGCTTGGGATGACATACAAATCCCAAGCCCAGAGAAAAACCACATTCATTTATCTGGAAGGCTCTCTCTAACTTCAAAGTAAACAATCACTTTACAAACTAGTCACATTTGAGGGCATTTTCAATGCAGGAAGCTGGGAGAACAGAATAGGCTTAAGTCATTTCATAATCCAGTCTCATTAGATTTACTGTGCACTGGCACGAATAAGTTACAGAGGGTAGACACATAAAAATCAATTTCTTTGCAGACATTTGTGCACTGATAAAAGATGAAGCCAATCCAGCTAGTAAAGTTTTAAACTGTTTTTCGACTATTAACAATGCCAGCTACACACAGACCACATCCCCCTAATGAAGGGCCAGTTGGAGAAGTCACAGGCCACGCACATCACCCCTGAGCATGACCCTCTGAGCTGACTCCACTCAGTCCCCATCCTACAAGAGTGACTGGAGGAGATCAGAACCTAAGGGCATGAGCCTGGTAGTTCGCTGTTCGGGAGCACAACAGGACACATCAGATTAGAAACAGCAGTGAGGAGTAGTGTGCGGGTCAGATCAGGCCAGCATCCATTTACTGGGCACTTACTGTGTGCCAGACGCCTTGTTAAACCCTCAGAGCAGGAAGCAAATCTATCAGTACACACGAAAGCTTGAGAGAAATAACACAACAGAGAAGGAATGTGCTCCACAGGCAAGTCCCATTCTCAGTAGATGGTTACCTTAAAGAGCAGCAGGATGTGAATGTGCAGATAGCACACCAACTTGCATCTCAGTGGTTCCTAACTGGGTTCCTTTACAGGGAGTTCACAAAACCACAAGGAATACACAAACCCACGTATACCGTAGTCAAGCAGAGTAAGGGATTTTCCAAGGGTGACTTCTGCCTATGTGCCATTTCTGCCTGGAAGTGCTGGCTTTAGACTCTAACCCACATGGAGCATGTGACTCTGCACTTGCACTGCAAGTCTGTCCCATTTCGTTCTCCTAAAGGGTGAGGGAGTTCAGGCCTTACCTCATTGGCTCCGACAGAGCTGATCACACAGCTCAGTTTCTGGTTGTCCTTTGACTCCAGATAGATGGCTTGGCTCTTGTGGTACCTGCCAGAAACAAGACACATACTTTTTTTTTTTAAACACTTCACTGAGGTATGATTGATATGTAAAAAGTAGTTCATACATATACAACTCAGTGAGTTTGGGGATAAGGATACACCTGTGAAAAACCATCACAACCATCAAGGCCATAAACATAGCCATCTTCCCCCTTAAGCATCATGGGAGGTGAGGAGAGCGTAGGTTTCACTTCCTGGAGACAAACGGGATGCCGGTGAGCCAGCAATCCTGCTCCTGATTATTTACCCCAAAGAAACACTCTTGCAGGTCTAGAAGGGACTCAACAGATGTCGTGTGTGACATTATCTGTGGATAATGGGAGTTCGCGCCAAAGCAGGGTGGCCATCACTGGGAGGGTGGAGAGATGTAATTAGTGTGGACCCGTGGACACAAACAGCAACATGGGTGGATCTTAAAAACCCAGTTCTTAGTGAAAATGTAAGAAACAGAAAAATATGAATACAATATCATTAACACAAATTAAAAACACCAACATGCTCCATTCCCCAACAAAATAAACAAACAAATGAAATAAAGGCTTCCATCCTTGGATTAGTTTAGATGACTTCCTGATCTTCTAAAGCTAAAGCTTATATTCTTGGTCCCACTGCAAAGGAGAAAAGGGGGTGAAGCAAAGGGCTGGGAAACTAACTCTGTATTTTTTTATTCAAACTGTATGATCCAATTCAAAAGATAAATTATAATTTTTCAAGTAAAACCTCTGTTCCCACTTTCTGCCTCCACCCCAAAATACTGCAGAAGGCTGGGTGGACAGAACAAATGGGCTTGAACGACTGCCCTGTTTTTTTCTTTTTTTTTCCATGTGTCATCCACAAGACGGGACACCAAATTCAGCCCTTACTTCAGTCACTCATTCAACAAATACTCATTAGTCACTTGCTGTATACCATTGACCAGGCTGGAGGTTGCAGGTAGACAGTGAGCAAAGCCACAAGGCCCCTGCTATCAAGAGCTTCAAATACAGTGGCAGTGATGAATATTAAACAGTCACACCTGGCAGACACTAATGAACAAAGTTCAGAGCATCTTGACATGCAACAAAGGGTATCTAATTTGACCTGGTCAGCCAGGAGAGCTGCTCTGAATGGAGGAGACGAGACAGACTCTCCCCTTTCTGACTCTGTATCTATTCTCTTGGCCTGTAGTGCAGGACCACCTTCACCGTCTTCTATGAGCTCAGGGACAAGGCCAAAGACGGAAGTGAGGAAGCCAGGGCCGAAGCCCAAATGAGTCAGTAACAGATGCCACAGGAGAGGGGAGCAGCTGCTGGGTTGCAAGAGTTGGACACATCAGCTTAGCTGCTGCTGGCAGCCCTGGCCTGGGCCAGCCCCAGTTCAGTCAAGAACATAACCTTTGGTTCATTCTGGCAGCACAGATTTAGCTAAACAGACCCACTAACTTATGTAACTTTCACCAAAATGCATCTCCCAGCAAAGCACTTCATCTTATCGTTATTTTTGTGGGGGAAGAAAACAGACTCTGTTCTGCTGGTGCAATAACACACTGCTGAGACATCACAGTAAAGGAGGAACACTCCCACGGTAAGTTTCTTCCAATCCACAGTCTATGCACTCCCTAACCTGCTACTTAGGAGCTGAAAACTCAGGTTTCCAAGACAATTTACTTCCTGAAAACACTGTTAAATGAAATCAAATCATAAATTCAATTAGAACAGGGAGATTAGTTTAGACTCAGCTTTAAAGTTGTTTTTGGCCAGAAATTAGTTGGTAAACGGGCCAGGGGACCTTCATTACACTAAATATGTAATATTACAAGGTCTGAATTGCACAGTGCATGAAGAAGGGCTGAACTAGTTCAGAGCAAAACTCAGACTTGAGTTTCCCTCCCACATCTAAGCCAACCACCCTATGTAAGTGGTAATGTCTTAAGTAACAGTTAGAATAAAAACACAGAGGGGGAGAACATCCAGTTATTCTATGCAGGTTATGAGTTATTAAAAAGATAAAAACACAAAACAACATGCAACTAGCCTCAAGTCATTCTATACTTTCTAAACACTTTAATAAAGGTCATGAGTGTGGTGAAGACGTACATTACCAGTGTGGAAATGTGCTCAACACAATGCTAAGGAAAAAACCACATCCACTGTGTTTCTCTGTGTGTAACAAAACATGATGTATGCTTTACATGCATATCACAAATACACACAGAAAAAATTGGGGAAGTTAATATTAAGATGTTTAGTAAGTATATATTAAAATTTTATAAAAATAAAAAACAAACTAAGAATGACATTCCTTTTATCACGTAGATTTTTTTCAGAAGAAATAGGTATTATTTACATTAAAAGTAATTATTTTCTTATAAATCATGGTACTGGAAAATACCTAAGTAACAAAGAAAGGATGAGGAGAAAATCTAATGTCACAAATTAATGTCTTAATGTCTGTTAAAGACAACCTTGGGAGACAATTCCAACAGCTCTCATGAGATGTGCTGCATTTTCCTTCAGATGTGCTCAGCTCCCAAACCCCAACACACCCGACTGGCTTTGAAGTCAACGTCAGGAGTAAACAATGCAATCTGGTCTTTTCCTCCTGGGAAGTGGTATGGGACTAAGCCCAAATCTGTCTGCTCTGGGATCACCAAATGGTGGTGGCTTGAATGCCCACCATTAGCCATCATGTGCCTCACAAGAGAGCTGGCCAGCGTGTTTCCCAAACCTGATTCCCAGGTCCTCTTGAACCAGAGGCTCTGGGACCTCC
Organism: Camelus ferus; assembly: GCF_009834535.1. NCBI lineage: Eukaryota > Metazoa > Chordata > Mammalia > Artiodactyla > Camelidae > Camelus > Camelus ferus. Next base: position 6,865,959 of record NC_045727.1, read on the forward strand.
AGGAGATTCTCAAGCACCACACAATGGTCTTAGGGAACCATTATCCCTGGGTATCAAATCTATGCAATTGTCAGAATTCTCTGAAAAAAATAAGTCTTCAGAAACTGAAGTCTTCATATTAGGGTGGGATTTCCAAGATAAAACCAAAAAGTCTATGACACCCTTCACATACAAATTTACTTTCCAATTTCTAAAGACTAATAAAAAAAGGGAGAGAGGAATTCAAAATATGTTTAGACATAAAAATGTTAAAAAAAAAAACATCAATGGAGTTAAATCAGTAAAAATGCACATTACCACTTTTTTTTTTGCCAATTAACCAGTTTTACAAGCTACAACTCATCTCTACTGAAAAAAATACTTTAAATAGCCTCAGAGAACAAGCCTCAAATGTCAAATTGACTTTATTACTAATGGAAAATCTGACCTGGGAATCCTCACAATTACGCTCTTCAAGTTTTGCCTCTGTTCTTAAACCCAATGAACCAGAACCACCACCATTATTATGGAAGAAAGCAATTTCTTTAGAAGATGGGTCACAAAGTGAAGCAGGGAAGTGGGTAGAATTAATTTTATACACTACTGGGAATCTTGATATTAACATTTCAGACCCCCTTCCCTTCAAAAAACGAATACTACGTGACAGCTACAAAACAGCAAGGAGTTCCAATTTTAGTTGTAAACAGCCAGTTTTGGGTTAATAGTCTCTCTTGTGTCAGGCAAAGGCTGGAGGGTTAAATTCAGTGGAGCAAGTGGGTGAATGCATCTGATCCATTTTAGCAGTTCCAGATTTAAAGTGAGAAGAGAAAAAACAGTCCGCCAGCACCGTCAGTGAGTTATTTTAAAACCTCAGCTACTTCCACAGTACTCTCTAAGTAGAGTCATTAGTCCAAATCAAAATGTGAGGAAAACTTACAGCAGGATGTAAGATGCCTTAAAAGCAGTATAAGACCAAGGCCAAGGGAAGATGCTTATCTTTCAAAAAGAAACAGCGTGATAAGCGCTCAGGCCAAGATGGGGAGCCCCAGTCATACTCCTTTTGCTGAAGGCATTTAAAACTCAATGAAACGTGTTTTGCCAGAAATACTGTTTCACCGAAATACTCCGCACTATTGCAAAGAGAGTAAAGCGCCTCAGGCGACCTCTGAGCCACGCGCCACGACTGCTGGTAAGTAAGGAAGAATGACAGCTTCCAAACTGACAAAAGCCAAACACTTCAAGAGCCTGGTGAGACTGTGAGAGGCCTGTTCTGCACTGGTGGAGGCGCCGGCCAGGACTCCTGCAAACACTTCCCAGATACAGCAGGGAAGGGAGAGACCCACCTTTCAACAGACGAGTCACAAACTCTGACTGCCAAGGCCGAAGAAGAGAAACACACAGAATACAGAAGACAACAACACCCCAATACTGAACAACAGAATAAGCAACTTTCAAGTCTTTGAAACAGTAAAACGCTCCAAGGGACCTTATTTCAAAAATTTCTGCCACCACTGGGAGAAGGAGTGTAATTTCTTCAAAATGCTTAGGTGATCTAACACATCCCCTCAGACCACTGTCTACACTGTAAGACACCAGTCACCGTGGGTCCTTTCTTTAGAAAAACAAGACTTTTCTTTTACTGCATTTTCACCCTCAAAACATGTCTCATAAAGTCTAAAGATTACGCCTTAGCAAGAGGAAGATCGGAAGCAACACAATGACAAAATGAACATCATCTGAAATATCACATGGCTTTAAGACTCATAGGTCCGTAACAATGTTAGTGATAAATCTCATCATTTTTGAAGACGGTTCTTATGTGTGGGCTTGATCTTTAAAGGTTATTTGGTTTTCATTATTAAAAACATTTTTCATCTGATTTTGCCCCTCAGTGTGTTGAGCTGTCAGGGCCTGCCACCTAGTGGTCACAGGCTCTGATAAGCAATGTTAGGACACAATATAACTGGCCTTTTTGAAGAAGGTCAAAGAATCACCAAATGACAAGGGCAGAAGTCACTAAGATCAGGCGTACAGCCAGAGCAAGCCTTCACCACCTACTGGGTTATTAACTCGCTGTGATCTGACAGGTGGAAATGATTTATTTCAGGCACGTCAACTTCAGAAGTGCAATATTATAAGGTTATCAACTGACACAATGTTGGAGTTTTTCCTTTAAGAAAGCTGAAAACATCTGAAATAACCTTACTCTAATTTTGGAGCCCTGGGTTAAATAAATACACTGAAACTCAAAAGATTATACAGCCATTATAGATGACAGTTACAGAGAGCATACAATAACCTAGAAAAACATTCTCCACATAACCAAGTGGAAATACAGAACGTAAATGCCTGTCCACCAGAACTTAACTCTGAGTGAGAGTCCCTGCATGTGGACAATGAATACAAGGAATAAATCAGAATTTAAAGAGCTGTGAAAAGGTGGCAGGGTCTGGGTGACTGGATACCTAGCAGAAACTCTAGTTACAGAGCACAGTAAATGTTTGGGTAAATGCAGGAGTATTTAAAGTTCTTTCATATTGTTTTGCCATTTCCTTCCCAATGAAAATGCTGGTGGCCTGAAGGTTTTCAACCATTTCAATCTAAACTAGTAATGTTTCAGGATACAAATCCCGCAAATAGGTCTCCTGGAACACTCGTGCTGCAGGATGATGCACACAAAAGGTTATCTCGGTCAAATACACAACACCTAATAACATCTTAGGAATTCACAGTGCACATTAGCATAGCAGAGAACCCAAAGAGCGCTACAATGATGAAATCCATTTATCTTAATTAACATGGTCATCCCTCAAACTCACCTGACCACAAAATCCTTTCCTCCATGGAATTAACATCTATTAATTTTAATACATGGGGGCAGAGGTAAGGGGAGGGAGAAGGGGACATAAACCCTGACCTCAGTCTACAGGAGCATTGCATAAGATGTAAGGCTGCAAATTCCAGTACAGTGACAGCAGTGCGGAGAGAGAAGGGGGGCCGCCATCAGAAGAACACGTTTTTGGGAAACACTGCCTTCAGAAATCCAACAAGTAGTTACCGATCAAAGACCCCTGATACACTTCTACACGTTACTCCACTTTTACTACTTCCTCTAACAGTTACGCAGCAGCCATGCTCTGAAATAACAACTACAGATAAGCCCCAGCCCTCATGCCGAGTGGTCCTTTTGAGACTCTAATGAGTCACCTGCGTTTATTCATGACATACCATCTTTTATCGTAGTACAGTTTGCCGTCTTCTATCCGAGCTTCAAATCTCTGGGCTGGAGACTCTGCAGGTGTGGCCGGCAAGTGTTCAGGAGAGGATGGGGATGCTGGAGGAAACAACGAGATATTTCGATGACTAAGCGTGTCCACCAGCTAATATGCTTCAATTGAAATGCTAATAAAAGGTGATGACAATCATGATCAAGTCCTTATAGCTGTCAAAAATGGGAATTCAACACAATTCTTGTATATCACATCTAACTTGATCCTCAAGGCAAAGATTAAACTCACTGCACCGAAGAGAAACCTGCAGCTCGGGCAGGCAAAGGGATCTGCCAAAGGTCACTCAGAGCAGGACTACACCACCAGTGACCATCACAGTAGCCCAAACAGGCAAAAAATTAGAAAAATCTCTTTAAATTTATAAAAATGAAATCATCTCTAAAAATATTTATTACAAGGCAGGACAAGTTACTGCGTATGTATAAAGCCAAGCTAACACAGGGCTGATAATTACGGTGGGTTCAAATCATCTGAATTCACACACCTACTCAAAAAAAAAAAACAAACCAAAAAAACCCCTTCCCCACCAGGACTTCAGAAACTCAGGATCTCTCTGAGGGTGGATCATGGTGGCTCTTAGGAGGAAATTATTTAGAGGAGGAAGAGTCTTGTGAGGCGTGTGTAAGTAATCACAGTGCTTAAGACAAAAAAAAAAAAATCCTCTGTCATTCCATCCTCCAGCCTAGCGCTGACTTAAGTGCCGTTTGGGAAGGAACCACCATGAACACCGGGCTGGCCTCTCCTGTAAGCTGGGACTGGGAGCGGCCTGCGAGACCCTCACCAGAAGCGAGCCGTGAACAGCTGCTGGGATTAGCGGCGCCTAGTACTTAACTCCACAGAGAGAGCAAAACTGAAAAAGCCTTCTGGTTTCATTTTCAGAAATGGATGTATACTTAATCTTAGATTTGATGCCTACACAGAAGAAAACAAGCAAATGTTTCTTTTACAATAAATCTTAAAGAAAAGACAAAAACAACTTTAACACAGCAGGGATAAAAAGAAAAAAATCAGGGAGGGTGTCCTGAAGGTTTGCTCCAGTTTTCATGACTGTTCTTAGCAAATGATGGATGTTTTAGTTTTGCAAACTGCAACAACTCCCTGTCAGACATTCAAATGCTTTCTCAACAGCATGATAATGTGATCACACAAATGGCAATAATATCGTGCACTTACCTGGTCTCTTGGGTGACTTAAGCTGTAGGAAGAACAACAACAAAATCTTAGAGAAAATCACTTCAGATGCAACTTAACGTGTCAAAGTTATCGAAATGACTTCACGAGTAACGTGTGAACAAAATAAAGCAGAAAACTGTAATCAAGCCTAAGCTTTCAAGTAAATAAAAAAAATCAAACTGTACCTTATTTAACGTTCTCAGATCCTCCATGATCTGTTCATCTGTTAACAAATAGTTTAGCTGGGGTGTTGAGAGTTAAAGGAATGTGTTGGAAAAGGATGGCTTCGAAGCAAACAGAAATCAACAAAATGGTGTCAGCGTTTTAGAATCTACAAAGTAAGATTACGTTCAATGATGTTTCTACAGTTTGCCTCTTGGAACTTTTTGATCCTCCTACGAAATGTCGTGGAGTCAGTTACATAAAAGAATTCACACCCTACCCCTCTCCACCCCCGCCCCATCTTACAAATTTCTATGCTGAGAAGGTAAAATGAGAAACAGTGAGAGCTCAGGACACTGTAAGGACCTCATCCTCCATTGATGAGATGCTTTTGTTCCAAAGATGGGGAGACTTCCATACACATGGGATTAACCTTGCCCAGCAATAGAAATTCTCAGTTGTGAAGATGAAGGGACCTGAAGTTACACCCTTTCCTGGGGGCAGACAAGTAACGAAATCATTCTGTACAAATGGCTATTTATTATGCCCCCAAGAGGACAGAAACAACACTCCCCGATGTGTCCCCTTCCCATTCATTCCCATTTTTATGATTAAAGGGGCTTCTTGATGTCTGACTACAATCTCATCTGCTTTAATTAAACCAGTTTGCAATCCACTGTTTTGGGGAAACTGCTAACTGAAGTTAAAAAAGGAGGCAGATATTACTGTTCTCATTTCACAAGCGGAAAAATTCAGGCACATGGAATTCTCACTTACCCCCAAATCTCCAAGTGAGTGTTCAAACCAGCACAAGGTACCTTTCCAAATAACTGCTCTCTATATTAATCCCTCCTACTCAAAACAGTAACGACTAAGGATTCCAATTATAAAATGGCCATCCTCTATCTCATGGATAAATACATACGCTTTCCAACCAAGTATGACAATTTCTGTAGGACAATGACCATGTATATAGTCCACCAAATGGAAAAGCAAAGGATTCAATACTCTCAAGGAAAAAAAAGTGACTAAGGCTCGATGCAGATGGATATCAGGTGCAGGTTTTCTCCTCTTGTCTGGGATGGGGACGGGGTCATTCGGTCGCCTCCGCAACTTTCTGGTCATGATGGGTTTCACTTCCATTGAATCTGTGGCAAAAATAGAATGGGTAAGTCTATCCAACTCCCACCTGAAGTCAGTAGGAATTCCTGTAGTGTTAGAACGTCAGCCCCAGAGCCACCCAGCCAGAACTGTTTTACTGGGGACGTGTGGTCCACACAGGGCCCATGTCAGACACCCGTATCAGACTGGAGGGGCAGAGGGGCCTGTGCTCAGGAGACTCACACCGGCTGATCGAAGCGCACGTGCCTCTCAGAAACACAGCCCCGCCCTGCAGCCTCCCACCGCAGCCACGCCGGCATCTCCCCGGCTCCCTGGAAACGAGGCATTCTCCTCCTCCCTCAAATCAAGAGGCCACAGAGCAGGGGGCTCTTGGGATTGGAAGGAGCCTTTGGATCATCTCAGTTGGTTAATTCCTGCTGTCCCCACAGACGGTGGGTGAATAAAACCCACTGGCATAAAAGGCTCTTTGAGAGGCCACTGGCTTCAGTCCCAGCATTTTCACATGGGCTCTTCATCTACAAACCTGGACTGCCCCTTTATTTTATTTTATAACCTTTTGTAGCTACTTAACTATCAAGAATGATACAGTGAAGACTCTTAATAAAGGCCTCTCTTCATCCTCCTTGACACCTCTGTACAGTCTGACGCTGCTGCCAACTACCCTTGCCTCCAAATCTCTCCTCCTCCAGCCACTTCCAGTCTCTCCTCCCCTGATTTGCCTCCTTGGGGTCCCTCTTGGTGGCCTGTTCCTTAATTGCTGGTGATCTCTGGGGTCCAGTCAGTTCTCAGCCCGTATCCCAGTGAATCTCCCATCACCAATTCCGGCCCTGCCCACCCTGCTGAATGGCAGCCTGAACCCCATGACTCCACACGCTCTTCTCCAGGTTCCGTGAACTCACTTCTTCCTTGTCTCACCCGGCTCCTGTGTCTCAGGGTATCACATCCACACATCCTTCCCAGCTAGAGCAAACTGTCATCTGTGACTTGTCTTTCTTCACTCACACATCAAATTCAACAGACAACGGCAGTTCTGCCTTTTACCCACCTTTCAACTCCATCCCTTTCTCCAACCCTCGCCGCCCTCAAGAGATCCTCCTCCCAGGACACCAATCATTCAGCACATCACTCTCCTCATTAAACACTTCAGTGGCTCGCCACCTGGTACAGGACAAAGGCCAAGTCTCGTTTCTGGTCTTCCACCCGCTGTCTTTCCACACACAAAGCCTGTGTGTGAGCTCTGAGCTGTTCTGTTACCCGAAGGCCCCCTACTTCTTACGCCTTCAAGCCTCTGTATGCTGTCCTCTCTGCCAAGTGTGCTCTTTTCTGCCTGGCAAACTCCTACGTGACATCCTTTGAGAGCCAGCTCAACATTTCCCCTTCTGTGACGCCTTCCACGGAGTCACACTATCTTCCCACTAACTAGAGCATCTGTACAAATCTCTACCACCGAGCACCGCAGAGCCTTACAGCACGGTCCCTATGGATAGAGGCCTGGTTACATCAAGTAACCACAATTAACATACAATCACGGTTTACTGGTGCTTTTTTGTTCTGCACTTCTCAAGGCCAAGTCATTCCTCCAAGGGCCCACCTGCCTACTATGCACAACTGCAGTAAAAGCTGCATTGTAACGTACTTTCACCATGAAAATAAACTCATACTTGTTCAGCTATTGAAAAGAAATGAGTTTTCATTCAAAGGAGCATCCTTTTAAGAGAATGTGACAGAAAAGCTACCGCAGAGTCAACACTGTAGCAAATCAGCAATTATCCCCAAGCCCGGGGCAGCGGACCCGGGGCCAGACTGCAGGCCCCGAGCAAACCCCCGCAAGCTGCCCTCCAACAGTGACTGCCAGTGGCCACCTGGCAAGATAAAAATCAAGGTCAGGTCTTTGGTGGCCAAACCTGGGTAGGAAGGAAGGGACCAATCTCCATTAGGCCAAAGTTGCCCATAATGCGGGGATGGCACTTCAAGAGTGAAGCCAATCAAGCCCTTCTCTGGGCCCTCAATCCCATTAAAGAGCCTGGATTCCACATGGCAGCGTCAGGAAAGAACGTCTTGGGGACAAGCCCATTCCACCCAAAAGCCAGGTTCCACCTTCCATCCTCCCCACTCCAAGATGTGTGTGGGAGCCCCTCTCCTCGCCTTGACTGTCAAGGTTCCCTGTGCACGGGCACGCTTACATATTGTGTGACCCTGCTCCCGTATCACTACAAACACATGTACCGTTTAAAGTTTACAGTCAGTAAAAACAAGCCTGACACACCTTTACCTTCATTTAGGAGTCCTCTCTATCAAAACTGACATGGAAACCATGTCAGTCTTAATAACTGCCAGAACATAAGCTCCTTGAGGACACAGACCTCACCTCCCAGACTCACTCTGTGAACCACTAAGACCATACAAGTCCATGGTATTTGTGCAGAATCGGTATAATGTGGTGCATAAGAAAACATGCCTGAAGTCAGGTTCTGGCTGAAGCACTACTTCACTGGGGCACTATGAGCAGATGGCTCCAACCCTGCACACCCGTTTGCCAAGTCAGGTCAAAGGGAGTTGCAGGAACTAAATGAGGTTCCCACTTCCCAGTCCTTTAGTCCCACTCTGTGCCAGCCACTCTCTGAAGCCCTTTATGGGTATTATCCCATCTCATCTCTACACCAAACCTCCCCAGTGGGTTCCATCATCTCCTTGCCAAATGAGAAAACCCCGTCCCCAAACCAAGTTCATGGCAGGGCCGGGATTCACCCACATCTGTCAGCCTTCAGCGGCACCTCTGTTATTTTTATATAATACTTGGCTCGATGTAAGTACTCAGACTTTCTATTTTGATATCATAACTACTCATAGCTCCTGATATGAATTCAGTATCTTCTAAAGGAAACTCACAGGCTTGAATAGCTTCCACAGGTTGGAGGAACTTACAAAAGATGGAGGGAGGGAGAGAGGAAGGCACGCAGGCAGGCAGGCAGGCAGGCAGGCAGGCAGGCAAGAACTTACGAAAGATGAAGTGGCAGTTAGTGGGCTGTTGGCAGAGAGGAGAAAAGGCAGCTGGCCTCAGACAGGAAGAGGACAAATCAATTAAAATGATAAAGCTCCCCACGTGTGAAAGCTCACATTCCCGTTGATTATCTGACTTACTTACAACCTTGGCCTCAACTGCAGAGAAAACTCACATTCAAGGAATTCTACCTATAACCTATAACCTACGACCTATGACCTATGACCTATGAGGTTACCTATAACCTCACTACTTCAAGTGTGGTCTGACCAACAACGTCAGCAGCCCCTGAAAGTGGTAAGAAACGCAAGATCATGGGCTCCATCCCAGGCCCCCTGAACTAGAATCTGCATCTTATCAAGACCCCTTCTCTCCAAACAACTCACATACACATTCATGGTAGGGGATCACTGACCTATAACCCACGCCAGCTGCTTCACTGACAGTGCACCTTTCACCTGCACAACCCAGCCGTCCCAAGTTCTCCACCAGCGACTCAGGAGGTAAAGAGAACTTCCCACCAATGCCCACGGCGGTCTGGAAAGGCTTAAGCCCTGTTTGGACGGAGCAGGTCACTGGGTACACTTGTGTCCAGCGGATTACTGGGCTGAAGCTTCTCAACGGCCTCTTACTCTGCTTTGTTTTTCAAGAGCTCTTCATGTTGAACCAGAAAAGATTTTAAGAAGTATCTTTTCTGAGAAGAGCTCGGCAGTACTGACATTGGGCATCAACCCACAGAGGTGAAATAAGTCACTCAATGAGAGGAATGAGAGCGGGCCTTTAAGCCAACACCAGAGCAGCACCATCTGTGGAGATGCTCATTATCCTTCTAGCTCCAGTGCCTTCTCTTTCAACACTATCACTACCTTGGCAGCGCTTTCCATACCAAGGGTACCAAACGGCCTGAACAAGGACATCGGTACCTTTAATGCCCACAGTTGGCTTTAAGCACTTCTGTAATCTATTTTACTGTGTCACAAATGAGTTCCCTGCATTTATTTGTCTTTTCTACCCTGGCAGGCTCGGCCTTTCAAGTCACTGAGGATGCCTCCTGTCCCCGTTAAGGTCCTGGCTGTAAACCTGCCTGGCCAAACAATGCGCATCGCTTGTCAATCATCAGGATGCCAAGTCGTAGGTGAGGTGATAATAGCCTTCCCTGCAGATGGAAAGGGAGCGGCTGTAAACTGACAATCTCTCCCACCGGCCTAATGCAGGCTCCTGAGCATCTGGTGGCTCCAGCAGAGAGCGATGAGGCATTGGTGCTGGCCAGGGCCGCCTCAGAGAAGATGGTTGTGCAGGTCAGAAAACAGGCAGGCAGACTGGCACCGGACAAGGAACCACAGTGCTTGCAGTTTAATTAAAAAAGCATTTCAACAAGAACAAGACAGAGCTGTTCTCAAGCTGTTATCTCAGCATCCATTCTCACCAAAGCACATTTCTGAGCTGCTGTCAGCGGTCTTCAAGGAATTAATTCCTTTTGCCAAGTCTTTCAATTAGGAAGCTAGCGGAGGAGAGATTTTTCAAGAGTTAGACTCCCCACTTTAGACACAACCCCATTCTCATCAGTGTATCAATGGGGACTGGGGCTAGAAGTCTGTGTCTATCGGAGGGCCACATTAGGTCACAGCAATGGAAACACAGAAGGGAAAAGACAGCTCTTAACTGTCACTTTTAGTTTCAAAGTCAGCCCTGAGGACTTACATAACAACGTCCTTTCTTAAGGACCCCTACAAAATTCAGACATGCCAGAACCCCAGGACCTCCTGAACATGATTCTAAGAGTTAAATCTGGGGGTGTGCAGAAGGCATGCCACTTATGTATCCAAGTGACAAGCTCACCACTGACATGCCCTGCTGGTATTTGCTGATGGCAGTTTTGCCAAGCTCTAAAGTTGCTAGTTCAAGCCAACACCCACCTGTATCTTTCTAGGAGTCAGTGGACTACATACGGCAACACAAGAGTCAGCCCAGATTACTTCTTCCCTAACCTCGCCTACAACCTGCCGGGTTCCACATGCAGACTGAATCTTAGAAGGCCAGGGAGGGACTGGCTCTGAGTCCAATGTAACTTTACTGCCTCTACAGAACAGTTCAGTTGGGTTTTCCTTCTGAAACTGTACCAACTCTTTCTGAAACATTCACAGTAACACCTGGGGCAAAGGGATCTAATAGTACAGATGATATAGCCAAAGCCTCCGTTCAGGTCAAAGGAAGACAATGCCTTTTCCGTAATGAAAGCAGACTGGAAAAAAAAAAAAAACAAGGTGGAGGGATTCTCACCACCACAGAGGGACTTGGGCAAGTAATTCATGACTATAAACCAGGAATTACATGAAATAAAACGTCACTATTAAAGGTCTACCATTTACCGAACACCTGTTATATACAGGGCCCTGTACTAGGCACTCGCATTTCTACCATCTTGTGAGATAAGGAATGATCAGCCCCACTTTATGGGGGGGAACAGGCTCAGAGAGGTTAAGCGGTTGACTAAAATCACACAGCCAGTATGAGACGGAGCTAGAACTCTGGTCACCCAAAGCCCACTTCCCTTTCAGATTCCTCTGCTCTGATGAGGAACCGAGATGTAAGACAGAGGGTCACTGGAGTGCCCCCACCCCCGCAGGTCTCCCAGAATCCTGCTCCCTGCCGCTTTCATACCTCCGGTCAGCTCCATCGTGAGCTTTTCATTTTCGATCATTTTCTTCTTTTCTTCTAGCTCAGCAATCAGGTTCTCTTTCAGCTCCACCTTCTTGTCTTCAAATTCTTTCACCGCGGCCTTCTTTTCTTTGATGTAATTTCTTTCCACTTGCTCAGTCTGAGTAAAAGAGGAACACAGGCTGGGGTGACATGACCCAGCAGCAGGGCTCCAACTCCAAGCCTGGCTCTACGCTCAAGTGCAAAGAAAATACCTTTACTAGAAATAAGAGAAAGAGCTACCCTTGCACGTCGACTTGCGGTAACAAGGTGTCTGGGAGCAAGTTCTCCAACGAACACATGAAATGGAATCGCTCAACTTCTTGTTTTTACATATATACCTCACTTGCTAAGCAGACACCTCCTCTTTTCCATATCTGATATTTTACTGTTTGTATGTGAAAATAGAACATAAGTTTCTCAAAAGTAGTAAACAAAGGAAGGACACAATTCCAAAGGAAGATAGTACATTCCAGATGAAATATCTACATTCGAAACTCGTTACAAGATACCGAGTCGAGACAGCATGAGTTACTACATTCTTTGATGCTTATAGTAAGATAAAGACGAACTAGAGCACAAGATCACTTATTAGGTGCCTGAACCCCGAGGTGAAATTACACTGAAATCATACTACGAAAGAAATGCACAAGCATCCATTTTCTCAATCTCACTGCCACATGAAGTGAGGAGTAAGAGGGCTCATAAGGGGCTGTGGCTGTGGATCATGTGACCCTTCAGGCTGTGACCATGTGGCTATGCTGACTTTAGTCCTAAAATGGTTTTTCCAATAACATGGCTCTGATAAAACTCATGACCCACCCCCAAACTCAAACACACACACACACAAGCCACGAGCGCATCATCCAAGATCCTGGCCCTAATCTCCACACTGCAGCGCTGTGCCTCACACAGAATCAGCACTCAGAAGTCTGATGAATGAATGGTTTTAAAACCGTCTTTCCTATGGACCCAGAGTTTCAGATGTAAAACAGCGAATTCAGTCACTGGGCTGCTCTGAGGACCGATATAACAAATTACCAGGCCATTGTAATTCAGACACCCTCCTAAATGGCTTTAACGTGAGATAAAAGTCAACAAGAAAGCAGTGAGGGGGGAGTATCCCCCAGTCCCCTGTGATAAGCAGAGGCTACCCATCCAACAAATGAATAGATGGAATTGCTGAGCTGAGACCAAATGGCCTTCTGTCAAACAGAACAGTGGTAGAAGCTTCTAGCAGGGGGATTCCCCACTATCTATTTGGTGATGGAAGCAAAGGCCCCTGGATTGGGAGAGCAAGATTCCAGTCTCTGAAAGAGCCTGCAAATCCCGAAGATCCGTGGTACTTACTTCCAGCTGGAGGAAGAGTTCTGAAAGAGATAAAATATGCAATTAGATTCACTAGGCTGGGTCACCTTTCTATACAGTGATGTTAAGATTCATTCAGAGGCAGTAATTGCTTTCTGAAAGCACAGTTACCCAGAGCAAATGTTTCCATCAGTAGAGTGTTGATATACACGAAGGGGAAGCATGCAAGAAGTGCGCTATCTGGTTACAATCTGGCCCTGAATGGAGTCAGCTTTGGCAATTCTGTCCAGGGGACCAGCAGCAGGAAGCAAACCACCTTGGCAAAATAAAAGTAGGAGCAATCCCTTCCTCCACTCAGTACATGCCTTCCAACGGTCCTACGGGCACGATGGGTCAGGAAGAAACAAAGCGATTACTCCAGAAGCAGAGGCCACGTGGATGTTTTTAAAGCCCTGTGCACAGGGTTCTGTGTGGTAAGGAGGGACACTCCCTGAGAATCCAGAAAGCAGAGGTTCTGAGCCTCCACTCACACCAGGCCTCCACCCACAACGCCCTCCAGGCTCTGACGGCAACTTCAAGTTTCAGATCTACTGCAGCCTCCTCTGTGAAGCCTTTCCTGAGGACCCTTCGCTCACCAAGCCCCTCTCAGACAGCTGAAGTCTCCACTCAACAGTATTCACCAGCTTACTGAGCACCCCGTGTGCCAGGCGATCAGTGGCAGTTTACCCAGCACCAACTCCCAGCTAGACTCTAAGCCCCTCTACAAACCCAGTACGTGAACAAAACAGGTTTATGGCTTCTAATCTTTTCCGGGTGACAGTGGAGCTGAATGTTGGTGGACCAACAATGCCAAGGGCACTGTTCCCATTTTACCACGGTCGCTTTTGCAAGCCTAATAAATCCTATGCATCCACTCCCCCATAAAAAAGCACATACGCACATTCACATGTAAAATTTTGAGTTTCAGAAACTCAAGATGAAGAAACCAATCGTCAATCAAGAGCTGTCGGATGAGAAAATCACCCGAGGAAAGTGACCAGCCACTTGCTATTTTCTACCCCTGGATGCCCCCATCACTCTGGCCCTGGGAAGCACGGGACACATGAGCCCCAGCACATCCGACCCAACACACTCACTGCTACGCGGGCCTCAGACCTCCACCTGCGTAAACGGGCCAGACACCTGGAGTCTGCACCATTCTGAGAGATCACGCCTGCGCCAACAAGTCAAGTGACAGCACTCAGAGCTGGTGGTGTTTATTTTAAAGCAGCCAGACACCAGACACAACAAAAGCAGGCAGATTATCTCTGCACGAAACATGCTTTTTAAAGCTCAAGATGTGACTGATTCAGGAGCCCTTATGCATATTTACCCAGGGGTGGGGGGGGGGTGATGTTTGTGAAAGAACACCTGAGGACAGGACTGAGAGTAAAGAAAAACAGTAACACTCAGCCTGTAGTTCTTGTTTAAGAAAAATGACATGAATTTTCAATCCTTATTTACATCTTACACCAATCCCATGAAATATGAGTATTCCCCTCTACAGATTGGGAAACTGAGGCTCCAAAAGCAAATACCTGCTTACAGGTATAAGATATTAAGAGATGAGGAAGCCCTCAACCTAGGACCTCAGCATCCACAGCACCACCTCCTTTCCCTGCTTAAAGGGAACTCCGGGAAGAGGGCTGAGGATTTCAAAGCTGTCCCGAGGAGATGCCTCAGTGTAGCCCCCCGACTGTGGGAACAAAGGAACGAGCCTTGGGCCAGAATGGTAAACAAGGTATAAAAAGCTGCAGACTCAGAGGTGAGAAGGCTGGTTCGCCAATGACGGGTAAGATCCCCAGAGGGGGGCAACCTAAGACAGGCACAGCCGCCTGAGTCCAAGAAGAATGTTGTTAAGCAGCTGTTTCTCATACGTTCCGCCCTGATAAGCTATAAGGCTCGCTGGTGCCAAGATGAACATGTTTTACCAAAACATAAAGGGTCTTCTGACCTTGAGCCAGACACTGCCTGTTAACCATTTCCCTTAACATTCTTTGCTATGTAAGACTATGTAACTTAATAAAGCTTTAGAGTAGCCATCAGTGCTCTCTGCATACGGTGTGTATGTGTACATTGACATTGCGACACCAACACTCAGGAACTCAGAGTGGGGGCCTGGGATGGGGGGAGGGGTGAACCACAGCAGCTCCATCTCCTGTTTTCCCTGCACCCCCACGGCCTACAGCTCCTTTTCTGCATGTTGTTGGACACGGACATCTACTCACTGGGGAGGAGAAAGAAGGGTTCCATCCACAGAAAGTTGGAAAGTCAATGGATCAGAAAGCGAGAGGACAGGGGCCTGGGGAGTGGCAGCCCAACATTCATGTCACCACTGCAGGAACAAGCACCACACTTGCGCTGAAAGTGCTGGCCAGCAAAGAACTTCAAAATGTACCACTTACAGAAGACTTCCTGTCAGTGCCTCAATCTGTCTACACATTTTATTTCAACAGTCATGGCATCTTACTTTTTGAATGAGTCTCTAACTCATAAGGTTCCTTAACTTGACATGTGTGGATATCTTTTGTCAATGAAACACCAAGCTTCCTGAAGTCAAGCGTTACTTTACAACGCTCAGAGTGGGGATGGAGCAGATGCTCAACACATTTTGCCGAATGAATACACTTACTGTGTACAACAGACCAAAAGCACACTGTTTTTCTCTAAATGCTTATAATACAACACTTAAGGGGAAAACCATGAAGATCCCTTTTCTTCCCAGAGCACAGGACACCAGAAGCAGCAAACTCAAAACAGGAGTGAGACAGCCAACAATCCTTTCCCAAGTCAGCTTCCCCGATTGTCCACTAAACCAGCTATGCAGATCCAAGAAAAAGCGTGCGAGACTGCTGCGGGGGCACCAGGGAGCAGAGCCCGACTACAGGGAGCCCCACTAACAATCTCCACTCCAGGCCATTTGTTGGCAATAAAGATGAACAGTTGCACAAGACTGCGGCTTTGGGGTCTCTCCTTCCCAAAACTCACCCCCGCAATGGGACATTTCAGAAACATACTGGAGGATGGCTCTCATGGCCACAGTACATCGAAATCGATGATCAGTAAGAGGGCAATTGGAAGAGGATTTGTTTACTGGTAAGATAGAGCCTTGTGGGGAGGGTATAGCTCAGTGGTAGGGTATGTGCTTAGCATGTACAAGGTCCTGGGTTCAATCCCCAGAACCTTCATTTAAAAAAAAAAAATAGAGCCTTACCTGCATTTCGTATCCTCTCTTTGTACTGCTGATCTAGTTTTTTCATCCTCTTCTGATATTCCTGTAATGTACCTGATTGAGATTTACAAAATAAAGAGTTACTTTGAAGATCAATCTGCTCTACATTTTGGTTCCTAAAATTATTTTCTAGCATCAGCAGTGACTGTTTCAGTCACAGAGTAAAACACAAACCATGGAAAGGTGCCTGTGAACAGAGCTAACCTGACTGTCAACCAAGGCACACAGCAGACATCACCCCAACCAGTGGATTAAGACTCTCTAGTAAGTGAGGAGGAGTAGAAAGGTGCAGATACCCACCAGACGTGCCCATCACTTGCTGCCACAGTTTCAGTCAGCGGGCCTCTCCTTCCTGGAAGCAGCTCACGGTCCCTCAGTAAGGTCTAGGTCAATGCCATTTAGTAGGACTCTGTGCAGCGATGGAAATGTTCTACATTGCCCTGTCCAACATGGTAGCCACTAGTCACACATGACCACTGAGCAGTTGAAAAGAGGCTAGTGCAAGTGAGGAACTGAATTATTAACTTTATTTAATTAAACTTATATAGCCGCATGTGGCTAGTGAGAATACTGGACAGCTCAGGTATAGATTACCAAATTTCTACTCGCTTCATTGCTCTTCCTCAAAGCCACTAGTTATGGGGGTTCCAATTAGTGTGGGAAGTGTTTTCTATCAACATGCTTAAGCAGGAGGTATTAATGGCAACTTTTTAAAAACCCCTCAGTCAGGCCAGGTAGGCCTCACAGACTTGCTACAGTGAAACGAATTTCTTTCTCCCGCAGTACTTTCATTACCATGGAGAGAAAAAAAAAAAGATCTGTGATTGCAACACATGGGAACATTTCTCACTATGAAGCAGAAATCAATATAAAATGGGCTGGTCCAAGCAATAAAAGTACCTCGTGGAAAAGCAGTTTCACTGCCGGGGACGCCACAAAATGAGGCCAAAGAGCTAATGACAGCAGCAGCCGTCCCCAAGTTGTCACTGGGCGCCCGGGAGTGCGAGTCACCCCTCATGCGTAAACTCATCTGCTTTCATTTTCTTCCACTTCACAGATCAGAAGACAAATTAAGCAAGAGACAGTGAGGTGCCCATGGTCAAATTTCTATAAAGTAGTGAGGGTAGGACTCGAACTCGTGGTGGGACTTGAGAGCCTGCGCTCTTAACCCCTGTGCTGACCCACCTCTAGCGGGAAGCAGCACGCGGCAAGATACAACCCACTTGTGGTTCATGAAGCAAAAAAGAGAAAACAGTGCGGATAACCCACAGCTCAGGAGCGTTCAGTTTAAAAAGAACTGTTTATAAATAAATAAATTATATTTATTCTTTGGTAACAGTATCTCTTCTGAAAATGGCTGGCTTTAGGCACAGTGGTTTTCGGTTCATGCTCCACAGAAACCCAAGCGAAATTTCGAAAAAGTAGGAAAACTGCCTCTTTACTGACTGCTAAAACCAGCCAGACCAAACTTTAAGTCACTCCCACTGAGAAGTGAAATACGTGGATTTCAAAGGTGGGCAGTATTAGGAAGTATACTTAGAGAAGGATTAAATCACACACCAACCTTCCTGAAGCTGTTGCAACTGTCTCTTGAGAGAAGCCAGTTTATCCTGATACATCCTGTAAAAAAGGAAAGCCACACTGAAAGGCAAAAACGTCCACCACCCAATCCAAAATAATCTACACAGAGGAATGAGCTGGGTTTTTATGGGAATGTCATTAACGTCCTCTAGGGAGGGAGGAAACTGAAGTCTGCTGCTGGTTTAAAATGGACCAGCAGCTAAAGGGTCAGAAAGGGACAAGGATTCTGTGCTCCTGAATCGTATCCCAGTGTTGTAGACTCTCCTGTGCTCTCTCACCTTTAGAGAATCAATCTAAAATCTACAAATACGAAGATGTGTGGATTTTCATTAATAAATGAAAATGAGAAAGAGAGCTAGACAAGGACACACAAAGGAAAACTAAGTGTGATGTGATTTTCTTCTGGATTTAAAAGCACAGGTAACACACACACAAAAATGCAGAAAAAGAATGAATCACAGCTCTTGTATCAGCTCTATAATTAGATTATAAGTCCCAAAGGAGTAAGATTATGCCTTCAACACATTATTCTATTTAGATAGCATAACTGTGTAAGCACTAAGTTAATAAACCTTCATGTCATTTTTAAAAACACTACTCTTTCATGATCAGAGAAATAACAGCAATTGAGTAACAAAAGTTAAAATGCAGGATTTATTTGCAGCCTCAGCTGGATAAGAACACAAAGCAAAAGAACCCGGTAGGTTATTTTTGCCCACTCACACTGAATGGATTATAGGCAATTATACACCCTCGTAAGTCTGTTTGATGGATTCCACACGTAAATCATATTTCAGCAATATTTTTACTTCTACCGGAAAAACACCTCCAATTTCACAGTGACAAAAACAAGACCTGCAGCCTGAAAGGACACTGTCCAACAGATAACAGGCATGACAGCCTTCTGACTGCTCAGGTAAGAGCTGCAAAGACAACCCAACTATTTATAGGCTGAGGAAGAGCAGGCAGAATCCGAGAAGTACACGCAAGGTCTGATTCTTTTAGGGAGAATTCTGATGTACTCTCAATGCTCAACTTGAATCACAAAGGGAGTTCAATTTTAATCAAAACTATTTTCTAGATCAAACATTAAGGGGTGCATTCAATTAAATGACTGTCTCAAGAGAATGCTTAAGCACACCAAGTATAGGAGAGGGAATGAATGGGTCAACTGCACACAAGAAGTAAATGCTTGGAACCCGGCGTATTAAATTTTCCACCACACTGAGTGTGCCAGACAACACCTTTGAATTTTTAATCCATCTTTGAAAGAGAACAGTAATAGATACAAGAAGTAAACAACAACAAAAATTCAGTTTCAGGAAAGAATAGGTACGTGAACATACATCTCAAATAAATCCGGGTAAGTCAGTAAGAAGCCTGAAACGAATAAAAATAAAATAAAAAGCAAGGACAGTTTCAGGGATGAAACTGTGAGAAAAAAAATCACGTGAATTATCAAAGAAATCCTTCACTCGGCACTAGTCAGTTACCTCTTTGGATTCCAAAGCTTGAAAAGGATGACAGAACCCAGAGGATGGTCATAAAACGGGCATATAAGTAAAACATTCTCCAAGGAAAGGATTGGTTAGCTTAAAGGTAAAGAATTTAAAAGCCAAATCAAGATCCTCAAAATACATTCAACCAAGACTTATCGAGTCCATGTCACACTGTCCTGTCTATGAGTTCACAGCAAGAGGGGAGTGGTTTCACTTTCCCTGGCGCACTGAGCTGTGGCTCTGTGCCGACAATGAGAAGGCTCAGGGGGGTGGATGCAGGGTCAGCGGCACTGGGGTGGGGTCAGGAGTCCTCCTTTCCAGTCCTGGTCTCCCCGAGCTCTCTAGGCATCGAGCGCACCTTGTAGTCTAGTGCTTGGTAGGGTTGCACCCATTCAAGAACCAAGAAACTGTGAAACACCATTTACAGGCTGTGAGCAATGATTTTCACATCTTAAAAAAAAAAAAAAGTGGAAAATGGTTCTCTCCTGTTACACAGCCTTACTCCCCTGGGATTGTTTCCCTCCAGGTTCTTTCTTGCCTAACCTCAAAAGGTTTTTCTAACAAGAAGTCTGATTAAATGTGACAAATTTAAAAGAGGGAAATTACATACATATATCCGGTCTTTGGAAGAACTGTGTGAAAATCATACACACAAGGTCACACTTAAAGATGCCCTTGCCCAATGTTCACAGTAACACTATTTACAATAGCCAAGACATGGAAGCAACCTACGTGTCCATCGACAGCCAAATGGATTAAAGTGTGGTATATGTATATAATGGAATACTACCCAGCCATAAAAAAGAATGAAATAATGCCATTTGCAGTAACATGGATGGACCTAGAGATTATCATACTAAGTGAAGCAAGTCAGAGAAAGACAAATACCATATGCTATCACTTATTTGTGGCATCTAAAATGTGACACAAATGAACTTATTTACAAAACAGAAACAGACTCACAGACATAGAAAACAAACTTAAGGTTACCAAAGGCAAAAGGGGTGGGAGAGTGATAAATTAGGAATTTGGGATTAGCAGATACAAACTACTATATACAAAATAAATAAAAACACAAGGTCCTACTGTATAGCACAGGGAATTATATTCAATATCGTGTAATAACCTATAGTGGAAAAGAATCTGAAACAGAATACATATATGTATAACTGAATCACTTTGCTGTATACCAGAAACTAACACAACACTGTAAATCAACTATACTTCAAAAAAAAAAGTCCTTGCCAACTCTGTTCTCCAAAAAAGAAATGTAAAAAATCATACTCACTGTTCCTTCATTTCTACATAATCTTCTTCATCATGCTTTGCCAGGTCAGTTTCACTAGCATCCTCAGTGTCTAAATAAAATTCAGGGAAAAGGATTTGTTAAAACCGTAATTCATAGAATAGGTGTCATCTAACACAGTGATGCTTTATAAACTTCTGGAAAATGAATTTCTACTCATTGCAGGCCTGCATGAAGCAATCAGTGAAAAATATAACATCAGAAAAGAAAATGCCATTTCCAACTCATACACATCCAGATTTATACAAAGGGCCTGCTTTCACCTGAAGTACAGCCGGAGAACAGAATGCAACACACATTGGCAGTTATGGTCAAGGCTGCTACTTCTGCTGAAACAACGCTGGCAGTTCAGGAAAAGGAGATGTGAGTGTGAGACTGGAAAACCACAGGCATTAAGCCTTGCTCACTGCTCCAAAAGAACGTAATACGTACATTCTCTTCTGGTAGCTGCCCAGTCTGAACCCCTAAAAGATTTTACATGGTATATACAAAGGAGAACCGGAACCAACTAATTAAACTCTAATAACAGAAACTGTTTCAGGACACTTTAAACATTGTTCTTAGACTAAGCAAATGGCTTGAGTGTCTACATAACTTCAACATCCCAAGTTGAGGTGGTGGGAGAGGAGAATCAATTTTGAACTCGCTGCTCCCTCTTGTGCTCGTTAAAAGCAGTACAAGTGATTCACATACAAAATCTCTGGTTAAACCTTTCTTCAAATGTAATTTAACCAAATTGCCATCAGCTCCTTAAATTTTGTATCTGCACATACAGCAGCCTTTTTAAAGGCTTTTGCAGATCCAACTCTCCACATACCCTTCTCCCCTCCCCAAGTGAAGAAAGCTTCCCTGAGTTGCCATGTGCCAGGCAGCCACAGTACTTGGCATTCGGGGAAATGAGATGATTAAAACATACTCCCGATTCCAGACACCTGGTCTAGCTTCTGCTCCACGGCTCTATTTTGTGCCAGAATATCTTACCTACACATTAGTCTCTCTTTATCTCTTCTTTTTTCTCTCTTGTCCTTTTATGTCTCTTCACTTTTCTCCCCTACAGCCAACTCCTTTCTCAATCCCTCAAAGAGTGTCTCTTAACACTTGCCGAACTATAAAGCCTAGTTTGCAGAGCCAGGGTCTGACAGGCAGTAACGATAACGTAAGCGGTACGGAACTGAAAATACAACACCTGGGCACCATTAATCAAATCCCTCCCGCCCTCCCCGTGCCTGTTTCCCCAACAGTGAAAACACTTCATTATCTTCTGAGGCCCAAGCCAAGTGCTTCACTTGTATCTCATTTAATCCTCACACCTACGCTAGGAAGTAGCTGCCCTTGCAGTTGGGTAAATGAGGCTCGAAAGAGCAAGTAAATTGTCTAATATCGTTAAGATAGGTTACGTAAGCCAAATTTAGCCATAACTCTATCTGGCTGATTCCAGGTCCTGTACTTTTAACCACTCTGTACCGCACTGCCCAAAGTAGGGCTGATTAAGCATTTCTCCGGGGTGAGGGTGGGGGTCTTTTGGGAACCAGGAAGCCAAAGTGGGCTTGCTCTGATCCTCTCAGGAACGAAAAGGTGAAGGGGTACTCAGTGCATCTAATGAATGGCATTCCCATTCCAACCAGCGAAGACTTGAGATTCAAAGAGAGACTTGGGGGAAGAGGGGCAGGACCTTTAAGGGACCTAGAGCTCTGACAACAGCTCCTTAAGGCCACTCTCCGCATAACTGTAGGGTACAAGGTACCCAGGAATTCCCCTTCCCCAGCTCGGATGGGGGTAACTTCCGGGAGCCACGCTCCTCCCAGCCGCCCCTCCAGCGGCCCCCAAGCCCCAGAGGTCGCCCCGCCCCTCTCCCAGGCAGCCCCACCCCCTCTCACAGCGGTCCCACCCCCGCCCCGGGCTGCCCAGCAAGCCGGAGGACGTACCTTCGTCAGACTCCCGGCCCCGGCAGCTGCGCTCGTCGTCCTCGGCGCTCTCCAGCTCTTCGTCCTCCTCAGGGTAGTACTCCGGCGCCGGCGGCGCTCCAGCTGGGGCCGGAGCCGGAGCCAGCAGCCCCGCGGCACTCATGTCGCCTCTGCCCGCAGCTGAGCGTGCCACCCGGCGACTGCGGCCACCCGCCCTGCGGACTCCACGTCCGCGTAGCAGCGCCCTAGGGAGCCGCCGACTCGAAGAGCGGGAGCCGCGGCGACCCCTCCGCGGTCTCCGCCAAGCTCCGCCCCTCGCGCCCGCTCTCGGCAACTGGGGCCTCGCGCCGGCGGTGACTTCCGGGTCGCGAGCTGCCCGAGGATCGCCTGACTCCGCCATCCTAGAGGGAGTGGAGAGGCCGCCGGACACTCTCTTCGCCTTAACCCCATCTCCTTTATCGCCGTCTTAAAATCCTCAACGGGTAGGGGGGAGGGGCGGAGACAGAGTCTCTGGAGTTAGGCGAATCCTTGGGCAGGCCCGGCCGCGGCTAGGACCCCGAAACGCAGAGGCCACTTCCGGAAATGGCCGCCAGGCGGCGCCAGGACCCGAAACTAAAAGATGATCTTTAGGGACTTGAGCGCACAGGATTTGACGGGCTCTTGGTAGGTGGAGGTGGTTTCATTTAATTTAAACAGGTGAACGTTATGAACCATCCCGTTTGTAGGTCGGGAAACCTAGACATCTAGAGTTTTTGCGATCATCCCGAAGAAAAAGAGCCTGGCTCCTCCCCTGACTAATTGGAGGGAACTAAAATAAAGACGAGGCTGCTAATACTGCATCCTGGGGTCAACAAAACAGTATTTTCCCACTTGGTGGGTGCACATCCTCTTTGTATAGGTTAGCTTAATATTGTGTTCTCCCAATTTGACAGATGAGAAAAGAGCTGTCACCTGCCTAAAAAGAAAAAAAAAAAAAAAAAGGTAGCGTCCAGGCTGCCTTGTTTACACTTGTTTAGATCCAGGCCCTCTACAGTACAGCTGCTTCATACTTATTAGAATATTGATTTTTTAAAAGGTGGATTTCCCCAATCTAATAACTTGCAACTCTCAACTGAGCAAGCGGAACATTTGCCGGCAGAAAGTTAATTAAGCTAAGGTAAGGAAGGTGCTAGCTGGTAACTTAGAAAACAAGAGAGCATGAATTAACTTGTGTGATTGAGTAGAAGGGGACACATAAGCTTTGCTTAATGAAGGATATCCCTTGTCTAAGTGTGTGTAGCAAGAAAAGGGATAAGGCAAAGGACCCAGAGAAGTGTAATGGTTTGTCCAAAGTAACCCTGCTCTTTAAGTTGCAAACAAGTCTCCATAGAAAAAGTAACTTACAGGCAGTAAAGTTGGACACAGATGTAAAAGCCAGGGTGACACCCAGTATTCTGATTCTCAGATACTTTGTGAACAAATTTATCTCGGAATTGGCTCCCACAGAGTCTTCTCAAAGTGAAAAAATTTATTCTCGTCCCTTTTACTTTTACATTTCTTATTTTCTTCCTTACTGTAATTAAAATCTTGGCTCTGTTTGCAAGGGATTTTTCCTCCCAACAGAATTCAAGAATTTTCAGAATGGAATGTTGCAATGTCTTTCCAGGAGTTTAGAGATCTTCTGAAGCTCTAAGTAAGAGTCATTCTCAGGGCTCTTTGTAGGTCCACCACCTATATTTAAACTAGAACTTTAGAACTGTTTCTTGTCCAAAGGATGAAGTCATTTTCTTTTTTTATGCTGTTAGGTCATGTCTAAGTTATTTGTAATCAACTATATTGAGCAACTTGAATTTCTATCAGTGCAATAATTATAGACCAGAAAAAGCAGGAACATTTTAGAAACTAGAAGTTCCTTAATACAATGAATCAAAAAAAAAAAAAAAAAGTGATATTGTTAATTGGTTTCCTTTCAAGATCCTGTAATTTTTTTAAACATTTTTTATTGAGTTATAGTCATTTTACAATGTTGTGTCAAATTCCAGTGTAGAGCACAATTTTTCAGTTATACATGACAAGATCCTGTGATTTTTATATTACTAATGTTTTATCTTGCTTATGTCTTCTTGATTGCAAATAACATCTGTTAATGGTCATGCATTCCTTTTTTATATGAATAGATAGAACTGAACACTTATGTAGTGAAATCTTACCCCATTTCTTCTATCCATATTGCAGTTGGTAAGATGAGCTCTTAACTGACAAATGCTTGGTAGAGAAGGAGGACCTAGTCAAAACAATTCTCTCATGACTTTAGTCTTACCCAACTTTCATAGCGGTCTAATAAGATTTTGGACAGTCTTTCACTAGGCCTATAAATATCCAATTCCCCTAAAATCAAGTTTTTCCACCTTAAAATCATTCTGCATCCTTTCCCAAAATGGTACTCAGTCACCCTGCTCGGGGAACATCCTGAAAAGAATCAGGAGTTCTTAAAAGGCGTCCTGCCTTTCTACATGCCCTAACGCTCAAACTTAAACATTAAAAAGGAGCATCATAATTGGGATAGGTATGGTTTTTAAACACTAGGGAAAACACGAATAGTGTTTGGAACACAAATTTTGTCAGGAGTCAAAACAAAACAATTATGATGGAGAGTTTTCTAAGAGCGAAGTCCTGTGTACATCTGACAAGGCTTGGGAACAAACTGTGTTCCAGAAATGAAACAATTCCTTCACAAAATGCTAAATTGTCAAAGTTCATTAGCTTTGGGCTTTAAGGGTGAGGGTAGCAGTTTTCAGTTTCCAGTATTGATTGAATTAGCATATCCAGTTTCACAAAAATATAAAGACTGGTTCTAAGTTAACATGGGATGCACTTTCACTCCTGGCAGGCACTATCTTTCAGCCTGGGTCAAGATGGGTTTCTGGTAATCACCCCCGTTGCACTTGGGTCAAAGTTCATTTTACTTTGGCCATTAGTTCCCACAAAAATCATTAAAACATGTGACCCTGAAAAATACGTTGAATAGGCTGGCTGAAGCCTTGCTAAAGCTAACAGGGGTTCCTCCACCAAGACAGTTCCTGTTCCTACTTGTCATAATGGTTATCATAATCCACAAACTGAGTATTTCTTAAGCTTTGTCCTTGTACCTATAAAAATGTGCCCTGTCAGTGTTGAATGCCTAGCTGTGCAGAGTACACATCTAGTATATAAATTTTTTTCTTCCAACAGCATCAAATTGACGTAAGTTGAACGCAGTGCAAGGAAGGGCAACTCCTTTGCCAAAGATATAAAAGAGTTCAAGTCCAGGAAATACTTACAAAGTCCTGAATGAATAATTGCCACTATTAATTTACAGCCGAATTACTTAGAAAGCTGTGCCAGGTCTAACGGGGGTAATGGGGACCTCCTCAAAGGCTCTAACATGGTGGTCCTGGGGGCCTCTGAGAGTCTCCCAAGAAAAGTAAAGGCTCAGAGAGTAGTGCCATGAACTTTGACCCCCACCGCAGCACAAACAGCGCTGACCGCACCCCAGGCGGGCCAGTGGGTAACTGAAGTTGCAAGGTCTTCCGCATCTGAGGAAACCCCGCCTGCCCCTTCCCGCCCACCGTCAACTCCGCCAATCGGCAGGTGCCATCGACCGCTCGGCTTCCTAGGCACCTCCAATCAAGTACCTATGTCCGGCCCAGGTCTGTGCCTCGAGATCAGGGAAGGTCAGTAGAGAGCCTATCGGATCCGGTTTGGGGGCGTGGTCGGGGGGCAGGGGGCGGGCGGACTGGGACGGTGGGGCGGAGCACGCTCGGCGCAGTCGGGTGCGATTGGCCACCCCTGGCAGGAGCCGCACCTCGGACAGCAGCAGCGGCGGCAGCGGGAGGGTCCGTGTGGCGCCCGGCGGCAGCGGCGGCGGCGGCGGCAACGGGGTCCTGCGTGCAAGAGTGGGACCCGACGTGGAGACCGCGGGCGGAGGCTGCGCACGGCCGGACCCGACACTCAGCGACCGGAGCCGGGGATACGCCGGGGGACCAGAGGCAGAAGAGCGACTCGGGAACAAGTGTGAGAGAGGAAGCGGCGGCGGCGACGCCGGGCCCCGGGGTGGTGACAGCAGGTCTGAGGTGAGAGAACCGGGGCGCCGGGAGGTGACTGAGTGAGCCGGGGCGAGGGGACCCGGGGCAGCGTGGGGTCGGCGAGGAGCCGAGGAGGGTTCCAGGAGTGTGTTTGACAGTACGGACTGTGGAGAGGAGACCCTGAGAGGGGCCGGCCCCGCTGGTCTGAGAGGGCGACCCCAAGAGGGCTTGGGACAGCGGTGTGAGGGGAGAGGACCTCGAGTTGGGCCAGAACAGCGGGTCTGTAGAAAGGGAGTCGGGAGGGCTCGGAACGGCGGGTCAGAGTGGGGGGCCCCCGTAAGGAGCCGGGACAGTGGGTCTGGGGGGGCGACCCCCTGAGGGGCCGGAACAGAGTTGTCTCAAGGGAGGAGACCCCGAAAGGGACCAGGACAGGTGGTCTGAGCGACAAGGGGACCCTAAGAGCGCTTGGGACAGCAGGTGTGATGGGGTACCCCGAAAGAGGTTGGAACAGTGGCTGTGACCCGGGGCCCCGGGTCTGAGTGGGGACCCGAGGGGCGTGCATAAGGGCGCTGTCCCGCCAGGTGGGCGAGGAGAGGGGCCTGGGTCGGGTTCGCGGCGCCAGGCGAGTCGAGACAGCAGTCCGCTGCTCCTCGGGTGCAGTCAGCCGAGCTTCCTAAGGGCTGAGTGGGAGACGGGGGACCGCCTGAGCCCCCGTGACTCTGTGGGTGACTCTGAGGAACGGAGATTATGTAATGAAACATCTAGCAGAACGCACAGCCTGAAGGGTCTCCCCCGAAGCACGGGGATCCTGGAAAGGGCAGGAGCGATGGACGCCAGGACCTCTCATCACTGGCCCCCTGGCTTCTCGTTCCTTTCTCCGAGTTGGGCGTGGATGCCTTGACATGAGGGGCTTCCTGCCCTAGAGAGCTTCATCAGGATGTGAAAAGTTGGGGAGGGTGTCTTTAACTCGCCACAAACTAGTGGAAAGGGAAAAGCATCCTTTTTGGAGAGCTGCTTTTGAATTAATTAGGCTGTTTATTTTGATAGACCTTGTATTTTTTCACTTTGGCTCAGCCAGGAGCTAGGAAACTTTGTCAGGTTGGCAGCATATCAGTATTAATGTTTACAATGCAGGCTTAAAGGAACTATATACTAAGTTTGACCGTCTTTGATGTGTTGAAAAGATGGGAGGTCAAGCTAAATTTTTAAAGGAGGTATTGGAGTAGCTAAACTAACGGCACTTCCCAATTAGATTTCTTGTCCTTAAAGCTACCAGGAGTCAGCTTCAGGCATAATTCCAGGACAAGCTAAGGAGAGAGATAAGCCTATTTAACCACTGTGTGCACTGGTAGGAGGCAAGTGTGTGTCTGTTAAAATGCTGAAACAAATAGTGGAAAGTAATAGAGGGTAGGAGTTGAGGGGCAGTCTCCTACTTTGACGGATGTGAAAATTAAGCTAATGACCAGGCCAGTTGTTCAGAGTCCTTAGGATATGTTAATACCGCCCTACCTTTCAAATGTTCTCTTGAATGCAGACGCTTTGTTAGGGTTCTACCCAGCAGCTTTGCATTTGAATTTTTTAATTCTCTTCTGTTTGTGTGTTGCTCCTCCTTGCCCTTTCTCTTTGCCATGAGTTTCTTTTTTTCATAGGAGATTTAGAAAATAACGGCTTGGGGGAAAATAATGGGGAATGTAATTACTATATCATTTTGCCGTTATTTGGATATCTTCTCTTTGTTTCAGGTTTCAGATAATGTCTTATTAGAAGCCTTTGCCCACATGCAGTAATGGGCAGCTTCAACTAAGAGGAAGAAAGAAATTCTGTATTATTTCCCAAAGACATAATGTAGAAGGCTTCTATAGAACTGCTGACTTAAATCCAAGACAAAAATTACTGAAGTCATCTTACATTAGGGTGATAATAAGTAGACAGAATGTATCGTTTGGGGATTTTTACTTGATACTACCTGGTAAAGAACAGTTCTTATATGGTTTCAGTGAGTGTACAGATTGTTGTGGTTATGAAAATTTCACCGACTAGAAGTCCTCCCCTAAGAAGCAGAAGTTACGGAGATGGGAGGAACAACAGCAAAAACACAAATACAAATGGAAAGTATGAGACACTATATTTAAGATGTATTAAGTGTAACTTTTTTACACTAAATTGATTTTTCTAGAACCCTAGGTAGAATTCAAGTAAAAATGAGACCAGTTAACTCAAGAGGTTATTTACAAGTGACATGTATTCATTATGTAGTGCGTGTTAACATATGAAGTGGTCTAGGGGAGGACTGGGAATCTCATTACTAATATTCTGCAAAGTAATAGAAATGTTTCAGCAGATAAGCTCTTCCATCATACTTGTTAGCTTATTTCTGACTGGTACAAATGGTAGTTTCTCTAGACAAATGTTACATTTAATTCCTCATAAGAAAAGAAAGTGTTCTGATGCTCCCCTGAGTGATTACTAAAGCAGTCATTTCAGCCACATTACGTTATGGTATTGATCCAGGGAGGATGACGAGAGAGTCATTATAATAGAGTTTTTAGTGATAGGAAGGGCCTGTAATAACTGTTTATTCCTGGGGACATAGGGCGGAGGTCGATTAGGAGGGTAGGAATTCTGTGGGAATTTATTTTCATTTCTTTCACAAAATAAAACTACACCTTGAGAAATAATTAATATGTAAATTAACTACACCTGTGTTCATTTAAACTGTTTCTTTTCCATTGAACAATATAATCCAAAGACTAAGGCGGAGCCTCACACTTCCTTATGAATGGTCATAGCCACCAAAGAATGCAGGTTCTTTTTGGCTTAGAGTCCTTAAACTATTCTTAGTTTTAGCAGGATGCAAGTACTGCCCAGTAAATATAATAATCCATTTTATACTTTCTTTACCACTTGAGTCATATACAGTCAAATCATTGTAATCTCAGAGTCTGCCTTGCTATCTAATTTGGTTTAATGTTTAAACCAGCCTGAATAAAAGTTCTCATTGCTTGCCAGTGTTCATAGTTGTTGGTTTCAGTGGTGTGGAAGAATGAATGAAAAGTAACAATTGGTACTTTTACTTAAACTTTATTTGTCTAGAGTTTATTTTAGAGTCATTAAAAACATCTTTCCTTCATAATCTTTTCCTCCAGTCTTTGTTTCTTCCCTCCCCTAAAAAGAAAAGAGACTGACAGAAAGACAGAAAGCTTCTATGTGAAAGTGTTTTGTGACTCTTCTAAGACAAGACTTCTTTTCAATCTCCAATGAGAGAGTCCTGTCAATCAGAGAGAATAGTTTTGAATTAATGGTTTAGAGTTACAGGATATTGTACAGTTGAATTTCTTCATGGGGAGTTTAGTTTGTAATTAGTTAGTTTTAACATCTGCTTAATTGATTGCCTTGCTATTTGTGAGGATACATTAAACTCAGACTTACCTTGGGGAAAAAAATCAGTTATGTCTAACTGTAATAATGGATTAGATGCACTGAATTTATGGGCCAAAATATGATCTAACTCATTTACAAGCTATGGGCACCAAATTTAAAAACAACAAGTATTCAGAATTTTTCTGATAGTCAATGGGAAATAAGTGATAGATTTTATCATTCCAGCTGTATGTTATTAAAGTTACCTAAATACTTTATAAATCAGCCTAATGCATTTTTTCTATTGGACCTGAAATTCATTAGCGACATTGGAGTATATTTTAAGTCTTTGTAAATTATTTCTATTTTAGAACAGAATGACATAAGGGTCAGTTTCTTGATTTAACACTTGTTCTCTCCTAACCATTGTCCACTGTCTCACAGATACACATTTCCCATCCCCAGAGTGAATGGGAGAAGGAACATGCCTTGGGATAAATGGTTTATACCTAGCAAAACCTACTCTCATGTGGCCCATGTGGCTTCTCCCAGCCTTTGGAACTGACATGCTGGAGTCTAGTTTTGGCAGCCCTTTAACTTCACCCCTGGCCTCAGTGAAATGATGCTTAGCAAAATCAACCACTTATTTTGTTATACTTATTGTTTTAGTCAATTATCAAAGTACTAATTGAAATACTTCAATTTTACCTTCTTCAACTATTTTTTATGGACAGTGGGGTAACCTTTTACTTACAAATCAAACTAGGATTCTGCACAGTATTTATCTTTATATGTTTCACTTTCTGTCTAATGACACTGGGTTTTGTCCATAGCAGTCAAGGCTTATTACAATTCAAATACATTTTATTTACCCATTACAATAGATGGCACTAATCAAGGCAGAATGCTTTCTTAAATAAACTAATAACGTAATTAGTCTGGGCGGTAGACACACAAAACACAATTATATTTCATGGCCAATTTTCCAGTCTGTTGTGAATGTTAGCCTTTACTTTTTTTTTTAATTACACAATTTTCATTTTAACTTTACCAGAAATTTATATTTTGTTGAAAATTAAATCAAGTTTTAAAATAAGCCAGATGTTTTGAAAGAAAGTGAAAAAAAAGGTCTTGGATGAAGAATATTTTGACTTCTAAAACAAAGCCTTTACTTCTTGAAGGCTTTGTGTGTAAATACACAAATATTTCCAAAAACCTCATAAATATAGTTTTTAACTTATCTAGGTCAAGATTTAATAGCAGATATACAAAATAAACAATAGTATGCTTTGTGTACCTTGTCTCTTGTGCGAATTTCTCTTCTGTCATTGTATACCAGTTCCTTGTTCACATCTGTTTGTCTTTTACAAGATTGTGAGCACTTTGAGGGCAGAGACGGTCTTGTTCATCTTTGCATCACTGTGCCAAGTATAGTACCAGGCACACAGTATGAAGGACGCTCAATAGATGTCAATTGAAAAAGTGAATAAATTAGTGATCAGCAAATTAGTAGATTATATTTGTTTACACTTAGTTTCTTATCCTCATTAAGGGCTTTTAGTACATCAAAGGGGTGTTAAAAGAGAGTGATTCGGTTGGAACACAAGAACAAATGTTAGCATTACTTATCTGCCATATAAGAAACAGCATGATACATTGGAAGGAGAAAGGGCCTCAAACTCAGAGAGACCTAAGCACCT
The DNA here is from genome assembly GCF_009834535.1 of Camelus ferus. Taxonomy (NCBI): domain Eukaryota; kingdom Metazoa; phylum Chordata; class Mammalia; order Artiodactyla; family Camelidae; genus Camelus; species Camelus ferus. The sequence continues at coordinate 6,897,355 of NC_045727.1, forward strand.
ATTTTGGCTTTGTGACTATTTCAGGTGGCTTACCCTGAGTGAGTTACTTAAGTAGATACGTACCTCACAGGATTCTTATAAGGAGTAAATGAAGCAATTTATATAAAGCATCAAGGACAGTGATAAATGCATAGGAAGTGTTTAATAAGTGGGAGCTGCTTGTTATTTTAATCACTTGAAACAGTTTTTTACTGCTGTTTTTGCCCTACCCCAGTATCTAATCATTTGCTGAATCCCCTGGCTCCTGACTCCAAAAAGAATAATGAACAGATTCACATATAAGGAAATTGAGATTCAGTGAGGATGAGTGACTTCCCAGTGCCATACAGACAATGGCAAACTTGACCTCTGTCATCTAGATCTGATTTTTCAACTCCAGTACGTTTTTTACTTTATACCTCTCAACGGTCCAAAAATAGCTGATGAGGGCCCCAATAATGTGCCAAGGAAGGACTTCTGTGACAATTTTTCAGTCTCCTTTTCTTTTCCGTCCTTCCTACATATACTGTTGCTCTCCGATTCCCAATTCAGTTCTGAGTTTGTCACTCATATGTTCAAAACCTTTAATAATTCCCCCAGCCTACTAAATTCAGTACAGATTTATCAACCTGTCTTTGAGTTCCTATAGCCCTATAATCCATATATAAATATATATATGCATATATATGGTAAATATATAGATAGATATATAGAGATATCCTGTGCCCCAACCAGAACAGCCTGCTTACAGCTGAGCACTTGCTGATTTGCCACCTTCTGGCCTTTGTTCCTTTTCCCTAGAATGCCTTCTGTTCCTCATTTTTCAGACCTACTTCTAATGCTGTCTTTCCTGAGGCCTTCTCTAATCATCTTTCTTGCTACTTTCTCCTTTAAATTCCCTAAGTACTTGCTTTGTACCTTTTCTTATTACACTGGTATTCTCTGTGATAGTACATTATAGATTTTGTACTTGTCCTTCCTAAATGTCCATCTTCTTGACTTTTTTTTAAAAGGGCAGTGTCTTATACATCTAACCAAGTGTCTTGCAGCTAGTATCTGCTCAATAAATATTTGTTGAATTGTATTAAATATAAGTACTTATTTTAGATTCAAAAATAATATTTAAATATTATTAATGCTACCAGGGAAGATAACAGATAATTCTTAAGTGAAGAACTTACTTCTGGCTCTGACCATTGGTAAACTGATGCCAGTGGTAGCAAATATTTGGAAACTTGGACATTCACATTCAGCGTGATAATATTCCCTGAAGTGACCTTTGATCTGGGTGTTAGGGATTTGTTGTTTTTGTTTCCTTAAGTGATGTTTTTATCTGTAAGGAGTGGGTTCTAACTTCAGGTCTTTGGGAGCTTGGTTTCCTTTCTCTAGGTATTACAGCCAAACCAAGTAAGATTCTTTGTCATTTGCAACAGAAGGTGGTGTTCACTTGAGTCAGAGGCAGAGTCTGGGAGAGCTCTGAAATTCTGGTCTTGCAAAGCAAAATTCCTTACTTTGTGATAGAAGCAATTTGCAACTGTGAACAATTAAACTTATTGTTATCCCTATCTTTCACATTGTATTCTCCGTAGTGCTTGCTACTTTCTGACACAGCGCATCTTTTTATTTATGCATTTGTCTTACATCCCTACACTAGATTTATACTCTGAAAGCAGAGATTTTTTAATCACTGCTCTCTCCTCAACACATAAGACAGTGCCTACCTAGCATGTAGTAGTTGCTCAATAAATATGTATTGAATGACTAAATAGATCAGTTTGGCTCTGGGTTTCCTCCAATTTGTTGGCTAAAAAGGCTTTGTTATTTTAAATATAGGAAGTAAAATCCTAAGGAAGTAAACTATAGCTTGGGAGAGTTGAGCTTATCTGCATATTTTATTCTCTGGGTTTTACATTTTTCTTTGAGCAGCCTTGAATTTAGTATATTTTTGTTTTACTGAGTACAGATAAATCCATTCCTACCACCACAACATGCATCCAAGTTGATTGTGTCTCAGTCTGACTACAATCTAAGAAAACTATATTCATTGTAATAAAATCTAATGGAAGCTGCTGACATGGCCCTTAGAGCCCAAAACTTAAGACCAAAGTTATAATAAAATTCAGTACAGGGGCATTCTCCCATTAAAAGCAATTCACTTGTCTTTCCTAGATGCTAAGTATTAACCCTGAAGGTTGGTCATATGAAGCTCCTGATGTTAATTTGGGGTTATCAGTTTTCTGCACGTACAAGTAATTTGGTTTGATATGTGTTTTAAGCCTGAATTAAAAGAACTTAGTCACTGGTGACTCATGGTGAGAAGTTTTCTTTTTCCCTGCTAGAACATATGCCATTGCCTCCAACCTGGCCTTTTTAAAACGTTGAAAACATAGAGAATCCTGTATTTATGTACGAGGTTTCTAGAAAAGTTCTGTTAGGTTTAAGGTGGTGTGGCCTTAATTATAGTGCTTTTTAGTAATGAGCACTACAATTGACTTTCCAAATTCCCATACAAATTTCTTTAGTCTCTATCTTTATGGAAGTTTTCTCATTATATGTGAAATGGTCAAAAGTCTACTAGTTAGTGGATGAATGACCACAGGGACTTTGTTCATTACTGTATCCCTAGTGCCTAGAACAGTCCTTTGTACTGAGAAAGCAATTAATATAAATTTGTGGAGTAAAGTCACATACATTCTTTTTTTTTTCCTTCAGAGAACTGTTTATTTTTGTTTGTTTTGGGGGAAATAATTAGAGTTACTTAATTAGATTTATTTATTTATTTTAGTGGAGGTACTGGGGATCGAACTCAGGACCTCGTGCATGCTAAGCGCACACTGCCACTGAGCTGTAGCCTCCCCCGTCACATGCATTCTTAATAACAGTGCAGCTTAGAAAAATGCTCAAGGTCTATTGAATTAAATTTTCTCCAGCCCTTTTAAATTAGGTAATCATCAATTCACGGTCAGCCTGGTTTGGGAGGCTGTTGGTGTTAGCCCACGGTAATTCTGCCCTAATAGCTCTTAGCATGGATTGTGTCCACCTGAAATCTCCTTGAGCGGTTCACTTACCAAAGGAAGGGTAAATGGGCAACACCCATAGGCACTTGCACCTGTGGGAACCAATGGGCGTTGTAACAGGAAATACTTCAGCTTGCAATACCAATCATCATGAGCAGCGACCGGGTCACACTGTTTTCATCTGCAGTTCCTTATTAGGATTGTACAGGGTTTCTTGGAGTTTTTTGTTTTTTTTGTTTTTTTTTTAATATATATAAGTTTAAAAGAGAATTAACTTTAAATTTGAAAATTAAAATGTGAGTGGTTACTGGCATTTTCTTCATCATCAAGGAATTGGTGAGTTATCCTCCTTTGAGTTCTTTCTTTACCTTCTAATGTTGTGTCCCCCGAAACTTCATTCTGGCACATAGGGAGGGTGGAGATGGAGGGCGCATAAATGTAAAATAACTAAAACTCAAGCTGTCATTATCAGTAATAACAGCCAGTTATGATATTTACATGATACTATAACAGTAGGCATTGATAGAATTTCGTAGATTTTAACGTAAGTTTTTTTTAGCCTGAGCCAGTTTTCCTCTGTTGCAGAGACTGGAGGAAAAAAATCAGGAAAAGTTTTTAGAAAGTTCTTAACAAAATGTCGAAATGTGAAGCTTATGTAAAATGCTGTTGACGTTAACTGTCTGACCAGGAAGTACTCTCTTTAAGCCTCATGCATAAAAACTGTGTCTGTAATAACTTCCTTTCTCGGGATGAAGGTGCTGATAGCATGGTCTTGTCCTTACAACTTAAGTGCAGTTCATTTTTTATCTTGCCTAAGTAAGAGGCAGCCTTTTAAAGAAAGCCATCTCTGGGGCAATCTTACTGATTGCTGTAGCTAAATAAAGAATTTTTAAAGTCTTTTTGTGTGTTGGATTGGAAACGTAGGACATGCATTTGGAAAGATCTACTGTGAGTAAGCTTGGTGTTTTGTTTTACATTTAATGTTTTGTTATAAATATGGTTTGCGTCTAAGATTGCTGATAAATTCTGTTGAATTTCATGTGAATATTTATGGCCTTAGTACAAAGTTGAGCTGAGAGTAATCAACCTCAAAAGTCACTGGATTCATATGCTCTGCTTATTTTAATTTCTGGTTTGATATTCAACAAATAAACATTAGTGAGAATTTTGGTCTTTCCTTTCTCCTAGATAAGTAAGGTAAATACTGAGCTGCAAGTAAAATATCAAAATCTTGTCAGAAGGGTCTTTTAAACAAAACTTTTAAATATACTAAAGGCCATCTTTATTAAATGGATGCAGTTTATGCTATTGAATGCTATTACTAGAAGACAGTATTTCAAAATTAAGCTACTCAAAATGGCACACTATCCTGGAAATCTTAAAAAATAACAAGACCACTTCCTATTTTTCTTCAACAGAAAGGGGGAAAAGGAGAGAAAGCAGAGCAGTTTTTTAGTGTAATACCCAAGTTAGAGACAGAAAATTCAGAAGATTTGATCACTTTTACTTTGTTTTGTAATTTTTTTTTGGGTGTAGTATATAAGGGTAGTTGTATAAGAAAGAAAATACCTTAAAATATCTTAGCCATGAGGTAATAATTTATGGGGCTGCTCTAGTCCATAAAGTGAAATTAGATGAAATAGGAAAGAGATAATTTTTATTTAATATCTCATAGTTTGTATGTCAAAAAAATCATGCAAAATATTTTATAAACCAGGAAAGCTATCTTAATAGTTTCTTTTCCAAATTTAGTAGGCTTTTGGAGCAAGGTTTAAATGAAATGTGTATAACCTTGACTTCCAAAAACTAATATTTTCCATGTTAGGTGTGTAAATTAAAGTCTTAGGATTATACATAAGATGCATTTTCATTCAAGAAGCATTGCACTGGATATTACTGATTTGGGGGGGCCTCTATTCATTCTTACATATAAAAAATGAAATTGAAACTTTCAAATAATCTTTGAAATACGATGTCATATAGCTTGTTTTTTCCTTAAGATTATGATTGTTAAAGACTTAAAAGTACCAATTATGTAAGTTTCAATAATTATAGATAAGGAGGCCTTTTATGATCGTCTGAGCGTTATGTTAGTAGTCCGGAGGTATCCCAGTCATAGTTTGGATGGCGGTGGGGCAGAGGAAGTGGGTGGGACTTCACAGTAATGACAGATTATTGCAGATTATGTGACTGCCTGCCAAAACACCACCAGTTGGAGGGAGAAGTGGTAGTTATTAATTGTATCCTATTAATTTATACATGTTTATTTAACCAGTTATAACTGCTGGTTTCATGCCCAGATGACAAGTTTTAAACTTCTAAATTACTTGACATGTGCTTAATCTTGTTGACTTTACCATGGTCGCGTCCGTTATCTGCAGTCTGCAAAGATCACATTGACTCTTTTGTGAAAGACTATGTGTTAGCAAAAAAAAAAAAAAAAAAAAAGAGGGACGAGGGGAAACCGAACTTGAAACCGTAACTGCTTTACCTTCTAGTTAAAAGTATTGCAGAGTTAAAATGTAAAGTGTCTGATCATGTTCAGACAATTTATATAAAATACTAATAAAACTAGTCTCTTGTGGAGGAGTTTGTAGTTCTCAATTGTTCTGGTTCGTCTTGAAGTGGAGATTCTTACTATTGCAACATAAAAGGAAGCTTTGTGGAGGAAATACGACATCTCTGCCCAGATGCATAAGGAGGAAAGTTATTTTTAAAAGTGTTTTCTTATGAATATATTTTATGTACTGAGAAGTATCTTTAAAATGCTAGTTTCTATGTCAGGGCCATTAGTAGGAGTTACGTAGGTTGCTCAGATCACTGGAATTCTACTAAGAAAATACTTTTTTAAAGCATTTTCATGTTACCAATCAGCCTAATGTGTCTTGACTTGGCTGATCTAAGTAGCATTTTTTTTAATGTGATCAAATGAAGAAGATAGTGAGATCCTGTCAGTATCACCAAGCAGTACCATAATATGTGTCCTACTAGGGACAGTTACCTCCCATTTCATAACAGCGTCCCACTCTCTTTCAGGAATAGAGTGTAGTGTTCAGTATGAGGAAAGGTTAGAAATGAGTCAGAGAATCTATCCATTTGTATCACTGACAGCAGTTCTTAGAACTGAGGCTCCTCCCAAACCGTTTTACACAGTGATCAGCAAATCCAGGTTCCTTAACTCTTACTTTTGGTTTTGGTCACATATATTTGGGGTTGGCAGTATAATCTAACAATTAACAAGAGCATGTCAGATGAACACATCTGCCACTTACTAGCTCACTATCTTTGTGACCTTGTACAAATCACTTAATTCCCGAAGCCTCAGTTTCTTCACCTGTAAAATGGGCATAATTATAGTACCTACCTCACAGGATTGCTGTGAGGATTAAATGAGATTGTGTATGAAAAGCACAAGTTTGGCCACACGTTGTAAAGGAAGAACTCAGTGAGTGATAGTAGATAGGGTTATTTTTGCTATTTTGGAACATCTCAGGTCTGATTCACAGTTCTACCAGAAAATGATTTTGGGAAGAGATATAAAACAATACATGTTACACCAGAAATTGATACAATGTTGTAAACCAACTCTACCTCAATTAAAAATAAAATAAAATAAAAACAAAACCTGCAGTCATATGTAGGTAATAGGATCAATGTTAAAATAATAGAAGAATTTGAAAGGACTATGGGAGCACGTAAATTAAGATCTATAGATCTTCATTTATGCTACTGCTCTTAGCACATTATGTGCTTACTACCCATTCTAAGGGAGAGTGGAAGCAGGAAAAGAGTTCACTGTAGACTTAAATATTTAGTAAAAAAAATTAGCCTGCCAAATTTAGCTTTAGTAACATTTTTCTCTTTGTTTTTCACTTCAGGGTATTTCTTTGCAATTTGATAGCACAGCTCAGGAAAGCAATATGGCAGAGTATGGATTTCTTAATTCATTTTCTCACTAGAGTTGGTTGGTTTTCTTCTGATTGAATCACGATCAGATAAAGTTGGGGCTGTGCTTCAAGATTTTAGATCAGCTGAAAAAGCAAGTTAGGTTTTTGGGGGATGGTTTTTCTTTTCCCCCCATGGTAGGGGAATGGAACCAGACAGTAAAGAATATACATTTGAGTATAAAGAAGATTTTTTTTGTTTGTTTTCACTGTGTTAATCTCTGGGGGCTCACATCCTTAATGGGTTAATTAACTTTGTATTGAAAGATGTATTGAAAAACAACTAATTTTTACCTAAGCAGATTTCATAGAACTGTGTTAGCAAAGCAGTTTTGAAATTTGGGGGCACCTGCAGTAAATCCAATAAACAAAACAATGAAACTACTTACAGGGTACTTGAAAAACATTTGACCTTGTGAATATATTTCTAGTGTTTGAAATGTCCAGGTCTTAATCCGTGGTATAATCCCTTTACCGAGTAGCCAGCCAGTTCCTGGACTAGTCTCAGTCTTGTCCTTGTTTCTGGTACCCCCTAATTTTACAATCTCAAGGCCCATCATCTTGCCACTAAAATACACTGTCTCCATGCACACCTATCCCACTCAGACCCTTATTACCTTATCCCTATATTACCACAATTGCCTTCCTTCATTTCCCTCTGTTTTTTCCAACTCATCCTGATTAACCATCTTTAAATGCTATTACTTTCCATGTGTCACTCCCCTTTTCAGAAAGCTTCATTGGTTCCCTGTTTTCCACCACATTAAATCTAACCTCCTCTGCCTGACTTTCAATGCCTTTCCTAATCTGTCCCACACTACTTATCCAACTTCATTTCTTGTGTTCTTTGGCCCACTCTTTCTGCTCTGTTGAAGTCAGCCTGTCGTTCAAACACTATACTCATTCAAGTCTGTGCCTCTGGTACTATTAGTTATTTCACTCAAAAGCCCTCCTCTCTTCTCTCTGCCTTTTCAGATTTTACCTTTTCTTCCAGACCCTGTGTAAAGTTTACTTCCAGTTTGAAACTTTTCCTTACTATTTGAGCTCTTACTGTTTTCCTGCAAGCTCCCAGGTGATTTTTAAATTGGCAAACCAGTGAACAAAAATGTGCATAGCATTTTCTATCATTCACTGTCTTATCTTCACTGATGATATAAACCTTTTTAATACAAGGACCACATCTTACAATTAAACCTTTCACTATTCCTAGCGTAATGCTGAGGTACCTGACTTTTATTTGAAGGAAAAGAAAGTAGTGAAACTGTTTCACCATACTTGCCTAAAAGTAAGGTTAATAACCTGGTAATATTGAAGGGATCTGAGTATTTTTCCAATTTGGGTCAGGTCTGTCTCCTCATTTATGGAAATAGGCAAGGCAAATAAAGACAGTTTTGTGACTGGTTATAGGTTGACGTGTTTGCTTTTCTTTATGAGAAATTATGTGTGTGTGTGTGTGTGCATCTGTAAATATACATACATATGGTTTTATTTTCTTTCTTAAAATGATACAACCAGCTGCACATGGAGAGGTGTAGTTCTGACATTAACAACTTTTCATCCTCTCACTATGGATTAAGTGTGATCAGTACATTTTATATACCAAGAAGTATTCTTACTCAATTCTTTAAGTAAACTAAGTACAATTAAACGCCTACTGTGTGTAAGGTTAGGCTCTGTGAAGGGATACTGAAATTAATTACATATGATTCCTGCTCTCACAAAACTATTAGGGAAGACAAAATATATACTCAGAAGCTTAAACATAGTACTTGTTACTTTAATTGAATGTCAATTGCTTTACTTCTTAGTCTGCTGTCTTTTGAAATAGTACATGCCTTTCTTTGTATTGAGGCCAAACTGCGTATAGGACCCCCAAATGAAAACGTTTTGTTTCGTTTTCCCCTTTATTTTTTTTCCAGTTTTATTGAGGTTTAATTGACATACAACATAGTACTTGTCCAAAGTATACAATGCAATGATTTGATATATTTATATATTGTGACATGACTACCATACTAAATTTAGTTAACATCAATCAAGGGATGTAATGGACAACATGATAAATATAATTAAGACTACTATATGTTAAGAATGAAAGTTGCTAAGAGTAAATCCAAAGAGTTTTCATCACACACACACCCCACACACACAAAATCTGTCACTTTACATAGTTAGTTTTTTTCCTTGTGAGAGAAATTTTAAGATTTACTCTTTTAGCAACTTCCAAATATACAATACAGTATTTTCAACCATAATCACCATGCTGTACATTACATGTCCAGAACTTATTTATCTTACAACTGTAAATTTTAACGTTTTGAACACCTTCACCCATTTCCCCCACCCTCTCTACCCTCTGCCTCTGGCAACCACCAGTCTGTTCTCTGTATCTATGAGTTAGGTTTTTTCAGATTCCATGTATAAGTGAGATCATACAGTATTTGTTTTTCTCTGTCTGCCTTATTTCATTTAGCATAATGCCCTTAAGGTCCATCCACGGCACATCCAGGTCACAAATGGCAAGATTTCCTTCTTTTTTATGGCTGAATAAGATTGTATTTTGTGTATACACACACACATACTTACCTAATTTTCTTTATCTATTCATCTGTTGCTAAACACTTAGATTGTTTTCAAGTTTTGGCTATAGTAAATAACGCTGCAGTGAACATGGGGGGTGCAAATATCTTTTCGAGATAGTAATTTCATTTCCTTTGGATATATACCCAGAAGAAAAATTGCTGGACAATTTGGTAGTTCTGTCTTTAAATTTTTGAGGAACCTCCATACTGTTTTCCATAGTGGCTGCATCAATTTACATTCCCACTTTTTTTTTCTTAGTATGCATACATTCCTTTGTTTTATATCTACTGCCAAACAGCAGATAGGACATCCAAATGAGAACTTTTAAAATACAAAATGTTTTATACAGTAAAAGTATGGATATTTGGAAATGTCTAGTTAATGCTTTGGATTTGGTGTTAATGCCTGGTTGTAGATACAGCCCGTAATACCATACTCTACTTGTTTATTCAATAAATATTCACTGAGTATCTATTTGTGTCAGACCTTATACTAGTGCTGAATAGGACTATATCTTTTCTTTAACTAAAAAGCAGAAAATTAAACTATTTGGCTTACCCCAATGCTATAGAGATCCATGTGATTCTAGAAAAACACATAGGAAGGGCACTGAATCATCCTCAGCCTAATGACCTGAGCTGGCGTACAAAATATGTACTCCTTACTCCTGGTTATGCTTCAGATTGACCTCATAAACTTACACCAGTCACTTAAACCTGTTACTCCACAGAATGAAAATAATAATGATTGCTGATTATTGAGTGCTTGCTAGTTACCACATATTGGAGTATGATCCTTATATAACAAATGTCTCAGTGAATCTTCTGACTCCTCTGCTATTGGCTAGGTCTCACACAGACACACATACAAACACTTTACAGTATACTGATGGTCGGAGAGGTTAGGTATTTGCTCAAGGTCAGTATAAGAACCCAGACTTAAGCTCAGTGCTGTGCCTTTGTTCATAATCGTCATGCCATGCTACCTTTCATTGAGAAGATTGGAATTAAATGAGTCTGTAACATAGGGTACCATTAGTGCCTGCAGGATAATTGCTACAAGTCCAAGATGCCATTCATTTATGACCATAAAATCTGGTTAGATAACATGCCAATGATTTAAAAAAAACTGAAATTACGAACCATTTAATACAGTTTAGGATTGTTAAAAATCATTTCAGTATACAAAATAACAATAAAGTTTTTCATTTGTCAAGGGCTTTAGAGTTTACGTAGTGATTTCACATTAATTCGTGAGTCTCACCACTTTGTGTTTTGACTTTATAGGTGGTATTATTGAGGCTTAGAGAAGTTAAGTGATATCCTTAAGATCACACAGCTGGTAAGTGGCAGAAAGAACTTAAACCTAGGTTTGCTGATTGAAAGGTTGGACCTCTTTTCCATTATACCACAGATCCAAGTCGAGTTAGTCAGGAGACCAAACTCACAACAGTTTTTTTCTTTTTTTCTAGTTAAGCTAAAATTCACATAACATAAAATTCATCATTTTAAAGAGCACAATTCAGGTTTTTAGTCTATTCACAATGTTGTGCAACCATCACCACTATCTAATTCCAGAACATTTTCATCACCCCAAAAAGAAATCCTGTACCTGTTAGCAGTTACTCTCAATTCCCTCCATCCCCTGGCAACCACTAACTTATTTTCTGTCTCTGCAGGTTTGCCACTTCTGGATATTTCATATAAATGAAATCATACAACATACGGGCTTTTGTGTCTGGCTTTTCCACCTAGCATAATGTTTTTAAGGGTCATCCATGTTGTAGCATATATCAGTACTTACTCCTTTTTATGGCTGAATTCTGTTTGATTTTATGGGAGGTCCACATTTTGTTTATCCATTCTTCAGCTGATGGACATTTGAGTTTCCACTTTTTGGCTGTTATGAACAGTGCTGCTGTGAACATTTATGTACAAATTTTTGTGTGAACATATGTTTCCAGTTCTCTTGGGAGTAGAATTGCTTATTTTTATAAAATAATTGAAATGAAAGTGTTTTGAAATGATTTCTTTCAAATTATTTTTTTAAGCACTACCCCCCACCCCCAATGCATGCACACAGTGTTGTTTATCTAGCTAATTTGTTTCCCAGATCTTTTCTTCAAAAATCAGGCAGAGCCAAACTTCAGCTCAGATCTTGGAAAAGCAGTCTGTAATTCTAAATTAATCTGGGTTCAGCACTCCCTACTACATTCAAGGCGTTATGGAGGACAAATAAGTAGATAAGATTCCTACTGTTAGTCATATTTGAATAGTGGTTAATAAAAGTTCATGTCCTTTAAAAGCAAGGCAGAATGACATCAGCGCCACAAAGTTGTTGAGTATTGTCTGCACGTGAAAATGGAAGAGATTACTTCTGTACCAGGGAAATGGGGTAACTTGGAGACAGAATTTGAGCTGAGTCTTAAATACTGGGTAGTTTTTCAGCAAGTGTGGTTGCACATAATCAGTGTATTTTTTAGCCCACTTCAGGCATTGGGAATGAAGTATAGAATACTTAGGGATAGTGGCAAATCAAAGGCCCTGGAATCACATGCCAAAAGGTTTGATCTTTACGTAGTAGATGTTGGGGAGCCATTTAAGGTGTTTGATTAGAGACTGATGTAATCAGAGCCTTTGAAAGGTTACTCCATCAATAGTTTGTAGAATGACTTAAAAAAAAAAGAAAGAGATTGGAAACGGGAACTTAACTGGTAATGAGGTTCTGGAACTAGGACAGCCTCAATGGAAAGAAGATCAGCCTGTAGGAGATTTACTGAGGGTGTCCACAGCTTCAGAGAGAGAGCTGAAAGCATATCAGGTAAATTAGAGGAAGTGCAGAGAGAAGAGAAGAGGCCCAGCGCAGACTCTGTGTTAAGAGGGAAGAGGACAGGCCAGCAGAGATGGTTGGAAAGGAACTCAGAGAGCAAAGTGCCACACAAACCAAGAAACTGGAACCGTGTAGGGAGATGCTCTATGAAGATCGTGGAAGGATATGACCTGGGAAGAACCTGACTTGATCTGGAGACTAGGAGATTGGGAGCTAGGGAGTTTAATAGTCCCAGGGTATCTTCCTGTCAGGGAAAGTTCCCTCTCCTCCCCTCAGTAAATGATACCTTGAGTGTATTGTAGGCCAGAAAGAGTCAGTGGAGAGCAATGAAAGATTTAAGAAAAAGGGGAAAAGTGAATTAATGAAATGAGAAGGTAATAGGATACAAAATTAAGCCGTTAAAATTTTTTTTTATTTTGGGGGGGAGTTAATTAATTTTATTTATTTTTTAACAGAGGTACTGGGGATTGAACCCAGGACCTCGTGCATGCTAAGCATGCACTCTACCTCTGCGCTATACACTCCCCCGCAAGAAGCCTTTACTTGGTGGTGATGTGGAAAGGTGGTTAACCTGAAAAAGGGAGACTGAAGAGTAAAGAGAAATTTTAAGGTAGAATGAAGAAAAACTGAGGAAGCTTACACTGAATGTGAATGGCCACAATGTAGAATTTATAGTATCATTGCTTATTTGTAGTACTATAGATCAACTAGTTAGAAAATACCTTAATTTACTTCAGGCATATGTAGAAAGATTGAATTCTGTCTTTCCATCCTATGTAAATGTTTTATTCTTTTAGCTGTGTATTGAACATATCTTTGCCTTTGCTTTTAAATAGAGTTTTCTCCCCAAAGCATAGCTACATGATGTAATAGAATATATAGACTACAAGTTAAGCCTGTTGAGTCCATTTTTCCGATAATGATTCAAGCTGCATATTTTAAGTGCTAATAATAGTTGGAACTCAAGTAAGATATTTTGTTTTAAAGTTAGTTCATAATCCTCAGTTTGGATTCTTTTCATACGTTTTATTCTCTCTGAAAGATGCCTAAAACTAATATTATATTTTCTTCAGGCTAGAAATTTGTTAGTTCCATTTTGTAGTGTGGCAAGCACATTTTAATCTGCACAATTATTTATTTAGTTAAAAGTAATAATGATGATTTATATCACTCTGAAATGATAAATTCCCTATTGTAAGGTGTTGTGAAATCAGTTGCTTGTTAATCCTGAAGTTCGGAGTTCCCAGCAGGAAGACTTGTTGGTAAATGAGTAGATATGGAAGCTAAGATCTCCTTTATTCTCTTTTAACTTTTCCTCCTTTTCTGCACAAAATGGTGGGAAGTCCTTGACCAATATAGCTCTTCTTATATAAATTTTAACAACTATGTAAGTTATACATGAAGTTTATTTTAATAAATAGAAAATACAGGTGGTATTTAGAAAAAAAAAAGTTATCTTCTATATCCAAATATTTTTTGATGTATAACCTCCCAGACTTTTTTTCAGATATTTAAAAATAATAATTAGGAAGGTTATATTGCATATATTATTTTATAAGCTGCTTTTTAAAAACTTTACCATATCAACAAATACTCATCTTTCATCTAAATGTACTTCTTCCATGTAATTTTTAAGCCAGCATTATTACATGGTTATTCAAGGTGGATTTTTTTTTTTTTTTTTTTTTTTTAGTTTTTATTCTTACAAATTGTTCTAAATAGTTCCTTAGTTATTCTATCTTGCGTACAACTCTAGGTTTCTTTTCAGTCATAGGAGATTCTACAACAGATAGGTGATAAGAACTTGCTTTCCAAGAACATAGTTTACTTTTTTTTTCAAATAGGATGGATGAGTAGCATTATTATACTGTGTGTCCCAGCCAAGCCTCCTGTTGCCAGGAATATGTTCCCCATTTCCCCATGCACCAGAAACACAAGCTAATAGTGTTCTGACAATTCTGTCAGCCACCAAGGGCTTAAAAGGATGCATACTTATCTCCCTAAACACATGGCTCTTTTCTTGGCCTTCGTCTATTCCAAAGGAACTCTACCTCCGCTTCTTCCCTTAAGACTGTCACCCGTCTTCCTTCCTCGTATATTCCTGCCTATTCTGGACTTTTTTGCTTCAAGTTTTGCATTCAGAAATTCTCACTAAATTCTTAACTAAAAATTTTACTTCAAATTTATACTACTGTAAATTTGAATACAAGCTTAGATGCTGCTTTCACAAAGTAGATGTGATTCAGTAGGCATTTTTTTTAACACTTTATATTTAATGACTAGGTGACTAAGTAGACTGAGCTTACAAATTTTAAGTGACCCTTAACTGGCTAGCGTCTTAGAAAAATAAATTGAGTTGTTATTATCCCGGGCAAGATGAAGGGATATGTGGGTATTAATAAGAGGACATATACTGAGAGACTCAATGAAGTAGTAAAAAAATATAATAATAAAGTATAAATATAGCATGGGGCTCCAGACTCTGAAAAAGCACAGCAGAAAGAGAACTAAATAGTATTAAGTATGGGAAGATAAAATATTATTATTATTTAAAAAGCCGTAATACTATTAACAGTGTTATCAACAGTAGTAGTGTCAACTGATCATTATTTATTTCGTGGTTAAAAAGGAACCTAATTTATTTTTTTATTTTGACTATATTATTTCCATAGTTTCTAATATGCATTAAGAGAGAAGAGAGGGAGAGAGAGACCCATGGAAGTGATTAAAAAAACAGGACTGAGTGATCAGGAAGTTCTAACTGCCACATACCTTTCGTGTTATTGAACGCATTGTAAAATGATAGCGCTGATACCACACTTCCTAGATGGGATTTTCATCATTGTCAGCATGTGAGTAGGTATTGTTGATGTGAACACTGCTCTCCCTCGTGAGCCTGTTAAGATGGATGGTTGTGTTAGAACATGGTACTCCGTCTGTTGTGTATGTTAACAGAGATTTACACCAGCACTTTTATATAATAACCGAACAAATCAACTCTATAATTGCCTTTCCTAAATCTGGTGGATTATGTTTACTATGACACCTGCTTTCACTTTGTTCTAAAAGAATCAAGAGCTTGAATTTTTTGTATTTTGGTAAGTCAGAAAAAAAAATTAAAATGTACACAGGATAAAGGGCAATGAGTACATTAGGGACTCTGGGGGAAATGAGTGACACCAGTATAAACAGTAAAAATACACAGGATTAGAAGTCAGCTCATTGTCAACGTTTAAATTTTCAAAGTCCAC
Source organism: Camelus ferus (assembly GCF_009834535.1). NCBI lineage: Eukaryota > Metazoa > Chordata > Mammalia > Artiodactyla > Camelidae > Camelus > Camelus ferus. Next base: position 6,912,958 of record NC_045727.1, read on the forward strand.
ATAAAGCTTTTTTTTATGCTGTAGAACTTGAATTAAGTTCTAACGAATTTTTACAAGATGCTCTGAGTTTAAAAGAAAACATTAAACCTCAAAAATTCCTATCTCTAAATTACTCTCTTTAAGTACTTCCTTTAATCCAAATGTGTTAATGGTTTAATTTGGAATCACTCTGACACTTTATTCTATAGTTTACCAATGTACCTAGTGCTATTCCCCGCACATATCAAACACTCAGTAAGTATTGTTAATTATTTTACTTGGCATTCTAAGCCCTAGGCTTAAAGTAAAGAGTCACATGTACGGAGTATGGAGACTCCTGAATTTCTGTAACAAACTTTTGCTTTTGATTAATAAATTTACTTCACAGTGAACTGCTATCTAGAAGTTACCAACGAATGTGGAAGGGACCACTGTATAATTTTTTTAAAACCTAAGAAATACCATTAGAGCTTGATATGGAAACTTCAGAACACCTAGTAATTTCTAATTACAATGTCTCACAACAGAGTACCATCAGATATTTTATATTGCATTTTTAGTTTATTGGTAGTGTATAAGCCTGTTATAATATCTGAGTAAAGAATCTGGCATTTACTTTGTTGATTTCTGCAGGCTTCTGTGGATGATAAGCTTCTAACCTTTATTATTTCGAATCTTAAACTAAATGTGCTTCTTTCTTACTGTATAACAAGATCTATTTAACATGTTGGAGAAAATATTAACTTTGCCACGCTTTGTAAAAGGATAAAATTGAAAGTTATTTCATGTTGTGCTAATAAAACTTTACTGATCGTATTTATATAGCACTGTCAGTTAACAAATTAGAACATAGTCTGTAATTGTCAGCAGATTGATTTCTCATGCTAGCTTTCTCACTGGAAACGCCAATATCATAATAATATCAAAGCTGCCTACTCTCTGGGATGAGGAAGCCACATGATCTCTCCAAACTCTGAAATCCTGTGATTTCAAGCTAATTTCAAATGAAGGAGGAAGTATTTGGCCAAGTACAACAGTGCAAATGTTAAAACACACAAGTGAGAGATTACAAAAGAGTTTTGTTAGCATCGTTTAGTGGACTTTCTTGATAAAAATCTTACTAAAATCATTATTATGGGTAGTTGTATAGTTAAAACAGACCGAAAAAGGACATGTTTTGAAAATAGGCAAAAATGAAATCAACACTTCCCCCCCTTCTTTTTTCCCTAAGTTTGCTTGGTTTCACATTGTGCCTTTATCATTTGTAGCACATATATCAACATTGTCCTGCAAAGGTGACTTAGCCTGGTTATTCACTTATTTTTTTATTAGATTTAGTTATTTAAATTCATGAAAATGCCTAAGTTTAATTTTTAAAACATATTAAAATTACTATTACTATTAAAATAAAATTTGGCCACATCAGCTAACCACAACACAATATCTGGACCTGATGTTGACTTGTATAGAAGATAATAGAGTTTTTTAAAAATTAAGAGGTAAGCTGGGAACTTTGAAAATTTGACCTTATTTTTGATGACATTAAAGTTGATTGTTACATTTTAGGTATACTAATGGTATACTTACTATGTTTTTTTAGCAATAGTTCTTTTAGAGATACAGTCTGAAGTGTTTATGAATGAAACGGTATATCTAGGGTATGTTTCAAAATAATGGAGGGTGGACAGTGAGTTGGTAATTTAAAGCTGGGCCTGATGTGGTTCATTATACTGTTCTGTCAGCTCTTCATGTGTGACATTTTCCATAATAAAAAGAAATTTCAAAATAACATTTAATACCCATCTAGAAAGTTTTATATATGAAACTATTTAAATGTCTTTATTCCTTGTGAAATGAAAGAAAAGCTTTACCTACAGTAAATTCCATACGTTGCCATTCTCTTCTCATAATCCATGTTCCTGATCCTCTTTTCTTGCTGTTAGAAAAGAGCTGTTAAAATTGTCACATGGTAGAAAAAGAAAGTAAGGGGGACAAAATCACTTCATTGTGCCCAGAAGGAATTATATTTAACTCCTTTGCTCTTCCCTTTCCAACCTGGCAGAGAGTTTTCTCTCTCTCTTTTTTTTTTTTTTTTTTTTGGCAAGGGGTGGTGTGGAGGAGTTAGTTTCAGTACCATCACATTAAAGAGATATCGTTCAATTGTATCTGCGTTTTATCACAAATACTTATATATATGCACAGAAATGTATGGAAAATACTTAGTTATTCTCCACAATTCAGATTTATAATTTATTCCCTCCAAAGATCAATATTTTATTTCCTTAAGCTCTAACTGGTTGCTAAAATAGCCCTTTTGTGTTTTCAGAGATGTAAGTGTAATTCCTTAATAGCATGAATATGGCACGTGAAAATGGTCATTTTTGAGGACAGAATGGACCACCAACATGCAAGATTTTGTGAAATATAAAAAGTTTATTTCTTCAAAATTTAAAAAATTGGTAGAAGGGGTATTTCAAATTAAAAACTAATTTAAAACAGCATGTTTGTATTGGAAGGATTTGCAGAAAAGAGCAACTAAAATGCTCAATAAATGTCTCTACTTCACAGCCCCGTGATATGATTCATTACACAGATTCAAAGATAACAATGTTATAAACCATTCAGGCCAGTAGTTATGAAGACTTAACTTCTACAATTGCAGGACTTTGGGGAATTGAGTTTTCTGGTGAATTGTTATGAAGAACTGGGAATTCACGTCAAGCCCTTGTCTTGGTTTCTTACCTTCTCTGTCTCCTTACTACTGTGCATCCTCTTCACTGCCATCAGAGTTAACTTTCTAAAAGACAAATCTGATCATCATTCACTGGCTTCAAAAACTCTAGTGTCATCACATTGTTCATACGAAAGCCTGACTTGCCTTAGTGTAGAATCCACAGACTTCTAGCTTCATCCTGCCACTCTCTTAGTAGAGACCTGTATAAACTTAAGCACATCAAGCCCTTTGCTGGCCCCAGGGAATCCTGTGCTTTTCTTCTACCACGGCACTTTTGATTGCTCGATTCCCTTTGCTTGGAACGGTTTTCCTCCACTTCCCCCATCTCATCTTTAAGACCTGGCTAAAAGATCACACCTTTGAAGCCTTCCCCCAGGTACCCCTGACAATGCTAGTTATTCCCTCCTCTGGTTTCATAAGCACTTTTCATCATGTCACTGTTTTTTGTACTGTATTCTAATTATTTGGTTGTGTTTATTCACCTTTTCTATTGATTGTTTCATTCATTCAGTCATTCATTCATTTATCAGGTATCAATTGAAAAGTTACTATATTCTGGACAATGGGCACTACAGATAAGAGTGGTGATTAAAACAGTCTTTGCCATCTGCTAGTGGAGGACACATACATTTTTTTAAAAAATCACGAAAACATTTATATAATTAGAATTGTGACATCAGTGAAGGAGGAGTCTCAATACCCAGATGGCCCATCCTCTTTCTGCCCACTTCCACTCCACCAGCACCTAAGCTAGTGCCTCACACACGAGCAACTCAGTAGATGCTTTAAAAAGTGAGCGATGAATGTATGACTGTACATGAACCACATGGAATATTTTAGATTAAACTTTAGTTTGAGATTCTGTAGATTCACACATAGTTGGAAGAAATAATTTAGAGATCCCTCACACACTGTTTCCCAGTTTCTCCCAGTGATAACATCTTTAAAAACCATAGTACAATATCACAGCTGGAACACTGATATTATTCAGAATTCTCCCCAGCTTTATTGGTACTCATTTGTGTTTCTATTTAGATCTGTGTGATTATTTACATATGTAGATCTGTATCTGCCACCAGTCAAGATAAAAAAGCAGTTCCATCACCACACCTGCTACCATCCCCTTCTTCCCAACCCCTGTCTTTAACCCCTGGAGACCACTAATCTGTTCTGCATTTCTACAGTTTTGTCATTTCAAGAAAATTATAAAAATGGAATCATACAGTATAACCCTTTTCTTTTGTAATTCAGTATAATTCTCTGGGGATTCGTCCAAGTTGTTGCATGTATTGTTAGTTCATTTGATACCTTAAAAATTTAACTCAAATGGATTACAGACTTAAATATAGACATAGAAAATAGTCCTTTTATTGCTAAATAGTATTCCATGGTACAGATGTGTTAACAGCTTGTTTAATAATTTATCCATTGAAGGACATCTAGGTTGTTTCCAGTTTTGGGCTGTTAACAAATAATGGCTACTATGAACATTTGTGTATAGATTTTTATGTGAACATATTTTTCCATTTCTCTGGGATAAATGCCCAGAAATGCAGTTGCTGGATCATGTGGTAATTGCATGTTTAGTGTTTATAAGAAAGTGCCATGCTGTTTTCTGGAGGGCTATACGATTTTATATGAAGGAGAGCAATGTAGGAGAGATACAGTTTCTCCATATCCTTACCAGCCTTTGGTTATGTCACTATTTTTTGTTTTAGCCATTCTGATAAGTGTATAGTAATATCTCATTGTGGTTTCAATTTGCATTTCCCTAATGGCTGATGAAATTGAACATCTTTTCATGTACTTATTTGTCATTTGTATATCCTCTTTAGTGAAATTTGTGTTTGTCTTTGCCCATTTTCTAATTAGACTTTTTTGCCTTTTTTTTTTCTAACTGTTAAGTTTTGAGAGTTCTTGATATATTCTACATACTAGTCTCTTGTCGGATATATGGTTTACAAATATTTTCTCTCAGTCCGTAACTTGTCATCCTTTTAGTGGGGTCTTTTGTTGCAGAGCAGAGGCTTTAATTTTTGATTAAGTCCAATTTGTCAGTTTTTCTTTTTATGGATCATGCTTTTGGTGTCAAGTCTAAGAACTCTTTGCCCGTGGCTAGATCCCCCAAATTTTCTCCTATGCTTTTTTCCTAAACATTTTATACACTTATGTTTACGTTTAAATCTGTAATACATTTTGAGTTAATTTTTGTTTAAGGTATGAGGTTTAGTTCAAGGTTTATTTTTAGCCTATGGATCTTCATTTACTGGAGCACCATTTGTTGAAAGGGTATCCTTCCTCCATTGAATTACTTTTGCACTTTGTCAAAAATCATTTGGGCTTATCTGTGTGTGTCTATTTCTGGGTGTTCTCTTCTGCTCGGTTGACCTTTGTGTCTCTCTCTCCACCAGTACCAAACTATGTTGATTATTCTAGCTGTATAGTAAGGCTCAGTATCGGGTAAAGTCACTCCTGATATTTATTCATTTTCAAGATTGTTGAGCTATTCTAGCTCTTTTGCCTTTCCATATAAATTTAGAATTTTTGCTACGTCTACCAAAAAACCTTGCTGGGATTTTGATACGAATTGCATTAAAACTATACGTCAATCTGGAGAGGACTGACATTTCTTTCTACATTGAGTCTTCTGATCCTTGAGCATGGTATGTCTTTTCATTTACTTAAATCTTTGATTTCTTTCATCAATAGTTTATAAATTGTCAGCATGCAGATTATTTACATCTTTTTTTAAGTTCATACCCAAGTATTTCATTTTCTGTGGAGTGATTATAAATGATACTGTTTTAAATGTCAGTATCTGCACACATGTTTATTGTTAGTATATAGAAATGACATTGATTTTTACAGACTGCTTTTACATCTTTGTGACCTTGCTCAACTCACTTATTTGTTCTAGTGGTTTTATAGATTCCTTGGGATCTGCTACACAGACAATCATATATCTGCAAATAGTACCGTTTTATTTCTTTCTTTCCAGTCTGTGTGTCTTTTTCTTTTTCTTGCCTAATTGTCCTGGCTAGAATCTTCAGTACAATGTTGAGTAGAAGTGACAAGAGAGGAAATCCTTGTTTTGTTCCTGATCCTAGGAAGAAACCATCGTTTTTCACCATTAAGTATGATGTTTGCTTTTGTTTATTTTTTTGGTGGATGCTCTCTATCAAGTTGAAGTAGTTCTCTTCTGTTCCTAACTTGCTAAGAGTTTTTATCATAAATGAGTGTTGGATTATGTCAGATTTTTCTACATTGGTTGATATGATTACATGATTTTTCTTCTTTAGCTTGTCGATGTGGTCGCTTACATTCACATGTTGAACCACCCTTGCATACCTTAAATAAATCCTTCTTCGTCATGGTGTGTAATTCTTTTTACAGATTGTCAGAGTCAATTTGCTAGTATTTTGTTGAGGATTTTTGTGTCAAAGTTCATGAGAGAGATTGGTTTGTAGTTTTTGTTGTTTTTGTCATGCCTTTGTCTGGTTTTGGTGTCATTGTAATATTGGCCTCATAAAATGAGTTTGGAAGTATTCCTTCCTCTTCTATTTTCTGGAAGAAATTATGTAAAACTTGTGTTAATTCTTCTTTAAATATTAGATGATATTTTCCAGTGAAGTCATCTGGGCCTGGGGATTTCTCTTTCGGGACCCTTTACATTACAAATTTGATTTTATGGTTATAGAACTATTCAAGTTATCTAATATTGATGGATTTTTGATGGTCTGTGGTTTTGAAGAAATTGATCTGTTTATTCTAAGCTGTCAAATTTGTGAACATAAAGTTGTTCATGGTATTCTGTTACTATCCTTTTAATGGCTACAAGTTCTATTAAAATAGCTCCTGTCTCATGCTTGATATTAGTGATTTATCTCTTCTCTCTTCTTTGTCAGTCTTGCTAGTGGTTTATCAGTCTTGATTCTTTTTCAAAGAATCATCTTTAAATTTTGTTGATTTTGCTTGTTTTTTTCCTCTTTTCAATTTCATAGATTTCTGCTCTTAATTTATTATTTCCTTTCCTCTGCTTACTTTGGTTTTGTGTTGCTAATCTTTTTCTAGGTTCTTAAGTTCCCTTTATGGAAAATTATATCATTGAGCAGTGGGGAGTGACTGACTTAATGACAGGACAACAGCATAGTTGCTTTCTGTGTATCCTAAGGAAGGAATGCAGAAAAAAAAAATTGAATGAAGACACTTTATTTATTCTTATCTAACTGTAGCCTTATATTAAAAGAGAAGTATAAAATATTTCGGTGCTACTGAGATGTCAGTTGGCCTAGAAATAAAGGAGAAAATTTTCTGTATTGGTAGTTTTAAAAAAGGAAAGGAGAATTCTGTAAGACAGATATATTAATGGAAAAAAGAATAGACAAGAGAAGAGTATCTTAGAAAAGATAACTTTGTTTATAACCAAAGTATGAAAGAATAAAGTCTTATAATAGAAACTGAATGCTGGATAGTGGAGTTGGAGGGGCAAAAAGAAAATATATAAGGAAAGAAAAGACTATCTATAGTTTTAAAAAAATAAACAATTAGTATAAATACTAGAAATTCTTCTTAATTTTCTATGCTATTCATAGGTATTATAGGTATTAGAAGTAAATTCATTTATTTCTAATGTGGTAATAACCATACTCTACCTTTATAAGTTTCAAAATGCTTTTACTTACTAATCATAGATTATATTGTATAACAATTTCTAAAGCTCCTTTACATACATTATTTTATCTGATCCTTGAGATTATCGTAAGGTCAGATATTATTGTCTTCATTTTAGATAAACACCTGGCTCAAAGTCACAGGGCTAGCAAATGGTGCAGCCAAGAGCAGAACCTCGCTTTTTGGTTCCTAATTTAGCGTGGTAGAGCCATTTCCTGGGACCCCATGCTGTTTACCTCTTACATTTATTCCCTCTCTACATCAATTCAGGAATCAAAGGTTAAATGGTATAGACTTCCTCCTAAAAGAAATGGAATTGAATTCCAAGTTACCCTTCTATTCTCTTGGAATTACTCCCTCTTTAAAAGTAATAATATATATGCATGTTGGAAGAAATTCTCCCCCAACATAAGATGAGACCACAGACCTGTGTGTGCCATATGTAGAGTTTTGTGTTGCTTGTTGGTCTATTGTTTTTAATTAATTCTTTTCTTTTATTTTGGGGGGAAGGTAATTAGGTTATTGATTGATTTATTTTGATGGGGGTAACTGGGGATTGAACCCAGGACTTTGTGCATGCGAAACCTGTGCTCTACCACTGAGCAATACGCTCCCCACCACCACTGATTGTTTTTAGTAGGTGGCAGTTAAGCAGAGATGCCAGAAACTCCAGTCTTGTTCTTCACACCAAAGGAAACAGATGTCTCACATTTTCACAAAGTTTATGGCAGTTCAGACTTATGACCCTCCTAAAGATAAATGAGAGCTGTCAAACCAAGGGTCCTTGTTCACCAAGATTGCCTTCTGCTGCTTTTTACCCATTTCTGTCTCATTCTTCCTCCCTAACCCTTCTTCTGTCTTTTTTCTTTTTCTTCTTTTTTTTCCCCCCTTTTTCCCTCCTGGGCTTCTTTTTCTTTCTTGGTTTGTTTGTTTTTTTTCCTTTTCTTTTTATTATTAGCCAACGCACATGAAGTTTAATTGTCAACTGCTTTCTTTTGCAATCCAGAGGGGCTGCAGTGCAGTATACTTCCTCTTTGTGATAACTTCCTCTTTGCCCTACAATCAGCTGGAACCAGATAAACACAGACATGATATCTTAACTATCTGGAGAGTGCCTAGGGCCTGGGTTATGATAATGGAGTTTCAGTCAAGAATTTGAACACTACCTAAAAATACACTATGCTGCTTTGGTATATTTTAAAATTCACTTAGAAATGGGATTTTTTTTTCTGCCACCAATAGATAGATTTATATTGACATGTATAAATAAACATGTAGCTATTCTCTGCAGTTAAGAGAAGTGGATGTAGACTTACCAGACTTCACTATTCTAATATAACTGGAAACAGTTTCGTTCTTAGACTTAAATATAATCTTTACATTTATTTTCTCAACTGTCATTGTGATTTTTTTATAGTGAAGGTTCTATCTTGTCTCTCATCCTAACATCTCTAGATATAAATAACTTTTCTGTAGAGAAAAAGAGACAGGAAATGAGAGTTCACATTTTAAGACTTGTCATTTTCTAAAAAGTGCACATCATTGAACACCTAATAAATCCCCCCCAAATGTTGAAGATACCCAAATTTTTTTTAATTGTTATTAAGCCAGAGTTCTAACTTAATGGTAAACATTGACAGTGTATTGTCATTCTTCAGTCATTATTTACAAGACTCAAAAGGCAAATAGCCTATTGCTTTGCTTTATGTTTCTGGTCAGCCACATATCAGAGTTCCATTTTTAAGTCATGGCAGAAGTGGCTTTACATAACCACTTAATGCAAATCCTGATTAAGTTTTGTCAAAGAAGTCATCTGGTATCTGTATACAAAATAACAGAATTGAGGGGCTATTTATTTTCCATGTCCTTTGGTTTTTATCTGGCTCTGCTATTCTTATTTAAAAAGAGCAGAGAGAATGACCTTCTGAGTGTAAGCCAAAGTCATAGAATATAGCTTAGCTTCATATCTTGATATAAAAATCTTGTTCCTCCAATGCCTATAAGTAGGAAATGTATAGAAAATGACTCATGGCATAGAATACAGTCTTTTTGCTATTTATGGTTCTGGCAAATATTTAACATTAATCTTAACACATTATCTTCCTCTTCTCCGTTTTACTTTTCCTAAATATGCTCTGAAATAAATAATATATAATATTTTTGATATTTTGCTAAGTTTTAAAAGGTTGAGAATCAATTTTTTTTAGGGTTTTGTTTTTTTTCTGTTGGGGAGGTAATTGGGTTTATTTATTATTTATTTCTTTTAATGGAGGTACTGGGGATTGAACCCAGGACCTCGTGCATGTTAAGCATGTGCTCTACCACTGAGCTACACCTTCCCCCAAGAATCAATTTGAATTGCTTTGGAATTCAAGTTTTTCAGGACACAGAATCCTGGTGTGTTCCCATGTTAATTCTGGAGAAAATAACCCAAATTTCGAGAACTAAATCACCATTCCTAGTAGAAGGAGATAATCACACCATTTCCTTCAGGGAACATTGCAAACATCGTGCTTAAAGCAAGGTCCAAGGTCCAAACATCTATATTCTGTTACCCAGTTTGTTGGTTGTGTTTATTCGTCATGAACTCGCTGTCATGCTGTCTTGCCTCCAAGCCTTTGTGTTAACTACCCCCTGCTTCAGATACTTTTTGGTTTCTCTGGGACTTTCTTACCCTCTTCCCTCAAGAGACTGGGTTACAGAAACTTTATGTGTGCTACACTTTTCTGTTACTGCCTTTGCTTCTGGCTTGCTTTCTCACTAAATATGATCTCCTTGAGAACAGAAAACTTAACACGTTCGTGATTATGTCTTTACTTGGCCTAAAGCGTGGCACATAACAAGTGTTAAATAAATGAGTACAATTTACAGGAAAAATCGTTGCTTAATTTCATATTGCTTTCAGATTTAAAAGCCATTATAAATCCCTTATACCAAAATATTTGTTATCTTGATGAATACTACACTTTTGTGTACAAGTGGGGAGTTTCAGTAATTCAGTTATATTTTAAATTTGGGGACTGGGAATGGATTCTTTAGTATGAGATCTCCAATTGCCTTTGAAGAAAAAAAATTTTAGCTCATCTACCCAGAGGAAATAATTAGTATAATATGTTACTCATTAATGTGAATTTTTGAAATAGCTGAGTTGTTTGTTTTTTTAATAGTAAACTAGAGAGTTTTGTCAAAGAAGTCTATCCTAGTATAGAGCTTTGAGCTTGAGTAGAGTCTGGTTCTGCATCCTCATGTAAGTGTGAGTAGAGCATTAACTTAGTTGTTTCTTCCATAGACTACAAACTTCCTGAAAGTAAAGTTTGGGGCTATCGTATTTTTGTGAAAATTTGTGAAAGGAAGGGAACATTACAGTGGAAATCTTAGTTCTTTATGTGAACTCTGTATGGTAGAATGCATATATGGCCAATTTCAAAAAATAGAACTTGTATTCTAAATATAAAATGCTTTCTGAAAATAAGCAAAAAGGTCCTATTAGGATTAGGAAAACCACAACTTTGGGATTGGTTTTATACAATATTGTCAAGTCTTCCAGGCCAAGTGGGTCTAAAAATTAAACCATAAAGAGCAAATGGACTTTTCAAATTTTATCTACCAATAAAAATTGGGAAGGACAGTGTTTGTGGTCTCTAAGTAGATCTTTATTCAGGAAGACATAAAATGGAAACTCTAAATGCCAATATTCCTGAGGCTTATTTGTGAACATTATATTTTAGGATTTTTATAAAAGTTCGTCTTCTGCCAAAAAGGAAACTTGAGTTTGAGAACCAGTCTCCAAGGACTTGATACTGAATGAATTTAACTGTTTGTCTAACATTGGTTGATTTCATTATTTTTGGCACAAGATCAGAATAGCTTAGACATAGCATCTGTATGAATGTTTATGAGAATTTTCCTTCACTATTATGATTTCTCAACATATGTAAATACATTTCTTTCGGAGTGATATATGTTTACATTATATAAACAAGTAGTTCAAACTTGTTTAGACTTTAACTTTCATGCTGTGATTATAAAGTTAATGAAACGAACTTTCACTAGTCCTGGTTCTTAACCTTTTCAGGAACTCAGCTTCTTCCTCTGTACAATTGGGATAATAGTGCCTACCTCTTAGGACTTTTGTGGGAATTAACTGACATAGTATACATAAAACCTCCAGCACAAAATAAGCATTTCATAGATAGATAGTGATAGGGTGAAATCAATAGTTATTTTTATTATTAAAGCCATGTGCAGGGATTGTGTTAGGTATTTCGCTTGCTTGTTTGTTTTTGATCATGTGATCCTAGATTAGCCCAAATGTGTCTTTTAAATAAGAAATAACCATTAAGGAATACTTTGCAGTAATCATGTAGTGATCTCTTTAGGCTGATAGTGAAGATATGTGTCAGCAGGTTGCAGATTAATATTTATGGCATGACTCCATTTGTGTAATAAAGAGGGGTTTATCATTACACATATTTAAGGAAAAGTTTTTGAAGAATACACAGTAGTTTCTTAGGAATTACTTTTGAGGAATGAGAATGGGGAGACCAAGTAGAGAGGGAAACCTTTCATCTGTACCCCCTTGTACAGCTGAAATGTTGTTGAATGTTGTTGAACATGTATTACTTTTATAATAAAAAACAAAAATAAAGACCATTGAATGTTTTGGCAGCAATTGGTAGACTGAGGATTGTAAATAGAATAAACTGCCTAATGTGCTGGTGAAATCTAAGAGTAAGTTTTTTTTTTTTTTATCATAACTGATAACATCAGTAGAATTAAATCCATAATTATAAAAATGAAGATATAATGATGAATTATATAGAGAGGTTGCTGTTAAAATTATAATTCATTAATCCAAAATGCCTTGCACGATGCTGGGTACCTTAAAGATGTATTCCTGATAGTTTTAAATTCAGAGTAATTTCTGTTCTGTAAAAAATGCAAACAATACAGAAAAGTTGAAAATGAAATTCCTCTGTAGTAACACCACCACTGAAGTTTATTTACTGTTAGTGATTTGATGTATATTTTTCTGCAATTTTTTCTATGGGCTTATGTAAACCCATATATAATTATATGCATATATTTCTTAAATAAAAATGAGATATTATTATATGTACTGTTCTGCAACATGCTTTTTTTTCACTTGATACATTTATATAAGTATGTAACTATATAAGTATATAACTATATACTTATCTCTTTCTTTTAACTAAACTGTTATGCCATAATTTACCCAATTTTGTTGATGAAAGTTAAAGTTCTTTGCATTGCCTTGCTGTGTTGAACACTCCTATCTTGTTATGTATTTCTATAGAATAAATGCCCAGAAGTAGAATTTTCAGATGACAAGGTATCTTTATTTTAAAATTTGATAGCCAGGGCCAGATAGCCCACCAGTGAAATTGCCTTACGCTTCCAGCAGATTGCAGGGAGACGGGTTGATAATCAAGTATATGAAACAAAGAGTATACGAAATGATAGCAAAATGCTGTTTATTGGTGGGCTTGTGCCAAAACAGATCTCTCATCTACTAGGCAAAAATAACATTTTTTAACAAGGGGAACAGAAAAAAAGGATGTACTGTCCTATTGGGTATCCCAGCATTCCTAGTATGCTGTCTTGTTTCATTATTCATGTGCTGGCAGCATCTGCTTCAAGATGTGATGGTTCAACTTGTGTAAACCTATTTTTCAAAACATAAAGAAGTCATACACCTTTATAAGACCACTAAATTTCGTTCGACCTGTTATCCTATATTTCACTAGACGTACGATTAAAAGAGATTACAAGTAGTTTACCATTAAATGGGGAAATGTTAAATTTTACTAATCATGCTAAAATGTAAATTAAAGTAAGGCTAAGTATCATAATTATTACAAATACCTTTTGACACATCAATTTCACATATAGAAATTTATCCCAAGCAAATAATTACGGGTACATCACCACCATCTATTTCCTGAACTTTTTTGTCATCCCAAACAGAAACTCTGTATTCATTAAGCACTAACTCACCATTCTCTCCTCTTTGTCCAGGCCCTGGTAACTTCTCATCTACCTTCTGTCATACGAATTTGCCTCTTCTAGATATTTTGTGCAAGTGGAATCATGTTATATTTGTCCTTTTGTGTCTGTCTTATTTCAATTAGTGTAATATTTTCAAGGTTCATCCATGTTATAACATGTACCAAAACTTCATTTCTTTTTATGGCTGAAAAATACTCCTTTGTATGTATAAACCACATTTTGTTTATTCATTTATCTGTTGATAGACACAGGCTGTTCCCACCTTTTGGCTATGAATAATTCTGCTATGAACATTGGTGCACAGATATCTGTTTGAGTCCCTTTTGGATGTATGCCTAGGAGAAGAATTGCTGGGTCATATGGTAATACTATGTTTAACTTTCTGAGGAGCCACCAAAGTGTTTTCCACAGCAGCTGCAGCATTTTTTATTTCTACCACCAAAGTAAGGGGGTTCAGATGTTTCCATATCCCGGCCAACACTTATTTTCTTTTTCCTTTTTTTTTTTTCTTCTTTAAATTATAGCCGTCCTTGGGTGTGAAGTGGTAGCTCATTCAGTTTTTTTTTTTTTTAATTAAAAAAATTTTCTTTTTAGGTGGGGAGGTAATTAGGTTTACTTATTTATTTATTTCTTTTGGAGGAGGTACTGGGGATTGAAACCCAGACCTCGTGCCTGCTGAGCATGCGCTCTGTCACTTGAGCTGTATACCCTCCCCCCAGCTCATTCTGTTTTTGATTTACATTTACCTAGTGACTAATAGTGTTAAACATTTTTTCAAGTGCTTATCTTTGGACAGATATCTAGTCAAATACTTCTCCTGTCTTAAAATTGGGTTATTTGTTTTTTATGTTGTTGAGTTGCAGGAGTTCTTTACATATTTTAGACATTAGCATTAGAAATAAATTGAGGGGAGATCAAAGAAATCAAATAATTAGAAACAGCCTTTGAGTCACATATAGGCAATTTCCCATCCCATTACCCTTGCAGGCTTTGCCAGTGTACTTATGTTGGCATCAATACCTCATAATAACCTCCCTTCTCTCACCATCCTAAAAATACCCCATCAGCAACCAAACTGTCCTGCATCAATATCACCAGCTTATGGTGAGCTTGGAGAACTATCCAATCCAAAATTTACAGTCTCCTTTACTTACTATTTTCCCATCAATTTTCCTTTGTCATTTACTTAAAATTTAGTTAATTTTACTCCAACAAAGTTTTTTCTGTCATGTGAATATATATATTCACTCTTTCCCAAGACTCTCATAGTTACCTCAAATAACTGTTCGATCTAGTCTCTTCTATTTTTAAATCCTCCTCTTTTGGGGGAGGAAGTTGGGTTTTTTTTTTTTTTTTTTTTTACATTAAAATAACTAACATCTATGAACCTATCTCTTAGAATTAATTTTTTAAAGAAATACAGCATTATGTAATTGAAGTCTCTTGTACGCTTTCCAATTCTTTCCCAGAGGCATCTCCTCTTTGGAAGTTGGTGTGTATCCCTCCCCTTCCAACTTGTACTCTAATTATAAGTGTGCCTCTACAAATAATAACGTAGTTTTTTGTGTTGAAATTTGCACAAATTTCAATATATTGTACATATGATTCTTCAACTTGATTTTTCCTTCATTATGTTTTTGAGACTTAATGTATATAAAAACATTTAGATCAGGTTCATTGATTTAAACTATGACATGTCTTTTACATAGGATCATTATACCATGATTATTTTTCTCTATTGATAGGTGTTTAAGTTGTTTCTCATTTTTTTTTTACTGTTACAGTGCCTTAATGAATATTCATATGCCCATGTGGGAGTCATGTTCTATGCACATCTCCAACTTCGCTAGATAAATGCTAAATTATGCTGACAAAATGGTTACAGTGATATTTCCTTTTTACTTTATTTCTGAGCAAAAATATGGTGTTGATCATGACTGGTAAGCATTGTTATAATGGAAAGGACACTGGATGAAAATTAGAATGGAGTTTCAGCTCCAGAACTAATTGCTTAGATAACTTATTTAAAGTTATTCCATCTATCTGAGTCTGTTTCTCCTCCTGCAAAGTAAAGTCAAATTGAATGTAATCTCCAAAGTCTTTTCCAACCCTGATGCTTTGTGGTTTTAGTGCCAATGAAACATGTGTTGAGAGACAGAAGAGCCATACATTTTTTAATGAAATTAAATCTAAGAACTAATGTCAGCAGTCCCTAAAGTCTTTAAGTAGTTCAAAAGTTCAGTTCAAAAGAGTCTCAAATCTCCATTTACTATATAATTTTTATAAACACTGTCTTAATTCAAGATACAGTTTTAAAATTATTACTCAATTGAATGTTTTCTGATTTGCATAATTAGTTGTATTTCAAGAGTACTTTTTAAAGATATTTTAAAATGCAAAATAAGGTATTAGATTTGCATTATGGTTAACAAATTCTGTGAACTAACCTAAAAACCTAAATTTCTTATGACACATTGATTTGTGGTTAAAACATATTCAGCTACAGACACTTCACTTTAAAGTGAACATTTGGAACCCAATGCTTTTGCAAGCTGGAGACTTCCTGTAACTTTAATTTCAGGAAATCCTAGGCAAATATACAGTTACAACTCTAGAAAATTTATGGATGGTGTGTACTGTGATGGAAATGAAAATGTCACTGCTGAAAGAGTTGCATTTTGGGGGCTTGGAAGGACCAAGAACTTCCTTCTTAGGCTTTGTTTTCTCCACTAGCAGTATCATTCAATTTACTACTCCTGGAGAAAGGCAGACAAGATTAAAGTCATGGTATGGAGAAGTTTTTAACAAATACTTTGCAAAAGGGCGAAGATAACTTTAGGGGCAATGATGGTAAATAACTTATTTGAGTCACCAAATTAAGATGAGCCATAATTATTTATTCCAGTTCGAAATCTTCATTAGAAGTTGTCTTTGCTTTCCTTTAACGTAAAATGTTAGGTTTTCATTTCTGTAAATTTTTGGCCTTAGATTACTGGACAATTCAGTCATCTTTTGTGTTAAAAATTACCATAAGAGTATTTAGTACAACCTTATAAAGGGGTTACTATTGACGATAGTCTTCAAGATATTAAAGTATCCCAGTCTTACTTGAAGGTATAAGATGGCCTTTCTCTCTTTGTAACAAAACTGAGAACACCTTAATTCTATAATGCCCTGCCTGACCTTTCTGCTAGGATCGAGGATTTTCCCTACGTGGTTGGCTATCTGTTATATGTGAGTTTTGAACTGTCACTTTTTTTTTAAACATTTTTTATTGATTTATAATCATTTTACAATGTTGTGTCAAATTCCAGTGTAGAGCACAATTTTTCATTTATACATGAACATATATATATTCATTGTAACAATTTTTCTCTGTGAGCTACCATAAGATCTTGTATATATTTCCCTGTGCTATACAGTATAATCTTATTTATCTATTCTACATAAACTGTCACTTTTTAAGATTTCATTTTGTTTGCTTTTAACTTTATTAAATAGCTATTTAGCATGTTTTCTGCCCTTTCCCCCCCTTTAATAATAGGAATTTAAAAATGCATTTTTATTTTTATTTATTATTGTATTATTTTATTTTGGCAAGGGGGAGGTAATTAGGTTTATTTACTTTTAGAGGAGGTACTGGGCATTGAACCCAGGACCTGGTGCATGCTAAGCATGCGCTCTACTACTTGAGCAATACCTCCCCACCAACAGGAATTTTTTTTAAATTTATTTTTTATTTATTTATTTTGGGGGGAGGTAATTAGGTTTTATTTATTGATTGATTTTTGATGGAGGTACTGGAGATTGAACCCAGCACCTCTCACGTGCCAAGCAGACACTCTACCACTGAGCTATACCCTCCCCACCAATAATAGAGATTTTTTTTTTTTTTCAGTTTCATTTTCACTCCAGTTTTTAATACAAGACTCAGCAGAATAAAGCCTCAGCTGATCAGCAGTTTTGATTGATGGAATTCACATCTGTTGTGTTTCCCAAATGTATTTTCCCCCCACCTTTCAACATTCTCATCATGATTTTGTTGTGCTAGATCATGATACTACAGGCCTCTGGTTCAGATCACTGTTACTCAGTAGCCAAAAATAACGTTAAGACTGCAAGGTTGTGACTAAAGCTGTTAGAGACAAACAAAAAATTTATAGTAGAAGTGATACTCTTCTTTTTCTGTTGATTCAGTATGCAACTTTGGGCAGTTAGTTTCATTCCATGTAGCTTTCATTTCTTCATTTGTAAAATGAAGCTAATAGAAGCTGTCTTGTGGATTTTGTAAATAATGCAGTTATAAAACATTTGTGAGTTGTGATGTCTGTTGAATTGGATATTAGTAATAAACCTTTAATAGATATTTTAAGAAGCTATTTTCTCAGAACTATCCATTTCCCTACCCCAAGAAACATACCTTACTTTATTGTAGTTGTCTAAGACATGACTGGTTATAGAGGATAGAAACATGGGTAACTATTATAATCTAAAAGTATAGCATTGTTGCTTATTTTAAAAATCATAGTTGCTTACATAATTTAATCATATCTATTCTGTGAGCTGTTTACTAGTCTTAATAAATGTTAAATTATAAATTCAGGTACTAGATTTTTTCTTAAAATTTTTAATCCTTAATACAAGGGGATTACTTAGGTTTCTGAGTTTTATTCAACTCATCTGCTTTAATTTTCTATAGCTATAATTTTTGTCTAAGGTTTCTTTTATGAAATAAGTAATACAAACATGAAAAACTATTTTGATGATAAATGTTAATTTTTAAACTAGTAATTCAAGTGGTAGAATATTGGGATTATGGTAGTCTTTAAATTACAAATGTTCTCAGACTTATCCTTGAGCCTGTTTTGCGTGAATGCCTGAAGAATTTTTTTTTTTTTTTGCAATCTTTGGAATTCAGTAGCTTAACTAGGACATGATTCAGTGTTTAATTATTTTATGACGATTTTCCCTGAGATACTGTGTGCCCTTTCAAACTGAATGTAGCTCAGTCTGTATGTAGACTTAAGTCTTGTTTCTAGAAGGTTTCTTTTCAATTTTCTTAATTTAAAAATTTTATTATATATCCATTCTCTTTCAGGATGCTGATTATGAATATGTTCATCTTTAAAATCTTCTGTAATTTTTTAATTTTCTCTAATTATTTTTTAACTTTGTTCAGGGCCTTTTTGTTAATGTTCTTAGTTCTACACTTCACGTCCCTTACTATGCTTTCTATAACATTATAAGTTCTTTGTCCTGCCTCCAGTGCAGGCTTCATTTTGGTAGTGGTTTTATTTCTTTCCACTTCTTTCTTGACTTGTGTCAACTTCTGTTTCAGTCCCTTTTTGGCTTAACTCTTGTATCCCTACTAGGAACTCCTGTTTTATGGACCAATTACTTCATTGAGTTCTTCTTCTTCTTCACTTTTTTTAATTCATTAGCAGTGTGTTCTGACACAACTTCCATCTCGTGCATGACATTTTTTTCTGAAGAGAGCTTTACCTCCCACTTCTTTTCTTTATTTCTTTGTTTTGTTTTTATAACATCTTTACATAGATTTGAAGCTGTTCCCTTTTTATTAATATTCATCCCTAAATTAGATGAATTCTTTGTAGTCTTGTGAGATTCCTAGGGGGAAGGGCCCAAGACCATGTTTTAAGCTAGCGCTAGTAAGAATTTTCCCAACTTAATGATGAAGATCCTTTTAACAAACTTATTTATGAATTCTTTTAGTCTTTACTTTTACTTAGGCAAATGTCATTAAAACAAACTTATTTGCGACTTCTTTTACTCCCTATTTTTACCATGACAACAGAGCTGCTGTTTTATTTTTTTAATTTTGATCTCTAATTTTGAAGGAAAGGCCAATACAAATTTTTCTGGACATAGTTCATTAATTGTACTTAAAAACAAACTTACATGAATATCCACGAAATAGTTTTAAGAAACAGTAGGACTGTACACTATCCATGAATATCTACAGAAATTCTGCAGATGTAGCCAGTAGCTATTATGTATAGATTTACTGAGGAAGTAATGTTGTTTTAAAGTGCCTTATGAATGTGATTAGTTTTCTCACTGCCCTAAAACTCTAAATTCAGAACATGTTAAGGTTATCCTCACTATATGGTTTGCACATTCTTGGCTTTTTTCTGTCCTATACTTTAAATCCCTCCTCCATACTCTCTCCTACAATAGGAGAAAAGATCTACCAACATCACCAAGTAAATGTGGTAAACCTATTTATATGGCTAGTTGCAGTATAATAGAAGGATGATTATAACATTTAATAGGTTATATCAAATAGATATTTTATATTAAATAGATAAATTCTTGAAATCTTCCCAAGCAAAATTATGGATAATTTTTTATTTTTCTTTTAAAACATTTTAAAACTATGTAATATAAAGAAGGGAATAGAATGGTTTCAGGGACTAAATTTGAGAGCTCAGTTAGTTAAGAAGACCTAAGTATCAGAAAGAGGTGGACCATAGACATTTTGTATAGCGTCCACCATTTCCCAGAGCCATTTTGGGGTAACACCCTTGGTATACTGAAACTTGGTATACAGAAACATTGGTATACTGGGAAATGTGAGAAACTGGAAATCAGATACTATTCATAAAAGAATCAGAATAATAATAGCAGATCTTCCTATCTTAACCAAGATGTTATAATAATTGAATGTGATTAGGTATGTGAAAGAAAGCACTTTATCCAAATGTTGTTGTTATTTGTTAAAATTTAAAAAGAGACCAAACTTGTTTCCAGCAGCCTTTTCAAGCAGCTGGAGCAAATCCCAGCATCTACCTTGGAGTGCCAAACCCTCTTTTTCTATGACCAGTGAAGATGCTAACAAGTCTTAAAACTACTCATTGGAGCAGTACGCAGCCACACATTTGTAGTGTTTGAGTAACAAGATCCCATTTTCTTGGGTAGAGTGTTTAGTATTTAGAAATCTTTTAAGGGAAGAACCCCCTGAACTTCGTTAATAGCTCTGGGAGGAAACTATTAACTTCTAGAGAGTTGTGGGACTCTACTCTCGAGTGCTTGGAAATTTGTCAAACAGTAGGAGGAAGGAAGGGGTAGGTGTAACTGCTCTCCTAGACCCTGTGAAAACACACATACACGTATACACTCTCCCTGCTCCGTGATAACTAAATGCAACAGTTCCTGTTTCCTATTGTGTTTCCCTTTCATTCCTGTTTAAAATAAAGACAGCCTGGTCAGGAGCTAACTAAATGTGACCAGTCTGAGGAGAAGGTTTTAGAGTGAGAATGAGAGGGATGGCATGGGTGGTGGTCCCTTCCTGTCTCAGAGGTGATGCCAATAAAAACAATTAAATTACCACAGGAGCCTAGGGTCAGAGTTAGACTTTAGATCTTAGCTTTTTGTTTCACAAGTGATTTCAAAGAAGGAGTGTGAAAGCACCAGTGACGGTGAGGAGGGAGAGGCTGGTGGAAGGTTGATTTATACAATGGTCAAACAGTGCTGAAACCTCGGTACTTCTTGCACAATCAGTCAAGAGACATGTCAGCAATTCCTGAGGCAATGATACAGTCTTTATTGTTTAGTTATGAGAATCATTATTATTCATTTTCGATATAATTACCGGTGTTTTTTGAGCTATCTAAAACTGTGCTGTCCAGAATGGTAGCTGCTAGCCGTGTAACTACTTAAGTTAAAATTTAATTAAAATTTTAACAAGATTGCAAATTCAGTTCCTCAGTCACACTAGCCACATTTCAAGTGCTTAATAGCCACATGTGGTTACTGACTGCTATATTGGACAGTGCAAATATAGACTATTTCCTTCGTCATGAAACATTCTAGTTGAAAGTACTGATCTAGAACAAACTCTGAGAGCAAAAATTTAATGTTAAATATATGTCGTTGACAATCAAATGATTAAGGTTCAAAGTACAGTATGTAAAATAATTGCCTTTTTTTAAATTGAAGTATAGTCAGTTTATAGTGTCAATTCCTGATGTACAGCATAATGTTTCAGTCATACACATACATACATAAATTCATTTTCATATTCTTTTTCATTATAGGTTACTACAAGATACTGAATATAGCTCCCTGTGCTATACAGAAGACACTTGTTTATCTATTTTATGTATAGTAGTTAATATTTGCAAATCTCAAACCTTCAGTTTATCCCTTCCCACCCCCTATCTCTTCAGTAACCATAAATTTGTTTACTATGTCTGTGAGTCTGTTTCTGTTTTGTAGATAAGTTCATTAATGTCTTCTTTTTTCTTTTTTTAGATTCTACATATGAGTGATACCATGTGGTATTCTTCTTTCTCTTTCTGGCTTACTTCACTTAGAATGACAATCTCTAGGTCCATCCATGTTGCTGCAAATGGCATTATTTTATTCTTTTTTATAGATGAGTAATATTCCATTGTGTAAATATACTACAGCTTCTTTATCCAGTCATCTGTCAGTGGACAATAATTTCCTTTTAAAGATGAAACCTCCATTGTGGCAGGATTATTCTAGGCATAAATAATATTTCTAAAATGAGCATAAGTGTCTATTAAATAAAAGGACAGATCATTGTTAATTTTAGATTCAAGGACTTTAGGGAAACATGTATGGATTTTTTTTTTTAAAAGGAGGTAATTTTCATTCAATTCACAATCCTTAAACACAAAATAAGTCGAGATGAAAAATGTAGACACAGTATTGGTATAATGAAAGTTACTGGTAAATAAAGGATAGAGCATGAAAAATCTGATTCAAACAATTACATAGGATCATTATACATTATTTTTTATTTTATGAAACCAAGATGTCCTCTTGAACATAAAGAGGACATAAAATCACTTAAATGTGATTTCTGTGACAAAATTTAAATATCAGTAAAAGAAGACTGATCAGATCCTTAATTCTAATGTAATATTGAGTTTTATTACTATATCCAGAGCAGCAAGGGGGAATACTTGAATTATGGGGAATTGAGCCCATTTTTTGGCATATATAGAAAAGTAAAAATTTAACAGTTAAGCACTTCATACTCTCTATATATGCTCTACACAGACTATCACATTTAATTATTTCATTTATTAGTAGTAATGGATGAAGTTTATTGAATGCTTATTCTGTGCCAGCCACCTTGCTTAACACTTTGCATGCACTGTCTTAAGAAATCTTCACAATATACAATCTTATTAGTTAGATATGTTTATTATGTCCATTTTACAGATGAGGAAATTGAACCTTGGAGAGTTTTGAAACTTGCCCACAATCATATGGCTCGTTAGGGATAGACCTGGGTTTTGAATGCAGTTCTGCTTTAATCAAAACCCCATGCCCTTAACCATGGTTGCCTTTCTACGCAGCAGACTGAAGACCATATTAATAAAGAGCAGAGCAGGATTTAAATATATCCCTTTCTAACTTCAGATGTCATGTTCTCTCTAGTTTGTCATATGCCTCTCATATCAACTGTAAACAGGAAGAAATGATCATAATTTTATAATATTGAATGGAAATTCTTAAACTATTTTGGTACAGTTTTCCTAAATTTATTACACATCATGATTTAAGAATGCTGTGTGAACAAATTGCTAAAAATCCCACAAATTAAAACAAACTGACATACAAGTAGTGTTCATGTGACTTTCAAAAATCAAAAGCCTTAAAGCAATAGAGATGTTATTTATCAGAGGCTTATTTTAACATTGTCTTAATTTCAAATTGCATTCATTTTTTAGAGAACATTGGAACCTTACAAACTTGTTAAGGGATATTTAGGGAGTTCCTTATTTGTAAACATAAATTATGATAATTTTCCTAAACTGGGTTATGAAGAAATAATCGAACATCATACCAAGACACTAGAAAGGGGCAATCAATAATCAAAGACCCAGTAGTGAAAGCCTCTTTTTTGAATATATTTTGCAGTTAGCCTAGTCCCAAACTGTCCATGTCTATTCTGAGATCTTTGAGGGCCCTAGTGCTCAGTCTGAGAAATCTCACCAAATATGAAGTATCTAGAAAGTAAAAATTAAAAGAGAAGCTAAGTTCTCTTCAGTTGTCTTCAGTAGAATTTATCTCCAAGTGAATGAAATGTAATTCAGCCAGTTGAATCACTATTGAACTATTTTATTGTATTGGAACTCAGAAAAGAATTTTGTTTGAAAAGTACTGCTTGCCATTTCAACAACTTAAAACGATAGTCTGTTCAATCACTTCATAACAAAGCAGTGTGGAGAATGACTTTGCTGAAACGGTGCCAAAGTCTCTCCAGCAAAGTCACGTTGGCATGAGGCAGCAAAAGGGAAGGGCAGGACCAGGAAAGTAAAGAAGAGTTAACTAGACTTTATTTATTAGCTAACATTTAAAATATGAGAGCAATAAGGAAATAATTAACAATAATACGTGAAGCCATCTTCCGGAAAGTTACCGTCTAATTGAGAGAGACCCAATTCGTATGAAATAATATGAGATTTGCAAAGTAACATTAACACAGAGAAAATAGTGCGTAGATAAAAGTCCATGCGAAAGAAACTTTTTTACGATATTGTTTTTGTTACAATGGAATTGATTTACTCAGTCTTTCATCAACTATGTTTTGCACAAGTACTCTGTCAGACGATTTAAGGGGAGGAATAAGTTAAGAGTTTGGAATTAACAGATACATACTACTGTATATAAAATAGATAAACAACAAAGTCCTGCTGTATAGCACAGGGAACTATATTCAACGTCTTGTAATAACCCACAATGGAAAAGAATTGAAAAAGAATATATATATTATTCTGTTATGCATATATATATACGTGTATGTATTTATAGCTGAATCACTTTGCTGTATGCCTGAAACTAACATGACATTGTAAATCAACTATACTGCAATAAAACAAACAAACAAGCATTGTTTCAGGCGTTGGAGATGCAATAGTGAACAAAAAAAACCTATCCTAAGGAGTTTACATTTTTAGAAGGGGAGACAGAACACAGTCTGTTAGAAGGTGATAAATTCTATGGAGTATAAAAGCAGAGAAGATGGACAAGGGGGAGAGGTTACAATTTTGAAAAGGGTGATTAGAATTTATAATACGTCTTTTATTAAAATGATACTAGTCTATAGAAGCCAAAGTTGAAACAGGGCCAAGCGCTTCTCTCTAGGGAAGGAATCTGTGAATGAGAATGGTGTCAGGTATTTTATATCCCTTTCCTGGCTCCAGATATGTCTTTGTTTGGGTGGGTGTTTAGAAGTACATTTGGTGTTTTGGTAGTGTCCATTGGCCCCTGAGATAAAATAGGGGGACGGGGGCAGGAGTGCTAGAAGATATTATCTTTGATAGTAGAGCACAGTTCCACTCACCTTCCCCTGAGATCTCAGCACACACTATATGCAGTTGTGAAGCATTACTTTTACTGAATAGTATTCGGGATAATGAGATTTTCACTTGTAGAAATTTTTTTTTCTCTATCTTCTTAAAACCTTGAGAAGCCATCATAGTTAAGAAAAATCTGTCTCTTCTATGTCTCTTTATAAAACCAAGTCTATCAAGGTATTGGCACTGAATAGTTGTTTATTCATTGAGTGAATAATTCATGCAGAGAATGTTTTTCTTTTTCAAGTGTATCCGAGTTATTTCTTTGCCACAGTTTGAAAGAATAACTATTAGCTGTCCTTATCTCTTCCTTTCCGCTGACCCCTTCCCTCTTTCTTCAGGCAAGCTCAGATCTCTGTTCATCTACAAAAACCGGTACTACTCTGTTTTGTTTTACTCTAGTGTGCCTGTAAGCACCCTCTGCTCCTGCCCCACCCTGGCCTACATTTCCTTCCCTTTTTTCCCTCCCATCCCAGCCTCATTCCTGCAGACTGAAGTGATTTTCTCAAAGATCACCAGTAATTTCCACTTTGCCAACGTTCATCATCTTTTCTCTTTATTTAACCTGTCCACTTGATCTCTTTGAAAATCTCCCTCCTTGCATTATATCCCTTAAGTGAGATAAATGGAAGCATATCATAATGTCTGACACAAGAAAGTACTCAACAAATAAATGTTGGTTGAATCTGAACTGAATATGACTTTATACTGTCTGAGTTCTATTCAAGCTCAATGCCTTATATATTGTGGGTAACTCGGTGCGTTTTGATTTGTTTTACGTATAAATGAATGTGTTAATCTGTCCCTTCTTCTTTGTCTCCTTTCATGGTTCTTCCTCTTTTTGACCTCAATCGTATGCTTATAAGAATGTGTATATTAATTACTGTGCTGAAGGCTTTATATTCATTATGTCATTTATTTCTCACAACCACTTGATATGGTAGTTATTCTTATTTCTCTTTTACTGATGAGGAAAATGAGACTTAGAACTCTTCAATGGCTTCGCAGGCTCATATGTTTAGCTAGTACATGGTGAAGCCACCAGTTAAACTAATTGAGTTGTTCTAAAGGACTCAGATACTATTTAGCTCTCTGCCCATTCTTTACACCCTTCTCGCCCTTGTAGGGGCCGTCCATGATTTCAGTTGGCAGTTATATGCGAGTGACACCACAATCAATGCTTTAAGAATGGACATTGTGGGGAGGGATAAATTAGGAGTTTGGGATTAACAGATAAACACTACTGTATAGAAGAACTGTATTCAGTATCTTGTAATAACCTGTAATGGAAAATAATCTGAAAAAGAATAAGTATATGTATACATATAATGGAATCACTTTGCTGTACACCTGCAACACTGTAAATCAACTATACTTCAATTAAAAAAAATTGTCATTGCATGCCATTTCTCCAACTGCCTGTTCTGAGCTCTCTTGTTATCATGTTGAACTCAGCCTGTTTGAAACAGACCTCATCAGTATTACCTCAGAATGTACTCCCTTTTAGTGATTTAGTTGTAAAACTTCCATCATCCTGATCACTCAGACTTGAAACCATCTTTAGCTTCTTTTTCTTTTCCATTTCCTTATCTTACACTCACATCACCTGATACAGTATTATTCCCAAGGGATACACAAATACATGACTAATCCTTACACATGTCTACCACAGGTAGCAAAGTCAATCTGAGCCATGTCTTTATTACTTCCCTTTAGTTAATAACTTACTTATTGTCCTCTGTCATTTTATTTTGGTTCTTGGTGGAGGGGGCAGTAATTAGGTTTATTTATTTATTTATGTTTAATGGAGTTTCTGGGGATTGAATCCAGGACCTCATGCATGCCAAGCACGGGCTCTACCACTGAGCTATACCCTCCTCTCCACCCCACCCACATCATTTTAGAAACATACCATGAAAAACCTAATGAGAGCTGTTGGAAATTTTAGACATATTTGAAACTATTTTCCCAGAATTGTGCAAACTGGATAAATGACATATACTGCTAACTTACTGCTTCCTCCTACAGTGGGGAAGACTTTGTTTAAGAGATATTTTGAGGAGTTAGAAAGGTATCCCTGTTTCTTTAAGAACATACTATTTATAGGAGCATCAATATACATAGAAAACATAAACTGTCATTTATTTTTATTAACAATAATAGCTAATGAATTTACTCATTGGGGTTTGATATGTGACAGTCAGCCTTCTGCTTGAAATATCTCACGCAATCCTTATAACAACCTATAAGTTACAGGTATTTTTATTATCCCTATTGACCGCTGAGAAATTGACACTTCACAAAAGTTCAGTTGCTTGACCAGTACTGTATGTCAGAGGCAGAAGCACTATTCAAACACAGGTGAGCTTGCATGTGAGTTAATGTTCCTAACTAGCGTGCTCAACTGCCTTCAGTAGTTGGCAGTGGAGATGAGGCCCAGCCCAAACTTGCACTATCATTCATTATGAAACGTAGGGCTCGACCTATTTTTCGTCTTGCTAACATTTTTGCTCTGCCTCCTGACCCCTCCAACAGAGTGGAGGTGATCCATTTGTTGAGGGTAGATAGAGATCACTCTAATTTCCTTCCTTGATCTGGGCAGAAAGTCATGCTTTGTTTTGTTTTCCCCACTTAAAGCTGAGTGAATAAGGACAGAGAATGACACAAGACATATAGAAGAATATCTGAGAACATACAAATATTCTGAAGGAGACATTTTGAGTTTAAATTTTGTTCATAAGTAATGTAATACTGTGAAAGTCAAAGGGAGAGAGTCTGAGAAGTAAAATATATATCATAATATGATCATCTCCAGACTTTCTTATTTTTAATGCGCCCATTCTTGACACACTTTGAACTCTGACTTTTTCTGACCACAACTTCAGTCCTTAATAACTGCAGATTTCAATGAAAATAAAAGTATCTTTGCTGAATCACCATTCATGAATTTTTCTAGCTTTGGGGAGGAGTCTAGCTTCAAAGTACAAAAGTTGCTTGTGGTGAGAAAGGTCCTTAAAATTTCAATGGAAACACTTAAGCAAACTTCTTTTATTGAGTTCCCTCTGTATACCTCTTAGGCACTCTGCTAAGTGCTAGGAATTTTTTTTTTATTTCAACTTCCATTAGCTATTTGGCTTTGATGTTTTCACCTCTTTGCCACTGTAATCAAGCCATCATGATGGTGAAGCTTGTGGCATCATTCTAACCTTTATCAAGCACCAAGGAAACCCAGGCAGATATGAATAGCAGTGGAGAAGGCAAAAAATACAAAATTAACACATCAATACTAAAGGAGAACTAGATTTGGTCATTTCTGGCTGTATGAGAGATAAAAAAAAGAGGAAGGGAGGGTCCTAAGAAAGGAGAAAGATGAGCAGAGAATGAGGAAATAATTAGACCACGGACACATATAATTATTGAGGAACAGAAAGAAGAGCAGAATTCAGGAAGAAAAGAGCACTTTGCATAATATCCTTAAATGTGCTGGAGATTTTTCAGTGTGTGTATGTTTAATGTAGTGAGAAGATTTAGAAACCTTGCTCAAGTTCATCTTTACTCAGGGTAAGGTTTAGGTTTTTGAACTCTCTTCACTATGCTTACTTAATCCTCGCCTCTTTGGTACTCAACCCCCAACCCCAACACACAAACTTGCAGTTGCTCAGAATTATCTCTTTTATCGCTTGATATTCAGCTCACATTTACTTTCTCAGACTTGGGGAAGTCACTACTCAGAGAGATGCAAATGCAGTATTATGCCTGCCAAAGTGCTGAGCAGAAAAGAGACTTCTTTTACACCTTCCATCTTTTGAGCCTTCGGTCCTGCTCTTTCAATCTTTGCTAAATAGTAAATGGGGAGATTGTTGTTCAGATGAACACAAGGGCATTTGCATTTAGGCTGTTTCTAGTCCTAAAGAGATTTTTCACAATTTCCTTATCAGCAAAGTAATTGCCTTGATTTCCTTTTGATGATGTGTCCCAGCTGATATTCTAGAACTAGCACAGAAGCAATTCATACCGTTGTGAAATGGCTCTTGTCCAGTAATCCTGCTTGATTTGTACATATTAGGCTTTAATTACAGGGTTAAGGGGATGGATGGAGAAGAAAGCCCCCAAATTGAACTGTATCAAATCAGCTAGACTCCCTCAACAGAGACTTGCAGGAATACATTTGTATTGTAACTTTTTACCCCTAGTTGTCAGACACAAAGAATAAAACACTTAATTAAAAAATGAAAACAAAAAAATAACCTTTAGTAATTTACACTGAACACAAATAGAACTCTGTTAATAATAGTTCATAAAATTGTGGGAAACCTTAAGTACCATAAACCTATAAAAAGCATCTTAAAACACATTTTGTGCCTTTTTTGATTTGCCATTGTGAGCTGTTATCTTTTTAAGTACTGTGTTCTGATCTCAAAATAGCTATAAAAGGTTGTATGAGTCTAGGGGTTTTGTATTAAATTAAAAGTTTACCTATACGAAGGGAGGAAAAACAGTGCTGAAACGAGAATATTCTTCAAAGATTTTGGAAGATTATTGTTACCAAACTTGGGTTCACTTGCCATCGCGCAGCAAAGCCAATCTACTGACAATGGGTTGTGGTGAAGGAAAGTACAGTGTTTATTGCAAGGCACCAAGGCACCAGCAAAGAGAATGGGCAGCTCACACTCAAAAGACCTGAACTCCCCAGTGGCTTTCAGGGAAGTGTTTTTTAAGACAACCTTAGAGGTGAGGGTTGCAGGGTGCCTGATCAGGTTGTGGACATTCTTCTGACTGGTTGATGGTGAGGTAATAGGGTAGAGTTTTAGGAATCTCAGTTATCAGCCTTTTGATTTCAACTAGTTTGAGGTCCAGGACCTTGTGGTCAGTGTGTAATCACCATCCTCCACTGGGTGGAGGTCTTAGTTTCTGCAGAACAACTCAAAGATAAGCATCAGATTGTTATTTGTATCCCTTCAGGGGGAACTGGGAGTCCTGTGACTCTACTGTTCTAAGCATTAACTGCTTGAGTCTGTTCTTTGGAACTTTAGTCTATGAGACTAAAGCCTTTTTTCTATAAACAAGAAATGGGGAACATGAAGGCGCTTTTGTACCTGGGAAGGCCCAGCAGGGTCCTGCTCTGTTTTATCTTCATGTTTATATATTTGAAGGATCCTATTTTTGGCTTATTTTAACTTTTTTGGTATAATTTTCATTTTGATTTACTCTTACATAGTCTTTAGCTACTTGGTCTTTTAAAAAATCTAGGACATAACTTATGTATTTAAAAATTATAGTATGAGTTAATGACCTCCTGAGAAATGGCAAGAATTTAAAAGCGGGAAATTTTTTTTCTGACTGGTAAAATTGCCTAGATTTTACTACCAAAATTAGTGCTCCCTGTCTAACTTTAAGGCTTCCATATATACTGATTAAAATGAAATTATTTTGAGCATGAGGAGGTAGAGAATGATAGAGTTTTAAATAAATGTTTTTCCTTTTTTTATTTAATTAAATTTAAATAGTTGATTCTGGTTAAAGGCATTGCCTTGAAAAAAGATCTGGTTTTATAAACATGGACTTGAATTTATGGGGGGACAAGGGTAAATGAATAGTAAAAGCTTTATGAAAAGCTCCTATCTCCTTTACAGCTTTCAGCTGCCTAGCATGTTCTTTTCCTTTCCTATGAATGTAAGTACACATTTTTAAATTATAAAAATATAGCGACAGAAGAGCCTTGTTTACAGTTTAATCTGGTGCCTTGCAATTCAAAGTGTTGTCCATAAACCAGCAGCAGTAGCCTGGGAGTTTTTTAGAAGCTCTGGCCCCTGATCTACTGACATTCGGAATCTGCATTTTAGCAAGATACTGAGGTAACAGATGTACGTCACAGTTTGAGAACTACTGATCTAGTGCTTACAGTTTGAAGGTGACACCCTCAAGAATTGTTGATAAACTTCCCTTATATTATTAGTGATCTGTGAACAACTAAAGGCAGCATATATTGGGTTGTTTCTAACTAGTATGTTTTTCCCAATCAATAATTTATTGTCCAAAAGAAATTGTGAGAGTGCCTTGGAATTTGAGAGACTTTGTAAGGAAGGGTTGAAATATGGATTGGCTCTCTGTTTCTGAGAAATACAGTAGTTTGGATTAAGATTGAAAAGTACCTTATATTGAGGTGTATAATCTGACATTAGCAACTGTGTTATCCACATTTTTGAATAGTGTTACTTTTTTATATACTTTAAACAGTGTGCTTCATCTGAATAGACACTAGTTCTTTTGTATTCTCTTTTTTTTTTCTTTTGGGGGGGTAATTAGGTTTATGTATTATTTATTTATTTTAATGGAGGTCCTGGAGATTGAACCTAATACCATGTGCATGCTAAGCACACACTCTACCACTGAGCTATACCCTCCTCCCCTTTGGAAGAGAGGGTTTTTTTTGTTTGTTTGGATTCTTAGTAGGATTTTGCAGATCACTTTTTTACCATGTGATTGATTCCAGTATAAGAACATAATTTGGATATCTCCTTTTATTCTTTTAACGATTATTTGTCCAATGCCTGTTATGTTAGAGAAAAAACAGCAGTGAATAGGACAGACAGGAGAGAAATAATAAAAACTTAAACAAACATATGTTAAAATAATTTCAGATAAGTTCAAATGCGATAATGTAAACAGAACCGTGATGATAATCACTGAGAGAGAGAAAAAGTACTTTAGATACATGTGGCCTGGGAGGGTCTCTCTGAATTGGTAACATCTGAGCAGAGATCTTGAAGTCAAGAAAAAACCTACCTTGTGAAGCTCTGAGATATGAAAAGAAGCCAGTGTGGCTGAAGTGTGGCAAAAAGGAGCAGAGAATGATGGGGAATGCAGTCAAGGAGTTAAGAAAGGGCCAGATCACATGGAGTTTAACATCATGACATTTGACTAATAGTTGTCATAGGGTAACATCACTTTATTTAACCAGTGACTGGTATCTGAGGTTTTTAAAACATATGCTTTAAGCCCTTCACCTTCCATTCTAGTTCTTAGGGCAGCTTTTTGCCTTGTTTGCTTCTGCTATGACTGAAGCCAGTATCAATCATTTAAAAAATTTTTTATTAATGAAAATTACTTAATAAAGAGAAAATCTTTCCAGGGCTAGCAAACACAGGACTAGAGAGATGAGGTAAACTTGTAAAGCTTTGGAGTCAAAGACCATAGAAACTGTGGCACAGGAAACAGTGCCTGATCTACCTAAAGGCAGTCTATCAAATAGGTGGTTGTCTGTTTTCTAAAACAGTGTCATGCTAGCTAAACAGATCAGTGGCTTTATTTGTTAGTCAGTTTTACTTCCTTTATCACAGTTATTTAAAATCCATATTCATATATAATGACTCAGTTTTATCTACATTAAGTTTATTATAGCTACTCAATAGCTAGATGTGGTAAGCTAACTGGAGTTTGAAATATTCATTCTCTTTAAATTGTAAGTGTAATAAACACTTCGGCATTTTTAAAAATTTTAGAATGCATGTGTAATAATTAAATCTCACATACCTTAACCATGAAGATAGTTAAAATGTCACCCATTCTAAGGAAAATAAACTGAGGTACAGAGGTTAAAAGGCTGGCCTATTGTCAAAGTTAAAATTAAACTGCTATTTAATTAAAAAGAGGTGATTGCCAGTCTCCCTCATCCCATTCCTTTTTTTTTTTCCTCAAACACGCAGAGGTTATAAATTAGAAAAGACCCATATACCTTTTACCTAGATTCACCAGCTTGTAAGCTTTTGCTGTGTTTTGTTTTTATCATTTTCTCTCTTCCCTGTTCTCCTGCAATATCTAACACACACCCAGTCTCACATGCACACATATATTATCTGGTCATTTGCCAGTGTGCCATACCAGGGCATTCTATGGGATCTGAGTCATTTGTAACATGAAGATTATGTATTAGCTGCTGCCTACTCTAATCATATTATATACATTACTCCCATTTTTAATGCTAAAAGAGTGATTCCTAATGCTGGAGGTGCAATGTGTTACTCAGAATGGGTGCAGGTAAAGTTTTTTGAAATTTTAAATCATTTAAGAAGAGAACATGAAATTTTTATGTTTATCAAAAGTGGGCCAAGATTTTCTTAAAAATTGACAAGCTAGACTAAAAACTAGAAGGACAGACAGATTTATTCACCATATTGGCAACTTGTTTATACCATAGAGTTTTCCATCTGCATTGTTGAAATAAATTCAAAGAAAATTTATAGAGAACCTGTTTCAGTCAAGACCCTTGTGCCAGGGAAATAAAGCCAAAAGACCATTCTTGCCTTTAAGAAGTTTGTATTTGAAAAAGGAAGAAAACATATAGTATTGAAAGTTACACAAAAGAAAATATGGTTAGTTTTCTTTTTTTTCCACTTTTTAAATTGAAGTATAGTCAGTTTACAATGTTGTGTCAATTTCTGGTGTACAGCATAAAGACGTTTACTTTTTTAAAGCATTTTAATACTGATACCCTGGTTACTTGTGTATTAGCTGGAATAGGTATGGATTCATATACTTTTGAAAACAGTCATTCCTGTGAGAGAGAATTGCCCAGACAGTGTAAGGCAACTTTCAGCAGGAGTAAACTGCTCTAACATGTATTCTGTCAGCATATATGGATGCTTGCCCTCTCTGTCAGTGGCAAAGCGAAGTTAAAAGTGACTAAGAATGCTGAGCTATTCTTTCAACATAAGAGATTTGGCAAGAGTTTCAAGTTCTAAGTACCAACTTTCTAGGGTATAAAGACATGGCTGAAAGTCCCAGGACAGGATTACCTCCTGCACAGAAGATTTTGGAATACTTAGGCTTCCCTTGTCTTGAATTGGCACACACTTTTCACTGAACAGAAAGTCTCAGCGACGACATTGCCTTTTTTTTAAAGCACAGAGTGAAAAGAAAGTTTTAGACAGAGGGGCTTGATCTTCTGGTTTGGCCTTGGGTGAAGCAAATCAAATGGTTAAGTAGTTAGTATTCAGGAATATTGTAGGCTAGATGGAATCCTTTATAATTTGTGAAGTCATTAATTTCTGAAATCTTTTTGTACAGTGATTTAACTGAAAACTGTACCATAGTGGTTAAGAGAGTGGGCTTGATGTTGGATACTGTAGATTTGAATCCCAGCTCTACCATACACTGGCTCTGGGAAGTTAGGTCTTAGATTTTTATCTGTAAAATGAGATCAATAATAGTAACTCTTTCATAGTATTGTGTTAAGGTTTAAATGAGGTGATGTACAGTGCCAGGCACATAGTGAACATCAGATAAATGTTAGTACAATTTTGATGATGTTAATTAAATTAAACCAGGCCCTACTAATGAAAGTAACTCTTCTATTTTTAGTGTCTATAATAATCTAAAATAAATTCTTGTTGATTTTCCCTTTCTATTATATTTGTTCTAAGATTAGTCTATTTATCAAAAGCAATAATGAATGTATATTTTTTTAAGTACCTGAATAAAAGACTGAAGATGTCCTATAAACCAATATAAGTGGTATTTTGGACTTGCTGACTGAAGGAAGACCTAAGTAGTGGATTCTAAACTCCTTAACGTAAAGATACCATGTATTATGACTGTCCAAGTGGAAAAACTATTGTTTAATGAAGTTAAATCTTTGTTTAATATGTAATATAGATTTTATTTCACTTTTTAAAAATTAATATATGTGGACTTGGACTCCAGGGGGCTTTCTAGGTGTTTAAATTGGATGATATTAAATGCCATTTCTTTAAGACACTCATTAAAAATAGGTTCTTATACAAGTAAATTGAGAGTGCCGATAATTCTGAAATTATTGACGTTTGAGTACCAGGTAGTTCATTAAAACAGTAAATTTCCAAGTAAAGGCCAAGTCATTTTTAAGTAAAACAACCTATAGAAATAGTAGTTCAAACACATGAAGGAGTGATGGTTACCGTTTGTTAAGCAAAAATATTTGCCGTAATACTCCGTAATATCATAAATGCCTTAGTATATTGGGTATGTGAATTAGTATAATTCAACAGCATACTTTGGCCACATGCAGTATACCAACCAGCATGTTAGGAACTGAAGATAGAAATATGACCCCTTTCCTCTAGCAGTGTATGATCCTAATGGGCAGACATTTACCTAAGACAACTTAAATCTGTGTTTATACCAAGTATGTAAGAAATGTTTATAGCATTATGTTTTGTGGGACATAAAGGAAAAAACCCACCCCAGCTTGGGGGAGAGTCAGGAAAGTTTCTCTGAGGAGGTACTATCTAAGCAGATTCTTGAACAAATTCTAATTATCTAGGAAGAAAAAGAAAGAGGTTGCGAACAGATGCGTCTTGGTATCCCAGGGAAGTAGTTTGAGATAGCTGGGCGTCCCATGTGAGGTGCTGGAGTTACTAAGGACAGGATTCAAGAGCAGGCAAGGAGCAGATCATAGAGGATTTTATTTGCCGTCTATCTACAAGGAGTTTGGGTTTCATATCCTATACGTGATGGAATTAAAGGGTTTTAAACTGGAGAGTGGCATGGTCAGATTTTACTTTCAGGTTGATAATGCTGGCAGTAGTGTGGGGAAAGGATTCCATTCAGAAACAGCTTTAAAGAGTTTTTCAAATCAAGTGATATATAAAGAGCTGATAGGGTTCATTAAGTTTCTAAATTTCAAGTAAATCATTCAAGTATGAAGAAACTGCTTTAAATACCTGGACAAGAAAGTACTTGTAATCATATATATCTTGTGGAATTTATATTTTTGAGGTTCATATTCAGAGGCTATATTGTTCAAAGATCAAATAAATGCAAAGAGTCTTTGGAAACAGATTTTAGGTCAAAATTTGATACTTAGTCAAGTATGTGTACTTTAATTACCATATTCATTTTTTTAAGTTATTGGGCAGAGACTATGGAATGATTGTAAACTTTTTCTTGTAGTCCAAAAAAATAAAATTTCTACCCAATTCTTTGAATTATCAAGATGTATTTTTGAAAGGAAAAGGATTATCAAAGGATGAGTTTTTCTAGGTACCTGAAAATGAATGCATTTTGACAATTAATTTAGCAAACCATTTGAAAAATTGTCCAAATCTTTGTCCAAAAATTAATTAAGGAGGCTATCTTAGTCTGCTTAGGCTGCTATAACAGAATGCCACAAACTGGGTGGCTTAAACAACAGAAATTTATTTTCTCACAGTTCTAGAGTCTGGAAAGTCCAAGATCAAGGTGCCAATCACTTAAGTTTCTGGTGAGGTTTCTCTTCCTGTTCACCTTATGGAGTTGTGCTCACATGGCCTTTCCTCCTTTTGTGTGTGAGGTGTGTGTGTTGGGGAGAGAGAGATCTTTTTCTCTTCCTCTTCTTATAAGGCCACCAATTCTATTGCATTAGTTCCCCATCCTCAAACTTCATTTAACCTTAATTACCTCCCACAGGTCCTGTCTTCAAATATAGTCACATGAGACATTACAGTTTCAAAATATGAATTTGGGAGGGACACAATTCAGTTAATAGCAGAGATCAAGTAGGCTTCTTTTCAAAGAAGTAAATATAAACTTAAGTATACACAATTTAATTTTGACATTTTGGGGTTCCTAAATCTGATTGTTTTCAGGGCAACAAAGTGGTAACAGGCAAGAAATAGTCCCAAACAAAGAACTTGCTAATAGCTGTGGCATTTTAGAAAAATTGCAGGCCAGATAATCCTTCATTAGCTGTAAGAAGGTTTATTTTCAAAGCTCTTATTTCTGCATGTTCTTTTGTCTCCGGCTCCTGGCATTGTAATCCTGTAGCTGGGAGTCAAAAGTTATAAATACAGGACTCTCACAGTGACTTCATGTATTTGGTGATCAATGGCAGGTAAAATTTGCAGAGGCTAAAACTGTTTATATCTTGGGTCTTTCTTTCTTTCTTTTTCTTTCTTTCTTTCTTTTTTGACTTTGAAACAATTACAGTGAAGATTGCTGGGAATTTAAGTTATATTGAACTCAGCATTTTTGTGTGTGCGTGAACTTGAATAAATGATTTTAAAACCAAGCAACACGCCAAAGTCATAGACTTTCAGAGTTGAGTAGAACTTAGAGATTGTCTCAACTAGCCCCAATACCAGGAAACAGAGGCTTTGAAAAGTTAAATAACTTGATCAGTGCTACAGAACCATTTAAGGACCAATATGGGATTAGGACCTAAGACTTCTATCTTCCATTTAGAGTTCTTTGCATTATATTATGATAATGCTTGCTTACCCAGCTGGCAAATTTCTTTGAGCAGGAATTCAATCCAGGCTATATTGTATAATGGCATGAGTACCAAGTCATTGTTACTTAAACTATTTAGAAACAACTTGAGCCAGTCTTAGATCCATTCCAAATCTAAAGTTCTGATTATAAAGAGAATATAAAATATATATAAAAGGCATAGATTAACTTAACAATTTAAAGTCAGTTGGTTCATTTTATTGCTGTACTGCACATACTTTCTTCTCTTAAAATGCATTTCCAATGGCAGGAAGACAGGGAACTTTATATATTTATAATTGACTTGAAGCAAAAGCCAGTTTATATTTAAAAAACTAAATTTTATTTCTGATATTATTCTTTTGACTATTCATCTCAATTTGTTAGACTCAGGCAAATCATTTTAACCTTTTGATTATATATAAAATGAATGCCTAATTATAGAAATATAATATTATACTAACACTTACTTAGCATTCACTAAGAATTCAACTTTTCCTCGAGATTTTATTCTCAGCCTTCTCTTCTCTCTGCATTTTTTGGCTAAATTACCAAAGTTCCTTCTTGAGTTTGTTACCTGCCTTATACAAATAATTCCAGATCTGAATCTCTGGCTCTGTCGTTTCCCCTGAATTTTAATCTCTATTTATTTCTACTTGCTCTATATTTCTACCTGGATGCCCATCTAGCACTTAAAAGTCATTTTGCACACCAGAAATTGACACAACATTATAAACTGACTATATCTCAATAAAAAAATTTTTTTAAGTCATTTTGGCTAGAAAATGCTCACCATCTTTCTACTCTTAAACTTGTTCCTTTTACTGAATTCCCTATGTTAGTTCATAGAACAATTATCTTCCCTGTCACTTGATCTTAGTGCCTCAGAGCTAACTTTGACTCCCATGTCTTTTTCAGGCTACGTGGCCCATCAGTTGCTGGCTTTAAGCCATGTTATTAGTGTGTTATTCTTGTATCCAAAGTCATGATACTTGCCTTTTCATTTCAATTTTATTGCTAATGTTCTAGAAGAAGCTTATCACAAAACTCAGAGAAAGATTTACTTATGTTTACTAGTTTATTATAAAGAATACAAATAAACAGCCAGATGAAGAGGCACATAGGGTGAGGTCTGGAAGGGGTCCTAGGCATAGGAGTTTCTGTCCCCATGGGGAACAGAGCTAGTATGTGCCACCCTCCTGACATGTGGATGGCTCACCAATCCATAAGCTCTCCAGACCCTATCCATTTAGGCTTTTATGGAGGCTTGTGTAGACATGATTGATTAAATCTTTAGTCACTGGTGCTTGGACTCCGTGTCCAGCCTCTCCCTCTTCCCCAGAGGTTAGGAGTCTGGACTGAAAATTCCAACCCTCTAATTAGATTTGATTCCTCTGGCTACCAGCCCCTATCCTTAGGGGCTTTCTAAAAGTCACATAACAACATAAACTCAGGTGTGGTTGAAAGGGGTTTGTCATGAATAACAAAAGACACTCCTTTTACCTTTATTGCTCTTACACTTAGGAAATTCTAAGGGTTTTAGGAGATCTGTACCAGATGAAGACTAAATACAAATTTCTTATTATAAATCACAATATCACATCTATAAATAAAATTTCTAAATTAGCCAGAGTTGGTTTCTGTCATTTGCAACCAAAAACCCTGACTGTTATCTTTAGTACATTCAGTGGAACAGCATCAGACATGCATTTCAAGTAACTCCCACAAGGCTAGATGCAATTGTAAACCAATGAGACTACCAATGCCAAAAGGCATAGGACTGATAGCTGTTCAGTGGAACCACTGGGAGAAATGCCAAGGTATTCTCCACAGCTTTTCAAATAACAATGTATATTATATGGATGTTAATCAAGTAAGAATTACAGTCACATCTAGCAAACTTTTTCTCTGTACCTACTGCATACTTGGCATATATTATCTCATTTAATGCTTACAACATTCTATTAATTTCTATTAAGAGAGGTTGTAGAGGCTTAATATAAAATAGGGTGGAGTAAATTTTGCAGATAAGAAGGTTCTCTTTGGAATTCCTCAGAATTCCTCATTTATACTGATTGTCTTGAAGAGAGAATGATTTGAATATCCAGATTTCTGCTGATTAAAGAATATGTCAGAAAACTTTCAGTTTTTGTTTTTACTAACCTCTAACTGAAATTTAGCATTTTCTATAATTTACAAATGTTGACAACAAACCACACAAGTATTAGCAATATCTGAGATTTTGTCAACAATCACGAAAAGAAATCCCAGATATTTTATAGCACATTGCAGATACAGAAATCTCAAAATACTATGTTCATTACTTTTTGAAATTGTTGTAGTTATTAGACTCCCTATTAGCTCTCATTACTACTAATAAAGAAGCGTATATTAATATATCACAAACTTATATTGTAATATTTTGGCAACTTTCAGAATGATTCGTTTCCTTTCCTTTGTAATGCCAGGTGGTTAATTTTTTTCATTTAAAACATTCTGAGTGAGGAGACGGTATAGCTCAGTCGTAGAGTGCATGCTTATCATGAGTGAGGTCCTGGGTTCAATCCCCAGTACCTCAATCAAAAAATAAATAAATACCTCCCCCTCAAAAAAAAGTAGACAAAAAAATAAAACATTATTCTGAGGTGCCATAGGCTATGGACTGCCTGTGATCAATGTCACAAAAATGTTAAAAATTCCTTTAATAGATAGAATTTTCCTCCTTTAGACTAGTTTATTGGTGCATGAGAACTACTTTAAATGATTATAGAAACAAAACCATATATTACTGGGATTTTCAAGAATAATTTGAACTGTATACAGCTTTGACCTTAACTGTCCACCTTTGTACCCACCCACCTTAGGTAAGATATGACTCCATTCCAGAGGGTTTTCAAGTAAATCCACTGACTCCTAGGAATTTGAAGACATGAAAGTAGGTCGAAAAGTTCTCCATGAGGTTTTTAAATGTTATATTTTCATTTTGATGGTTGTCTCTGAAAAAACAACTACAGTAGATTGTCTGGATGACTCCCTTATTACCAAAGAGTTCTGCAGTTTATCCTGACCGCTGACTCTATTTTATTTTTCTTTATGATACTTATTAGTGCCTGACATCAATATTTATGTGTCTTGCTCCACTGGAATGTAAGTTCTGTGAGAGTAGGAAAGACCTTAAAGCCTTGTTCCGTACTGGACACATATTAGGCACTTAATAAATATTTGCTGAATGAATGAATATATGAATAAATGATTGGAGTGAAAAACTAAAAATAATTTAAGAAGTGTTAGGGATTTTTGAGAATTTTTCTATAAGGAAGCTGAGTATTAACCAATTTTGAGAAACCATGTATTAAAGAGTAAATTATTATTGTGTATAATACTTTTTTAAAGTTTTCATACCACACATATGATTAAGTGCAAACTGAAGACTTCCAAGACTGATTAAATCTATTAGAATAGTTCCAATTTTATGTAGACATAGAGAACCATTTTTGTACTGGTCTTAATTTTAAGATTCATGTAAATGCCATTTTGCCAGCCACATACAAAAGTATCAGACAGAACAGAAATTTTCAGTGTTAACCTTAAGAAATCCAGAGGAGCTGTTCCTTTCCCTTTTGTCTCTCAACCTAAACATCTTTTTCTTTTTTTTTTTAAGGGAGGGAAAAAATAATACTCTTTAAGAAACCGAAATAGTCTTAAAGGGTGACTAGAAAAGGCTTCTTCGTACAATTTAGTGTCATTTGGCCCAAAAGTAGCCAGTAGGTTATCAATATTATGATAATCAATAAGTCCCAGCTACTTCTTCATTATTTGCTGAGCAGAAATTAGATGATCACTGAGGTCCGTTTCCAATTCTCAGATGCGGTCACGATGGGCTATGTGATCATTTGGCATAAAAAGCACCTATCAGCTAGTTTCATTTTCAAAGTGAAAGTACCATAAAAATGGTTTCTTACCTCAGAATAACAGTTAAGTGTTAGTGGCAGACGATGGCAACAACTATCCAAAATCAGTTTTCTGTTTCTTTCTTTAAAGATAGTTTCTCTTTAAGACTGTATGGGAGGTTGTATTATAGGAACAGGGGAGGGAAAACATCAGACTAGTCTTGACTTTGAAAAAGTCCAATCACCTATTTATACTTTTTCACTGCTATAAAATGAAGATTCTGCCTGCCTCTATGTTCCTTCTGGGAGCAAGATAATGAAAATAATAGAAATTTACACCAGCTAAGTTACTCTGAAGGTTAGATTTCAGAGCCCCTCATTTACACCAGCTGCTTATAAGGCCCTATACTAAACTACTGTTGTATGGAGATTTTGTAAAAATTTTCTTCTTAAAGGAATCCTCAAATTTGTTGATGCTTCAGTCTCCATAAGAAAGAAATCCACCACTATTTATTAAAATGGTATGAAATCCTTTGGAGAAATAATGACAGAGAAGTCTAATCATATATCAAATTAAACTTTTCTAATTACCCCCCAAAATAGAGCCAAATAAGAAGCCTTCAGGTATTTTCAAGACTTAGGCAGCTTGATTCAGAAGAAAGTTTTCTGGAGTAGGAAATAGAAGACCTGGATTTTACTTTGGGATAACAGTACTGATAGGTGTGATTTGACACTTAACCTTCTGAGATTGAGTTTAAAAAAAAAAAAAAATGAAATGTCTGATCTTTAAAATTCTTTCCAGTATGAAATATTCTTATTCTTACTCTCTTCCTTAACGCTGAAATATTTTGGGTTTTTCAAACTAGTTGGCTCCAGGTTTATTGTTGAAGTGTATGACTACAACATTGAAAGGCAACTCAGACCTTCTGTGAATCATCTTTCCAAGAAAGTTTCTGGGAAAAGGGAAAATATGAAAAACATTTATATTTCTCCTATCAAGTGTTCTTTCATATATTAAGTTAGAATGTCTATGAAAAATAATTTACTTGATTATCTTTGTTGAAGGATTTCCATTCCTTAGAATAAAGCATGAAGAATATTATTTCAGCTTCACATTTCTGATGAAATCTTCTCCTCTACGCTAGCTGGACTGTTCAGTTGGCCCAAGAGCCCAAGACCTGAAATACTACATTCTTGGCACAGTTCTGACTCCTCACTATAAATGTAATACCTGAGGTTGCAGGAGGTCAAGGAAGAGGGGGGAAATAATTTCATGCACATCACTTCATCTTTAGTTAATTCTTAAAATGCTGTCCTCTTGGAAGGAAAAATATCCTTGTTCAGATTTTGAGGGAAGGATGAATTTAAAGGTCATTTTTTAGTCTTAAGATTGGGGTGGAAGGGGAAGGAGATTTCAGCAGATTTTTATAGACTATCTGTTATATAAAGATGCCACAGGGCCCAACAGTTCCACTCCTAGGAAAACAATAAAGAGAAACGAAAATGTATGTGTACAAAAGTGATTATAACAGCATTATTCACAATAGCCAAAAAGTAGAAACAACCCAAATATCCATCAGCTTATAAATGGATAAACAAAGGGTGACACATGTATACATTGGAATACTATTCATCAATAAAAATAAATACTGATTCATGCTGTAATGTGGTTGAACCTTGAAAACATTATACTAGGCAAAGAAGCCAGTCTCAAAAAAAAAAAAAAACACATATGATTTCATTCAAATGAAATGTTCAGAATAGGGAAACCTATAGACAGGAAGTAGACTAGTGGTTGCTGAGGAATGGAGGGATTGGTGGGGGTGGGAGCGCATTGATAGCTAAACGCAATAGTATTTCTTTTTGTGCTAATAAAATTAGCTGTGGTGATGCTTTCACATACTTGTGAATATACTAAAAAAAAATTGAATTGTACACTTTAAAGGGGTGAATCATATGGTGTGTGAATTGTATCCCCCCAAAATTTTTTTTCAAATATGCCATGAGAATATAATAATTAATCAAAACATAGATTTAGACATGTATGCTCCTCCAAAGAAGCACTTACTCAGTTAGGGTCTAATATGTAAGTATTTAATAAAGTAAAACAAAGGGAGAAAATGGTTGGTCTTATAGAAGAAGTGACATTTAGCTGGACTGTGAGAGTAGCTGGGATTTGGCTATTCTGTGTAAAGGGAATAGCATAAACAAAGACAAAGGTATGAAAATGTAACTAGATAGTAATTCATTTTTTTCCTGACTATAGAGTTTAAGAATTTAGATTAGAGTCATGGTTTGAGGCCAGCTCTGAAAGTTAGTTAAAGTTAACCTTTATAGTGTAGGCAGTATGGAAACATTGAAGGACTTTGAGCAGAGCTGTGATATTATCTGAACTGTGCTTCAGGAAGATGGTTGTGATAGTAGTGTTTTAAAGATGAATTCCAGGAAAAATAGGCTGGAGGCTTCTTTCAGCAGAAACAAAGGGAAGAGATAATGAATGCTAACAGAACAGGAAAGTGAAGAACAGATAAAAAGAAACATTTGAAGCATGTTTATGATTTAATTGAACGTTAAGGACAAGGGAAAGGGAAGAGCAGAATTAATGTGAGATGCATGTGAGCTATTTAGGGGGACGCCATATAGATAGCTGAAGGTATGGGACTGGGATTTAGAATGGAGGCCAGGACTGTCTAGTGACATAGCGTTACTTGAAACCTAAATTACACGGACAGAAATTAGGGATAGCAGCTTGCATCACACAAAGGGCTTTGGGCGAATACCTGGAGGAACACAATAATTTGGAGATAGAGAAAAGAAGAGGAACTATAGGAGGAATATGTGGAAAAACAGGAGATGACAGTTTCATGGAATCCAAGAAACATAAAGAAAGAAGGGAGTTGGTTAAATGGAATAAAACTGAGAACATCTTTTAAGAGTAATGAGTAAACTTCAGGAGTGTGGTTTTCATCCTCAATACCATGTGCAGTATTCTAGCAGGGGGAAAAAATTAGGAAACCAAGGAAGTGTAATTCCTAGAAGTCTTAGTGAGTTTATTTTAAAACATTTATAAAGCAATGCAACTGAAAATGGAAAGAGTACCCATTTCAAGAAAATTATGTAAAAATGAATAAGCAGACAGAAGAAAAATACTAAGCATGCATGTCCATAGCATGAGAAAACTATTTCTAGGAGTGCACACCGCCTGCATTTGAAACTAGTCAGGACACGATGGTGTTAGTAAATGCCTCGTTTAAAACTACTTTCTCAGGAATTTCGCAACTAGTGTCCATACAATATTCTAAGGAATATTTTAGTTCCTTGAAGGTATGGTCAGACTAGATGAGCAGGACAGACATGCAGGCATTGCAGTTATTGACTGGTTGATGGTTAGGTAAAATATGATGCTGAATTCAGGCAAGTTTTAGCTACCAATTAATCTAAAGCATTCCACAGCCATAGAATCAGAGTGAATGACAAAATAATGAAAAAGATTCATTTATAAGTATAGACATGAGAGGAGATTGGGATATTCTCAATGGGAAAAATGTGAAAATGGAGAGCAATACCTTTTTTCTCCCCCCCATAAGGCCTTCATCTCCAAAGCTAGTTAGGCATCCAGAAATTAACTCAGAATACATAAGTTTTAAATTATTATATTCTTTGACTCAGTAATTCTACTTCTAGAAATCCATTCCAAAAAAGCCCTAAGTGTATATGGATAATAATAAGCACAAAGACCTTCAAAGCACAGTAATTTTTAATAGTTCAACGAAGAGTTGATTACAGCCTTGGTTTCAAATTGTGGAGAAGTGATTGTGAATGAATTGTTGCTCTCCCATGAGATAAACACTGAGCAGCCATTAAATGACCTTTATGAATAGTATTTGATAACATGGCAAAAGGCTTATAATCTAGAGTTAGATCAAAGAGGTTGACTGTGGAATTATATGTATAGTGTGATCACAGCTATATAACAAAATAAATATGTGTGTGAAGAAATAAATAT
Source organism: Camelus ferus (assembly GCF_009834535.1). Classification (NCBI taxonomy): domain Eukaryota; kingdom Metazoa; phylum Chordata; class Mammalia; order Artiodactyla; family Camelidae; genus Camelus; species Camelus ferus. The sequence goes on from NC_045727.1 coordinate 6,957,850, forward strand.
GTTCATGGAGAAAACTATCCCAGATTGTTAGTGGAGTTTGTCTGGGTAGGACTGTGAATTTTTTTTTTCATAATGGTATGTATTTCCCAGATTTTCTACATTGGGCATGTACATCTTTAATAGATAATAAAGAATTACCACTACCCCCAAAATGTGAGACATTGGTTATAGTGAAACTAGGAAAGGGAAGATAGATGAGTCAATGTAAATCATCATGCCTATTGGAAAAGCAATTCAAAATATAAGCCGTACTGACAGAATCAGTAGCATGACATCAACCTGCTGTCAGATTAGTCCTGTCTATCGGTAGCCTCTATTGAGTTTTCTTGGACGCAAACGGTTCAGTGGAAGCCTCAGTATAGATTCTGAAATGTAATAACACATTTGTTTCCCTGGTGTTGCTTGTGAAAGAGTAGCCTGTGTCTTTGTTGCAAAATTTTACCTTTTACATTTGTCATCCACAAACAGCTGACTTTATAATATTAGATTTGTAAATATTTAAAACTACCACATTATCAATTATTGCTTCTTGAATTGTACCCCTAAATTACGTATTTTATTCTTCTTTTCCCATAGGTGCACCATATATACGAAAAACTGAAGTTATAAAAGAGGGGGAAGATTGCTGCTAAAATGAATCTGAGCAATACGGTATATTTTGTGCCATACACAAAAAGGTATTGTCCCTAGATCCATGACTTAGTTTTCTCCTATAAAATGGGAACAGATTGTATTTTCTGTTTTTCTGTAATGAATTTTTATTATATTTGTAAGAAAACTTAAAAGGAAAAGTAAAAAATGTTAATAAAATTGGGATAAAATATTTTTATAAAAATTTTTTATTTTCAAGTTATTTCCTTATAGATTTTCATTATTCTCAGTTATAGCTTACGATATGGAGAATTACCTGGCTAAAGTTTGATTCTTATTATCAAATTATTTTCTGGAAATAAATATTGCCATTTTTTATTGTACTGCTTTATTTGTAGTGTAGACTTTGAAATAACTATATTTTTCATATCGCTTTTCCTCTAATTACAGAAGTAGTAGGCTTTGCAGAAAGTTTAGAAAATACAGATAAACAAAAAGAAGGAAATAAAAAATAATCTGAAATCCCAACACCTACTTCAGATAAAACACAAACCTGCAAAGAAATCCAAACTTGCAGGTGAAAGAAACCGTATTTCCCTTCTTCACTGTCCCATCCCTTCTATGCTCTTACACCCTGCCTTTTTTACTAAAACAAATCAAAACAAAACAAAAAACAAAACAAAACAAAAAAGAAACTGCCTGTATAAACTTCCTTGTAGAATATTACTTGGTCAAAGAATGAACCCATTCTCTTCTTCCAGGAATGTATAAAAATGACAGTTTCCTTATGACCTCATCCAAAAAAAAGTGTCTTTTCTCTATTATTTTGTCAATTTGGTGGATGAAATGATGTGTCCTATTATTTTAGTTTTTATTTCTTTGATTACTACTGAAATTATACGTTTTATATCATTAATAATATTGAAATTTCCTTTTTAAATTTCCTATTTGGGTCCTTTGAGTGTGGGGGTGGGTGTATGTGTATGTATGTGTTCACCTCTCTGATATTAAGATCAGCTTCAGCAATTCCTACTGCTGGGCACGTGTCCAGAGAATAATACAATTCGAAAAGACACATGCACCCCAATGTTCACAACAGCCCTATTTACAATAGTCAGGACATGGAAACAATCTAAATGTCCATCAACAGGTGACTGGATGAAGTTGTGGTCTATGTATATATATATATATATATATATATATATATACACACACACATACATATACACACAATGGAATACTAGTCAGCCATAATAAAATAATAATAATGCCATTTGCAGCAACATGGATGGATCTGGAGATTGTCGTTCTAAGTGAAGCAAGTCAGAAAGAGGAAGAAAAATACCATATGAAAAAGGACACAAATGAACTCATTTACGAAACAGAAACAGACTCAAAAACATAGAGAACAAACTTATGGTTACCAGAGGATAAATAAAGGGGGTGGGAAAGGATAAATCAGGAGTTCAAAATTTGCACCTCTTGGGAAGTGATGGAAATATTAGCTATCTTGATTGTGGTGTTGGTTTCATAGGTGTATATATCTACCAAAATTCATCAAATTGTACATCTGAAATATGTGTAGTTTACAGTGCAGGAATTAAACCACTATAAAGGTGTTTAAAAAAAAGAATAACTTAACTGGCACATCCTGCAAGAACCACCCCCACTTTACTTGCCTTTCAGTTTTGCTTGTTGCAACTTTTTAAAGCAACCTTATTATTCCTGGTTACCCCTAGACAAACAATAATCTGAACATATTGAATAACATAATATGTTTTAACAAATGTATTTTATATATGTCTCCATCATCATGATGAAGATAATAAGCATTTCCATCACTTCCCAAAGCTGCTTCCTACCCTTTTTCAAAACCTCTCACACCTCTTCTCACCCCAGCTTTATCCCCAGGCAACGACTGATGTGCTGTCACTCTAGGTTAGTTTGCATTTTCCAGAGTTTCATATAAATGAAATCATAAAGTGTGTGCTCTTCTTTTGGTCTAGCTTCTTGCACTCAGCATAATTATTTTGAGATTCAATCATGTCGTAGCATGTATCAATAGTTCCTTTTATTGCTGAGTTGCATTCCATTGTCTAGGTGTACCACAGATTTTTATCTGTTCATCTGTTGATGGATATTTGGGTTGTTTCCAGTTTTGACTATTAAAAATAAAGCTGCTATTAACATTTTGTGCACAGGGCTTTATATGGACATTTGCTTTTATTTTTCTTGGTTAAATACCTAGGAGTGGGATGGCTATGTCATATGATAGGTGTATGTTTTTAGAAACTGCCAAACTGTTTTCCGAAGTGTTTGTGCCATTTTTATATTCCCACCAGCAGTGTCTGAGAGATCTGGTTACTTCAGATCCTTGCCAACACCTGGTATGGTCTGTCTTTTTAATGTTGCCATTCTGATAGGTTTGTAGTAGTTATCTCATTGGGGTCTTAATTTTTTATCTCCCTAATGAATAGTGATATTAAGCATCTTCCCCCCCCCCCCTTTTTATCTTTCTTAGCAAAATGTGTGTTCTAATCTTTTTCTTATTTTTAAAATTGGGTTGTTCATGCTCTTCTGAGTTTTGAGAATTCTTTATATTTTTCTGGACACAAATCCATTATGAGATATATGTTTTGCAAAGATTTTCTCCCAGCCTGTGGCTTAACAGGGTCTTTCAAAAAGAATGCATTTTTAATCTCAATGAAGTATAATTTTAATCATTTTTTAATTTTATGGATTATGCTTTTGTTTTTCTATCTAAGAAATCCTTCCCTAACCCAAGGTCACAAAGATTTTCTCGTATGTTTTCTTCATGCTTTTTTTAGTTGTATGTTTTACATTTAGTTCTATAATCTATTTGGAGTTAATTTTATTTTATTTTTTTTGTATGTGGTGTCACTATAAATCAAAGCTAGACATATGCAATTGTTCTGACACCATTTGTTGTATGGATATATCAGTTTTGTTTATTCATTCACCAAATGAACAGTTGGGTTGTTTCCACCTTCTGGCTATAATGAGTAATGCTGCTATTAATATCCATGCACAAAGTTTTATGGGGATACATGTTTTTATTTCTCATAGGTACATACCAAGGATTGGGAATTTCTGGGTCAAATGGTAACATGTGTTTTAAGTTTTTGATGAACTGCCGATCTGTTTCCCAGTGTGGCTGTACCATTTTACTTTCCCACCAGCAGTGCTGGAGGGTGCCAATTTCCTCACATCCTTACCAATACTTATTATCTGACTTTTTGGTAATAGCCATTCTAGTGGGTATGAAAATGGTATCTCATGTGGTTTTGATTTTTATTTGTCTAATGACTAATGGTGTGGAGCGTTCTTTCATGTGCTAATAGCTGCTTGTGTATCTTTGGAGAAATGTCAATTCAGAGTCTTTACTCATTTTGGGGGGGGGTGGAATTACTTGTCTTTTTATTATGAATTTATAAGCTCAAGATGCTTTTTAATATGAATTCGTAATAAAATGTGTAATAAATTAATGTAAAAGTGTGGTTTTCTACAGGTACTGAACTTTGATTCTCCAAAAATATCTGTCAATGAGAGAGAAAGCTGACTGGGGTATCAAAAGCAAAACACTTGCACATACTGGTCATCATGCGGAAGGGGGTGCCGAGGGACCCAGAGATTGCTGATCTGTTCCACAAAGATGATCCTGAAGAACTTTTTATTGGTTTGCATGAAATTGGACATGGAAGTTTTGGAGCAGTTTATTTTGTAAGTAATTAAAAAGAATTGTTTAGATCAAATTAAGAAAGTTTGAATTTCACACATTCTAATTATTACTTGTAAAATGCCCTTAGTTTTTAATGTTTATTCTACAAATTAAATAATGTCTGCAGTAGAGACAAATAGTCATTGCTGAAAAGCCATCCTTGAATGCTAGGCATTATTCAAGTCAGTGGTATCCATATCAAATGACTCTGTCATTGAGGTCATGTGAAAAAGTCAGAAGCTTGGATTTGAACCCTATACATTTCCCCTGTGTACCAAATTCTTTCCTGCCTCAGGATCTTTAAATATGCTGTTCTTCCTTCCTAGAGAACTGCACATCATATCCCCATTCCTGTCTGACTCTTATTTATCCTACGGATACCGGCTTAAGTGTTACATCCACGAGACAGCCATTCCTATTCAGACCCCAAGCACTAAATTAAGACTTTATGGTCTCATAACACCCTGTGCTTGTGCTTTGTTGCATTTGTCACAGTTATAATGGAAAAATTATGTGTGAGTTTTGTTTTATTTATATATGTGCTTCCTGCTAAAAAATATGCTCCATAAGGACAGGGGTTATGTCTACCTGTCCATTGCTATATTCCCAGTACCTAGTATAATGTCTGAATAGTAGACACTCAGTAAATGATGGGTGGATGGGTAGATGGGCAAATGGACAGCTACTCAGACAGATGGACTGATAGACTTTTAGTAACAGTCGTGTTAAATCAGTATTTTCAGAGTCAGTCTGAATTCCAAGACTGTGATCATCTTCTGAAGAGAAGAATGAAAAATGACTGAAATGTTAACATAGGTCATTCATTGTATAAAATACATTTTTTTCCCATAACCTTAGAAGTTTGCTTCATCAAATTAACACATACTTTCTTAAGAGTACTAGTTCATTAAAGCTGGTAATATTTAAGTACTACTTATTACCTATTTCTCCTCCAAGCCTGTTGTCAAATAATTGTTTTTCTTAATCAACCAGTATTTGACTTTTCTTTTTTAAGTGGTCCTTTATGTTCTTCCATCTGAATAGGGCCTATCTTCAGTTGTCTTTCCAAATGAGATTTTATTAATAGCATCTTTAGCTCATCCTTTTGTTTCTGATCAAGTCTTCAGCATGAGTCTTCTCTGAATGCTCTCTCGTCCCTTCATGTCTATGCTCAGCACTACCACCCCTTCTCCTCCCTCACCCCTATCTAATACTCGGCTGTCACTCAGGTACACTTTATCATTAAGTGACCTTGCATGACTGAAGAGGGTGCTTATTTTTTATTCAATACACTTATGTCTTTGGGCTTAGAGTAGTATTTAAGGCCCAATGTCCTGTCTTTCTCATTCTGTCAAAAACATTTTTTTAAAAGGATTTTTAAATTATAAATATATCATACATACATAAGTGTGCATAATACATACACAGTTATGTATTTCAACATATGGTTTAAAAAATAATTAAAAGGCATATCCCTTTATGACCACCAGCCAGGCCAAGAAATAGAATATTGCCAGCCCTCCAAGAAGTCCCTTTTTTGTTAAGAGAATCAACTATCCTAAATTTTACGATAATGATTTTCTTGTTTTTCTTTATACGTAACCCACTTACTTCTGCACCCCTAATAATATAATTTGGTTTTGCCTGGTTTGAACTTTTTAAACATGGAAACATTCTGTATATATTTGCTTGTGACCTGTTTGTTTTGCTTGGAGATACTTTCTTCAGTCATCTTTTCTTAACTTTCTTCTATTACTTTGTAACTAATTTTTCTTTTCAGACTCTCTTGGCCAGAGTCAGAGGGTAGTTCCAAACTCTGTGTGGCTCTTCTGTTTTAAAAAAGCAACCAGATCCCTCTCAAATTTCTCTTTTAGAATAAATGCAATAAACCAAGTATGCTTCAAAACTTACTAACAAGCCATTTGTATGAGGGGCAAAGTGAAACCTATGTTGTAGTAGGCTGTAGAAGATCTGGTCCTTTATTTGCCTTTTGTGCTAAGATCTGACTGTTTAGCAGGGGTACAGTAGTTCCCCCTTATCTACAGTTTCGTTTCCATGGTTTCAGTTATTTGCGGTCAACCTTGGTCCAAAAATATTAAATGGAAAATTCCAGAAATAAGCAATTCATACGTTTTAAATTTCAAGCCATTCTGAGTAGCATGATGTCAATATAATGCTATTTGTTGATTATGATAGACTCCGGAATCATAAAGATACCTGAGTGGCTTTGATACTGAAATGTGATCATTAACTATATGTAAGGCCCATATAAACCCATAAGGCACTAAGAAACAGATTAAAGGAGAATTAACTCATTCTTTACTATAAAACTTACAAAAAGCTTTATCCTTTTATCTAAAATGGTCACCTTAAAAATGGATCTTTCTCACAGCCACAGAAATATTTACATATTTCTCCTCTCTGTTAATAGATTCTTCTCCTTTTCACTTGTAATTATAACCAGGAACACTACCATCTCGTCTCTTACTTGGACAACTGCAGTAACCTCCAAACCGATCTCTGTGCATCCATTCTGGTCTCTCTCCAGTCTTTGGTTCACAGCACAGTGAGCTTGGGGGTTGGTGGGGAGTGGAAACATGTAAATCTGATCACATCACCTTTTCTCTGTAAAGTCTTCAGGAGCTCTCCTCCTCTGCTCTTAGGCTGAGATCAAAATCCTTCCTGTAGCCAGCCTGCAAGGCCCTTCGTGATGTGGTCCTTCTCTATGTAAACTGTAGTCCCTCTTACTCTCTTTGCTTTAGCGATACTGTAATAGTCTTCTTTTGGTCATCCGTCATAGGATCTTTGTGTAAACTGCTCTCTGGAATGTTTTCCCCTCTCATCTTCATCTTCTTAACTCCTGTCCATCCTTTAGTTCTCAGCTGAAGTCTCATTTCTTCAGCGAAGCCTTGTCTGACCTGCCTGATCACATCCCTACTTCTTTGATTCTCTGAGTAACACCTACCTTTCTTTATAACACATATCACAGTTGCAGTTTTATATTAGTTATGATTTTATTTTTGTTGCTGCCTGTGCTACTAGAAGAGAGATAGGCACTAGGCATATTTACTCACTAGTCTATCCATAGCATTTAGCCCAATACCTGACAGATTTTGAACACCTAAGAAGTATTTGAATTTTGAAGAACTTAAGAGAATTTGGTACTGCTATTGAGTACATTTCATGAGTCAGAGTCATGTTAGCAAGCTATAAAGACCAGACAACCAACATTTTTTATATCTCAACAGTATAATTCCGTTAGACTCTTTGTAGTTTACAGCTTTTACACAGAGTGATGCCAAGAAATATGTTAAAAGTGAGTTGTGTCCTGGCACAGCTCTTATAGAATCAATCAGCTGAAAATATATTCCAAGAATATGGAAACTATTGATGAAATACCTCTGTGTATTTGGTTATACATAGGTAACTCAGAAGTTAGCAGCAGTAACTAATGAAATAGTAAGAAATTCTGTATTAAAGGAAAATATAAAGGGCTGAGCATGTTTACTTTTGAATCACTTAAACACAACTATCAAGTTTCTAGGTTGCTAGTGATACCTTGTTGAATTCAGCACAGCATCCGTAATCCACCTAAAGCAAATAATTTAGTTTTGTTCTTCTGGATATGAATACCTTTTAGTTTTAGGTGAGGCTTAATAAGGCAAAAAGAAAAGCTTATGTTTACTTTTTATATTTCTTTATAAGCTAGCAAAGAGTTGACAGTAATCTAAATGTGGCTGAAAATGGTTATGAAAATATCAGAAACACATATGTAGTTAAGTTCTCAGTAAATACATTCTGAATCAGTGATCTTGCTCAAAGTTAGTTGAGACCATTGAGACTACTGGAAGTATTAAGTACGAATGTACATTTCAAGGATAAAACTTGAAATGTTTAGAGGGTGTAATCATTTATAATACAGTAAGATGCATTGGAAAACTGAAACCCCACTGATAGTTTCCTTTCTCTATATTAAACCATTGATTTTTTTCAAGTTTTAGTTTCATTTCTGAATTGTAACCAGTATAAAATTGCATTAAAAAATTCACATCTATAGGTAAATAGAAATATTTTTCAGATTTCAAGTCTCTGCCCAGTAGATAGGTTCTATAAGCAGGTACACTTAGCAAGTTCTAAGTGATGATAACTCTGTAAATGTAAAAGAAATACAATTTTATTTTAGGGTGATTCGTTTGTTCCAAAGAAATGTTGATTATAAGTACCCTTAATAAGCAGTTAGATAATACTGATTCCATTTGTGTAGGCCTTTTTTTTTTTTCCCTTTCTATAAAGGTTAAGGGTTTTTGTTTGTTTGTTTTGTTTTTTTAACATTCCAAGTTAAATTTTCTCACTGAGCATTTTCTAAACCTTTCCCTGGCTCCTTAAGCTGCACAGTGCATAGATTCATACCCAAAATATCCACTTTTCAGATATAGTTCCTCTAACTTTTATTGTATTACTGAAGTTATGTCAACTTTTATTTGTTGTCGTGTAAGCACAGTCTTAGTGTTAAATTTTAAAAGTCAGCAAAATGTGAGAGATTCTTGTTTTTAACAAAAGTCAGTCTATACCTTCTAAATGAATAAAATATCTAAAAAATGCCTTTGTGGAGTACTGCTAATTGGAAAACTGTAGCTAGTAAATACCTTGTTTTTATAATAGACACTTTTAACCTTAGTGCTTGTACAGAAATTTTTGTTAGTATGTGTTCATTTTCTCTGCATTTTAGCATTCATTAAAATTCCAGGGTTGAATTATTTTCACATCGAAATTATTGTTTATTGTTGGAATTAAATTTTTTTTTAATTAGAAAGAACCCATTGTTATATCTGAGGAGCTTCTTTAATTGTATTTAAATACTGATTAGGCGTTTTTCTCTAAAATTGATGACCTGATTTTACCAGAGAGTGAATTCCAGATTTTTACCTCAGAAACACTGCTATAGCTTTATTGATTCACAATAATAATATGATAGAACCAAAGGAGCTTACTTACATCACAGGTATGACACTCATGCAGAGCCCTGTTGTTAAAAGAAAGCTAAGATTAGATAATCTATTAATGTCTTATATTTACTTTTTTGAAAATTTTTAGAAAATTACCTAGTTTTAAATTTTTTGAGTAAATTTGGAGGAAAAGATTATTACCTAAAGTATTTATGGTTTTCATGTGTGCTTTCAATGAACTGTTATATTTTGGATATGGAAGACACATAGAGAGATAATTATGAGACAAGGCAAACTTTATAGATGAATACACACACATACACATGTGTGTATGTATATATTTAATGCATTCTTATAAAATATAAGTACCTTCGAAAGTGACAGTCCCACTTAAAATTAATCTTACCTTCTGTTGTGCTGTTCAATACAGGAGCCACTATTTAAATTTTAAGTTAATTTAAATTAAATAAAATTTAAAATCCCCTTCCTCAGTCACACTAACCACATTTGACATGCTAACATAAACTTTGTAGATACAGAACATTTTCATCATCGCGGAAAGTTCTATCAGGTAAAATAATATGTACTCTGATATAAATTCTTTTATAATTTTTTTCTACACATACACTCATTACGATTTTGCAAAAATAAGATCAGAATGTACAGCTTATTTTTGTCATATTTTTACTATTTCTGTATACATACATATTGATTGCCTCATTCTTTTGTTTATTTCATTATATAACTGTATCATATTTATTTAACTGGTTCTCCATTGATAGACATTCCACATAGTGAAGCCAGTATGGATATTTTGGAAATCTGACTTGTTTTGATTGGATATATTTTGTTAAACCCTAATCCTTTTTTATGTTATAGACTTTGCATATATAGGGAAAGGGATAAAGAGAAGTTGTACCTTAAAGTGGGGTGGAAATGTCTGTCTCGCCCATCAAAAGTTGCAGCATCTTTAAATTCTGAGAATGAAGTGTGAGACTGTTATAAAAGTCTCTAGTCAAAAATTTAAGTTAAACTGGCTGAAACGTAATTCATTCTTTTTAATTTTTTTCCCTACTCTCGTAACACAGGCGACAAATGCTCACACCAATGAGGTGGTGGCAGTTAAGAAGATGTCCTATAGTGGGAAGCAGGCACATGAGGTATGTTAAAGACACTGTGTACTTAAACTGACATAAGCGAGTCAATGTGAAACTGATGGTAGAAACAAAGTTCTTTAAACATTTCTTTATCACAGTTCTTTTTTTCCCTTCTTGTGGAGCATATAATAAATGTTCCTAATATTCTAGTTCAATCAACTATTTTGTGGACTAGAACATGGATAAGTATAATGGATTTATTATATTTGGTGATGTACTAAAACAAGAAATAATACAAGTTTAAATAGCTTCTTCATGTATTAAACATTTTCTTTGTTCATTAAAGTAATGAAAAGAATATTAATATATATACCTGAAAATAAAATAACTATTTTCAGTTCAAAAATTATGATATTTTCTCTTTGACTTCAATAGAAATGGCAAGATATTCTTAAGGAGGTGAAATTTTTACGACAGTTGAAGCATCCTAATACCATTGAATACAAAGGTTGTTACTTGAAAGAGCACACTGCTTGGGTAAGTCAAAGGACCTCTATTATGTTTTAATTTTTTTCCTATTAATTTTTTTCTTTTTCTCTTTTTCTGCTATCTTTTTGGTCTGTAAAATTACCAGTCCCGTTTCTGTCCCATTTGACTTCTGCTATCGGTATTTAACATTTGTTACTACCTCAGAGTGTGCCATGTGTTATACATTCTGTAAGTTTAAATATAACATCTAGCCTATAGGAAATTTTATTCTATAAACACTCAACAAAGAGATAGTGAAAAGTTAACATTGTTTTTATAATGATTTATTTGCAAAAGTAAAAGACAGGGCCTTTTATTCTCATCCTAGAATTTTTATCTTTGTCATTTCTCTTCCCCACTCCAAGTCCTCCCAAATTTGGAATTGTGTTTGATAATTACCATCACTGTCTAAATTTTGCTAAACAAGGCCTAGATTATGATTAAAATGAAATGGTCTTTTATTCCACTTTATCTTCTTAGTATATTTTTATTTTACATGATTTTATTTTTGATTTTAGACTAGTATATTAGACACTGTTTAGAACAAGAAAATGCTGTACTTTGTACTCTATGAAATGGCACATTCCAATTTAAAGTAGTCACTATAACTATTATTTATTGAATACTTACCATTTACAAGTCCTTTCCGGTGCATGATGTCCAAAATAGGGAATGAAATTTTTGTTCCCAGATAGACTATCAAACAGTATATTTAAACATAAACATTTCTGCTCAAGCAACTCTTAAGATAACTAGAGCCATTGCTTCTGTTCTGAGCAGAAGAAATTAATAAGAGGAGTATCTCATTATGTGGAAATAGGTTCTCTGGCAATCTCTGCTGGCTTGAAGGAGTCAAGAAAGGGATTTTGAGCAGGCAGAATAAATGTTACAAAATCAAGTGCTAAATCTCATGTGTTTCAAATCTTCAGAAAATTCTCTGAGCTCTTATTTGAAGCCTATTTACTCTTAGATTACATAGAGTGCTAATAAGCTTGGTTACCTGGTTTCTGTCTACAAAGGATTTTGATAGGCAAATTAGAAGGAGCTCCTGGGAACTAAGCTGCTGGAGACATGTGTACAAACAGCCACAAATAATTTGACCATAAAGCGGAAGTTGGCGAGGTTAGAGGGCAGACCTAATAATTTAAAGGCAGAGCAAACTAGAGCTTTTTAATGTCAGGAGCAAATGACCAGACACAGCTCAGGTGCCCTTATGTTATGGAATAATTGGGAAAAAAATATTTGTGACAAAAATACAGAGTTAGCATGTAATTTTAAAAATAGAAACAACTATAGACATATTCACTTCATTTGGTTTTAAACTTCTATGTCCATTTTCCATATACTCACTTTAAGGAAGTTATATATACATATTAATTTACACAATTTAAGAAATTAGAAGAGTAAAGTGATATAGTTGAGTAATGTTTCCATTGAAATTAAGGAAAAAATGTGTTTGCAATCATACCTTAAGAAAGCTAAAAAAAAAAATTGTGCATATAAAAGGCTCATGTTAACCTGAAACATTGTAAATCAACTATACTTCAATTAAACAAAGAATCTGCTGACAATAAAAAAGGCTGATATTCATTATAATATTCACTTAGGTGGACTCTTTCAAAATAAGAAATGAATAATGTTTCTGAATCTGCTTACTTTTAATATCAAGCAGAAAACTATAATAAAGTTTCTAAACTTTAAACCTGTAAGTTTCTCACATTGTTTTAGATTATTCCAGAAATGGAATAACTTTTTATTATATGTATAATATATATTATATGACATATAATTTTAATAACATATTATATTTCATATTCTTCTAAATTATTCCAGTAAGGCATATAATACCTAGATATATTTTCACATTAACTGTTTTTAATGAAAGGAAAGAATATGTCTATATGATTATAGGAAATTATATTTCATAATAAGCATGTTGTATTTTTTAGACTAACAAGATAATCATGTGTAGGAGTATGTGTGCTTGTGTGTATGTGTGCTTGTATGTGTATGTGTGTGTGTGTATAGACTGAGCACTCCATTTCTGCTACAAATCAGTAGTCTGGGACACCTAAAAAAATATAAGATGAGAGTAAAGAGTTTTCTTAGTTTTGCTTTTAAAAAGCCTCCCAAGATTGCAAACCCAATAAGTAACAATATTATTTTAATAATATTATCCTAGAAATATTTTAGGGCATAAATTTAAATATCTCATCTCTCTCAGGAATTCAAGCTAACTTAATAATACATACCAGACTGCATCTTTAGACTGAGTTCTAACCAATATTTTCTTGTTTAGAATTTTTTACAATGGGAAAGTAAAGAATTTGCTACTTACTGGTTTATTTAACTAATATTTCCCAGTGTAGATTTTACTGACTTACGTACTTGGTTAACACTTTCTAAGTTACAAAATTTAATTTACAGTGCAACCTAGCCACCTTAAATCCTTTTGAAGTAAGATGTGGAAATTAGTAAATAGATAAATTGGCACACTCACCTTGACCGTTTATAGTGATTATTTCCACATTCAGTCCCTGTTTAGTCTTAGACCAATTCCAGTTCCAAATAGGAAATAACAAAAACAGATGAAAAAATTATAAAAATCAATTATGAGTGCCAGATGACCAAAATTTAATCAGGTTCAGGTAGATTAGATAATTTATTCTACTAGTAGTCTTAGTTCCTTGGTAGTTGATTGATTTTAGCAGCTTTTTATTAACCTTTATTATTCTGGTTATTATTTCAATCTTTTTCAGTTGGTGATGGAATATTGCTTAGGCTCGGCCTCTGATTTGTTAGAAGGTAAGGGTAAAAGCACTATTCCCCTCTTTCCTGTTCTGCCTTGACCAGAATGTTACCTGTTCCTATATTAAAGCACATGGTGGGCAAATTAAATGGTTAATGACTTAGACTTAACGTTTGTGTAGATAAGCCATGGAGACTTTATCTCTGCAGTGTCACTGAAAGTATCTGATTAGCAGCCACCCCCACCCCCATCCCCACTGTTTTAGTCCATGGCCCACCCAGGGCAGGTACTACTGAAATGTTTGGGTATGTGTAGCCAGAAACATCAACTTCATGTGTATGTATGAAATAGAGGTAGAAGGTATCAAATTATATTAATATTTAACCCTTCCAAATCTCTTGACTGACCCAGTTCTCCTCTGCAGACACTGTTGTAACCAGAGGCTATGTTAAAATCTTACATTTAAAAAAAAAAAAACTTTCTTATATTTTCCTTGATCTCTGAATAGAAATTGCTTATTAGCTGCTTTCACAAATAATGAAAACCTGTAGTTAGAAGGGGTACTTATAGATGGTTTGTGGCAGAGGAGAATAATGCAGTCTAAAACACTCTAGGCATTTAAAATGTCAGAGGGACTGGTGAATTTGGGTCTGGCCAATTGGAATCAGGGTGGCTTTGACTTGCAACTGACAAGTAAATTAGCAATTCCCTACAGTGACTATCAGGCTTTGTTTTATTTTATTTTGAAGGGGTTTGTTTTTATACTTGAGTTTCTTATTATCTATTTTTTTTTTGCTATTCTATTGAAAATATATATCCTGTATATTTAGGTGAATGTGTTCCCAAATTGTCATTTAAGAAAGTATATAATTCAGTTTGGTATAGCTGTATAAGATAATACAAACAGGAATAAAACTGATCATCTACTCCTGGCCTTTTTTTTTCCTTTCTCAGTTCATAAGAAACCACTTCAGGAAATGGAAATTGCTGCCATTACTCATGGTGCCTTGCAAGGGCTAGCCTACCTGCATTCTCATGCGTTGATTCATAGGTAAGATTAGAGACCAGTTCTGTTTTCATTTTGGTTACAGGACTGTCTGTTCAAGGAACCTTGAAAATTAGTGCATGCTCGAATTTTTAGGGTTCCTAAGGATATATGGGAAGCAAATAGATAGCTGCTACTTCTGGATGTGGAGTAACGTTGCCAGAATTTAGTTCCTGTCTCTTGGCCTCTCCCATATATCCACAAAGACTTACGCCTCTGTTCTGTGGGTAACTGTTCTCCAGGCACAACTGCAGGGAAAGAGCCCAGCAACCTTTTGATACTTTGTCAAGAAGAAAAGGAAAAATTAGCCTTCTTGCATATGTTTATTTCCTAGCTGAGTTTCTTCTCCATTTCCTATTGCAAATAACAAGTCAGTCTTATGTAAATACATGCTGTTTTATCATTTTTTAAAATTTTTTGCATTTCTTTAGTCTATTATCGTGTTTATTCCCACAAATGAAGAAAGTGAGACTCAGCAAGATTTAAATAATTTGACCATAGTTTCCTAGCATTTATATGATAAAGACTGGGAAGAAAAAAGATTGAAAGTCAAATTTTCTAACTCCTAATCCAGGGCTTCCCTCTAAATTATATTTTCTTTACCACAACCCCACTCTCCTCTCTCCAACCTACTTCCCACCACTAACTTCTAAACAAAGATGCTGTTACCATTCTTTTCTTCTCTTACTAAGGAACTTTTGGTACTGTTACTTTAATGAATGTTGGCCAAGTAGTGGAGTATGAGGTAGGCATAAAGGATGTGAGATGGCTCAAAAACAGAAGAGGAAAATTTTACATTTACTAGGAAGAAATGAAACTATTACGTCATAGGTTCTCCTTTTGCTAGAGTTTTAATCACCCTAGAATAGCCATCACCAGTTACCAGCACATACTACAAAACGAAACTTCCTTAATTCAGGCAGACCAAAATTCCTGTCATGAATTTCGCTTTTTCATAGGGATGAAGAATGAACCTAACCATATCTAATAAATATTGATAAAATTAATTTAACTATAATGTCTATGAATTTCACAACTTTAAAATATGTACATATATCTTCTTTAATGTGCAAAAGGAGTTGAAAAGACAAGACAACTTTTAAGGAATACTCTTTATTTAAAAATAAATACCATTGAGTGAAGTAAGTCAGACAGAGAAAGATAAAAATCACATGTTATCACTTATATGTGGAATCTAAGAAAGATGATACAAATTCTATCTACAAACCAAAAACAGACAGATGGACATAGAAGACAAACTATGGTTACCAAAAGGGGAAATGGTGGGGAGGGATAAATTAGGGGGTTGGGATTAACACACACATTACCATCTATAAAACATAAACCACAAGGACCTACTGTATAGCACAGGGAACTGTATTAATAACATATAATGGAAAAGGATCTGAAAAGAAAATATGTGTGTATGTATATGTATAACTGAATCACTTTGCTGTACACCTGAAACTAACATTATAAATCAACTACACTTCAATAAAACATTTTTAAAAATAAATTTTAAAAAAGTAAAAAAATCAATCAATCAATACCATGTTTCAGATTCTTATTATTTTGATTTAAAAGGCAAGTCAGTTTTCTAATTGAAGATAATAGAGAAAAGATCTTTTTCTGTTGTAAGAGAAATAAATAATGCTTTTTTTTAGTTCTCTCTGCCAATGCCTAATGTCATCATGAGGAAAGAAACTGAATTTTCATGGGAAGATTTTTGGAAATGTTATTTTGGGAGCATTTGAACCTTATCATTTTCAACTGGACATAAGTTTTCCTCATTCCCTCTGCTTTATCTTTCCACTGCCCATCAACATACAATTCTTAGTTCCTAGTACTCATTACACCTCATGCCTTTTTAAAAGAAAATAAGGGGCACATCTACATCTTCTCACTCCAAATTTTCATACCAAAGATTGAATTTTTTTAAATCATATTTTTAAAACTTTTTGCTGCATAAAATATCTAATGGCTTTTGTAGTAACCACTTGAGATTTTTTTGTAATGATTCAATAAAAATGCAATTTCCTAACCCCTAATCCTTCTTTGTTTTGATCTTTCAGGGTCTTCTTTTTACTGTACAGTGTTATTTTAAAAATAACACCTTCTCTATAACATGTACCCTCAAATGCCTTAGAGTTGCAGTTACAATTAAAGGCAGAGAGAAAGGGTCACAGGCAAGAAAGAAAAGGTATGTGTGTAGTTGAGGTTTATTGGTAGATAGTCAATGCACAGAGTCACTGAAGTTTGCTTAGACTCCAAAAATGTCATGTAATTTGGAAAAGAAACAAACAAACACGGCAGTTACAAGTGGCACCAGTTTTCCCAGCACAAGGAATACTGTTGGTGACTGGATTAAGAATATGCTCTTTTAAGTGTAGCAACTGAATAGATTTCCTTGTCTGCCATGTCTGCCTTTTTTCTCATTGTATTCTCTCCCTCTGAAGAAACCTCTACCTTTTAGTAATTACTATGACCCATCAGTAAGTACACCGAGGAATCTGGGCCCCCTTACAACATGCAGTAATTACTAAATCCCCTCCTGGCTACCTGAGCAAGGTGTTTTTGTTTTTGTTTTTTAAATAAACTTTTGTCTTACTAATTGCATGCTCTGACCTATTCCATAATCAAAATTGAAAAGTAGTTTTCTAACCCTCTTATTTTTTCCTATAGGGATATTAAAGCAGGAAATATTCTACTAACAGAGCCAGGTCAGGTGAAACTAGCTGATTTTGGATCTGCCTCAATGGCTTCTCCTGCCAACTCCTTCGTGGGCACACCTTACTGGTATGTGGAATTAGAAAACATGACAAAGTTTTAAAATATGCGTATACAAACAAGATGGACTTATAGCACTGGTTTGGTTTGGTTTTTTGACAGTGTCTCACTATGTGCCTCAAATGAGATTTCATTTCCTAGGAGAGAAAACTCACTAGCAAAAAAACACTCTGAGTTAGTATAAAATTTCCAGTGACTTTAAATTGTTCAAATAAGGTTGATGTCACTGTGTGTAAACTGAGTAGAATTATCAACTCACTGACCAAGCTCAGGTTTTAGATTTCATTTGAAGTTTCTTTTGAACTTTTCTCCTTAGGCAGAGTCTCTAGACTCTTTTCTTTAACCTTCTCTAACTAGCCAGCAAGCATGAATTTTACCTTTCAATGAAAGAAATCTAGGTTGTTGTTTTTGTTGAGTTCTCTGATACTTTACCTCGCTTGTCATTCTGTCATACACCCCATTCTATTCAAGACGCCTATCCTTTCTTTCAGAGATACACTGGAATTCCACTGTACCTTAGAGAATGATTTATGGCCCTGGAAAATTACTTACCTACTAAAAAAAATCAACTACTATTTGAATTTTTTTCCATCATCAAATAGTACTTATTAAGCAATTAGTTACACATACTAATAAGAGAACAAAGCATATTAAACTAGCATACTAAATTTAGGAGACCCTTACCCTCCTAATGAAAATCCATTATGGACAAAGTCATATCCATTACTATAGCCTGTATATTTGTTTTTTGAACTTGTAACATCTTTGAAATATCTGGTTATGTTGCTTTATGTAGTTGCATGAAGTGTTTTCCATGTTGTCTATTTCAGTGTTTCATACATATTAATTCTTCACAAATCTCTCTGAAGTGGCTACTAAAATTCTCTCTACATTACAGATAAAGAAACTGACATACAAAAAGATTAAGTAACTTAGCCAAGATCAAACACTAGTAACTGGTGGAACCATGATCTATTGAAAATAATGTATTGTTTCATGTAAATCACCAAGTATATTGTTTATATTTTGAATAATGTTTTTCCAAATTATTTGTGCAAGGAAATAGTATCTTTATCATATCTTTAAAATATGCTCAAAAACAGCTATTTCACTGACTCACTTTATTAGGTGAATTTTGTTTTTAATTTTCAAGTTGAGTTTTGCACATTATGTTTGGCAGGATGGCTCCAGAGGTGATCTTAGCTATGGATGAAGGACAGTATGATGGGAAAGTTGATATTTGGTCGCTTGGAATCACCTGTATTGAAATGGGTAAGTAGAGAGTTGCTTTCATTGTACTTTTGAGAATCACTCATTATGATTACTCATTCATTCATCCAGCTATTATTTAGTGAGTTACTGCTGTATGTATTCTAGGCAATGTGAATTTATTATAATCTTTTCTGTGCTTTGGTATAACATCAGAAGATTGCTTTCTTTCTGCTATGTTTTCATGTTATTAATTTAAGAAAAAGTTTGAGCAGATACAACAGTTAACAAATGTAAGAATATACATTGGTATTAATATTTGAAAAGTATCCATTCTCCATACCATAAGGACATAATATATGTCCTTTCTTCACATTAATATTCATTACTTAATTTATATTCCAGCTTATATAAGGGAAATATGAAAAAGTAATAGCAGGTGTATCGAAGATCTGACTGAAAACTGACCCATATAATAGAGAGCAACCCAGAGAAAATTTCGTATTAGGGTATACTCCCAGCTTTAAAGTTGTACCCCACATATTGTTGCTGTTATCTCAAATTATCTCATGTACCATAGAATCTCTGTTGTCTAGTTGTATATTTTGAACTTTAACATACCTTAAAGTTACCTTTATGCAGTGGTATGCTGGTAAATTTAACCAATGACTATCCTGGGGCAAGGTAGAAGGAAGCTCAAAAAGCCCTAATTTGTAGCATTTGCTGATTTCCTTGGTGTAAAGATTCCGATCATAGCCAATTTCAAGCTACCAATTTGATTCAAAGCTAGGGCCAAAATTAATTAATCAAGGCAGTTTTTGGACAGAAGAATCACTATACTAGACTCCCTACCATAATTATTAAATCAGTGTGATATTGGTGTAGGGAAAGATTAATATCCAGTAGAACAGACTAGATTAATATCCAATAGAAACAGACTCATGTATAAGTCAGATTTCGGCCTAACACAGAAAAGGCATTACAGATCAGTGGGGAAAACATAGCCTATTTGATTAATAATGGGACAATTTGGTAATTATATGATAAAAACCAAAATTAGATTTGTAGCTTATGCTATATACAAAAATAAATTCCAGATTTTGGTCAAATACCCAGCAGTGAAAAATAAAACTTCTAGGAAAAGCTCCCTTATGCCCCAGTTTCTTTACCTATAATATAGAGATAACAGTCCTATGAAGTAGGGGCTATTATAATGAAGATTAATGAATTAATATATATAAAGTACTTAAAACATGGCCTGGCATATAATAAGCACTATGTAAGTATAATTCTTGTTATTATTCTAGGAGTATACCTTTATGAGTATAGGGAAGAATTTTTCTAAACGATATAAAAAAAAAGACAAATACAATAACTTTTACTACTTTAAAATATAAAGCTATTTAAAACACTAAAATTAAAAGACAAGCATAGACAGGGAGAGGATATAGCTCAAGTGGTAGAGTGCTTGCTTAGCATCCAGAAGGTCCTGGGTTCAATCCTCAGTACCTCCTCTAAATAAATAAATAAGTAAACCTAATTACCTCCCCCCACAAAAAATTAGCACACATACGAATAAAGACAAGCACAGACTAATAGAAAGTAATCGAAACATATCTTATCAACAGAGTAATGGCCCAGAATTTATAAAGAACTCTTACGATTTCTTTACCAAGTTTCTTTATCAAAAAGAAAAAGACAGATAGCCAGTTGAAAAAAATGGGCAATGAATATGATCAAGCAGTAAACATTGAAAAGAAAACCTAAGTGGACAACAAACATCAGAAGATACTCTGCCTCATTAGTAATCAGGGAAATGCAAGTTAAAACCATTTCACACTTACAGATTGGTACTTTTTTTAAATTTTTATTGAAGTTAATAAATTTGAGGAGGCTGCTAAAGAAATAGGAACTCTTATACACTATCGATAGGAACGTAGATTGATATAACCTCTTTGGAGGGCAAGTTGGCAACATCTAGTAAGGATGAGAGGGAGGAATGTCAGTGAGACATTTCACTTCTAAGTATATACCTTAGAGAAATTTTGTGCAATGTACATTACTTTGGTGGAAAAAACAAAATCAAAATCTGTTCTCTGTGTAACGTAGAGTTAGCAGTTAGGCATCCTGGATTTGAATCTTGGCTTTACTAATACTTAGCTGCCAGGACCATCATGTATGGCTGCACTACAGGCTGGCATTCTTGTAGTCTAGGATGTGAATGACCCGTTCTGGGGTTGTGTAACGTGTTGATTCTGACTATGAGACCTTGGACAATTTTCTAAGCTTCCCTAAGCCTCAGTTTTCTCACCTAATTGAAAATAACAATACATACATCATAGGTATTGTCAGACTTCAATGAGATAACATATGTAAAGTGTTTAACATAGTGCTTGGCATGTATCAACACTCGAAACAGCTGATTGCATTCATATGTAGGATTATTCCTATTTTTGTCATTTATATTCTAAAATGAACCAAAATTATATTCTAAAATGAAACTATAGCAGCAGCTCAGTTACAACACCTTAAAGGGATGTCCCCACGGAGTTGAACCTTACAGTTAATTAGTGCCCAGCCATTGTTTTAACAAGTTTTTTCTTAAATCTTTCTAAAATGTAACATGGATTCTGCCCTTTCCAACTTTCTTAAATAAAGCAAACGACACATACCCTCTTATGATGATTCAAGATCATCATCACATCAGTTTTTGTACTATTCAGATGTCGTAATGACTGGAGTTTCAAACAGTGCTTGACGTGAGCAAAGTAGGTGCAGATCCCAGGAGATACCTTAGTGCTTCTTCTCTTGAGACAGTCCTCGTGTGTGCTTAATTTCTGATTTTACCTTGTTATAAAAATGAATTTAAATATGTATAAAACATTGCTATCAGCCCAACTTTGATTACCTTTTATAAAATGATTTACTGAATCAAAGAACAAAGTAGCCTTCTCCCAAATTGTCTTATCTTCCACAACCACTATTCCTTCAAACTGATAGATGATAGTATCAAATTATGCCTTCTAAGAGCACAGACTCAGTAGTCAGATAAACTTGAATTCTAATTCCAGCTCTGCCATTTCTTAGTTGCATGACTTTAGTCACATTATTTTAACTATAAAATTTGCATAGTAAGATCCTCTACCTTATGGGAATTATCTGGCTTAAATGCAAATATGGACTTGAAGTGTTTATTATTATATCTGGTGTGTAGTAGATGTTCAGTAAATGTTAGCCATAATCAGCACAATCCTAGTATATCTCATATTTCATCCAAATTTTTAATTTACATTTTAACATCTCTTTAAAACTGGGTGGTATTTTACAGGCAATAGCATTTTATAATTATATTTGGCAGCATTTTGTTCTAAGTTCTACATAAAATAGTGGTGCTTCTTAAATTGCAATGCATCTTATTGTCAGTGACATCTTAGATTCAGAAAAAGATGATAGTACATGCTCAGTTAACATTCATCAAATAAAATTGTTACCAAGGACATTTAAATTTTCAGCAATTATTCAAATTGTATTATATTGATAATATAATAAGCCATACAGTACTTTTTGTCTGCTTTACCATAAATCTCTGTCTCCTTGGCATTAATCTTAATGGACACATAAAAGGAGGCTATTTTTTTTTTTTACATGAAATGTGGTTAAACTGCTGCATATATAACCCTAAGCAATGATTTTTCTAAGTTTTCTGTATGTTTGAAATTCTAGGTATTTTACAGTATACTTTAAATGGTACTTTTAATGTTGAAATTACAGTGAAGTTGTGGATAGTACCTGAACAGTACATTGTCCCCTTTCCTTATGATATCTCTTCTGTAACAGTGTATATTTTTAAAATGCCCTGTAGTCTGAAATTGAATCACTGAGGTAACATCACAAAGCAGGAAGGTGATAATGTTATTGTCCCTGTCCCTTTTTCCTGGATCAAACTCTAAGGTCTCTAAGTGCTGAAACCTGCTTTACAAATTACCTTTTGGTAAATTGATCTTCCACTGAAAGAATTAGTTAAATGCATGCATCCTTGGGAAATTCTTATACATTGAAATTGTCTAGTCACAAGATATTTTATTATTCAAGACTATTTCAAGATAAGTTAATCTGATGCTCTTCTGTTTAAACTACAGACCAGCAAAGATTATGGTAGAAGCTGGCAAATGGTTCATCAGCACTGACAGGGAATTGACTGTGTTCAGAAATTTTAAAAAAGGATAAAAAGCATAAATGTTATGTCATTTCCCTGCTTAGAATTTTCTTCTTCCATATTTATTATTGTCACTCATTGTTTGTGTTAATAAATGAATGTTCTGAAGTCTGTTGAGGGGACAAGGGTATATTTAGTCTTGTAAGGCTGCTTCTTTCTGTTTTTCTTTCTCATCTTGAAATATCAATATTACAGATAATAAAATGCACAGAGTTATCGAAGAGGCTCTGAGACCTAGTGAAAAGAACACAGGCCTTAGAGTCTTACAGGACTGGGCTGAAATTTTTGTAGCCATTTTGTGACTTGGTTTCATTTTTTAGGCTAGCTTACCCCCGTTTCTTCAGTTGAGAAATTGGAATGATAATGCTTATCTTGCCAAGCTACTGTGAGAATTATGAATAACATGCGTAAAGTGAGTGCCTCACATGTAATAGGAGCTCAGTAAATGGTAGCAATGATTATTATTATCATTGATTATTAAAGTTGTCAACCACATTTGTTCATAAGAAATCAGCTGCCTTTTCATGAAGAATTTATCTAAAGACAGGGGTGCTCTCTGACCTTCCTCACTAAAATAAAGCTCAGTGTAGGTGTTCCAATTTAGCATGAGGTTTGCCAACAGAGCCATGTCCCAAGGCTTCACTGAACTCTCCTTCCCGAACCTTGATCTCAGAAAACATACGTGGAGCATTCACAAAAACTTGGTCATTATCTTTAAATTAAGTAGAAGTCATTATTTTTTCTTTTAAAATTGTGAATTCCGCTTTTTTAAGCTTTCACCTTTTTCCTTTTGAGAAAGTGTGGGTTACATATCACAAGGGAGCTTCAGAAGCACTTTCAGTTCTGCTCTTTATACAGAAGCGTCTATGCAGGATATTATATTCTATAGTAAGGGCCAACAGACTTTCAGTTAAGGACCAGTTAGTAGGTGCTTTAATCCTTTCAGGTCATACAGTCTCTGTCATCACTACTGAGCCCTGCTGTTGTAGCATGAAAGCAACCACAGACAGTACATTAGTAACTGGACGTGGCTGTGTTCCAATAAAACTTTACAGGCTGCTAGCTGAATTTGGCCCGGAGGCCATACTTTCCCAGCCCTTGTTCTGTAGTATGTTGGTTGGCTCAGCACTGATCCCTGTCACCATGGTTCAGAAGATTGATGTAATACCTGTAGCAAAGGACTTGAACATAGGTGAGGCGATCTGAAACTGACACTTAACGAATGCATCTCAGACCGTAGAGCTGTGTACTGTGTTTGGAATACCTTCAGTCCTGTGATTTTCTCCAGGAGCCATCTCACCCCTTGTGTGGCCAGCTGTCTTCCTGTCGTGTTCACACTCACAGGCTTCACCATTCCTGCTCCAAGTCTGAGCTCCTGCCTTTATTATCACTACTGAATTGGGTTTTATTATTGTTGTTTCTTCATCCTTCTCTTTCTAAATGTTTCACATGAAAATTATAGTCCAAAGAATGGCTCAAAAGAATAACTATTAGAATCGTGATGAAAGAGAGATGACTGAAGAACAAAGCAGTAAAAGTTAACTTCTTTTGAATTAGGAAGAAAACAGTTAATGTCTAAGATTTCAAAATATTTAGCTTTTCTTTAGAAAGATTTCTTCTTTCTTTAGTTCCCCTTCTCTGCCCTTTCTCCCATGTAATTCTGTGTTGCTCTGAGCAGTTTGAATTGTATACCTTTTGCCAGTGAGTGAGAGGGTTCCTATCCTTGTGACAGTGAATGAGGCCATTATACAGTATATAATGTAAGCCCTAAGACTTAGTCACTTCTCATTCATTTTTTTGACTTCTTGCTGCACAAAGATTCTTTATTTGTTGACAGTTTCTTCTTTGCCTTAATTTGCCTTATCTTCACTTATTCACTTGATAGATATTTTGGGGTCACCAAAATATATATAACCAGGTGCCATGCCCAGCAGTGGGAATGCGAAGGTGAACACGGTAGACATTGTCCCTGCCCTCATGAAGTTTAGCAAAGAACTACATAAATAATTAGTTAGGGTTGTGATAGGTGGTGGGAAGTTTGGACTGTAATTTGCAGTGACAGATCTAATGGGAGACCCAGTCTTGAGAGGTCAGAGAAGGCTTCCCTTAGGAAGTGATTGTAAGCATGTAAGAAGCCTTGAATAAATATTTATTAAGTTAATGCCCAAGTGCAATTATATTTAAGGTGGAACCTGCAGGATTGGGAAGAATTAATCAGGTCATGTTGAGGGAGCGAAAGTAAGAGGGGAATCCAGACAGAGAAAGCACCATTTGTGAGAGGCTCTGAGCTGGGTTTTTTCAGTGAAGCAAAAGATGACGTGAGAAGAGAAGGAGAAGCATTGCTTGTGAGAACAAAGGGCCAGAGGTAGCCAGGGTCATGTTAATAAAGGCCAATAGACAATGTTTAAGGCTCTGGACTTTGTCCTAAAAATCATGGGAAGCCATTGATGGTTCCACAATGAGTTCCTAGTTTCATGTGGCTTCAAATACTTGAAGTTATCAGAAGGCCAAGCTCTAGAAACTTTCTAGAATCTATCTCCTGATAAAATAAAATAAAATAAAATAAAATAAAATAAAATAAAATAAAATAAAATAAAATAAAATAAAATAAAATAAAATAAAATAAAATAAAATAAAAAAAACTCAAGCCATTTTTTTGTCTTCTACATTTGAAACAGGTATAAAATCTCTTTGTTCACACTGCAACTTTCAAGTTTCCACTTGTTATGTCCCTATAGTACTGGTATCTGTTTGGTGAGTGTAAAGTATCCTTTGGAGAAGGTAATAAAAAAAAATTTGCGGAATCATGGACTGTCATATTTCAGAGGTTTCAGAGATCATTTAGTCAAGACTGCGAGAGGCCCCTCCAAAGTATCACCGATGAATAAGTATAGTTGCCTTCTGCCGGAACTCTGCCAGTGACTTAAAGTTCACTACTCTCAGCATTATTCATTCTGGGTTTTGGGGGGTTTTCGTTTTGTTTTGCTTTACCACCCTGGCTTTTCATGAGTTCTTCTTTTTATGAGTGAAAGTGTCTTACCTGTTACTTCTGCCCTGAGTTCTTGTTCTGTTTCTCAGAATTGCATAGAATAAGCCCAGTTTACCATTTTGAAAGTGGTTAATAGAAGAATCTTTACTTAAAAACCAAGGAGCTCTGATGAAACCTGAGATCAGATTATGAATTACGGAATGGGACTATGTAAATAATCCATTCGGATAAGCACAATACGGTGAGAGAGTGATTTAGCTTCTATGGCATAATAACTAATAAATAGCATAAAATTAATTGTACTCAGAACTAGAACCTTGTTTCTTTCCTTTGCTGAACACATGGAGCATCTAATATGTGAATAGCATCTTATTACATCTGCTCCGGGAATAAATTTTTAAAAATAGGCGTATTAGGGTTATAAGATCTTACTCTTAGAGCTTATGATTTCTTTTGAGAGAAAAGATCTGTATTTTTTATGTAAATGCAATAGGAGAGGACATGCCAAGTGAGCAGTGTACTAAAAGAGAGTGATCGAAAGTCCAAAGACGAGATCGTGTGGGTTGGGATGGAGTATATCTTCTACTAAGAAATATCTGATTTGCTGAGTTTCCTCCTTAGAAGGGGCTAGACCAAGCCTTGCTTACATTTATCCTCCGTTTCCTTCCTCCCTTTCCCCTTCTACCCCGACTCCTACCAGTTCTTTGGCCTGGATGAGCCTTCAAAAAGTATTTATTGAACTGAATTACTTCATCTCCCATACTATGTCAGTGATGTTTAAGATGTTCCATTCCATAATAATCTCCTTTTTTTCATTCTACTCCTCTGTGCTTTCTGTATTTTTTTCCAATGAATACATATTTTTTTACATAAAACACATGCACACAAAGATGTTCATACCTATGGTGAGAAAACAAAGACCAGCCTTTTGAAGATTATATATGAAGAATGAGAAAAAAAATTTTCACTCTCTCGAAGTGGGTTTGTTAGGAGGAGCTTTGCCAGTGTACTTTAAGATGACCAGCAGCTTCTTCTGAATGGCTATCCTGGGCGACCTTAGAGATTAAAATAAGTGGATTATGTAGCGTGATGATTATAATGAGCTCCTGATTTAGTGGTGAGACTTTGCTCATAGTTCCTTATTTCTCTCCCTGCCTGATGTATTTTTAGGAACTGCTTTATCATGTTTCCTTTCTTTCAGCGGAACGGAAGCCCCCTCTTTTCAACATGAATGCAATGAGTGCCTTATATCACATTGCCCAGAATGACTCCCCAACGTTACAGTCCAGTGAATGGTAAGACTCAGCTATCGTTTTAAATCTCTAAGAAAATCATCATATGTCTTTGGCACCTTCATTAAATTACATTTTAAATATCTGACCTAGAAAGCATTTTATTCCTTCATTGTATGTTATAGTGACACTGATGCTTTACAGGCCTGAACTGCCTATACACAGACACACACACACACAGTTCTCTTTATTCCTGCCTCACTATGGCTCACTGTGTTCGTAACATGTGTAGTAACTGAAATTTTACAGGCTACATGCCTTGCTACCTTCCTAGCAAGTCTAGTCCCTCTTAAGTCATAGTGGTCTTGTATTGATCATCTCAATCTTATCACTTCTCAGCAGAGATAAAGCCCTTCTCTGATGTAATTATTGTTCCAGTTGTCGTTTTGTCTTTACTGCATATATATTTAAATCTGTTGAGACAGAACATATACACTCTATTTAGAAGATGTATTTATTGTTCCTTGCTGAAAATTATGACATTTTGATAACTATTGGGGCCACAGGATTATAGGAAAAGGGCAATGTCAAAGAAGAGTAGGCAGAATGGAATTTTTAAGAGAAGTATTTTCATCCAGAAAACATATTCCTAGGTTCTCTATCCCTCATGCTTCAAGTCTTACTACCTGCTTATAGATTGTGGGTGTAGGAAGAGTTACCAGTTGGTCATGAAGAATATAGGCTTGAGACCTGTGAGAGTTGTTATCTTTGGGGAGAAAAATGTGTATAAAACTGTTATATATATAAATATAGTATTTTCATTTTCTGATACATATATTATGATTTGACCTTGCTTATATGATATGTTTATGTGTTGACCAACATGAAACTGTCCACTTTCATTATCCAAAAGAATTAATTTTAGATACTCTAAACTTGAAAATGGTTCAGTTCTCTTGATATTCCAAAATATTTCATTAAAAATCTCCCAAAATATATAAAATTTCCCCTTGGATGAAAATTGTTTAAAGTGATCAGTGTGTTCTACAGGTCCTGATTTTATTTTCTTTCAATGTATTTGCACACACAGGACAGACTCCTTTAGGAGATTTGTTGATTACTGCTTGCAGAAAATGCCTCAGGAAAGGCCAACATCAGCGGAACTATTACGGGTAATTTTTCAAATTTATATTTGAGGAGGGGGATTTAAAGTCATGTTGTAGTAGAATATAGTAAATCATTCCTGTGGCAGCTCATCATGACAAACTGAATTAGAACATGCTGCCTTGCCATTTATCCCGAAATAGTAGCCAGGCACAGAAATGGTAAGATTATCACAAGGTATGTGCTTTATATTCCCTATGGATAGTTTCTTGCTCGTCTTTTCCCTTTTTCTTTTTTTCCCCCCTCTTTTTGCCTTATGACAGACAAAGAGTATTTCTCCTTGCTCTGGTCATCATTGTGATGTTCCTATGACTAATATCTGCATGAACTTTAATACAGTGCTTTCAGGACAGAGTCTGCCAATGGTTCAAACACAAACTCTGGGATTTTCAGTTAGATTGTTGCTAAATCATCAGGCAGTGAAGATATGTGATAAATATATAAAACATACATTCACATAGCATTGTATTACTCATGTTGGTGTCAAGAGCATCATGTTAACTGCATTCATTTGATTTAAACATAGCACTTTTGAACGTCTCTTCATGTAACATTTTATTATAGGCTTTATACGTAAGCAGTGTGCTCCATTAATATCACTGAAGTGTGTGGGAGTCTTTTTTTTACAATAAAAATATATTTTATTGGCCACAAAATAGTCCAGGTTTCTTTCATCTTTTTCTGCATGTGTGTTTTTCAACTCTTTGTTTCTTTGTTTGTTTTAAGAAAACTTAGGATTGTCTTGCCTAAATTTGTGAAGCTTAAAAATGTCAGCTGCTTTTATAATTGTTCTTTGGCTAAGTCACAAATTCTTGATTTACATTTTCCTTTTCTCAGAACTTTGTAAGCATTATTGTATTGTTTTTCTGGCTCTGAATGTTCCTGAAGAGGTAGGTCTGAAGCTGACTAGTTTTTCTACCCAAAAGGAAGTTTTTTCTTCTTATAAGTAATAGACCACAAGAATATGGGGACAGAAGCAATAGGGCAATGGATTCTTACCTTATTCTTTTGTTGTATAGCCATCACATGTTGTAGGCATGAACTACAGACAAAACAAAACCCCAGAAACACAGCATAATCTCTTTATTACTTTGAAGTAGGCAAGGATTAAAAATAAGAACAAAAACAAGCAGGTTACAAAAGGCACTGCCGTAAAGGGAAAAATTTGTAAATTGGCACTGTAAATTAAGGAGGAAAAAAACCTCAAAGAAAGATACTACAAGCATTCAAAGATGAAATTTTAGGGCAGTAGACAACAAAAGGATATAAAAAGCAAGTAGGAAGAGGTAAAGAAAGAAATAGAGGAGAAAAAGTAAAACATGGACTCAAATCATATCATAAGTAACAAACTAATACATTAAACCAACCTATATAGGGAGTTTCCAATGGTAGATAATCTTAGGGAAATAAAATTAAATGCAGAAGGAAAAGTTCTAAAGATGATTATGGAGAAATGGCACATGTGGAAGGCAGAGGAGATATAATATATTCCTGAAGAAGAAAGCAAGACACATGTGGAGCAGAAAGTATTTAAGGATATACCTGAAGAAAACTTCTGTGGAAATAAACGTTTGGATCTTTATTTGATTTGATTTACTCTTTATTTGATTTGGTGAGGCAAATCAAGAGAGCCTACTATTTAGTTAATAATATGTACTGATTGTCTACTCTGTGCCAAAGCACTACTGTAAGCACTGAAAAGCATACAGCAGTACAAAGAAAAAGATAGTTCCTGCCATCATGGAACTTATATTCTAATGAAGGAGTAAGAAAACAAACAAATATTTGATATAATGTCAGGTGGTGGTAAATTTTTGCAGAAAAATACAGCAAGGGCAGGGAGAAAGAGCTACAGGAGCTGCTGTTTTAGGTAAGGAGTTAGGGAAGGCCTTTCTAGAGAGGTGAAACTGATCTTCAGTCATCAACAAATTCTATCCTTATGAAGTTCCTAAACAATAAGGATAAATAAAGATCCATACAGACAAGTTGAAAAAAAATTATTTTGTGGTGGAAAAACCAGTTGGCTTCAGATCTGCCTCTTCAGGAACACTCAGAACCAGAAAACAACAGAACAATTTTTACAAAGTTCTAAGGAAAAGACAATGTTAAACCAAGGACTTGTGACCCAGTTAAGGTGCTGTTAAATTATAAAGGCAGCTGACATTTTTAAGCCTCACAAATTTAGGCAATTTTCTTTTCTTAAAAGCTTTTTCTTAATTGGTCAGTAACAAAATCCAGCCAATCTATCGGTGAAACAAAAACCAAGAGAGAAAGGGAAAGGGAGGGGACAAGGAAGAAAGAATGATTCGGTCCTGGAGAAACTGGTAGAGGGACTGGTGGTGAACACTGAATTTAAATTTGTCCCCCAGTTTATTTGTTTGTTTGCTTGCTTTTCATGTGAAGGGACTACCTTCTTCATTTTTAATAGGCAGTACAAACTTCAGAAGGTAAAAATACAGTGGAATTTGAGTATGAAACGTAAATCTTCCCATTCCAGGCCCTTCCCTAGAGTTAGCAACCACTGTCACCAGTTTTGTACATGTCCTTCTAGAGACAGCTTTTATGCATACCAAAGTAAATATTCCTTTTTTATTTGTGCACCAATGGTAGCAAACTTTAAACCCTCTTCTGCCTTGAATTTTTTTTTAACTTTATAGGGTATTTTGAGTATTGTTCCATATTACTTCATGCAGAGCTATCTCATCCTTCCTAGTGGCTCCATTATATTCTGAGATGGACTGTAATTTTTGGTGTTCGCAGTTTTTTGCTAGTGCAAACTGTGCTGGAATGAATATCCTTACACATGTGTCATTTTGTACCTGTATACAGATATCCACAGCATAAATTCCCAGAAGTAGAATTGCTAATCAAAGGGAATGTGGATTTTTTTTCAGAGTATAATAATTCTTTATTAGGTCTGTTAACTTTGTTAAACTTCTGCTGTTTAACCATTGGTTGGACTCAGATTAATACAAAGGATTATGTCAAAATAATTAAGGGTCATTCCACCAAAGAGATAAAACAAATTCTCAATTTGAATTTAGTTAATAATATAACTTCAAATTATAAAAAACAAAAAAGGACATAACTAAAAGGAGGCATAAATTAATCTGTAATCACAGTGGGAAATTTACTATACCTCTCAACAACTGATAGACAAAGCAGAAGGTAGTTTCACCAGATACAGAAGATCCAAGTAACACAACTAAAACGCTTGATCTAATTGACATACACAGAACATTCCACTTAAAGGCAACAGAATACATGAACATTTACCAAAATTGACTATATATTAGGCCATTAAAGACTCCTCAACAAATTTCGAGGTATTGGAGTCACTTAGAGTGTGTTCTCTGATCAAAGTGGAATTGAGCAATAAATAAATCATGAAAAGATAGAATATCGCCAAATATTTTGAAAATATTTAGATGTAACCTAAATATCCAAATTAGGTGTAACCTTGTGAGGTTTTGGACTTACTCTTTTTTTTTTTTTTTTTTAACTTTTTTTATTGAGTTATAGTTGGACTTACTCTAAATAATGTTGTCTTTGTTTATTGTAGTTTAAAAACATGGAATGTGGATTTTAAATTTAAATAAATATCGCCAAATTTCCTCCAAAGAGGTTGCACCAGCTTATAGTCCCATTAACAAATATTCTCATGTACCAAAACTTTTTGAACTTTTAGTCAGATCAGTGAAAAACTTTTCTCACTGTCATTTTAATTTTTATTTCTCATTATGAGTTAGGCTGCATATCTTTCATATGTTGACAAGCCATTTCTATTCCTTCTCTGTGAACTCTCGATGATTTTTGCCCATTTGTTGGGTTGTTGGGTTTTTTTTCTTAATAATTTGTGGTAGACCTTGCAATATTTTTTTCTAATTTCTCTTTTGACATTCTTTATTCTGGGCTTTTGGGGGACAGAATGCAGAAATTTGTTACAAGAAATTCAGCTATTTTTTTCCACCAGCTGGCTATCTAGTTGTTCTCAAGTATTTTAGAGGAATCTGTATTTTTCTCACATTTTCTTTCTGATATTAAAATGTCACCTTCACATAGAATTAATTTAAATAGAGATCTAAAGTAAAAGCACTGCTGCAATTAAAAAGTAGAATGTAAATTTTATAAACATTGACAATGTGAAAATAATAATGTAACTAGAAAAAGGTAAGGGTAGGAAAGAAATGTGAATGTACTAATTTTCCTATTTTTCAAAATAGATAGTCAATAATAGTTCTTACATTGAGATATATATATATATACACATATATTTTTTTAAGTAACTCTAATCTCTTAAAGCTTTTCATAATCTTTTTATCCCCCTTAACTTTAGAGGACCTTTAGGAACTGGTAACTCTTAGTGAAGAAATTATAACTAAGCAATTATTTTACTTCAGTCTCTTCTAATTCTATTAAATTCAAATATACCTTAATTTAATAGATTATTCTTTAAATTAGCTTTGTATAATAAGTTTCTCATGTAAAATTTCTAGGTATCCATCATTGTGAGAGGGAGTGGAGAATGTCTAAAATGACATTTCATAACTTAACAATATTTCTGAGTGGTGGAATTTGGGGTGATTGTCTTTTACTTTCTTTTTATGGATTTCTCTGTATTATTTAAATGTTCAAAGTAAACATATTTCCAAGGACAATAAAAGCATTCCTTTAAAATGGTCTGAGAACTTTCCAATTGTATGAGTTTGGAGAACAGTGAAGAGACAGAATTGCAGACAAAGAGAACAGTCAGAGCAAAGATGTGCAGGTGTGAAACTCACTGCATGAGGCAAGAATGATCTAGAATGTACTATGCATTGGGTGGGAAGGAGGAGTAGGGGTGACTAGATTGGAGTCTAGAAATTCAAGCAGGAATATAAAGGGCCTGTAAAGGGCCAGGCTTTACAA
The DNA here is from genome assembly GCF_009834535.1 of Camelus ferus. Taxonomy (NCBI): domain Eukaryota; kingdom Metazoa; phylum Chordata; class Mammalia; order Artiodactyla; family Camelidae; genus Camelus; species Camelus ferus. The sequence goes on from NC_045727.1 coordinate 6,991,050, forward strand.
TGGTGGCAGTGAAATATTTTTAAGATGATGAGTGTATCAGCTTTAAAACACTTAAACAGGTAAGGGTTTAATTACCTCATGCAATGAGAGGTCCAGGACATTGGGAAAGAAGGTGTTAGAAGCAGTCCAGAGCTGTAAGCAGCTCAACAGCTCCTCCTGTCTTCCTGCTTTACCATCCGTAGCATGTGGATTTTATCTTCTTGGTCACAAAATGGCTCCTGCTTCTCCAAGACTCAAGTCTCTATCCCAGGCAGGAGAAAGGAGGCAGGGCAAAGGGCAAAATGGCTACTCGTCCTGTGCCTTACTTCTTATTCTAGAAAACAAAGCCTTCCTCAGGGGCTTCTGCCTTTATCTCATTGGCCAGAACCTGATCACATTGTTATCTCTTAACTGCAGAGAAGGCTGGAGTCCAGCTCTTTTACTTTCTAGTGCTCACAGTAACGGAAGACAAGGAAAAGAGGTTGGAATGGAGGATAAAGGGGACACAGTATCTGTCACAGTGCATGACACGATCAGACCTATGTTTTAGGAAGAGAATTGTGGCAGGCCACCAGAAAACACACTCCAAAGTAAGGAAACCTGGGTTGCAGCCCCAGCTCTTCCACTGTTCAGCTGTGTAAATCACTTAACCTCTCTGGGACTAAATTCCTCACCTTGGAAATAAAAGAGTTTCTAAGACCTATTCCTGCTCTAAAAATTCAGTATCTTAGGTTATAGCTTGAGATTTACTGAAAACTGATTTGCTCTTTTGTATAATTGCAAGCACTCAAGTAGCAAAATAATTTACTTTCTCCCTTTCGTTTTTCTCTTAAAATATGCAGGCTACAGTTACTTCCAGGAGCGGGGTTTCATTTTCAGAAAGGACTCTTTGCAGGGGAAGAGATATTTTTACAAAAAACAGTAGCAAAAGCTACAGTTCCCCGAACAGCAAAGTCAGGGTGAAAGAAAAAGGTGTAGCTTTTTTTTTCTCACAGCGATCCTGCTCCTCTTTTATATCTTTTTAACCTATAAAGAAATTAAATCCATTCCATCATCTAAGGCCTACCACATTATATCTCACTCTCCTAGCATCTTCAAATTACGATTTCACCTAAGTGAATTTTCTACGTAACTGAACCTTTTCCTTTAAAAAACAAAACTTCTTCCTCCTACTTTTAATCATTTTCGGTGGCAGTCTTGTCAAAATATATGCTGTGCTTTCCTGCCTTCTTAAAGAAAGCATAATGAACATAATTTCACTTGCTGGTGGCTCCGAAACAGTAGCATTTCATGATCTCTTGGAGTATTAAAGGACTGTATGAAGGGCATTTGCCCCTTTGCAAAATAGCCCACAAACCTTAGTTCATTTTTATTGGGTTGGTCAGTTGGTGTGTTAGTCATGGAATTTCCCTCTTTCTCTACCATCAGGCAGTCAGAGAACTTTCAAAGAACTCTTCTTTCTAGGCCGAATAACCCTCTAACAGTTCTCAACCCTTTATTCTCCTACTTTTATTCCCCCTTTTCTAAACTACTGTAAGCTGAGAAACCAGGAAATCAGAATATGTAAAGATCGCTGATGATATTGAAGGTGAAGCCCGTTTTTCCAAGAAAAGTGTATAGACTTTGGGGTAGTTATTTTCACTCCTCAGAGGCCCTGATCCCTTAGTTCTGGTTCTATAGAACTAAGAGGAAGCTGCCAGAATTCCAACCTCTGGGTAAATGGAACAGCAGCCATATTTTCAAATGTGACATATTTTCAAAGGTGACAACAGAAACAGAAGACAAAACATACACAAGTCTGTTTTCAAAAGGGTAGAGTAGGGTGGGGAAGAGGATCGGGGCAGATTATAACAAAAATAGTCTGTACTCTGCATTGCTTTTGCTTATTATTTAGTTTGAGGTTGAAAGTCACAAGCCTCTCAGCTACTATTTAAAGTCTTAGTCATTGTTATTACTTGTAAGGTAAAGTAAACCTCAAGAATGTTGAAGTAAATTCTAGGACAAAGTTCACAAAATGGGGCTTGAGGAAGAAGAGAAAAGCATAGTTCTCCCTTTATAACAATTATACAAGATGAGAGGCTACATGAAATGAAAATCAGATCTCATTTGTGCAAAATCCACAGGACTGTTTCATGTGTATTTACTTTTATGTCTAATCTTACACCTAAAAATATGTTTCCTCCTTATCAGTTTGTGTTCTCTCCTCCCTTAATCAGCATGACTTTGTTCGACGAGACCGGCCTATACGTGTCCTCATTGACCTCATACAAAGGACAAAAGATGCTGTTCGTGAGTTGGATAACCTGCAGTACCGGAAAATGAAAAAAATCCTTTTCCAAGAGACACGAAATGGACCCTTGAATGAGTCACAGGAGGATGAAGAAGTAGGTTCAGTTCATTTTAGCTGGTGCTCACGGAGTGCCTACAAAGTAAAAAAGTTCTGGAGTGGGCATCATGAAAAACACTTTTGGAGGTAACAGTGCAATGGATGCTCTCTGCCTTAAGAGACATGCAGACTCGCAGAAGAGACATTCATAAAATAAGTCTTATTATATAAGGCAAAATATGAAAAATGCTATTGAGGTATAACACTATGCAGGGGTCCGTAGTGGGGAGAGAATAAGTCATCTGCTGGTGGGGATTAGTGAAGAGGTGGGTAGTTTTTGATGGACAGGCATAGGGCGTTTTAGACCCAGGAAAATGTTGTGCTTTAGGAAGATCATCACAGCAACAGAGTGTAAGATAGATTTGAATGGGTGACATTCTGGATAACAGTCCATGCAAGAGGTAATAAGGGCAATGTCTGTGGGAATGGGGGGAAAGGAACACTTGAGAAACACCATAGAGGTACATTTGTAATACAGTGCTTCTCATTGAAAGTGACAGTGACAGATGAGGAGGAGTTTATGGTGACTCTGTGATTAGACTATGTCAGTACCAAGAACAGGGAAAAAGAACCAAGGAGAAAGAGTAAGTTCAGGATAATTTCAGTTTGGTGCCTATTGAGTTTAAGGTCCTGGCATCCGATGCTACTGACACAGTACACAGAAAGAGTTTTCAAAGGAAAGATGACTTTCTGCTTTCTCATTCAAATAACTTAAGAAGGATTGGTTGAAGGCAAGGATAATGACAGCTGGGACACGTGAATGGAGATGTCGAGCGTTTGGTTGTGAAAGACAAATCCAGAACAAAGGAAAGGGTAGCTGGTTTGGGGGTGAAGAGTGTTAAAATGATAATGAGTCGAGGAGTTGAATGTAGAATGAGAAGAGGGCCCATCATGCCATATAAGAAAAGAGAGGCCTAGGAAATAAAGGTGTCACAGATGTTAAGAGAGGACACAGCTTCAAGGAGGGAGCATCCAGTACCATCAGATGCCACAGAACGGTCAAGTTAGGCAAACACCAAAATCAGCGTTCCCTGGGTGTTATGCGTAGGGCCTTCTCGGTGACCTCAGTAAAAGCAGTTTTACAGGAATAGTAGGATGATTACTGTGGGTTGTGGAACAAATGGGAAGTGAGACAGTAGAGACAGCAAAATTTGGTTATTTGAAGATTCATAAATTTAGCCAGGAAGGAAGAGTGACAAAGAGTTGTATGTAGAAAGGTACATAAATATGGGGAATACCTCTTCATAGTTAAATGCAGAGGTGGAAGGAGCCAGGACAGAGGCACTGAAGACAGAGGAAAGAGATGTAGTTAAAGAGTGGATCTCACTATAACTCAATTTAAAAATGTTAAAAAAAAAAAAAAAAAAAAAAGAGTGGATCTCAGGGAGTGCACAGGATAGGAGCATGAGTCTTAGTGCAGGGATTAGCTTCAACAAAAGAAAGGACTCCTCTTCCTCAAAAACTATTTTTTAAAAAAGAGGGTAAGAATGAAGAATGAATTTTAGTTTAGCTTTTTAATATTAAAGAAAATAAAACAAATTTTTTTTATCAGTAATTATAAAAGTGAAATTCAGAGAGCTGAATTGGAATTTAAAAGTTCTTGATTGCATATATACAAGTGATTCCCTTTAATTGGGAAAATAAGTCTATTAAAAATATAATGTATTATCTACCATTTTAAATTACCCAAATTACCTTTGTCAGTGATTCCTTACATTGCCATAGCTAAGTCACAATTCATTAAAGTTATGTATGTATGGTATGGTTCTTTGAAAATAGGGTTTATTTAGAGCTAAGTTGCTTTAATTATATTATTTAATCTTGTATCAAAAGATATCCCACTGTGATGGGTAAATTATATGTTCTGATTATTTTACCACTTCTCAAATAGTAGTCTTTGGACGAGCAGTGATGAATACCAGTATTATTTAACAGATATATTTAATAAGATTACAGAGGTAAGCATGATGGAATTGCTTGAGGGAGGCAGAATTTAATTACCTGCACCGGACAGTAGAATTAATATCCCTACTTAGATATGAAGTTACTCAGTAATGACTTGCAAAGGAGCATATTGCTTGTCACAACTCTGAAAACTCTTTTCACTCTCTTAGTTTCAAGAGACCACTGCCATGTTTGCAGATATCCTGGAGGTCACCTGTTCAGTAGCCTGCCATCTTTCTCTAGCACCTTGATGTTCCTGAAGGTCTCTTAGAAACCTGGCCTGGTTCCACTTACTGAATAGCAATACGACCATAAGATAGTTGCTTATGACAGGGGAAAGCCCTGGGATAGCAGTATTTGGAACCTTACGACCCATGTCCAGAGGAGCCCCTGGGGAAGGCATGGAAGCGAACTAGAGATGTCTGAAAATGGTGGGGGGAGTAGTGGAGCCCCTACATTAAAAGTTTATCCTTGGAGATTTGGCAGAAAGGCAACTTTGCACTGCAAAATTGAGTGTGCTTAATAACTTAATCAATAGATTGGCACTTTATCTCCAGTCTTTTTTTTTTTTAATCCGAATGCCCCATTTTTATAGGACAGTGAACATGGAACCAGCCTGCACAGGGAAATGGACAGCCTGGGCAGCAACCATTCCATCCCAAGCATGTCTGTGAGCACAGGAAGCCAGAGCAGCAGTGTGAACAGCATGCAGGAGGTGATGGACGAGAGCAGCTCTGAACTTGTCATGATGCATGATGACGAAAGCACAGTAAATTCCAGCTCCTCTGTTCTGCACAGGAAGGTAGGTGTCCTGGTCCCCTTCACAGCTCTAGGCTTTCCAGTCATAATGAAGACAGCTCAGGTCACTCAGCATCCAGATATTTTATTTCCCTTTTACGTAGGGGACTCAACCTAGCACTTGATAGTTCTCTTACAGTAAAAAGATGATGAAGGACTGCCCAAGCTGTATCTGTGCCTATTTCTTCATCTTCCTGTCTTGTTACTCTGATGTCTATCAATAAACAAAAATAAATAAATCCATAAATCTCCAAGTCGAAGAAACCTGTAAGTTCCTCTCTAAACCAATAACCTTAATACTACAGACTTTAAAAGCTTTCTGAGTATAACCCATCGATTGTGACCTTTTAGAAGTATGTTCTTTCAGAAGTATGGTTCTTACTGTATAGTCCCAACCAAAGTACTATTTGTTTTAGAACAGTTTCCACTCTTTTCTCTTGTTTCTTGGATTTATTGTTTCTAATTCTTCTAAGACTAGCTCTCTATCAGCTTAATTATTCTGAATTTTGAGTGAATGATTCTGTTTTTGTTTTGACTTTACTTTTCCAGTTGAAGATCCTCATTTCATACAAGCCTATCATGGTTTATAAGTGGAAATACTTTATAAAGAACTGAAAAATAATTTTAGAGCTTCTTTCAAAGCAATTTCTATAAGATGAGTATTTCACAGAATTATCAATAATTCTTTGGAGTAATTCCCAAAAGTGTTTTAAGTAACCTTAGGTAAGCAGTCCATAGTGTGGAATTGTAGGAAAGAATCCGTTATAACTTTTTCCTTTTAGGTATATGTGAGTTATGTATGTACTTATTTTAATAAATATCAGTGATTACATTCCAGTTCCAGTAGGAGAGCAAATTTAAGAATTTTTTTCATGTAGACTATTGGTTGTACATTTTTATTGAGAGGAAAAGAAAATTGAACAGGTAAGGATGAAGGATGGGAGAAAATATGTTGGCGCTCAGTCATGAACAGTGGAGGGATATACATTTATTTTTCTGTACTGATTAACTTATTCATGTATTCACATTCATGGAGACCTTTATTATCTGTCAGGAACTATGGTAGGCCCTTTGGATACAGACAAATAAAACAGACATCATACCTTCATGGAGCATATTATCTGTAGGAGAAATTAAGCAAATAATCACACAAGTAACTATATCATATAATTATAAAACTTGCTCTGGGTAAGAGGAGGACTTAATGTAGCCGAGAATAGGGGCAAGTCTCCCCAGTGAAGTGACAGTTAAGCTAACGCTTCACAGACCAATAAATGTTAGTTAACTTGGGGTGAAAGATGGGGGTGAGTCAGGAAGCAATATGTGCAAAGGCTCTGAGACAAAAGGAACTTTGCTCAAGGAAGAGGGAAAAGATCAGAGAGGTTAGATCTTGGTGAACTATGTGGAAAGTGAATTGAAACTAGAGAGACAGCAAGGACCCAAATTATCAGTAAGTCATAAAAGCATTTTGAGGAGTGGAGTGATATCAGACAGATGCAGAGATCTGCTAAGAGTTCAGCATTGTCACCTGGCCTTCTTTGAACTTGGGCAAGTGATCGTGTATTTGAAAGGCAGAAAAGTTTTCACTGGGCTCTCTTTTTGGAAGGAGCTATCATAGATTCTGATAGATATGGGCTTTTTCCTTTCTGTTACCTCTGGACCTCCATGGGGACAGACAGCAAAAGAGAAGGAATTCTGTTGAATTTCTAGGACCTCTCAAATGAGCACCTGGAATTAGAAGAAAGATACTACTGGCCTAATCCACAAGAAAGAGCACCCTAGTCTTGAACCCATTGGTGGTTTTAATTTTAATCTCTGAATACTAGTATAGAACTTTCTTGTAATAATATGGGTCTTCCAATACTTTTTTTCTCCTTGGTATAATCACTTAAGAAGACTAGATGATAATTTATATTCTGAAATAGAAGGTAATTGTATTTGATATGCAAAAAATATTTGTCAGGAAATTTTAAGTTCTAAAATGTATTTCTAATTTATTATTAAATATGTAGAGGAAATGTGATGGAAAACATTGAAAAGCATTTGCAAATAAAACTTTGAGTTAACCTCAAAATATAAGCAAGCTAATCAAAAAATATCAACAGAGTAAAAAGGCAACCCACAGAATAGGAATAAATATTTGCAAATCATATATCTTATAAAGGATTAATATCTGGAATATATAGAGAACTTCTAAAACTCAACAACCACAAAAAAAAACCTGAATCAAAAATGAGCAAAGGACTTGAATCAACATTTCTCCAAAGAAGGTACACAAATGGCCAATAAGCACACGAAAAGATGCTCAACATTGTTAATCATTAGGGAAATCCAAATCAAAACTACAATGAGATACCACTTCATACATACTAGGATGGCTGTTATCAAAAAACCAGAAGGTGTGGGGTGTGGTATAGCTTAGTTGTAAAGTATGTGCTTGGTGTGTACAAGGTCCTCAGTTCAATCCCCAGTGTCTCTGTTAAGGATGAAAAAAAAACCAGACTATAACAACTGTTGGTGAGGATATGGAGATATCAGAACCCTAGTATGCTGTTGGTAGGAATGTAAAATGGTGCAGCTACTGTGGAAAATGGTATGGTGATTCCTTAAAAAATTAAAAATAGAATTACTGTAAGATCTAGCAATTCCACTTCTCCATATATGTCTGAAAGAATTGAAAGCAGGATCTCAAAGATATTTTTTTTTACACTCATGTTCATAGCAACCTTATTCACAACAGCCAAGAAGTGAAAGCAATGCAAATGCCCATTGATGGATGGATGAATAAACAAAATGTGGTCTATACGTACAGTGGAATATTATTCAGTCTTTAAAAGGAAGGAAATTCTGAAATATGCTACAATATAGGTGAACCATGGAGACATGCTAAGTGAAATATGCCAGTCACAGAAAGAGAAATACTGTGTGACTCCACTTATACGAGGCCCTTAGGGTAGTCAAAATCATAGACAGAAAGTAGAATGGTGGTTACTAGGGATTGGGGGAGGGGATAAATGCAGAGTTGTTATTTAATGGGTCTAGAGCTTCAGTTTACAAGGAGAAAGGAGAAAAGAGTTATGGGAATGGATGGTGGTAATGGTTACACAACATTGTAAGTATATTAGCACTGAACTGTACACTTAAAAATAATTAGGATGGTAACTTTATGTGTATTTTAACCATAATAAAAAAGGAAAAAGAATATAAGCAGGCTAGAAAAATAGAATATATTATATATTAAAACTTAGTGTTAAATAATTGTATCTCTTCATTCAAACCTATTTATGTCCCATACCTGAGCTTAAAAGTATATTATCTTCAAATACAATAGAAATAAATTATTTGGAAGCTTAATATTTGTTGGTTTACTTAAATTCCTAAGTTTCCAACTTGGGAACATAAATGAAATAGAATCTTAAGGTCTCAGTAGAAATCTAGTTTTGTATAGTTGACTATAGGAATGAGGAAACTAAAGTACTGTCTGCCACTGTTAGTTTTCTTTTAATTTGGACAAGTCACAAACCTCTCCGGTCCTCAGTTTTTCCATCTGTAAAATTAGAAGTTGATCTGAATGATTTCCAAGATCCCGTCCAGCTCTAAAATTTTGTGTTTCTATTCCTGTAATTTTAAAAAGAGCTACTCTCTAATGTGACTTTCAAGCTGTTTTGTAAAGAGGTGCCTCAGGACCAAGCCTCATCCACCTCACTCAAGACAAGTCTACCTTTATCTCTTACATTATGTATTTGGATTTCACTTGAAGGGTTTTTTTTTTTTTTTTTTTTCTTTGTTGTTTCCCTAAAAGCCACTAGCCTGGTAATTCCCTTCTTCGTGCAGATAGGTGGTAGCTACACCGTATTACATGTAGGTGCAGGTAACACGTTGCAGTTCGGATTCTCCAGGAAGCAGAGCTGAGATGGCTTAGCATGGGAGATTTTTTGTTTTTAATTAGGAAATTCCTTTAGGGTCAACCCCTGTGGAAGGGAAGAGAAAGAAGCAGCATTGGGTAGAGGGCAAAATTGAACTGAGATGGAGGTCCAATGGCAGCCTCAACCAACCCCTCAGGGAGCTCTGGAGCTAAAAGAGTCCTTCAGAGTTGTCCATACTGAGCCAGGTCAGTCGTTGCATAGGTGAAACCCAGGAAGAGTGTGAACGTGGACAAGGCTGCTCTCGATAGGGCAGCCCCGAGAACTGACAGTCAAAGATGATTGCCAACAGCAGCTCCTTCCTTAAAGGGGGAATCTGGGTAGTGCATTGTTGGGTCTATCATAATTTGTGACCATGAAGATTATTTTAGAGAAAAAGCAGTCAATATTGTTTTAGGAAACACTTTCCAGTTTTATATTTCCAGAATCTTAGAGAAAGCTATATATTTCAGTAAATTATCATATTATAAATAATGTTCTACCCATTATCTCATTATTCTATTTTATTTTATTTTTAATACTTGTCACTATCCAAAACTTTATTATGTACTAATTTGTGTAATTTTTTCATGAGTAGAATATAAATTTCATCATGGATAAGGCTATGCCTACCTTGTCCTGCACTGTATCTCAGCACCTAAAACAGTGCCTGGCACAGCATGGGCTCTCAGTAAATAGCTGTGGAATGAATGAATGAACAAACAGAAAATACACAGTGAATGAATTAATTACCAGACACCATGCTATTTTGGTTCATTGAACATATGGATTTAAAAGGGTCAAATAATCTTAAATATTATCTTTATGATTTGAAAGACTTAAATGAATAGATTTTCTCCAATGATGGTACTCTAGACAATAAGAACATGCTCAATAAATATCAAAATATAAAAATAAGGGTGGGGAAGTTTTTGTTCCTCACCCTTGATTGTTACAATCCAGATTACAGATATATCCTAAATTAGTCAAATCATATATATGAACAGATGACCATTTTATGTAGGAAGTAAACTTACTTTTAAAGGCCGTGTTTAACTAGTAGGAGCGTGACTTGCAGTTACCTGTTCTGCATCCAGAATAAAGATGCCCTGATTTTAGGACAGTTCTGTCACAGATAAAGCCCCCAAAATGTAAAGGAGACGCTGAAAATTTTCCTTTAACATCAGAATTTCAGGTTACTTTTTCTCCAGTCTTTGCCTCTACTCTGGTCTATCCCAGGCACTGAAGGTATCCTAATCTAATCTTCCTTTTGAGCAAGAATGATTTGATAAGACAGAAGGTATATTCTGACAAAATAAACTTAAAGCACTTATTTCTTTTCCCCTTGCTAGTGTTGCCACACTGCTTTTTCCAACAACAAGAATATTCACCACATCTCTGGACTGTTAGCTGCTCAAGGACATCTCTTTTCACATGCCCCCTAGCCTGGTGTCTGTCACATAGTAAGCACTCAGTAAATGTTCAATGAAGATGAACTTTTATAGGACACAACTTTACACCTCAATTCTTGATTATTCACAAATGAGTCCCAGGGCAAACTCTTAATCCAGATTAGTTTTTTTTTTTTTTGTGGTCACCTAGCCTGCCTCTAAGCTTCCACTCTACTCCTTAAAACCATTGTGTACTTAGCAGTAGCAAACAGATTTTAGTATCATCCGAAGCAACAAAGTATTTTAATTTGTCAGTTAAAAGATATAGTTTTATCCTGTTAAAGTCTAAAATCAGTTATCTTTGCTTGCTGCTGCCTTCTATTAATACAGATCACAAGACTTTAATATATTAAAACTATTTGTTCATTAATCAACTTGTTATTTTCAGTTTACCTAATGAACTCTAGTCATCATGGCCTCTTTTTAGAGACTATTTTTAAAAACCATTCTATCCTAACTCCTAAAGCTTTACTTGGCCCTTCCTAATAGTCAATGTTAGCGAGGTTCCCCCCACCTCCCACATCTTTTTAAAAAGAACAACTTTACCATTTTCATGGGAGAAAAAAGAGCAATGTCCTTGAGGGGATAGGATGTTCTAGTTTAATTTTCACTTGCTTCAGTGGCCTTTCCTATTTTTGCTGAAGAGAGGAGCAGGTTCTTTGACTCTTCCACTCACATTGGGCAAAGTAAAAGTAAATTAACATATGAAGGTAATGTTAATGTTTCTTAAACAGTAGTCACACTGACCACCTCGCTATAGTGACAGCTTTATCCTCAGCATCCTGCTGGTTGATTTTTCTCCCTGATAAGCTATCCTTCCAGGTGAAGAGACCCTTTTCCATCTTCTCCCCTTCCTCTAGCCCCAGCTTTTGATAGCTGCACCTGCTTAGGCAATAATTTAATAATTTTAAAATGAACAAAACAAAAGAGATAGTAGGTTTGCTGATCCCTTCTCCACAGTGTGAGAAGTATGGGAATCTATAAAAAGGCTTCTTGTCACCAGAAAAAAAGCCATTTTTAGATCCCCTCCCTCCCTCCACGTAAAGAGGTGCTTGTGTGTGCATGTCACTATTTTATGACTTCCTTAGAGTACAGAGTGGCAGGTTTTTTATGAAATACAAATTCGAATTCTGTTAAATAATAAAGGAGAAAATGTCATTTTCTCACAATCTCCTCAGACCTATACTCTGGAGCTTATTTATTCAGCAAATATTTACTGAATTGCCTACAAAGTGTCAAGCACGGTGCTAGGTGCTAGGGAGACTGAGATTTTTCAGACCACATTCACTGTGCCTTCAAAAAGCTCACAGTCTCATGCACAGACAGACAAGTGTAAGCAGGAGGAAGGGTGTGATAAAGGTATACCCAAAACAGAACAGAGTCCAGTGGAGTGGCTTCTGAGGTTAATCTCAAGTTAATCTAGAAACTTTAAACTAGTGACCACACCATGAATCTTCATTTCAAAGCATAAATAGTAGGATATTTAGGGGGAAACTTCTAAATAAAGAGTAAAGCCCCTTGCCCAGGGTGTAATAGTAAGATTTGTGTCTCTTGCTTCACATACTTCACTATGTTGTATAAAGTTCAATTATTTTTACTAAAGGATTTTTTGAGGGTAGGGTAGTTAGGTTTGTTTGTTTATTATTTTTTATTTAATGGAGATACTGGGGATTGAATCCATGACATCGTGCATGCTAAGCATGTGCTCTACCGCTGAGCTATACCCTTCCCTACAATTTTTTTTTTTTACTAAAAGTTTTGAGCAAACATTATGACAACTTTTTTTTTTAATCTCAGGAAGTTTCATTTTTTGCAATGAAAGAACATTATAAATGTATCAGATGAACACAGATTTACTTAAAACTGGTCCCCAATACATACTGGTTTTTCAAAAAGCTGTTTTGTTTGTTCCTGGATGATAATGTTTTAAAGATAAATTATAAACAAGTCATATATTTTGTCTTGGTAAGCAGGACATGGTATTTGTTCTTAATCTTCTAGAATCATTCTTCAGCATCAAAGATGTTGGCCCTCTCATCATCATTTGTAAATAACACGCAGCAGTGCTTAACTGCATAAAATAGCAAATTGACCCTTTCCATTAACAATCTTAAAATGTGTTCAGTTTAGAAATTCTGGGAGCCAGGTATAATCATTTTCAAAAGGACTGCTACTTAAAGGGTCCAGTGTAACCAACAGGCAAAATACCCAGTAAAGCTGATAGTTTAATTTGTTCTTAACTTGCTTCTCAAGTCACATTCCTCTTATTTTAAAATTGCTTTAAGTTGTCTGCAGAGTTTTGAACTTGTTTTAAGCAGTGGTGTTGAATATCTTAAAATTTATTTCCCTATGCACATGAAGTGGCTATCCACTGTTAGACTAATTTTGCCTTTTTTGTGGTCCCTTGTGGTATAATATTTGAAGACTTTTTGTGTTGGTAATCTCTGTTACAAAGCTGCTACAGAAACTAAGAATTCTTTTTTAAAAGTTAAAAATATTGGGAGGAGTAGCAAAGAGTTCTACTGTGAGCATTATTTATTATACTTAAAATAGATTAAAATTTTGGACCTATTCTTCAGACTAACTTCTAAAATAGCATTATTTTTTAAATATACCTTAATGGGTTATTTAATTAGCTACATATCAACTAAAATAACTATGACTACACATTTTAATTTTTTCAGGGTGTTTTATATCCTTGAGTATAAAAATTTAGCAAATATAATGTGACTTTTAATTTGATAAGCAGGGTCCTAAACTACAAGTGTTAATTTTTATCTGAGAGAAAACAAATATTAAAGTTACGCATATTTGCACATGAATTTGTTTTGTTTTATTCTGTTATATGAATAGTGTGGATTTTGGTGTCCTAGTTAACTTTGTAAATCAAGTTTTACAATTTGAAACTGAGCTGCTGCCACAGCATTCGAGAGCTCCCTCTCAGCAAGTGTACTTAATGTTGTCTAATACTCACCAAAACTGTGACCTATAAAACCACAGGCCTCTACCTAGTCTGTCTCTTCTGATTACTGACATTTAGAAGCTTCTTGCTTTTCTGGGATTATAATGTTAAGTAAGACCCATGTTGGAGATAACATAATTTAGTAATAAATATTCAGCAATATGATTGGTATTAGATCCCAGTGCCTTCCTCTCTAGAACCTTAAATCTAGTGCATAAATCTAGTCCCATACCTAATCTCTCTTTGCCTGGTAAAATAAGAGTTTATATTTCCCTGGAAATAATGTGGAAAAATTTTAATTGACTTATCGAGTATTTTTTAATAAATTTCAAAAATACAGGTTGAGATGCATTCTTAACCTATAGTGCTATCTAATAGAACTTTCTGTGATGATGGAAATGAACCAAACCTACACTATTCAGTATGGCAGCCATAGTGGCTATCTTGAAACATAACTGGTGTGACTTAGAAACTGAATTTTACATGTTATTTAAATAAAATATCCATGTGGCTAATGGCTATCTTATTGGACAGCACAGCAATAGAACACCCCTTGAATTTGGTAAGTATGCCTTCAGTGGTGTTAAAGGTGTCTTCATTATTTGAAAGCAAAATAGACCACAGTACAGTAAAAAAAAAAAAAAAACTCTAAACATAGATGTAATGCTACATACCTTCCCAACATTCTGAAGCATTGTAATTTTATAAAAGGAAAAAGAAAATCAGCCCAGTAATGAATTTAATCATGGCTCTTGGCTTTTACATAAAAACTGGGATATAAAATTTAATTTTCCTCAAGGAGTATATGTTTTGACTTTTCAAAATTTTAGACTATATAATAAGATTTTGTATTTTTTAAATCTCTTTAATTTTGTTATCTGATGAAGGAAAGAGCAATTATAAAAAATTTCAAATAATCATGGACAAAATGCAAAACTAACTTCTCACCATGGTTTCTCCTAAAACCCTAGGGCAATAAGAGAATCAATTTCTCCTTCCCTATCCTGAACATGTACTACTTTAAAATCCCCCATGGTTGTACATGTTTTAGAGCTATTAATTTTTATAGTATCTTTTTTTCTGAAGGGGTAGAGCTTCTTACTGACTGACCACTCCGTCTTTTCTAGAGCAAAGCATCACCCTTTGAAAGCATTTTCCCCTTTAAAAGTCCTTTCAATTGCATTTAAGAAACATCCATTATCATCCTTCCAGGGAATGTTATTTTTCATGGGCGTTACAACAAGATTAATCATCTTTGCCTATCAAGAAGCACAGAATTGATTAAATCAGTCAAGGACGTTAAATTCCAGCTTTACTCACTCTGGTGACTGTACGGAGACTGAGTTGAGGAAGAATTTGTGAAAGTATCGTTTGGTTAAAATTGTATGCCTGTCTCTTTAAATCTAAAAAAAAATCCTTTCAGAAGCTGTAGAGAGAAGGTGCTAGAACTGTGTACGATCATGACTGGAAAGCAGGATCCCTCAGTGACTGCCGAATCTTCCCAGCACAAGACAGAGAGGCAGTTCAGCACAAGCCTACACTGATTCTAGGCAGAACGATGATCCTACCAAACAGATCTCAAATAAAATTAAATTGAGAAAGCAGATCTTTCAAGGGAATGAGGCGGAGGCTCGCTTTTATGTTAAAAGCCACCAGCATCCTCCTTGCTAGACATGGACATGACATTTTTAAAGGAATTATTTGGTTACAGCGTTTTAAGCAAACTGTTCTAAGGAGTCTGTACATTGCCTTGTTTTTTCTATTCTTTTTTTCTTTTGCATATATGTAATTCTGGAGGTAAAGAAAAAGCCTGCCAGGGATTCAGAAGGCATCCCACTAGCGATCAGCTGACATTCCTAACTGAAGGCTGCAATGTGTTGCTTATTCATTTTGTACCGTGGGAGCTGCGGGGACTAGCAGAGAGCTAAACTATGCATTTCAAACAGCAGTGCTTGTGCAGAAAGAGGGGTGAGAGAGAGGCAGCCGGCGAGGAAAGAGCACAGCTGGACTTTCTCCTTGTTTTTATCCATTTCTGCAGGATCATGTATTCATAAGGGATGAGGCGGGCCACGGCGATCCCAGGCCTGAGCCGCGGCCTACCCAGTCAGTTCAGAGCCAGGCCCTCCACTACCGGAACAGAGAGCGCTTTGCCACGATCAAATCAGCATCTTTGGTAAGCAAACACCCCTCTACCCACCTTCCCTTCCTTCCCCTCCTCCCCATCTGGCAGCCTCTCGCCCTCCCTGAGCCTCTCTCGGCTTCATGGATGGGAGGAAAGGAGTCAAGAATGTTTTCTCCCTCCTAATAATTTTATTCATTTTAGAAAAAATCTGTTGGCATAGCAACCTGATCTCAGATATTTTAGCATTGTCTCCGGCATGGGAAAAAAAACCCTTTGTGTGTGTGTGTGTGTGTGTGTCTGTGTGTGTGTATTTATATATGCTGTATGTGCAAAATAAAAGGCCTTTGAGATGAAGTTGCTAATCTATCCAATTTTGTAAAAGCTATTTGTCTTTTCATTGAAATATTCATGCTAAAAATATTTTAAAGGTATTTGATGTATGTGTATGCAGGGCACTATGCTTCTTTTTGTATAGGTGCATGTGTGTGTCTGTAATGTGTATACCCACATCAAAAGATAAAACACAATTTAAAAAAAAATATGGTTTCTGGCTAATGTATATAATTGTAGGAAATAAGATACTTGCTTCCCAGGAATGGATTGCTGGTTCGTTCTGGTTCATTCATTTATTTATTGCAACAATGGTAGTGGCTGCACTTCCCCATTTAACCCCTGAAGAATTTTCCTGGCACCAATAAAGCAAGAGGGGCTTTGTAGGAGAGGGGAGGGATGGTTGTGGAAGAAAAGATACTGTAGGAACCTTCAGCATTTTTACTATTGCAAATGTGATTGCTGGATGCCCTTGTAGTAGCAAAAGGGGTGTGTACTGGAAGAGTTAGTTTTCATGCCTCCTCCCCTTGGCCCCCGACGCGTGCGCGTGCGCACTCACACTCACACACTCACACACACACACACACACACACACTCACATCGTTTCATCCTTGGCACTCTTAACTCTTTTTAATCTTTTGCTTCCGAATATCACTTCTCAGCCAAAAAAATTATTGAAATATTAGTTGTTGTGCCCAGATTGATGCTGGAAGTCACATGGGCAGGAAGAGTTAGTGTACACTGCCTGGCTGTTACATTTAGAACCTGTGATGACATCATCCAAGGCCGACCCAGAAATGATTCTTTTCCTTGTCCTATTTTTTAAATCTGATTTCCACTTTTATCTCTCAAGTGTTTTAAAGGCTTTTCAGTTAGTTACCTTTGGGACTGATAATGGGTTATAATTTTTAAAAACCCAAATAGAAAGAAAATGGAAGTTAAAGCACCTACATATTGCTATGCCTACTGCTGTCTAAAAGCAAGCAATTTAATTTAGATGGCTTATAAATCAGCCTGCCTTTAAGGTCCTTTGTATAGAAGTTTCTTGTTGTCTCTTCAGTGGGCAATTTTTCATTTTAAATGCATGCCATACTGTGTAATGGAGGTCTTAAAATGTCCACTATGTATTTGCTAATGATTGTTAAGCACCTACAAAACATGCTTTTGAATCTAAATAAAGCATCATGAAATTACTGAATAGTAAATATCTTCATACCATGGTATCTGACAAAAAAAGAAATATGGTATTTGGGAAATACTACTACTTACCCCTGACTCTTGTGAGACTTGCACCTTTATCCAGACCTGTGCATGCTGAAGTGAGAGGAGAAATGCTGAACCACCACTGAGAATCAGAGCACCATAAGCAGGTTTTAAATGTGAAGCAGATATTGTACCAAGCGGGCTTTCCAAACCCTCTGGGACGGGTTCTCTTCTCTTCTCACTTGCCACACCCTCATTCCCACATCATATATTCATGACCTCTCCTGCCTCCCAGGAAGATCACTACTGCCATCCCAGAATGATCTCACGCTCCCATTTGTGAACTCACCCAGGGCCACCCTGTGTGCATCTCAGCCATCACAGTCTCCCTTTCTGTGGATGATGAAAGCTGCTTCCCTACTAGGCTATCTCAGGGCTATGGGCAAAGACCTCAGGAGCCCCTCGGAATCCTGCAGGCTTCACAGTGCACATCCAGGGAACGCTGGGATCAGTCTCTCTGATGGACTTTGGATTTGCTAAAAGGCCCTCCCCCACCTATATTAAGTTAAAAACAGAGTCGCAATAGGCTGTTGCTATAGCCACAAAATAAGTTGTTTCATGTGTAAAATCTCCAAATGTGATGCTTTGGGATTGATGCAAGCTTGTCAGAGTTTAATGGTTTTTGTATTTGATGGTTTTTAGAGAGAAAAAAAGTTAAAAGGAAAAGTGATGTGGTGGTATGCCGTTTTGTGTCCCTTTTTGGACAATATAACTATTGGTGTGGATATTTTAATGTGTGTTATCAAGTACTACAGTTCTAGTTCCCATTATATTATTTTCAAAGGCTAATTCCAATAGGAATATATAAATCAGGACATTGGAATATCAAAAAGAAGCATCTAATTTTTAAAAATTTATCTCAAACCTTAGTGTTTTTCGTAGATCCCTGCTGAAATGAAAGGGGCTAAAATTACTTAAAATAACATAAAAATAAGAACAAGATCATGGGGAAATGAAAGTCCAGCGTATTGAATAATCAAGTCATTGCTGAAACCTCTCTTCACTTCTCATAGTTAGTAGCAATACTATGTTGATTTATTTATTTTGGTTTTACTCTTTCTTTGTAATCTTCTAGCAGAAGTGCCAACAAGCCACAGAGTGATCCGAAAGTGAACAGCAAAAAGAAAAAGAATTTAGAAATTAGTTTATCAGTTACTAGATAAATAAGTGATGAGTATATATTTTAACTAGACTTGCAAACTGACAAAAAAAATTACGATTCCTCAAATTTGTTTATCAATCTGCCCCTTCTTCATAAACCTAAAAGAGGCCTATCTCTGTGATTTTTTTTTCCCCTTAGCAATTCTTTCTACATTTTGCTTTTGAATGGGGCTATTGACAAATGTATTAAGCCCATGGGCTACAGGCTTTTACTGCTAGATTTTTTTTTTATTATTTTGGCACCTTAAAACTGAGTTTTTTATGTTATGATACACTGTTGCACAATTGCACTTGTAACAAAAGACCTTGATACTAGAGGAAACCCTGAGGGAACTTTCAAATTTGATATACATATATTTTTAAATTATTATTATAATCATTTAAGAGCAGAGATTATTGACCTTCTTTTGAAAAATTAGAAGGAAGGGCCTTTCATGGGATCTCTTTTATTCTTTCTTTTTCTTCTTCTGTACGAAAGTTCATATTGGGCTGATTTGTTACCTGAGTAAGGAGATGTTTATGTAGTTCTTCAAAATTACTCACCTGACTTCTTGGGCCTTTGAGAAGTGCCTTCCTTGAGTTTTTAATTGTTCTTGAATGGAGAGGCTAGTATTTTAATTAGATTAGTGACTCATCAGAGTATTTTCAGCTATTGTTACATCTTATGTCATTTAAAAGAATTTTTCTTGGGGGGGGTAACTAGGTTTCTTTATGTATTTTTAAATTAATTTTTTATTTTATTTTATTTTTTAGTGGAGGTACTGGGGCTTGAACCCAGGACCTTTTGCGTGATAAGCATGCACTCTACTGCTACCCTCCCCCTTGATGTCATTTCTTAAAATTTCATAGTATTCTGGGTCACCGGCTGTTCCCATAGTAGGTGTTCCTATAAAGAGCACCAAGGCCACATCTATCAGACAGTTCAACATTTGGCCTTCTGGAGGAGTACTCACTAGAATGCAGTGGTCCAAAACATGGGAACTGATGTTAGAATACACATTAATGAGAGGGGTGTGAACCTCTTAGTTTCTAATCTCCAGGAAAGCATGTAGGAGAAAAATTTTTATTTTTCTATCCATACAAATATAGATTCTTCTACTTTGGTTTTTATCAGATTCAATAAAAGAGCTCATATAAAAATGAAATCTTCACTTGATTTTTTTTAAAAAACGCAACCTAATCATTCAGCTAATTGTGAAGTCGTGTACTTGAATGAGTTTGATAGACCAGTGTAAAATATTAGAGTAAATGCTACTGTTCCCCCTTTCATGTGCCCTGCTGTTCTGTTTCTAAATGCTTGGAAGTGTGTTCTCTTCCTGGGTGGTGCACCAGAGGTTGCTTATCAAAATGCTGTGTATCTCCTCTTTCCTTTTTCTTGGCTTCTTAATCTCACTAAGATCCTTCCTGATACCATTTTTCACTCGTGCTGCCCAGTCTATATGCCCCATCCACTTGACCAAAGTCCCTCAGTAAACATGTGTTGAGTGAATGAATGAACAAGTGAGTGAATCAATGAACAATGAATGAATGAAGTCTCTTCCAGTCCTGCTATCACAGAAGAGTTTGGGTTTATAAGTGTGTGTTTTCAGAGTTCTTCATATCAGTTTTTCTGTACAAGGCAGAATTGCCTGTTACCAGTCATTACTTTTAGTATGAATTTAAAATGTTTTTTCCCTAGGTGTTTTCAAGAGTGAAATGTCAAATTTCTGATGCCAAAATGTGACTCACTGTATTCTTTTTAAGAACTTGCTATAAATTTCATTTGTTCTAAGTGCTGAGGTAGCCAGTTTTATCATACACATTATTTTGATTCTTACACATAATTAATCTTGTAAGGTGCCTTTGATCTCTGAAGAGAGTAATGTTATCAGCCACCATGCTCCTCTTTTATGTTCAGTAAGTTGCTTATTGGCCTTCTAGTGCAGTATTCGGTACTTGGTAGGCATACAGTACACTTTGGATGAAGTGGTTTGTTTTAGGGCCAAAATTTGCTAGAACTAAACAGGGTAGAAGGCAATGGCTGTAGAAACTTTCTGAAAAAAGTTCAGTCTTCCTTTGTTGTTCTTTATTTTTATGTATCATTCCAAGTATACGAAATAGTTAATTCAGATTCAGAAATTATATATTCTAATCCACAACCTAGGCATAACAACAGTTTTATTGTTAAACTTGCCGTTTCTCTTGGATCCACTTCTGATCTATGTCCCCATCATCAGAAATGCTTAGTGGAAGAGATTTAAAAAACACCCTACTCTTAGCTTGGCGGAAGAAGGAAACCAACATATATTGAATATCTTGTGTGTATCAGACACCTTGCAAGGCACAAGTGTTATCTCATTATAGCAGTATTTCCTCTTAACATATGAAGATATTGAGAGACTTCAAGAGGTTATGTACTTTGCCCAAGGTCACCTGTATAGTGAGGGGTGGAAAGAGATTTGTCTGCAAGCAGCCTGCTAGGTATGGCAGGATGCTGCTGCCGTCCTTTAGATGATCACATTTTTGACACCACACTTGTGAAAACCAGTCATTACCTTTCTACAACTTTCTCTCATTCTTAGAATTACTCAGTTTGTAACTTAGACTTAACCACTCTCTCCAATGCTTTTTCCCCTCCATTACTTCCTAACAGAAAGGTTCTTTCTTTGCTGCCTTGGTAACGTGGATTTCTCAGGCAATTCAAGAGCTGTAGGACCTTAGTGCAAATCCCAGGCTTTATAAAAATTAAAGAGATTAATTACATGTGAAAGCATACCTTATGTCAACCATAAAGTATAATAAAATTATGAGCTATTTTTAATTCTGTTGACCACATAGTGTATTTATAAGACATGAAGTATAAACTTAAAACACACAGGTATACATAACTATAGATAATATGTTTTATATGTTTCATGTTAGACTCCATAAATGAAACATGGTTATACTTTTATTTAAATTCATCTAACTTGAGCATGGAATTCTAAAACTCAGTATCTCTAAATGTACCTAAAAATTTAGACAATTACTCTGCGATTTAGAAAGTTTAGTTGTAACAAATGGAAGGTGATATTAGGAGTTTAAAATGATGATTAACCAAATTATGGGAAGCATTCGCATTTGCAGGCAAAGTGGCTCTTGTGGAATTCAGTTATGTACAGTGGTAGCATGGTGAGCTTTGTAATTTGTCTCTGCCACAAGCTCGTATGATCTGGCATGCAGCAGGACCACCCTCTTAACAGGGACTCACCCACCAATTAGAATAGAAAGTGTTCTTGATACAAGTCATTTCCATTTTATCTGGAGACTGCCTGGTTTAGGAAAATGGCCATCCTGAAAATATTTTATTGACCACAAGCCTGTCAGACATTCTGCTAGCCAGTTTTAAATGTGTTGTGATAGCTGTAGAGTGTACCATGCCTCAGCTTTGGGAATCTGATTAAAGATGGAATGCTCAAATAAGAAAAAAATAAGTTTGTGGATAAAACATGCCTCAAACTCATTACCCCAGAACAGACACTTGACTGCCTTATTTGTCTGAAAAACAAGTGAATTCAAAAAGATTGAATGGTATCCTTTCTGTTCATTGGAATTTTTTTCCCTATAATTGAACTTCAGGAAGACGCAGGCATGAGAAAGTGAAATGTACACATGTATTTCAAACTGCTTCTTCCTTTTATCATGAAATAAGTACATTAAAAATGTTATTGTAATGACAAAATAGAAATAGATTTATTTTCTTTAGAGTGTTAGATGTGTCTTTAGTGATGGTATCTTTTTTTTTTTTTTTGGTCTTGAAATATCTTCTGCTCTTATTCTTCATACTTTAAAGAGGATTGTCCTTTAGAAAAGAGAAATGAATATGAGAAACCTAGTGTTAGTTTCAGCTGGAAAGGTTTCAAAGTTCAGCTTATGTTTAATGGTGTGCTTTGATAATACTATCCAGTTACAGAACAGCACTCTTGATAGTAAGGACTCAGTCTAGTATGCAGGGACACCTTCTAAAAAGAGCAAAGAAACAAACTGTTCTTTGTACAAAATGCACTTTGACCCATAAACTGAAAATAGTAGAGAGAATTAATAGCAGCATGAAAATTTCCAGTAAAACTTGTTTGAGGGTTAGATTGGGGAGAGTTGGCTTATAATAGTAGATTGGAGTGACTGAATTTCTTAGTAAAAAAACAAAACCAAAGTCATAATTGTGTAATTAAGATTTTCTGCTAAAATAGGGAAGATTAGAAGGAAGTGACTAGAGAATCTAGTAGGAAAATAATGAAGGGTCATAAATTGAAGGAAAGACTGGAAAATCAGAAAAGGTTTAATGTAAAGAAACAAGAAATGCTGAAATTTACAGTTGCAATCTTCAGTTTGTTAGATACTCATTTGAAAATGGGTTAAGGAAAAATTGCTAAGAAAAGTAGGCATCCAAAAATTATAGAAAGGCTTTCTCCTCTTTAGGAGAGCAAGTGAGTGTGTGTAATTTGTTAACATCTTTTTTGCAGGGAAGGGGAGGAAGGAGACAGATGATTTAGAAGGATAGCGCTCCCTCTCTCTCTCTCTCTCGCTCTCTCTCTCTCTCTCTCTCTTTCTCTTTCTCTCAGTCACTTTCACTCTTGCTCTCTCAGTTCATATCAAGAACCGGAAATAAATCTTGTTCAAACTATTTTAAAAGGATATTCAAGATTCCTATGACTATTAGAGACATGATCTTTAAAAAGAAACATATAAATAGTATAATATAGTACCGTGCTTCTCAACCAGAGGGATTTGCCCCCCAGGGGACATTTGGCAATGTCTACAGACATTTTTTTGTATTATCTTAACTTAGGAGGAATGCTGGTAAACATCCTGTAATGCATAAGACAGCCTCTCAGAACCAAGAATTATCTGGCTCATTGTCAATAGTGCCAAGATTGAGAAATCCTGGTGTAGTGGAAATAGCATGGCTCTGGAATCAGATAGAAGCAGGTCTGAATTCCAGCCCTAGTCCTTATTAGCTCTGTGACCTTGAGGATATATAGAATGATATGTCAAAAAGATGTAAATATATTTTGGCTGAAGAAATACATTAATTCCCTCAAGTCTCAATTTCTTCATCAATAAAATGATGGTGGTCACACCTACCTCATGGATGAATAAAATGAATGAGTGAATGAGATGGTTTTTTGGATTAGAGATAAAGAATGTAAAGAGCACCCAACACAGCGCCTGGGACATGTGAGTGTTCAGAAAATTATCATTAAAATGGATGGCGACAATAATAAATAAAATTATACCAGAGGATTCTTCTGCTTTGCCTGAGAGTCTGTCTTCCACGAGTCTGGTTACCTGAGTTCTGTTCCCCAACCCAAATCAGGTTACACGACAGATCCATGAGCATGAGCAGGAGAACGAGTTGCGGGAACAGATGTCAGGTTATAAGCGGATGCGGCGCCAGCACCAGAAGCAGCTGATCGCCCTGGAGAACAAGCTGAAGGCTGAGATGGACGAGCACCGCCTCAAGCTACAGAAGGAGGTGGAGACGCATGCCAACAACTCGTCCATCGAGCTGGAGAAGCTGGCCAAGAAGCAAGTGGCTATCATAGAAAAGGAGGTCAGTACATGCACACATGCCCCCGTGCCTCAGCCAAGCCCAGCCTGTTCCAGTCAGCGACATCATGTCTGCAGGAGACAGGACTGATGTGCTTTTTGGCAATGGAAGAACAATATTGGTTTGTGGCGGGGAGGATGTTTCTGGGTTTATGGGGCTACTTAGAATTGTCGCTTAAAGTTAAAATAGTAACTGAAAGTATATATTACATTCTTGTCTATTCAGATATATTCTGAGCATCACTCCCTTGATGGGGGTCTGGTACACATGAAAAGAAATGGGATGCTTCTGTTCTTGGAAATTTGTACCATTAGGTCTGTCACTGTGCCTGCCTTACCGACAGTTCTCTTCAAAGGAAAATTGCTCTACAAATAGTCCCTTTTAGTGGTGATAATCTCTGCCTGCTGATTGGTCTAAAGATGGGCACCTGACCAATGGCAGCAAGTAACTGATCTGGCTATTGCATGGGTCCTCTAAGGAACATCCTCTCTTCCCCATCCAGGTTCTAAACTAATTTTAAAAACAGACAAGATGGTAAGGCAGATAGAGAGTCAAAACGTCACCTTTATTATTGATAAATGGTAGATGGGAGAAGTGATTTATATCTGAAGGGAAATGGCTAATATTGAACAAAATTAAACAGACTTGCCTACCCAGGCACTGGCAGTGCTAAACCAGTCACCTTCCCAAACCCCCACTCCCCATGTGACTTACATGGTGTGAAAATGCTGGGGTGAATTTGTGCTCTGTGGGGATGGAGTGACTGAGGACAGGGTGTCAGAAGTGTTTCAGTAATTATGCCCGCTCACTCTCTCTCTACATGGAAGGAAAAATCAGAATTGTAGAAGCAGTTCCCCAAACAGCCATCAGTCTATGAGGCAATCTGGCATGAAAACCTCTGCCCAAACAGGAATGAGGTTGATTAAGTAAACCAGTCAGAGTCTTTCTTGGACATTTGATTTGGTAAATATGTGGGAAGAATTGTACATAACAGAAAAGTTGTTGATAATACAAGATAAAAGTGAAAAGCTACATAGAAATAACCATGAAGCATAATTCCCTCTCTGTTCACTGAGCACCTCATCTTAAATGTGTGCTTCATCTGGATGGTTCCCTGAAACTTAGATTTGGTCACTTTCAGGAGCCAGTACTGATTGGGTTATCTTTTATTTGGTCTGTATTCTATCCATTTAAGAGTCCACAAAATGCCCTGATGTCCGACTGTTGCGAATTAAGCAGATGCCTAAGAAAACAAAATGTCATTAACTTTGCCTGTTATACTAGAGATGATCCCACTCAGAAATCTGACAGTTGAAATAATCAATTAGAAGTTTAGATTCTTGGGAAAAAGCTAGCCAGTCTTGATTATTTATGCATTTTTATAATTTAGCTCTTGGGCCATCAACAGTATCATAAAAATCTTTTACTATGATTCTTACTTCACCTTTCACCCGATATATTTTGTGTGTGTGTGTTCAGTGAAACATGTGTATGGTTTTCCTCCATATTTTTCCCATAACTGGGAATATATTATCCAATGGTAAAAATTTCCTTTTTTTTTTTTGTATGTTTGATACAAGAGAATCAAAACAGGCATGTCCTTATTTTGTTTTTTATTATTTGTTCAAAAAAGGACACTAATTCAGCACTTTTGGATTCTTTTAATGCATTGGAGAATATGATCAGCTGAATTCTGTGTGAAGAGCAGTTCATTGTAGATCATATTTGCTATTTTTTCAGGCAAAGGTAGCTGCAGCAGATGAGAAGAAGTTCCAGCAACAGATCTTGGCCCAGCAGAAGAAAGATTTGACAACTTTCTTAGAAAGTCAGAAGAAGCAGTATAAGATTTGTAAGGAAAAAATAAAAGAGGTAAGAGTACCAACACTTGGTAGTCACCAAGTTGCCATCAGAATGGTTGGAAGTTGAAGTCAGTTCATCTTACATTGTGATCAATACTATAATCCATTGATTCTCAGACCGTCCAGTAGAATCACCTGAAGTGCTTATTAAAACAGATTACTAACCCATCTCCAGGTTTTCTGATTCTGTGGATCTGGGGGGAGGGGGTGGAGTTTGAAATATGCGTTTCTAACAGGCTCCCAGGGGATGCCGATGGTGCTGGGCCTGGCAACAGACTTCAGAAACCATTGCTCTAACTCTAACCCATTCTTGCCTACTTCTGGTTTATTCTCCACACTTCAGCCAGTGATCTTTCCAAACCATAAGTCTCATCATGTCACCTCATGATTTTAACATTCATTGGCTTCCCCTTGCTCTTAGGATAGATCAAAATACTAGAAGTCCCTGTGTGGGTTCCAGTCTCACCTCATACCAACGTTCCCCCCACCTGCCTCCCCGACCCCTGACTCTCTGCTGCTCCCACCACAGTGGTCACCCTTTGCTTCCTCAAATGGACCAAGCTCTGCCCCTCTCCAAGGTCTTTGTTCGTACTCTTTCTTCAGCCAGGGTGCTCTCCTCATCCCCAACCTCCTTGTAAGACTATGGATTGTTTATTAGTACCATAACTTCAGTTTCACTTCCCCAGGGAAGCCTTTCCTGACTGCCTTGACCAAGACAGGTACCTCTGGCTTTATAACACTAATTTTCAATTACATTTTTTGTTTGTTTGTTTTTAGTGATTATTTAAGCTACTTTACCCTACTAGCCAGTAAGTGATAAGAGAAAAGACCGTGTCCCTTTTCTTTGGCTCATGACTCTATCCCTATGTCTGGTACATGTGAAATATTTGATACATGAATGATTGTTTTTAAATGTTTTTTAAATGTTCAGTTGAAGACCACTAGTGGACTTAGAGAGCCCCCCTGAGGAACTGCAATTTGATCTGAAAGCTCAAATTTCTTCAGTTCTCCTTTTATCGGTACTTACAGATGAATTGCCTGCAATTCCATAGACTTTGCTTCTCATAAGACTTAAAATTTCTTATTTGTAGACTACTAGTGTATTAAGATTTAATAAAATTCAGATAGGACATTTTTAATATTTGAAATTGTTAATTTGAGCTCATATTCTAGGTTAACAATATGGGGCTTAACATGGTTCCTCTCCAATTCTTTTTAAATTAGGAAGTGAAATCAAGTGGGTTGGGGTGAGCCTCAGGATCTCTTGCCCTGCCTGGATGAGTCACTGGTGACTGTTGGGACCGACAGAAGTTTGTGTTTGGTCCACACTGCCAGGATGGGAAGAATCTCTGACACTGTAAGGTCTAGAGAACCAGGCTGTAGAGAAACGATCCAACCAAGAAGGTTCACGTGCTCTCACGTTTTCTCTTAGTTATTGCTTGAGCCTGATTATTCTATCATAATAGAAAGATGTCACTGGATCACAGAGATCACCGTGATTTTTCAATACGAAGTTTTGAAATTTTCTCAACTGCAAATAGGTTCTTCTAGCTCGTGTGTTCACTCATGCTCTAGAGGCCTTGCTTCATGGCCTCAGCCACCATTTCGAGCATATGTCCCACCGAGGGGTTTGGAGATTTGCAGGAACTCCACCTTTAGAAGTTCTCCCTCAGAACGACATTCAAGAGTCTCCACTCAGTCCTCAGGCATAGGGCCATTTTTGGTTCAGGATACGCAGATTGATGAGTGCAAGAGACCACAGGCTTTCAAGGCTTTCAACGTGCTTGTGAAGACAAGCCTAAACCCAGTCTAAGACAGCCCCACTATTATATGGCTAATATTACTCCTTACGAAGTAAGCTTAGTTCAGGCTATTGAAAGTGGCATGTATGTTTGGTTACCAATATACTTAAAGATACTGTCCTTGGGAATAACAAAACCATCTCCATTATTCCCACCATTGATAGGTCACAGGGATGTGGGTAATACAGAATGATGGATGGTCCAAGGATAACTTGTTCTTGATTTTGGAGTGGATTTTTATGATTGTTTTTGAATCTGGGTGTGCAGTATAGTGGTTAATGCCAAACCTAGTAGTAGAGTCATGGCATCAAGAGATGAGTCAGCCAGACTTTCTGGTGTGAGCCCAGCTTACTCCATGCTGGAAACCACTCTTGCTTTCTTTGATCTAATATTTCACTTGAGACTTCACTGAACAGGAAAGTTGAAAGTTTATTTACAAGAACTTCTTGGCTAAGTGCAAAAACAATAGAGATCGTGTGTGATATCCGCATCACAAAACAATTAAGTAAAATAGATATTAGCAATTAAAGGAGATTTCAACTGAGTAGTTAGCCAACTGTTACAGATCCACCTTGTAGATACACATAGTATGAGCAAAGAAGGATGCCCTGTACTTTGACCACTTTTAAGTGGTCTTACTTTCCCCATAGACTAACATCTTCTTAACTGTTCTGATTCACTGCTTATTCCCTTTGCGCATATAGTCTGAAACAGTTACGAATTTTATCCTTTTGAAAATGTAGGCGATTTATTTACCCTTTAATACCAAATAAAGAATGCTTTTTCCTGAAATTCAAAGTAGTGACATTTGCAGAGTTAGCTCCTGTCTGTGAAATCTGCCCACTTCTCTTGATCTTGTCACCCACCACCTCCTTTGTCCAAGCTAGTATTGTCTCTCACCTGGACCTTTGCGATAGCTTCCTAGCTGTCTTCCTGGATGCGCTATTGCCTCCTTCGTTCTGTTCTCCACATGGCAGCTAGAGTCGTCTTTTTGAAATGCATCTCATTGTGACACCCCCACACATATAAAATCCATTTCTCCTGTGCTAAAGATCAGTGTCCTTCACTTGCCCTGTAAGGCTTCAAACGGTCTGGCCTCCCTGTCCAGCCTCATCTCATGTCACACTGCACCACCACCCTGGCGACCTCTGAGTTCTGTGATCACACCATGTTTTGGTTAACCCACCCTAAGGGTTTTGTTTATGCCATTTCCTCTACCCAGAGTAGTCTTCCCTCTCCTTTTTCACTGGTTAACTCCTAGAGATTTTTCAAATTTCAGTGTAGTTGTTACCAAGGTCGAATATTTTCTGTTAAACATCCTTCGAACCAAGTACTCAAGTTCACAGTAGTTATCACAGTAACCCAGTTTGTTTCTGTGGTTCTTTAATTAATTTTCGATTCCAGACTGTAAAGCCCCATGGTGAAAGATGACATTTTCTTTGCTCACCCTCGCATCTTCATGCCTTGCACAGTGCCTGTCACATGACAGGAACTTAGTAAGTGTGTGGTGATTGAGTGGGTGAACCAACAATTTCTGAGAGTGAGAAGCCCAAGACATGGAAACTAATCCGTTAAAAAAAAAGGGGGGGGAGGCAGGTGGAACGCCAAGCCTTTCTGACCTTACATTCCCTGTTGCTTTCAAAATAATTTAATCTAATATTGCAATAAGCTATTCTGGTTCCTTTTGCTGGATGAGACTGGCATGGTTGTTTTGTTTGTTTGTTTTTGTCTATTTTTTGGTGAAGGAGATGAATGAGGACCATAGCACACCCAAGAAAGAAAAGCAGGAGCGGATATCCAAGCATAAAGAGAACTTGCAGCACACGCAGGCTGAAGAGGAAGCCCACCTTCTCACTCAGCAGAGGCTGTACTACGACAAAAACTGTCGTTTCTTCAAGCGGAAAATCATGATCAAGAGGCATGAGGTGGAGCAGCAGAACATTCGGGAGGTACGCATTGTGCTCATAGCTGTTGGCCCTGACTTTTGAGACGGTAAGCTCTCTGAGGATGGTGATGGGTCTGTTTTCTCCATCCCTATATTCTTATCCTTTGTAGGCTTCCATGCAGTGTATCTGATGCAAAGCGGACACACAAAAATGCCAGGGAGTGAACTTCCCATTGATAAGCGAAAAGCCCTTTTAAGGAACAAGGGATCAACTTTTTCCAAATAAATGTCATAAAATTCTGTTGAACACCTGTTATAAGCCATATCATGCAGTAGAGAATCAGAAGAAGTAGAATAGAGAATTTTGGCTTTTAGCCTGTTTATCAGAGGCATGTGTTTTTGTGATTCTACATGAAATATTTAAATAAGAGAGTCATGCTCTACAATTAACTTACTTCATTCAGTCACCCAGCACTTACTTAACAGAGTGCGGCCTTTATGCCAAGCACTGTGCTCAAGACACCAGGGCTACTAAGAAGCTATCCTCCCTGCCTTCAAGTAGCCCTAGTCAAAGGAGAAACAGACACGTAACACATTAATTACATTGTAATATGTTAGGTGCAGTAGTAGACACATCCATGAACTGTCAAGGGCATATAGTCATGAAAAGGCTTGGAGGATTCCATGACTGATGAGAAGTTGCGTGTTCTGGGTGTGTGGAGTGGAGTGAAATGGATTGTCAGAACAAGAGTAGTTGCAAGCAGAATGGAGGGCCCTGGGTCTTAAGGCAAGGCTTTTAGGTTTTAGCCTGAAGGGCACCAGAGGTTTTTAAGCAGGGGAAAAACAAGGAGAGTTGTCTTTGTTTTGAGGTGCGAATGCATCAGTTTGAGGGTGAGAAGCAAAGTACAGTGAGCTCAGCTCGGATGCCCTTTCTCTAGTTCCACCTGGGAGAGGCAGTGGGGATAGAGATTAGATCTGAGTGCCGTTTCTGAAGCAGAACTGACAGTAATTCAAGCCAAATGCTGTGAGAATTTCAGAAGGAGGACTCAAAAATGACTTCAAAGTTTCGAATTCGAGCGATTGGATGAATACGATGTTACTCATCGAGACGAGGAATACAGAATGTGAATCAGTTGCAGAAACAAAGTTCAGTAGGAAATCGTTGTGACCTGGAGTCATCAGAGGAGCCCTCAAATGAGCTAGCACATTGGTAAAAATATCAAAGTTTGATAAAAATCCAGTGTTAGCCTGCATGAGGAAAGCAGGCCCTTCAGGCACGTTTAATGGGAATGTGAATCAGTAGAAGCTTTTTGGAGAGCAGTATTCAAATGGGAAGAAGAAAGGATGGTGCCAACTAAAATTTATTGAACACGTAAATTTGGGTCAGCCTCGGACTCTTTATCTGTGTTACCTTATTGGAAGAAGGAGAGGCTGCTGAACATTTTTGAGCCAGGCAGTGAGTGATGTGGCTAAAATTTTGCTTTGCATAAATTAGCCTAGTTTGGTGGTGGTGCATAGATTGTTTAGAGTATGCATGGTCAGTGGGGGCAGTATTGCCCCCATGGTTCTTGTGGGGGAGGAGTTTTAGATATTATGGTGGCATGTGGCCCTCTGAAGGGCCACAGAACAGAAAAAGATACACAGTATATCTGTGATAGTAAACATTTCAGAGGTGAGGATGATCGGGGAAGGGGAGAGTCTAAAAAGGCTCCTGATGGGAACAGTAGTGGAAAATTTTAAAAGGTTGGGAAACTTTGAATTGGACGGAAGAAGCTAGAAGCAAAGACATCAGTCAGTAGGAGATCAGGTGTAGACAAAGATAGCACTGGTAGCTGTCGAGAGAGATGGTTTTGAAACATTTTAAAGTATATAATAAACAGGACTTGGCATACAACAGGATATGAGAGAAAAGATGTGGGTAGAATCAAAATTATTTCCAGGGTTTAAGACTTAGGGGAAATGTAGTTTTGGGCAGAAACAGAGAAACTTAGAGAGAGGTATTGGTCAGAAAACTGATTAAATCAATACTACACATATTGAGTTTGTTAGAAGGCAAAGAAGTCCAAATTGAAAAGTCCTATAACCAGTGGGAAGCAAGGTATTTGGGACTCCTTTCATCTGGCAATTATTTTTATTTTAGTAGCTTGTATTTGGAAGAAGTCTGAGGTTAAGGGGACAATTAATGCCAGTAAAAGCTGTAGAAGACAGTTATTCCCCAAAAATGATAGAAACTCTTTTCATGACTTCATTAGTATCAGATTCTAACCAGTTGGGTGAAGAATAACTATATAAGGGTATTTTTCTTAAGAGTCTAGATTTTCCTTTGTTTAGTCTTATACCAGAGCCTCCTTGGTAAAAATGTTCAGTTTTTTCTTTTTGGTCTATTTGGAAAAGTAATAAAAGAACATTGAAAAAAGACAAATATAGAAAAATACTGAATATCGATAGTTCTTGATAATCCCATCCCACCCGTTTTCTACCCTGAGACAATCACCATTAATTTGGCAGATGTATTTCCAGACTTTTTTTTCCTGTATACATGTTTATATACAGACAGCTTATATATTGTCTATAACTTTATGAAAATAAGGTTACGTTAGTACTGGTGGATTTATTTGATTAGCAAGCAATAGAAACAAACTCTGGCTGACAGCATGGGAAGAAATTTATTGGAAGGATATCGGGTAGATGGGAGAGCTGAAGACCCAGTCTGGAAAAGATGAAGAATTAAGCTGGGGAAGCAGCTTCGGTGAACTAGAGGGCAGGAGCCAGTGCACATTCCTCAAGGCACTGCCGTTTGGATGTACCTCCTCCAACCATGTTTCATCTTTGTATCATTTCTGCCTGAGATTCAGATTCCTAGGAGAGGTAGAACTTGATTGGGTAACGTGCTTATTCCCTTATTCAGTAACCTCTGATTCCAGATAGGGTGGAGTAGTTTCTCAAGCAAAAAGAGGAGCCTGTTAACAAAAGAAGAGGAAATGGATACTGAACCTACAAAACTGTAACTCTTTTTCTTTTTAAATTTACTATGTAGGACATAGAGCTCTGCCTCATTCTTTTTAACCATCAATAGTACTTTCTTTTTTGGTATGGCTATAAAATAATTTAATGAGGTACTTCTTTTCATATTTGGTTGAAGTTTTACAACATTACTAGCAGTGCTGCAGAGAACATCTTGGTACACATCTTTTTACACGTGTACAAGTATTTTGTAGTATTTTATAGTATTCTCAGAACTAGAGTTTCTTGGTCAGAGTGTATACACTTAAATTTTTCTATTGGTATTTCCAAAGAGCCTTCTAAGAGTTTAAACTCCCACCAACAAAAAAAGTACCTGTTTTCCTATACCCATGCCAAAACTGATTGTTAGTAATCTTTTAGTTAATAAAGACATTCGAAAGGATCACCAGAGGCTGCATTGAGCCCCTTCCTCTGTCATCACTGCACTGCACACAGATGCTATTTTCTAACCAGTTACGAAAATGAGAACTGAAACTAAAGAAGCATTAAATGTCATAGTCTAACAACATCTCCACTTTAAAAAGTTTGAATTCTAGTTCTTACTCAACATGGGCATGAGGACAAAAATTTTTACTTGAGTGAAATCACTTGCTTTTAAAGAAGTCGGTAGCATTTCCATTGAAATTAAACTAGGACTGGATGTGATACATGAAATCACTTTTAAAAACCGAAAGCACATTAATTACACATTATAATGTAGACACAGCACTTGACTCACAGTAAGCCAAATAAAGTTTTTTTTTTCCCATGGTGTAAAATATTACAGACGGTTTACCAGCTTACATCCCAGCAACTCAGATGTATGAATTAAAGGTAAGGGAACAACCTACAGTTGTTCCAGAGATACCATTTCAGTATCATGTTTCTCTCACTTTTTAAATAGTTTATAAAAATTGGACTTAAGTTATTATTTGCCGGATACTTCTGAATACAGAAAAGTAATAATGACACTTCTGTACATTGTAAGCATTTTTGTATGGTCTTTCATTTCATCTTCACAAGAATGGTAGTTCACAATGGGTGCTAGTATTCTCACTTTACACCTGAGGAAACTAAAGTGTAGATGAAAAGTCTTGCCCAACGCCATACACAGTGAGTCAGCAGAAAAGCTGAAACTGACTCACCCCCTGAATTATTTTTCCGTTGATGCTCAAACTTTAGTGTATATCAGAATTTCCTGGGTGGCGTGTTATTAAGGCAATTGCTTCCATCCCAGGTGATTCTGACGCAGGTATTCCGTGAACAACATCCTGAAATATTCCATTAAACAAAAACAGAAGCATTTGTTTTCTTCTGAAAGTATTGTTTGCTTTGTGTCTTTTCTTTTCTTCCCCGCTATGAGTTTTAGGTCTCTGGGCAGCTCAGACCTAGTTTGAACTTCTCTGTTTAGGAAAATGTGGAATATATAAATGCCCAATATTGAGACTCCTGGTACTTGAAGGTTAAAAATGATAGCGTGATCTAGGAACAGGACCTTTACCCATCTAATGAGTTTCCCTTGGTTTTTTTTTTTCTCTTGGTCTTTGGTCTAGAATAGCTTTAGTCTCTGAGAAGCCCTCACCATCCTTTGGTGCCACCTAGGGGCTGGTTAGTGATTTTTAAAAGAAGACATTTGATGGTTCAGGTAAAGAGGAAGGATGAAAGGAAAAAAGCAGGAGGAGATGGGGGAAATGCTCTAGGAGATTATCTTTTACTTCTTAAAACAAGTGTAAATTGCATTTATACTTCGGATATTTCCCCACTAGAAAATAAGCCCGTGAGGGGATGTACTTGTTCACTGCCCCCTCCTTAGCACCTGCAGCATTGCCTGACACATAGCGAGTGCTCAAAGATATGTGTTAAATAAATAAATGAATGATTAGCAACTTTGCTCCAGTAACAGATGCTGTGCTGTTTAAAGGACTTCTCTTCAAAAGGATAGAAAGCCCAAGTATGCAAGATACTCTCAACCACACCAATGTGCAAATATTATTGACATCTCTGTGAAAATAGTTGCATTTTCTCCCATAGTGGATGCCATTGGAGAAAAGAGGCACCCTGTTGTTCTGATTTAAAGTTCAGCTCAAACACTTTCCTTGACCTTCTTAACTAGTAGTAATACTTCCCTTATCCAGAAATCTTCAGCGTAAGATCTTTATCTCTTTAATAGCACTTAACATTTATATCCTTGCCCCCTACTTTTTAAAAATTTACATGTAAAATATATTTCCCTGTATTAATCAAACTTCATTTTGTGTGTGTGTTACTGAAATTTATTTGCACTGGCTTAAACCAAAACCAGTGAATTTACCACAGAAATACAGGGATGTTTCATAAAACCCAGTAGCAATAATACAGTGGGATCTACAAGGAGAGATTAGAACCAGTCAGGAACTGGGACATCAGTATATTTCCTACACTTCTTTCTTCTCTTTTTCATTCTTCTTGCTCTGAAGACCAGCTTTCTCTAATCCTCAGCCCTCATATCAGCAAGCGGCTACCATATATATAGTTTTTATATGCCCCTCAATTCTAGTGACATGTAAGGATTAACTGTCTCTGAATCACAAATTCCTAAGAGAGAGGATAGATTGATTCGGTCTGCTGTAAGCTGAGCATATACTTCAGTAAATGTCAGTGAACTTCCCTGCTAGAGTGTTAGCAAGTTGAGAACCGAGTCATGGCTTAGTAAACTTTTTTGTGTACCCAGAGCACACACAGTTCAGATCTTTGATATGGTGCTATTCAGGAAATATTCTTGAATTGATGAATGAAAAAATTTCACCCATCTTCCTCCCTCCTTTTTTTTCTAGTTTCCTTTCTTTCTCCTCTTCTACAAAAGAGAGAGAGAGAAAGACATGAGTGAAATTGGAAGGAACAGGAAGATTAGATCTATAAATAATCAAACAGCCTGTCATGGAAAAGATGAACAGGGAGAGATCTCATCCGCTTTTTCCCAACATGCCCTGAACTCTGAGATTTTAAAAATAAGTAATTGGTATACTTGTGATACATGCAAGAACAGGCAGGATATTTCTAAGAAAACTAAGAACATTGTAGACATTATCAGTTTAATCCAGTGATTCTCAACTCTGATTGAGTATTAGCTCCCCCGGAGAACTCTTAAACCTGTTGATGTCAGGATCCCACTTCAGACAAGTATCAGAGTCTCAGGTTATGGGACTCAGGCACCTTATGTTTTAAAAGATTCCTCACATAATTTTATTGGGCAGCCAGCCAGTATTGAGAACCACTAGTTTAACTGAAGAAGCATTTATTTAGACCCATTCATCACCCATCACCTAATTAAAGTTCACAGCAGCCCTGTGAGGTAAGAGGGGGTCAGGTAGAATTAATCCCATTTTACGGATAGAATAGTTGTGATGGCTGTGAAGTTGCCCATCTTGTAAGTGGTGGACCCATGTACAGAACCTCAGTCTCCCGGGACTGGTCGTCTAATCTCATTAAGTCATGCTGCCAAACACTAATGGGCTTAATTAAGAGGCAGTTAATAGTGCCATTCCTTGCCATCCCTCACTGAGTAATGCCTTCCTTCCAGTTCACCTCCATTCATCTCTCCTGTGTATCTTTCATCCCTGAATGCAGGAACTGAATAAAAAGAGGACCCAGAAGGAGATGGAGCATGCCATGCTAATCCGGCACGACGAGTCCACCCGAGAGCTTGAGTACAGGCAGCTGCACACGTTACAGAAGCTCCGCATGGATCTGATCCGGCTACAGCACCAGACTGAACTGGAGAACCAGCTGGAGTACAATAAGAGGCGGGAAAGGGAATTGCACAGAAAGCATGTCATGGAACTTCGGCAACAGCCAAAAAACTTAAAGGTGAGAGGAAATGCAGGTACTTCCCTTGCTGCGCTCCAGGACCCAGCTAGACTGGATCAGTGGCTCCTACACCTGGGTGGCTGTCAGAGTCACCTGGGCGACTTTTCTGGGCCCCACACCTGCTGAATCACAGCCTCCAGATGTGAAGCGCAAGGGTCAGGTGTAACAACTCCTAAAGAGATGCTGCTGGGCGAGGTGATCGCTCCATTTCTGCCGTGTGTCCTTTATGCACCTGCTTTGGCCCCTTCATAACCTACACTATTTAAAAGTATAACACATGGACTCACAGCAGCCCCTGGTTCTGATCCCAGGAAATGAGAAAGTTACCGGGGAGGAAGATGGGAGATAAATTTTATCTGTCATGCCAGTCATGTTATTGGTTGGAGCTTCCTCGAGTGCTGCTCTATTGAAAAAGACTCTAAAGCTACACCCAAGCTTATTAGGGAAGAGTATGGTTTATTAGTGACATCTGTCATGGGCATGGGAATCCGGAGTGAATCTACACGTGCCGGGCATATATCTCAGGCCTTGCACCAGAGATACACAGCTCCTTTCGCCCCCACTGCCTCCAGAGAATTTTAGCTGACTGCTAATTAACAAGCTATATGGACTAAGCCATTCCTATATGTCAAGGGGGTCATTGTGAACGTTGACAAAGATGTAAGGCCAACCTCAACCACACCATACTCCTCTCTAGCTAGATCCTAATCTAGCTAGTGATCCTTGTCATCACAACTCCTCCACGTGTTCATGAAATGTGCATGTGACTTCAGGCAACCTGCTGGAATGCCTTCTGGACTTATAATAATACACCCCCACCTCCTCCTCACCAAAATGCATATTTGATATTGCTACATGCAAGTATGACCTCTTAATGGAGGGAAAAAAAATCTAAAATCACTTTTCCCTTCCCATTTATGCTGAGATCCAGTATAAATAGGTTATGACGTAAAGTGTAATCCAGTGTTCTCCTTTATTGATATGTCAAAGAAACACAGCAGTGAGAGATGGCTTATACATTGCCATCCCCTTTCTTACTTGGAAACGGGGTGGGGTGGGGGTGGGGATGACCCAAAAAAGACCAGGAGGAAAACAAACAATAGAAGACACTGAAAATTTTGACTAGGAAACCATTAAAATAATAAGCAAGCTTTTAACAAACTAATCTTCATTGTATTCTGCAATCTCCTTAGATTGGTGATCCCCCTTAAAACAATTCATTTTTTAATCTGTTTGTAAATTCAAAATTACTTCTATTCATTTAACATAAAATCAAAAGTATTGGTGGAGTTAATTCTCATCTGTGACACATGTATTATTTTCATTATTATTGACTAGTAATATGGGTCACTGCACCAAAGGCAGTTGGTCCCAGCACCTGTATTTTATCATGAGAATGAAAGGCTTTCAGTATTTACTGATGTGTCTTTATTTTCCTTTTGTCACCTTTTCTGCCCAGGCCATGGAAATGCAAATTAAAAAACAGTTTCAGGACACTTGCAAAGTACAGACCAAACAGTATAAAGCACTCAAGAATCACCAGTTGGAAGTTACTCCAAAGAATGAGCACAAAACAATCTTAAAGACACTGAAAGATGAGCAGACAAGAAAACTTGCCATTTTGGCAGAGCAGTATGAACAGAGTATAAATGAAATGATGGCCTCTCAAGCGGTAAGTGGTTAGGTTCAGTGCCACGGCTTCAAGAGCTTTGGGAATCAAGAAAATTCAAGATCCAGCCTTTTGGTCCCAGGATGATTCTTGTGCACATTTAGGATATTGGTGTTTTTCTGCCCAAAGAACTGAGGAAATGACGACGCTGAATACAGCCAAGCCAGTGCGGATACTTGCTGGAGTGTGTCCTATAAGATGGAACTCAAGGAATGACGTGCTAACTCAGACCTGTGGCACATAGGGACTTTGAGGGCAAGATGTGATAGATACCACGTGTAATATCATACTGCATTCATCAAAGATTGCACAGCTAATGTCAGGCACAAATGAGTAAGACACGCAGATGCATTCATTTGGTAAAATGTTGCTAAGGTTCTGTGTTCAGCACTCTGCTGGGCTCAGAGATAGTGGATGGGCTGGAGAGACAGCAGTGGTCCCTATCCTCACACTTTTGTCAGTCAAGTAAGGAGGTCAGATAATTAAGCGATAAAAATAAAGCATGAAAGTGCTTTGAAGTGGGAGGTGCCGGGGGCCATGGGAGCTTAAGTAGGAACAACTAATTTAGTCTAGGGAAAGCTTCCCAGCAGGAGCCAAGAAACCTGAAGGAATTTATTGGAGTAAACAGTTTCCATGGAAAGGGACCTATATAGGCAAAGGTCCAAAAGATGAAAAG
The DNA here is from genome assembly GCF_009834535.1 of Camelus ferus. Classification (NCBI taxonomy): domain Eukaryota; kingdom Metazoa; phylum Chordata; class Mammalia; order Artiodactyla; family Camelidae; genus Camelus; species Camelus ferus. The sequence goes on from NC_045727.1 coordinate 7,029,657, forward strand.
TGTGCATTTGGGGACCAAAAGAACTTTGGCGTGAGCTAAGAGTTCAAGGAGCAGGATTGTGGGAGCCCAAAATGGACAGGTCATAAAGGTCTTGGTGAGCCAGGGATGGGAGCTTACCTGGTAATTCAGTGACGATTTCCCAAGGAGATGAGTTTTAAAGAGTAATAGTTCGTCAAGCAGGCAGAAGTGGAAAAGTCACACCTGGCAGACAGTACAGTACATGTAAAGACTAAAAGGCCAAAAAGAGGATGGCACATTTGAGAAACAAGGAGTAGTTGATATGGCAGGAGTCTAACAGGAAGCAGGTGGAGAGTCAGGGTTCAGAGCCTCCAAAACCAGGAGTGTGGACATTATTCCATAAGCAGTGAGAGCTGCTGAAGCCTGTTTTAAGAAGGAAAGTGACAGGATCAGATTTCCATCGTAGAAAGATCCTGGCAGTGATGTGGCAAATATAGGTAAAGAGATCTGTTAGGAAGCTATTGTAATAGGCCAAGAAAACAAACGAACAAACAAACAAAAAGGCCTGAACTAAGAGATAACATGCTAACAGAGATGGTGAGGAGGGAGGAAAGTGAGAAATATTTAGGAGGTAGAATAGATAGAACTTAGTGGCTAATTTGAGAGGTAAGTTTGATAACAGTAGAACGGGTCATCATTTGGAAAATAGCAAGATAGGAAAATTGAAGAAGGGATGAATTTGGGTGCCTTGGAAGATAATTGACATGTCATCTGAGCTACGTGGGTATCTAGGTAGAGAGGTACAGAGATGCAAGCCTATAGTTCAGGAGGGTGTCAGCGTTAAGGTCAAAAGTTAGTCATTGTTATATGGGGGCAGTTGTAGCTGTTGGGAAAACCTGAGATCTCCTAGGGATAGGAAATAGTATTAGATTAAAGAGGAAGGGGACTAAAGACGGAGTTGTGGACACCATTATCAGAGGACTGAGTAGAAGGCAGACCAAAGAAGATGAATAGTCAGCAATATGGAAGGGGAACCGAAGACAACATGTCACAGAAGCCAGAACAAAAGTTTCTAGTTGATGATTTCAAATGTTGCAGAGAGACCAGTTGGACCTAGCAGTGGCTTTGTCCATTGATTGTCACAGACAGTGGAGTGGTAGAAATGGAAGACATTCTAAGTGGATTGAAAAAGTGATTTTAAAGTGAGAGAGAAATTGTGAGACTGCTTTTCCTAGGTTCTCGTCTATGAAGGAAAGAGAGAGCCCTAGACAGAGGAAGAGACAGTTAAAGGAGGATTTCTATGAATTGGGAAATGTTTAAACATCTCCTTAGCTGAGGCTAGGAGCCAGTATATTCATTCATTCATTCATCCCATAAGTATTTACTGAGTGCCTATACAGTGCCCCAGGCATCCAGGAATACTCTGATGAATAAGACAGTCATCCATCATGTCTTTATGGAATTTATAAAAGAGTAGAGGAACCAGACGTTGGAAAAGTCTACTGTGTAATGGCAGGGCAAGTGCAGTGTGCTCGGAGAGTCTGGAAAGGCCTCTCAGAGACTGATTATTTAAGCTGAGGAGCAGGGAACACATTCTAGGAAAAAGGAACTACATTTGTAAAGATGGGAAAGACAGTGGCACTTTTGAAGACCTCAGAGAAGTCCATTGTGTTTGGAATACAGAGCACTAGGAGGAGACCAACGTGAGGGGAATGAGCTAGATCATGTAGGGACGTGTAAGCTTTCTAAAGAATTTTGATCTGTGTCCTAAAAGCAATGGGAAGCTATTGAAAAGTATTAAGTAGGAGACTGACGTCAGCTTTGCAGTTTTGAATGATCAGTCTGGTGACACTGGAAGATGGCAAGGGTGGGTATAAGGAGATCATTTATAAATTTGCTATCTTTACCTGGGCATGAGGGAGTGGTGGCCAGACTAGAGAGGGGACAATTGGGGTGAAGCAGAAGATGACTAAAGGTGAGAGATAGGCTGGCTGTGAGACTGGAAGCATTTAGTAACAGACTGAATGTGGAGAGTGAGGTACTAAGAATGACTCCCGTGCCTACTTTGAACAAAACAGTAGATGATGATGCCATTTACCCACACAGTAAAAAAGGAATTAGAGCAGGTTGGGAAAGTGGGAAGGGAAAGATGTTTAGTTAATACTAGTCCTGCTGAGCTGGAGGCTGGGAGCACCCATGTGAAGCTGTCTCTGGTAGAGTGGATAAGCTAGCTGGCATGTCAGAAGAGAAGTCTGAAATAGAGGAATGGATGTGGGAATCATCTGCATACAGATGGTAGTTGAAGCGTTCAGAATAAATGAGGTTCCTTAGGAGGAGAGATAAAAGGAAGACGAGCTCCCAACACCCACATTTAATGGCCCACCAAGGTAGGAGTGGCTGGAGAGGGAGAGGAGGGAAGAAGAACCAAGAGGGTTTGGTGTCTTAAAGACAAGAGAAAGAGTGCAGGAAGGAAGGGGCAGTCCACAGTATCTAGTGCTGCTGGCAGGTCAGGTCAAATACGGACCCCTTCATGGTGGTCATCCGTGACCCTAATGTGGGCAGTAGAAGGTGAGTGTCAGGGTGAGGCGTGGTGAGACAGAGGTTAAAGGTAAGGAGAAGGGGAGAGAGTTGATAGGGGCACAAAGGTTGATAGATTTTTGTCTTCTTCATCTTCGTATCCTCAGCATCTGCACAAGGCCTGGCACACAAGTGCTCTGTGAGTGAGTGTTACACAAGGGAGAACAGAGCAGGATCAGGAGCATAGGTTTTGTGACTGCCCTTGAATGGAAGGAGAGGAACAGTCCTTCCTTCTGAGGTGGGGAGGAGGTCAAGAACGGATGATAATGCCAGCTGTCTTTTACTGCCTGCTTACCATGTGCCAGGCACCATTTTAAGTAGTTTGTAAGTGTTACTTCTTTTTTTGAAACCCCTTTGACCTTTGAAGTAGTTACTTTTTTAACCCTAATTTACCTGTGAGGAAACAGGTTTATTGAAGTGAAGTCACTTGCTGAGGGCAGGGTCTGGTAAACTTTTTTCTGTAAAAGGGGCAGATAGTAAATGTTTTAGGCTTTGTGGGCCACAGGGTTTCTGTCACAACCATTCAGCTCTGCTACTGTAGTCATAGGCAATAGGTAAATGAATGAGTATGTCTGCCTTCCAATAAACCTTTATTTACAAAAATAGGCAGCAAGCCAGATTTGACCCTTGAGCCATAGTGCACCAGCTCTTGACTTAAGGGGTCATTTAGTGAAAACTAGCTAATTAGTGGTGGAGCTAGGATCTGAGCCCAGTCTGGGGAGACCCTGTGAGTCTGTACGCCTGGACTCTACTACATTATGCTGCTTCTGTAACATCCGTTTCTTGAGTTTAATCCAGTGGAGAGAACAGACATATTTACCTATGCTTAAAAAATTTTTTTTGTTGTTTTTTGTTTCATTTTGCTTTGCTTTTGGGGGAAGTTATTAGGTTTCTTTATGTATTTTTAAATTAATTATTATTATTTTTTTAGTGGAGGTCCTGGGGATTGAACCCAGGACCTTGTGCATGCTAAGCATGCCCTCTACCACTGAGCTATACTCTCACCCAATATTTACCTATACTTTTATGAAACTTTTTAATGGATTTTGTATTTGCAACTTTTGGTTGATGAATACCAAATACTGGAATATCCTCTGATTTTTAGACTGGCACTTTTATAGGTCAGAGCTGGTACAGAATAACATAGTCACTGACATTAATAATAGAACGCCAGAAATAAAGAGAAAGTGGAAACTGCCCGTAGAATGAGCCTCTCACCTGCTTGGCCAGAGCTCATAGCAGTTAACAAAGACAAGTAGAAAAGAACAGGCTTTCATTCCCTTTATTGATAAGAAAGTCCTCGTATCAGGAGGGAATTGATAACAATCTCCTCGGGAGCCAGTGGCACCCTTTGGCCTTTATCCGTGAGGCTGTTACTGCTGCAGACTGACTGTTTATTGTACCTAGTATCTCTTCTCCCTTCACTTCTCATTGGGAAAATGAGAAGAGCGGTATCTTCTTTGGTGGGTTTTAGTGAAAGCTGGTTAGGATGAATTATCAGGAAGTACCTTGGAAATATGATCCCATTATTTATTTTGTGTTCATTTGATACAGTATATTTTTCCAAAAGTGCTGAAAAGGAACTATGCAAATAACTTTCTAAAACTATTCTAATAACATTTCAAAAAGTCAAATCTCAATCAAGATATTGAGATATGTTGTTAATTGTCAGAAATTGTACCGAACAGGGAAAGCAGCATAAGGTGGAGAAGAGGTATCTTGGCAAAGTGGTCTCTATGGAAACGTGCAGATAAACTCAGGGAAGACAGTACTGTCTAATTCAAGAGTTCTAATTTCATAGCTCCTGGCCAAACTGAGGGCCTGCTAAATCTAGACAAAACCAAGCCTGGTGGGGCAGAAGGGTCATCATCCCTAAACAGCCCTGCTAATGGCCCCAAATCTTCAGCTATGCTCACTGAAAGGTTGGCATTTCTCCCAGCCTGCTTAGCTCATTCCCCACACAGGATTGGTATCTTGGTATGTAATACAAAGGACAGGTGCTGTGGGGAGCAAGGGAAACTTTGTCAGGCTGCCTTATAATCCGGACTTCACTGCTTCAAACCAGAACATGCCCCTTAAGATGATCCAGGCTACCTTCTGTGGGGAAGAGATTTTGAACCACTTGAGTTTTAGATGGCTGGCCAGCAGGATAAAGTATAGCCAGTGTTAGAGGAACCAGCTTTACTCGCTTAGAGCCTAACAGCACTGTGGTATATTCCTCAAATGTTATAGAGATTGGACTCATTTGTTTAGAGGTGAGGATGTATGGAGGTTAAAGATATCTAAGTATGGAAATGGTTAGTCAAAACAGCTACTATTTATTGAACCCTTGGTATACATCAGGAACAATGCCTAGGATTTTATGTGAATTCTTCCATTTAACCCTCATACCAGTCTTAGACAGTTGGAACTGTTATTGTTAATTTCTTGAGATGAAAAAAAAATGAGACTTGGGCAGGTTAACTTGCCAAGTTGACACACCTAAGTGAACCGTGGAGCCAGAATTCCAGCCCCGGAGTCTGCCTCCAAAGCCCACAGGCTTAATCACTGGAGTGTGGAGCCTTCCTGACTCCTGCTAAGCGTGGTTTTAAGAAAGCCCGTTTTCCTTAAGAATGTTTTTGTTTTCTTAAAAAAATATTTAAGAAAAGGATGTGTTTCTAAAATTTTGTAACCCATTGGGCAGAATGTACTATTCTTGATTCCTGACTCTGAGTGTACCCAGGGTATCTTTTTCTGAGGGACCTGTTTCAATCCAAAGAAGGAAGCCTCTTCCAGTAGTCACCGAGTGCTGTGAGCTAGGAGTGAATCACAGTGTGTGTCTTCTGTGCCCGCAGTTACGGCTAGATGAGGCCCAAGAAGCAGAATGCCAGGCCTTGAGGCTACAGCTCCAGCAGGAAATGGAGCTGCTCAATGCCTACCAGAGCAAAATCAAGATGCAAACAGAGGCACAACATGAACGTGAGCTCCAGAAGCTAGAGCAGAGGGTGTCTCTGCGCAGAGCACATCTTGAGCAGAAGGTATGGGAGTGTTGCTGAGGGTCCTGTACACAGCTGGGTGGAGGACGGGGCACGGCCTGGGGAGCTGCCCTTTACTGCGCCCTGTCTGTGAACCGGGGGATTAAACGAGGCGCTGTTCCCTTCTTCTCTGCTTTTATCCTCCCGGTACCCCTGAGAGGTAGGCTTAATCTCCATTCTACAGGCAGGAAACCAAGGCTCAAAATGGTTCTGTTACTTGCACAAATGTGATCCCACAGCCTAAGTTCTATTACTCTGCTGGAAAACCCTCCATCTTCACAGCCTGAGGACTTACATGGGTTACTGGGTAGTTGATTTGACCTATGAAAAGTACTGTGAACTTAGAGCATGGTTGCTAAATGGTATGAGGAAGCCAAATGCAGATTTGGTTTTTATCCTCAACTATGTCTAAACCAAAAGAAATCACCAGCAGGACTCTTCAAAAAGAACAAAAAATTAAAATGAAGAGAGGCTGATATTGCCATGCACGTTAAATGCTGTCAGTATTGAAATATTCATTGCTTTAGATATTGCTGAGGTATGTGAAGAAAAAATTTCATAAAGCATCTCAAGGCTGTTAAACATGTATTTGCTTAACCAGTGATTTGTGCTTCTGTCTAGTAGTTCCCAGAAAACAACGCAAGAGACTATCTTCCCAGCCTCCTGCTCTAGAACTAAATTGCTAATGACCCAGGGGGGCATGTGGCTCTCTCTGGGAAAGCCACACAATCTAATTGTGTTTGAGTGTCTTTTAGCTTCCCCTGAGCCATGTCCTGCTGAGACAGGACACTGACCTAGATCAGCCTAGCTGCTTGGCTTGCTAGAATGGTAGTGCTAGCCCCAGGTGGCCCCAGACATTTTTATTCTTGTGAGCAAGTTTTAGATATGATGGATTAGACACAAGACACTTACCACAGGACTCTCCCAGGCTGCCCCAGTCTAGTTTACTCTTAGTTCCTGTGTGTTTGTGTGTCGTACGTGTGCTTGTAGGCATATATGTGCGCCTGTCGGGAGATGCTTTTTATTAAGACCTGCTCATTGTGCTCATTTCAGATTGAAGAAGAGCTGGCTGCCCTTCAGAAGGAACGCAGCGAGAGAATCAAGTACCTATTGGAAAGGCAAGAGCGAGAGATTGAAACTTTTGACATGGAGAGCGTCAGAATGGGATTTGGGAATTTGGTTACATTAGATTTTCCTAAGGAGGACTATAGATGAGATTAAATTTTTTTGCCATTTACAAAAAAAAAAAAAAAGAAAAAGAAAACAGAAAAAAAATTCAGACCCTGCAAAACCACATTCCCCATTTTAACGGGCGTTGCTCTCACTCTCTCTCTCTCTTACTCTTACTGACATCGTGTCGGACTAGTGCCTGTTTATTCTTACTCCATCAGGGGCCCCCTTCCTCCCCCCGTGTCAGCTTTCAGTGCTGGCCAGAACCTGGCCATCTCTTCTATTCATAGTACACGTCACAGTATTGATGTGATTCAAAATGTTTCAGTGAAAACTTTGGAGACAGTTTTAACAAAACCAATAAACCAACAACAACAACAAAAAGTGGATGTACATTGCTTTAAGCAATCACTCATTACCACCGATCTGTGAAAGTAAAGCAAAAAATAATAATAATAATAATAATAATAATAATAATAATAATAATAATAATAATAAATGCCAAGGGGGAGAGAGACACAATATCCGCAGCCTTACACCTTAACTAGCTGCTGCATTATTTTATTTTATTTTATTTTTTTGGTATTTATTCATCAGGAATTAAAAAAAAAAGTTTTATTAAAGATTGAAAATTTGATACATTTTACAGAAACTAATTGTGATGTACATATCAGTGGTGACATATTATTACTTTTTTGGGGATTGGGGTGGGGTGGGTGGGGTGAAGAGATCTTGTGATTTTTAAGAACCTGCTGGCAAGAGTTTAACTTGTCTTCAGCATATTCTGATTGTATCATAATCATTTTCTGCTGTTGCAGAGGATGTGAATACACTTAAGGAGCTCACAGAATCCCAGTAGCACAAATTGGGCTTTGGCAAATCGTGTATTTTGTGTATAGAAGGAATTTAAGGAGAGGTATTACTTATTTTCATATTGTATTTTAACTGTTTCTCTGATCAAATTTTTTTACTTCCTCCTCCTATTCCTCCCCACCTCCCTCCTTTTCCAATTCAGTATTTGGAGTTCAACACTGTCTCTCAATCAGATCATCTTGATCTTTTTCTTTATTTCCCCTTCCCCTCCCTAAGTCCCATATCTTGGTCATAAATATTGCATTATTCACACTTTCAAACTGTGTATTTTCTTACAATAAAAAATGATGAAAAAAAAAAGGCTTTACTTCTTTTGCATGCACTTTAAAAAAAACAAAACAAAACATTTTTCAGGTTCCAAGGAAGAGCATGATAACTGTCAGAGCTTTTAATTATATTTGTAAATAAAAGTGTTCATCACATCGCCTTGCTGTGTTATTGTAGCAGGAAGTTTCCCTTCTAGGTTCGTCAGCTCACGACGCAGAGGGAGAGCCGCCCTCCGGAAACCGTTCTCCTCGGCCCCGGTTGCTTCAAGAAGAGCCATTCGAGATTTTCAGGTAAAGCTGTGTCTTCCAAATTCTTCTACAGGGCTGAAGATAGTACTGCACTGTTTGAAGCGGTCAGCTGCATCTTTCTACCCTTAAGAATAGAAAAAGGCATGTGTGCCCACACACACACACACACACACACACAACACACACAACTCACATACACACACAATGTGCCACTGTGCCTAGGAGCACATATTGCTGAGAAAAGTTAGACACCCTTAAAGAAAAGCAGGCTATGAAGAAGACATTATAACCAAATATTTGAAGTGTAATAGTAGTTCCCCCCTCCCCTCGTATTTCTGCTTTTATTAGAATAATTTTATGTGCTTGACAATGAGGTAGTAAAATATATAACTTCCAGGATATGGTTTTTGGGGTCAAGACAATCTCAGTAAGATCTCATATTCTTAGGGTTCTAAGTTCTGGTCATTGAAAACCGATCTCTGGCGTGATGACCGGAAGATCACTCTTGAATCCTATAGGATGTTCAGTCATGACAGACAGATGTGACCAGTCATTTTTCACTGTGATAGAAGAAAGCAGAGAGGTACGCTCAAAAACCTACAAAATAATTACCAACAAGGGTTAACCCCAACCAAAAAGCACTTTAACAGTTATCAGTTTCATCAGCTTAGTTCATCAAAGTTTTCATATTAGGTACATCAGGAAGTAATATTGTAAGGGACTGGAAAGAAGACTCATAATTTTCCACAAAAAAAATAGATAACCTGTATTACTTTGTGCCTACTATTGTGACAGAACTCTACATTAAGCATTTTGTAGATAAGGAAATAAGCTCAGACCAGGGTAAATGGAGGAAGTGGAGTCTGATTCCTGAACCCACACTCCTAAGCATACTCACACTGCCACTCAGAAGGACATAAAATCACCAGTAAGACAAAAACTTCCTGTAGTTTATTTCATCCATTTTTCTCTGTAGTGAAAACTGTCTAGGTAGCTTGTGAAAAGGCCTTATGACTGTGAGGTTATAGGTGCTGATCTTTATAAAAGTTCCCTCTGCACAAGTTTGTCAGTGATGTGTCCCAAGGTAGAGAAAATCAGAAAGAAGGGATGTGGGTCTGTGCTCCTAACACAGTGTTCCTTTAGGAAGAAATAGACAGGGACCAGAATGGTAGCAAGATGACAAGTATAAAAGAAGTACTTTTATAGACAGCAGCAGAGAGCCAGTGTCCTGCAGGAGTCCAGCATACACTAAACTCTCCTGAGTTAAAAGAATTATTGTAAGTTTGTCATCAATACTGTAAGGGCTGCTTACCTTTGATTTGCAACTGACCATTCAATGAATATTTACTGAGTGCTGTGTATGTCAGGTGCGATGCCAGATGCTTAAGATCCATCAGTGTATCTCAAACAGGTGAAGATCCTCGCCCTAATAGAGCTTATATTCAAGGTAGGAGGAAAATGATAACACATAATAATTATAATTTAAAATGATCTTACATGGTAATAAGTGCTATAGATACAGAGAAAAGTAGAGAAAATTAAAGGTGATCGGAAGTGCCTGGATCAGTGTAGCTTCAGCTTGTTCAGGAAATTTTAATGAGCATCTACTGTGTGCCTGGGGATGTAGCAGTAAATAAGATAGTTGGGGTCACTATGCTGAAGCTCATGGTTTAAATCTCCACTGAAACAAGTAAATCAGCAAGAGGTTACTAGGTTACTCAAGTGGAATAAGACAAGCCATGATGGTGCAGGTGCTGGGTGCTACCAGGAGTTTAAAAGAACTGAAACAATCATAGGGAATGTCAGAAAACACTTACCAGTGATATCTACTTAACTGAGTAAAAATTTACTTACTGAATTTACTACCATCTGTAATTATTTGCCTATAAATCAAAGTATTCCTTGGCCACTGGAAACAGGCCCATGTAAGAACTCCATATACCTCTCTGATTTTAATTTAGTAATGTATTTTGCCATAGAAATGATAAAACATTAAAAAAAAAGCCCACATTTTTGTTCTAGTTTTGCATAGCAGTGTGCTTCTCCTGCTGATAACTACTAAAACCTAGACAAAATGCAAAAGGAACTATCTGAGGATACTGAAAAATAAAAGCAGGTGGACTGTGGAGAAGCAACCTAGACAGAGGAATGAAGGCAAAATAAAACCATTCACAGATGAAGAAAAAGAAGTCATTGCCACCGCTTACTTTACAAGAAATGCTAAAGAATTTCCTCCTACTGAAGGGAAATGATACCTGAAGGAAACTTGGATTTCTGGTATGAAGGAAGAGCAACAAATGGTAAATATCTAGATAAATATAAAAGACGTTTTTCCCTCTTATATTTTTAAAAAATATTTTTAAAAAATTTGTATATATATGAAATATATACTTCGTTGAAAGCAAAAAATATAACATTGGTGAGGGTTTCAGTGTATATAAATGCAACCCATATGACAGCTATAACTTAAAAGTTGGGGGTGAAGGACCCATATGGTTGCCATGCTTCTATATTTTACATGAAGTGGTACAATTCTTATTTTAAGCAGACTATGAAAAATTAGTTATATATATTGTAACTCCTAGAGCAAGTTACCAAAAAGAAAACCTAAAGAAGTAATAGCCAAAAATCTGCACATGAATTAAAATACTCAGATAATCCAAAGGAAGACAGGAAAGGGAGAACAGCCAGTCCTCCTTTGCCACTCCCTCCCCGTGGGACCAGCCCCGCACTGTTTTGCTTTTTCTTTCTCTTTTAAATTTTTTGTTCTTGGTAGGATGGGTTTGAGATTATATTTCTATCTGTTTAGTACCAACGGAGAGGCCAGCAGGATGGAGATTAAACAACATGCTATTAAGAAATCAATGGGTCAATGATGAAATCAAAGTTGAAATTAAAAAATACCTTGAGACAAATGAAAAACACAACCACACAAAACTTATGGGACACAGCAAAGGCAGTGCTAAGAGGGAAGTTTATAGTGATAGAGGCCTTCCTCAAAAAAGAACAATCTCAAATAAACAGTCTAACCCACCAGCTAAAATAACTAGAAAAAGAAGAGCGAAAACACCCAAAAGTCAGCAGAAGGAAGGAAATAATAAAGATCAGGGAGGAAATAAATAAAATAGAGATTTAAAAAACAATAGAAAAAAATCAATCAAACCAAAAGCTGGTTTTTTGAAAGAGTAAATTAAATCGACAAACCTCTGGCCAAACTCACAAAGAAGAAAAAAGAGAGAGCACAAATAAGCAAAATAAGAAAGGAAAATGGAGAAATTACAACAAATAAAATAGAAATACAGAATATCATACGAGAATGTTATGAAGAACTATATGGAACCAAAATGGATAACCTAGAGGAGATGGACAAGTTTCTGGAAACATACAGTCCACCAAGACTGACTCAAGAAGAAACTGACTACTTGAACAAACCAATCACTAGAAATGAAATCGAATTAGCAATAAAAAACCTCCCTACAAATAAAAGTCCAGGACTGGACGGCTTCACCGGGGAATTCTACCAATCATGCAAAAAACTCATACCAGTCCTTCTCAAACTCTTCCAGAAGATTGTAAAAGAGGGAATACTCCCAAACTCATTCTATGAAGCCACCATCACCCTGATACCAAAACCAGGCAAAGACACCACCAAAAAAGAGAATTACAGACCAATATCACTGATGAACATAGATGCAAAAATCCTTACCAAAATACTAGCAAACAGAACCCAACAGCACATAAAAAAGATTACACATCATGATCAAGTGGGGTTCATCCCAGAGACACAAGGATGGTTCCACATATGCAAATCAATCAATGTAATACATCACATCAACAAGAGAAAGGACAAAAACCACATGATCATCTCAATAAATGCAGGAAAAGGTTTTGATAAAATTCAACACCCATTTATGATAAAAACTCTCACCAAAGTGGGTATAGAGGAAACATATCTCAACATAATAAAAGCTATATATGAAAAACCTACAGCCAGCATAGTACTCAATGGTGAAAAACTCAAAAGATTCCCACTAAAATCTGGGACAAGACAAGGATGCCTACTATCACCACTCCTATTCAACATAGTCTTGGAAATACTAGCCACAGCAATCAGGCAAGAGAGAGAAATAAAAGGGATCCAAATTGGAAAAGAAGAGGTAAAAGTGTCACTTTATGCAGATGACATGATACTATATGTAGAAAACCCTAAAAGGTCCACACAAAAACTACTAGAAATAATTGAAGAATTCAGCAAGGTAGCAGGTTACAAGATTAACGTTCAAAAATCAGTTGTATTTCTTTACACTAATGATGAATCAACAGAAAAAGAAAGAAAAGAAACAATCCCCTTTAAAATAGCACCCAAAGTAATAAAATACCTAGGAGTAAATCTAACCAAGGAGGTGAAAGATTTATACACAGAAAACTATAAAACACTGATTAAGGAAATTAAAGAAGACTGTAAAAAATGGAAAGATATCCCATGCTCCTGGATTGGAAGAATCAATATTGTTAAAATGGTCATACTGCCCAAGGCAATCTACAGATTTAATGCAATCCCTATCAAATTACCCAGGACATATTTCACAGGACTAGAACAAATCATAATACAATTTATATGGAACCACAAAAGACCTAGAATTGCCAAAGCATTACTGAAGAAAAAGAGGCTGGAGGAATAACTCTCCCAGACTTCAGACAACACTACAGAGCTACAGTCATCAAGACAGCATGGTACTGGTACAAAAACAGACATATGGCCCAATGGAACAGAATAGAGAGGCCAGAAATGAACCCACAAACTTTTGGTCAACTAATCTTCAACAAAGGAGGCAAGACTATCCAATGGAATAAAGACAGTCTCTTCAGCAAATGGTGTTGGGAAAACTGGACAGCAACATGTAAATCAATGAAGCTAGAACACTCCCTTACACCATACACAAAAGTAAACTCAAAATGGATCAAAGACTTAAAAATAATACAAGATACAATAAACCTCCCAGAAGAAAATATAGGCAAAACATTATCTGACATACATCTCAGAAATGTTCTCCTAGGGCTGTGGGAGCCCATGATTGGGTTAACAAATTGTAACAGACCCCAGCCACTTGTCTCCTTAAAGAAGAGCAAATGTGCTTAGTAACTGCCTTGCTTGCATAGTTGAGGTTTTAGATAGCACTCTTGCTCCTTGCAAAGCAACCACCCAGGCCCTTGGCTATAAGCACTGGGCGTGCCTGCTGTAGGATAGTCTTCTATCCCCAAAGCAAGGAACTGGCTGGGCTGGTGGTCTGCTTTAACATATCTATAAGAATGTATCTTGCTCCCCTCTTCCCATGACTTCCCTAAAGGTAAACTGTAGGCCCCCAAAAGGAACAAGTCTTGGGCTGGAATGGTAAACAAGTAATAAAAAGCTGCAGACTCAGAGGTGAGAAGGCTGGTTAGCCAATGACAGGTAAGACCCCCAGAGGGGGGCAACCTAAGACAGGCACAGCCTCCGGAGTCCAAGAAAAATGTTAAGCAGCTTCTTAGAAGTTCCGCCCTGATATGCTATAAGGCTCGCTAATGTCAAAGGAACATGATTTACCAAAAGATAAAGGGTCTTCTGACCTTGAGCCAGACTCTACAATCTAGATCCCACCCTGTCTTTCCCTAAATTCCTGCATTCCATCACACAGCTGTCAGTGGTTTCTCCTTTGATTGTACACAATAAATGTGGGGGCATTTGAGAGGTTCATGGAGTTGGCTCCCGACTCCCTCTTGCTCTCTTCACTTTTCCACAGAGTCTTGAGTAATTCATTCCATTTCGGTGGGACTTCTGCTGGCCAGAACCCACAACTGGTGACAAACCCACATAGGGCAATCTACCCAAGAAATAGAAATAAAAGCAGGAACAAACAAATGGGACCTAATTAAATTTACAAGCTTCTGCACAGCAAAGGAAACCATAAGTAAAACAAAACGACAACCTACAGAATGGGAGGAAATTTTTGCAAAAGAAACCGACAAAGGCTTGATCTCCAGAATATATAAGCAGCTCATACAACCTAATAAGAAAAAACAAACAACCCAATCCAAAAATGGGCAGAAGACCTAAACAAGCAATTTTCCAAGGAAGACATACAAATGATCAATAGGCACATGAAAAAATACTCAGTATCACTAATTATCAGAGAAATGCAAATCAAAACTACAATGAGGTATCACCTCACAGCAGTCAGAATGGCCATCATTCAAAAATCCACAAATGACAAATGCTGGAGAGGCTGTGGAGAAAAGGGAACCCTCCTACACTGCTGGTGGGAATGCAGGTTGGTGCAGCCACTGTGGAAAACTATGGAGATTCCTCAAAAGACTAGGAATAGACTTACCATATGACCCAGGAATCCCGCTCCTGGGCATATATCCAGAAGGAACCCTACTTCAGGATGACACCTGCACCCCAATAGTCATAGCAGCACTATTTACAATACCCAAGACATGGAAATAGCCTAAATGTCTGTCAACAGATGATTGGATAAAGAAGTGGTATATTTATACAATGGAATACTATTCAGCCATAAAAACCGACAACATAACGCCATTTGCAGCAACATGGTTGTTACTGGAGAATGTCGTTTTAAGTGAAGTAAGCCAAAAAGAGAAAGAAAAATGCCATATGAGATCGCTCATATGCGGAGTCTTAAAAAAAAAAACATAAATATAAAACAGAAACAGCCTCATAGACATAGAATACAAACTTGTGGTTGCCAGGGGACAGGGGGTGGGAAATGTAGAATAGATAAACAAGATTGTACTGTGTAGCACAGGGAAATATATACAGGATCTTGGGATGGCTGACAGCGAAAGAGAATGTGACAATGAATGTATATATGTTCATGTATAATTGAAAAATTGTGCTCTACACTGGAATTTGACACACACTGTAAAATGACTAACTCAATAAACAAATTTTTTTAAAAAGATATAAAGTTGATTCCTTTGTATTTCTAGATAATACACAAATAATGAAAGTATAGATTATCTTTCTCTAAATCTCTTACTATTTTGTTTTGCTTTACTTTTATCCTATTATATTTTCTAGAAATTCTAGTGTAATATTAACAGTCCTAGTTACAGTGGACATCCTTGCCTTTGTTCTTATACAGGAAAGTAATCTATAACTATTTGAATAATGAATAATCCTCTACTTGTGATTCAAGGAAAATGGTATTCCTGGTGAAGAAGAACTTTTCCTTTAGGATTATCTAACAAGCTGTGTCTATTTTCAGGATTAAAATATTCATTACATTCATTCCAGCATAGATTTATATCCTGTGCTCTTTAATAAAAGAGTTATCCAGTGTAAAAAAAAAAAAAAAAAAGGATGATAGACTCAAGTAAAGAATCTAAAACTATAAAACTTCTAGAAGAAAACAGGAGAAAATCTTTGTGAGCTTGGACTAGGCAGAAGATTCTTAGAACAGAAAAAGTAGGAACCATTATTTATTTATTTATTTATTTATTTATTTTTACTTTCATTAAAACAAGTAAATTTTGCTCTTCCAAAGACAGGCCGCAGCCTGACCAAGAGAATATTCACAACACATTTCAGACAAAGGTGTGTGTCCAGGATATATATGACTCTTACAACTAAATAATATAAAGATGAGCAATAAGAAAATGAGACAAAATGTGGACACTTTCCCAAAAAAAGACATACAAATAACCAGTAAGCACATGGAAAAATGCTCAACATCAAAAGCCGTCAGGGAAATCCAACCTAAAAGAGAGAACACTACATGTCCATTAAAATGTCTAGAAAAAAAAAAAGAAAACACTAATTTTGTTGAGTATGTGGAGCAAGTGAAACTCTCATAATGTAAAATAGTATATCTACTTTTGAAGACAGTTTGGCAGTTTCTTATGAAGTTAAACACACGCTTAGTGTACAACCCACAACCCCACTTTTAGGTTTTTACACTAGAAATGAGAGCCTAGGTTCACACAGAAACCTATACACATATTCATAGCAGCTGTGCAATAGCAAGAACACCTAGAAAACCCTCAAATGTCCAACACCAGTTGAATGGATAAATTGTCACGTGCATACGATGGATACTACTTGAACTGTTGCTATGTGCAGCAACACAGATCAACCTCAAAAGCCAGGCCAAAAAAGAGTATGTGCGATATGATTCCACTTATGTGAAATTCTAGAAAATGGAAACTATAGTGACAGAAGGCAGATCAGTAGTGACGTGGGAGAAGGCTAGAAGGAGAAGGGATGAATTACAGAGAGGCGAAGAAGCTTTTGGAGGTATGGAATTGTTTATCTTGATCTTGGTGATGGTTTCCTGGTATATACCTACATAAAACTTATCAAATTACAAGCTTAAGTATGTGCAGCATAATGCACTTCGATTATACTTCAATAAAGTTGAAAAAGAAATACTCTACCTGTTAACAGGTTAAGTGGGAGCTTATCAAGGTAGAATCTGAGAGATGGCCCTATTTAGTACTTCCAGAAATGTGATCGTAAGACTATTGGAAATTTTTCAGTCCATTTGAGTTTCCTCAAGAAAAAGGTACAAGCAGACCGAGGACAGGAGATAAGAGTAGGGTAAGAAAAAAGCTAAAAGATACAGATTCCTGATTGGAGGGGACATTAGACTGAGATTAGCTTTCTGTTGCTTGTGGTCATCAGAATTAAGGAGTTGATGAATGGGCTTTACAGAACTCTGTAAAAACTCAGTTATATGTGAACTTTTGTAGAAGGATACATCTGGGAAAGGGAAGAAGGAACTCTTTTGGCACAGTGTATAGATATAAAGAAGCCCATGCTCCCTAAACTTAAGAACCCCTTTACAATTATTCATTTGACTGACGGTCACTGAGATTTCATTATATATGAGACATATGTGTGATGCTAGAGATAATTGAGCAGGAAATTGGTTGCCCTTCCCTCCGTGAAGGATCGACTAATAGAGGAGGTAAACATTAAATTAAAAATTACACAATATACATATTTTAAAATTACAATTTTAAGCAGCACAGGAGAATCTTACCTAGTCGTGGAAGGATTCCCTGAAAGTCAGTCAAGGAATACTTAAAGGGCGAATGGGATATTGTCAAAGAAAGTGGAAGGGGAAGATTCCAGGCACCGTCTGTAAAGGACCAAATCTGGAAGTAGTCTGGCTCATCCAGGAACTGAGAGGCAGCCAGCAAGTTTGGAGTTTAAAGAGAAGACAACTGTAGGAGGCTAGAGAGGAGAAAGGGGCTCAGATCATACAGAGCCTCATAGGCCATTTAAGGATCTACATCCCAGAGCAGCTGCAAACAGCTGAAAGGTTTTAAAAGTAGGCATTGAAGCTGCACCAGTTCACTCTCTGACCCAGCAGAGGCTTTGGGCCAGTACTATCATGTTTAAGTATGAGAGAGATGCCAGTCCTGTGTTTCTGAGGCCTGGTCTTAGGATCTGTTCATCAGGATCTAATATAGGACTTCCGGAGTAATTGCCCCGCTTGACATATGTTCTGCCATCAAGTCAGAATGATGGGCAAGGCTCCAGAGTAGAAATCCTGGGCTCTGGCAGGGCTGCTGAAGCTGCACCATGATATCGAACAGCCTCCTATTGCTCTTCACCCTAAACCCTGCAGACACACTTTTGATAAACCAGGAAGCAGCCTTGAGGAGAGCGGGCCACTTGTGGTCATGTGTTCCTGCATGTCAGTCAGGTCACGTTAATCACTGCCGTGGATGAATTCACTTAATCACAACAAAACATCATTTTGTGGTTCTGCAACAACCCTCTGAGATAGACAAGGCAGATTAATGTTTCCTCCCCCCGCACACCCCCACCCATTTTGCACATGAGGAGGCTGAGCCTCAAAGGGTATTTTGTGTGCAAGTAGGCACGGCAGTGATGAGCTGGGCTCTGAGGCCAGAGCTGCCTGCAGAACCAGAATTGCCCACTTCCTAGCCCGGTGCCCTTGGGCAAGTTCAAGTCTCCCTTCCAGTTTAATAGGTGAAGCACGGTATCCCTTTGCTTCTAAGATTACTTACACATCTCTTCATATGTATTATTTTTTTATTAATTCATTTTATTTTTTAAATTGAAGTACAGGTTTACAATGTTGTTAATTTCTGGTGTGCAGCATAGTGATTCAGTTATATGTATATATATTCCTTTTCATGTTCTTTTTCATTTAAGCTATTACAAGGTATTGAATATAGTTCCCTGTGCTATACAGTAGGAACTTGTTTATCCTCACATTTATTTTTAAGGTCAACAGGGTAGTTGTTTCCTTTATAACATCTGTTTTACAAAATACTATCTAAAAGCTGAATTTTAGTGGGCGGGGCCTGGGACACACGCCCCACCCCTGTTCAAGGCAGCAGCCACCGCGGCTGCCTCATGCTCCCAGGGCCTGCAGCGCTGCACTGTGTGGCTGGCTGGGAGGCATGGCGCCTCTCTGATCTTCCCAGCACAGCCCAGGTGACTCTGGACAAGGACTGAGAATGTGGACATAGCAAGTTTTACATCAAGGTTTAATATTCCAACACATAAAAGTTATTTATCCAACAGCTCCTCCCTGACCATCTACTCCTTTGAAAGGAGCAATCTCCAATGGATGATTCAGACAGATTTGTATCTAATGACTACCCAGAACACCTTGAATCGATTGATGTTAATGTGTCAGGTGCTTACACATTTGATTGATGAAGTAAAAAGTGGCCTCAAGAAGAACATGGTATTAGTAGGCTTTCCTATGGGTGGGTGCGTGGCAATGCAATTAGCATATAGAAATACCAAGTTGCGGCAGTATTTGCTCTTTCTGCTTTTCTGAATAAAAACATCTGCTGTTTACCAGACTCTTCAGAAAAGTGATGGTGTACTCCCTGAATTATTTCCATGTTGTGGTACTGCAGATGAGTTAGTTCCTCATTCTTGGGGTGAAAAGACAAACTCAATGTTAAAAATCTCCAGGAGTGAGCACAAAATTTCAGTTTCCCAGGTGTTTACCAGGAGTTAAGCAAAGGTGAGCTAGAAAATCTGAAGTTGTGGATTCTCACAAAGCGACCAGGATTGGAAAGGCAAACTGAATGAATCAAGACTGATTGGTTTATAGGTGACGTCTTTGTGAAAAGAGATTTTTACCACCAAATTCTAATTTGATAAATACTTTAAATATTAAGAAATATTTTTTAAAATTGAACTTTAAAACCCTGAGGTTAAAAAAAAAAAATTGACTCTACCTTATCCACCCTCAGAGACTACATGAGGCAACATTTCCAAGTTTTTCCAGAGAAGAAAGTACTGCCGTGAAAGGGAAGAAGGGCCCAGCCCTGCTAAGCACGTGCCAGGCCTGATCAGCATCCCTCCACATCAACAGACCAGGTCAGTGAAACCTCCTTTGTTTTTTGTTTTTTGTTTTTTTTAAGTAAAATACACCTGTAATATCATTGCCTAGAAGCATCCACCATTAACATTTTGTTATAGATCTTTCCAGAGAGTGTGTTATATGTATATGAATATATACATTTTTAATGTTATTTTGAGTTATAGTCAGTTTACGTTGTGTCAATTTCCATCCTTTCTTTTGGTACATCAAGTGGTGTCAAAGTCATCCTCCCTTGCCCCACCTTCCCCTTTTTGGTACGGATTCTATAGGGATTACAATCAGAACAGTGAGAGACGTGGGCTAATTTCTCAGTCATTATACAGAACTACACCAAGGAGGAAGGTTTTCAACTAGCTTTACTGTCAGGTGGAAAGGGCCAATTACAAAAAGCAAAGCTGCTTTTGGGGCAAGAAGACTTGGCCTAAAGTTTTGTGATATTTTTTTTCTTTAAACCTCAAGTTTAAATGGTTGCTCCTGCTGTATTTAGTGGGACATGTATAAGTGTGGACCCTCTGGTCCCTGAATCAAGTCCCAATCATCCTGCTGGTTATGGAAACGGGATACCGACCCTTAGGGGCTCTCATGACTTCCCACATTTAGGAAACCCCACACACGAAAGGGCAAAATATCTGGAGGCCTGGTTCATCCACACAACGTTTTTATTTTTATTCAACTAAGCAAATAGCAGAATTAACACAACATTCAGCAAGTCCAAGCTGGCTTTTCTTACACCAAAGAAGAACAATCAATTTAACAGGCATAGATTTTCGGATTTCTGATAAACCTCTCACCCAGTCTTGCAGCTCTAGGTGGCCGGGCTCCAACAGCAAAGCAAAGCTCTATTGCTTTTCCAGTACTGCTCTTGAAAGCAGCCAGAGCAGGACACTGACACCCAGTAACCAGCCTGAGATGTACCACATGGGGGTGGGGGGTGGTTAGTGAACATGCCAGCCCCTGGTTGTCTTGGTGAGAGACAGGGCTGTGAGAACACGCTAGAAGATGGGCTCCCGCTCACCACAAATCTTTTTTCAACCTCCCTTGAAGATTCTCTGATGCTCTTACTCTATTACGCACACAATCCTGGGCTCCCGCTCACCACAAATCTTTTTTCAACGTCCCTTGAAGATTCTCTGATGCTCTTAATCTATTACGATAGGCCTGGTCTTTTTACCAGAATTTTCTTCTTCCTTAAATTCTGGGTTGCTACTCTTACGTTAACATTTTGATGACCCCATCACAGTATGAAATATCCCCCCAAATGGACTTCAGATTTGATCTAAACATAAACCAGAGTGTGTACCCTCTAGAATTAGGACGGGTAGAAGGAAAAGTCACCCTAAACCTAGATCTGACTGCTCAGAGCTCGGGAACAGGGAAGGGGAGAAATCTACATGCATCATTAAACTTGAAACACTGCTTGGCAACACTGGGGACGGTTCCCATCTCCTAGCCCTTCTCTACTTCCCAGACAGCTGCTCGTAGAGTTTGGGCACATAGTCGTCCCATTCCGCCTGGTAACACGTGCCGGCCACCGGGGCCCCCAGCCCGTACTTTCTGCGGAAAGACGCCACCTTGAATTTGCCGCGGTGGTCTCCAGACCGGTTGCTGAGGATGGGCTCGTCACACTTCAGTGGACTGTTCTGCTCGTAAACCAGCCAGACGTAGCGGTGAAGACCTGGAGGGAGAGGCAGGAGGGGAGACATACACACAGCTTGGCATCTGAGAGGGAGATGTTACCCATTTTTGGAGAACTCACCAACTTGGAGGGACCCAGACCACCCCACTGAGGAGAGGGACACTGAGGATCCTGAGAGGTGGGTCATTCACCTGCTGAAAACCACCCAGTGGCTCCCTGCTGCAATCTGCATAAAGCCCCCACCCCATGTTCCGGCCTCTAAGGACCCACAGGGTCTTCCCTTGACCACTCTCCTCCCGCTCTGCTCCTTCATCCCCCTCGAGGCCCCAGTCTATCCCACCAGAACCCTACTGCTGTTCATTTTCCACCACTCCCACCAGAATGCTCATTTTACTTCTTCCACAGTAACACTGTTCCCTAAAATCCTTACTTTTTAATCTCACTAGAAAGAGAGCTCTATAAAGCGATGATGTTTGTCTTGTTGACCATTTTCACCCCATAACCTACCCTCGTGCATGGTAAACAGGAGGTGCTAAAAAATATGTGAGAAATGGATGAAGGACACAGCAAGTCCCTGACCAGGTGCTCATCACACCACAGCAAAGCCTAAAAGTATCTCTCTGCCTCCAAAACTCACCTCCTTAGATGTCTAGAGACTTACTTTGAAAGAAACGACCCAAACTCACTTTAACCAATTAAGTAGCAAAGAATGTTTTAAAACCAGCCAGCAAGCACCCTATTACCCATGCAGTTTCCTGCAAACTCCAAGTACTCGACACAAATAGGTACCATGAGCTACTTAAAAATAAAATTTATTTAAATATTTATTCACCTAAGTTCACTGCAGCTTTGTTCACAATAGCCCAGAGGTGAAGCACCCCAAATGTCAATGTCCACTGATGAATGAATGGATAAACAAAATGTAGTATATATGTACAACAGAATATTATTCAGCCTTAAAAAAGAAGGAAATTCTGTCACGTGCTATAACACGGATGAATCTTGGTATGGATCTACATATGGTGCGAATCTTCTATGGATCTACTAAAACTCTCCTATACTGCTGATTAGAGTGTAAAAAATTTTCAGCCATTTTGGAAAACACTCAGACAATTTCTATGACCCACCCTCGAACATTTCTACTCAGCATTTACCCAAGAGAAGTGGAGATACTTGCCCACAAAAGGACAAGAACAGAAATAACAGCTTTATTCGTTATCTCCAAACACTGGAAACAACCCAAATGTCCAGAGAAAGACTATACAAAGCATGGTGTATTCCCACCATGGGATACCACTTAGCAATGAACAGGAATGAACTACTAATATGACAATAACATGGATTAATCTCACAGATGTTAACCTTGAATCAAAAAGACCAAAAACAAATGCATACTGCATGGTACCATGTGTCTGACTCCATAAGCAGCAAGAGTAATCTATGGAGGGAGGAGTCAGAGAATGGTTAGCTCTGGGGAAATTTAACTTAAAAGATCACTTAAAGAACCTCCTGGGACAACAGAAATATCCTACACCTCATTTTCAGTGGTGTGTACATGTTCGTGGGCACCAATCAATAGTCACTGACTAAACCCTCCTGATCTGTATGTTTTATTAAATGTAAGTTAGACCTTACTAAAGAATATGAAAAAAGAAAAAAAAAAAGAAGTGAGTATTTGAAGCTCTTTTTGTTAATGAGAACACAGCTCCTACGTGAGAATTGCTTTATTCTCATGGGTGTAGTTCCCATAATTAAACCGCCTAATTGTATAACTGCCTTAGAGAACTCAAGAGATCGCTGGGAAAGCTGTCCCTCTGCCATCCTCTTAGGAACACATGAGAGGGCTTGGAGCCGTGTGAAGCTTCTGGGCCTACAGATAAAACACGAGGTCCCTTGTCAGGGGCCTTCTTGTACCTGGTTCAGGCCAACTCACAGCTGGACGGTGTGTACAGAGCTCGTGTTCTGCCACGCTCCACCTACCACCACTTCCTTGTTCCAGCAAATGGAAACACCCTGTAAGGCATGGTGGGCACCGACAGTACTTCTCCCACCATGAGCTAAAGCAGCATTTGTCCAAAGTGGAGAGGTTCAATACAGTGTTCTCTCTCTAGATATATAATGTATAACACAATGCAATACAATAAGGGTATCTTCAATATAGTTCTTCAAGTCTTCCAGATCTTTTCAAGATACCATGCTGGATTTTCGAGACAAAGAGGGAACGATATAGAAGCCAATTTTTTATAATTAATTTGGAGACTATGACTATCTCTGAGAACTTTCATGGGAACTAGACACTCAAAGATCCTACAGGGCAAAGGTTCAATTTAGAACTTAGATGATTTAACTGTTTAATCCATGTGGAGCTTCCCTGGGAAATTGTTCTGAGCATTCTGCAAAGCTACTTCCTTGGTATCTCTTCACCAATTACCCTGCTTCCATCTAACTGGTACCCAAGACTCTAGCCCCCTGACACTACTGCAGGTCCCGAGTGCCCCAGACAGGCAACTGCCTCAGAGGGGAACTGAGTTGCCTAAAATCTTCACTAGGGTAAGGGCTCTCATAAATAAAAGAATAAAACTCTAAGAACCAGACTAAAATTTTGCAGCACTTTAAGGTCACTCCTAATACGTACCCAGCCTCCCTTCCCAGCCCCCTCCCAAAGCAGCCTTTACTGACCTGTGCCCTTGGGAGGCCCAGAGCCCACATAATCAGAGAGGACTGTGCCACTGCTGATGTTGTTGCCCTTCATGTTGACCACCAGGAAATGGTGCCACTCCCTATGTGGAAGAACGGAGGACCATCAGCACCCATGGAAGTGAGCACACACCCACACACACTCATGGTGCAGCCAGCCAACACACAGGAAGCACGTGCTCCACACCAGGATGCAGCGACGGACAAGACGGACGGCCCTGCCTTCTTGGCCAGTGCATACGTCATGGGCCAGCAGAGAGGACCCAGCCACTCCCTCCCTCCCTCCGATTCTCTAGGGCAGGGGTCAGCAAGCTTTTCCTGCAAAGGGCCAGGCAGTAAATGTTTTAGGCTTTGCACTGTCTCTATCACAACTACTCAACTCTGCAGCTACCAAAAGCACGAAAGCAGCCAGAGACAGGACATAAGTTATCATAGCTAAATGGACACCGAAATCTGAATTTCACGTAATTCCCACATGTCACAGAGTATTATTGTTCTTCAGGGTACCCCCCCATTCACTTCAAAACAAAAAAGCCATTCTCAGCTTGTGGGGCTGTACCAAAACAGGCCTGGGGCAGATCTGGCTCTTGGCTGTAGTTTCTAGACTCTTGCTCTAGGGAGTGAAATGCACACTCAGGCTTAAGCAGGGATGAAAACATCCCAAACTGGGTCTACTTCTCCCAGCACAGTCTGTCCAGTGAGGGACTTACACGGTGCAAGAAGCACCAGATCAGATTTGGATGACTCACTGTTTCCACATCATTCCCCAACTTGCCTGTATTTGGGGTCCTTCCTGCTGGGAGCATCCGGGTCTGTCAAGACCAAGGTGTAGAGTTTATCTGCATCAAGGCCATCCCATGCAATGCTGGTGGGCCGGTTCTTAACCTGCAGAAGGAATGGACTTGCACTTAAGTCAGAAACACTGAAGAAACCAACACTCTTTCTTTGACCTCAGATTCCTCATAGGTGAAGCAGAGTAAATTATTAATAAAAGCTCAAGTGCAGTGACCCAACTAAGAGCCAGGAGCTGAAGTTTAATATACATTATTTATTTTAGTCCCAGGAACACTACAGAGGTAGTATCCTAGCATGTTATTAACAGAAACAAGTGGGTCAGGATTTTAATCCTGGAGCTGATCGAATAGCTGACTGAGTGAGTAGTCCTCTCAACTACAATCTTACGTTTTCTGGAATGAGAGGGTCTCTAGATTTGGAGATCACGTTACCCCGGGTCTGCTAAAGTGAAATCTGAATTAATTGGATATTTAAAAGTGCACAGAAAATGAGAAAGCCAAGATGGGCAGACTTGACAGTGAGTCTGGGAAAGGGAGGCCGTGAGAGGAACACTTTATACTTAAACACCCAACAGAAACTCTGTAAACATCTAAACTAATAAACCGTCCGAGCAGTCTATTCACATCGCTGCCCCTCAGTTTAAAGACCAACAACTCGCCGGTTTCGGACACACGAGTTTCTCCACTTGCAGCAGCCAGGACCTGGTCGCAACCAGGGGCCAAACGGTAAAACAAGGCCGTTACCCTGGAGCTTCCATCTGCAGAACGCACTTACATTTGGATGGCTCCACGCTCCTGACCGCTAAAACAAAGGAGGAATGGCTGGGCACTGCTGATCACTGGTTACATAATGCGTCATACGCCCTCGGATGGGGCTTTTGCTCCCCAAACTGAGGCCTGAAATCCCGAGACCGTAGGGAAGCCTTTGGGGTCGTGGGGGTGGCCACTGCCCACTCCCTCTCGAGGACGGCCCCCTTCCCGACCCCCCCCCCCCCCGATCTGGACTGTTTCCAGGACGATGCCACTGCCTGCGCCTCGAAGTACTGGGAAAATAGATCAATTCCTCCCACAGGCCGAGCCCCGCCCGCCACGTGCCGGGTTCCCCAAGCTCCGGGCGTCCTCAGGCCTGCTACATGGGTACAGCCACCCCTTTTTCTCGGTGAATTGGACGCACGGAGGCCGGAACGTCCTCCCCACCTCCTCCGGGTCCCCGCCCCGCCGGCCTGAGGGCCTCTTAGCCTCGGACAGCTGCACCCTCGCCGCCCTCGGGTACCTGGGTGGGTGTCAGCACTTTGCCCAGCTCATCGACCTCCACCCCGCCGTATTTAACCAGCAGCGGGTGCTGCGGCCGCTCATCCACTTCCTGCAGGCTCAGGGGCCCGGACCACTTGCTGAGATCCACCGGCATCGCGGGGCTGAGCAGGGCAGACAGCAGGGAAAGCCAAAGGAGAGCAGGGAAGGAGCAAATCCGCAACATACACTCCCAGCGGTCTGCAAACTGCACGGAGGAAACGCGGGCCAAGCTGCGGAGGAGCGCATGCGCTGGAGTCACCGCCCCGCCCCTCCTCGATCTTCCAATCACCGGCGAGGCTGGGCCCCACTCTGCTCTTTGATTGGTTGAACCCTGACCGTGAGTCGTCTGGCTATCCCGGGTCACCGCTTCAGGCTTGGCCTTTCTTTTCGCGCAGCAGGGGCCTGCTACCTGCGTCCCTCCTCCGCCTAACCCGGGGGGTGGGGGTGGGGGAAGAACTGGGTTTGCAAGATTGTTGCTTTAAGAAATGCACCTGAGCTACCTTTGATTGTTTTTTAACCTTTTTGCAGGATTCTTTGCTCTACTTTCTAAATGCAGAAACGGTAAGGCCTCGCTTTTCTCTTGCACCTCTTAAAACGGGCGGATTGCCTGTCCCTCACTGTACTCTCGCTCATGCTCACTGGCTTTCGTAACGGCCAGAAAGAGCCTGAGAGAACTTTTGAGTATTTTTTCCTAACGGAGAAATATATTTGCACTTGTATTTGATCCCCCTACCCCCTCATGGTCCAAACAGGGTTTTTGGGAAATGATTTTTTTTTTTTAAGAAGTTACTATTTTTAAACCTGTAAGACAAAGAATGTCGCTCATCACAAGGTTCTATAAGGATGAGGTCATTAGCCGCTGCAGTCCCAGACCCACAAATACACCCTGAAAAGAATTCAGGGCAAGAGCAGGATGAGGCATTCTGTGCTTTGGTGGAAAAGAGGCAAAACCCTTAGATAGTTAAATTCCAGGAGAAATTTCTTATGAATTGAGATTTTTGCATCTTCCCACACTTAGAAAAGCAC
This sequence comes from Camelus ferus, assembly GCF_009834535.1. Classification (NCBI taxonomy): domain Eukaryota; kingdom Metazoa; phylum Chordata; class Mammalia; order Artiodactyla; family Camelidae; genus Camelus; species Camelus ferus. Next base: position 7,056,591 of record NC_045727.1, read on the forward strand.
CAAAATCATTAACTGAGATATCTCTTCCTAGTGACCAGCAGCTGCCTTCTACCAAGATGTATGCTTGATTGCATGTACCCCGTAGCCAAACTCCTGCCTCTTTCCAGCAGTTTCCCCAGAGCTTCTCTAGATGCACCACAATTTATTCAACAAACCACTTGGTGGATAGTTTTATGAAAATTTTATTAGACAGAAGATACTAGGTCAAAGAATATGTACTTTAAAGGGAATGAATCACAGCTAGTTAAGTGTCTACTTAAGTCCAGACCAGAAGTAATGCCTTCGACATGAAGCACTAATATGATTATTGCTTCTTTCCATCAATTCTTCCATAAATGGATTTCGAGAACCTTGTTAGCAAAAAGAGTCCCTGAACTCATGGAGTGTATAGTCTGGCAGTGGAGAGAAACATTAATGACATTCAACAAACATTAAATTACAAACTGTGATCTTTCTCAGATATAAATCAAATCAGTCCACACCTCATCTCCCTTCTTTAAAGCCCTCTGTGCCCCACTCTAATTGCCTCAGGATGGAGTCTAGACTTAATAGTCCCTGTAGACATCTCTCACCTCCCTGTCTCTCCTTCATTCTTCTCTCCAAACACTGAATTTGTTTCAGTTCCAACTTGTCTTTCTACCTCTGGACATTTGCACATGCTCTTCCCTCTTGGAACACTTTTCCATCCTTCTTTCCCCCAACCCTCACTGTATCTTGTCCAAGTTCACCTTTACTCATCTTAAACGTCACTTCCACCTTCTCCTACCCATCAAGACTGGGAAATGCCCTGATTTCTGCATCCAGACCCATTCTGTTCTTTCTCTTTCTGAACATTCAGAGCATTTGGGATTACAAGTTTATCATCTGAACCACACCATTGCGCACTGGAATATAAACTCTGTGAGAGTTATCTCTCTTGGTCACTGGTCTTGCCCCCAGCACTTAAAATAGTGCCTTTTAAGTGCCACTTAGTATATGATATTGTTATTGTTATTGTTGTTGTTATTATTATTATTATTATTATTATTATTATAAAACAAGTGAATGAAAAAAAACTCATCTGGTTGGTTTTAGGTTCAGATTACTGAAGCTTTGCTTTCTGATAAAATATCACATTCAGAAAAGGAAGACCATTGCATCTGCAATACCAGTATCAACAGCACCTCCTTAATTAGCAGCAGTTGGGGAAATCAGAGCACCTTTCCTGTTTACATTGAACAGCTCTCAATAAATGCTTGTGAGATAATAGATGCCTCCCCACAAGCCATGTGTTAAAAAAAAAGACAAAACAAAACAAAAACAAAAACTCTTTGGTCCGAAGAGACGGTTGCACTTTCATAGAAAAGGCTCAGAAAGAGATTTTTAAAATCTGCTTTGAGTTATTCTCTGGGACTAAGCACAGATGCTCATTGGAAACTTAAGAGGTGGGAACGACTTTATGGAGTGTCTGCTAGGTGCATAGTGCTTAACTGGGCTTATAGGTGAGGTTATGGAGGCTCATGGAGTGATGAGGAGTGACCAGCAGGATCTGCCACGCCATTCCCTGTCTCTATTAGCCTAGTCTCCTCTGTTCAGCGAGGAGAGAGGACTGGAACCACTTCCATTAAAACAATGGTTGAAACCAACCAAACCATATTTACTGTGTGCAGGTCAGCATGCTCCAGTAAAGACTGCTGCCATTACCAAGTGCATGCTCTCTGCAGGTCAGCGCACTCCATGGATGAGTAGCATTAACCAAGCACCCATTGTATGTATGCCCCAATGACAACACTTAACATTTACTGAGCACCTACTGTGTGCGGGTCAGAGTGCTCCAGTGAGAACAGCTACCATTTACTGACCATTACCACTCCCATGTGCCTGGCCCTGACCAAAGGCCTTGACACTCAACGTTTCGTTTCATCCTCACACCCATCCAGTGTGGAAGGTACTCCTATCAACCCATTTCATAGATAAATAAACCGAGGCTTGGAGAGGTAGATTAACAAAGCAGATGAAAGCCCACCTGGCCCCCAAGGCTGGACACAGAGTCCTTAAGCTGGAAGTGATAGAAACAGGAGAGGCAGGCATGGTCTTTGCCCTTGTGAGAGCTTTCCGCTGGAAGTTTATACAGTAAATCACCATGAAAACCCTGCATGGCATCCATGAGAATGCAGCTCTCAGACCTCTCACTGCTGGGAGAGGAGCTGGCCAGGGCCCCAGCGGCTGCTCTCTGCTTTAAGTCCAAGACCACAATTTGGCAGGCTGCCCTCAGCCCATGACTGAGCTTGGCAGGGATACTAAGGCAGAGCTGGGAGACTGGGGGCTCCTCTGTGTCAGGACTGGCTTGTCTGTTTTCCTGAAACTGCCCCACAGGCTAGGTTGCTTCCTTTGCTCACTCCCACAGTCAGGCTCAGGGTCTCTTCCAGCCTCCCCCCATTTTCCCTCCCAGCCATCTCTCCCAATAAATTCCTTGCACATTGAATTTCATCTTGTCATTAGCTTCTCAGATGACCAAGAGTGACACTCCCAAGTTCAAGAGACAGTGTGAGGATGACCTGAAGTGACAGCAAGCTTAGGGTGTTGCGGTGCTGGGCTTGGGCCAGCGGGCAGACTACCTTTGCTGGAATGGGGGATTTAGGAAGGGGCAGATGGATGACATAGCAAAAAGGCTGAATAAGGCTGAAGGGACAGGGAAGAGACTTTCCTTTTATTTTTTTAACCTATAAAGAGTTTTTAAATGACTTCAATATACAAATAATCAGCCACATAGCATAACCTAAAGGCACAGGATTGGAAGTCAGAATGCATTCACTTTCCTAATCCATCACCTTGTAGTACCTTATGAAACCCTGGGCAAGGAGGATCAGCTGAATGGCCTCTCAAAGATGTCCACATCCTAATTCCCAGAGTCTGTGAATATATTACCTGACAAAGGGGAATTACGGTACCAGATGGAATTAAGGTTGCTAATCAGCTGACCTTACATTGGGAGATTACCCTGAATTATCTGAGCGGACCCAATGGAATCACAAAGGTCCTTAAATGGGGAAGAAGGCAGGATTGTCAGAATGAGAATGATGCCATGTGTGAAGGACTTGACCAGACATTGCTGTCTTTGAAGATGGAGGAAGGGGCCAGAAGCCAAGGAGGGCAGGCAGCCTCTAGAAGCTGGAAAAGGCAAGGAAACAGATTCTCCCCTAGAGGCCTCAGAATGGAATGTAGCCCTGCTGACACCTTGATTTTAGCGCAGTGAGACCCACTTCAGACTTCTGACCTCCAGAACTGTAAGATTTGTGTTTGTCTTAAGCCACTAAGTTTCTAGTAATTTGTCACAGCAGCCATAAGAAATTAATACAGGATAGGACTTATCCTTGCTAAGCCTCAGTTTCCCCACCTCTAAACTGGGTTTACCAACACCCCTGAAATGACCATTGTCAGGATTAAATGAAACACATTGATGGGTTTTGTACACAGCCTGCACCTCATAAAAAGAAGCTATTTCTATTATTGCATGTTCATTATATGAAGCTCATAAATATAAATAAGCAAACATAAAAATTAACTAATTAAATAAAGACCTTTAGCAATCCTACCACCCGAAAGCAATGAACATCTTGCTATATTTCCTTCCAGACTCCCTTCTACATACATAAACGTGAAAACGCATATATGATAGTTTTGATTCAGTATGAACTGGGTCAAATGACACACACCTGCTGTTGTATAATTTACCTTTCTTCACTTCCTCCCATCTCATCTATAAACAAATTACTCCAGCAACATTCTGAGTGGCCGTAGGGAATTCCATTGTATGGACCGTTGCTTGTTTACAAACAAAATCCTCCCTTTGGGAACATTTAAGGTGTTCTCACTATTATGGTTCAGAAACATCTCTGCAATATGTGTCCTTTTACATGGGCCTTCATGCCCTCATTTGGTTGTTTACTTGTTTTGTCCTGAGAATAAAATCATAGCAATGGGCCAAATAGCATTTACATTTTAAGTTTGGTACACCATATTTCAAATTGGGGGGAGTCACTGTAACTGATCGATTTTTAAGCCAGAAAAGGAACCTAGTGATCAACAGGTTTACCCTCTCATTTTTTAATACGTGGTTTACGCTCTCATTTTTTGTTTGTTTGTTTGTTTTAATTGAAGTACCATCAGTTACAATGTATCGATTTCTGGTGTACAGCACAATGTCCCGTCACACATATACATACGCATATTCGTTTTCATATTCTTTTTCATTAAAGGTTATTACAAGATATTGAGATTTACAAATGTTAGCCACTATAGATAAAAATAGATTTTAAAAAAGTTTCTTCTCTCATTTGTTTTTAAATGTTTCTTTTTATCTCCACAAAGTTAATGTTTTGAAGTCTATGTAGACTATAGGATTCCCTTAAGAATACAGACATACTTCTGCATTATCCCCCACTTAACATTCCATTTTGAACATCTTCTGATATTAAACACATTTCAAAAAGTTGTTTTTTGAAATGACTGCCGAATGTGATGGCGTCACATTATTTGACACGTCAATTATTTGATGGCGTATTTATAGTTAGGTGTTGAGACTGATTATCATATATTCCCCTCATTGGACAGAGGGCCTCAGGGATTTGCCAAAGGCTGACATCCAGCTAAGAGGAGATCCTGTCTGGTCCGTGGTGAGAGGTCCCTGCCAAGTCTGGGCAGGGGCTGGTCACCCAGGAGGGAGCTTCTGCCAGTGACAGCGGAGGAGCCACACACACCTGAAAAGGCCTCCAGAAAGCCTCGTTTTTATCCAGAAACCACGAAGTGCCCTAAAAGCCCAGGTAAAGACTCAGCCCTGGGGGCCTTTGGGGGCTCCCAGCATAGAGCGAATGCTCAGTATTTACTGCCTACTCAGAGCACGGTTGATGTCCTAAAGGAGGTGGGGAAAGCACTCTTTAAGCAGAAAGAAAGGAGAAGCAGTGTTACGTATATTGACACACATCTGCTATGTATACTTGCCTTTCTGGATTGTAATTAGTCTGTGTGTGTGTGTGTGTGTGTGTGTGTGTGTGTGTGTGTGTGTGTGTGTGTGTGTGTGTGTGTCTGTCTGTCTTAGGCGGGGAGCTTTTGAGGGCAGCTATGGGTAGACTCGAGTGAATGAGCCAGTAAAAACCACAGGCTGTTTTTGTTTGTTGAGTGAGGGCAGGAAATTCACTGATGTGGTTATTCAGTGGAATGGCTTCATTCCAGTTTTTCTCTCGTGCTTCTGCTAGAGAAAGTGTTTCACAAGGGAGGCCTGGACAAAGATAAATCTTCAACCTGTGACCACGACATGAGTTCAGAAACTGTTGTCCAGGCCATGCCAGTGACTTGGAATTGTAACTTTAGGGGCCCAGGCTCTGGCTGTTAGCCAAGGATCTGCACTGAAATTTTGTTCTGGAAATGGACCTCCAGCTGGTCTCTGGGATTCCACCCTTTACATTCTCCCTGACAGCTTCTGCATAAAATATTTTTAAGAAAAAGTTAGGCAGAAAATTAATTTTAAAAACAAGCAAATTCTAGTTCTTCAAAAAATTAAAAATAGAACTATCATATGATTCAGCAATCCCACTTCCGAGTATATACTCAAAAGAATTAAAAGCAGAGTCTGGAAGAGGTACTTACAAGTCATGTGTACGGCAGTACTATCCACAATAGCCAAGAGATGGAAGCAACCCAGTGTCCACGGACAGATAAATGGATAAACAAAATGTGGTCTATCCATACAATGGAATATTATTCAGCTTTATAAAGGAAATTCTGACACAGGCTATAACATGAATGAAACTTGAGGTCATTATACTAAGTGAAATAAACCAGGAACAAAAGCACAAATACTGTATGATTCCACTTATATGAGGATATATATATATATAAAGTAGTCAAATTCATAGAGACAGAAAATAGAATAGCGTTGCCAGGGACTGGGTGGGGAGGAGCGAGTGGGGAGTTGTTGTTTAGTTTTGCAAGATTAAAAAGTTCTGAAGGCTGGTTGCACAACAATCTAGTGTATTCACAGGTAGAATATTATTCAGCCCGAAATAGCAATGAAGATCTGATACACACTACAACGTAGATGAACCTTGAAAGCATGGTGCTAAGTGAAAGAAACAGGACACAAAAGGACGAATATTTTATGATTCCTTTTATATGAAATATCCAGAGTAGGTAAATCCATAGACACAGAATGCACACTGGTGTTCGCCAGGACTGGGAGGGGTAGGGAACGAGGAGCAACTGCTTCCTGGGGTTTTATTTTGAGGCGATGAAAATGTTCTGGAACTAGACAGAGGTAGTGGTTGTACAACACTGTGAATGTACTAAATGCTACCGCATTGTTCACCTTAAGATGGTTCATTTTATATTAACCATGAGTTATATATAGTGCATGACTCTCACTTTAATTTAAAAAAATAAGCGAATTCTAGAAGTCACCCACAAGTGTGTTTGTAGGCTCAGAGGTTGTTCGCAGGACTGCTCTGCAAACAGCACGTGCTTTTAGAGACTGGGAAACAGAAATGGACAGACTAACAGTATAGACACTGGTGTTGCTTTTGCCAGCATCCATTTTTCTTTTAATTAACAGCACCCCACTCTTCCTTTGGGGAACCACCCTTTTGTGATTCTTGGTTGGTGTGGTTTGGGGGGGCCAGGCGAGGGCTCCAGGGATGGTCATGTGACCCAAGGCTGGCCAGTCAAAGCAGTGCATTCCTCTAGCCTAGCCACCGGTCCAAGAATGCACAGGTGAACCAAGCCAGGCCAACGAGACTCAGTTCCAGGACCTAGTTTGGAACCAATGGAGAGAAGGAATCTCTCTTCCAGCAAGGCTGCTGGGGAGAGAGTATGTCAGCCTGGAGCTGTTGGTGGTCATCTTATCACTGGGACCAAAGAGACTGCCTGGGAATGGAGCCAACGCAGAGGAAAGCAGCTCTGAGAGAGTCATCGTCACATGATGGTAATGACACTATTTGACCTCTGGGTGGAGCCAAGCGTGAAGCAGGATCTACCCTTGGGCTTTTCAGATGCCAAGGCCAGCAAATTCCATTTTGGACCTGTGCCTATTTCAGTTGGATGTTCTTCACTTGCAACAGAGCAAGTCGTTAGTCAATGCAGATGATCTGCTCATGAAAAAGGAGATAGAAATAGAAACCACATATCCCAAATCATGATGGAACTCAGTGCATTCAGACCTTAGGGCCATCAGATTAGTGATTGTTCAAATTGGAATCTTCACTGTCTTCATGAAAAATGGCTTGCCTTGTGTCTTAGGCAAGAGAAACCCCAGAATGCCTGGCCTGCCCACAGCCCCTAGGAAGCCCTCATGAACGCACCCTCTGACCCACCTGACAGCTGATCCACATGCGGGTCAAACCACCTGTGACATGGCCTGGATCATAAAGATGACCTACACCAATCTGATTCCACCCTTTGAATCTGCACGGGTGTATAAGGAGCAGTAGGTAGGGGTTAGTGGTAGGAGCTAGTGCAGAAAGGAGAGAATGCACACGGGGTGCAGGGGGGCCATTAAAAGTCTTGTGCAGGCTGGAAACTGGAGGCAACAGGGAGTGTGGGTAAAAGGAAATAGAGTATGGAGAAGAAATGGCCCATCGGCAGTGGGAAAACAGCAGATTCACAGAAGAAAATGAGCACCTGGAGAGACAGAGAGCCTCCTACCTCCAGAACTGACCCACTCCATGAAAGGGCTCCAGGTCAGTGCCAGACCACCAGCAGCCTTTCAGCAAATGCCTTGTTCTTAAGGTGACCCCAGCACATCTCTGTCCCTAGAAACCCAAAGAACCTGCCCCAATTATTTTTATGTTAATCAGGATTCATTCAGTGGCAAGTGACTAAAACCAAATGCAAAGAGAATCTTCAAAGAAGAAAAGTAATTAGTTTGGGTACTGGGATGTCAGTGAGTGAGTGGCTTCAGAAGTATCTGGATCCACAGGCTTGAGTGGGCCCATAAGTATCCGTCTCCCTCCTATTTCTCGACTTTGTTTGCTTATGGGCTGGTTTCAATTTCAAGTAGACGCTCCCTTTCTGTTGCCAGATAGCCACTGTGGTCAGCAGCCTCTAAGATGGCCCCAGCGATCCCCACCTCCTGGTATTCACAGCTTTGTGTAACCCCATTCCCCAGAGTAACCTGCTTCTAACCAATAAAATATGGCAGTGTTAATGGGTTAGGTTACATAAGATTGTGACTTACATCTTGCTGGCACCCACTCACTACTGCCTTCTTGGCTTGCAGAGTTTCTCGAACTCGGCTGCCAGGTGGAAAGGCTCATATGACACGGAACTGAGGGTGGCCTCCGGCCAACAGCCAGTGAGGATTTGAGGTCCTTAGTCCAATGTCCCACAAGGAACTGAATCCTGCCAACAACCACCAAGTGAGGTTGAAAGTGGGTTGTTTGGATGAATGAAATGTCCGGCTAAATGTCCTGGTTAAAAACCTCTGTGTGATTTCTCAGGCCTGACCATAGAGAATTCAAAGGCTCCACCTGGCAGGCCTCCCGGGGGAGAGCTGGCCTCCCCACACAGACCCGGTGCATGGCCAGCACGATGCAGCCTCTAAGGGCGTCATGGCAGTCAAGGACTCAGCCCCTCTGACCAGTCATGCCCTCCTGCATATTGTGCTCCTTTTGTCCTGGGTCCCTTTATCTGAGGTCCTGAGCAGATGTCCTCTCCAGGCACCTCTGCCAAGGCCTTCTTATTGGGGGGTGGAGGGGGACACGACCTTGCAGACACTTGCTCCACTCTGACTCTGTACCCAGTACTTTTCCACTCTGAACCCTCCTCCCTCGTCCCCTCCATCCCCACCCGCCAAGCCCCAGGGGAGCCTTTTGTCTGGGGTTCCCTCAACAGTGAGGTGCCCCCAGCGCCTGCACTGACCTCTTGTGCTGGTCCATGGCAGGGAAATGCAGCAGGGGGAATAGGTGCTTTCTTGAGTTTCAGCTTCTTACTTAAACCATTGCAGCAAGTGATCAAAGGCTTAACTCTTTCATTTTCGGATTGTTGCTTTAATTGGCTGTTCGGACACCTGACAGTTCAGTGCTGTCTCCCAGCTAGACTGAGCTCCTGACAATGAGACCCCAGCTGCCCAGGCCCCTGGTCCATGGAAACTGTGAGATGGTAAGTGTATAGTATTTAAAGCTGCAAGGTTTGTGGTGACTTGTTATGCAGCAATAGCTGACCTATGCTAGCCACCAAGGGCTTCAGGCCTGCACTCATTCAGGTTAGCAACCTCAGGAGAAAGAAAGGTTCCATTGCTCAACACCTCCAGCAGAATTTAGGCACTGCTTCTCAGACTGGCTGGCTGTGTGCCCAGCCCTAATCCACCCATTATCCCCTTGACCAGCCTGGGTCCTCATCTTCTTCCATAACTCCATCCCCATCAGGTTTGCTTAGGGTTGGGGAGGGGCAGTTTTCCAAAGGGAAATTATTGTGCTGATGCCAGAAAGAAGAGAAACAGAGGCAGGAAAGCAAAAGCAACACATGACCTCTTCAAGTAGCAAGGGAGAAGTGTGCACGCCTTCACAGAGATCCTGTTAACCAGCTCAAGAGAGCAACTTGTAAGCACCATGTCAGTAGCGCCCTGCATGAGTCCACAGCTAATACTAATTACCTATGATGCCAGCCACTTTATTAGACTCCATCTCTACTTATCAAAATTTTATGAGCTTATTAGAGCTTTCTGCTTGCTCCAGAAATTAAGAAACAGCAGTTGACCCTTGAACAGCATGGCTTTGAACTGCACAGGTCCACTTATATGTGGATTCTTTTGAATAAGTATATTGGAAAATTTCCTGGAGATCTCTGACAATTTGAAAAAACTCACAGATGAACTACGTAACCTAAAAATATGGAAAAAATTAAGGAAAAGTTAGGTATATTGTAAACTCATAGAACATATCTGTTAATAGATAGTTTATGTTATCAGTAAGGCTTCCCATCAACAGTAAGCTATCAGTAGTTAAGTTTTGGGGGAATCAAAAGTTACATGCAGATTTTGGACTGCATGGAGGGGTTGGTGCCCCTAATCTCCACGTTGTTCAGGGGTCAACTGTATATTTATTAAAACACACTAACCTACCTCTTATTTTGACTTCCTCAACTTGCATGAATTAGTAAAGTTTTGCTGTAATTAATATTTGTCCAGAAGTTCAAGGCAAGTGAACAAAGAGATTAGATAACAACAGGATGCCTGATCATTTTTCTGTAGTTGAGCCAAAGTCCTAGAAGGGGAAATGTCACAGATACGGAAATATATATATATAGTTTTTTTTTTCATGTTGATCTGTTTTGCAGATGAACCCAGGCAGGGTTACTAGTTGCTTTAAACTCAAGGCTGTTAAGGACGTGGGGGTTTATCTGCACTTTTTGTGGTGCGAGGAGAGGCTGAGTCAGAGAGACGGAAGATACCTCAATGAAATACTACATCTTTTTTCCTAATACAGCAAGTTGAGATGTAAGATAATAATCAAGGGGTCTCGTGGGAACCAGAGAAGACCAGTACACCGTATCTTATGTACAAGTTAGAATCCAGTGTCAATGTGTAAGACCAAACACACCCAAACTACTTATGTTACAGTAAATTTAAATTTAAAAAGTAAATTGCTTTTTAAGTAAACTTAAATTTCTCTCTCACTCTCTTTTCTAAGTGAATGGAGTGAAATTCACATAAGTTATATATGAGGATAGTGTGACTCCACTGAACAGTAAAAAAGAAAAAAATCAGAAATAGTCTGCCAATGAGATCTCATTAACATAAGGAACACTTCTCTATACACAGGCAAAGAAAAGTCTCCCTAATTTGAAGACTCAGATACCTCAGAAATTAAAAACTCCAGTTTAGAATCAGATTAGCCACATGGGCACACTGAGCTAATGTAGACCCCCATCCTGCTCCAAACACATAGAAATACTAGAAAAAAATTTTAATTAAATACATAGCCAAGCTTGGAAAGAAAAAGGAAACTCTCAGTTTCCAAAAGTAAAGAGAGCACGTGTATCCAGGATGGTGAGAGCAAGAACTGCTGTGCTGCAGTGATGCGCGTGGGTACCAGACATGACTTAGGTCCCAGGGGATGGGAGTGGTTGAACCTGAGCAAGGCAGAGTGCTGGACATGAGCCAGCACCCTCTATGAGAAGAAGACCGTGGAAGCTTTGACCACTGACCCAGGAAGGGGTCAAGGAAGGAATCTTGTCTTTACGAGGAGCTCTATTTGGAGAAAAAGGTCTTTTATGACATCTTAGAACCTGTAGTCTTTACCAAATATGGACTTGGATCCCACAGATCTAAAATATCTAGCACTGGCAAGGATGGGGAGATGTTGGGAGAGGTAGATAGCAGTATAGCTTTTTTGGAAGACAGTTCGGCAGGATCCATCAAAATTCCAAACATGCCTGCTTTCTTACCCAGTAATACCTCTTCTGAGAATTTTTCCTCCAGGAAATCTCACAAGGTTCACAAAGCCTGAAAATCGCTATGGAGCCTGGGGTGTTCATTGCTTTGTTGTTTGTGATAATGAAAAAGAGAAAACAACTTAAGTGCCCATTGAGTGGAGGATTAACTGGATTATGATGAATCCACGCTCTGAAGTCATCATAACTATGGAGTACCGGCCAGTCTTTAAAAAGCATACGCTGGACTTAAATGAAGTGACATAGAGAGGACCCCAAAATATGTTAAGTGAAAAACAGTGACATCGGTAAAAATGGCGGAGTAAGAGCCTCTGAAAATTTGCTGTGTTGAAGATTTGCCCTGACTTACACACAGAGCCCCTCAACAGAGACTGGGAGACACACTGGTTCCCGGAAGTTAAGGAAATCCCTGTCTGAGCATTAGCTGACCACTGAGCAGAGACTTTCATGACCACACATGACAAAGAGTGTAGACTTAATAGACTTAGTTCAGAGAAGTCATCAAACAGCTTCTACAACAACAAACCCCGGGAGTGGTGAGAATCTGATTTCCAAAGTTGTCGTGTATTATTAAAGTGTCCAGTTTTCAACAAAAAATTATGAAATATGCAAAGAAACAAAAAAGTATGGCTCATACACAGGGAAAAAAAGCCCAGTCAACCAATAGAAACTCCTCTAAGGATGCCCAGATATTGGACTTACTAACAAAGATCTTAAATCAGCTGTTTTAAATATGTTCAAAGAACTAATAGAAATGAAGCCCATGAAAATATGTTCAACATCACAAGTCATTAGAGAAATGCAGATCAAAACCACATTGAGATATTACCTCACACCCATTAGGCTGGCTAAGCAAAAAACCCAGAAAATAACAAAAAATTAAAAATAGCAGAACTATCCCAGGATCCAGTAGTCCTACTTCTGACTATATAACCAAAGAAATTGAAAGCAGAGTCTTTTGTTTGTTTTTTTGGGGTGGAGGTAATTAGGTTTATTTATATATATATATATATATATATATATATATTTTTTTTTTTTTTTTTTTTTTAATGGAGGTACTGGGGATTGAACCCAGGACCTCGTGCATGCTAAGCACACTCTACCACTGAGATATACCCTCCCAAAAGCAGAGTCTTAATATAATATTTGTACACCCGTATTCACAGCAGCATTATGCACAAGGGCCAAAAGGTGGAAGCAACCCAAATGTCTGCTGATGGATACATGGAAAAAAACTGTGGTAAATACTTAACAATGGAATACTATTCAGCCTTAAAAATGAAGGAAATTCTTTCACATGCTACAATATGGATAAACCATGAGGAGAAAATCACTTTGCTGTACACCAGAAACTAATACAGCACTGTAAATCAGCTGTACTTCAATTAAAACATAAAAATAAAAAACAAATATATGTGTATACATGATGTGTGATCTCATCTATGTTTTTTTGAAAAGTCTGTACGTTTATGTGTTGTGTATGATGTATGCATATGTAAGCACATAAGCAAGGACAGACAACAGGTAACTGGTTTTCTTTAGGGAGAAATAGAGAATTTAAGAATTGTTGCAAGGACTTTTACTTCCCACAAGTGGACTGAAGTTTTTTAAATTATATTTTTACAAATTTTCCTTTTAAGACAATTAACATATTTCTTCTTAACTGACTAGCAAAAAGCGTTTTAAAAGATAGGAAACTAAAGTAAGCCAAATCATTAGTATGGTGATATTGACTATTTGATATGTAAAATGTGGGGGAAAATTGTAATTTTTATAATTTTAATTGTAAAACATTATAAATTACAACATTATAATTTATACAATTATAATACTATATTTTATTTTTTCTTTTTATTATCTTTTATATAATGATAATATTATAATGAATTATAAAGTAAGATACATATTCTGCATATCCCAAATGACATGATAACATTTATTCAGCTTTCTTCTCTGCCAGCTTCCATGCTAAGCATCTTATATGGTTTCTCTCACATAATCATCTCAACATGTCCTAAGGTAGGGGCTATAGTTATTCCTATTTTACAGCAGAGGAAACTGAGGCTCAGAAAGAAGCTTAGAAACAGTGGGCTAGAGATGTAAATCCAAGTGTGTTTGATACGAGAACCCAGGGTCTTATCCAGCAGCCAGTTAGAAAAGATTGGAATGCAGGCCGGGGAACAGAGAACATAAGAAGGTGCAATGTCACTAAGGAGATAAATGTTTAGGACAAGGGCAGTGAAACTTCCTGTGACTTTATATAAACTTAAATGAAGATGCCCAGTAAAGATGGTTCCCCAAAGACAGGCTGTACCCTGAGGCAGGGAAGATAAGCAGCTCCTGTGGAGGCCAGATGTCCCCTGGAAAGGGAGAAACTGAACTGATTGTCAAGAAAATAGTTTTGGGCAAACAAGAACCATCTGCAAGATTCTAGAGCTTTGTGAGCAAGAGTTGCCAAAATAAATTCTCACCCAAGTGCTGCATTCAGTGTGGCCATCCATCCGCTTCTGTTGGGGCCAGCACTCTGTTTGTACATTTACCATTTACTGAACATCTAGCAGGTGCCAAGCCCTGTGCTAGACTGTGGGGACACAGACATGAATGAAACATGGTCCGTTCCTTCAAGGAGATTCCAGGCTGGAGCAGAAAAACAGACGTGGAAAATGATCCTTACAATTCAGAATGGCAAAGGTTGTGATATAAATTTCCACAGGGGAAGGGCATCTGTCCCTGCTGTGTACACCAAGGAAGACTTCCTGGAAGAGGTGACCACTGGAGCTCAAAGAATTGCTGGGAATTAGCCAGGTGAAGGAGGGAGGAAAGGGCACCTCCTGGCAATGGAAAGAACAAGAACATAGGCAGAGGGCAAGGGGATGTAGAGAGAACATGGCTTGGTTGAAAGAGCCATTGTCAGATGTGGCTGGAGCTATGGGGATGTGTGTGGGCTCCGTGGGGGCAGAGCCCAGTTTGCTTCGTAGCCTGTTACTGCAGCATCCAGCACGGTGCCTGGCATGTAGTAAAGGTCAGAAATCCAGTAAAGAGTGTGGGAACAGAGAGGAGGGGATGGACTGCAGGGTTGGAATGTGTGAGTGACTGCAGGGTGTACCTCTCTCAAAGAGCTCTGGCAGTAAACAAAGCTGCTGAAAAGTGAGGTTTCACATTCCTTGGGGTTTTGCCTTTTGGAAGTCTCATTTGTAAAAATACCGTTTCATTGCTATTTGACATTGGAATCATACAACAAAGAATGTTGCTCACCAGCTGATTCTACAGGGATTAAATCATTAGCCACTACAGTGACTGACCGACAGTGCACCCTGAAAGGAATTCAGGTTGAAACTGAGGATGGGGCACTCTGCTTTGGAAATACAGGCCCCTTAGATAGTTAGGGTTTATATCTCAGGAAGAATCTTAAGGAACCCAGATTCTTGCATCTTCCTGTGCATAGAAAAGCACTAAAATTATGAACTGAGTTACCTGTTCCATGTGACGAGCAGTAACCTTTTATTGAGATGTGTGCTTGACAGCACGTATTCCTGAGTAAAAATCATAAACACACTGGTCTCTCCCCCTCCATCTATGGAGCAGTTCCTCAGAGTTACTGAGAGACTGTTTCCTGGTCTATGGTCCTCACTAAGGTCCCTGAATAAAACTGAAACTCACCACTCTTATGTTTCCTTCTTTCAGTCGACAGAATGGTCAGAAATACGTGTTGGAAAGAAAGAAGGGGTCTAGGCTAGTTAAACCTAAAAGTAACTTACTTGTCCAGGAATCTAATCTTCCATCTCCCTTCTGTTTCCACAGACGCCCTGGATCCTGTGAAGGCACCCACCTGGAACCCCTGCCTCTCCAGAACCCAGCTGAGGATCAGGACTGCGAAGCCACAAAGCAAATGTCACGGAGCCCATAAATGAACAGGTACTTTTCTCATTTAGTGCCCTTGTATTCTTATTTTACCCAGAGTTCTAATAAGTTTGGTCATCTGGATTCTACAGTAGAGACGAGATAAAACAGCAAATTAAAGTAGCAAGTTAAGAGAAGCAAGAAGCATGTCTGTATTCGTAGTTCCCGATTACTGCATCTGCTGGTTGTGGGGTACCTGACTGGCACGTGCCTCATGAAATCCACTCAATAACCCCCAGAAACGGAGGCTCCAAGAGGGAAAGATAAATTTCCTAAGGACGCACTGAGACATAAGCAAACCTGACAGGTGGAGGGACGAAAACCTGTGCTCAAGGCCTCGCCCAGAGGAGGAATTAACAAAGAAACAGCAGTCTGGGGCCATTTTGTGTGGGAAGGAAGTCCCTCTGGTTCCCACAGATAGCACAGCACAGCATAGCAGCCAAGGTTCACCACGTTCACACACACGAAAGGTCATTCCTGGAATCGTCGTGAGAACAGACTGCATCGTGTCCACTGTGCTCTGTTCAGAGTAAGGGAACTATGTGATGCATTTCAGAAATATCAAGAACTTGAATACGTTGGTGAGTCCTGGCTTTGCCTATGAGCTGTGACCTTGAGCGAGCTGTGACCTTGAGCAAGCTGCTTAGCAACTCTGGGCCTCTCTTTCTCCTCTGGACTGTGAGGGTTATTGTTTGAACCAACAATCTCTGGAATTCTTCGAGTTCCATGCAGTTTGGACCAACTCCTATCTCTTAGAAGGCCTTGATGGTGGTAGAACCCAGAATGCAGTCAGGGCTCAGAGCGCCACCTGGTGATTCAAGTTTATAAGTGAGGTTTTTCACTGCCTCCTGAGCCCAGCCAACCAAGGTTGACAAGTCAAGTGTAGACCTGCAGGATTGTTTGTTTCTTTTTCCCCTAACTCCTTGAAATTGCTTTAAAAGTGTTGTGAATATGTACATTTTCCTGGGAAGAAGGTACAGAGCTTTCATGGAAAGTTTCTTAATCCTCCCTTCCCCCAATCCAAGTTTTCACTGCTCTCAGTAAATGTGAGGCCCAGAGCAGAAGTGATTCATTCTCTAAACATAGGCTTGAGGCTGTGACTTTGTTTACAAAGTTATTTCATCTCTCTCAGCCTTAGCTTCCTCTTTTATGAAACACAGATAAGATTAGAACCTCTTTCCAAAGTTTGCTTTAAGGATAGGAGGAGAAATTCCATGAAAAGTGCACCTGGCAAGAGCAAATAGTATCTGTTATGAGAGAACTTTCTCAAAAGCTCGCAAGAAGTCAGCCATCAGCTGGAAAAGCCAGGATGCTGGTAGTTACCATGTCGCTGCCAGTTCAGCGAGACTAAGTTCCCCTGGACGGGGAGGCAGAAGTCTTAGAGTGGAAGTCAGTTTAACACACTTGTCTTTGAGAAATGAGAGTGGACTTTTGCAGGGATGGGAGAAAGAATTGAAGCAAACGATGATCAGATACTGGGATCTCAAAAGGTTAGGAATTCCTGGCTACACAGCCAAAGGAGTTTGACTGAATCTTTGGAAAAAAGGAAAAATAAGGGCATAAAACTCTATGTGATGGGGGAGGGTATAGCTCAAGTGGTAGAGTGCGTGCTTAAGGTGCACAGGTCCTGGGTTCAATCCCGAGTGCCTCCTCTAAAAACAAACAAACAAACATAATTACCCCTCTCCCCCAAAATCTCTTTAAAAAAAAGAGAAAATCTTAAACAAAGCAAGCAAACTAGACATGCTACTTGACCGCATTCCAGGCAGGTGCCTTGGTACACAGAGAACCCAATCTAAGTAAAGAGAGGCAGGCTTTTATAAAATGCCAGTCTGCTCACAGTAGGGCATCAAGGAAAGTAAGAACAATTACTTTCCAGAAGACATGAGTGGAATGATGGTTAAGGGAAAGGAAACTACAAAAGAAGTGCCCCAAGTTCTCTGAGTCCCTTACTGGCTTAAATATTTATTGAACGTCCATCAAGTGATGAATGGATAAACACCATGAGGTATCTCTATACACTGGAATATAATTCCACCATGAAAAGAAAGGAGATACTGATACCTGCCATGACATGGATGAACCTTGAAATCATTATATTAAGTGAAAGCAACCAGTCACAACGTATACTGTTTGATTTGATTTCTATGAAATGCCCACAATAGGCAAATCCATTGAGACAGAGAGTAGATTAATGGTTGCCGGCGCTGGGGGCTGGGGGTACAGGGAGTTGAGGGTGATAGCTTTAAAAGGTAAGGGGTTTCTTTTAGGGGTGAAAAAGTCTAAAATTGATTGTGGTGATGGCTGGACAACTCTGTGGCTATACTAAAAACCACTGAATTGTATGCTTTCAATGGGGGAATTTACAGTATGTGAACCCTACGTCAATAGTCATGTTGAAAAAAACTCTCATTGCACTTCACACACCTGGGTAATCACAATAGATGGATCCTCTATCATTACATAAACTTTGAAAACACAAGTGTTAATGGGTGTATAATATTCCCACGGTGCATAGTAGGTAACCAGCAAAGATTATCATCTTCAGAGTTTTGTTGTCCCCAGGGAAGAGGACTGGGGCCTGGGGGAGGTAGGCAGATGGCTCACTTTCAAGATACAATTTTGTTATAAAATGGTTTGGATTTTTTTTGTTGTTTGATTTACTTTTTCATTTACAAACACCAATGAAGCATCTCTGTTTCTGTCCCATAAATGTATCATTTTCCCCATCATTGTTTTTTCACTTTCGCATTTTCTTCTGCATAAAAAAAATTGTGGTAAAATACGTATAACATAAAATTTACCATCTTAATCTTTTTGGAGGGGTGGGTTTGTTTAAGGGGGGAGGAGATTAGGTTTGTTTATTTATTTTTGATGGAGGTACTGGGGATTGCACCCAGGACCTCGTGTGTGCTAGGCGTGCACTCTACCACTGAGCTATACCCTCCCCTCTACATCTTAACTTTTTTTAAGTGTATGGTTCAGTGGTGTTAAATACATTCACATCGTTGTGCCACCATCATCACCATCCATCTCCAGAATGCTGTGTCTTGCAAAATCAAAATGACAGACAGATTAAACGTCTCCCTGTTTCTCCCTCAACCTGCCTGACAACCATCATTCTCCTTTCCATCTCTAGGAATTTGACGGCATTCGGTGCCTCTCAATAAGTGGTACCAGACAGTATTTGTTCTTGTTGATTGGCTGCTTCCCATAGCACAGTATCTGCCGGGTTCATTCGGATTTTTTTCTTTGACCATTAGTATCTTATAAGTTTTCCAGTTAAAACAACTGGTTAGTTGTCAGAAACATAAATGTATACTTTTAATATAAAGTTAAGGGAAAAAGCAGGAATGAAAACTCTGGTTAAAATGTCATCACAACTTTATAAAAACAAACAAAAAAACACACATTGGAACTCAACAGAAAGGACTAGAAATTTCTAGTGATGATTGTGGTTACTTCTAGGTGGGTTATGGTTGTATTTTATCTTCTATTTTTGTTTTTTTAATTATTCTAAAATGAGTATGCTATGTTTCCAATTAGGAACAAAGTAAATGCTTATCTAAAAAAAAAGAAGTGTGACAGTTTCAGGAAAATGCTTCATCCAAAGTTTCTCAGGAGATCCTAGTTTACTAAGTAAATTCCTCTATCCCCGTACATTCAATACATTTGTGCTTATCAATCCATACGTCCCAATTTGGAGTTGGGGAGATAACATTTATGTTGGCCAGCATGTGCTCTCAGTGGGTGAACATGAGCTCCGAGAACAGGAGTCTGATGGAAAAGTGTTTTCTATGTGAGTCATTTGGTACAACTGGCTCCTAGCAGGTCTCCTCCTTGGTAATCCTTTCAAGTTTCCCACCTTGGAGTTGTCTCATGGGGGAAAGTGGGCTGTTCCAGTGGTACTGGCTCTGGAGAGCTGGCTGTGCCTGTGGGTCAGTAACTTCACAATGACAGCTTATAACTGGCGACAGTGGAAACATTTACACCATGGAAACTGGCAGACACTACAATTACGCCCCACTGCCTCCAGCCTAGAGTCTGCGGTTGAACATTTACCAACACACCCCTGGCCTGCTCTTATCCCTTAGGGTGAGTGAGCCATCCCCCTGCCTATTTCTCAGAGGACTGGATGGTCACTTTCTTGATCCCTCAGTAAGCAGCATTTTACCTTCTGGGGATGGACCTACCTTCCAAGTCCCGTGGCTCTTTGTCACTCGGAGACACCAAACTTCACCCTCTCAGTCTTGAGTCCAGATAGGAGAGGCCGGGCTTTGGTCAAAAATAGATGGATTCTACAACTCTCTCTTTTCCATGGTACCATCTCATCCTGCCAGCTTCTTTTTGGAACGTCACCTGACTTGGAACTTTCTTGCTACAGAATCTGCCCCTCAGTTCTTTTCTTCTGGGCAGAAGGCAGCGGGGGAGGTAGGAGAAGGTAGTGTTTGGGGAAAGTTTAGTAGGCTTTATTCTCCAGAGAAGGAGCCAGGTTGATTTTGTTGTCCTGGTCTTTGGGGTGCCAGTCTGTGGGTCCGAGACCCATCCAAGAAAGCATGGGTAGGATTTTGTCATCTACCTCTTAGTATTTCTTGAAGTGAAGGGTCCAGAGCTGGCCCTGAAGGGCCAGGCTGTTACCCCAGCTCTTCTCAACTGGCCCGCCCTTTCTGAGCCCCCAGGAGAATGTCTCTAGGTTGAACACAGAAGCAGGTTGTTGCTAAGAAACCTTTCAGCACTACCTCTAGGGAGGGGACATGACATGAGGAGTCGTGGGGCAGAAATAATAGGTGGCTTGATGGCCCCAGAGACCCAGGCTGCAGGAGCACTGGCTGCAGCGTCAGGCAGGAGCCCCATTCCCATCCCTCCCACCAAGACTGATCAAGATGACACCACTTCAGCCCTGGGTTCGAATCCAGAGTCCCCCATTTAAGTGTAATGTAAATTGGCCTCTCTGAGCCATCTGGCAATTGGGAATGAAAATGCCTACCTTTCAGGGAGGAGTCAATGGTTGAATGTACATAAGGTAGTTAACACAGAGTCAGTTTTTTCAATTCATGGAAGGTGAAAATAAAACAGAACAAAACAAAACAAAAACAGCCATGTGTAGCAGCCTGAGCAAAGAGGTGTTTGAGCCCGTGTTTCACATCTGATTGTGGGATTTAGGAGTCCTGACAGGCTCTGTCAGGGTGCATCTCAAATGACAGACCCCAAAGCGATGCCTTAAAGGCTTTTGAATCCCTTTGTACAAGTCAACTCACTTTATCTTCAGGATAGCCCCATGAGGTGAATACTGACTATTAGGTGCAGATAGTGAAACTGGGGCTTTGAAATACCCTTACTTTGCTAGAGACTCCACGTGAACCTCCAACTCACTGGTCACTATTCTAGGCAGGGCATTTTCCACTGAAACACAAGTAGATGTTCGGGCAGGGCCTTTCCTAAAGGCATATCCTGTCTCAGAATCAGCCACAGCCTTAACTCCAACCAGAGAGGGTGGGTCAGCTCTGTCCCACACTGAGTGGCCTGGAGGCTTCCTTTGAACCCTCTCAGAGGACACCCATGTCTGCTGGCCTGGTGATACCCAAAGCATCCAGACTGAGGAAAAAATACTGCAGTGGTGCCCCCTCAGGGGAATTCAGGGTGGAGAGAAACAGGAAACATTCTGTGCTTTGGATATACAGGCCCCTTGATAGTTCAGATGCATATCTAAGGAAAAATTTCAAATGACCCCAGATTCTTGCATCCTCCCATTCATAGAAAAACACTAAAATCATTAACTTGAGAGGTCTGTACTTCGCAACTAGCAGTAATCTTTTGATGCTTGAATACATGTTTTTCCCAGCAAAAAAATTCATATACATCCTGGCTCCTCCCTCACCTCTTTGAGCGGTTCCTCAGAGCTAATTGAGAGAGTATCTCTGTGGCTGTGTTTCTCAGTAAGGTCTCCGAATGAAACTTAACCCATAACTTTTACATTGTGCATTTTTCTTTCAAGTTAACAAGACCATGGGAGCCTTTGTAGAAGTGACAAGATTGGAGCTTTGTTTGGCAGGAATTGGAGTCAGACAGACATGGGTTCCAGTCCTGGCTTTACCACCAACCGGCTTTGAGACTTGAAGCTTAACCTCTTGGCTGCAGGTTTCTCATTTGTAAAATGGGATTGATTGATTCCTTAGGTCCAAGTGTTGTAGGGAGGGCCCAGTGAGATTAAGTTTCTAAAGTGGCTTTAGAAAAAGACCCCAGCCATGCAGATGTGAGGTGCCGCAATCAGTGTAGTAAAACTTCGTGTAAGAGGTTGGTCATTCTAGGAGTGGAGAACTGGGCTTAAGAACTGGACATTTGATTCAGCAAATATACTTAGGAGGGCCTGCTCTGAGCAAGTACCCCTGTGAGGCACCACCAGGGTCAAAGAAAATTCCAGACCCTTAGCTAAAAACTTGCCACTTACTGATTTTGTTAATTTCAGGAGAGGATGTGAGGTGTTTGCCAGAAAAGCTTGAAGAGCTGCAATATCAAAAACCAGTGAACTTTTATTTGTTTATTTAACAAGTATATATTGGGTGGTAACTGAGGTGCCAGGCCCTGGGAATACAGGACTCGGTGTGTCCAGGACAGACTTTACTTTCCATCACAAAGTAAAAGATGAAAAACAAAAACAAAAACAAAAGGGAAAGAGGAAACCTGTCAGGAGCTGGCTGAAATCATTGAGCAAAAGATGAGAAAAAGGAACTGTGCAACTTTATGGCTCAGTTCATCTGGCAAGACAAACTTTTTTTAAAAAATTGGTTTCAAGAGGATTTCCTCATGGAAGAGGTATTTCAATCACGAGACTTTGGGCATCAGACCGAATGTTTTTCTCAATAGCGTTTTTTTGTTTTTCCCCCAACATTTTATGATGAAGTGTGGGGGGAAATTTCAAACGTAGAAACGTCGAAAGGATGGGAACATTCATCTGTCCACCGCCTACAGTTTACAGTTAATATTTCACTATATTAATTACAGTTTTGTTTTTGTTTTTTTTTAAGAGGAAGTTTCTGGTAGGGCCGTTTCAAGGCTCAGCTCTTCCTGAGAATATCACAACCATGTTTTCCCTAGGACAGAAGGATGGGATGGGGGTGTGGCAGGAAGAGGGGGATTTTAGCCCGGGAATGCAGCTCTCCGGGAATCAGACTGGATGGGGGTGGGGGAACTATAAAGAAAAAACGCAGTTCCGCTGACCCCTGGGCCCTCTCGCTCTTACTGTGTGGGCTCAGCCAGTGAACCGGACGACCAGAGTCTCGTGGCTGCTCTGGGCTGGAAGGTCTAAGGGATCATCTTTCTCCTGCTGTATCTCGACTTGCCTGCCTTCTGCAAAGGGTAGAGAAAGGCAGCGATGGCGGACCTGGAGTCCGCCCGGAGCACAGGGAAACAAATGAGAACCCCTAGAACAGCTAAGCCGAGGGGACCCTGAATGCTGCAGCTTGGCAGCGGGCCCCTCCAGCTCGCGACGCTCCTCCGGGTGCTGCAGCCGGAGCACCCGGCAGGGAGCAGCCTGAGGGCCGGGGCAGGGGTGCCGTCCTGTGGCAGCTGCAGGGTTCTGCCCGGCCCAGATGTCCCCGCGACTGACGGCTGCCGTCCCGGGCGGAGTGGGCTCGGGGAGGGACCAGCCTCGGTGCTCCTCCCCCGGCCGGCCTGGACTTGACTCGGCGCGCCCCGGAGTGCGCCCTTTACATAAAGCCCTCCTCCCCGGCCAAGGTAGAGGAAGTTGGGCTCCCGCCTGGATGGGAGGCGGGAGGGAGCCCGGCTCCTGTTGTTTTCCGCGAGCGGGAGTGGGTGGCGGGCGCAGGGGGCGGGGTGCTCCCGGGTGCGCCCTCCCACCCCGGGCCGGGCGCTCGGGAGAGGGAATCGCGCTCGGAGCCCAGCGCAGCTGCCAGCCCCGGACGTCGGGCTCACCCCAAGCATCCTTCCTGGGGGCTGCGGAAAGTGGAGCTACTCTGTCGTTCCGAGGGCCTGGGAGGAGCTCTTAGTACCCCAGCGGCCGGGGTCCTGGGGGAGGCACACCCTGCTGAGCCGGAGTCTGCTTTTCCCAAGGGGTCCCTTCCCGCATCTGGGGCGAGATGGCCGCAGGCGTCCGGGCGCCCGAACCCCAGGTCCTCGTCTTCCTCGGGGCGCTCCTGGCCCGCTGGGTCGCCGCAGGTAAGGGGCCGCAGTCTGGAGGGGAAAGTCGAGTTTTGCCCAGCAGCGGTGGGGAGGGGAGAGGCAGGGACCGAATTCTCTCCGACTCCGCCGGATCCAGTTGTGGCCGCGGCCCCGGGAAGGTCTTGAGTTTTCTGCCCACAGCTCGGCTTTTTGCAGGAAGGAATTTTCCCGGGCACTTGATGGAGGACAAGACATCCCCACCCTCTTGGTTGCAAAGGTCCTGCGGAGAGGTGATGGGAAACTCTGGGACGTTGAAGTTGGGAAAATTGAAAAGGAAGGAAAGTGTTTATTTTTATTTTTTGTTTTTTTAAGCGTCGGGTGTAAATTCGCGTTCCGGTTTTACGTTGCTGCGCTGGTTCTCAAACTCCAGGCTTCTCTGTTTCCCTCTCCTCCCTCAGCCCAAGGTTGAGCTCGCTTTGCACCTGTAACCTGTGGATTTCCCCTACACACTCCTGCTAGCCGACCTGTGTGGACTTGTGCACAGTTGTGCTTTTCTCCACTTAAAGCAAAACAAAACAAAACAACATTTTTATTTTGAAAAAATTTCAGACTTACAGAAAGCTTCCCCTGCACTTGACATGACCTCTCTCTTAGACTTGACATGACCTCTTACTGACATGATTGGCAAAAAGTCTTAAATGCTTCATCTGTGCTCTACCTTGTAACAATAAAGAATAGAGGATTGCTTACAAAAACATACAGAATTTTTTAAAAGATTGAAAAAATATTTTTGAATTTAATTCACCAGTAAAAGCCTGTCTTTGTGTACAGGGTAGTGTGACAGGCAGAGAGAGGACTCAAGTGCAGGGAAAGGAGATGTGGTTTGCCAGGATTCTTGCAGAGTCCTATTTTCAGTGTTACCCAGCCCAGCACACCTAGCTGATTGATCTCTTGTAGATTGTTAGAGGAATTGCTCCGCCCACCCCGAGCTTCCTAGCAGCAAGTGCCAAAAGTTCCTGTTAGGCTCTCACAAGTTTTTGTTTTGTTTTGTTTTTAGCAATTATTTAAGAACAGTAAAATTTCCTATAAGCTAGATTTCTAGTTTAGCTGGAAAAATCTGAAGATCTGGCAGCTCAGGAACTGAGCAGTGGTCACCCACTTTTGTCTAGGGCAGGTGACTCCAAACTTGTTCCCCCCTCTCCCTGTTGCAGTACTTACCCCTGGCTCACTGCACTCATGGATATTACCTGCTGGACCCTCCAGGCATTTGACTTAGTGGTCACTGTGCTGGGGGGAGGAGCTTAACACACAGTCTCCAATTGGCCGTCCCTGAAAGTTAAAAGTGACTGTGTATTCCCCTCTCCCCAGCTGTCTGCAGTGTTTACTGCACTGTGAATATGATCGGAACCCAACCCTGGGTTGAAATCATCATAGTGGAATGAACTGGCTTTTAGGTTGGCTGCAGCTCACCACGCAGGGATGCTTCGTCCACTGCCGTGCCCAGTTAGTTTGATGCCCAGGCCAAGTTCACTGTTCCATACAGTACCTGGGGCTTCCCTCCTTGATGTAGTTTTGTTCTTTCTTTTTCAATTCGGGAGTTGTCTTGGGGGTAAAAATTGTCTTTCTCCTGTCTCTTAACTCCGGACAATGTTCATGTCCTCACTGTCACCTCAGATTGTAAACCTCAGGTCATTCTTGGGGAAAAGTTGTTAGAAAAAAAAAATAAATGTTTGGGTACAATCTCAGCTCTGTAAATGATAATGTGGGTGCAGCATTGAGAAATGGTTGTTTATATTGCTCCCTCCTTTGGTCCATGTTCTGAAGTTAAGGTTGGAGGACCTTAGGGGACCCTCTGGACACCCTGTGGATGGCTTCAAGTAACACAAACTTACTATGTCTTACTGTCTCACCCTCTGGGGAGACCAGAGTAAACTTCTGTGACTTGGCGCCCTGAAGACCTGAATGGCAGTCCCAGCTCTCCCTGTGGCTTGTGTGGGATCTTAAGTAAGTCACTTAAGCTTTCTGAACCTCAGTTTTCTCAATTATAAAGTGAGAGGGTTTAAGATGATCAAGTCAGGACCTAGTGCATCCTCAGGGGCTACCCATTCCTTGTCCATGTTAGACATCACTAATTGATGCCTGTATTCTTCTCCACTGAGCCCCTATTCAGCCTGGCTCGTCTTTAACTCAGCCCTCAGGACTGCCACATCTCAGGGTGGAAGGATCGCCAAGGTCACCTTCAGCTTCAGTGGTTAAAAAGAATGAAGTGAGCAAAGCCAGGAGGAGAAGTGAAATGCCTTAAAATAGTTTCTTTTGTGGTTATGCCATTCTACTCCTTGGAGGAGAAGACGATGTTAGCTCAAGTTCCAAGACTAAAGTTTTACCAGGGCTTTTCCAAGTCTTTTTATTCTTTTGCCAAGGAGCCTGGGAAGGGGCAGGTCACAAACACCCCTTGCTGAATCTGTAGTTCTACAGTTCTGCCCTCCTTTGTGGGACTGGCCCTGAGAACTTGCGTACCCACGCCAAATTGTTTAAAAATCTCACTCGCTTTTTAAAGTGATTATTTGAAGGCATTTCTTGCTGTTTTGGAATCTCTAGCATCGGGTGATATTCTCTGCCTTGTAGCAAGTGGCTTAGGTTCTTTGTTTTTGTTGTTGTTGTTTTTGTTGGTTTTTGTTTTTGTTTGTTTTGTTTTCACATTCCTCTGGCTCTTGAGAATGGTGTGGCCAAAATGAGGAGAGAGTTGAGACATCCGTGGCTCCGGGCTGGCTTCTGAGCTTTCAGATGAGCCTTCTAACCAGACAGAAGGCCAAATACAGAAAACAGTTACTCTTTCTTTTGTAAAAGGGAAGAAGTTCCAGAGGCAGGTAGCAGTTTGTTAAATTTTTTTTTATATAACCACCTGATTGAGATGTTTATATACCATAAAATTCACTCTTTCAAAGTGTACAATTCAGTGGTGTTTAGTATATTCACAAGATTGTGCAGTTATCACTACTAATTAATTCCAGAATATTTTCATCACCATAAAAAGAAGCCCTCTATTTAAGCATTAACAGTCACTCCCCACTCCCCGCCCCTGCCCCGAGAGGAGCCACTTTCCCCTAGACAACTGCTAATCTACTTTTCTGTCTCCATAGATATGCCTATTTGAGCATTTCATATAAATGGAATCACACAATATGTTGTCTTTTATGATTGCCTTCTTTCACTTCACACAGTGTTTTCAAGATTCATCCATGCTGTAGCATGTACTTCATTCCTTTTTATGGCCAAATAATATTCCCATTGGATGGATAGAACACATTTTATGTATCCATTCATTGGTTGATGGGCATTTGGGCTGTTTCCACCTTTCGGCTATTATGAATAATGCTGCTGTGAGCCTGCATATATACGCTTTTGTGTAGATATGGTTTTCTTTCTCTTGGGTATACACCTAGGAGTGGAATTGCTGAGTCATATGGTAACTTTACCCTTGTGAGGAAATGCCAAACTGTTTTCCGATGTAGCTGCACCATTGAAAAATTCTACCAACAATGTAAAACGGTTCCAGTTTCTTCACATCTTTGCCAACACTTGTCACTGTCTTTGATTTTAGTCATTCTAGCAGGTGTGAAGTGTCAGGTATCTTATTGTGGTTTTGATTTGCATTTCCCTAGTGACTAGGGATGAGCATCTTTTCATGTGTTTATTTTTCCTTTGTGTATCTTTTGAAGAAATGTGTGTTCAAATCCTTTGCTTGTTTTTAAATTGTACTCTTTGTCTTATTGTTGAGTTGTGAGTGTTCTTTATATATGCTGGATGCCAATCCCTTCTCAGATGTGATTTGCAAATATTTTCTCCCAGTCTGTGGGTTGTCTTTTCACTTTCTTGATGGTGTCCTTTGCAATGCAAAAGTTTTTAATTTCTATGAAATCCAATTGATCCATTTTTCTTTTGTTACTTGTGTTTTTAGTGCATCTAAGAAAACGCTACTTAACTCAAAGTCCCAAAGATTTATTCTTTTGTTATTTTCCTAAGCATTTTATAGTTGTAGATCTTACATGTAGACCTATGGTCCATTTTGAGTTAATTTTTATATCTGGTGTGAGGAATGGGGTCCAACTTCATGCCTTTGTATGTGAATATCCAATTGTTCCAATACCACTGTTAAAAGCAGTTTATTTGGTAATGAAATATCATCTTTCACAAAATGCCAATATATTCACATACTTTGAAAACTTCTGGTGTGGTGGGAAAAAACTGTTTGGAGGATAATGAGAAATCTAGATTCTAGTCCCAGCTGCTACCTTGTCATTGTAGGACTTTGGGCCAGCCCACTTCCCTGCTTTGCGTCACATTTTTCTCATCTACTGAATGTGACATTGTGAATAAAAGACTCCTAACAGGTTCTGCCCATTGTTCTTGTGCCTGTGGCCCCTTTATATCTGGGTGCTGATTGTGGAGGGGCTGGAAAATTGCAACACTTCTCTGCATTGCTTCTTGTTACCTGGTGGCAGTCTTATGTCAAATCAATTGCCCTTAGCATTTGTCAGTTTTGAGTGAGTGTCAGGATCACCTGGAAGGCTTGTTAAAATGCAGAGTGCTACCTCCTACCCCTACCCCTGGTTTCTGATTTAGATGTTCTGGGGTGGGACCTGGTAATTTGCATTTCTAACAATGCTGCTACTTATCTGGGCTTTTCCTTCTGCCTGGGAACCCCAGCTTCATCTCTACCTGAATAATTCCTTCTTGTCCATCAGATCTGAGTGGCATCCTGGAGGAAGGCTTCACTGACAAAAATCCCAGCTGGACTCAGGGGCTCCTTCTCTGAGCCCCTATCATGTAATTTATCACACTGCATTATAAGTGCCAGTTTATTGTCTGTTTTCTGCACTAGACTGTGAGATCCTGCAGATCCTCTGTTTTGCCCATCAGTGGCTCCCCAGTGCCTAACACAGAGCATGCCCCAGTGTCCCCACTGTGAGCTGCCGAGAGGTCTTGCATTGGACCTGAAGTGGAGAGAGACACAGAGAGCAGCAGGGAAGAGGGAACAAAGACAAAGCCTTTTCCTCCCACCCTTCTGGATTTCTAGGCAAATAAAACCAGTCGGGTTCTGTATAAGTTATTTATTGCCACGATAATGCTGTGTAACAAACCTTCACAAAATGGCAATGAGTGCTTTTTGCTCAAGGGCCTGGGATGGTTGGTCAGTTGGCTCTACTGATCTTGCCTGCGCTCACTCACACGTATGGGCACTGACTGAGTGGCTGAAGGCTGATCCAGAATGGCCACAGCTGGGAGGAGGATGGAGACAACTAGGGTCTGTACCATGTAGGTATAGACCAAACTTAGGCATGTCCTTCTCAGGATGGTGGCAGAAGGTGACAGTGAGCCAGCCCAGTTACATTAGTGCTTTTTAAGCCTCTGTTTACACCACATTTGCTAACACTATATCCGCCAGGGCAAATCACGTGGCCAAGCCGGAGTCAGAGTGGGAGAGCTCTGGGGAGTGACATCATGCAGGGCATGGCCAGTGAGGGGAGGGGTTACTCGGGCTCTTTGCAGTTGCATACCACCACAAGTTCATTACTGCAGGTACTGGCTAATGATCCTGGCAGGGTGGGGCTCTGCGTGTTACTGCATCTTAAAAACACACGCCTGGATTTAAAAAAAAAACTTAATGCAGAGGCACTGTGCAAAGAGGGAAGTTGCTCAGAGATCAGGAAAGGTAGTCACAGCCTGACCTTTCCTCATACAGGGTTGGAGGCAGCCATCATCGGAGAAGTTCACGAGAACATCACGCTGCACTGTGGCAACATCTCGGGACCGAGGGGCCTAGTGACCTGGTATCGGAATGACTCGGAGCCTGTCTTCCTCCTGTCGTCCAATTCCAGCCTCCCGCCAGCCGAGCCGCGCTTCTCTCTGGTGAATGCCAGCTCCCTGCACATCAATGCACTGAGCCTGCAGGATGAGGGGAACTACACCTGCCAGGAGGTCCTGAACGAGACTCGGTGGTTCCGAGTGTGGCTGCAGGTGGCCAGTAAGTGTGGTGGGAGGGGACTGAGGCTGGACTCAGGGCCTTGGACCCAGGAGGGCTTTGGAGTCAACAGCCTGGGTTTCATTCTGGGCTCTGCCACTTGCAAGCTGAGTGACCTCTCTCATCTCTATTTCTTCATCTGTAAAATGAGGATGAAAGAAAAGTCTTGCCTCACAGAACTGCTGTGAGGAATAGACGCCAGTTTATCTATATAAAGTGCTGGAAAAGGCTCCCGGCATAGTAGTAAGCCATGACTTTTATCTTGTTAATATCAGCCTGGCTTTTAAGCTCATTTTATTATGCAACAAAGTCAGAGTATAACATAATCATACTGGCTGAGCTCCTATCCTAAGCCTAGGTCACTTGAGTAAGTAGCTTAACCTCTCTGAGCTGAAGTTCTTCTTATTTGTTGATGGGGGATAGTACGTTGCATCCCTTACCAGGTACATGCTCTTACACTGTAGTGCTAAGTACAGGGCTTGGTTTGAGCTACTATTACTGCTGCCTTTCCTAGATCAGTCTATCATGTCTGTTGATATAGACACATTAATTTAGAGCAAGGGTTGGCCAGTTATAGCCTGTGGGCCATTTCTAGCCCATTGCCTATTTTTGTATGGCCTGCAAGCAACAAATTCTTTTTACATTTTTAACAGTTGAGCAAAATACCAGAAGAAGAATATTTGTGATATGAAAATGATATGAAATTCAAATTTCAGTATCATAAATAAGGTTTTATTTGAACACAGCCACACTCATCCATTCAAATATTATCTCTGACTGCCTTCAGTGCTACAGCAGCAGAGCTGAGTGGCTGTGATGACATGGATTGTATGTCCTGCAGAGCCGAAAATATTTACTCCCTGGCCCCACATTCTGTATCCAGGGTGTGTAGTTGAGTAGAAATATGCATCTGATCACTTTATAGCTCCCTGATTTCCTCACCTACAAAATAACTTACTCACTCCTTTAGTCCATATGTCTTATTTGAGAGCCTGATGCTAGGCACTGTTCTAGGCACTGGGCCACAGGAGTGAACAGGACAGAGAAGGTCCTGCCTGTGTGGATCTGACATCTTAGTGGGGGAAGACAGACAATAAGCAGATAAACAGATTCATCAGGCAGGTGATATGTGCTGTGCAGAGAACTGAGATGGGGTGATGTGATTTCCTGAAAGACCTTCCATTGGAGGGGTCAGAGAGCAGCTTTTGGAGGGAGTGACATTGAAGCTGAATGGTACATAGGTGCCAGTCACTCAAAGAGAAGAGAGAGGGATCCAGGCAGAAAGTGAACTAGTGCAGGATGGTTGAACATGCTACATGTGAGGATAAGGAGAAGGCTGGTGTGGGGGGAGCCCCGTGTGAGAGGGCAGGACGTGTGAGATAGTGGGGCAGGGCCAGACCGTGTGGGGCTGGGTAGGACTGGTGTTGTGGGTTGCACGATGTCCCCTGAAAAGATACGTTGAAATCCTAACCCCTGGTACCTGTGAATGTGACCTTATTTGGAAGTAGGGTCTTGGCAGATATAATCAACTTAAGATGAGGGCATTGGGGTGGGCCCTAATTAAAATGGACTGGGGTCCTTGTAAGAAGAGGAAAGTGCATGCAAAGACACAGACACAGGGAGGACCTCGTACAGTGACAAAGGTGGAGATTGGAGTAGTGTAGCTACAAGCAAAGGGACGCCAGAGATTGACGCCACCGCCAGAAGCCGGGAAGAGACAGGGAAGGATTCTCTCCTAGAGCCTTTGGAGGGAGAATGGCCCTTCTGGCACCTTGACTTCAAACTTCTGGCCTCCAGAACAGTGGTAGAATCCATTTCTGTTGTTTTAAGTCATCTAGTTTGTGGTACTTTGTTCAGGCAGCCCCCGAACACTAATAACACCTGGTAAAAAATTGGGATTTTATTCTGGGTGCAGGAGAAACTCCTGGAGCTGGAAGCAAGCAGGGGTGTGGTATCATTTGAATTACACATGGAGAATGTATGTGTGTGGTCTCAAGAAAAACTGGTAAAAAAAAAATCAGGAGAGCCAGTTGGAGGTACAAGATGTTGGTGGCCAGAATGAAGGTAGTAGCACTGACTTTGGTGAAAATGTGCAGGTTTGAAAATATTTTGGAGGTAGACCAGCAAGACTTGCTGGCAGATCAGAAGGGGGAGAATGAAGGAAAGAGAGGCTTCCAGGACACGTCCAGATTTTTGGATAGTTTCTGAGGTTTCCGCCAACTCTCAAGGCTTATGGAATTTGTGCATACAATGTTTTTGTGTCTGGAGAGGCCGTGGATGAATTGCTGAATGGCCAGGAATGAATGTGGGTGTATCAAAAAAATGTCACCCAGTTTGGTCCAGTTCTGATTGATTCTCACCCCTGAGCCCATGGGTAGGAGCCTCCCTCAGTCCAGCTGCCAAACGGTAATTAATAATTCCTTTATGTCAACGTTGTCAACGAATGTTTTTGCTTTTGACCACAGAGGAGTAAGATGGCATTACAACTTTTTTTTTTAACGTTGCTCTCTCTGGTTTATGATGATTTTATCTGACACTGACTTATTAATCATTGGCTAAGTCTATTGGAGGATGGATTTATTTCATTATTGCCCTTAGGTAGATAAATGCAAGACCTTCTTATGAAAGTGAACTTATATTTAAAAAAAAAAATCACTAAACTCAAATGTCGCTTTGGGCTTCCTGAGTTACTGGGCTGTGATTTGTGTTATGGAAACTTACTTGTTTGGAAACACAGGGGGTCCCCGACTGGTGTAGGGCTTGTTTGTGAAAACAGAACACAGGCTGTCTTAGTCAGTTTGGGTTGCTGTAACAAAAATAGCAGACTGGTTGGTTTAAACAACAAACATTTGTTCCCCACTGTTCTGGAGGCTGGGAAGTCCAAGATCAAGGTGCCGGCAGATCCAGTGTTCAGTGAGGGCCTGCTTTCTGGTTGACAGATGCCTTCTCTCCTTGGTGGAGAACAGAGAGAGAAGAAGCAGGCTCTGTGGGGTCTCTCCTTATGAGGGCCCTAATCTCATTCATGAGGGCTCGACCCTCATGACTTAATCACCCAAGGCCCCACCTCCAGGTACCATCACACTGGGGACAGACTTCAGCATATGAATCTGGGGGCAGGATACAAACGCTCAGTCCAAAGCACAGCTGTCCTCTGGTTTCACATACACCAGAGCCCTCTGGAATCTCAGGCCTTGCTCCCATTCCAGGAGAATCCCAGGCCAACACTAGACCCTTCCCGGCACCAGGGAGCCCCTACCTGCCCCTCAGACAGTGGCTGAAGGGGAGGCCTTGGCATCTCAGATTGGAGCTCAGCCCTCATTTCTGCCTAGAAGATTTGGGAAAATGGCCTAAGCTTGACCCAACCAGGACTTCTGGGAGGGCAGTGGTGTTGCTGCATGGCTGAGAGCATACACTCAGAGGCCCCGCTGCCTGGGTTCAAACACAGGTCCTGCCGTTGTCTTTGTGACCTTGGGGAAGTCACTGTAACTCCTGCAGCCTTAGTTTTATCATCCGTGATATCATGGTGGAATCTAGGCACAGATCCCCTGCACACGTTCAGGAGGTCGGCACGCACAGCCTTCACACAGACTTGGGCACGCGGTATGCCCTTGGCGCATGTTACCTCCATCACCTGGTTCAGCAGGTGGGGGGATTCCTGTGGGAAAAATGCATCTCCAGTTCCCAGCCATCAGTGCTTCTGGGCTTTTTGAACAAGACTTGCTGTGGGTCAAGGACTCTGCTTGCCCAGATCTTGTGTTTCCCGTCTTTCTGTGGAGGTGGTTGATAACTTAGTCTCTTAAGGAGAAGAGTTTGGAAACATTCTAACATGGCCTTGGAAGTTAGGGAAAAGAATTCTGAGATGTGACAAGTTGTTATCTGTAAGCTACTTTGGTTTTTTTTTTGTTTGTTTAAAACATTTTTTTCTTCCAGTTTTATTGAGATATAATTGGCACACAGCACTGTATCAGTGTAAGGTGTACAGCATCATGATTTGACTTCCATGGAGTGAGAAATGATGATCACAGTGAGTTTAGTGAGCATCCCTCATTCACATAGGGACAAAGTTAAATAAAAAAAACCCAAATTTTCCCCTGAGATGAGAACTCTTTTTTGTTGATGTTGCTGTTTAAGTACAATAGATTTACAATGTTGTGTTAGTTTCAGGTTTACAGCATAGTAGTTCATTTATACATAGATATGTTTATATATTCTTTTTCATTATAAGCTTATTGCAAGATATTGACTATAGTTCCCTGTGCTACACAATAGGACCCTGTTGTTTATCTCCTTTATATATAGTAGTTTGTATCTGTAATCCCAAACTCCTAATTCATCCCTCCCAGAACTCTTAAGATTCACTCCCTTAACTTTTATATATAGCATACAGCCGTGTTCATTATATTTGTCATGTTGTGCATTACATCTCTAGTATTTATTTATCTTAAAACTAGAACTTTATACCTTCATCCAGTTCTCCCTCCTTCCACCTCTGGTAACCACAGATCTGATCTCTTTTTTTATGAGTTTGTTTGTGTGTTTGTTTTTGAAGTATAACTGACCGACAACACTGTGTTAGTTCCTGATACACATCACAGTGATTTGGTATTACTATACATTTCGAAATGATGACCACAGTAAGTCTAGTTATAACCTGTCACTACACAGAGACATTCCATAATTATTGACTGTATTCCCCACACTGTACATTTCATATCTGACTCATTTATTTTGTGACTGAAAGTTTGTACCTCTTAACCTCCTTTTGCCCATTTCTTCGTCTGCCCCCTTCCTCCCCCTGGCAACTAACTACCAGTTTGTTCTCTGGATCTATGATTATTTCTGTTTTGTTATGTTTGTTCATGTGTCTTGTTTTTTAGATTCCACATAAAAGTGAAATCATACAGTATTTGTCTTTGTCTGACTTATTTCACTTAGCATAATACCCTCTAGGTACATCCATATTGTCACAAATGGCAAGATTTCATCCTTTTTTATGACTGAGTTGTATTCCATTGTATATATATGCCACATTTTCTTTATCCATTCATCTATTGATGGGCACTTAGGCTGCTTCCATATCTTAGCTATTGTAAATAATGTTGCTGTGAACACTGGGGTGCATGTATCTTTTCTAATTAGTGTTCTCATTTTCTTCAGATAAATACCCAGGAGTAGAATTGCTGGATTGTATGACAGTTCTATTTTTAATTTTTTGAGGCATCTCCGTACTGTCTTCTATAGTGACTAAACCAATTTACATTCCCACCATCAGTGCACAAGTGTTCCCTTTTCTCCACATCCTTTCCAATGTTATATGTTGTCTATTTAGTAATAGCTATTCTGACAGGTGTGAGGTGATATCTCATTGTGGTTTTGATTTGCATTTCTCTGATGATTAGTGATGGTGAGCACCTTTTCATGTTCCTGTTGGCCATCTGTATGTCTTCTTTGGATAAATGTCTACTTATTTCCTCTGCCCATTTTATAATCAGGTTGTTTGGGTTTTTGATAATGAGTTGTATGAATTGTATTGATTAAACACTTAAGTGTATGACCTGAAACCATAAAACTTTTAGAAGGAAACATTGGCAGTAAGCTCTTTGACATCAGCTTTAGTAATTTTATTTTTTGGATGTATCTCCTCAAACAAGGGAAACAAAAGCAAAAATGAACAAATGGGACTACTTCAAACTAAAGAGCTTTTTTTGCACAGTGAAAGAAACTCATCAACAGAATATAAAGGCCAACTACCGAATGGGAGAAGACAGTTGCAAACGATATATGTGATAAGGGGTTAGTATCCAAAACAGACAAAGAACTGTAAGTGACCTTGAACGTGTGAATGGACAGAGACGCTGTAGAAACACGAAGCTGCTGTATGCGGGCTGGTAGCTTTCTCCCTCCTTACTGGCTGGATCTCTGCTTATCCATCTGTGGGCATTTGGTGCCTCTGCCTTCTAGGGAGTAAGGTTTTCTATAGGCCTGGGTTGATTCAACAGTGTGATTTTATTATCCAGCTCAGGACCAAAGATTCTGCACTGTTACCTGTTAATTTAATGGTGCAGTTGAAGAGTCTTGCCGTCGGGATTGGGACTGTGCTTCTGAGGGCTCAGAAGGCCCTCGTCCCAGAGCAGTCCAGGATTGCTGCGGCTCTATTTCATTGACTTACCCATCCTCTCCTGCCTCCACATCGGGTGGGCATGAGGTTGGAACTGCTGTGTGTTGACCTGCAGAAAGGCTGAGGGGGTTGGGGTGGGAGCACGGACCTTAACACATTCCTGTAGACCCTGTGCTTCTTTGAAGAGATAGCTCTTATGCACAGGGGAGCTGAGCGATCTCGCCCATGAAGAGCCCAGTCAGGTTTCATGGTACATGGTGCCAGACTCTCCCTCCCTGAGTCTGTTTTCCTCAGGCCAAGCAAGTGTCGAGGGAGCATTGGAGCCAGCTGGCCCGTGGGCAATGAGGACGCTGGTTTGTATCAACCTCCAAGAGCCCCTTCAGATTCAGTTGGGTTTGGAGGATGGGAGTGTTCTTGTCTAGCCAGTGGTGTAGACGCCACTCCAGACTTCCAGGAAAGGGAGTCTCAGGAAAGCCCCGTGTACCCTGACGAATTTGGCCCATCTTGTACTTGCTGTATGATGGTAGTGGGGACACTGTGCCCTCTCACATCGTAAGGTCCTAGGGGAGGGTATCATCGGGCACAGTGAAGAAGATTGCTGGCCTCCGCCAGAAGGTGGGGTGACCTTTGCCCAAAGATTGATTAATTTGAGTCTTACCGAGCTCATCTCAAGCGAGAGGTATGCTTATGAGAGGATGAGGACCTCTGGGTTTTGGCCTTTGGGATCAGCAGTCACTAGGGAGTTGGGGAGGCAATGGGATTGGTACATTTGCTCCTATGTTCAATCTCCAAAAGTGATATCAAAACAGTCTGTAAGTTTCCCCAAGGATCTTGTCTCACTATAGAACACCAGGCACCCCCGCTGGTGAGCAGAGACTAGCCAGGTCATTCTTAGGTCATTTTCAAATATGAATGCTGGTATGAAGAATAACTGTAGGAAGATAACTTTTCCTCTTGGCAAAGAACCCAAAACATGGAGATGCGAACCCATTTTGTGGGTCCCTGAGATGGAAATGAGCTCTTTGAGACCCTTGACAGGCCGACCTGTAGTTACGGTGGGGAAGCAAAGAAGTGAGTTCTAATGTCAAGAATGACTGCAGAGAACAGGAAAGCAGCAGAAATGGTGGATTGTTCTAGAACAGGAATCAAAACCCTTTCTGTAGAGGCCAGACGGTAAATATTTTAGTCTTTGTGGGTCGACAGGTAAAAACAGAGGTATCATATAAGCACTTATATAACAAGAGAGAAAACAAATTTCCATGTATTTCTTGTTGACAAAATTCAAAATATAATAATAACTTGAGTACTTTTTTTGGTAGGCCTACTAATGAGAAGAAAGGAACTCTTTTTTGAGGGGATAACATTTCACTTAATTGAAGTTCAGAGTTAGTGCTCTCTCCCATCAGATCGGTTGCGAATGTTCATCTGTAAAGATCGGCTTAGCCTGTGGGCCTTAAGAAACACACACTGGGCCGTCGTTGGCTGATGCCTGTTCTACAATCAATCAACACATTTTGCTACTGATAATACCAGATACCATTTATGGAGCATTGACCACATGTCAAACACCAGGCTAAGTATTCTGCTTATGTTTTCTCATTGGCTCCTCCACTAACCTGGAGGTGGAAGTTACTCCTTTTCTTTTCCTTTCACAGGAAGGGCGGGAGAGTGAGACTAAGAGGGGCAGGCGCTTGCCCAGGGTTGTCCGTCTAAAAGCAGCAGTAGGGTTTACTCCCAGGTCTGTCTGAATTCAGAGTACAGCCTCGTGACCACGGGGCTGAGGCATCCAGCCAGGGACTGATATGACCGAGGCCTTGCTGAGATGCCGAACCTTCGTACCACTCTATTTTTTATCTATTTGCTGCTTTATTTTTGATTCCTCTCCCATCTGTCTGTCTCTCAGTGATTGCTTCCATCACCCTGCAAAGCAAAAAGGGCTGGTGGTTTCCGTTTAGGAATATCAAGGGGATGGAGAGAGCGGTGGGAGGGGTGGAAATGGGTACCTCCTTCATTGTAGTCGGAGTAGGGGAAGAACCCCAGGGATTTAGGAAGAGGGTGCCAGCTTTAAGTAAGAAAGCACACTCAACCCAAGGGCTAATAGATGAGCTGTAACCTTTGAACACTTACTTGAACCCTTGATTCAGAAGGCCCTTCAGTTTTTCTCATTTCATTTTTTTTTTAATCCTTCCACCTGCTGCATTCTCATCCATTCCCTGTATCCAGCCCCATTTTACGCTGAGAGTTGTGCTGGTTAAAAGTCCCTCCCAACCAGTTTCTTGGAGGGGGGTTCTCCACTGTCCATGACAGGCCACTGTGGCCCTCCAGATCACGGTTTGGAAGATCCAGGCTGTCCAATCTAACACATTACCTTTGCTGGCCCGGGTGTTGGCTACCTGGGTACTTACCTGTGCTTAACTGGGTGCTCACCTGCGGTAGGCACTCCCTAGGACCTGCTGGTCCACATACCTACACAACTAGCCAGCAACAGTGAATGGGATGTTTGAACACCTCCCAAACCACGATATAATTTTTTCCCAGGCCCTCTGTGAGAGGTGACATGGTTCCAGCAAATCACTGCAACTATCAGGAGCGAGCCCTGACTTGACAAGCATATTGTCAAGAATATTGTCCTCAGAAACCCACAATCTCTGTAGTCACACAATAGCCTCAGAATAGGTGAAGTAGATGCCGTCCGTTGAAGGGCTCTGGGAAAGCCTTTTCCTCCTCCGACTAATGTATCCCTTTGGCAAATTTCTGTTCAAAATTCTACAGTCATAGATTTATTTCTTTGGCCAAGCATTACCCTTTCCAAGTTCTTAAGGGAAGCCTCTGGGGGAGGTAAGACATTAAATGACTTTAGTATAAATAGATGATAGATATCTTCCTTCCATCAAAGAGGATGTGGCATCTTAGGTTCACTGGGTACCAACAGTGAGAGGGCATTCGAAGATGTGAGGGGAACCAAGATAAGGCCTAGCATTTATCAAGTGCTTCCAACATGCCAGGCCCTGTTCTGAGTGCTGAACTACAGTAAGTCATTTAATGGTCACCACACCCCATAAAGTGGGCTCCAGCATCACCCCTGCTTTACAGCGGAGGAAATGGAGGCTTAAGAGAGGGTGAATACCTTGCCCAAAGTCACACAGCTAGTAAGTGGACTTCAAAATTGGGACCGGAAACAATGTTTCTTGTCTTTCAGTGTGAAATTGTGTGTTGTGGAGGGGGGTCCCCAAGACCACCCCCAGGTTCACGGATTCTCTAGAACTCACAGGAAAACCAGGAGCAAGCTTCCCAGAATCCTCTCCCAGTGCAGTCACGTGGGACATGCTTAATTTCTCCTGCCACAAGTTGTGTGGCAACGTGTGAAATATTGTCCACCAGGGAAGCTCAGTAGGGACTCGGCGCCCTAGGTTTTCTTTGGGGCAGGTCACCTAGGCATCCTCTGCCTGGCACGGACCAAAATTCCAGGCTCTCGGAAGGAAAGCAGGTGTGCTGTATAAACCACACTGTTTGTACAAACAGTATAGGCCCAGCGAACCCACTCTTATCAGTTCTGGGAATGGTGGGAACCCTCCTGAAATCTAAGTTCCTAGTCACCAGCCAAGGCCAACCTTGCAAGCAGGAAGGAGAAGGAAGGTCTAAGGAAAGCAGAGCCAGGTCTGCTGTGTTAACTCTTTCATGCACAGATATCCTTTCCACTCCTCTGTGTTTCTGAAATGGAGCAATTTGCATTTTCTCTTTTCTCTAAAGATTGACCCCCTTGGTAAATCTCCTGTAATTGCTCTAGAGTAAAAGAGAGAGTGCCTTTTAGCACAGCATTCGTCACATAGTAGGTATTTGACATTGTCATCCTTATTGGCTGTTTCCTGATCATTTGTGTGTCTTAGAGCTGGTGGGGAGCTCCAGGTAACACTTACCCCTCCCCATCCCCTCTGTCGTCCCCAGGCGGCCCTTATCAGGTTGAGGTCAACATCTCCAGCTCTGGCAGGCTCCCCAATGGCACCCTCTATGCGGCCAAGGGCTCCCAGGTGGATTTCAGCTGCAGCAGCCACTCCTGGCCTCCGCCCATGATCGAGTGGTGGTTCCGGGCCCCCAGTGCGCGCACTGAGCCCTTTGGAAACAACCTGACGGCCAGCCTCTTCACATTGTTACTGATGTCGCAAAACCTGCAAGGGAACTACACCTGTCTGGCCACAAACCTGCTCAGCGGGAGACATCGAAAGGTGACCACCGAGCTCCTGGTCTACTGTGCGTAAGAAGCGCTCCCCTCCCCCACTTCTTCACCTTGGCCCTTCGTGAACAGCATGTTGGTGCCTCCCCTTTGTCCACAAAGCCCTGTTGGAGGCGCGGGTTTTAACTCTGCAGGTAGCTGCACAGTGCTTCAGCAGCTCCCTCAACACATGTACACACCTGGGGCTGTGTGTCAGAGAGGGAGTTGCCTCTTCTGGAAGCTTGCTGCTAACTGGGGAGGGGGTGGATACAGAGTCCTGTGAGCCACAGAGGGGAACTAGTTCTGGGTCTGATTGAGGTGAAAGTATATAACGTAGCATTGACCATTTTAAGATGTGCAATTCAGTGGCATTTAGTATCTTCACAGTTTTGTGCAACCATCAGCTCTGTCGAGTCCCCAGACATTTTTGTCACCCCAGATGGAAACCCTACATCCCTTAAGCAGTCACTCCCATACGCGCCCCCCCCCCCCCCAGCCCCTGGCAACCACCAATCTATGTTCTATCTCTATGGGTTTGCCTATTCTGGACATTTCATATCAATGGAATTATACAGTATTTGACCTCTTGTGTCTGTCTTCTTTCACTTAGCATCACGTTTTCAAGATTCATCCATCAGTACTTCCTTTCATTTTTATGGCCAAAGAATATCTATTGTATAGATCTACCACAATTTGTTTATCCATTCACCTGCCCTCAGGCATTCCATCCCTGAACTCAGGCCCTCAGCACTGTCGAGAACCAACAGTTCACGAGCCAGTAGCTCACGGGGAAGGAACAGTAACCAAATGCACCTAGACACACACTTAGTGGCGGAAGACCTCTGTAGAAATGCAGACTGCGCTCATAACCCGTGCTAACGAAAGGGGGCATCAGAATGACAAATTAGCGGGCAGGTGATGACACGTTACTTGCTTCATGCGTTATTGAGAGCTTTATAAGTCTCAGTGCTCTCTGTCATCAGTGATGTTAATTGTATGTAAAGTCATACGTGCTTGTTGTAGGAAACACAGATGAGTAGGAAGAAAATAATGTCTTATAATCTAACCATCATTTTGGTATATTTCCAATAATTTTTCTTGTAGATGCCACATGTTACCCATAAAAGACCCAAATTTCTATTTATGTGTATTATATAAAATATGTAAAGATTATGATATACATACATGATATATACTATAATATACATACAATATGTATTATTTTAATATATAATTATTAACACATGGGTTACATTAAATTTACACGTTTATAATTTAAGTTTTTATGTGCATTCTTAGTAGTACATACACATAGCAAAAAGAAAATATATATTGAGGTGTGGGGATGAAGAAGTCTCTCTTCCCCTGTAACTCTGTCTAGGGACCAGCTCTGTCCAGTAGAACTTTCTATGATGATGGAAATTTTCTATTCTGTGTGGTCTAATACCGTGGCCACCTACTGCATGTGGTTACTAAGCATTTGAAATGTGGGTAGTGCGATGGAGGAACTAACTAAATTTGTAATTAAATTAAATAAAAAATTTAAATTTAAATAGCCACACGTGGCTACTGAGAAATGCAAAGCTCTTCAGAGATTTAACACCCAGCTGAGGAAACCTGACTTCTGTCAGGCACGAATTTGTGCTAGATGGTATTTCAAGGTACACTAACTGGGGTTGAGGTTTCTCTGATGCCCTGGTTCTGTAATCCTTAGGGTCGGCCCAGCAGCTCATCTTAGTCTGTGATTAAGGCCACTTCCTCTGGTGTTTTGCAGCGCCCCCTCCGTCAGCCCCTCAGTGCTGGGCAGAGATGTCGCCAGGATTGTTCATGCTGCAGCTCACCTGTCGCTGGGCTGGGGGATACCCAGACCCAGACTTCCTATGGACGGAAGAACCAGGAGATGTGGTCGTGGGGACGTCAAAGTTGGGAGTGGAGATGCTGAACCAGTCCCAACTGTCGGATGGCAAGAAGTTCAAGTGTGTTGGGAGCCACATAGTGGGGCTGGAGTCGGGAGCCAGCTGTGTGGTACAGATCAGTGAGTCTCGCTTGCTTTGTCCTGGGGTTGGGGTCCACCCACCTTCCTCTCTTCTGGCAGAACTCTTTAAAAGAAGGTCTGGGAAAGAAATCCCAGGGTGTTGGAGTGAACTGAATGCCTTCCATTTCTCCCTCCTCTTTTGCTTTATGTTTCTTTCCTTTCAAACTTTAAATATGCTTAATCAAGCTTCTTGGTTCTAGTCCAAGCTGTTTTCCCTTGACAAATACTAATTAAACATATGCTACGTGCTGGTTTCTGAGAACTGAAGACGGAGCCGTGAATAGGACAGACAAGGTTCATTTATTAGTTGTGTCCTGTTGTGTAACAAATTACCCCCAAACTTAATGGCTTGAAACAACAGTCTTTATCTCACGAAGTCTCTGGGCCAGGAATTCCTACCGGGCACAGTGGGAATGGTTTGTCTCGGTTCCATGATGCCAAGGGTTTCAGCTGTAAGACTTGGTTGAAATCATCTGAACGATCCACTTCCTAGGTGCTCACTCACACCTGGCAAGTTGCTTCATTTCCATGTGGGATTCTCCATGGGGCTGCTTGAGTGTCCTCGCAGCATGGCAGCCAGTTCCCTCCAGAGCTAGTGATGCAGAGGGGAGTGAGCCAGGCTACCCTCCTTATGACCTGGCGTCAGGACCCACATCCTGAGTATGTGGCATCCCTTCTCCCACATTCTGTTCATTAAGTGTGAGTTACAAAGTCTGGCTCTACTTTCAAGGGGAGTTGAGAGAATTAGGCTCCACTTTTCGAAGAGAGGATTGTCGAAGATTTCTGGACATATTTTTAAAACCATGACTATTCCTCTTTCTCAGAACTTAAATTCTTCTGGGTGGGGTAGGAGTTGGAGGAAGACAGAAAGTACAAAACAAATAAGATAGGTTCAGATTGTGATAATAATTATAAGGAGAATAAAATGGAGTGTGTAAGGGAGCGTCTCTTCCCTTTTTTCGGAAATTCAGAATGCGTATGTATTCCTATATAAGCAGTGTGACCGGCACTGTTTTTTTAAGTATAGTTGATTTACAATTTTTTTTTAATTGAAGTATAGTTGATTGACAGTGTTGCGTTAGTTTCTGGTATACAGCAAAGTGATTCAGTTGTACATATATGTATTCTTTTTCATATTCTTTTTCATTATAGGTTATTACAAGATATTGAATATAGTTCCCTGTGCTACACAGTAGGACCTCATTGTATATCTTTTTTTTTTAAAGATTTTTTAATGAAGTACAGTCAGTTACAATGTGTCAATTTCTAGTGTAGCGCACAATGTCCTAGTTGTGCTATTTTATATGTAGTAGTTTGTATCTGCTAATCCCAAACTCCTCATTTATCCCTCCCCAACCCACCCCTGGTAACCATAAGTTTGTTTTCTACGTCTGAGTCTGTTTCTGTTTTGTAAACAAGTTCATTTGTGTCATTGTTTTTAGATTCCACATATAAGTGATATCATATGATATTTGTCTTTGTCTGACTTACTTCACTTAGTGTGATATTCTTTAGGTCCACCTATGCTGCTGCAGGTGGCGTTATTTCATTCTTTATTATGGCTGATAGTATTCCATTGTATGTATATATGTGTCGCAATTTTATCCATTCATCTGTCAGTGGGCATTTAGTTTGCTTCTTTGTCTTCCTTGGCTATTGTAAATGGTGCTGCTGTGAACACTGGGGTGCGTGTATCTTTTCGAATTGGTGTTTTCTCTGGATATATGCCCAGGTGTGGGATTGCTGAATCAAGTGGTAACTCTATTTTTAATTTTTTAAGGAGCCTCCATACTGTTTAAAGAGAGTCTCTTATAGGAAGAGGGCCAGTCTTTCCAGGGTGGCAGGGAGGTCTCCTTGAGGAGGATCTGGCCAGGTGAAGATGTGTGGGCTGAGTATTCCTGGTAGAGGGAGCAGCAAGTACCAAGGCCCTGAGGTGGAAACATACTTGGCATTTGAGGAACTGGGAGGCGGTCAGTATGGCCAGAGCATTTTGTGTGAAGTACTGATGAGGCTAAATTGGTGTCATGTGTCTCCCAGAAAGATGCATTCAAATCCTAACCCCCAGTACCTGTGATGTGACCGTATTTGGAATAAGGGTCTTTGCAGATGTGATTAAGATGAGATCATACTGGATCAGAGTGGCGCTAATCCAATGACTAGTATCCTTGTAAGAGGAGGCAAGTTTGGAGCCAGGTGTGTAGGGGAAATGCCACATGACGACAGAGACAGAGCTCCGAGTGGTTCTTCTGCAGCCCGAGTGTTGTTGGCAACCACCAGAAGCTAAGAGGGAGGCATGGCATGGTTTCTCCCTCAGAGCCTCCAGAGGAATCAACCCAGCTGACACCTTGACTTAGGACTTCTGACTTTCTGGACTGTGAGAATAAGCTTCTGTTGTTTTAAGCACCCCCAGCTTGGGGTACCCTGTTACAGCAGCCCCAGGAAACCAATACCGTGGGTAAGCCAGGACGAGAGCCTGTCGGGTTGTGTTGGCCCTGGAGAGCTTCCCCCTCCAGCCTGCTGTTCCACGAGGCGCTTGTTTCCCCAGGCAGGCGACGCTGACCCTTCCCACCCACTCGTTCAGCACACCTGCCTCTGTGTCAGGTACCGTACCTGGCCTCGGGCAGCATAAGGGACCAAGACTCGCTTTCTGCCCCAGGACAGGGGTTGGCAAACTATGTCCCATGGGCCAAATCCAACCTAATTGTTTTTTGGAAAAATATTTTTAAAAGATATAATTCATATAATATAAACTTCGCTATTTTGAAGTATATAATTCAGTGGGTTTTTTTTTTCTAGCATATTTACAATGTTAGACTACCATCACCACTGTCTAATCCAGAACATTTCCATCACCCCAGAAAGAAACCCTGTACCCACTGGCAGTCGCCCTCTCTAGAAGGACTGTGGGAGAGTTCTCATTTCCCAATTTTTCCACTGAGATCGAGTATTATTAATTTTTTAGACTTTTCTTGTTTGTTAGTTAGGACATGGCAAATTGTTTTCATTTGGGTTTCTTTGATCACTGGTGGGGTTGATAAGTTTCACATACTTATTGGCTTCTTATATGTCTTCTTCTGTGTGAATTATCTGTTCATATCGTGTCCATTTTTTCTGTTGAGTTGTTC
This sequence comes from Camelus ferus, assembly GCF_009834535.1. Classification (NCBI taxonomy): domain Eukaryota; kingdom Metazoa; phylum Chordata; class Mammalia; order Artiodactyla; family Camelidae; genus Camelus; species Camelus ferus. The sequence continues at coordinate 7,101,540 of NC_045727.1, forward strand.
AGCTTTTCTTCTTACTCCATAAGAGGCAGTTAATTTCATAGAACTGTCATGTGTGTTACAGATATTATTCTGGCATATTTTGCTCCTAAACCACATTGGTGGCATTTCTGCTAATGGTGAGTTGTTTCTGATTTTGAAAGGGTCGCCTCTGTCAGTCCTGTTCTCTTAGGTTTCTGTGCTCAGAAGGCCTTTTCCTATTTCTTGATTTTTAACTTATTTGTAGTCTTCACAAAAGCCTGCAAGTTAGGATGAGTTGTAAGTTGCAGATGCTGCCGTGTGGGAACTAACTTACCCCAGATCAGCCAGCTCGTAAGTGACTGAGCCAGCGCTTGGCCAGGCTGGTCCGACCCCAGAGCCCCTGCTTCCACCCAGGTAGGCCCACTGCCTCGCTCGGGATGTCCTTCCACACATGACCCAGCAAATCTTTCCGTGTAGGGATTGGGTTCTCAGCATCATGCCAGGTACTGTGGAGGAATAGTCTTTGCCTTTAAAGGACTTAAACTTCCTCGGAGAGTGAAGTCAGACAAACGGGAAACAGGAAACATATCACAGGACAGCTGACCCTTGAACGGCACAGGCTTGAGGTGCATGGGTCCACTTCTGTGTGGAGTTTTTCCAATAAATACATTACTTGTATTTTTCACTTTACACATCTTTCAATGAACTAAGTATGGGGAAAAGTTGGTATTTGATTAGAGATCAGAGTATGTGGAATCAGAAGAACGAGGGTTTGAGTCCTGATTCTCTCCAAACTGTTTCAGCTTCCTGTCCTCGGGTGATCGTTTATCAATGCCTTTGAGGCATAGATAGTAGTATGTATTATTTTTTGGATTCTATTGTATTTATTTATAACTAGAAGAAAATGGAACAGCATTTTTATACAATTTTTAAAGGTTACTTTCCATTTACAGTTATTACAAAATATTGGCTATATTCCCCGTGTTGTACAATACATCCTTGAGTTGTCTTACACCCAATAATTTGTACCTTCCATTTCCCCACCCCCTCACCCCTTTATTGCTCCCCTCACCCCCTCATTGGTAACCACTAGTTTGTTCTCCATATCTGAGTCGCAGATTTTAGATTGTGTGCAGGTTGGCCGCCCAACCCCTGTGTTGTTCAAGGGTCAACTGTATTAGTGACATTAACGTTATTGAGTGCTGACCATGTGTAAGTGCCAGGTGTTTTGCACACAGTATCTTGTTCAGTTCTCACAATCACTGGTGAGCTGAGGGCTTATATTATCCCCCAGAATTAGTTTCCTGGAGCTGCCATAACAAAGTACCATCAACTTGGTGGCTTCAAACAACAGCCATTTATTCCCTCACAGGTCTGCAGGCTAGAAGTTTGAAATCAAGGTGTCCGCAGGGCCGTGCTCCCATCAAAGGCTCTGTGGGAGAATCCTTCCTTGCCTCTTCCAGCTTCTGATGGCTCCGTATGTTCCTTGGCTTGTGGCCGCATCCCTCCAGTCTCTGCGTCCATCCTCACGTGGCCTCCTCTGAGTGTGTCTCCCTGTGCTCTGTCCTCTTGATTTAGGGCCCACCCTCAATCCAGAATGATTTCACCTCGAGATCCTTAACTAGTTACAGCTGCAGAGACCTCATTTCTAAATAAGATCACACTCTGGGGTTCTAGGTGGACATGGATTTGGGAGGACGCTCCATTTTATAGATGGTGAGACCGAGGCAGCTGACTTGCCCAGACTCATGCAGCTAGAAAGCGGTGCCCACACTCAGAGTGGTACCTAATGAGGACGCCCGAAGTGTGTTATAAACAGCAAGTCCCAGGAAGTGGATAAAGGACGGACTGATGCTGAGGGAGGGTGAAATTGGCAGAGGCAGCTGGTGTTACTTTCCCCTCACCCTTCCATTTTATTTGCACGTCTTGCCCCAGTCATCATTCCTGTGATCCCTGAGACTTGACTAGTAATTTGAATCTAAATACGTGCTCAGGATTAGGACATGTCTGGAGAAGGGAGCTGATCGGAAGTTTTCCCCATTCCAGGAGAAGGGAAGCAGGCACAGAGCCAGGGCCCTTCTCGACTCTGCCGCCGTCCAGTCCTCCCTGCCTCCCTCATAGACACTCGAGCCTGGATGTGCATACAGGTCACCTGCAGGTCTGGTTCAAATGCAGATTCTGACTCTCTTCGTCTGGGTGGACCTGAGACTGCATTTCTCACCAGCTCCCAGGAAGCGCTGATGCTGCAGGTCCGAGGACCGTACCTTGAGTAGCAGACCTTGGGGGTGAGGAGTCTCTGGATCATTCTACTTGGAAGGGCTAGTAAGTCATTGAAGGCTACTGCTCACGTCCACCTCAGGGATGCAGAGCAGCGCTGCCCCCATCCTGATGAAAAGTGACACTCTCGGGGATTCCTGCCCTGCCATCCAGATCTCTCTTTATGTGGCTTGTAGGCCCCTAAACTGAAGAAACCAGCTCAACTTATGGTAAGCTGCAGTGTTAGCGAGCCAGTGTGTGAAGGCCCCAGCCCCAGCATGCTGTCCATCCCCTGCAGATCTGTGGGAGGCCCCGCATCACCCACCCTATCCTTGCACGTGGCATCCTCTTAAGTGAAATTCTGAATTTATAGGTGCCACACCAGCTGGATGGTGATGCGGCTTCTTGAGGGGTGATTGCCGTGTCTGTCAAAAGTACATGACCTTTGTTCGGGGGGTGGGGAGGTACGCTGTGGGGATTGTTTTGCTGTTAATAAAGGATGAGGGAGGCCATTTCTCAAACTTTGGTTGGTTTGGGGCCTCCAAATACAAACATACTGATGAGGCTTGTCACTGTTGCTAACTTTGTGCCCCCAGAGGAAATTCTGGTTAACCACAAAGAGGGGAAGGGGCGATTTAGCAACAAGGGGGGAATCTGACAGTTGATCCAAGAAAGGGTGCTCGCAGGTGAGTTTCCTGAGCAAGCCTAGGCTTGGGGGATTCTCTTTTGTTGGGCTGACCTAGAGAGGCTTTTGGACTGTTCCCCACCCCTACTCCGTTGCTCCTTCCCCCTTCCTTCTTCCTGGACACCAGCAGTGAAACCCTAGATTCTCTCTTGGAACAACTACCAAGGGGAAGCGTGTACTTTCACTCTTCTGGGCAGGAACCCAACATGCCACTCTGTACCCCTCAGCTGCTGAAAATACGGATATAATAAATCTTCCCCAGATGAACTCAGTACACTTCCCGGGAGGGTGTGCATTTTGGGAAGAGGCTTCTTGTGCAAATACAAATAGATCACTGTGGTAGACCTTATAGCTCCCTGTGTCCCACTTAAATCAGACCCCAAAGCCACAGAGATGCCACATTCTGAGTTTTCTAGGTCAGACCCATGGCAGACAGAATACTGGCCCCCCAAAGATGGCCACGTTCTAATCCCCAGAACTTGTGAATATGTTACTGTACATGGTAAAGGGACTTTGCACACGTGATTAAGTTAAGGCTTTTGAGATGGGGAAGCTGTCCTGGATTATTTGGGTGGGCTCAGTGTGATTCCAAGGGTCCTTATAAGAGGGAGGCAGGAGAGTTAGACACAGTAGTGAGATGTGATGACAGATGCAAGAGGGAGGAGTAATGCAGGAGAGGGGCCATGAGCCAAGGAATGCAGGTGGCTCTTGTCTAGAAGCTGAAAAAACAAGGAGATGGATTCTCCCCTAGAGCTTCCAGAAGGAACCAGCTCTGCCAACACCTTGATTTTAGTTCTGTGAGACTATTTCGGACTTCTGACCTATAGAACTATAAAAGGATAAATGTGTGTTGTTTTAAGCCACTAAGTTTGTGTAATTTGTTACAGCAGCAACAGGAAACTATTACAGAGGCCTGCTCATCCCCTGGAATACCCTTGTGAGGCTGTGTGCCCATGTTTTATATGATCAGCGTGCTTATTATACCTGGAAGCCTATGGATCACAAAAGCCCCACTCCCTGGGTTCCGTTCTTACACAGAGTAACCAACTCCTCCTGGTTTGCCCGGGACTTTACCAGTTTTGTCACTGAAAGTTCCAAGTCCTGGGAACCCCCTCAGCCTTGGACAAACCAGGACTAAATCCTAGCTACTCACTTACTTAGTTGTGTGACTTTGAGCAAGTTACCTAACCTTTTCTGTGCCTCAGTTTCCCCATCTGCAAAACAGGGATAACGACGTTTGTTGTGAGAACTAACTGAGCTAATAAATAGAATGCTGCCTAGCCCATAGTAAGTGCTCAATAGATACTAGCTTTTATTATTACATGAGACCAGGTAGGGTACAGAAATCCCTGGAGTTGCTTTGTTAAGAAAGAAATCATATTCTTGAAATTCTCAGGCTGGCTTGAATCTCCTTAAATATTTGTCTTTCTTTACCTTGTTTTGGTCACCAGGGAGCCCCTCCCTGCTCTCTGAGCCCATGAAGACTTGTTTTGTTGGGGGCAACGTAACGCTCACCTGCCAGGTGTCTGGAGCCTACCCCTCGGCCAAGATCCTGTGGCTGCGGAACCTCACACGGCCCGAGGGAGTCATCCAGCCCAACGGCCACTATCTCATCACCCAGAGTGGCCAGAGCTCCACCCTCACCATCCGCAACTGCTCCCAGGACCTGGACGAGGGCTACTACGTCTGCCGGGCTAGGAACCCCGTAGGGGTGAGGGAGGTGGACATCTGGCTGAGTGTGAAAGGTGAGTGATGGAAGTGGCCCCAGAGGAGGAGGGTTGAGAGCTTCAGAGGACCTGGCACCAGCGGGGAGCAGCTTGGTGCTTCCCTGCACATGGGGCACTGCCATCTGGGAGAAGGCATAGTGCTTGCCTGTGGCTTGACAGGACGGATGGGAAAATTATTGTCCAGTCCTAAGTCTCTAACATTGGGCTAAAAAATTATTTAACATCTGTTATATCCTAAAGGAAAAAAATATATATATTAGAAATACACATAAATACCAAAATATATATTAAAATAATACATATATAAAATATATTTAATTACATACATGTAAAATGTAAGTTATGAAACATAATAGCAAAATGAACACCCAAGAAACTACCATCCCCCTTAAGATACAGAACAGTGCCAGCATTCCCGAAGTGACCTATAAGTAGTGTGGCCAGATTTAAAAAACAACAGCAAAGCTAAACAAACAGGATGCTCACATAAATTTGCATTTCAGAAAAACAAAGAATAATTTTTTTAATGTAAACATGTCCCAAAGATTGCATGGGACATAATTTATTCTAAAAAATTATTCATTGCTTATCTGAAATCCGAATTTAATTGGGCATGCTGAATTTTATCTGGCAACCCTACCTGCACGCTGGTTTCCAGTCTCATCCTGGGCCTTCTGAAAAAGGTACCCACCATCCTGAATGTCAGGTTTTATTTAAGAAAACTTTTGCTACATATGTACACACTTTGAAATAATACATTATTTGTGTTTGTTTTAGGGTTTTAAAAAATGGTTGTTACCATACAAATTTCGCCTTTTTGTGTCTTGCCTTTTTAACTGCACATTTTGTTTCCAGGATTTGTTCGTTCGATGTACATAATTATACTTTGTACCCCTTCCCTGCTGTATGATTTTCCATTATGTCACTATTCCACAACTGAGTTATTGATTTTCCTGCTGACACGTTTGTATTGCTTCTGGCTTTTTTGTTTGTTTGTTTTGATGAACAATGTTGCTATGAAAACCGTTTACCCAGCCCTTTGTGTACATACATCTGGGTTACCAGGTAAATATTTCCCTAGCATATATGTACAAGGAGTAGACATGAAGGGTTATAGGTTATGTGCATTTTTATCTTTCTAACACTATATTATTTTCCAAAGTGGTTATACCAATTTCCATTTGCATCAGCAGTATATGATGAGTTGTTCCACATTTTCACCCACAGGCTTTGTGATTTTTGCCCATCATGTAGGTGTAAAATGGAACCTCACTGTGGCTCTAATTGGAATTTCTCTGATTGCTAAGAAAGCTGAGCATTATTTCATGTTTATTTTCTATTTATATTTCTTTTGTGAAGTAGATATTTGTGTCTTTTGACATTTCCCCTTTCTGATAGATACATAGGAGTTCTTTAGAAATTCCACATGCTAATTCCTCATTAGTTTCACATGTTACAAATAGCTCCTTTCAGGTTGTCTTTCTCGCTTTATGGTATCATTTGATATGCAGGCGTTTTGACTTTAACGTTGTTGATTTTGTGAATCTTTTCTTGTATCATTAGCAATGTTTGAGTCTTAAGAAATCCTTATCTATCCTACGGTCATGAAGATAGTCTCCTATATTTTCTTCTTAGAGGTTTAACATCTGCTTTTCACAATTAAATCTGTAGTCCACATAGAATTGATTTTTATGAATGGTGCGAGGTAGAGATCGTTTCCTCCCCCACCCCCAATTTGGATAACCATTTGTTCTAGCACCACTTTTACTCACTAATCTGACATATATCAAGTCTCCTTTTATGTGCAGACCTATTCTTAGATTATCTATTCTGTTCTGTTGATCACTTTATTGCGGCACCAATAACTCATGCTCTTAATTGCTGTAGCCTTGTGAACAGTCTTGATGTGTGGAAGACACAGAGATTTTAACTTTCCAATGTTCTTTTGCATCACATGCTTCATTTGATTCCCACAAACTGTCTGATATTTATCTTGCCCTACAGAGAGGTCATATGCCTTGCCCAAGGTCGTGAAACCAAGATAAGAGTAGGATCCAGGCAGAGAAGGGGACGTGTTGCCCTCTGAGGTGCAGGAGTATCAGGTAGGATGAGTCAAAGGTGTGAATTGTCTTTGCAGAACCTTTAAACGTCGGGGGAATTGTAGGAACCATCGTGAGCCTCCTTCTGCTGGGACTGGCCATCGTTTCCGGGCTGATGTTGTATTACAGCCCTGTGTTCTGCTGGAAAGGTAAGGGCTTCCTGGAACGGTAAGGGCTTTGTGAGTCCCTCTGCTTCTTGAGAAGGTGTGGGTAGGGGAATGTGACCCCCGTTATGTTCCCACCCGAGGTCCCATTCTATAGGCTTGCAAGTTGAGTCCAGATGTGCCATAACGAAGCAGTAAGTACCATTCCTGCACACCCTGTCATCTCTCGGACTGGGCCAGTTTTCTTATTGTCCATTCTTTTGTAAATGTTGGATCGATTAGAAACTTTTGTGAGGCTGACGTGGATGTTACTGGATATTAACGTTTTTTCCTTTCTCCTTTCAGTAGGAAACACTTTCAGGTGAGTGTTCCCTAGACTCAAGTCAAAAGCCTATTTCCATGATCTGTCTTCACTGACATTTTGTTTCCTTTCACAAGAACAATAATCACCACCACCACGGGGGACCCACCACGTGCCAGACTCCGAGCTGGGGGCTTCCTTAGGCATTACTGTAGACCCCTCTGTGAACGCTTCAGGGTGGTGCTGGCGTCTCCGTTTCCCAGACAAGGAGAGGGAGGCTCAGTGAAGCAAAGCAATTTCTGCATCCTCATCCAGGAAGCGAGTGGCCGTGCCTGCATTCAGTCCCAGGTCTGACTGATTCCAAAGTCTGTGCTCTTTTTACAATGCCAGACCTCAGGGCGAGGTGCCCTGCTGGTTTGTCACTGAGGCATAAAGACAGCGTGTATGTATTGAGCCTCGTCACTCATGCATTTATTTAATCTAATTTTCTAGAAAGAGCTAACAGGAAGAGTAAGTCATAGTCTTACAGCATATTTTGGAAGACTAGTCTGAGCATGCTCAGAAGCCCCTCCCAAAAGAAACCTCAGTAGGGGCAAAGCAACTAAAGGGAACTTGTATATTTTACTCCCTAAGGGGATTCTGGGTGGGAGCAAAGAACTCTTCTCTTTGCTCCTCTTATTCATTTATAACTGGGCTATTACTGTTCTGGGACCATCTTTCATGGGAACGTGTTATCTTTACTGCCCTGTTTCTGAGGCCACTCTGGAATGAGCCTGACATTCCCCAGGCTTATTTCTCACAGGAGGTAGCAGCGGGCATAGTGGAAGAAGGCTTTGGAATCAGTGGACCTGGATTCAGATTGCAGCTCTGCCATTCAGGCCTGTGGCTCCTGGAAAATCCCTGACCCTCTCTGAGCCTTTGTCTCCTCATCTGTTTCTTAGAGGAGGACGGTGAGGATTAAATGAGAATGCAGGGCTCCTCGGACTCTGACCGCCCGTGAAATGTACAATCTAGCTGGGCTGGCCAAACTAGCAATGAACTAGAGAACAGTCAAGGCTAAACTGCCGCCCGTGGACTCCACATTCAGTCATAGTTCAAGGCTTTGGGGGAGGGAGAGAACTTCCTTGAATAATGAGAAGGAGGAGAAATTTCAGTAAATGGAATAGAAATAAGGGCATTTCAGGAAAGGAACAGAGCATTTGTGTATGTGCCGTGAGGGTGACTGAAATGGTAGGGGCTTGGGACAATGAGGTCACCTGCCCGAGAAGCAGCAGGGTGGGGGGCACCCAGCACCAGATATGGTTATCTATCCGATCTGTGGCAGCATCTCTCTGAGAGGTTACAATCCCACTGTCACCTCATGACTCAGCCAACTTGAACGCATGAAGAATTTTCCATGTTACCAAAGGGGTTGCAAAGGAGCAAGTGTTTTCCTATTCAGCGAGGGCTGAAGTTGGAGAAAACAGAATCTCTTCTTGATCGTTTCTCCCCTTTTGGAAATTAGGAGGCAAGACGGGGGTGATGTCATGGTTTTGGTGGATTCGGAAGAGGAAGAGGTGGAGGGAGAGGAGGATGCTGCAGAGGAGGAAGAGGAGGAAGCAGATGAGAGGGAGGAGTCACCAAAAGAGATAACCAAGTACGGCCACATTCACAGAGTGACCGCCCTGGTGAATGGGAACGTGGACCCGGTGGGCAGTGGACTCCAGGCCCTGCAGGGTAAGCTCTTTGTGGGTCGTGGTGAGCTTCCCAGGAAGAAATCCCTAAGGATCTGGTGTTTTAAAGGCTGGGAAATATCGTTAAGAGGTTAACCTAGAATCTGAGAATCTACTATCAACTACGAGCACAGCAATTAAATTGACAAGTGTTTATCAAGGGTCCACTCTGGGAAAGGCACAAGGTTGGCATCGTCAGGCACCAGAAAAGAGAGATGGATGGTGAGGAGCTTTATGAGACCAACTAGGGTGAAGGGACTAAAACAAGAGGGGAGAATTAAAACAGAAGGAAGGTCTAACCCACTCTCTGAGGGGGCAGTAGAGGCACTGTGGCAAGAAGGAATTTGATTAATTGCCTGATGAATGATAATGTGTAAAAATCACAGGACCTCAGGAGAAAGATGAGAGTCTTGAGGGGTGCGCTGGTCAGGAGACGTTTCATGGAAGAAATGGGCTACGAAGCCCATCTTTCAGGACAGCTGAGTTTGACTAACCAGAGAGGAGAGGGTGGTCCAGGGTGGGGAATGGCCTGAGCCAAGAGTATGTAGAGGCGGAATGTCAAGCAGGTCCAGAGGACTTTGAGCCGAAAGAAGAGGTAAAAGCTGGGACACACACCCTGCCCCACCTGCTCCTCCATGCACCTCACCTCTAGTCCTCAGGAAAGGACTAGAAGTCAATGTGACTGAAGACTGATGGGGAAACAGAGTCACCTCTGTTGAGATCACTCAGAGTCGGGTCTGCTTTTCCCCCCTGCACAGATGACAGCAGTGAGCAGCAGAGCGACAGCCCTCAAGAAGAAGACAGGCCAGTCTGAAGAAGACAACTGTTCTTTGTCATCCTGTCTTAAAAGCTTGGAAAGCTGCATTGAAGATGAGTTTTGTATTCGGCTTTACTTGACTTGCACCCCTGCCTGAGGGCTTAAAACGGTTCAGGGCTCTCAGCAAAAAAAGAAAACACGCACTTCTTTCCTTCCTCCCCTCCCCGCCAAGTTGGTTTGATTTGCTGTCAGTTTTCTCAGCGATGTTGAAAAGCTTCGGGAACGGGCAGTGTGTGTGGTATCCGAGGTGCCCCTGTCGCTGTGACCCCTGGCTTCCTCCAGGTTGACTGATGCTGAGTTGGAGAGAGCAGGAGTCGGGGAGGCACTTGGCCTCCGTGCCCTTTGCCACTATTAAAGGTCTGTAAGCAGCCTGCCCCGGGTGCGAGGGAATAGTGTGGGAGTGATAAGGACACTTCCTTTTCCCCTGCCCAGGTGAGCTGAGGAGCCAAGCAAACATCAGCTCTCTGGAAAGGGCGAGGAGGTGTCAGCTACTGATGCTCATCAAAGGGAGGGAGTTTTGTTCAGGTTTTGAGTCGGAAACACCTGCCTTGCATCTGGATCCTCCTATGCACCTGTTTCATGGGCTTGGGTGTGTAGTTTTACCTCTCCCCGGGCCTCAATTTCCTCACCTGTGAAACAGGTGAAATCACACCTGCCTTCCAGGGTTACGATGGGGACTGAGGTTCTTTAGGATGCGAAAGTGCCTACGGGGTGCTTTGTAGATGTTGCCATCTTCGCCTTTGTCTTACCTAGTGGAAGAAAAAGTGTCCGCCGTTCAGTTACCAGCGCTGCCCTGGCCTTTCCCTCTTCTTTGTAGAATGGTTTCAGACCAGGGCATGATCAGAGGATTTTTGCTCTCCCTGGAGATAAAATTCTTCCCAAAAGGGGTAGGGGCCGATAAGAGGAAATGCCTTTTGTTAGAACCTCACATTTTCCAGAGCTCCATATTTACAGAAAAGCCTCTTAGGTGGTGCACTATTAGCTTTCAGACTTTCGCATCCTTCCTTTCTCCTGTGGCTTTGGAAGAGGCAGGAGAAACGTTTTGTAACGGAGTATCTGGTGATATGTACTCCTTAGGCAGACCAGTTCACCTGGCCTCCATTTCTCCATCTCAGAAATGGGAATGGGAAAACTTCCTTCCTACTTCTTAAGGACATTATGAGGATACGCTGCTCAATGATGCTAAGTTTGGAATGAAAATTACATGTGCGTTTAAGCTGCTGATATTTCCAGTAGATCCCTGTACAGTTTAGAGATTTGTTTTTCTTTCTGATTTCATACTAATCTCTTAAATGTCAGGGACCTTATAAGGGTGTAAAATCTGTGTGCTAAACTTGAAAATCTGATTTGAATTTGCACTCTTTAATGTTGCATATCCTGCAAGCCTCGGCAAGACCTAGGGCTTAAAGGAGAACTTCCCTCCTTCAATAACAGGGCTTGGGATTCCCAAGATGAGGAGCTGGTCACCTGCGGGGCTACCCTGCAGGTGTGAGTGGGGGACGTCCATTTTCTTGGATGAAGGAACTACACTGAGGAAGTCACTGGAAGGGATCCCTGTCCCCTGCTCAGAACACTGGGGAGGTCAGAAACTAGCCATGCAGTCCACCCCCGAGGAATAGCTGTGAGCTGCAGTTCTCTTGTTAGGCTGGGTTTTTTGCTGCATGGAACCTCACATACTTAACCACTCTAACCAGTCCGAGTTAGTGTCATTTCAGAACAGGAAACTTAGACAGGTTGTGTTTAAAGTCACTGAACACTGAGCTAATCTCTCTTTTAGAGTCTTCGATGAATCCACTCCCAGATCTGACAGTCCACTATGTAGAGGCAACCATATTATAAAAAAGGAAAAGGCAAAGGAACTGTAGGGGACAAAGTCTCTAGCTGGGAATGCAGAGAATGATTTGCAAGATCACTGAGACACTTCCTGCAACATCCTCTTCTCTTGCATGCACACCTGATGATAGGAAATCTTCGAGGCAGGATTTTTCCACTAGCAAATGCAAGCTTTCAGGGCCTCGGTGCCAAACATTATAAACCCTTGACCAGCTGAGCTGTGACTGCTGTCACTTATATCTGAGTCCTATGTGCACAGATAATATTGTTGGGTCAGCTAAGAGCCAGGTACTGGGGGTCTTTTTTTAAGGATTTTTAAAGAATTAGGGCTTTTTTTCCCTTTTCTTTAAGGTGATCCATCCCCAAATCCACCAGCATGCTGACAGTGGGTTACAGGCTTTGTGTGGCAAAGTCCAACATGTTATATTGTGCTTTTAAAACATCTTATCTGAATGTATTGTGAACTGAGACCAGGAGATCTGCTTATCAGAACCAGGAAGATGAACTCTTCAGGGCCATCACAACGGACGTTCCTTTTCCTCAAAACCTGGTGGACACCGGGGAAAGGGCTCCCATAATCCTGTGGCTTGGATGTCAGCTCACATTCTCACTAGCACATACTGACCCTACTACTGCAGCAAGGAAACCCACGATGGAAGATTTCCCTAACCCAGACACTGAAACCTGGAAAATCATTCTTGCTGGGTACAATGTATGATGATGCAGTTAAGTGCCAACCGGTATTTCTCACAGTGGTCCTGGCCAGGAACTGCTGCAAAAAGAAAGAAACAGATCCCTCTCTGCGTTATTTGCATTTTAATATTTGATGTTTAGGGGGGTTTGGGAGAAATTCATTCTGAGGTTATAATATGGATTTTTTTTAAGGTTATGGAATAAAGCTATTTTTAAATAAAGGCTTTAGTGATCTTTATTTAAATAGGATTAGTAAACTGAAAAGATTTGGGGAAATGGGTTTGCCGTCCACATTTGTTTTTAAACTAGGTTTCCTAGTATTGGTAACAATATTGTCCTCTTTGCCATTTTATTCATTTCTGTGACTTTTGGATATTACCCCCCTCTCCCCAGTCTGCCCCAGAAACCTGTTCTCCATTCTTTTCACTCTGCATATCCTCAAACACATGCCTCTTTTTGGTCAGACTGCATGCTTCCTACATTAAGGGGCTAGGGTGGGAGTCATCATGGAGCAGAACTGATGGACTGTCTGCAAAGACAATCTTTATCGGCTGTCGGTTCCCTGTAGTGGTTGGTGGTTTTGGAGTTCTTCACCAGGCTCAGCTAACTGTAGTCCCCACAGTGTCTCCCCTCACCTCCCACTTGAAGTGGCTCCATTCCATTCCCTATTCCTGTTCTAGGCCTTTCTCTTGGGTCGTTCCTCTCTCCCCGCTTTCTTTACTTCACTCTAAGCTTCCTAAGCTCTAATCAAAGCTGTCCCAGCTTCACTTCACCTCCTTTCTAACCAAACTCAGGCTTCCTACCTTAGCCTCCTTTTCCCAGGTTCTTTTTAACCCAGTCCCTCCATTTCCATGTTGTGTGTTTAATCCAAGACTGTTTCCCCAGCCCCTCATTTTCCCTCTGCCTGTTTTCACTTCTGTTTCCTGCTGTCCCTCAAGCCCCGTGGGTCACCCATGTTCACCCAGCTTGTCCATTTCTGGAACCCACTCCCTGTGACCCCTCTCTCTGGCTGGCTGCTCCTTTCTCACAGCCCCTTTTTAACCGCGGCATGGTCCGTTCTCACTCCCCCATTTTCCGATGGGCTTTCCTTTTTCTGGTTCCCATTTAAGAAACAAAAACAAAAAAGCCCGGCGGCTTACTTCTTCCTCTTATCGTCCACTTTTATTCCTCTACCTCGTCTCCCATTTACCCTCCGAGCTCCCGGCCTCCTCAGGCGCCCAGTCTTATTCTCCAGCCTCATTACTTCCCTCTTTCCAGTGTTTCCGGGCCCCACTATCCCCCTAATTCTCTCCTGTCTTCGCTTTTTGTATCCCCAGTTCTGATCCCTAGTGTCTTCAGATCCTCCGTCCTACTTGCTCTCCCCTCGGTTTTTTACCGGGTTCCCACCCCCCTCCTGTTTTCACTCTGTCCCCTCTCTTCCAGTTTCCTCCTCCCCTTCCTCCGTTTTCGCCTCAGCCCCACTGCACCCCCCTTTTCAGCCACATGTCCTCCCTTCATCCCAGTTACAACCTGGCCCTGTACCCCGCCATCCCGGTTTCTACCCCGTCCTCCTCTTGCCCCTAAGACCCTGCTCCCCCCAGGTCTCCTAGCCCGCTCTTCCACCCCCGTTTCTTCTCTAATTCCCCTCGCCGCCCTTCGTTTCCCGCAGTCCCGCCCACCCCATTTTTTCCGTCAGCACGCCGCCCCCCACCCCCAGCTCGGGTTATATTCTGTCCGCACGCTGCCCACCCCGGGTTTATCCCGCCCCCACCCCCCTTTCCCCTCTATCCCGCAAGCCCCCGGCTTCTCTGCCCGCATCCTCCCGCTTTTTCTGCCAGCCCTGCTCCCCTCCTCCCCGCCCCTTTGATTCTGCCCGCGTCCACCTGCCCTCCTCCCCCATTTTCCCCTCAGCTCCGCTTCCCCCACCCCCCAGTTTTTCCTCCTGCCCGCACACCCGTGATTTCCCCCTCAGCTCCGGTCTCCCCGCCCCGGGTCGGATCCCGCTCGCGTCCACCTGCCCCCCACCCAGTCCCCGCCCGCGCCCCCACCTCCCCTCAGCCCGGCCGCCGGGTTTTCTCGCGTCCCCCCAGCCCCGCCCCCCGCGCGTCCCCGCCCGCGCCCGCCGCCATGTGACGGGAAGCAGCTGATGGCCTCTCCGGGCGGCGGCGGCGGGCGCGGCGGCGGCGGCGGCAGCGGCGGCGGCGGCGGCGGGGCTGGGGCGGGGGCTGGGGCGGGGGCCGGGGCGGGGGCGGCATGAGGACCGGCGGCCCGGGGGGCTGAGGCGCCCGCCGCCTGCCGCGGGGCCGCGCGCGTCCTCCATGGAGGCCGGAGGTGAGTGGGGCCGCGGCGCGCGCCCTCCCCGCGCGCGGGGCCGGGCCCGTTCCGCGGGGGTGGGGCGCGGGCTCGGCCGTCGAGGGGGAGGGGGAGGGGAAAGGGGGGGCCCGGCCTGGGCCGTCCGCGTCGGCCGGCGGCGGGGTGCGTGCCCGGCGCCCAGCTTTGTTTCACTTTCGCTGTCAGCAGTCGCCACCCAGCCTCCCGCCGCCGGCCGGACCCGGGGGGGACCGGCCTCTGCGTGGCGAGGATTCCCACCCCCTCTCCCCTCCCGAGACAGTGGGGGGCCCGACCCCGACGCCCCGGTGGGACGCGGGGGGCGCCAAGCCCTGAGGGGGTGGGTGCCCCGGTGCCAGGTGACCCCCTCGAGGTCTGGGTGGACGTCCGTTCTGCCCCTTTAGAAGCTGTGTGATCGTGGATGAGCCACTTAAGCCAAGTCTGTTTTGTATCTGCAACATGGGCTAATAATAGTACCTGCCTCCGTGGGAAGTTGGGAGCTTCCCAGACTTGCCTGTGCATACAAATGGGGTCTGGGGTCCTTATTAAAACACATATGTATTGCTAGCCTCTCCCAGTAGAGACTGATTTGTAGAGGTGGGGTGGAGCTGCGATGCTGATCCCTGGTGGCATGGGTATAGGACAAGTTTAGGTGCACTGATGGGTGAAGTAGTTGCCTCTACCCTTGTTAACAGCTGTCATCAGAAGACGGTGTGGAAGGCAGACACTATTGGATATACTTGGAGGGTCAGCCCAATGAGCAGGCAGTCTTGTGGGAATGGTGTGTTTGTTATGCAAAAGCACAACCTCAAGTCCTTCAGACTTCTCCCTTCCAACCGCTTTGTCCCTGAGCCCCACTAATGTAGAAATTTGGAGTGAACTTGTGATTTATTCTGGGAGTCCCAGCTCTTGAATATACTCCCATGCTTAAAGGCAGTTTACCTTAGGGGAAATTCTCAGAAGGGGTCAAGGCCTAAGGCTCAGAATTTGTTCCAGAACCGCTTTGTGTTCTTTCAGTGAAGTTCAAGCTTCATCCTGGTCTAGAGGATACAGGTTGTGGGTGATTTTGTGTTTCCCTGGCTTGTTTGATGGAGCAGAGGCTGCAGATGGGCAGGTTGAAATCAGGGTATTCCCTGGGGTAGTGTAACTTTTTAATTTGGGAAATGACATTTCTTTGTTGGCTGGAATCAGGCATTCAGTAAAAGATGTAGAGGTAGCTTTCTCCACCTTCCCATCTAGTTAAGGGCTTTTCAGTGAGTGTGTTATCCATAGACTCTTTCTTTTTAAATGGCCCCTACTGTTTGCCTGAAATCTTATGTGAATCTCTTTATAGCTTCCGCTGTCATTTTCATTGACTCCTTTTAGTTAAATCTGAAATCGATCTGGAGCTAGCCTCCCTTTTTAGCAGGAATCTGTTTCCAGTTCTGGGTTTTTTCTGATGATTGACGATGGTGTTTCTGGGTGTGGGCAGAGCTGTTGAGAGCTGCCAAGCTCCTGTTTAAAAAAAAAAAAAAAAGAAAGCCAGAGTTTTACATTCTTTTGAACCTGAATAACAGCCCATTGTAATGTGATTACAATGGACAACAGCAGAAATCTTCAGAGCAGTGATTAGAATGCATTTATTCATTCAGATATTTATTGAGTATCTACTATGTGCCAGGCACTCTTTAGGCCATTGCTGGTTGATAGAAATATAATGTGAGACACATGTGTAATTTGAAATGTTCTAGAATGTTTTAGTACCTTCATTTATAAAAAGTGAAGCAGGTGAAATGGATTCTAAAATTATATCTTTGTCAACCCAGCATATCTAAAATATTATCATTTCAACATGCAATCACAATTACTGGAAATCTTTAGATTTTCTTTCTTTCTTTCTTTCTTTTTTGGTACAAAGTCTTCGAAATACAGAGTATAGTATGTACCAAACAACCCATCTTACTTTGGACTTGCCATACTTCAGAAGGTTAGTAACCACGTGTGGCTCGTGGTTCCTATATTGGACAGCTCAGCCCAATAGCAGTGAACAGTTTGGAGTTGGGGAGAGACACCAGTCACATAAAAGGAACAAGTAAGCAATCAAGAAAAGGTGGGTGAGTGCTGGCTATAAAGAAAAGACAGCGGAGTGAAAGGAAAGTGACTGGGCCACTTTGGATGGTGAGGCCGGATAGGTCTCTGAGGAGGTGACATCAGCACTGAGGCCTGAAAGGTGATACACAGCAGCCAGGAGAAGATCTGGGGCCAGCCAGGCAGTTTTCTAGGCTAATGGAACATCTGATGTAAAGATCCTGGGGCAGGACAAATCACCAGGCTTCCTGCCAGTGAGGGTCATTCATAGCTTCCATCCCTATGTTAAGGTTAGTCTCCTTTCAGAGGAGAGGCCCAGAGTAAATGTATCTTTCCACTCGGCCTGATTTTCCAAACACATCCCAAAGTTTAATTAGAAAACTCTGGGGGAGGGTCTAGCTCAAGTGATAGAGTGTGTGCTTAGCGTGCATGAAGTCCTGGGTTCAGTCCCCAGAACCTCCTCAAATAATAAACTTGATAACTTCCCCTACCCCCTGCCAAACTAAAATAAATAATATGATAAATAAATAAAGTATTTAAATAAAGAAAACTCTGATACATAGAACTTTTCTCCAAGAAAGGCCAGGGCAGGTACAATCCCAGATGAAGCAGGATCCTTTCTTGTTTTTTATTTTTGTTTTTTAAAGTTCTGCACTAATTATGGCTTTCTTTTCCAGCAGGCAAGCTTAGTTTAGGCCCAGACTCCCTTTCAGAATTTCTTTAGTTCCTTGGGTTTTTTCTTCTTTTAGTTCTTGGATTCCTGAGCCTGAAATACCAAGAGATTAAATCCCCAAATCACAGAAATAGAGTGTGAAATCTGGGTATGGCTTATGTTTAAGAAGCATTTCATGTGAAATGTTTGGCAAAGTCACCATAATAGTTAAAAGGGCTTCATTTCATTTATATTTAAAGAGGGATACCATGTGTATTTGTTCCACAAATATTTACTGATTGCCTGCTCTCTGCAGGGGACTGTGCTAGGCACTGGGGATAAATGTACAAGGTCCCTGCTCTGTGGAGTTGATGTCCTAGTTGAAGGGGAGAGATGGTTAATAATCATGATTGTGCTATAAAGAAAATAAAGTGAGGAGTTAGGAAGAACATCGACTTGGCTCTCTAAGGAGTTGTCATTTGAGCTGAGACCTGAATGAAGAGAAGGTGCCAGGCAGGCAGGCAGGCAGGCAGGCAGGCAGGCATGCATGCATTCCAGTGCAGGAAAGTAGCTGGTGCAAAGGCCCTGTGGTCATAACTAATTGAGCCCAGTCAAGGGATGAGAGAAGGCCAGTGTGCAGGACTTCAAGAGCAGGGTGGGGATTTTATTCTGTTGAAACCGATCGCTTTGAGAGGTGAGGAGAATGGGTGATGGGGGCCAAAGAGGAAGCTGGGAGAGCGGTTGAAAGGCTGCTTAGTGAGAGGTGACGCTGCGTAGATTAGATAAGATGATGTTGATGGGACAAGGTTGCATGGGTTCAAGTAGCAGCCATGAGATGGAAGGAAGTTAGGTCTGCCGAGTCTTTTGGAAGCTGACTCAATAGAACTTGTTAATGGATTTGGTTTGGGAGGTAAAGAAAAGAGAAAGCAAGGGTGACCCCTTTACATATTGTGTAGAGCCTCCATGGTATCAAAGGATGGATAATGTGCTTGCTGTGGGGGAAGTGAACTAAATGTGAGTATCATCAGGATGGAACAAAGAAATTTTCACCCAGGGCAAGTGATGAAAATGTACCTCCAGATCAGTCAGTGTCACTTAATATTTGACTACATCTAGTTTC
Organism: Camelus ferus; assembly: GCF_009834535.1. Lineage (NCBI taxonomy): Eukaryota > Metazoa > Chordata > Mammalia > Artiodactyla > Camelidae > Camelus > Camelus ferus. The sequence goes on from NC_045727.1 coordinate 7,119,871, forward strand.
TCAACCTCAGCACTGTTGACATTTTGAGTTTTCATTGTCCAGGGTTGTCCTGTGTGCTGCAGGATGTTTAACAGCATCTGTGGCCTCCACCCATTAGTTACCAGTAGCACCGCCCCTAGTTATTACAACCAAAATGTCACATATCCCCAGGGGGCAAAATTGCCCCCAGTTGAGAGCCACTGGACTACATGAAGGAGGCATTAACAAAGTGGGGCTTTATCACCTTAGGAAAATACCTAGAAATAATGAGAATAAAGAAAATACCACATGATTGCTGAATAACATTGAGAGACCTGTTTTGGATTTAAAATATAAAGTAACTTCTTAGCATACAGTTGTTCATATCCAGAGGAGTGTGCACGTATGGACAAGTAATTGTTTAAATAAAAGGATCGCATGTGCCAACACATACACATTTTCTAGGAGGAATTACCTGGGCCCGTAGAAATGCCGTTTAGACAGACCTGATATATTAAAACCTAAATTTACACATAGAAACTCAGGGAATGAATATTCTCTTTACAAAGGAAACTTCCTTAAATTTTCTTTGAATAGCAGAGCCACAAAAGCTTGGTATGATTTATTACAGTACAGTTCTATTTAAATACAGTTCTCAGCAATACACTGATTTCCTAAAACCTCATGTATTTTCCCAAACATTCCATACAGACACATATAAATATTATATACATATCTGCATCTTTACCATCTGTTTCACTGAATCGGGGTATCATGGGTCATATCGCCATTCTGTATCACTGAAAAAATACTGCCTTTTAAACTATGAAAAGTCACCACTTGACACAGCCTGATTTCAACAAGGTCAAACTGTAAGAAGACTTACAAAGATATGTCCTAAAATACACGAAATAGCTATTTAAATTAGTACCTATCTGGGAGTAGCTTTAAGAGGGTCAGTCTCAGAACTGCTAAAGTAGAACATACTCATCAGGCAGTGACCTCCTTCAGGAGGGAAGCCAGTTTTTATATTAGTGTGTGTCATAATCATAGTGGTCAGCAAATCAGTTCTGAAGGCCTTCAGCTTAGAAGCTTTGTCAGCCATTGAGAATCTCCCTTCAGAGTAGAGACTTGACCTTAGGACTGCCTTCCAGGTCCAGGAGGAAGCACCAGCCAGCCCAGCCCCTGCCCTTCGCAGGCCACCGTGCTAGGCCCCAAGAGCACAAGGGTTAAATTGTCCTGGCGTCTGAAGAAGGATGCCTAAATTCTAGTTTGAGGGGTAGACAGAACAGAGGGAAGTTGTTTACTACAGACGAGAATGAAGTAAGCAGGGTGGGACTTGTTTCCGCTTAGATAGTGTGCGATCTGGGTTCACTTCTCAGTCGCTAATCTTGGTGGGATTCTCATAAGCAGAAAATAGGTCAGGTGTGAACGCGAATGAGTTGCTTGGGGCGCGATGTGTGGCCAGCATGTGACAGGCAGAGAGCCGTAAGGGAAAAGGGGCTGGGGCCGGTGGTGTGGGGTGGGAGGCCGGCGCTCAGCTGCCTTGATTGTGTAGGCAGGTGGGAGCCATGGAACATCTTTGAAAGAACTACCATGATGTGATGTGTGTTTCAGTTTTAGTGGCGTCCCTGGGGGCAGGAAAAGCGTATCAGGAGAGCCTTGTAAAAGATCTGGGCAAGATGGGTTGAAGGTTTAAGCCAGAACAGAGAGGAGATGGACGTGGGAGACAGATCAGGACGCCTGAGCGACAGGAAGCAGGGCAAGCGCTAAACGTGTCAGTCCTGCTGATGGGGCGGATGCTGGTGAGTGACTGGGAGCCTGTGACTCTCAGACCTTCCTCCTTTGCCCAGCTTCCCAGTGGCAGGTTCTCTTTGAAGACCTGCTAGTCTGCACCGTCTAGCGTGATTCTTGCCTGGTCTGTGTCCTCGCTTCCTCTTCAGGTATTTGTAGGAAAATGAGGCCTCCATCCACCAGGTCACCCTCACAAAGGTTACTCTGAGTCATGGTTGACCAGCAGTCAGGAGTGCCAGAACTGAGTAACCCCACTGGAATGTGGCCTGTGGCTACTGTTATTGCCCCAGGTCATTTAAATGACAACTCCCTCCCGGAATCCATAGCGTCCCTCTTTGCCGTGGGGAGACGGTGGCTTTCCTGTGTCTGAGTCAGCAAGGTGGTCAGAGCCTGGCTCTCCCCTTTCCTGGGAAGTGAGGGCGCTTACTTGAAGCATGCTGTCTCCTGTCCCAGAGGAACCACTGCTGCTGGCCGAACTCAAGCCCGGGCGCCCCCACCAGTTTGATTGGAAGTCGAGCTGTGAAACCTGGAGTGTTGCCTTCTCCCCGGATGGTTCCTGGTTCGCCTGGTCTCAAGGACACTGCATTGTCAAGCTGATCCCCTGGCCTCTGGAGGAGCAGTTGTAAGTTCTTTCACACTCCGAGGGATGAGGTGATCGGGGGGAAGACCAGCGCTTTCCCAGATTACTTCTTACCCTTTTGGGTCTCCCTGCCTGTGAGCAGGAGAGGGAAGGTGGCAGAACAGTTCAGGAACTGATCAGTGGGGTTTCCAGAGTTCCACATTCTGTACATGTGAAAATTCTATCGAGATTACATTAGCCCCAGGTTGTTTTTTTTTAACTGCTTTTTTGAGATAAAATTTACATATCATACCATTTGCTCTTTTAAAGGGTACAGTTCAGTGATGTATATTCAGTATATATTCAGTAGTATATTCAGAGTGTGTGTCCATCACCGTGAAACACTGTCGTCACCTCAGAAAGAAACCTACACCCCTTAGCCGTCACTCTCCAATCCCCCTCTGCGCCCCAGCCCCGAGCTGCCACTGATCTACTTCCTGTCTTCATAGATTTGCCTGTTCTGGACATTTCAGAAAAACCATGTCATATACTATGTAGTCTGTTTTGGGAGGGGAGCGGGCGGGGGAATTAGATTTATTTATTTATGTATTTATTAATGGAAGTACTGGGGATTGAACCCAGGACCTCTGTGCTATACCCTCCCCCTCGCACTGCGTAGTCTTTTGACTGGCTTCTTTCACTTAGGATACTGTTTTCACAGTTCCACGTTGTAGCACAACTTCGTTTCCTTTATTGCCAAGTAATACTCCATTTTATGGAGATAACCTCATTTTGTTTATAAGTTTATCAGCTGGTGAACATTTAGGTTGTTTCCACTTTTCGGATGTTACAAATAATGCTGCTGTGAAAATTCAGATACGAGTTTTTGTGTGGATATGTTTTCGTATACGTTTAACTGTTGGAGAGACTGTCCGACTGTTTTCCAAAGTGGCTGCACCATTTTACAATCCCACCAGCAATGCTGGAGATTTCCAAATTTTCCACATCCTCACCAACACTTGTTGTCTGTCTTTTTGGTCATAGCATAGCCCACCCTAGTGGGTATGAAATGACATCTCATGTGGGTTTGATTTGCATTTCCTTGATGGCTGCTGATATCGAGCACCTTTTCATGTGCTTTTTGGCCCTTTGCATATCTTCTCTGGAGAAATGTCTATTCAGATCCTTGGCCCATTTTAAAATTGGGTAATTGTCTTTTTATTACCTGCCAAGTTTAGTTTCTGATATTAACCAGCTTTTCTTTCTTTGGACTGGACAAGTCCTAGTGTCTGAATGCTTTGAGCTCCCAGTCAGATGGCCCAGGGTCTAATTTTTTTCATTTGTCCCAGGGCAACTCTACGTCTGTATTTATTTATTTAGCCAAAATTTGTTGCAAGTCTTACTTGCCTGACCCAGAGGCAGGGGCCGAGAATCCTGAAATAAATCAAACATGACCCCTGTCCTTGAGGGTCTCATTTGCTTTGCTTTAAGCATTACTTGTAAGGCGCGTGTTAGATTTCAGTTTTTTATAAGTTCAGTCTGAAACTTTTCGATGATAGGTAACGCTGTTGAGAGTTTGCAGAGATGGGTGCTCTGCACACTGCTGGGTTGAGGAGAATAAATTCGTGCACTTTCTGGAAGGAAGGCTGTTTGGCAGTAGGTGTCACGGACCTTGAGACTATTCTTCCTGCAGTTAGGGATCTCAGAAATAAGGTCATCCATTTACATACACTGATTTTCAACATGAAAGTAATCATATATTAGTTGAAAATCAGAAATAGTTTAAAATCTGGTGATGAGAAAGTGGTTAAGGAAATTGTGGTGTTAACATGGTAGTGATAGTTTTGCAGCCATCAAAGATTGTGTGTTTTTTGTTTTTAACCATAATTTTTAGTTTCTTCTGTGCTCAGTTTAATAATAATGCCAAGATCATTCATTATTTATTGATCCTCAGTCTAAATACCAGGGACGCAACTTCATATCCAGTCTTAAGTCTGATGGAGATGTCTAGTCAGAAAAAGGTTTTTTAAAAATCATAAAATGGAAAATCTGTTATTTCCCTGAATATCACTCTCACTTTCAAATATATATATAACTGCACATAAAAATATTTCCCATATTAACTGAAGAAAATGGGAATTTAAGCATTAACCCTTTTTGTGTATGTATTGTTTAATATAATGCAAGATGTTATTGTTAAATAAGAAGTTAATTGTTTTAGGGAAAACCACATATTTTGAAGAATAATAACTTGAGAAAATGCTTACATTACAAGGCTTTTTGAGAAAAACAAGCCATAAAACTATATGTGCAATATGACCCCAAATTTGTTTTTTAAAAACGAATGTACACAAAATTAAAAATTTATAGTGCAGTGTTTACTGTGGTCAGAGTGGTGGTAGGGTCTGGGTAATTTTTATAATTTTCTCATTTTCAAATTTTCCCCATGTTTCTCTGTTTATAATTTAAAATAATTGTTATTTTATAAGTCCTCTAAAAGGGGAAATCTGGGGCCTTTATATTCTTGTTAGAATTGTTACATATTAAAAAAAAATACAATGCTTTTGATATTGAGCAAATAATTGATATTAACCAAATAAATGTACTACTTTTAGAAAGAAAAATTTCAAAACAAACATAAAAAAAAACCTCAAAAATTCTGAGAAACTTGCATTTCAGTGAAGTCTCCCCAACGACTCTCCCTTGCCCCGAGCCGCCCCTTCCCACGCGCCCACCTCCCACCTCCCGTGTAACTCACCCCTTGAGTTCATTGGCAAACTCTAAAGCCACGGCATCTGCTGAACATAAGGCCAGAACACCCAGGACTCGAGTGCTAGTTCCAGTTCTGCCCCAATTTTGTGACCCCAGGAAAGTTAAGTCTACCCCTAATGTGGAAATTTTAGCATCCCTTCCTAGAGGAATTAACTTTATGATATTAAAATGAATTAATATGTAAGTTTGCCATAATTCCTTTGGAATGAAGTAGCTATAGTTGTATCCTTTATTTCAACTACAGAAATTAGGATTTTATAAAGAATAAAACGTAACTGGGAAGGTCCCAGGCGGGCCCGCAGAGCTCGCCCCGCAGGCGCCTTCACTGCTGCTTCCGGATGAGGGCGGATGCGGGCTCGGGCGGCAGGCCTTCCCGGCGCGGGGGGGGGGGGGGGGAGGCCGGGCCGTGTGCGCGCTGCCCGGGCCTCATCGAAAAGACACCGTCACATTCAGCTATTTTGTCACAATGACAAATTTTCAAGTCACGTTTGGCCATTTCGACTTGGTGTCGGGAAACTTTCTGTAAGGGCCGAGATAGTAAATATTTTGGGCTTTGCGGGCCGTGTGTCTCTGTCGGGCCTCGTCAGCGCTGCCGCTGAGTTGTGGAAGCAGCCCTGGGGGCGATGCCCCAGGTGAGCGAGGGGCTCCGGTGAGACCTCCTTGCAAAACGGCTGGGCACGCTTCGCCAACCTCTGGTTTAGACTAAGAGGGTTTTAGAGCTCAAGGAGCCTCCATTAGCCTCAGTGTCTCCCTTCTAGTTCTATAGGTGAGCTTGGTTAAAATTCTTAAATGTATTCCAACCACACAGTTGACAAAAATGTGATTTACTTACAACCTTTCGGGAGCGAATGTCATACATAAAGAAGTTCAACTACATCTGCATTGACTGTAGGGTTTTTCATGGAAATGAATTCCAGCTTTATCATCACCATTTCCCCCAGTTTGATAAACCCCAGAGTGTGGTCAGAGTCCCATGTAGAAAAATGGGACCAAATACTTGCACTGATAAAGTGTAACGCAGACAGGAAACTTCGAGTTGGCTGGCCGAACTCCAGGGCTGTTTAATTGCTCGTGCCTTTGAGAAGTTGTCTGAGAGGCAGAGCGGTGGGCAGGGCCCCGTTTCTTAGGGACTGGGTCTCATTTAGCTTGTCTGGGCCTGTGGTTCTGCGTAAGTAGAATGTCGGAGGAAAGGGTCGGGCTGCAGGATCTTTCAGGTCAGCGTGCCCCTGAACAGCTCTGAGTTCTCCCCTTGACTGCTCTGCTGGTTGGTTCCTGGGCTGGATGTACCATCAGAGAAGTAAATGAAAGAGCCTCGTTCATTGATTGGAACAAAGTGAGTGAAGGTGGAAATCGGTGTGAACCAAGCAAACTGGTGGCCGGAAAGGGGTTTATTGTCCTGCTCATTAGGGGCTTTCTGAGCTGGCGATAAGGGGGGGGGGTCATCAGGCAGGAGAGCAGCAGATGGATGTTCAGGCTCTAAGCTCTGTCCTAGTTCCTTCCAGACCTACCGCATGCTTTCTTTCTCCTGGGAACATCTTTCCTTCCATGCAGCAAAACCCAGGAGAGCTTTCTGAGACGTGACTGGTTCTCAGGAGCATCTGTGATCTAGTTATCCCACAAGGCAGGTCACCCCACTGCAGGGCTGTCACCAGTGGGATGAGCCACGGCCAGTGAAGTCTCTGTTATGTGAATTCTGAAAAGAAATAAAAACAAAAGTCATACTAGAATTCACTGAAGGCCAGTTTGTTTCTAGGACTTTAAAAGCTTAGATACCCCAGAATGAAGAGTTGGTTGACTTGATGGCAGTTTCAAACTCATTAAGAACTCTCTGCTTTCCCCAGCATCCCTAAAGCATTTGAAGCCAAAAGCCGAAGCAGCAAAAATGATACAAAGGGGCGAGGGAGCCCAAAGGAGAAGACGCTGGATTGTGGGCAGATTGTCTGGGGTCTGGCCTTCAGCCCGTGGCCTTCTCCACCCGGCAGGAAGCTCTGGGCGCGCCGCCATCCCCAGGTGCCGGACGTCTCCTGCCTGATCCTTGCTACAGGGCTCAATGATGGGCAGATCAAGATTTGGGAGGTACAGACAGGTAGGTCATTCCTGGCTGAGACCAGGCCCCGGGGGCTTGTGTGCACCTTCTGATAGCCCCCAGTTGGCCGAGGGTTGTGGCCGTAACTGGCTGGTGGTGCCACCTCTCCCACTGACTGTGTGCTCCTCTCCCACGCCAGGGCTCCTGCTCCTGAACCTCTCCGGCCACCAAGACGTCGTGAGAGATCTGAGCTTCACGCCCAGTGGCAATTTGATTTTGGTCTCTGCGTCTCGGGATAAGACTCTTCGCATCTGGGACCTGAATAAACATGGTATGGAGGTCATGGAACAACTCGGCAATTCCAAAAATACTGTATTTGCCCCTCTCTCTACTTGATCAATGTCCTTTTTGTACAACAGTGTTTCTCAACCTTTCTTCTATTACTGCCTCCTGTGGAGACTTTTTAGACATTTTTTTCCTAGTAACCCTCCCCTCACCACCCAGGAGATTTTCATACCAAACATATACTGTATGTCTGTTCCTGTTCTGAATAACATATCTATGCTTTGTATATAAAACGTGTTTCTGGCCATCAAGACCCAGTTTTCAGCCCTTCTGAAAATACTTGATATAGAATAGGCTTTCTCGGCTGTGACCTTTTGGGCTGGGTAGCTCTGTTATGTGCCATCCTGTGCTTCTAGGATGTTGAGCAGCATCCCTGGCCTCCTACCCATTAGATGCCTGTAGCACCCTCTCCAGTTGTGACAATGACAAATGTCTCCAGAAGTCCCCCAGTGTCCACATCGAGGCCAAAGTCTCTCTGGGGTTGAGAACTGCTGATCTAGAATAAGTCGGCTATGTTGAGTACTTCCTGTTAGAAATAAAGTTTCTTTGTAAAGTAGAATCTACGTATAGAAGAATTCTCTCAGGCCGGGGTGGGGGATGGGGTGTGTCAGCTTTCATGCATTTTAAGCAGGACTGTATCCCGGAGTGGCCTGATAAAGAATTCCACATGTCTCTTGTGTTGATCCTTAGCAGGAAAGGTGACACAGGGAAGGGGAATTTGTTACCAGGCCACTTCTCCCTCAGGTGGGCAGGGACGCAGGTGCAGAAGAGGTGGAAGGAGGAAATGGCGATGTGGACAGTTCGTGACGGGCACACTCGTCCCTGGGAATGCAGAGTCCAAGCCGTGACTGTTCCAGCTCTCACAGCTGTGAGAGGGGACCTGTCTGTGTCCTCTTAGAAATGAGCCTGATAGCTTGTCAGACAGCTAAGGAGACAGATGCCTGTGGTGTCCTCCTCTGAAGGCGCCTAGTCCCCCAGAGAACTCTGCGTAGCTTCTGCCCCTTGCCGTGGAACTTGTGGTCACAGTGGAAGGCAGGCCTGCTGGCTGGGAAGGCTTCTCCAAGGCAGCACCGTTTGTGATGATTGTCCAGAGGCCACTTGCCACCACCTGAGGCAGGTCCTTGAAGTTTTGAAAATCGCATGGCTGTTGGGAAGGGAGGACTAGCTGAAGGGGACTGTGCAGGGTGGACTGGCCGATGTTAGGGCTTTTCAAGGAGAGGAGGGAAGTGAGTACATGTTCTTGGGTCCCAGGCCCTGCCCACACACCCTGCCTTAATTTACTCACTTACAACTACCCGGGGAGGGGGGCAAAAATATGTATTTTTATATATAAAAATAAATACATATTATTTATATAGACCGACACATACACGTAAATTCATAAATGCGTCTGTATGACTGTGTGTATTCTTCCCCCTTTTGTTTCGGCTTCTCCCCCTGAACTTTCTCATCCTCCCCTCCGTTCCATTCCTCCGTAATCCCCCTGCAGTCTTGTAGCCCGTGCTAAGAGGCTTCCGTATTTCTCTCTGTACGTGTATAATGCTATTCAGACACTCATACTTTCACATTTATGACTTTTGCAATCATTGTTTAAAGAAAAATGGAATCATATTGCTTTTTTATTAGATAGTACTCCATGTGGTTCATCTGAATTAACGGTGGACTACTACCCTTTAGTCGTCTGTTTCTCTGTGATGGGCATTTAGTTTTATCCAAAACTGGAGACCTGGAGAGATTACGTGAGTGACCCAGGGTTATGTGCAGAGTAAACAGTGGATCCAGGGTTCAAACCCGAGTCTGCCTGCCTCCAGAGCATGTGGCCCTAATTACTCCGCACCACTGCTCATCCCGACATCCTGGTGAGGTGGGAGGAGGGTGAGGGTGGGATCCTTGTGACTCGGGAAACCACTACAGAGAGTAAACGACAGAGAATTAAAGATTAACACCCTCCCAAATTTGGAAGGTGCTCCAGAGTAATTGAGGTGGTTGGGGGACCTGAAGAGAATGTTCTGTGCAATCGGAGGGATTTGGCAATCCTGATCTGTGGACAGCCTTTATCCTGCTGACCTTGTGGATCTTGGTGAAGCTATGGGTGATGATTTTCCTTGGGCATTAGAATATCCTGTTAACAGGTTCCAGGTGTTTAAAAGACAAATCCTGTTATATTTCTTTCTCTGCATTAAAAAAGTGGGCCTTTGGGCTCAGCTGATAGAGAACCAGTGGATAGAGTGGGTGGGTGGGGGCCACTCCCACCAGTTCTTCAGTCTTCCTGCTTTGTGGTTTTGAGAGTTGGTTCACCATTTGCTTCGTTTCTCTGCCAGGTAAACAGATCCAGGTGTTATCGGGCCACCTGCAGTGGGTTTACTGCTGCTCCATCTCGCCAGACTGCAGCATGCTGTGTTCTGCGGCTGGAGAGAAGTCGGTGAGTCCTAACCATGGGGTGCCGTTTGCCCTGTTGCCTTAGTTCAGCAAGACAGGGAAGTCTGAAACGGCCTTGTGTGTCAGAGGGTAAATGAGCCAGCGTCCTCAGAGCCCATCTGCAGCTCACTCCAACGGAAGGCCCGCTGCTGGCCCGGGCCCCACTGCATGCCTCCCTTTTCACTTGCACTTTGACATGAGCCCCACAAGAGGAGGTGTTTGAAAGTAGATCGCTCCCATTGTCGGAGAACTGTTTGCCTTCATAGAATGGGAAAGTGGTGCTTTTAAAATTTTTTTCCCCTTGGAGTCTCAGATTTTAAAAGTTGCAATCCACATGTAGATCCAGGTTTCCTTTGAACTGTCTAATTTGAGTCCACCTAATTAGAATTTTCATTTCAAGTTATAGAATGCACAGTTACTTGTTGAACTTCGTCCTGAAATACTGTCTATTATAAGAGAAGTATTAGAAACCCAGCTACCATTGGGAGCAGTTTGTTTGAGCTTTTTATCTGTGTCGAGCTGTTGTTTGCTGTGACTGACTTGGTAAAGTTAAGAGTTCACTATTTGGTACAGCCCAAGTAGTTAATCATTGATTTGAGGTTTGCAACTATGTGAAAGTAAGAGTTTTCTTAAAGGAAAGAAAATAAAATCCTTCTTTTAATGATTCTCAGAAAGGTGTAAAGTAATGAGCTGGGTCAGACCTACAGTTGTGGGGCGGATTTCTCTGCTCCTGTGAACAAAAGAGGGGTGTAAAATGGCTTTGTTGGTTGCCCTGGGGTTCACTTCTGGCCCCTATTTTTGGCTCTTAAGTGAAAGGCAGAGGTAGCCCTTGGCTGAGGTCTTCAGCACGGATTGCCCTGCTGGCTGAGAGGGCCCCGAAGCCTCTGCTGACACACGCGGGCAGGCCGCCTGCCGGGGTCATTGGTTTCTTCTCCCCTAAAGCCAGCACTTTGAGCATGCCCATTAGTTGGGTGCCTCAAGAATCCAGACCTGTTAACTTACCGAAACCTATGTGATACGTTCTGGAAGAAGACACAGAAAAGGCGAGTGGAGAACTTGGCGTCCCCCGGCCGTGGGGCCTGGAGAGGCGCAGCGTGCCTTCCACTCACTGTTCACGTCCCGAGCACGTTGTTTCTGCCCCTGACCAGGCACCTGTTCCTTTCCACAGGTCTTCCTATGGAGCATGCGGTCCTACACATTAATCCGGAAGCTAGAGGGCCACCAAAGCAGCGTCGTCTCTTGTGACTTCTCCCCCGACTCGGCCTTGCTTGTCACGGCTTCTTACGACACCAGTGTGATCATGTGGGACCCCTACACTGGCGAGAGGCTGAGGTCACTCTAGTAAGGACTGCTACCCTGCTCACGACTTCCTGGTGGGGCGACCGCTGAGAAACCTGTCTCGGCCCAGGATGTGGGAGGGGACAACCTGGGTGAAAGGACATGGTGTATTCACGTTTATTCTAAGGCAGTGGTGTGCAGCAGTGTCTCGTTGTCAGATAAGTTCTCAGATTAGACGGAATGCCTTCAAGGCTCCTGGTATGGGAGGCTGTCTGTACTGCTTTGGATTCAGCGTTATGAAACCTCACAGTGACTCTTTCTTTCCGTTTACTAATAACTGTAGTAACAAGTTCAGAATGATCCTCTTATCGAAACTGTTATTTCCAAAGTGAATTTTCGTGTTCTCACCAACTTGGTCTCCTTTCCCCCTTTGTCTCTGTTGTTTTCTGAAGCAAATAATAGGTAGTCCTATAATTATCATGTATCTTAGCCTAAAAAAGACTTTCAGTTTGTACTGTGGCATTAAAGTGAGGGCTGACCTACTTTGCATAAGGAAATCAGCACAGGGAGCGTTAGTAACCCTTCAGCCCCCGTCACAAGACACTTGGAGCTGCATGAAATGCGCTTCTGTCCAGTCTTCTTTACCAGGCTGCAAATCCCAAGGTTTAACTTGTGGGCTACAGGATGTGTCTGGAACCTTGCCGTGGCCGTGGCAGTTCGGCCTCCTGCCTAGGGAGGAAGGTGGCGGGTGGAGGGTGGCCCTCACTCCAGGCCTGCCTGCAGTCTTGTTTCTTTCTCCTCAGCCACACCCAGCTCAGCCCTGCCATGGATGACACTGACGTCCACATTAGCTCCCTGAGATCTGTGTGCTTCTCTCCCGAAGGCTTGTACCTCGCCACAGTGGCGGATGACAGGTAATGAAGAGAGGCCTCTTTGTGCAGCCTCAGAGCAACTGTAATTGCAGGTTACCTGTGGGGTCTGGCCCCAGGTCTGCTAACGTGCACTCGTACCTTCTCCTCCAGGCTCCTCAGGATCTGGGCCCTCGAAGTGAAAACTCCGATTGCGTTTGCTCCTATGACCAATGGTCTTTGCTGCACATTTTTTCCACATGGTGGAGTTATTGCCACAGGGTATGTATCTGTGAGCTGAACAGATGGGTGGCGATTTCTGCTGAGTATACCATGTAGCTTTTTAAGGAAAGAAAGCATCTAGAATTTTCTTGCCTATGAGAAAGCCTTTAAGGAAATCTGAGATTACATAAAGCTCTAATATTCTATTCTGCTGATACAGGTTATTATTTACTCTTAATATTTAACCTAAATGTAATTAAAGATCTACACTTCATGCTACCTAATTGGCCAAGTCTGCCAGGAAGCATATATTATGATGATGCAGAATTTATACGGGAAACCACTTAGAGCAGAGACTACCTTACAGGGAACATCTGTGGTTCAGTAGGTGGCACTCGTCCCTGTCATGTTCAGCCCATAGTATGATGTATAAGGGGGTGTGCTGACAGAGAGAGCACTTTGAAATCAAAGCACCCCTAATCCTCTCAGCAGCCTTCATCATTCCACAGCACAGCCTTTGCTCTGTTTCCAAGGTCCGGGTTGCATTTCACTCTCCGGAGTCTCCTGCTTGTGCAGGTCAGAGTAGAAACAATATCTATTGCAGTGAAAACATACGTTTCCAAGGTCTGTCTTAACACTGGCTTCTGTTTCATTTCAGGACAAGGGATGGCCACGTCCAGTTCTGGACAGCTCCTAGGGTCCTCTCATCACTGAAGCACTTATGCCGGAAAGCCCTGCGAAGTTTCCTGACAACGTACCAAGTGCTAGCACTGCCGATCCCCAAGAAAATGAAAGAGTTCCTCACGTACAGGACTTTGTAAGCAGTTCTCTGTAGTCTTTTCTTTGTAGCAGGATAAATCTCCTGACAAAGGAGTAGCTGGAATAATGGGCCAAACATCTGGTCTTGGATTGAAATAGAATTTCGCTTTGGGATTGTGAATAGAATGTAGCAAAACCAGATTCCAGCAGACTCACCATGAGTCTCTTCTCCATGACATGTGAGAGTCAGTCATAGATGATGGGGACCTTAAGTCCTCAGTCCGCTGACAGACAGCAATGCTGGACCCTTTCTAGTTGTTTTGATTTCAAGTGCGGTTACTCGTGTTGTTTTGCTGATAGGAGCACCTGGACCCGGAGAGCCTCTCTGTAGTGGCGGACAAGTGCCAACTCCCTGGACGGGGTGTTGCCTCTGCCTCGTGTCCGTCATTGTTTCAGAGGCAGAGGAGGCACTGTTGAGAGTTTTCTCCTGCTGGGTCAGAGTGGTTTTGATGTTGGCAAGCACCTTCCTTCCTCTGGCTCCCCTCTGACCAGCAGGATGGTGTTCGTGGAGCCGTCTGGTGTGAGGTATTATGTAGCTTCACTGATGTGCAGGTGAATCAGAGGCTGTGCTCCTGATACAGACACTAGAATTGGCTTTTTTCTTTTTTTAAACAATGGTGTGCATGTGCGGGAGGTGCCAGACTGGCATGTCAGATTACACAGGACGTATTCCTGAACTGCATGACCGTTCAGATGGCTACTGAGTTGTCAGTCGTTTCCCATTCGTTAGCATATTTATTTGTATTTTTCTCAACAGATGTTAAGGTACAACTGTGTTTTTCTTGCTGGTCTCTAAAAACCACAGTACTTAAATCCCAATAGTCGTGAACATGTCTCTTCTTACTTGTGAAAAGAATGGTGTCGTCACTTCAGCTGATTTTCTTATGTACGAGATCTGACTTCACTGCTTCACCTCATTGGACTAATCAGCCAGTGTCAACTCTACCCTCTACAAAACGAGCTCCTTCAAAGTACTGTTCTCCCTCAGTGGCATAGTTACCTAATCAAGACACCTCATTCAAACAAAACCTGCCTTTGGAAAATTTAATATATTTTAAATTATTTTAAAAGAAATGCAGTTATCTCATCCTTTGGCTTTCTTGCTAGGTGCTTTATGGAGGCCTGTGTACCGTCATAAAGTGTGTTGAAAAAATAGGGGAGTCTCTCCTCTGCTGCCTTTGTTGCTGAAGAAAAACATTTCAAGATGAGAGGCTTTCATTGAAGGAAAAAAAGTTAAAAGCTTTTGGCTCGTCATTTCATTTTTTCCATTAAGAAAAAAAACCCCCACCTTTTAGAACAAGTGAGTACGAGACAGCTAGGGAATGGATTGGGCCCAATTTTAATTTGTTGTTTGAAATGCCAGAACTACCACGTACAGCACAGCCTTGGAGCCCTGGGCAGCTGCCGTGAGGCCCCCCTTGGCCATTAGCTCCAAACTTTGCTGTTGTCCTTTGGCAGCGAGTTCTACGTGAGTGCAGGGCATAACCAGCTTCTCCCTTTTGATAGTACAAGATCTGGGTATCTTTATAAAGGACTGCCTCCAAAGAAAGTTGGTTCTGTGATACCAGAGATGGAGGAGGCTTTTCCATGTAAATGCAAGTTAAACAGGTCATCGTCTGTGTAACTAAGCAGAGAGTCCCTTGTAACACAGCAGGGAAGCGGCTTTACCTTTACTGTGAAGAACGCTATCACAAATGCAGCACAGATGCTCGATGGTTTATACACTGCTACAGTCGTACACGAGTCCTAATCCTTTCACCAGTTGCAGGTTTGCAGTCAGGCTTAATCTCATGTGCCCTGGGTGCAACAGGTCCGTGTTGGACAACCAGTGACCCCAACAGCATCATTTAAAATGAAAGTCTCCTCTACTGTCACCACCAGTTAGGAACTTGCTAGCACCTCTCCTACTTCAAAAGGAGAAATAAAAAGACCAATTTTTAAAGTAAGGAAATTGAGTCCATTTTATAAGTATAATAGTGTGGACCAGAAACCCATTAACCCCTATGTAGAGACGGTGCCACAGATTAGATTCACAAAGTTAATTCTGGAGCTGTTCTGTTTACCTTGAGTTGGAGGACACCTGGACCATATTAGATCTGAAAGCCTGATGTTCCAAATGGGGCAGGTCAATTTCCCATCGTCCAAGCAATTCAAGGGTAAAAGCCTTCAGGCTGAAACAGGGTTTTGCTCCCCCCACCCCCACCCCCCTTATAAAACACAAACAAGCAGTGCAGTAAGAGCTGTACATTAAAATTATTTTGTACATCCCACTCCAAACAGCCACAAACATGGTACTTTTTAAATGTCTGCCAACCATGCCTGGAACAATTTTCCACAACGGGGGTGGGGGGTTGGGGGTGCTTTGTCCCCCAGCCCAGGCAGCAGTTCATCTGTAACGGAGTCCCCTGCTCTCCAGTCACTGCTGGGCCTGAGGACTGGCAGTGAAATCGTCCTCAGCACCTAGGCCTCTGTGACAATCAGGTCTCTGGTGACTTGAAAAGCGGCAATGAGGGAACTCAGCTGAATCTTCTCATTGGTGCCTACAGAAAGTCTGTACCTGAAAGAAATCAAACGAAAGGTAAGAGAAAATACCACCACAGCTGCATTTTGACAAGAGAACAATAGCAAACTGCAATTCGGCTGCAGGAGGACAGGAAGGAGGTAATAAAAATTTATCCCAAACAGCAGTCTTGTGTGTTTCCCCTAACATTTTCTTCACTGCCTCAAAGATTCATTTATAAATTTGATTCCAGTTCGGGAGGAAAAATTAAATTAAAAAAAAATTGCTACCAGTAGTAGTGTTCGGAACTTACCTTTGTTTGAGCTCTATGTGGATATGCAGAATTTATGTGATTAAGGACTATTTCTTGACCCACAAAATGCACTGAGAGGAACTGTAAGATTTCCTTCCTCTTAATCCTGCAAGTGTGGCTGGCGTATGGGTGGTTCTGTGGTCTAGTCAGTGAAGAGGACAGCGGTGTCTGACCTCTGACCTTGCCCCCTTTAAGTGTCCAGCCGCTGAAAGCACAGCCACGCTACTCCCAGCGTGACGGGAAGTGGTGACCTAACTGGCACGTGTGAAAGCCACTGATGGCAGATTAGAGCTGGCTTCTGTGGATGTCTGTTTGGAACCCAGCGCTTTTGTCTACTGAAATGACAGCTGCCGGCTTCACTGGGGGCTCATAACTGTGTTTACTGAACCAGGCAAAGTGGAAAACTGGGTTTATGTTTACTTTCCCCGCAATATGCTTTGTATGCCAAAATGCCTTAATAACAGCTGGATAGCTGGTCGTCCCAAAGGACCTAGATGTCTGAGCTGAAGCAGGCCTCCCAAGTAACCAGAGCATGTCTAGACCCAAGGGGCGCCACGCCTTTGGGGCCTGAGGAGAGGCCCTCGCCTCAAACACGCAGCTGAGCTGTCCCTGTGCTCGTGTTGATCCATCTGAACCCTACATCAGCAGCTCACACCCCTTCCCAGACTGTCTGATAATCCCACCAAAAACGAGACTGTACTACATATACTGTATAAATGATTTGGACACAACAGTTGAAAGCAAGCAAGTAGAAACAAAAGACTCACAACACAGGAAAAGAATTAAAATTGGGAAATAAATACTTACTCAATGTCTGCCATTTTGGTCAATAAATGTATTCGAACTGAAGATGGAAAGTCAACTGGGGAAAAAACAAAAGCAAGCGAGTGGGGTCTGTAACTACCTACTACTGAAAAAAAAATCACAGAAGACATGTATGAGTTTCAACTTAGATGATACTAAAACTTCTTTTGAGCTCACTGATCTCAAGATAGCACACCTCTAAGGAAGTGAGAAGTGTATGGGTTTTCACAGTTTTTACCCACGCCATTTTGTGTCTTCATAGGGTGCCCCCCCCCAAGCATATTCCACAGTGACCATAGGAAGATGGCAGAGCCATCAACACTGCCCTTTTAGTAACTGGGCGGCTCTGGTAACTTCAAAGTTGTCACTTGTTCCAATTTTAAAAACAAATAACTGATTTTTAAAAGTCAATTCATGCTCAACGTCTACAAAGTGCAGAGCTGGGCTCAAGCCAACCCTTTTCTTGGGCAGAATTTAACACGCCGGCCGGCCACAGGGAGAGGCCTGTAAAGGCAGCAGCGGAACCAACATTCATGGGCCCGACCGTCTGCAGGTGGCAGTCTTGGGGGGAAGAGCTGCTCCTACAGGCTGAGCCACAGGTCACTTGGAGAACTCCTGTCTGGTTCTTCCCCAAAGGGCCAGCTGAACTGGTCTGGGGTGATTCGTGTGTGCTGCCAAGCTTGAGAACCAATTTTCTGTACAGAAGATACGACCAAGTGTGGAACTTAAGGTGGTTTAGTTGAGACTGCTCTGGTTTACGTGAAGGTACATATTCCTTCTCCAGCTCTGCTTTTGGGGAAAAGAACCTCTTAGAAATATGAATTAAAATATACTACTTATTGCTGTAAAGTACAAACCCCTGGAGGAAATAAGTTAGCCATCAGGAATTCCTTTTTTCCAGCATTCTACAGGGCAAAAGTGTTTTTGGAACTAGGTTTTAAATAGCAAAATAAAACTAGGGATGAGGGCTCAGGTTTATACCTCTTCATTCTCATTTCTTTGCTTCCAAAGTGAACCTAAGGGTCCCTCTCCGACCACCCTGGACCCCAGCACGTGCTGCCTCCTGCACAGCTTCTGACCTAGGGAGTGGTGTGAGTTACCTCTGTGCACAAACAAATGTATCTCTGTCAGGATATCGTGTAATGCCAAGCCCTTCAGAGTTTTCAACTCCATAATATCTAGAGGGGAGCAGTTAAGGCAAATGGAACAAGTTCCAGAACAAACACACCACACAGAATTTTGAATCCAAACCCTGGTGAATGCCTTTTGAAAAAAGTAGGGCTTTTCACCCCAATGCAGCTGTTTCTTTCAATCTGAATCTGTACGTGTTGGACCCCAATTATTTTTCTCACGTTTTCATCTCCAGTGAGGGCCTTCTGAGAACCAAGAGAGAACAGAATCAAATGAATTCCCCAAAAGGCTTTACATCACTATAACTAGATCTTAATTTCATAGCGAGACAAGAGTACCACTGACTGCCTAAAAATGACTGCACCTTCCTTCCAGGCTCTAACTGCTTCTCTCCCATCTGTGGGTGAAGTGGTGTCAAGCCATACCCAGGTCAGGGCCCTTCAGAAAGACCTCCAAGGCATTAAAGACAAGTACCCACCCCACCCAGGCAGCTTGCTCCCACGACAAGCTGACAGGAGTCACGTGCAGCCAGTTGTCTTTTGCCAGGAGGGTGCAGGTGCTGGCTGCAGCCTGAGCTCCAGGGGCCACGTTCTTGGCCCCAGGCACTTAACCATCTGCAGGACAAGAGAAAGGATACTCCTGTAGGCCGTGGTGAAGTCCTGATTCAACATCCAGTCCAGAATGCTGGCGACATCCGACTTAAGCGGGTGCCCTGTGCAGGTGTAGACGGTCTCCTCTGTCACCTTCCCAAAGGCCATGCTGGTGCTCTGTGCAGACAGAGGGGGTAGTCACCAGGCTGCTGCGGCCACCGCACAGTGGGCAGGTCAGGGGAACACTGCTGAGGCAGCAAGGCGGGTGGGCAACAGGACGGCTTGAACTCCGTCTGTGTTTTTGAGTTTTTTGGGGGGCGGATAACATGTCTTTTATTGAAGTATAGTTGATTTACAATGTTATGTTAGTTTCAGGTATACAGCAAAGTGATTCACATTTATATGCATGATCTTTTTCAGATATTCTTCCACCCTTCCTATAGGTTATTACAAGATACTGAATATGCAGTATCTTTCCCTGTGCTATACTGTAGGAACTTGTTCATCTATCTTATATATAGTAGGGTGTATCTGGCTAATCCCAAACTCCTAATTTATCCCTCCCCCCGCCCTTTGGTATCCATGTTTGTTTTCTATGTCTGTGAGTCTGTTTCTGTTTTGTAAGTAAGTTCCTTTGTATCATACTTTAGATTCTACATATAAGTGATGTCATATGATATTTGTCTGACTTACTTAGTATGGTATTCTCTAGGTCCATCATGTTGCAAATGGCATTATTCATTTTCATGGCTGAGTAGTATTCCACTGTGTATATATACCACATCTTTATCTAGTCAGTGGACATGCAGGTTGCTTCCATGTCTTGGCTATTGTCAATAGTGCTGCTGTGAACACTGGGGTGCATGTATCTTTTTAAATTAGAGTTTTCTCCAGATATATGCCCATGAGTGGGATTGCTGGATCATATGGTAACTTTGTTTTTAGTTTTTTAAGGAACCTCCATACTGTTTTCCATAGCGGCAGCACCAAATTCCTACCAACAGTGTAGGAGGGTCGAACCTGGTATTTGTTACATTGGTAAGAGCTGGCCTCATCAGAGGATGCTGCTGCTTGTCGGCTAAGTTACTGCTGCAGAATCCGTCCCTATCTTTCCCTTGTTTGTAACACATCATTCTTTCAATTAATCGAAACACAAAGGTGGGGGTACACTTTGACATCTTAAGAGATCAAGGTCTTACCAGCTTTAGATTTCTGAACTAACAGATCGGTCATGCAGTTGCCTGCATGTCTTTCTTGAACAACTGTTCTGAATCAACAACTCAAGATTTGCTTGAGGTAGTCCCGTACCTGCAAAATGTTCAGAGCCCTTCGCATATCTCCACTGGAAAGAGTCACCAGTGCTTTCATCCCATCTTCACTTATATCAACTCTGAAAGAAAAGAGGCAGAAGGGGTTAGAGGCCCCTGAGAGCACAAGCGTTCACCAGCGGAACAAGATGGCCTGGGATGATTAAGGCTTTGAAACAATGAGAGAAAAAAAGGGAAGGAGAGAGTTAACAACACTCTCCCGATCTACAGGATCCAGAATTCACTCTGGCTTTTGGGGGCGGGGGATGTGGCCCTCACATTAGTAGTCACAGCCTACTCAAAGTCTAGAAAGACCCTTATTTAGGACCAACCATTGCTACACTGAGCAACTGGCTTTGAATTATGTTCTCTGGAGAGGACAGAGCACTAGCTGAGATCTGCAGCCGAAGAGCAAAGTACCTCCTTTCAAATAAGCAGCAGCTCAGGCTGGCTACTTGCTTGGCACCTGATTGCACAGAAGGTGATGTCTCAGTACTTTCCCTTCTAGTCAAAAAAGGCTAGAGGCGTCTTAGCAGAAGGGACTTGGCAGCACACAGTTCCCAATGACAAAAGAAGAGTAGGAGGAAATTGGGACAGCTTCCAGGGGAGGAGGATGGAATCAGGAGAAGAACCAAATGACTTCCGTGAAGGATGTCTGAGGTACCCAGGCGGCGAACCGAGGGTGAGGCGTACCCTGTGCAAGGCTTCCCCCTAAGTTGTTCACAAACGTTGTATCACCTTTAGATGTAAACCAGCCAGTCGCCTTACACTACACACACTCTGTCCCCGAGGCCCTCCCTTTTCCCTGCTGCTCAGTATACTCACTTTTCTTCTCCTACGACATGTTCCAGGCGGGGAACCATGAGTTCGGGAGTCAGGGGACCGAATCGGAACCTTGTACACCGGGACTGCAAGGCGGGGATGATCTTTGACAGATAGTTACAGATGAGGCAGAATCTGGTATTTTCAGTGAATTTCTCAATCACTGGCAAGGGAAAAGAAAACCACCTCACATTCATTCTGATTCTTCAAAGGACCCAGAAACCCTGAACTTTTCCATAGTCACGTGAAGGGCACAGGAAACAAGAATACAAACAAGTGCGGATGCTACTGTAATAAGAGAGGGTGTTCCCTGGAGGGTCAGGACTGCAAACAGCTCTTTCCAAAGCTGACAAACATGCCACCTCCACAGGACTGTATAAAACATTTCCTTTTTCATGATTCGCCGTGGATTCTGGCACTCCTGCCATTCCATTCCATTAAGATCTGAAACCCAGTATTCCTGCCCTTTTGCATAAAGTTTTACTTGGCACACTGATGGTGCTCCGCCTTCTAGTGGGCGGGGGGTGGCGTTTGCAGACTTCCCAGTGGACCTTGTCTCAAACCCTCAGAGCGTTCATTCTCAAGAGCATTAGAGATGCTGATGACACCAGTTTCATTCTGAAGGTACCAATGTTCTCACACTGGGATCTGCCCAGACTGACAGTCACTCTTACGGAACAAGAGGCTGAAGAGAGGCTGCCAAAGCCTCTCTGACCAGAAGATACTCTAACTGTCCTCCTCCTCTTACACATGGGCTGCAATCCACTCCTCCCCAGAACTAAAGATTGTTCTCCCCTCCTTGCTGTTTACAGCACAGTCTTAATGAGAGAGATAAACAATGTCCTTGAAAACTAACTGCACAGGCCCCGCGAAACCAACAAATCACAGGATACGCTCCCTTCCCTGCCGAAGCACTCACTTGGCAAGCAGGAAAGTAATGTCAGCTTTCTGAGTGCAACTAAATTTCCAGTATTATTTTCCTGGCTATTTTGTATCGAAGGGTACCAACAGCAGAAAGGTCTACCTAGTGGTTTAGGAATGAAAGACTTCCCATATCCTCCCATCAAACAGGACAAATTCCCAACCTGGAAATTGAACCCAGTGGAAAAGGAGGATGAAACACCAGTGTCTGGTCATACCTGACAGTCCCCAAAGGGCTTATGTCTTTAAGCTACTGAAAGGGGAAACCCCCAACACAGAGGTCTTGGTCTAGATCGTCAGGTAGGATACACCATGAAAGGTATACAGAGGTTCCCTGGGCCCAGAAGGTGAACGAAAACTGAAAACAAGCCGTGTCAGATCTCACATCCAAAGTCCTAATTCTTCTTCCAAACACTCCTCAGCGAACACACCAGACACGGCAGCGCTCCTCACCTCTCCGCAAGGCATTCTGGGCGTCCTGAGTCATGGCATCAGCTTCATCCAAGATCACTAGTTTGAAGCCTTTCCTAGGAAAACAAATGGTACCACTGAAAGGTTTCTTCAATCTCACTTCAACTTCCAGGCCCAAACCTACACCTTCACATTTGTGCCATCAGGCCCTTTGTCATAAATTTCTTTTCTTCTAGAATTCTGACCAAAGCAGATGTCTGTGGTCACACAGAGCAAATGCCTCATCACTCCTTCATGTCCTAAAGGGAAGGGAGGTCTAATTTCTGTATTTCTGTTACACTGTGTCCTCTGGAGCCTTCATCTTTCTTCTGCACAGCAACCTATTATTTTAGTGCTGCTTTTCCCCACCAACTTCACTTAAACCTGTCTTTTTCTTTTTCTTTTTTCACCACCATCCTCATCCTAGTAATGCATCCTGATTTCAAATCATTTTTGTTTAAATTCAAACTAGTTCATCCAGTCTTAGGATGCAGTCAGTCCTCAGTTAACCAATAAAAAAAATTAATGCTTCCCCAGAGAACCTGCTAATACAGATTTAGATAATATTTCTTACTAGGTAATATTATCTATTTTTTAGATAATATTCCTGTACTTTATCTCTTTTTCATGGCTGCTTTTGACCAAGTCTTTTTTTTTTTTTAACCTTTACAGACTGGCAAAGGAGAAGATTTAAAAGATTAAACTCTATCATCTCACTGATCAGAATCTTTAGGGAGAGAAATTATGCAAAGAATTCTTACTTAAATATTGTCCTCGTGCTAGCAAAGCTCAGGATTGGCCCCCGAACGATGTCTATCCCTCGGTCATCTGAAGCATTCAGCTAAATGTGAAAGAGAGAAGCCAGAATAAACAGAAAACCTGCTGGTGTGCTGTCTATGAATTAATGTATCTTTTCATCAGTCCTGCTCAGCAAGCTAGGTTTCTAGGTCTTAGGACAGACAAGAGAGAATCATTAAAAACAAGATCACTGTTATATTTAAAACTCACAACTCACTAGATCATTACATTATATTTTGAAAGGCATATGATTGTCTTTCCTCCCCTTTCTGAGGACAATCACGGACACACTCTGGAGGAATAATTAATTGGTCTGGTCACAGTGAACAGTACCTCTGGCACGAGCAGAATGATGCTAATTTTAGCTACCACATCCCAGAGCAACCCGGAAGTTACCTAGTTTTTAGTACACTGAAGTAAGAATACTGGTGGCAGCAAGATTCTAAGATCTATAACAAAAAAATAAGCATTTTTTTCCTTACAATGGACAATACGTAGAATTTCATAATCTAAGTGCATCAGTCAAGTCCCAGCGGTAAACAGATGGCACACTCAAATGCAGTAATTGGAAGAGAATTAAATGAAGAGATATTTTCAAAAGTGCTGGTGGGGTGTGGGGAAACCACAAGGGCTATGCAATACCTCAGGGGCTACTGGGGCCCATTACCACCCCCAAGTCTTAAAGGTTGGGTGGGAGAGTGGTGCGCCCTGTAGTGAGGATGCTGTCAGACTGTGCTGACCCCCAGGGCAGGAGCAGGCATCATTCTCCTTTCCCCATCTCCTGCCAGGGCCCCTCCTGGCCAAACCTAACCAGAAGCCAGAGGGCAAAGGAGGCTGTAATCAACAGCTCAGCCTTCTGAGTGGAGAAACATGGAGAAAGGGGCCCATGGAGAGAGTCAGCAACCAAGAGACCACTGAGTGTTGGGTGAAAGTTGGCAATGGCAGAAAAGATAACCTAGCCCTACCGCAGTCCTGTAGCTAACACCAATCCAAGCCAAAATGTCAATTACAGAAAACAGTGAATTAAAATATTTTATGCCAGCTTCTTTCCCAGCCACCAAAAACCAGCAGGGCAGCTAACTTGTAAAGTAAAACGAAAGTAGCAGAACTAAAAGCAGGAGACTGGAGTCCTTTGAGAGTAAGAATAACCCTCCCATTTACCTCCAAGACCATGGAGCCGAATTCCTTATCTTTGTACAGCTGTTTAGCACAGGCTAGGATGGTGGATGTCTTTCCTGTCCCAGGAGGACCATAGAGAAGCAGGTGTGGCAGGCGGTCCTCACTGATAAACTTCTGAACTGAACGTTGGGGGGAAAAAGAGAGACGCCATCAGTCTCTGAAAGTCACCTCATTCACTGTGGGCCCTTGAGTTGGGCTGAAGGCATTTCAACCCTATGTTCAAATCAAGAGGCAGATGCAGGAATGAAAAAGCTGTAGGACTCAACTATTAAAGCCACATCCCATAAAGCTTATCTTCAAAGTTGTTATTCAACAGAGACAACAGTCCTAAGACATTAACACAGGTTGTTCAACTAGGATAACAGCAATTGACACATGGATACTTACTGGTGCTCAAGATGTCCTGATGAGAAATGAGATCATCCAGTGTCTGTGGACGGTATTTTTCAACCCTGAAAATTCAGCATGGATTACAAAATACATAAATGCAAGGATATTTTGTTATGTGCAAAAGAAACCTTTCACGTCCTAACTAAAACAGGAAGAGATACAAAGCCCTTTACCCAGTGGTTCTCAACCAGGGGCAATTCTGTCCTCCAAGGAATTCTTGACATTATCTGGAGACATTTTCCATTGTCACAACTGGGTGGAGGGTGCTAGTGGCATCTTGTGGCTCGGCACCAGGGATGTTGTCAAACATCCCACAGTGCACAGTGGGAATGGGGAAGCTGGCAAAAGCTCTAAATAGAATGGAACGGGGCTGGGGAGTTGAGGAGTGTCGAGGCGAACTTCTGTGGCTCCGCCCCGGCCGCAGGTCCGGGAGAGGCGGGGCGAGGTCGGGCTGGGGACCGGCCACTTGTCCACCTGGGCCACCGCCCCCGCGGGCGGCCCACTCCCTTCCCCGCAGCCGCGCCTCCTCCTACCAGGGCAGGTTCCTGATCTTGGCTGCCTCGGGCTGCTGCTGCTGCTTGTGCGCTGACGTCTCCATGACGGGGTGATGAAGGTGTCCGGGTCCGCTGGGGCTGTCGCTTCTCCCAGGGGGCTGCACCGCGACCAGCCGCGAGACCTGACCCCGGGACCCTCGGACTTGGAGTTCGCGCCCAAAAGCAAGTCTCGCGAGATTCAGCCTTTAGCTTCCGACTTCCTCCCTCGGTCCCGCCCCCTCCTCCATTGCTGAGGTCCCTGTTGCCTGGTTACCGGGAGTCGCCGGCTTCCAGCCTCGCTCGGATTCCGCCATTCTCGCTCCTCTCAGGCGCGGAGGAGCGTCCTGAGCCCGGGAAGAGGTGGAGCAGGAGAGGCAAGGCCACCCCTTGCCGCTGCTAGTCATCATTACACGCTAAAGACTCGCGGCCGAAGCCGATTCCAGTCACCAAAGTTCAAACACGTACCGTTCAAAGGAACAGAAAGGTGCCAACGCTAAAAAGTTCGGAGGAAAGACACCTCCAAATGACATGGCCAGTTCCATATGAATAAAAGCTCGAAATACTTTTTGGCCCCAAAGCTGGAAGGTGAGTACTTCAAATGAAAAAACAACTCCAAACAAAACTCCAGTCCCTCTCCCGAATTCATGCCCCTCACCCAACAAAATGTACAGAACCGACCTCCAGAAACAACTCCAGACTGGATAAGTAAATAAATAACTGGATTAACATGTGTGACTGGAACGGGCTAGTCAGTAAGCATAGAGGACAGGCTCCCTTTGATCTCAAGATACTGAGGGGACTCGATATAAAAATGTTAGTCTTTTTGTCTGAGGTGAGGGGATTGTGGACCACTTTTGTTTTCTTATATTTTGCTGGTCTGTATTTCCCAACAATGAGTATGCATTACATCCATAAAGCTTTTTTTGTTTTGTTTTTTGTTTTTTAACATGTTGAGAAGAACGATAATACTGGGAGGAGATGAGGCTGGCCTGGAATCTGATTTGCAAGTAGCTGCTCCTTGCAACTTATTACATCACTGTCGCCTGTTTTAGGAACAGAGTAGAGGGAGAGTGGGGAAATATACAATGAGAGTTATGGCTTTACCCTGGTCCCTCCCTGCCTGGGGAGCCAGAAGAAGGGAGTCAGATGTGGCATGTGATGTGACAGTCCCCTACTCTTTGCTTTCTCCTAACACGTGTTGGGTAGATCTCTAGGTACCACTTTTTCCATATAACTTTGGGCAGGTTACTTCTCTCCTAGTCCAGCTGTATGTATATATATTTATACCATCTATTTCTCTGAAGGCCTGGACTAGAAAAGCCATACCCTGGGCTTTATTCAACTGCCATGGTAAGAGCCATGCTGCTAAGGGGCTTTTGCATTACAAACATGACACCACCACCTCCCTGAGCTAAAAGGTGTGAACAAGACTGGACCAACTTCTCATAAAACTCTGTGTGCACCTACTGTTCAGTTTACTTGGAATGCATAGTTCTTCTGTGTGACATTGTAGTGTATATACTTATGAGGGCATCTGTTGTGTGCCTCCCGCGCGGATGGTAAGCTCGCTGAGAGGCAAGGCTTTGATTTCCTCACCACTATACTCCTGGTGCCTGGACCAGTGCCTGTCTCAAAGGAAGTACTCAGTTTATAATTGTTTGTTGAAGAATGAATGAATGATAATAGCTAATATTCATTAGACAGTCACTATGGGCCAGACCCTGTTGTAAGTGCTTTACATTCTAAGTGAATACTCAGCTGTTGCCGTAAGCCCAGGCTTCCACTGTCGGCCCCATTTCACAGATGTATTAAGCAGCTTGCCCATGTCCTCACTTGGTGTGAGGGGCAGAGCAGAATCTCACCAAGACAGTGTGATTCTATAGCCGAGCTCTTAGAGTCACTGCGCCAGTGGCTAGTGCAGTGGCTGGACCAGCAGGAGCCCCTGAGAACTTGTTAGAGACGCTGATTATTCTTCCCCCCCACCTCCAAACCCACTGAATCTGAAACTGAAGGTGGCCCCAGCCCTCTGTGTTGTAACAAGCCCTCCAGGGGATTCTCATGCGCTCAAGTTTGGTAACCACCACCCTACACTCTCCTGCTTCTCAGCCCTTGAGCTTCCAGGACTTCACTTTCTAAGAGAAAGAATGCACCCCGTGCATATTCTGGAAAAACAGAGTTGTCCTAGTAAGTGTCATTCACATGTTTATGGCTTTGCTTGTGTCTGTATTTGACATTAATTGAAGATATAGTCCTTTGGGCAGCTTAATATCTCTTTGGACCTCAGTATTGGCATTTGTAAAATGGGCAAGGGTCAGGAGCTGGACTAGAGAGAGGGATGATATTAAAAGCAACAGAGAATTTTTTTTATTGAAATATAGTTAATTCCAATGCATCTATACATTGTACAGCACAATGTCCCAGTCATGCGTATACATACTTATATTCATTTTCATATGCTTTTTCATTAAAGGTTGTTATAAGAGATTGAATATAGTTCCTTGTGCTAGACAGAAGAAATTTGGTTTTTTTTTAATGTATTTTTATATTCAGTGGCTAACATTTGCAAATCTCAAACTCTCAAATTTATCCCTTCCTGCCTCTTTTCCCCCAGTAACCATAAGATTGTTTACTATGTCTGCAAGTCTGTTTCTGTTTTGTAAATGTGTTCATTAGTGCCCTCGTTTTAAAATTTGTTTAGATTCCACATATGAGTGATATCATATGGTATTTTTCTTTCTCTTGTTGACTTACTTGACATTCTGTAGGTCCATCTGTGTTGTTGCGAATGGCATTATTTTATTATTTTTTATGGCTCAGTAGTATTCCATTGTATGAATATACCACAGCTTCTTTATCCAGTCATCTGTTGATGGACATTTAGGTTGCTTCCATGTCTTGGCTATTGTAAATAGTGCTGCTGTGAACATTGGGGTGCATGTATCTTTTTGAATTAGAGTTCCCTTTGGATATATACTCAGCAGTGGAATTGCTGGATCATATGGTAAGTCTATTTAGTCTTTTGAGAAATCTCCATACTGTTTTCCATAATGGCTGCACCAAACTACATTCCTACCTGCAGGTGGGTTCCCTTTTCTCTACACCCTCTCCAGCATTTATTGTTCATTGACTTTTTAATGATGGCCATTCTGACTGGTTGGAGAATTGCTTGTTTAGATCTTCTGCCCATTTTTGGATT
Source organism: Camelus ferus (assembly GCF_009834535.1). NCBI lineage: Eukaryota > Metazoa > Chordata > Mammalia > Artiodactyla > Camelidae > Camelus > Camelus ferus. Next base: position 7,147,844 of record NC_045727.1, read on the forward strand.
GGGTTTTTGTTTTTTTGTTTTAAGTTGTATGAACTGTTTATATATTCTGGAAATTAAACCTTTGTCAGTCGCATCATTTACAAATATTTTCTCCCATTCTGTAGGTTGTCGTTTTGTTTTGCTTATGGTTTCCTTTGCTGTGCAAGAGCTTATAAGTTTAGTCAGAAGAAAGGAAATAATAAAAATCAGGGAGGAAATAAATAAAATAGAGATTTTAAAAAAAGCTTATAAGTTTAATTAGGTCCCATTTGTTAATTTTTGCTTTTATTTCTATTGCCTGGGTGGACTGCCCCTAGGAGAACATTGCTAAGATTTATGTCAAAGAATGTTTTGCCTATGTTTTCTTCTAGGAAGTTTATCATGTCTTGTCTTATATTTAAGTTTTTAAGCCATTTTGAGTTTACTTTTGTGCTTGGTGTGAAGGACTGTTCTAACTTCATTTTACATGCTGCTATCCAGTTTTCCCAACACGACTTGCAGAAGAGACTGTCTTTTCTCAATGATATATTCTTGCCTTCTTTGTCAAAGATTAATTGATTGTAGATCTGTGGGTTTATTTCTGGGCTCTCTATTCTATTCCATTAATCCATTTGTCTGTTTTTATGCCACCATACCATGCTATTTTGATTACTGTAGCTCTGTAGTGTTGTCTGAAGTCTGGGAGGGTTAGTCCTCCAGCTTTGTTCTTTTTCTTCTGTATTGCTTTGGCAATTCAAAAGCACCAGAGATTTTTTAAAATTTCACTGTCAGAAGTCCAATCACGCCAATTAAATTTGGCCTGGGGGTGTGACCCAGTATTGGTGTTTTAAAAAGCTGGTCAGTTGATTCTAGTATTCAACCAAAGTTGAACTACTGCCCTAGGCTAAGCCAACCACAGTGACCCTAGTCTCCCGATTGCCTTAAATTAAGGGTGAACATGTGACCTAGTCCTGCCCAATGAGATATGAAAGGAAATGGTCAGAGAGGAGGTGCCTCTGGGAAACTTTTCTCATTACTTTGCCAATCTTTGCACTAGGTAATCTTTAGCTTTTCTCCCAGTGACAAAATTCTATCACTTGAAAGAGAGTTCCAAGAAGACCTGAGTTCCAAGCTCACATGTCTTACAAGTTGCCTGAAGTTAATATAAAGGAAGAGGATTGGGTGGACTCTGTGCCCTGCCTCAATTGGGCAGTTTGTAGATGAGAGATTTAAGCAGAAAAGGATTGCAGCAGTGAAATACTGGATAGCTCACAATTGGTAAGAAAGAATGCTGGAGAACTCGGCTTGGAAAGTGGAACAAAGACAGGCCGTGGGAAGTGGAACAAAGATAGGCCGTGGAAAGTGGAACAAAGACAGGCCGTGGAACCGAAACCAGGGTCAAAATTACTCCACAGAACCAAGCCAGTAAGGAAACGGTTTCTACTGCCGACCTTTGGATGCTACTGTCCCTAGAAACTGAATTAAAAAAATTTTTTTTTAATTTATATTTTTGGGAGGGAGGTAATTAGGCTTATTTATTATTTATTTCAATGGAGGTACTGGGGATTGAACCCAGAACCTCGTGCATGCTAGGCATGCCCTCTACCACTGAGCTATCCCCTCCTCCTAGAAACTGGACTTTGCTCTCACCATTTCTACTGTCAGAAAGAATATACTTGCTCTCTCCTGTACTGGAGTCTTCCTAAAGCTACTGCCCCATGAAAAGGCAGGGGAAACATGCCTAACTGGCCAGGCCTGGGTCGCATGCTCATGAGGACGGGGTCTATAGCTTGAGTAGTGAGAAATGACATCTGCCTCCCACCAAGGCTTGTGAACTGGGGACATCCCTGAATACAGGAGAGAGGTTCAGATGCTGGCAGCCAAAAGGGTCACAGGTGTCCATGACACCAGTGCTCAGCCGTGAGGGACAGCAGCCAAATGTTGCCAGATCTGATTTTTTGAGAGAAAATTAGAAATTTGGATTTTTATGTGAAATTCTTGTATGTTAAACATTGACAATTAAAACAAACAAACAAACAAACAAAACAATATCTGCTAGCCAACCAAAAACACTGTAGGAGCATTTTGTGACTTTTGATTTCTTAAGGACAGGTGATCAGGCAAAAGATCTAGTAATTCCTTCTTCCCCTCTGCCTAGATTTTAGACCTTCTGGAGGATTAAGACAAATCAAGCTAGTATCTCCGTGCAAAATGTGACATTGATGAGCACAGGAACAAACTTTTCTTATGTAATCAGAACCAGATTTGGAAATGCTTTAATAAAACATCAGGTCCTGGAGATGGCAGGATTGGAGGTTGCAAACAAAATTAACAACAAAAGGCATTTGCTCTTAAAATTGGATTAGAGAAAGGGAACCCTGAAGTTTATTATTTTCAGCTTTGGAGCACACTTGGCTTTGGACACAGCACTTACTGCCTTAGTTTATTTTTAAGACTTGTTCTTATGAGAGAATGGGATACGAGGCTATCTTTGGAAGAGGCTGGCAGAAGAAAATCAAACTGGGTCTTTCTCCTGAACACGTTTATACTGGTGAGATCATATTTAAATGAAGAGCAAGGACTTGAAGGAGGGAAAAATCTCCAAGGGCAATTGGAAGAGTGTATGTAAGGGGAAGGGCTATCTTTGATGACCACGGCAAGATCACTGACTGATAAGGAATTTAAGTCCTCAGATCTTTTGGGGTCCTTGTCCCCTACAACTCATTTCTCTTGCCAGACTTCCAAAACTGCCCCCACAGCAGAACTTAGGGAAATTCATTCAGCACCCCCTAAACATTTGTTGATTGGATAACTAAAGTAATGGATATTTATAGATTCCTGAATTTGATTCTTTAAGTTTGAGACTGAAAGGGTAACTCATATGAATTTGCTCCATGACACTTGTGCTCAAAACTTCCTGTACATTAAATATAGCTAGCTCAAGGTCCTCCACTGCTCCTTCCACAAGCCAGGGTCGTTTGGAAATTCAATCTACTGGGGGTTGAGAGCTGGGTTCCTTTCCTTCCCTAGGGTCATTCAAGAAGTCTAAGAGGTTGTGGGGAAATAGGCCAGAAAATTGGGGAAGAGCTGTTAGTCTCAGTTCTTTTAGTCTTTAGTCTTCAGTGTTAGTCTGTTGAAACAGATGCTCTGTACAGACTGGAATGATCCCTTTGAAGATGGACAGCTCTGTTGATAATAGTATCCTTTCCCTCAGGGTACAACTCAGCCACCCAGAACTTTTGTCATTGCTCCAGTGCCACCGAGTATGATGTTTTGACTTCCCTGTGTCCCTCCTTTGAAGTCCTTCCGCCTACTTCTCCTTAACCTCTACTGCTCAAAGTGAGTTCCCAGGACCCATAGTATTGGCACTGCTGGGATCCTGTTAGAAATGTGGAGTCCCCAGACCTCCTGAATCATCATTCCATTTTCACAAGTTCTCCAGGCAATGTGTGTGTGCATTTCCGTTGACAAGCCCTGGATAGCATCTCTCCTACCAGTCTGCCCCCCATCCCTGTTCTGCACACCTAGTGTGGATCTTCAGGGATCTGGGTCACCCCTTCCCCACATAACACTCCCGCCTCTTTCCCTCTGAGGCCCTGGCATTTTGATAATTCATCTCCAAGTCGCAGAGCGTCTAGGCATCCAGGCTCCTCTGAGCAAGGCCCAGCACCCCAGGACTCGAAGACTTAATTGCTTGGGAAAAAAAATTCCCCTTAGTCTTTTGTAATGAGTCTACAGCAGAAAATAAGTACAGTTAATTCTCAATCATATTATTCTGTCACCCTAATAATAGGCCCTCCAGGCTGGTAAAATTTTAAAAATATTTCTTCTTCTGGAATCTTTCCTGAGTGTCCTTACTTGGAGTCCAGCGTAATGGCCTTGGGCTAGAATCTCCAGGGCCATCATGATTTAAAAGGAGAAAAGGATGTTAATAAGGAGGTGATGGAAGTGTAGTTGCATTGTTCTGGCTGTGTTTGCCATCGGGCCAGCCGTGGACCACACTGCCTTTGGGTCTGTGAGACTGGAAATGCAGAGGCATAAAAGCAGCTGGGTGTGTGTCTGCTGTACAAACTGTGTACAGAACCAGGGGACTGTTTACCACCCACTCCCATCATAGTAGGGACCCTGGGGGATGTAAGGAAATGAGGAATAGACCTTAATATTGGCAAAAGACCACGGATTTGATTCGAGGATGAACAGTAATGGGAAAGTGCAAATTACCATCTATTTACGTTGTAGGGCAGAGTTACATAATACTTTATTATACAGGGGATGCTACACGGAGAACTATTTATAGACAATTCACCCCGTCCCCCCAGTCCCCCTAAACTCACTCTTTCAAAGCATTTGGCCCAAGTTCAATGGTGATGTGATTTTTAAAAATCTATATTGTAACTCAGTGCAATGCAGAAAAGTAAATCAAGAGAGTAGTTCTGAAAAATGAAAGAGCCAAGGCTGCCCCAAATCAGTCTGGAGGAGAATTTTTAAACTTGAAGATATTTTAAAGTGTTTCAAAGATATAGATGGTCAACATGTATTTTAAAAAATTCTCTCGACTTAAAGAGAAAGTGTTTTTGAAAGGGGAGGCACCTTAGAACTAAATCTTGTTTTAAATTGAAGAGACTTGGTAAATGTACAGGAAATTAAAATATGTGGCATGCCCATTAATATGAGGATTAGACAATTGTGTCTTGAAAAAGTCTTGAAATTTAAAGTTCATTTAAAGTATAGATTTTTAAAAATTTTAACAAAAGCAAATTGCTTTCTTTAAGGGGATATCTAATTAAAGTTTCCTGAGTCTCATGGGAATAAATTATTTTGTATCCTCTGCTTTAATTTTTTTCCCACAATTTAAGGGGTATTGGATAAAAAGAACATATTTAATATGTCATATTTTGGCAGGTGTCAACCAGAATTGGCTTGTTAAATGTGGGTTATCTTCAACTTGTGCCAATTAATTAATTAAAAATGTTTTCTTAATATGAAATTCAAATAAGTTCTTGGTTTTGCTACAACTTCTGATTTTCTTCTGTTGCTCAGGTGATTTGAAATTATAATTGAGAATAAGTTTTGCCAAATTAACACATAAAAGGGCATCAGTGGAAATGTTTTTCATTGCATAATTCCAAATGCCGTGGAAGTGGTTGGCGTATTTGGATAGTCACGAAACTTAATTCCATACGTACACATTTCAAGATTATCCATCTGCTTACCACCAGGGAGGGTTTCAATGGTAAGATCTTGGTGTACCCAATTGTGCAGAACTTGATGTGATAAAATTTGCAAAATCCAAATCATGTTATTTCTTTAAAAGCAATTAGTGGGATTAGAAAGTTATTCCAAGCCTGCAATATGGTATTATCAGAACAAGAAAACAAGATAATTTATTCACGTCTCCCCGTACTCCTAAGTGTCCACCAGGGAGGAGACACACACACAGAGGTAATGAACTAAAGGTAATCCCCCAGACCCTACGGACGAGGTGAATTTGGCCTAAGCTTTAATGTTAATCAAGTGAGATTACGCCTTCTCACTTGAAATTGTAAGTGCTGAGTAATAACAGTGACATTCAAACACGGCACAAAGTATATTTATTAGGAAAACTCCTGGACATCTTTCATCTAAGTGTTATAAACTATCCTAATACCAGTTATAAAATTAGCCTAAACTGTAGTTAGTAAACTTCCCCACTGATTTGTAGCAATTTTATAAACCGAATGGGTGCTATTTATTTATTTGGGTAAAGCATCTTCAGGTGGACTGCCTGCAAAGACAGCCGCCAGTACTTCCTCCCCACCCCTCTGGCTGCAAGCCTCTTCTCCCAAGAGGTGGAGTCTATTTCCTCCCTCCTTGAAGGCTGGCCTTTGACTTGCTTTGATCAGTAGAAAGTGGTGGAATGTGGTGGAAATATTGTTCTGAGATATTGTTCTGAGACTTCTAAGCTGAGGCCTGGAAGTTTCCCCTTTAACCAGAGCGGAACACCATCTCTGTCATGTCAAGAAGTCCAGGCTATCCTGCTGGAGAAAGAAGCCAAGGGAGGGGACTCCAGGAACCCAGCTGATGGCTCAAAAGCCCCAGACACATGAGGGAGTCCGGCCGACCCCACGAGGAAAGAGGCCCAGCTGTGCAGTCCCCGGTCCTTCAGGCCTTTCCAGCTGAAGTGCCAGCCCTGTGAGTGAGGCCATCTTGGTCCTCCAGCCCCACACAAAGCCACCCCAGCCGACACCACGTGGGATACAGATGAACTGTCTGAGTCCTGCTAGATGGTGCTCCTGCCCCGCAGAATCAGGAACAAAAAAAAAGATTGTTATTTTAAGCCATTACGTTTAGGTGTGGCCTGTTATGCAGCATAGGTAACTGTACAGTGAGCATTCTCTAAATCCTCAAAATTGGGATTTACCAACTCTTAAAACCGTTTTGGAGGTTGAGAACAAAAGCCAGATAGAATATTCACTAACCAAAGCTGACGTAACTATGAGAATTTTTAAAAAGTCCTTTTGAAAAAGCTTTGTGACTGTGCTTATAAACTGTTTCAGTTCCTAATGTTTCTGTCATGGAGAGGGATTTATTTGTAAGTTAGCTAATATGTAACCTTGACCATAGCAATGACAGAAGTAGTCACTTCAATACTGATCTGATTCTTACTTGATGTTAGAATCAGAAATGAGAAATTCCTGGTAAGCTATGAGTAAGGGTCAACAGCATTATAAACTGGACCCTCTGCTACCGCATTCCAGGCTGTAAGTACCTGTGGAAAGAGCACAATATACTTACATATCGGTACCTTAGCGTCACCAAGTTTGCCAGCCTTTTGGCAGTGGTGTGTATGGAAACACTGCCAGCAGTTTTGTCGACCTCAAGATTTTTTTTTTATCTGTAAGACTGGGATAGATTTGTATTAAGAGAAGAGCATTTACATTAGCAGGTGACATACAGATCAAATGCTAACTGTATTTGGTGCTTGTTCACTAGGAAATTACAAAAAAAGATAGTTAGGAAAGGAGCTGAAAAAGGACCAGGAATAAGAGCCAAATACTAAGGGGGAAAAAAGGATAGTTTATATGTGAGAAATTATTAGCATAAGGCATTTTGTTCTGTGACGTAACTGGTTGTAAATGTGAGAGAACAGCAGAGAAGTGGTAAATACACAGAAAATAAGAGGAGAACAAAGTGACAAAAAAAAAAAATAGACTCACGCACACAGTGAGGGGAAGATCTAAAAACTAGTCCACTGGGTTTCCATTTTTGGCAATATTCTGGACTAGATAATCTAAAAACTTGTCCACGTTTGACAGTCATCTAGAAATACTGGATAAAATATAACAAACACCCTTTTAAAAGCAGAAAACAGGGATAATTCTCTGGAGTCAGAAAAAGAGGGTGTGAAATCCAGGGTCGTAAGGATGCACGTAGCAGGGAGGGGCTTGAGTTGGAAACATCTCAAAAGACAGAGGACAAAGCTTTGGGAGAATTGGAACTATGGCCTCCACACAAACAAGGATTGTCAAAGAGCTCCATCCTTATGGAAAGGTGTGAGGGGATCTAGAAAAATCTGCCCGGTCAGCATAGGGCGATAACTAAGATGTTTTTCTGTCTTTTTCTGGGCCCTGGGTGGGCAAGAAATGTCCCTTCTGAATTTGGCACAATAAGACTGTACTCACATAGATTTGGTGTTCTAATTTATACTATGAGGAGTCCCCAAGCCAAGAAATCAGCTAAACACAAGCTCTGGAAGGACAAATCTTCAGTCTAGATGCACAGGACTTCCACAAATAAAGATGTGCTGATTTGAAATTACAAAACACACAAGGAAACAATCCACCATGAGCAAGAGACAAGAAAAACAACAGACAATAAGATCAGCTCCCAATTGCCTCAGATAATTGTATTTTTAAAGACTCAGTTAAAATAAACTGGATTACAGTGATTAAAGCTGTAAATAAATTAATAAAAACCACAAGAAAAGAACGACTCTTAAAATAGATAAGGTACTTCTGAAAAAGAAAGTAGGATGCCTGTATTTTGGTAAGAGATCTTTCTCTTTTTCACCACTGTCAGTGGAACCAAACATTCAACATGAGACTGTGCCTACGCATTGGTGTGTTAACTAGAAGCAGTAAAATTTCCCCATGAGTCATTCATCATCACACATTCAGCAAACATTTATTGACCCCTGCAGTGGGCCACCATCTGTGCGCTGTGCCCTGGGGGTACAGCAAGGAAAGGAGACAGACCCTCCAGTGGGTGAGAGAGTATGGCCAGTAAAACAGACACTGAGGATTCATTACTAGCATGATGCATGTCCTCAGGGTGAAGGAAAGTAAAGGGAGATCCAGGCTGGGAGGAGCCAAGGAGGACCCTAAGGAAGCAATGTTTCAACAGAGACTAAAGAAGGAATAGAATTTACCTTGGTCTTGAGGGAGTAGAGGAAGCTGTTCTGGTAGAAAAGAGAGCACATGGGAAGGTCTGGATTCCAGACAGCCTGGTGCATTTGAGAGTCTGCAAGAAGACCACTAAAGCAGAATGGAGAAAGCCAGTGGGGCCATGAAATGTGTGTGCAGACCATCAAGGTTGATTCTGGACTAGGGGCCAGATTCTGAAAATTTTGTACACTAGGCCAGCAGTTGGGATTTGGATTTATCCTGCAGGGCATTGGGGGAATTTGGGGGAGGAGAGCTCATCAAACTTATGCTTTGGAAAAATCATTCTGGGGACCAGGTGCCAGGTGGTTTGGTAAAAGGTAGACCCATCATTCCTCAAGGTCATCATAACCAGGACTTGAGCTGCAAAATGAAGTTCCTATCCTGCAAGTCTTGCGGGGAAAACACTTGAAACAATTTTGATGAGCATCAGTAGGGGAATGAAACGGTTAAGAGGAAGTAAGCGTGGAAATACATCCACTGCGCATTCCTAAATGGAAAAACAAGCACAGGAATAAGACGTCGAACACACTCCCATTAAAAAAAAAAAAGGAAACAGAAGCTAAAATTGCCCGTGTAAGGTGTGTGTGCGCGTGCGTGCATAGTAAAAGTATGTATTAATATGAAAAATACTCTGAAAGAGCTACCAGCCTCCCCTTCTGGTTCTGCTGGTTTCTGTTGTGGATAGTTAGGGGAGAACAAAGATACTTCCTTTTTGCAAATTAACTGCCAATTGTCTACAGAGATGAAAAGAGAGAAAAACTTAAAAGTTACTCCAAGGTCATAGTCATAACCCGCTCACTGGCAAGTGAGGCTCTGGAAGTAAACCACATGCTCTGTTCGTCTTTGAAGTTCTTCAGTGCACGCCATGTAAATGGCCAATAAAACTGGATGCTAGAAGGAGAACATGGGAATTAGGGATGCCCTGAAGGTGCTGAGGAAACCGTCAAGAGATGCCTTTTTGGGGAGTTAAATTCAACAAATATTTACTGAGCCTGAGCTGGCGTGTAGGGTGGGAGAGGTGGTTGTATTTCACAGCCTAAGGACCTAAATGAGCAGCAAGCAAAGGAGGATTAGAGAGACATGGTCAAGGGCGCCAGCTTCGGAGTCAGGCAGACCAGGGTTTGAATGAGGACCCTTCCACTTAGCCGCTGTTTGCCCAAAGGCAAATAGCTTAACGTTTTGGGGCCTTAAGTTCCTCATCTGCAAAATAAGGATTATAAAAATAGTGCCTACTTCAGAGAACTGTTGCGAGAAATAAATGAGATATTCATGTCAGGCACTTAGCACAGTACTTGGGACATAATATGCTCTCCATACATAAGGTGTTATTTTAGACAAAGGTAGGGGTCAAGTTCAGTGTATCTGGTTGGTGCCAATCTTACCAGCTACTCTAGAATATCTGTCTCTTGGGTAGGCAGAATAATGGCCCCCTAAAGATGTCCACTTCTTAATCCCCGGACCCTGTGAATATGTTACCTCACATGGCAAAAGAGACGTCGCAGACGTGATTAACTTAAGGATGCTGAGATGTGGAGATTATCCTAGATTATCCCAGTGGACCCAGTGTAATCACAGAAGTCCTTATAAGTGAAAGAGGGAGGCAGAAGGGTCCGAGAAAGACGTGACAATGGAAGCAGAGGTTGGAATGAATGATGTGATTGCTGGCTGGGGGCCACAAGCCAAGAATTGTGGGAAGTCTTCAGAAAGCAGAAAAGGCAAAGAAAGGTATAAATTGAGCTAAGGAATAGAAACCTCAGGAGATATAAAAGTGGTCTTCTCTCCTCAGACAAAGAGAAAAGAGGGCAGAAAAATTCATCCTTTGGCGGGCTCACTATCTATTCATACACATGGACGTTTTATTATATGAAATGAGGTGAGCAGGGCAGAGTAGGTACCCAAAAAGTGTGTTTCAAGGAGGACTGGGAGGCTTAATCCCACCTTTTGGCCTTGGACAATACTAATTAACCAAAGGAGAGATTGTGGAGAACTTAATTTCTGTGTAAAATGAAGAGAAGAGAGATCTTACTTTTACAGAGAAAAAAGAGTACAGAACAGTGTTTCCCCAACCTAGTTTGGCAGAACTCGAGGTGTCCACAATTTAAGTCCTATTTGTGAAATTTTTAGAATACCCTCTTAATGAAATTTAATTCAAGATATTTGCATTTTGTTTAATAAACCATTGTGGAATCTCCAATTAAAAATAGCACACTGGGAGACACATTTAATTCCTCTTCCTCTAAAAACCTAGCTAAAAGACATTAAAGGAATGAAAACACTAACTCACAAGGGCAAAGAGAATGGGAGGTGAGACAACAGTGAATGAGAGCTCTCAACAAATTTGGGGAGACAAAACGTTGTTGGAGGGACTTCCAGTTAAACATGGCAGACGAATTTCCCTACCTTTGCCTTTGCTTTTTCCGGAAACATCAATAAAACTACATTAAGGAATAAAGTAGGTTTGTGTTAGACAAAGACATGTTACACCTGAGGGGAGAGCCGTCACCAGCTTTCCAATCTAGGATCTTTAACCAGCCAAACTATCCTTGAACAGTGACATTAGAACAAAGATATTTTCTGGCATGTAGAGACTTTAAAAATTTACCTCTCATTTACCCTCTTTTTGAGTAAGCTTTTGGGAATGTGTTCCAACAAAAGGAGAGAAGAAAATGAGAAAGAGAAATGTAAGAGTCCGGGCAGGGAAGAGGAGATTTAAAATGGGCAAGAGGTAAAGGGAATTCCAAGGACAGTGGCAAAGAGATGATTCAAAATGACAACTGTTCAGCAGCCTCAGAGAGCAACTTGTCCAGCCTGGAACAAGAAAAACACAGATTCTGAGAGGTCTCCAGAAAAAAACATAAAACTGAATCTTTGAATGTAGAGAACATTTTGTTGGTAGGCCCATGGCAGAGATGTCAGAGCACTTGAAGAAGTACTTAGAAACAATACTTAGGAAACCGGAGACATAAAAAACCGAGTCAATTATTAACTCTAGGAAAAGTAAAGGGCTGTGTAAGAAAGGAGGCATAGTCCTAGTGCATCCACTTGGTTTAGGAGGAAACAATATTTATGTGGTCGTGACACAAACATAAACATTTTCCACTCCCAAATTGCTGTGCAATGATGCCGGGGAGATAGGAGGTTTAGAAGGGTGTGGTGTTAGTGTGGGAGAAATGAGCCAATAAACATTCTAAAATTGGTAAATCAAAAAACTTCTGTGTAAGCTTCTTACTTAGAAGGATGGTGGTAAGTACCAGGGGAAAAGACCAAAGGGCTGAGGGTGGTTTGCCTCTAAGGAATAGGACATGAAAGGTGAGATGGAGAGGGTAGGATGGTGGGGTCTTTTAAATTAAGTGCTTCTCAATTATATTATTTTGAGTAAATCATTTAATACTTTGAAGAAGGCCTATGTACTATAATATATTTGACAACAGTAATAAGTAAGTAAATGACATTTTGAAATCGAAAAAATTAGTTAAAACTTGCTTTGGTGCACTTTTGGGAACAGTTAGAATCTTCTTACAAAATTGAAGACCTGGCAAAGTGTCCTCAGCATGGCAGTCAGGCACTTGGAGTCTGACAATCGCTTTTTGGCCTCAGCTCTGCCATGTGCTGTGTGACCTTGGATAGATCACTTAACTTCTCTGAGACTTGCTTCTTCTTGCCTATAGAATGAGGATATCAGTAATACCTAAGTCATGGGAATTATTTGAGAATTAAGTGAGATGATGATAAGAACAACTGAGGAAATGTGCTAGCCACTTTATACATATTATCTCATGAATCTTCATGACCTGTACAATTTGTGAAAGGCATGCATATCACAATGTCTAATTGTTTAATTATTAATTGTTTAATAACTTTTAGCAGTTTTCTGTTAGTTAATATTTCTATGGGAATGAAGATCAGTAGGAGATACAGAATGAAAAAAAGATAAACTCAGTAACATTCTGCTTATTTTGAGACCAGATTTGCAGTATCCTCTGTCTTCCTGTTACATGTAGTCTTGAACATGAAGTAAAAAGAAAAATGTCCTCAGGGCATCAAAGTTCTATTAAAAAATGACACCTTTTTTGCCTTAGCACTGCATTCTCTTTTTTTAAATTGAGGTAAATATACTTAACATAAATTTTACCATTTTTACTGTAAGTGCACACTTCAGTGGCATTGAGTGTGTTCACACTGTTGTGCTAGAGAGTCTGTAGCACCTCTTCCTAACCCTTGCTGACTTTCTTTTTTAAAGACAAAGATGCTGCTGCAGATTTAGATTTTCAGCAGGTAGCAGTGTTGAGGTGGAATTTAGTAACATTATTTTTAAAAATTATATTTACTTTTACCATTATCATCTAATTACGGCAGGATACCTATTTTTTATTCACTCAAATGAAATAAATTTCCCTTTTAAAATAAATTTACTTTTGTAAAAACAGTGAGTCACTTGAGAGAAATTTAGAAGCATACGCTGTGTCAGACTGTAGAATAATTGGGCAAAAATTGTGCATAAAGATAATACTCAAATGACGTTTTCAAAACACTACTGGATCCGTGAGAGTAGTATCTGTGCTCCACAAGTGTTGTTATTTGTTAACTCTGTTCATACTTTTCTAGCTTTAGGGTACATCCCGGCCCCGTGGGATGCTTGTGAAGATGCAGATCCCCAGGCCTTTAACCCCAGGGAGCCTCAGTAAGTCCCAGGTGGGATCTGGGACTCTGCAGTTTTTGATGAGCATCCCAGGTGGTTCTGATGTAACTGGTCAGCATAGGGCACCCACAGAAATTCTAGGCTGGATCTTCCCGTTTCAACCCAGGGCAGAGTTAATGGCTTGGTGACAGTGCTGCATGTCTGGAAACCCGCCTTGCCACAGAAGTGCTCTTGCCTTTGTGCTCCTCTCGTGTTTCCAGGGGCAGCAGAACTTGCAGCTGATGTTCAGGCCATGTTCTAAGCGCTTTACACTTGTTGAGTCATTTAATCCTCAGCGCCACCAGGAGGCAGATCCTATTATTACTCTTATATTACAGGTGAGGAAGCCCAGAAACAGAGGTGAAATCCCATGTAAGATCCCAGGGCCAGGAGGTGGCAGAGCTGGGATTCAGCCTGGCCACCTGGCTCAGAGCCGCTGTTTTACCTGGGGTCGTCTGCTTCCTCTCCTGCACTCTGGCTCTACTGTGAAGATGAAGGATCATCACCCCCTTTAATTCTACAGCTTCTTATCATCCTATCAGGAAATCACACTCTTTATTCATAATCAGAAATAATTTGATATTTGGATTTAATAAATAAATGAATCCATGACTAGGTGAATGTGCCAGGATTGAGGATGACTAACTTTCTAGCTCAGTGGAAACTGGGGAATAGGTCTGTCCTTAAAAACTAAGAGCCATAAACAATGGAATACTACTCAGTCATGAAAAGAATAAAATCTTGCCATTTGCAGCAACATGGATGGGCCTAGTGATTGTCATACTAAGTGAAGTAAGCCAGAAAGAGAAAGAAAAATACCATATGATATCACTTATATGTGGAACCTTAAAAAAAAAAAAGGATAAAAAAATGAACTTATTTACAAAACAGAGACAGACTCACAGACATAGAAAAAAAAACTTACAGTTACCAAGGGGGAGAAGGGGTGGGAGGGATAAATTGGAAGTTCGGGATTTGTGGATACTAACTACTATATATACAATAGATAAACAACAGGGTCTTACTACATAGCACAGGGAACTATATTCAACACCTTGTAATAGCTTATAATGAAAAAGAATATGAAAAGGAATATATATGCATATAACTGAATCACTATGCTGTATACTAGAAATTAACACAACATTGTAAATCGACTATATGTCAACTAAAAAAACCCCAAAACTAAAAGCCAACATTTGCACTGCCCATGATGAAAAAAAAGTGTTCTCTGTTTGCCAAGAAAACTAAACTGGTACTGATTTATCTGATTCTGTGCACAAAATGCACAAGACGGGAAAACCTATGATCTGTCCTGCTCAACATTTCTAATTTTCTCCCCTATTTCTTCAAAGAAAAAGAAAGTCCAAAAATCGCTGCAGAGACTTGAAGGATCTTCAGTTCCATTTTTCAGACTTGGGTACAAAACGAGGCTCAGTTAACTCTGGGTCTGTCCCCATCAGAAGGCGATCACATTTTGGGTGACTGGAGGCTCATCAAGGATGACGTGGGCAATCTTGTTCACTCACCACATGCATTTCTTTTTTTCTCCCCCAAGTCACAGATGGGCGCTGGAAGCAGAGCCAACTGGGGGCTCGCAGAGAGGCAGACAGCAGTGGTGGGTGTGACAAGGAGGCGTCAGTCTGCCTTTGCCCACCAGACGGCTGACCCCCCGTGGGAGCTGGAGGCAGCCGTGGGCTCCACCTCCGCCCCAGGCACCGCCACCTGCGGCAGAGGTGGGTACCAGGGTAGGCAGCATGCCTCCAATATGTGCAGGCTGCGGAACAGGTTTTGTTTTTCCTGCCAGCAGCTGCTTTTTTGTGCCGTTGAATTGCTCTGGTGGAAGAGAGCTTCCAAGCCCGGGCACGTGGAAAACGCATGGCCAGGATGTCAGTAATCGCGTCACAGTTGCACTTTGCAAGGGAGTGACCACTTCGGACAATGCACATGACAAACCATTCTGACTCCAGCCCGGGGAAACAGCGTGCGTCCCGGATCAGCTGGCTTCCTGAGACCAAGCACGCTGTAGACTGGAGCCCTCCACACCAAGGAAACAAATATGGGGTTAACTTTTAGATTTTACGAGGTGCTTCAGATGTTGTTTTGATAATGAAGCAGTAGACCCCCCCTCCAAAAAAAGAGAAAAAATATATGTATATGATTTACTCGTCTATTTCTTGTATCTGTCAAGGTGACTGTGGAGCAGCTGAAGATGGCATGCGTCTGTAGGGGTAGATACTGAGAACAACAAAAGACACGTTAGTAAAAACTAGAAAGATCTTCAACTTGTGTGTAGTCTAATCTGTGACATCTGAGGACAAAAAAGGACAATTCTCTACAAGGAAGCTGTAGAGTGGTAGTTCTCAACTTTGGCTGCATATTAGAATTACCTGGGGAGCTTTTTAAAAAAAATCCCAATGCCAGGGTTGCACCCCAGACCAAAGAAATCAGAATCTCTGGGCGGGGGTCGGGGTAGGAGCCAGGCCTCAATAATTTAAAAAGTTTCCCAGGTGATTCCCGTGTGCAGCTAAGGTTCTGAATCACTGCTTTAAGGGGAAGTTTCCTTACCTTTTCAAAAGTCATATAGCATTTTGGGGGAAATGGTAATGCACTGACAACTTACAAAGGGATGAAAATGGAAGTCACCCTCTAATTTGCCTGATCGCCATACTTTATTATCTGCTTCTCTTTTAATTGCTTTGTGCAAGGGTTGGAAATTCTATGCTTTCATGCCTGTAGGGGCCAGGCATGGACAGCGGATGGGGGAAGGACTCCAGCTGAAGTTTGGGGGAAAGGGGACTGGAGGGGACTGGGAAGCCTCAGCCCCAGAGCAGAGTAGCCACTCTGCCCTCCTCCTGATGTTGGCACCAGGGGCAGCTGCAGCTTAAGTGGGGCCAGGGTTTGGGATTTTTCCAAACAAATTGGTCATCAGAATTTTTCATGAGAAACATTCCCTTTTAGAAGTGTTTGCCACAAATTCAGATTCTTTTAAAACTCCCTAAAGCCAAATGATACTCATCTGCAGGCCAGATGTGGCCCCCTGGGCTGTCTTTTAGTTCACTTAGTTTAAGTACCTTTTGGGGATGCTTCTACTTTTTTATTGCAGTAAAATACACTTCACCTAAAATTTACCATTTTAATCACTTTAGAGCATATAATTCAGCGGCATTAAGTACGTTCATGGTGTTGCACAGCCGTCACCTCTGTCTAGTTCTAGAATTTTTTCATGACCCCCCAAACTGAAAGCCCATACCTGTTAAGCCCTCACTCTCCATTCTCCCCTCCCCTGGGGAGAGATGGGGGTTGCCCCTGGCAACCACTAATCTTTTTATCTCTCTGGACTTGCCTATTCTGGATATGCCATATGAGTGGAATCACACAACTGTGACCTCTTGTCAGCGAAACAGTGTCAGGTTCGCCCAGGTTGTAGCATGGTCAGTGCTTCACTCCCTATGATGGCCATACAACTCCCTCGTATGGAAGCGCCACTCGTTAGATGGTGGCTGGTTGGGTTGTTTCCACCTTTTAGTTGTGGTGACTAGTGCTGCTGTGAACATTTGTGTGCATGTTTTGTTTTGATGCTGGGATGGTTCTTACATAACAGCACACACTCCCTTATCCCACCTCTGAGCACATGATGGGTGTTCATGAATTGGGAGCCTAACTATAGAGTGACCGAGTTGTCCCAGTTTGCTTCGGACTGTCACGGTTTTAGCACTGAAGGCCCCGCATCCCAGGAACCCTCTCAGACCCCAGGAAACCAGGGTGGTTGGTCACCATATAGAGGTGGATTAAGCTAATCAGCAGGGAAGGGCTGACAGCACCACGTATCACTCACCAGCATCAGCCTTCTCCAGGCAAGGTCGAATGGTTTTAGTATTTCAATTGTGACTTTAACAACCACAGTGACAAGTGTTCCTCGCAGTTGTCTGTAGTCACCCACGACTTCAGGGCTGTGCTGTGGCACAAGCCAGTGCCTCTGTGTGTGGGAGGATTCCCGTTCCTCCTTTAGTCTCGGTGTCAGAATCACCTCCCCAACAGAGCCTCCCCAGAGCCCCTCCCTTCCCCTTGCGCGGGTCTGAAGGACCCCTCTCCTTTATTCCCAGAGTGTATCACAATTACAGGATCTGTTTGCCTGGGTCTCCCCCATTAGACCAGGACTTCCTTGAGGAGGGTGGACTATTGCTGATGCTCTTGTCTGACTGACATCTGCCCTCTCTTCTTCTGATAACAGCATCCCCTTTTCCCTTGAGGGGACCAGCCCTCCCCTAATCTCATACCTCATGGTTTGGGTAGAGTTGATGCCACTTCCCAGGCTCCAGGGTAGCCCCCATCCCAGGCCTGGCTCTCTGCACATTCCATCCCCTTGGCCAGTGTGACTGACTCAGGAGTAGGTGACCTAAACCAGGCTAGAGCACAATCAAGCCTGCAACTTACCTTAGTTGGAACTAAGTTGGAATGAGCTAGAACTTTGTTGGAACTAAGCAGAAAGGGATTCTATTTCTCACAGAGTTGATAAGCTTTCCTTGCCCATCTTTGTCACATCCTAGGGAAGAGCCACCTAAAAATGAAGCCAACACAGAAGAAGGCAGAGCTGAGAGATGGGGAGAGAAAAGGATGGCACTGGGCCAGAGTGAGATTCCATCCTCCAACTTCCTCATTATGTGAGTCACTTTTTTTTGTCTAAACGGGTTTGTGTTGGGTTTTTGTCCCTTGCAACTAAAAGAAAACTGAAGAATACACTGTCTTTTATTCATGTTTAAATCCCATGCAGGTAGCATTGTCCCAGTACATTGCAGACACTCAAGAAATGAATGTCAGTACTTTCCTAAATATACTATTGCCATTTTTTTTTTTCAGTACTGAAATAATATTGATGCAAGGAGAGGCAGGAGGGGAGGATGTGGAAAAGTTAGAGCCCTTACACATTGCTGATGGGAGTATAAAATGGTGCAACCACTATGGAGAACAGTGACAGCTTCTCAAAAATTTAAACATAGAATTAGCATATGTGGTGACTCCACTCCTGGCTATATACCCAAAGAATAGAAAACAGGTATTCGAACAAAAACTTGTACACAGATGTTCATAGCAGCACTATTCACAATAGCCAAAAGGTGGGAAAAAACCCAGATATCACCAACAAATGAATGTATCAATGAAAAGTAGTATATCCACACAATGGAATACTATGCAGCCGTCAAAATGATGAAGTCCTGACACGTGTTACAACGTGATGAACCTTGAAAGGATCCTGAAAAGGGAAAGAAGCCAGACATAAAAGGCCACATATTGTATGATTCCACTTATGTGGAATATCCAGAATAGGTAAATCCATAGAAACAGACAGCAGATCCGTGGTTGCTGGAGGCTGGAGAAGAGGGGACTGGGGAGTGACCGCTAAGTGTGTATGGGATTTCCTTTTGGGGTGATGAAAACATACAGAATAGTGGTGATGGTTGCACAGTATTGTGAATGTACTCAGCGTCACGAGTGGTAAAGTTTATGTATATTTCACACTAATAAAAACAAAGCAAAAGAATCGGGAGCTTGATCAGGGCCGCCTCGGATGGATGCTATCCTTTACATACGATTTCCTTCACAGGGTGCCCAGATTGTTGGGGGGCAAGTCTGAAATCCTGACCGGGCTTTGCCCCACAAGTTGTGGGTACCCTTGCAGAGCAGGTGCCTTTTTCTGATTCACACAAAGACACCATTTGGGCTAATGCAGAACCTCAGAGACAAGATGGTGTAAAAAGTAATAAGCGAGCGTGGTTGACGGTGCCACTGCAGTTTTTAATACTCCTTGGCTGTGCGTCTCTCAGTATCTGGAGAGCGCCACACTATGCATCCTTTTCCATCCTGAGGGTGCTGTGTCTGAGAATCCACAGTGCATCGTTGAGTGCTTAATTTGTAAGGCCAGCATAAATCACTAGACTAAATTGTCCATTACCATGAGCTCAAATTATCTCGCCATCAGGAGAGTGATCTGGTTGTTTTGCTCACACTGGAAAATTAAGAGACAAAGAGGCAAAAGGCCAAAAGGAGAAGAATTCTAGAACAAGTCCAGTTTTCTGATGTTGGAGACAATTCACAAGGTTAAAGACAAGAACTTTCTGCCTTCACTCATCAGAGGTATTTTTTTTTTTTTAAAAGCCATTTGTGTTTTGGGGATCAGTGAGCTAGAACAGAGCAATAATAATCCTCTCCCAGCTACGGAAGATTTGCTTGTGAACCGGGAGCTGGTGTTCTGAGATTTCCAACCCCCTTGAAGAAGTCAGTAGGAAAAAGGGAAAAAAAAGAAAAAAAGCCATGCCCTGGGAAAACTGTCTGTTGAGCCCCTTTAAGGACATGGCAGTGGTTGGTTTTTTTTTTTTTTTTTTTTTGGTCCCGGGGTCATCGACCACCCCTCTACCTTTGAATCTGCCATTTCCCAATTTGTGTCCCTATTCAAACGCGACTTAGAAAATACTGGGGGCAGCTCATCACTAATACAACAGGGTGTGGAATGAGACTTTTCCTGTTGACCCAGCACCACAGCTAAAGCATCGAAGGTGAGGGCAGTGGGTAACGACTCTACCTCCTTCTGTTCAGAGGTGGCTAGACTGGTCCTCTGACCATCAGTAACCATCAGCCTCCAGCTGATATAAGACAAGGTAAAGATTTTATCCAGAGAAGGTTTCTCTGACAGGTCTTTTTAGGGGTTTTCTTCTCCCCTCCCAACCCCCAAGCCAAGAGGGGAGAGTTCAAAGAAGAATCACTCAGGAGACTGGAAACACCAAGAGGGAGTGGCTGGCATCTCGCTGTGGGCTGAAGGCTGCCCGGAGTGAGGAGAGAGGCAAAGGTGCATCCTGTCTCCCCTGGGCCAGAGCGTATATGCTTAGACTTGAGTCATTCTGAAAAACTCACTGGAGAGGGCAGCCTGCCAGACAAAGGGCCCTCCAGAAAGAATGTAGGGTACTTCCCAGGGCATGAATGGAAAAGGGGTGTGTGAGAGGTCACCCAGCACATGTTCTGAGTCCCCATGTGCTCCCCACGGAGGTCTCAGAAGATCCCCCAGTGCACCCCATGTCAAAGAGGCAGCCCGAAGAGTCCCACCAGGACACCCGGGCAGGGGGATGGATCTGACACTCAGGCGAGAACTGCCCCTGTTCCATCTGAGGATCCCTTTCGCACTGGCTCCTCTGGTCCTGTACTCCAGCAAGGGGAGCTGGAGAGGCGGAGGGAAAGGATGCACCAGCTCCGGTCTCCACTGCAGATTCCTGAGCCATCTGTAGGTCAGACCAGGAGGGGCGGGGGAGAAGTGTTAAACTGCATGTGAGAATGAAGTTTTGGTTGGACTAGACTGGACCTCTGATATCTGAATTTGGGACTGTTCTTCTAGTTGAAACTAGAAGCTGTGGGATCTAATGAGTTACGGCGAAGCTTACACAGGTGCATTGACTGCCATGCACACTATCACATAGAGTCTTCCTCTGTTGCTCAGTTCCCAGTAGAAATCTCATGTGATGTGCTCCATGACAGAGCCTAGATCACATGAAGCCTGGTTGAAAGAAAGGTTCTGGGAAAGTGCTTTGGTTTCTCTTATGGGGAGGTAGGACTCATAAT
This sequence comes from Camelus ferus, assembly GCF_009834535.1. Taxonomy (NCBI): domain Eukaryota; kingdom Metazoa; phylum Chordata; class Mammalia; order Artiodactyla; family Camelidae; genus Camelus; species Camelus ferus. Next base: position 7,168,511 of record NC_045727.1, read on the forward strand.
ATGGGGCATTTTCCAAACATAGGAAGGGTAATAATCAAAGGAGTTTGGGTGGATGCAAAGCATAACAAGTATCCACTAAAGCAATCAATTGGGAGAAAACTGAATGTACTGTGTGCTGCTTACAGCCCTGCCATTTGATGACCTCTGGCTGCTTTCATTATTTAAACTTCCATCTCCTCTGAAAACAACTAGAAAAGCCAGATCAAACCATCACCATCACCATCATCATCACCGTTTGCTTAAAAGCATTCACACTGCTGCTGAAGCCACGAGGACAAAAGGGGCCAAGATTCTGGAGAGAGAGGAACTGTACTGAGGTGAACTAACATTCTGCAGCCACTTTTTTCCTGGGAGCATTTGCAAATTTGGGCACATGGAATCTAGACTTTTCCTAGGCAGGGAGCTTCTTCTGCAGGACAGAGAAACCACAGAACTTTTGGCAGTCTCATAGGGTTGGAGAAACGATACTGGGGATTTAAAAGGTTAATATCCCAGGGAGAAGGTGTGGAGGACAGAAAAGTGAGCTCAATAGATGGCAGTTTACCCCCTTAATACATTTGGCAAATTCTGAAACAGTGCAGGTCAAGAGGGTAAGAAGCTAAGCAAAAAGTTCCTGAAAAGCAGAGCAGAGTTTTCAGCAGTCTTGCCATGTTATGGGGACAAGGATTAGAGCTCAGTACCAGGGTGGAGGGGCCTTGGTGAACACCTAAACTTCTCAGTTGGAAATCCTGAAAGGCAAGGCATTAGAGGTGAGGGCTAAAGTGAAATGGTGTTTTATCAGAACTGCAGCCCAGCCTCCATCCAGCTCAGCCTCTGATTGGATTAAGGTGGTCAGTCATGCCATCTGTTTTGCAGAGAAAGGGTAAACCCTTTCCAGAGAACATCACCTGATGACTCTAGATATTTTCTTCATGCACAGACAACAGTCAACAACAATTACAAGGCCTGCCAAAGGACAGGACCAAATCACTGAAAACAAAGAAAAAAATCAATAGAAACAGACCCTGCAGGTGACCAAGGCATTGGAATTAGAAAGGGGCTTTACGATAATCAAGATTAATATGTTTAAGAAAAACAAAGCAGATGACAGAGAAGACAGATGAAAAGAGAATTTTTTCCCCTCAGGCCTCGCCTCCTTTCCTCCCCCATACCTCAGTGTGTCCTGTGTCCCTTGCTGCAGACTCAGCTCCCCACCCACCACCTCCGCCTGCAGAGACCTGAGGGTGAGAGGTGCTCCAAGCCCGGGCTTGTTCCAGAGGCCAGAGTGGGTGTACAGCTCTGAAAAGAGAATTTTACCAGAGGATTGGAGTCCATAAACTTCATAGTTCAAAAGAGATTGAGAGCATAGAGAACTCACTTGAGCACCTCATCAACCCAGAGAGATTTTGAAAATGCTGATTCAGCTCTCTATGAGACATAAAACCCCATGGCCCACAGTCTAAGAAAAGTTTCCCATCACCAGTTGTCATTCTATTTCTTAAATGGCTTCCTTTAAGGAACACATATTGTACCGTAAGTTCTGAGTCTGCTCTGGCCCATCAGCCCAGTCACTGGAATGGAGCTCTGTTTACCTAGAGAAAAAGGTGCCTTTTTGTTAATTATCCTAAATACATCCTTTGGGCAATGTGTGTTGGGAGTCCTATTAGTTAAGATGGTCAGGGAGATGAAATCTCTGTGAGATGACATTTGAATTGGCACTAAGTGACAAGGAACCAACTAGGAGAGGATGAGGGGCAAATGTGATCTAGGCAGAGGGGACATAGATTTCAAAGAACTTTGAGGCAGACTGTGGCTGGCTGTTTAACCAGGGGTTAGCAAACTTTTCTGTGAAGGGACAGAGGGTAAATATTTTAGATGTTTTAAATCCTACAATGTCTGTTGCAACTAAATTCTGCTGTTATAAGGCAAAGGTACACACACACAATAAATAAATGGGTGGCAGTGTTCCAATAAAACTTTATTTGTGGGCACTGAAATTAGAATTTCTTTTAATTTTCACATCACAAAATATTCTTTTGATTTTTTTTTACCCAACCATTTAAAAACGCAAAATCCAATCTTAACTCTGGGACCACAGTTTGCTGATACAAGATAAGTTAGGCAGCCTGGGATCAGATCATGCAGGACATACAGGACACGGTAACAATCAGATTAAGGCAAAGCCCCTTTCATTCTCCAAATGGGAAGCCACCCGTTAGGGTAATTGCAGGCCAGGGATCAGTTCTGGGAGGCAGCTTCGTACAGCTCACGGGAGATCCTTGGGTTTGTTTTATCCCCCTGCTCCCCCCCACCCCGTATCGAGAGGACAAACAAAAAGAGAGGCGCGCGCGAGCACACACACAAACACACACACACAAATCCAGCCAGAAAGCCAGAGAGAGGACGTGCCCGAGTTCACGGTGACGTTTCTCTAGCACGCACCACGGGGTTTAAAGTTGGGCGCACACCTGCTCCCAGCTCGAGCGCACCTGCTGAGCTGCGCTCCGGCCTCGTCTCGCGAGAGCGGTGCGGTAGTAGTGGCTCCCACCCCCACCCTGCCACCAAATCCCTCTCCCCGCCCCGTCGCCCAGCCTCCGCGCCCTAGCACCCTCCCTGCCGTCTCCACCGTCCCCCGGAGCAGCCTCGGCCCGCCGCGCGCGCTTCCCCCGCGCCCCGCCCGCCGATCGCTCGCTCGCACGCACGCCCGGTAGTAATTTCACTTTGCCACGCGAGCTCCGCATCCCCTAGAAATCCCGCCCCCCGCACCCCCTGCCCCCGCCCGGAGCCGTCCCTTTCCCCGGCCAGGTGCGCGAGCCTGCGCGCTCCTCCTCCGCCTCCTCCGGCGGGTCCCTGGCGCGCCGGGGCCGGGGCCCGGCGGGGGCGGATGCGCGCACGGCGCCTCTCCACCAACCCGCTCCCCGGCAGGTCCCTCGCTCGCTCTCCATCCCTCGCCGGCGCTCCCCCGCTCCCCCCTCCCCCTTTGATTGACAGGCAAGATGTCGGTGTGGAGCGAGGCAGGAGCGAATGCAGCAGCCGTCACCCCCGGAGCCCGGCGGCGGCAGCAGCAGCAGCAGCAGCGCGAGGACGAGACAGCAGCCAGCCGCAGTCGCCGCCGCAGCCGCGGGAGCAATGCAGACAGCATCTTGAGAACGCGCTAAAGCACCCCAAACGGTGGACAATGCCGTGTCACTGCAACTGGGAGGGGGGCAAACCAGATTTTTTTTGACATAAAAGCCAGCCAGCCAAAAATATATAATTTTGTCCTTCACGGAGCCGGTGTGTAAAGAGTGAGCGCTATTTTCCTTCTCCTCCTCCTCTCCCTCCCCCTCTTCCTCCTCTTTTTCCTCCTCCTCCTCCCTAAGTGTACAGACAGCATCACATCACCTGGCTTGCTTCTGAGAAACAGCATCTCTCCTTTTCAGGGATCAGAGACTCAGAGAGAGGAGACGTTCTAATGGAGTCTGCTTGATACCCCAAAATAAAATAATAAATTTTGGCTCTTGTCCCCTCCTCCCACCCCCACCCCCTCAACCCTGTGTGAGATGTTGGGTTTCTTCTTCATGAGACATTGTTGAGAAGTCGCAGTGGTTGGAGAGGCGTAGGGGGCAGACTACCTCCACTCCCCCGACACCCCCCTTTTTTCTCTCTGGGAGGAGGAGGAGGGGAAGGGGGCTTGCAGAGCAAGCGATGGATGAGGAAAACATGACGAAAAGCGAGGAGCAGCAACCTCTGAGTTTGCAAAAAGCCTTACAGCAGTGCGAGTTGGTCCAAAACATGATAGACCTGAGCATCTCCAACCTGGAAGGGCTTAGGACCAAATGTGCTACCTCCAACGACCTCACACAAAAAGAAATCCGGACGCTGGAGGTAGGTGTTGCCTATGGAAAAAAAGCAATCCTTCCTTCCCTCCCCTTTCTCCCCCACCATCCCCTTTCCCTTGATTCTGTTTGTTGGGGGTGGGCTTGGTGAGGGGAGTGGGCGGGTAGCCAGGTGGGCAAGATGTGGTCTTCTGTGATTTATCTTGCACAGCCTGCACTGGATGTCTCTACTGTACTGCCGTGGTCTGCGCTTGGCTGGGTGGTGTAGTAGTAGTAGTAATTGTTATTCTGTATTATTATTATTCTTGCGGCTGTTATCATTTGCTTCCTCTCTGAGGAGTGAGTTTTCTCTTTTTTCTGCTTGTGGATTTGTTTATATGCCACGGGGGCTTGTGTGCTGGGTAAGACATTAAGGCGCTGCAGAGAAGCCACGTGACCTTGCGCATTCTGCAGGTGGTCAAAAGGTGGTTTTTGCTGGCAGAACGGAGCTGCCTATAAATATAGACCAAGATCTTCTCTTGGCCTCCTTCCCAGTACCGCTTTTACTCCTTGGATTTGGTTTGTTTGTTTGTTTGTTTGTTTGTTTTCAGTGATACACATTTCAGGAGGCAAGATACATAGAAAAAAAATTCCTCATTGAGCTACCCATTTCCAATCAAATCAATTTGATGCAGGGAGCTGTTGCAGGCCTAAAACATGTAAAAGAAAAAAAAAAAGCATAGAGAAGCACACACAGGTGGTGTGGGAAAATACTCTGGAATCTTGGTGGGACTGTGGAAAAAAAGGGGTCGGGAGGAGGAGTTATCTTTGGCGTGTTGTAACATGCTCTCCAACAGAACTTGAGGGGGAGTTTGAAGCAATTTTGTGTGTGTATTGAGTGGGGGGGGGTGGGATGGATGCAAAGTTACTCTGAAGGAAGATGGCAGAAATTATTTCTTCCGAAGGCCATCTGGTCAAAGGAGGAAGGGTTTCAGGAGCTTAGAAAATGCCTGGCATCCACGTAATCATTGGGCATCCACGTTGCTTGAAACATCTGAAAGGTTCGACTCACATCCCTCCCTCAAACTGGTTGTACACATGGCTTGATTAAATTTGGGAACTCCCATCAGCTGGCATTCACTCAGGGTGGTGGCCGTGGGGCTGTGAGCAGAGAAAAGTGATTCTCCCTGGGCTGGAGCGGGCATGTGCGGTGCTGGGGGGGCCACTCAGTTTCCAGCCCATGTGTTTCCAAGGCCTGGACTCATCAGTCCCTTCGGAATCTTTTAGCCCTTGTGCCCTGTTCTAGTCTGAAGGAGCACCTCTCTCTGATTCACGTTCAGGTTTTCCTTTTTTTCTCCGTGGTTTTCAGTTTGACTGGATGTCAGCAGGCAGGAAGGTCATCAGTTTGAAAGTGGAGTTAATGTGAGTGTGTTGAATATGCTATTTGCTCCCCTAGAATGCATCTGTGTGCCCCTGTCATCTGGGAAAATGATCTTCAGAAATGAAATAAGCATCAAGGGGTAGCAGAGGAGTGGGAATTCTGTTGGGAGGCACAGGTCTTTTCTTTCTCGGAGCTTTGGAGAGCAGTCTAGGCTCGGACTCTGCTGATGGAAGAAAAAGTGTGGGATGCTCTGGCCCAGCTTTCCGTCTCTGTCTGAGCCGTGCCCCAGAGAAGATTCTGGTCAGAATTGCATGCTGAAAATAAATAAATAACCCCAAAGGGCCACTGGAGGCCTCTTCTGTTCCTCTAAGTCAGGAACCCCAAATGCTACTTTGTGTATTACTATGTGAATTTCTTCAGTTTTCGTTTCCTCTTTCCACCATGCTTCATCCTCTGGGAGCTCCCTGGACCACAGTGATTGCCGCAGTGGGCCACTGGTTCCATTGCTACTTTGCTGCATAGTGGTTTTCTTTTGAAACTGGTGGATGGAGGCATTGGTACGGTGGGAGGTGACAGTTGTTGGGAATGCATCTATTAGATGGGGCTTGCGGACCACTGTATCCATATTGCCTGGGGAAGGGTCTGGAGCAATTACGCCAACTTAGGCTCCCCTCCCCCCGTCTCTAGGGCTAGGGTGGGGCCACTAAAGAGGGGCTGGTCCCTTGGGGTCCAACCATGTCCTGCCAAACCTCACGCAGGCTTTGGAGCCACAGTTGTTTTTTTTTTTTTTAATCCCAGAAATTTGTCAAATTTTGTGTATCAAAATCACCTGGGGGAGCTTACTAAAGATGCATATTTTCAGCCTCTAACCCCAGAGATGCTAATTCAGGTGAGATTGGAGGGGGTTTAGGAATCTGTGTTTAGTAAACAGTCCAGATGTCCCTGATGCATGTTTTCATACTGACACTCTGAGAAGGGCTAATCTAATAGGAGATGGATGCCATATTTCAGCGATTTGATGGTGACAACTCTCTGCTCACAAGCAGTGAGGAAAGTAGTCAATTGAACAGACCATTCCTGAAAACCTTGATCATAAGCAGAATTTAGTAACATGCCCATACCCCTGTAGAAACAAAAATGTATGACATGGACCTAGCCTCCAAGAAACGCACTTCATGGTTAGAGAGACAAGGCTAATAGCTTAGTATACGTGAAATGATGAGAAAGTCCAAATAGCAAGTAATATGGGAGACGGCATGTGGGCCCATTAGGAATGTGTTCAGCTGCATGAAATAGAAAATCCAACCAGCTGTGGTTAAGCAAATAATTTCTTTTTCTCAAGTAGCAAGACGTCCGGAGGTATGTAGCTGCTTGAGTTGGCTCAGCAAGGTAATAATATCAGGGCTGCTCTCATGGCCTCTTCCTAATGGTTGCAAAATGGCTCCTGAAGCTCTAGCCATTCCACCCGGGTTCAAGGCAGGGAGGAGGAGGACCAGGTGAGTGGGGAGGAATAAAGGGTGAATATTGTTTGGTTTCCCCAGGACACTTCCTCCTCCCTACCCTCCAGATGATGTTTCATTATGTTTTCTTGGTCAGAACTGGGTCAGATGGCTCGTCCAAGCTGCCGGGCGAGGTGGGTGTGGGAACACCATTGTGATTGGTTTAGATGGTCATGATCCTTTGTCTGGTTTGACCTGTTGCCCCTGCATACAAAATCAGGGTTCTGCTGGCATGGAAGAAGGCATGAAGGGATACTGGGTGGACAGCCAGCAATGTGGGCTGCAGTATGTTATCAGGAGGTACTTTGACAGAGACGAAAGGTCATGAGCTGTGGAGTTAGACCAATGTAGTTTTACAGTCTGGCTTTTCTACTTTATCTTAGCCTCATGATTCAAACCTGACCCATGGTTTCATTTTTGGCAGAAGGGCAATGAAAGAAGAACGTGACCTACCTCAGAGGGGATTGTGGGGATGAAAAGAGATGACATTTTTAAGGGTCTGGCACTGTGGGTAGCACAGAGCCTGCAGGTGCTGAATAAATGATAGCTCTTTGATGGGGACGATTAGCATCACACGGTGTGGAGAGGGTGCCATGGAAGGGAACAGCTCAGACTGGAGGCAGAGAACGAGGAGCTTGAGCAATGTTTCCTAAAGTCTGTTCTGTGGAACTCTAGTTCTGTGGGGTGTTAGCAGTATTCATTCTTTCAACAAGTGCTGAAATCCAGGCACTGTACTAGATGCTGATGGTCAACAAGTATTCTGTAGACGGAATAAATTCCATGGTTAACCCACTTGGGAAGGGTTGAGTTAAGGAAAAGAAATAGGCATCTTGACTGTAGGACTTCTCAGAGCCTTTAATATGCCATATATGTACATTGTGACTCCAAGAGAGGGTAGCATCTGCAATGTTTCCTTTTTCCAGAGGAAAAATCTCTTGGGCTTGATGTTCCATAGAATATACCCAGGGAAATATATGGCAAAGCAGTTAGGAAAGCATTCTTGGTTGGGGAGCTGGGGGCCCTGAGGGGAGTGAAGGATGGGGAGGGTGGAGATTGCAGCAGGTAAACAGAGCTCTGGGCAAGAACAACAAACCAGATTCTCAGGGCAGCTTACAGACCAATTGGCCCAGAAGGGAGAGAACCTGACAGCGTGTTATAGAATGCAAATTTAGGTTACAAACTGCTGGGGTCTAACTAAGGACCAGGAAGTCAGACTGACAAAGCTGCATCCCTTTGAGGGAGGAGATAGAAATCTTCAAAGGTTGTGGAGTGAATACAATAAAAAAAGATGTTTAAGTGGAGAAGTATGTAGCTCAGTGGTAGAGGGCATGCTTAGCAAGCACAAAGCCCTGGGTTCAATCCCCAGTATCTCCATTAAAAATAAATAAATAAACCTAATTACTGCCCCCAAACTGATTAAAACATTAATTAAAAAATAAACTGCAACAAAAAATTTTTAAAAAATAAAAAATGATGTTTAAAGGTTAGTCTGATGGCATCCTGCAGCAGGGGCCAGCAAACTTTTTCTGTAAAGGGACAGATAGTAAATAGTTTAGGCTTCATGGGCCATGTGGTTTCCATCACAGCTGCTCCGCCCGGCTGTTGTAGCATCCAGCAGCCACGGACAATCCATAAATAAACGTTTTCTAATGCAACTTCATTTATGGACCCTGAAATTTGAATTCAATGTAATTTTCACATGTCAAGAAATATTATTTTCCTTCTAATTTTTTTTTGACATTGAAAAATGTAAAAAGTATTCTTAGGTTTTGGGCCTTACAAAAACAGGTGGTGGGTCAGATTTGGCCCGTGGGCTGCAGTTTGCTGGTCTGTAGAGTGGATGGGATGGGAAAGAACCTGGAGGCACAGAGACCGTCTGAAAGGTGAGGAAGTGACACTAGCCAAGGTGGGCACTGGCCAAGTGCAGGTGGCACAGAGTTGGGTTCTGTTTTGGTTAAATTACAAGGGGAGGGAGGTATCAGGGATGGGGTTGGGGCAGGGGGATAAGTAAAGAATCTCCTTCTACAGCAAGGGCATCATGGCCTGCGCACGTCAGTGATTTGTTCTTTAGATGTGCCATCTCAATGATTGATTATGGGGTAACAAACCACACCTAGGCTTAATTATGTTTGGGAAACTTTGGACTTGAGATGGTAACTTATTATTTGCCATGATTCTGGGGGTTGGGATTGGCTGGGCTATTCTTCTGCTGATCTGGCCTGGGCTCACCCATGTGGCTGCATTGACTGGCAGACAGGCTGGCAGCTGAGACAGCCGAGCCTTTCTCTCCAGTGGGATAGCCTGGGCTTCTTACACGGCCCCAGGGTTCCAAGAGGGCAAGAGCGAGGGTGGGAGCAGACAGAAGATAAACAGGTGGATAAGAATCTTGGTTATGTATTAACTAGGTGAGGCTATAACAAACAGATTCCCGAAGTGTGATGGCTCCCGTATAGTAGAAATCTTTTTCTTGCTCGCAAGACAGTCCCAGATGAATGATCTTGTTGGTGGGCCTTTGTCTCATGCTCCAGGCCCCTTCCATTCTGCGACATTGTCCTTGTTTGCTTCCAGAAAGACCAAACCTCTTTGACGCCTCCTCCCCGAAGTTACCCTCATCTGCTGTGTTCCATCGGCTGGAATTTCGTCACAGCACTGCCAGTGAGATGGGGCAGTGGGCCCAGGTGGCTGAATAGCTGGAAGCCTCTGCCACAGCTAATGATAAGCTATTGTTAACAGTTATCTCTTGCTGTAGAACTAGCCGCCCCCAAACTCAGTGGCTTAAAACAACCATCATATATTTGTTCATAAGTCTGCAATTAAAGCTGGCCTCAGCTGGCCAGTTCTGCTGATCTTGCCGGGGCTACTCATGTGGCTGTGGTCATCTGGCAACTCTACTGAGGCTGGATGGTCCAAGATGGCCTTACTCATATGGCTGGTAATTGGCTAGCAGTTGGCAGGGGCACCTCAGTGCTCTTCTGCATGGCCTCTCCAGCAGGACAGCTCACATTTCTCCCATGGCGGCAGCAGCAATGTTCCAAGAAGGTGGGCTCCAGTTCATAGCCCCTCCTAAGCCTCTGTTTCCTTAGCTTTTGCTAATGTCCCACTGACCAGAGCAAATTACGTGCATGAGCCCATAGTCCATGTGGGAGTTAGCATCCAAGAGGGTGGATTCCAGCAGATGTGGTTCACTGGGGGCCATTGAACAGTCTGGCGCAGCGGTGTACCACGGCTGTGCATAAACCCCCCATAAAACCAAAAGAGCATGGGAGAGAGAGGGAGGGCCATGGGATGATCAGCCAAGGCCCCTTTGAGGAGATTTTACTGACCTGAGGGAGCAAGCCATGAAATATCTGGAGGATGGTCCAGGCAGAGGGAACAGCAGACACAAAGTTCTTGGGTAGGAATCTGTTCCACCTGTTACTGAAACAGTGAGGAAAACCCTGTGGCTGGAGCAGAGTGGGTAGGGAAGGGATGAGGGACTGAGTGGGAGACAGACACGGGTCCCTGGTCAGAGAGGCCATGGCTAAGATACTTGGATGTTGTTCTAATTGTGAACGGGGTGGGTGGCTGATTTATTTAAAAGATCCTTTAGGTGATTGCTGCAGGGAACGTAGACTGTGGTGGGTAAGAATGGGAGCAGGGAGACAGTTCGGGAGGTCAATGTGGGAGTCAAAGCCTGGAATGACTGTGCCTTTGACTAGAGTGATGGTTGGAGAGGTGGAGTGAGTGGCTGGATTCAGAAGGTCAAGTGCATGGGAGGTGCTCATGAATCGGATGTGGGGAGGGAAAGAAAATGAAGACCTGAGGATTACTCCTAGGTGTTTGGCCTAAGAACTTAGTGAATGGTGGTACCTGTATTTGAAGTGTGGAGACCAGGGGTGGGACAGATTGGGCCTGACAACTAGGTCCTGTTTCGATGTTTACATTTTTGAAGTAGACAGTTGGGTATGTGAGCCTGGAGACGTGTGGAAGGCTGGAGATACGAAGGTCACTTAATTATGTCAGGACATCTTTTTTTTTTTTTTTTAATTGATGGAGGTTCTGGGGATTGAACCCAGGACCTCGTGTGTGCTAAGCACACACTCCACCACTGAGTTATTACCTTCCTCCCTGTCAGGAACATCTTTTCATCTTATTCAATATTATTTGTAATGATGCATAGTGTTATGTGGATAGACCATAATTTATTTAACTTATTTAATTTAATTGTCAGATGCATCTGTTTGTCATTTTCCATTATTATAAATAACACCGTAGTAGACATCCTTATGGCTCGCAATAATCCTTGTTTTCAATTCCTGGAAGTGGAATTGCTGGATCTAAGGATATGCAAAGTTTCAGGACTTTTGATAGATTTTGCCAAATTAGCTTTCACCAGCAGTGTGGGAAAGGGTCTGTTTTTCCACAGCCTCCGTCTGGATTTATATTTTGTTTTAGTTTTCGGTGGCCTGTGTTCTGATGACCGAGAGCTGGGGGTTAAGGAGGCAGTGGTCTCAGGCCAGAATCTCATCTTTCCTGTTTCTAGTTGGGAAGGAGCTGGGAACCTGCAGAGACAAGAGGGGAACTTGGTTTTCCGTACAGTGAGGCCAGCCTGTGAAGACCTAGTCGCCTCCTCTGTCTTGTTCCCACAGAGAGAGCATCGTGGGTGGGGTGTGGTCTCAAATTTCAGAGTCAGTGGCAAAAGTTATTTCTGGAGGGTTCAGTCCCCTCTCTGGGTTTTTGGGGTGCATTCTACTAGGGAGCTGGCTATCTTTCCTCCCAGGGGAAGAAAACTGGGGAGTCTTCCTCCTCTCCCAGAGGGTGGGTTGTTTTCTGGGCTCCCACCCACCGGGCTCCACCTGGTGGGACCTGGCCTTCCTCCTTGCTCCTCTGGAGCTGGGCATTGGAAGGTGTTGAGAAGCTGGGGAAGACGAGGGGGACATGGCAGCTGGGAGGGAGGATGGAGAAGCTGAGGAGTCGGGGAAGGGAAAAGGGGCAAAAGTGGGAAATAAAAGCCAGAGTGTAGAATGAGTGTCTCTGGCAGGGTTTCTGTGACCCTTGGAACGTCTCTCCACTGGGAAGTGACTGTGACTGTAGTTGTTCCTGTTTTACAAGCCGGTTGACTGAGGTTTAGAGCCACTGATCTGACCCAGACGGCAAATTCAGGCAGCCACAGATACGGGAAGAGGTTTACAGCTCCTCCGTGAATTCCCCAAAGGTGGCATAGCCTGGAAGAAAAGAAAGCAAAGATGAGAGCCAGTGCAGACGAAGGAGGAAGCGGAGCTGATAAAGGCGATGTGGTCAGAGGTGAAGCTTTAGGGTTCATGAGAACCGTAATGATGGAACACTCTGTCACCCAGATGCTCTCACTGGTGACCATTCCAGATGACAGTGACTAAGAGAAATAGAGAGCTGTTGGAGCCAAAATTGGGCATCCACAGAGACAAGGAAGGATGAGAAGAAGAGAGGGAGATATTTCAAATCTGTGAGGTCCAGGGTGCCAGCCACTTGCTGCATTGGCTGCTGACCAGTTGAAATGTGGTGAATTCTAATTGAAATGTGCTATTAGTGTAAAATACACACCAGATCCCGAACTCTTAGTGTGAAGAACAGAACGCAAAATATCTCATTGATTTTTTTTTATATTGACAACATGTTGAAATGATACTGTTTTAGATGTACTGGGTTAAAGAAACTATGTTAAAATTAGTGTCACCTGTATCTTATTTTCCTCCTGAGGCTTTTAGAACATTTTAAATGACACAGGCTGTTCACTGTACATTTCCACTGGTCAGCACTGCTTTTGAGCATTGAGGAGATTTCTGTGTTTTGCCATAATGGAAATCTTGTTCTTGATAAAGACTGAAAGCCTGGGCCCCCTGGAGTTACTAGGCAGCCATTGATTAAAACATGGATGCATTCCAAAGATAGATGCCTTTGATTTCCCTGGATCAAGAGAAAAGTGAGATGAAAACTCAGAAATAGCAACATAATTGAGTCCCTGCAAATATGGGTGGGTGCTCAGAGCAGTGTAGCCAAGTAGGGAGGGCTTGGGCTCTGCAGTAAGACAGGTTTGGATTCCAGTCTGAGTTCAGGATTTATTAGCTGAGTAGCCTTGGGCAAATGAGCTCCCCTTTCTAAGCCTCAGTTTCCTTGCTTAGAAGTTGGGACAATTTTACCCGGGATTGTTATGGTGATTAAATGGAATCATGCATTAAAAAGCTGAGCAAAGTGCCCAGCATGTAGCGAATGCTTAATAATCATTAGCTGTGGTGGTTTCCACGATCGTATGCTCTGCAGAATGTCATGGGGAGGTTAGGGTGTTTCAGCCCTGAGTGGTGGATAGGGTCTTTTAGCCTTCTGGGGAGGTGCCAGTTCACTTATCGAGTCAGTGTTAATGGGCCTGCAAGAAGCCTTCTGTGGGATAATGGCACACCTGCTGGGCTGCAGGTGACATAAGTGAACAGGATTCTGATCCCAGGTCTGCATCTTTGAGTTCGCTCACAGATGACTCACTTCCCATCAGTGCCTGGCAGGCTTTGGTCTTGTAAACCGTGTGCTCATCATAACTGTAAGTTGGATAACAAAATGCCAGTTATGGGTTGGCCTTACAACTCCCAAACTTGTCTTACGCTTGTGTGGTAAAGAGAAAAGTCAGAATCTGTGATATCCAGGTGTTTGAGAATTGTATTCTCCCAAGGTCAGAGGCCCCTGAGAGGTTGTGGAGGACCACCTCCTGCCCAGCGTTCAGCTTTGGCTTGGTGACTTGGGGCGAGCACTACTTCACAAGGCAACCTTTTAAAAATTCACTTTTTGTTGTGGTAAAATATATATAACCTGAAATTGATCATTTCAACTGTTTGTAAGTGTACAATTCAGTGGCATTAAATACATTCACAGTGTTGTGTAACCATGATCACCATTTATCTGCAGAACTTCTGCACCATCCTCAAATAGAAATTCTGTACCCATTAAACAGTAACTCCCTCTGCCCCCAGCCACACAGTAATCTCTATTCTGTTTTCTGTCTCTGTGAATTTGACTATTTAGGCATCTCATGTAAGTCAAGCCATACACTCTGTGCCTTTTGTGTCTGGCTTCTTTCACATAGCATGTTTCTAAGGTTCATCCATGTTGTAGCAGATATTTTTATGGCTGAATAATATTCCATTGTATGTTTGGATAGACACTTGAGTTGTTTTCATCTTTTGGCTATTGTGAATAATGCTTCTATGAACATCATTGTACAAGTGTCTGTTTGATTCCCTGCTTTGAATTCTTTGGGGATATAAATCTAGGAGTGGAATTGCTGGGTCATACAGTAATTCTACGTTTAATTTTTTGAGAGACCATTATTCTGTTTTTCACAGTGGCTGCACCATTGTATAGTTCCACCAGCAATGCACAAGGGTTCCAATTTCTCTACATCCTTGGCAATGCCTACTATTTTCTGTTTTTTTTTTTTTTAAATAGCCATCCTAGTGGGTATGAAATGTTATCTCATTGTGGTTTTGATTCACATTTCCCTAATGACTAATGATGTTAGGCATCTTTTCACGTGCTGATTGGCCATTTGTATGTCCTCTTTGGAGAAGTGTCTATTCAAGTCCTTTCACAAGTCACCCTTTTGATTTGGGTGAGTTACAAAGGTGAGAATTACCCTCCTTCTGTTGACTTGGATCTGTTCTTTGATGACTTCTGTCCTTTGGTTTATCTGGAGGAGAAGGAGAATAAGGCCAGTCATTCCTTTGACTGGGAAAATAGTCTCAAGAAGAATTTGCATCTAGATCTGGAATCTACCAGGTAGCGACAAGAGATAGTCCCGTCCACAGATTCCTGACAAGTCTCCAGCCCAACTTTTGCAGTCACCGTCTCCCTGCTTTGTCCAGTGTGAGTTCCATTTTTACAGCATTCCGGATTCTGGGCTCGCTGGTGATGATGAATTTCCCTTGGGCTGTGGACCAATCCTACCCAGAGAGAGTATCACACCAACCAGCAGTAGACATGGATGTGTCTGTTTGTGCCCATCCACAAAGGCACTGGGATGGCGCTTGGGCAGGGTTGGGTGGCAGTGAGGCGAGTAGACGGGCGTGAAAAACAGCCCATCAAGTGGGGCATCCAGGGACTTTGTTTTTATTAGGTGGGAGGCAGGGCAAGGTTTGGTGTCACTTTTTATATTTTTATGCTTCTCTGAGAGAAACAGTGCTTTGCGATTGACCCCCAAAAGCATATTGTTCTTTTAATATGGTGCTATTCTATTCTTTTAATATGTTGCTGGATTTGATTCATTAGTATTTTGTTCGAGGATTTTTGTGTCTGTGTCATGAGGGATATTGTCTGTGCTTTCTTTTCTTTTCTTTTTTTTTTTTGTACCATCTTTGTTTAGTTTCAGTAACAGGGTAATAGTAGCCCCATAAAATGAGTTGGGAAACTGTTTCCTCCACTTTTGTTTTCTGAAAGAGATTGTACAGAATTGGTGTTATTTCATCTTTAAGTGCATTAAATGCAGCTAGAATTCGCCAGTGAATCTATCTGGACCGGAAATTTGTTTATTTTATTTATTTATGCTATTTCTTGTGGAAGGTTTTAAACTACAAGTTAAGTTTCTTTAATTTATTCTTGGGTGACTTTTGGTAGCTTGTGGCTTTCAAGGAATTGGTACATTTTATCGAAATTGTTGAATTTACCTGTGGAGGATTGCTCATAATATTCCCTTTTTATCCTTTTAGTGTCTGTGGGATCTGTAGTGATGTCCTCTCTTTTATTCTTAATGTTGGTGATGTATACTTTTTCTCTTTTATGTTTTGTTAGTCTGGCTAGAGCCCTATCAATTTTAGTCACATTTTCAAAGAACCAATTTTTAGCTTCATTTATTTTCTCTATTGTTTTTCTGCTTTCAATTTTACTTATATTTGTTCTTTTTTTATTGAAGTATAGTTGACTTACAGTGTTGTATTAGTTTCTGGTGTACAGGATAATGATTCAGTTATACATAAATATATTCCTTTTTGTATTCTTTTTCATTATAGGCTATTACAAGGCATTGAACTTAGTTCCCTGTGCTCTACAGCAGGACCTTGTTGTTCTTATTATTTCCCTTCTCCAGCTTGCTCTGGGTTTATTTTGCTCCTCTTTTTTCTATTTTCTTGCATGGATGCTTAGATTTCTCCTTTTCTAATATAAGTATTTTTTCCTCTACATTTCCCTTGAAGGACCACTTTAATTGCATCCTACAAATTTGGATATGTTATATTTTCACTTCCCTTTAGTTTGCAGTACTTAAAATTTTCTTTTCAGGATTCCTTTTTGATGCATATATTCTTTAAAAGTGTACTGTTTAATCTGTAAGTATTGTGGATATTTTCTTGTTATCTTTCTGTTATTGACTTCTAGTTTAATTCAGTTATGGTCAGTGAACACATTTTACGTGATTTTAATTCTTTAAAAATGTTTAAGGTTTATTTTATGACTTAGACTATATTCTCTCTTGGTGAATGTAACAGGTGCACTTGAAAAGAATGTGAATCCTGCTGGTGATGAGTGCAGTGTTGTATAAATGCCAGTTAGATCCAGTTGGTTGATGGTATTAAGTCTTCTGTATCCTTGCTGATTTTCTCTCAAGTTTCATTGATTACACAGAGAGGAGTGTTGATATCTCCTATTATAATTGTGGATTTGTCCATTTCTCCTTGTAGTTCTGTCAGTTTTTTCTTTCGTGTATTTTGAGCTGTTTTGTGGAGTGTATATGCATTTGGGATGGTTGTTTTCTTGGTGACTTCACCCTTTATCATTGTGTAAAGTTACTATTTATCCCTGGTAATTTTTCTTACTCCAAAAACTATTTTCTCTGATATTAATATAGCCACCCCAGCTTTTCTTTTTTTAGGTTTTTAAAAATTGAGGTAAAAGTCATATAACATTAAATTCACTGCTTAAACTCTTTTATATACATTGAATGGTTTTTAATATATACTCAATGTTGTGCGACCATGTTCTTTGTCTAATTTTAGAACACTTTCATCACCACACATGCAAAAAAAAAAAAAAAACCCACCAAAACAAAACCAGGAAACCTAAACCTTGTACCTGTTAGCAGTCAATCTCAATTTCCTTGTCCTCCATCCCTGGGCAACCATTAATCTATTTTTTGTTGCTGTGGATTTTCTTACTCTGGATATTTCATGTAGATGAAATCATACAGTATGTGGCCTTTTATGTGTGGCTTTTTTCACTTAACATAATGTCTTCAAGGTCCATCCACATTGTGGCAGGTGTCAGGACTTCTTTCCTTTTTGTGGCTGAATAATATTCCATTGCACACCTATCCCTGTTTCATTTATCCATCCATCCGGGGACATTTGAGTTGTTTGCACCTTGTGGAGATTGTGAATAGTGCTGCTGTGAACATTCACTTGGCTAAGAGGATGGGGGCATTTTGAGAGGAAACAGTTTTGTTGCTTCTACTAAAAACTAAAGAAACATCCCCAGGTTCAGGCTGGTGTGCAGTTCGGAACTCTAAAGTTGGAAGTTCCTTCTGTACCTTTGTGGTTGTTCGTAGTGGTCGGTGTGACATTTCCCTGGAGCTCTTGCAGGTGCTTGGTTGGCTATTCAGGTTACATATGCCAGGTCGTGAATCGTTTGCACTGACTTCAGAAATGGAATGGACTTCATTACATAAAACAGTCATTTAAAAGACATTTATAGCCATTAAAGCAAAGCATATTCACTATAGAAAAAGAGAATATGCATTTGATCAAAAAGAAAAATGAACACACGTATAATCCGACCACCCACAGATCAACATTGTTAACATCTTGTTACAGAGTCTTCTAGGCTTTTCTGCATGCACACATGTACTTTCATATGACTTTTAAGGACAACTACATTTTATTTATTTTGTAGTCTCCTCTTTTCCTCTTGAAAGTTGACTTAAGACATAGATGTCTTTCCCTGCCAGAACCATTTTTTATAGCATTTGAAATGGCTGGTAACACTCCAGCATAAAGATATACCATAATTGAATTAAACAACCCACTTTGGTTGAGTTAGATTATTTCTGTTTTTTTTTTTTTTTTTTTTTTTTGCTCTCATAAAAACAGCCTTAGTAACTCCTTTTGAAATGAAATTTTGTAAAGCATTCATATTTGTTCCCTTAAGAAATGTACCTAGAAGTAGAATTAGTGCATGCTTATAAGGCTTTTTCTCATTTATGGCCAAATGGTCCTTTAGAAAGAGTGTACCCATTAATAACCTTCTCAGAGTTTACAAGAGTCGTTTGTGGCTTTGCGTCTTCAGGAATGACAACTGTGAGAGGTTAATGTTCCCAATAAATCTGTGACTTAATAAGAAAATTGTAAAGTCACGTTACTAAATCTGTGAATCAACTTTTATTGAGCTAAGAAACTCGAGGCAGGCTTGGCTTTTAAAAATACATACTTTCAGTTGTAATAAATACAGAGTTAGAATCATGTCAATGACAAGGAAGCCTAATTTCAGATGAAATTTTTCTGAAATGACATCAGAAAGGGATGTGAACGTTACAGTGTCTGATTTCCAGGGATCACACAGTCAGTTGTTTTCTGGGACCAGGCAGGAAACCCACAGAAGAAAAACAGGGTAGAGGCTGGATACTTGGGAGGAGACGTAAGGGCCACGGTGAACTAGAGAACATATGCCACATCCACTGATGTCAGCTTCGCCAGTGGATTGGATGTAAGTCTCATTTTGTCAGGGACTTCCATTTTCCAGCAGAACCCAGAAACCAAGACTATAAGTAAAAGCAGACATTGGCTTATTATTATCTGATCAAGAACCTCACCTAAATTGAGGTTGTATTGTTTAGTCTGGAGAAGAACCACTTACTTGTTGATTTTATGATCTTTGCTTATTGGGTGGTATTCTCAGTCTCCAATGAGGGCAAAGTAAGAGATGTGACTCAGTCCAAACAATCTTACACACATACAGACACACATACACTTCAAACCTATGCGAAAGTAGGGAGAATAGCATAATGGACCCTTATGTACTCATCACAGAAATTCAGCAACTGTCAAATTATGGCCAGTCATCTCCCCCACCTCCATCCTCCCTGGGTTGTTTTGAAGCAATTCCTAAACTGTCAGAGCATTTCCTCCCCAAATATTTCAAATACATATTTCTGTTAAATACAAGTACTTTGTGTTCAGCAACGAGATTCCTATTATCACACCAGTAGTTCCTTAGTCAGATAACAACAAGTCAAAATATTTATACACAAAAGAGAGATGTACTTCTCAAAGCAGACATAGTGGAAGGCATCTGCCTTGCCCCGGCTCTGCCGGTTCTTGAAAATTGTCTTCACAGTCATTTTACAAGAAAACGAATCTCTTTCTTTTTCCTTGATGCCGAATGGTGGCCTTCAAGATGGAAGGCTACCGTCTTGACTTGGCTTGACAGTTTCCTGATGACGTTCCTCCATTTGAAACATAAATAGGCAAGTCCACTCTTGAAGAACAAGCTGTGTGGCCATTTGAAGATGATCATGACAGTGCTCTGGGCACAGTGTCTGAGAGGAAACTCAAAGGGAAGACTCAGAGCTTTGGTGTTGGGATAAACCTTCAGCCATTTCCAATGTCTACTCTGAAAGGGAGCCTGTTTGATTAGCTTCAAAAGTTATTCACTCCTTCACTCATCCATTCATTCATTCCACTTTGTGTTAAATGCATGAGACATACAAAGGTGACTGGAACCAAGTCTTGCCCATGTGGGGCTTAGGATGCGTAAATATGTGTAGTGTATAAGGCACTGTTCTAGATACCGGGATGTGGAATATATTGACTCATCGATCTAGTGGTGTGATGTTAAAGCTAAGACCTGAAGGACAATGGGGTTAACTAGAATTGAGGAAAGACTGTTCCTGGCAGAGGAACAGTATGTGCAAAAGTCTAGAGGTAGGAGACGGCTGAGGCTTTTGATGGATCAAACAAAGCCCAACATGGTTGGTGTAGAGAGTGCCTCAGGCCCTTTTGAAGGCAAGGTGATGGAACAGAACTTTTTTCTTTCTCTAAACTGGATTCCTTTGCATCTTCTTCCTGCCTCATCTCCTCATTATAGAAAAATGAGACAGTCTCATTTGCCAAATTGAATAAAACTCTCTAACTTATGATCACCACTCCTCAAATAGGATTTGAAAGCGTGACATGAATTTATTGGTCCCCTAAGGTGGAGGAGGTTCTTTAACACCTTAACAAACACAAGCCATATAATAATAATTAATAATAATAATAATAATAATAATAATAATAATAATAATAATAATAATAATAATAAACGGGCAAGACCTTGAGAAGGGTGGGCTGGGGGGAGGGAAAGTGAAGCCAGGAGAGAAAGGTGGTGAAATGGAAATACATTTTCAGTCCTATGCTTTGTGGTTTATTATTAACAGCAGTGGAACAAATGTCTCTACAGAGTTATGAAAAATTCATCAGCAACAGCTCCAGGTCTGAGAAGCTGGTCCTTGTTTGATCAGATTAAAGATAATGAGAGCAGTCCTAAATTAACTCAGATTAAGAGGAGGACGCTTCCCCTACTATGCAGTCCTACGTGTATAATCACGTTTCCTCACCGCCAGGCGCCCTTAGTTGTCTGCTAAGATGGGAACTAGGGTCTTTGCAAAGGTAGAACCAGGACCGCAGAGGGTGGGCTGAGCCCAGATGCCGCCTTGAACCTGGGGTCTGATGGAGGAAGAGTCTCTGGACTTTCCCCTGAGCTCGAGTTTTGTCTGGTCTCTCTGACCCTCCTATTTTTCAGACCTGTTTCCTTCCTCCTGGGTCTGTGTCATCCCAACTCACAATTTCACAGCATTGAGCCCCTACAATGTGCCATGCAGTGTTCCAGGTGCTGAGGATACATCCAGGAGTAACACAGGCAAAGAGCCCTGCTGCTGGGTAGCTCACATTCTAGTCGGTGGAGACAGACAATAAATAAACATAAAGAACAAGGAAGCTGAAAGTATGATAGAAAGTGGTAAGGATTATGAAAAAAGAAAGTAGGGCAGGCTTCATGGAAAAGGTGACATTTGAGCAAAGACATAAAGAAAGTGAGGGAGTGATCCATGAAGCTATCTGGGGCAGGCGGAAGAGCACTTAAAGTGAGGCAGCAGCTTGTGCAAAGGCCCTGAGGCCTTGAAGGAACAACCAGGAGCCTTGTGTGACGGCAATGGAGTGTTGAGGATCAGGTCAGAGCAGCAGAGTGGAACCAGATCAGTAGGATCTCTAGACCAGTGTCAAGAGTTTTACTAAGTGAAATGAGGTGCGTTGGAGGGTTTTGAACAGAGAAGTAACATGATCTGACTTGAGTTTTAATAACCTTCTTCTCCCTAATAGACTGTAGGAGAAGCAGGTAGATGAATTAGAAGACTATCGCAGGTGAGAGACAACGGTGGCTTACACCAGACTGGTGAGTTGTGGTTGGATTTTGGAAACATTTAGAAATGACAGCAAACAGGATTACCAGATATTTTTGACTTTGCCTGAAAATTGATATAAAGAATGATGATGTTAACTGGTTTATTAATTACTGTTTTTTAATCTGAACTCTTTTGGTCACAAATGACAGAAACATACATCAAATTGCTTATGCAAAAAGAGGGAATTCTTTGGCTTACATTACTGAGAAGTTTATGGGTTATACTAGCTTCAGCATGACTGGATCCAGGTACTTAAAGAACACGAGCAAGGACCTCTCCATCTCTCAGCTCTGCTTTCTTTCTGTGTTGCTTTCATCCAGTCTTTCTATCACCCTAGCTACGATGGAGGAAGAGCATCGTTACTTCCCAGGAGTTACAACAAATGTCTGGGGCATCCTTTTTAGGCTTGGTTCATTTCTCTGCTTCTCTCTACAGGAGGGCACAGCATTCTGACAGGTCAATTCTGGGGCCAGGGTAAAAAATCATCTCCCCTCAAGCCTCATGGACCAAGCAGGGAGGTTCTCCAAAGGAAAGCTGGGGTGTTCCAACCGAAAAATGATAAGCTTGGCTGGAGGAAACACTAGATTTCTGTCGTCCCAACTGTTCATCCAGATTCCAACCAATGCAGGAGATTCTAAGGAGGGTATAAGGACTGAAACAGTAAATCATACCCTGGGGATGTTGAGATGTTCATAGTAGGATGTTTCAGAAATCTTTTAACTCAGCATTCACAAACGCAGTGGATTTACCTAATAGCCTTACTCCTTGAGTCTACTCTGGGACCAAGAAGCCTTTGCTTGCAGTGTGTTCTCCTGTCTGGCCTCCCCTTCACGGCCGTGTGTCTCCACTGGGACAGCAAGTGGGTGGAGAGCTGAAACACAGTGCCGGGGTCCCAGCTCCGCCATCCTCTTGCCGCTCTCTGATTTGGGCAAGTTGCATAACTACTGAGCCACAGAGGAAACTGGGAGGATCAAAGGAAAGACACTTTTTAAAGTACTTGAGAAACTGGACTCACAAGCCAAGGCCTTGGCTGTATTGCTTCTGGTTAAAGAATGCTTTATATTTGCTGATCATGGGATTGCCAGATAAAACATAGGTTCAGTTAAACTTGAATTTCAGATAGACAATGAATACTTTTCCAGGGTAAGTATGCCCAAATATTGCACAGGACATATTTACACTAAAAAATTATTTTTTTGTTAATCTGACATTCATATTTAACTGGATATATTTTTATTTGCTAAATCTGGCAGTGCTAGGTGATCATGACAAGGGAAACATCATTATTACTGACCACCCATGACAATCTCCTGACAGCCACTTCATGCGAGGACCGGGAACATTATCCAAACTGTAGACATCGCTAGTGTTTTCAGAATGGACACGAGTGAACTTTCTGTTCTCTCTTTGGACTATGGGTTTATGTCTAAGCTTGAATTCTTGAATTTGACTCTGTGTGTGTGTGTGAGTGAATCCTATAATACCACATTTTGAAATTCTTGTTTTAACATAGGTTTAAGTTTTGGGTAACGGTGTTGGCTCTTCCAGTTATGAGCCATCAACTTGGGCTTAATCTTCTCCATGTGTCAGTTTCCCCATCTGTACAACTAGGAACATGACAGTACTTACCTCATACCATTGTTACGAGGATTAGATAATATGCTTAAAGTGCTTAGCTAAGTGTCTGGCACGTGACAAGAGCTCTGTAAGTGTTAGCTGCTGCAGTTATGGCAAATCTCTAGAAATTAATCTGGCTGGTCCAGAATAATTTGTGTTTGATTTTTCAAATTAACTTCTCAGCTCTGTTTGGAAAATTTGGGGTTGAACCGTCCTGTGGTTTGGGCTTCATGCTTACCCAGTCAAACCCTAGAAGCAGAATAACAAGATGCTGTCTTGCGCTTGACACATACTGGCAGCTTTCAGCTCCAAACTGGGGGGAGAGCGGGAGAAATGGGGAGGGAGAACGAACAGTGATTTGGGTGGTGGTTCCTAGGCTTGGTGGGCATGATTTTGGCAGTCTTAGCCCTAGATTTTGCCCCAAACCCAAGCAGGCATGCCCTGTTTGGCAAGGGGGATGGACATAGGAGAATGACTTGAATCCAAGCCACGGAGATGTGCCCCTGTTTTGAGTCATTTTCTGCAGCTTCTGTTTCTAACTATTTCTATCCATTCCTCACCTGCAGACCCTGGGCAAAGGCCAGGGCAGGGCACAAAATGAACTCCTGGGTCATCAGAAGTGTTTGAGGGCTGCCCAAGACCAGGGTCTGGACACGGCTTGCCTGAGGCACACTCTGTGTGTCATACATGCTTCTTTTTGCTTGGGATCATTTAAAATGGAAATGTTTCCAAGCTCGGTGTTTTTTATCCATACCCGGTTATGAGAGAAATGTTTTTTCCATGACCGTGGGAGACTCTCAGAGTCGCTGAAGTCCCTGCTCTGCAAGACTCTTGTAGCTAGTGTGAAAGGAGCGTGCTCGGGGGTTGTGAAATTTCCGAGGCAGATTAGAGCGTGCTGCTTTCTTCTTGAAATCAGCATTTTACCAATGAAAGACAGTTGTTTGAAAAGTCTCTGTTGACTTCAGTGTTGATCTTGTAACCATGGCTGGCATTTACCTGGTGCGTACTGAATCTTAGGCACTCACCTGAGCTTCAGGTACGAGGCTATCCAAAATGTGGCTGATGGACAGGTGGCCTCGGTGCCCTGGGGAGCTGGTTAGAAATGTGGAGTCTCAGGCCCTGGCTCAGACTCACTAAAATGCATTTGAATGCAATTAGGTGACCTGAATGCACACTGAAGTTTGAGAAGCACCAGTTTCATCCTCAGAACAACCCCAGTATTATTAATTCTATTCAAATTTTTTCTTTTGGTGAAATATATACAATATTTATCACTTCTAACCATTTGTAAGTGTAAAATTCAGCGAGGGATGTTAAATACATTTACTTTGTGGTGTAATCGTCACCCCTGTCTATGCCCAAAACCTTTTCATTATTCCCAACAATAACTCTGTAACCACTAAACAGAAATTCCCCCCTCCCCGCTCTTCCAGCCCCTGGTAACCCCTATTTTACTTTCTGTCTCTATGAATTTGCACAGTCTAGGGACCTCATATAACTGGAATCATACAATGTCTGTCCTTTTGTGTCTGGCATCTTTCACTTAGAGTACTGTTTTCAAGGTCGTTCCATGTTGTAGTGTGTATCATCACCCTATTCCTTTTTTATGTGTGAATAACATTCCATTTTGTTTATCTATTATAGACACTAAGGGGTTGTTCCTACCTCTTGGCTTTTGTGGGTAGTGCTGTTAAGAATATTCATGTACAAATATCTGAGTCTTTGCTGTCTGTCCTTTTGGGTGTATTCCTAGGAGTATTAACTCCATTTACACATGAAGAAATTGAGATGCAGAGATGTGAATGGACTTGTCTGAAGTCACACTTGATAGGTTTCTTCATTTATTTGGTTCCTTCCATCGACTGCAGAGACCATCTGTGTCCTTAACGAGAAAGACACATGCTTTCCTTCTTTTCTCAGGGATGACAACATGACCTGCTGGTAAATACTGGGCTTTGGAGTCTTCGAGATCTGACTTCAAATCCCAGCATTTGCCCCTTGCTAAGTTTTGTGTTTTGGACAAATTGTCTAGTCTAAAGCTCCATTTTTTCATCCATAAAATCAGGATACCAATGCCTACCCCATGGTAATTGCTTTGAGGATTAAGTGGGAAAAATTATTCAAATGCCTGGTTTGTAAATATTCAAGAAGTATTGTTTACCCTTAAAAATAAAGAGGTTTCTTAAAAAGTTAAACATAGAAATACCGTAGGATCCAGCAATTCCACTTCTAGGTATACCTAACAGGATCGAAAGACAGGGACTCAAACAGATATTTCTGCATGAATATTCATAGCAGCTTTATTCACAATGGCCAAGAGGTAGGAAGAACCCAAGTGTCTATCGGTGGATAAATGGATCAACAGAATGTCATATATCCATACAATGGAATATGATTTAGCCATGAAATGTGATGAAGTACTGATACCTGCTACAACATGGATGACCCTTGAAAACATTATGCTAAGTGAAATTAGCCAGACACAAAAGGATTAATACTGTGCTTTTCCACTTGTCTGAGATACCTGGCGTGGTCAAACTCAAATCTGGCTGAATGTAGATTTGTGGTTGCCTGTGGCTGGGACAGGGGGAGTTAGGGAGTTACTGTTTAATGGGTACAGAGTTTCAGTTTGGGAAGATGAAAAGAGTCTGGAGATGGATGGTAGTGATTGCTGCACAACAATATGGATGTGCTAAACCGTACATTTAAAAATGGCTAAAATGGTATATTTTGTTATATATATTTTACTACAGCGTAAAAAAACAAATAGGAAAAGGAAGGGAAGAATGACTTTTCCAGGCACTAATTTCATGCTGGTGTGTACTGAGTACCTTGCTTTCATGTACCAGTGTTTGGTGTCTGGGAAAGTCTGTGTCCTTTTTAAAAAAATTTTCCATTAATTAATTATTTAATGATTTAATTGAAGTATAGTCAGTTACAACATATCAATTTCTGGTGTGCAGCATAATGTTTCAGTCATACATACACATACATATATTTGTTTTCATATTCTTTTTTCATTATAGCTTACTCCAAGATTTTGAATATTATTCCGTGTGCTATACGGAAGAAACTTGTATATTTGTTTTATATATAGTAGTTAGTATCTACATATCTTGAACCCCAGTTTATCCCTTCCCTCCTCATTTCCTCCCTGATAACCGTAAGTTTGTTTTCTATGTCTGAGTCTGTTTCTGTTTTGTAAATAAGTTAATTTGTATCTTTTTTTCTTAAGATTCCACATATGAATGATGTATGGTATTTTTCCTTTTCTTTCTGGCTTACTTCACTTAGAATGACAATCTCCAGGTCTATTCATATTGTTGCAAATGGCATTATTTTATTCATTTTCATGGCTGAGTAGTATTCCATTGTATAAATATACCACAACTTCTTTATCCAGTCATCTGTCAATGGACATTTAGGTTCTTTCCATGTCTTGGCTGTTGTAAATAGTGCTGCTATGAACATTGGGGTGCATGTGTCTTTTTGAATCAGAATTCCCTCTGGATGTATGCCCAGGAGTGGGATTGCTGGATCATATGAAGTCTATTTTTAGTTTTTTGAGGAATCTCCGTACTGTTTTCCATAATGGCTGCACCAAACTACATTCCCACCAACAGGGAAGGAGGGTTCCTGGGTCCTTTTTTTTTTATCTTTATAATGTAACAATGATAAAATCATTATTATGAGCAGTGTTGTTATTGGATGCTGACAGTGGGCCAGAGGCTGGGTAAAGCGCTTCTGTATGTTATTCCATTTTCACCCACACAGCCCTGGGAGGTAGGTGCTGTTATATTTGACACATGAAAAAACTGAGAGATCAGGTAACTTTCCCGAGGACACACAGCTGGGCTTTGGCAGAGGCAGGATTTGAGGGCCTCAGGTCCTACTGTCCTGCAGGCCAAGCTGTGCTGCCTCCCAGGATGTCTGCCCAAGGTAGTCTACAAAGGGCACACTTAGAGGGTAATTATGCCTCTGTGTTGCACGGAGAGGGCAGGTGGCGAAGGTCATTGGGTTATCTCTGCCAAGGGCAGGGCTGTTTGTGGCTTTTGCCATCCATGGCTGCTGAGTGATTTTTCTCCTCTGGGTGGGTATGAATGCATGACAAGGGAAGGGGTGTTCAGGGAAACTTCCACTGTGCCAGAAGGAGCTCTTGGAAACGGCACCAGGAGAGTCCCTCCCAGGAGAGACCAACCACTTTCCTCTGTCTAAATCAGCCCTGACAAATGCAAATCAAACTTACAATTCACTTCCAAAGCAGCCGCTTCCAGATTCCTAATTGAGAGATGCTAATCAGGAATTACGGGGCCTTCGTCATCCTTGGGGGTGCTTTGCACAGGATGTTCAGTGCTCATAGCATCCCTGTCAACAAGTTATCAGGACTTCTGTTTTTGTAGCACAAAACAGGATGGGCTGGTGAGGCTTTGCCTGGTTCCCTAAGAAGGAAACCACGGCTCAGATGAGGGGAGAGTTGGTGTTTCTTCTCTTTCCTCTGTTGTTTAATTCCAGATCTACATGAGAAAGATCAGTCGGCAGCCATTAGTCTTTCTGAAAAGGCTCCACTGGGCAGTGTCCCATGTCAGATAAGCACACACTTAAGAATCTCGGATTTGCTGTTTGTTAGCTGTGGGTCTTTGAACAGCTCTGTGTCTCAGTTTTATCTTCTGTAAAATTCGAATAACAATAGGACCTACCTCTCAGGGTCAGGGTTTAACAGGATAATATATGGAAAATGCCTAGCCTTGTATCAGCCATGCAGGAAGTAATAATATTAATAGCTACTGCTATTGTCATTATTATTATAATTATTATTATGTAAAAGACCACCATGTGTTAAAAACTGTCAGCATTGAGGAGGGTAATCGCTCAGTGGTAGAGCACGTGCTTAGCATGCGTGAGGTCCTGGGTTCAATCCCTGGTACCGCTGTTAAAAAAAATTGTCAGCATTAACTCTCTTTTCCTTTAAGAACTAAGATAAATGGGAGACTATTTTTAAAGTCTTTTTTAATGGAAAAATTTAACAGATTAAGCAGTAATCTACATTTTGGTAAGTATTTTTCTTTTGTCTCTGTCCCTCTGTGTGTGTGTGTGTGTGTGTTTGTATGTATGTGGTGTGTGTGTGTGTGTGTGTTGGAGTATTTTAAAGCAAATCCCAAAAATTGGAGACTTTTTTTTTTGGTAGGGGGAGGTAATTAGGTTTGTTTGTTTAAATGAAGGTACTCTGGGTTAAACCCCTCCCCCCAAATTATAGACTTTTATCTGTAAATACTTGAATATGCATCTCGAACAGGTTAAGCTTTTTAAGATAATATAATCTCAAAGCTGTTACCACAGCTCACAAAATAAAAAGCTAATTTAATTTCTTAATATAATTGAATACACAGTCCATGTTCAGATTTCTCCCGATATTTTTAAAATGTCTTTTTGCAGTTGATTTCTTTGAATCAGGATGCATACGAGTATCTTATATTGCATATGGCTTATATGTCTCTTAACTTCCTAATCGTTATAGTTCCTGCTCCCTTTTTTTCATGCTCCACATTGTGGCTGGAACTGAGTCATTTGTCCTGGAGAGTTTGCATGCTTAGCTTGTCTCCCTGTCCCCATGTTTCCAGTCAAATGATAGCTACATCTTCAGATGTTTGATTAGGTTCAGTCTTACTTATTTTTCTTTTGCAAGAATATCTTCATAGGTGATGCAGAGTATTTTGTAATGATCACACCAGAAAGCAGACAACATCTGGAGACCATACTTTTAGTGACGTGAACATGGATGGAACAGGATCAGATGCTGTCAATCTGATCTACTCCTGTTTCCTAACAGTCTTTTGCCTAATGACCAGCATTCAGCATCCACTGATGACCGTACCTAGATCCTTTATTCCTTTAGGGGGTTGCAGAATCATGCTTCCCTAATTCTGTCATTCCTTCTGCATTTTAAGCTAGAAGTATTTTATAAATAACTTCTGCTTATCTCCCTCTGAAATCAAGTTTACATGGAAAGGCAGGATGAATGAGATTCTTTCCCTTTACTTACCAGTTTTCAAATGTATAGTTAGTACCCTAGCCACATTCAAAGATGGCCAGTAATTTTTAAGAATATTATTTTGAATTCATGGATTTTAAAAAAAATTACTTGATGTGTTACAGTCCATTGCAGCCATTACTCTTTTTGAAGCTCGAACTGCCCCATTTTTGACCAGTCAAAGCCAGTTTAAGTTGCCTCCCAAGTTCTTTTGACATAGTCTCACTTGTCTTGAATGACTTCCGTGCCTTCTGGCACATGTTGTCCCAGAATTATTTTGTTCCCCAGACCTGAGATTAGTCATTTCTCAAAGAAGCCCTAATTCCTTTGAGAGAAAATGGTATTTAGAAGCCACATTTGGGCACTTGGGGCACTTAATGCTACAGGCTTATCATTCAGTAGACAGAGCTAGAAGATACGTATTTTTTTAGAGAGAAAAATGAGTTCATAACTTAAATCTAAGATTATATGATTTTACTTAACCTTTGATTTTATGTTTGTATCTCATTTCTCTTAACCTAAGAATCTTGGTTTCTAACTACATTGACCTTAATATTAATTTTATATATATATATATTTTTTTCAAAATAATGATATTTATACTGCTACTGTTAAATAAAAATACTGAGAATGTTTCTAAGTGAAGTAAACCAGAAGGAGAAAGAAAAATACTACATGAGATCACTCATATGAGGAATCTAAAAAAAAACAACAACAAAAAAAACCCAACAGAAATACAAAACAGAAACAGACTCATAGACATAAAATACAAACTTGTGGTTGCCAAGGGGGTGGGGGGTGGGAAGGGACAGACTGGGATTTTAAAATGCAGAATAGATAAACAGGATTATACTGTACAGCACAAGGGAATATATACAAGATCTTGTGGTAGCTCATAGCGAAAAAAAAAATGTGATAATGATTATATATATGTTCATGTATAACTGGAAAATTGTGCTCTACACTGGAATTTGACATAACATTGTAAAATGACTATTACTTATAAAAAATGTAAAATGAAAAAAATTGGAAAAAAAATACTGAGAATGTAATTAAGATTTTTTTTTGAGTACTTTTTGTCATTCAAATGTATCATACTAGATATATATAGTTGAAGCACTGTCTCTTAAGGTCACATAAGTTTTTTTCTCTGTATAGTTATGTCACCAACTTGGTATACAGATAGATTCATTTGACTGTTTTTAAATTTTTATCTTAGTTTTAACCTCCATTAAAAAAGCAAATATAGGGGGAGGGAAATAGCTCAATGGTAGAGCGCATGCTTAACATACACAAGGTCCTGGGTTCAACTCCCAGTACCTTTATTTTAAAAAAAAAAACCTAAAAAAGCAAATATATATGTATATGTGCAATACACATATATGTATATATATACATACATATGTGTACATATGACAAATATATTAATATTACTCCCTTTCTTACCCAGAAGATAGAATGCTATATATACTATAGACCCTAATAATCTAATGTAAAACTCCCTTGTTTAGTTCCATTCCAGCTAAGTTCTTTGCTTCTCTAGGCAACACTTCAGCACTATGCTTGGGAGTCACTTAAAAAAGTGAAGTCTTAAAAAAAAAAAAGCACAAGTAAGTTGATCTAAATAGATCCAGAGTGTCACTTTGTTCAGCCTCAACTGGTGATGTGCAGTGAGCAACTCAGACCTTTCACTGCTCTGGGTATGTTCCCAAACAACTGTGAATAGCTGTGAGTACTGATTCTGGGTTTACAAATACATTTTAGGGAGCAGACAAATCTGCAGCAGGAAATTCGTGAATAATGAGGACGGATTGTATTTTATTTGCCCATCTTTATTTTCTTTCTCCTTCATTCTCTACTAAGTTGTAAGCCCCATGAGGGGAGAGACCATGTTTGTAGAGGTCTTGGACATGGTAGAAGCTTAATAATGGTGGATAAATGAATTCCTAAGTAAGAATGGGTATTTTCTACTTTGGATTGTGTAGCTCTAAATATTTGTGTTTAATTTGGTTTAGATGTGTTTCCATTCTTCTGAAATAGTAGTTCTTTATCAATAAGGCACTGGTCTGGCACATTAGTCATCAAAATCTATCAACTTTATTGGTTCTGGGTCTTCAGAAAGATCTTACAGGAAGTCATTCTCATGTAAAATTTAGTGCTTCATTTGTGGCTGTTGGGCACGCTACCATGTGGTCTACCCAGATTTTCTTTAAATAGGGAAGTCTACTAATATGTATGAACTGTACTTTCATTTGCCCCAACTTAACAGATAGGTATGTGTTTCAGCTACGCAGACTGTGACCAGGCGGCTCGTTACATTGTCCTGGTAGGTGATCCTGAGCCGTGAATTTTAGCTTGTTAGGGAGAATTTCACACAGAATTTCTCTGAGAAAAAGTTAAAGCATTTGCATTAGATTGGCTGATGAGATTTTGTTAGATGTTGCTAATTTGAGACTTGCTGGGTTTGCCCTGTCTTCAGATAGGTGGGAACATTTCTGGGTGTGATTAGCAGCCTAAATATACCGGATCATCATGCCTGCAGAGGAGCTGAGCTTCCAGAGAGCTCGAGAAGGAGTCCTGGCTTCTGTCTGGGGACTGCTTCTATTTGAGTCTTCATCATACTTTGTTTACATTTAGTGTATCAAATTCTAGGCAAATAAAAGCATGCAGCCTCCATAAATAGCTGTCACACAAACATATCTTTGCTAAACTCTTTAGGGATTTGCATTTATATATGTTAAGAAGAGCATCTACTGTTTACCGATTATTTCCTGTTATTTTGAAACGTTCAAACCACTCTACTAGTAATGCATTTTCTTGTGGATGCCATTATAACATTATTTGTGATGGAAAAGGAGTAGGATTAAGTGAGCCCAGAGCAATGACTTAGTTGCTGATAGTGATTACTGTTATTTAATGAGCATTAATATTTATTATGTGCTAGGCGTGGAGCTAAGAGCTTTGTATTGATTGCATTTCGTTCTTACAGCACTTCTGAGGGGAGAGTATCAACATCTATTTTGCAGGTGAGGAAGTTAAGGCTCAGAGAGGTGAAGCAACCTACCCAGAGTCACACAGCCTGTTAGTGGCAGAGTCGAGGTCAGCCTGACTTTGCAGCCTATGCGTTAACTACCTCGGTTAAAAGTGTCTCTAAAAGCCTCGTTGTGATGAGGTCTCACTGTGTGGCCTCACAGACAGCCTTGTTCAACTTACTTAACACTTACTGAACATGTATTATATGCTAGACACCCCAGTGGACATTTGTGAAATTAAAAGTTATAGCATCTTTGGGGAGGGTATAGCTCAAGTGATAGAGCACATGCTTAGCATGCACAAGGTCCTGGATTCAATCCCCAGTATCTCCTCTAAAAAGAGAGAAGGAAAGAAAGAATTAACAGCATCAGCCAGGACTTACATATTATTTAATGTGCCCCACACTTTTCTGAGGATTTTATGCATATTGGCTCATGTAATCATTATAATAACCATTTGAGATAAGTTTTATTAGTACCCTCATTTTACAGATGAGGAAACTGAGGCCCAGGAGGCTGAATAAGGAGTCAGAGTCACACAGTGAGTAAATAGCCACCCGGATTCACACCTGGGCACCAGGTCTCTGAGCTGGACCACTGCACTGCACTGCCTCTCAGAGATAAACCAGACACCAGTATGGGGGTAAGAACAGTACCTAGGTAGCTGTAGTTTAGAATGAGGAGGGTTTTGTGCTTCCACATACAGTGAGTCCACAGTCCTCCCCCAGTTTTATGTTTGCCCCCAAGGAGTTTGCCATCTGTGGGCTACAAACCCATTAAGCCAGGCGGGCCCCCACTTCAGAAGCTCTGCGACTCTGTCCTCAGATCCTCCCTCCCCCCGACCCTGTTGTGTGGTGTGGGCAGCACCCTGGGAACCTGCCATCTCCACCCCGAGCTCTTTGTTTACTTACAGAAGTTAAGAGACTGCATTACAGAGTGTCTTCTTAGGAAAGGACTTTCACTTCCCCAAGTCACCGTGTCTGTATTTAAAAATCAGAAACCTTAACTATACCTCTCCCATGGGACTGTTGTGACGTTTCGTTTCAAGTTAATGCAGCCAAAGTGGCTGGTTTAGTGCCTGGCATATAGTAAATGCTCAATAAATGGAAGCAATATATTACTATTATTCAACTGTCTTATTTTAATCTAGGCGATGGTTTCTTATTCTTCCTTTATTCCAGGTCAAAGCCACCATCATAGGATCTACTTTATTTTTCTTTTATTTAAGTCATTAAAAATTATTCACATAGTGCATGACTCATTAAAAAATTAGAGTATTGCAGATAACACTAAAATGCCCTTAAGCACCCCTGCAATTCTGGGGCCTGTTCTGTACTCCCCAGAGCTAACTGGTTTGATCAGTTTTTTGCGTATCCTTCTAGACTATTTTCTTTGTATTTACGTACACATATATGCACTTGTAGGAAACAATTATCGTTGTTTTATTTGTATATAAATATATATTTTATACCTTTCCTATACATAGCATTCTGTAATTGTTTTCACTTAATAATATGAAATAGTTCCTTCTTTTTCAGTCTTCTCTGTTTTTGCTGACTCTGTCTAGTTTTTCTATCATTTGTTGAAGGTGGGGTATTAAAGTTTCCAACCATTATTAAATTATTTATTTCTCCCTTCAATTCTGTGAGTTTTTAGTTCGTATATTTTGGGGCTTTGTTGTTAAGGTGCATATTTTGTTTGGTTGTTAGTCTCATCTTTTAGAGCACTGTATCTTAGTCTGTGGAATGTGTACCAGCCAGCGCAGACTAGGAAATGTTGCAGTGACAAATAACCCTCATATTTCAGTAGCTTGACACAACGAAAGTGTATCTTTATTTCATGCAGCATGTTCAGTGCGGGCCAGCAGGGATCTTTGTTAAATCAGAGTCGCTCATGAACATAGGCTGATGGAGACTTCAGTGTCACCATCTGCAAGGCAGAAAAGGGGGTTATAGAGACTGCAGCACTGGTTCTCAAAGGCACCGTATCCATGTGACACATGTCCCTTCTGCTTGTGTTTCACTGGCTGGAGCAGGTCACATGGCCATGCCTTACCTTAAAGGATGTGGAGAAGTATAGTCTTTTGTGACAAACTTGGAATTAGTGAGCAGTGCTAATGACAAACCACAGTATGGATGTTCCATAGTTTATTTTAACATTTTTTTAACATTAAAATTTTTTTTGTTTTTTTATAGGGAGGTAATTAGGTTTGCTTATTTATTTTTAGAGGAGCTACTGGGGATTGAACCCAGGATCTTGTGTCTGCTAAGCATGTGCTCTGCCACTTGAGCTATACCCTCCCCTGTTTAACCATTTTACCATTAAAAATCACCCAGGGTACTTTTGACTGTGTTGTTATTGCAGTCATTACTGCACCAAACGGTCTAGCACACGCCTACTTGAGGATTTACCTTCTGCCACATTGTGTTTAAAGCTGACGATGCGCCTGCTTATTCCTTGGGGCTCTGGGACTTGTTCACCAACAAGTTAGGGATAAAACACAAGAGTTGTTCAAAGCGTGGACAAGATCATGCCTTGTTTCAGGTTTATAGGAGACAGTATTTACAGTGTGTCCTAAAAGGTAGTTAGGAAGGGGGAGGGTATAGCTCAGTGGTAGAATGCATGCTTAGCATGCTTAAGGTCCTGGGTTCAATCCCCAGTACCGCCACTTAAAAAGTAAATATATAAATAAACCTAATTACCTCCCCCCGCCAAAAAAAAAAAAAAGTGGTTAGGAGATGATTGGGGAGAAGTAATAGGGAGAGTGAGCAAGTGACAGAGCAAGGCAGTACAGAGTTTGTAGTAGAGGGTGTGAAAGTTGACCATTGAGACTGAGGCCTTACATCAGCAAGAGCTTTGAATACTTAGTTTGGTGGGCAGTGGGGGCCAGTGAAAGTTCATGAGCAGGAAGATGGCATGATCAGAGGTGTGTTATGATGCTGCACAAAGCACCACGTAGCACTTAGGTTTGCAAACTCAAATGCTTAGAGGTGCCAAAGAGGCCACCGTGATGAATGAGGCAGTTTCTCCTGAAATAAACATACAGGTCAAGTAACGACAGCCTAGTTCAGGGCATCTCAGGTCAACTGTCAGCCTCCTCTATCAATCAGAAAGCCATTCCTAATGGAGTTGCCACTGACTGGATGTGAAATAATAGGTGGGGAGCGGGGGAGGAGATAGGGCGAACTGGAAAGTGGAGACGCCATCGCCGTGTTCCAGCTGGGGCTTCCATATGGGAATGTGGACTCAGAATTGCTGGATCTTCTGTTTGTTTCTTAAGAGAAGCCAGAAATTCAGGATTTTCTTGTTTTCTCCTAATTTTCAAAAATTGGTAACTGGTGCACAGTTAAAAGGACACTTTTATGGGCTGGAACTGACCTGTGAGTTGTCCGTTTTCATCCTCTGGTGCTGAGGAGGGAACAAAGCCCAGAGAGGCCAGATATAGTAAGGATTCAGAGTATTGATTACATTCCAATATATCCACAAATCCATCCATCCATCCAGGGGTGCAGTTACTCTGTCAGTTGGGGTTTCTCGAACTCAAGGAATATTTCTTTATTATTGTATTATTTAATTATTTTTATTTTGGTAGGGTAGGGGGTAGGTAATTAGGTTTATTTATTTTTAGAGGAGGTATTGGGGATTGAACCCAGGACCTCCTGCCTGCTAAGCGTGTGCTCTACCACTTGAGCTATACCCTCTCCCGCCGGAATATTTCTTTTATAAAGGAAAAAGACTTTTAGATTTGTTGTATAGACTTAATTATTTTATTTTAATGTTAACTTAAATCTCTGCCAATACTAGACTAGTTCTTAACTAGGGCTGGTTTTGCCCCCTTTTCCAGAGATCATTTGGCAAAATCTGAAGATGTTTTTGGTTGTAATGACTTTGGGGAGGTTGGGGTACCACTAGCACCACTAGAGAAGCCAGGATGCTGACCTCTGTAATGCACAGGAGGGGCCTCACAACAAAGAATTGTCCAACCCCAAAATGTCAGTAGGGTCCATATGGAGGCCCCCTGCACAAACCTAGGTGTAAGTGTCTTATGCTTACAGGTGTTTGACGAAGACAACACAAATTTGCAAAAATTAAATGCAAATTGTTTTGCAAACCCAGTACGTTCCAATGAATAACATCAGTGGGGCAAAAGATACTTTACTGAAAGTCACTGGTTGTTCATTGGAAACTTACATGGGGGTCCACCCACTCTTGTGTAGGAGTTTTGTCTTTGGTGAGCCTCAGGTGTGTGTGTGTGTGCCTTTGGTGGCTGAGTTCTCCTGTCCTTTGAGGAAGGAAGGAAGAAGGGTAGGATTTGGCCTTTGGAGAGGGGGAACCAGTTATCTCTGTATTAAATCCGCCTTAGTCCTATTCTCTTTGGCCTGGGATAATTAAAGCAGAACATCTTGGCACAAGGGCTCATAAATTACAAGCGCTAAAATTGCCAGGCAGGACTGGTTCACACGGTGGGCATCCAGTTGATCCAGCAGGTATATATGTGGTGTGCCATTTAAAAATGAGCTTTGAAGTGAAAACTCAAAATTTAAAAATTCTCACATGGAATTTGTAGACGCCCAAGAATTCATCTGAAGGTCCTCAAGGTTTCGTGTATCCTAGTTTGAGGACCAGTAATGTGGACGATGTCAGAATGCGTTGGACTGGGAAAAAAGTGGGACATGGAAATGGAATCATTTGCTCTTCTTGCAGTTGGCAAAGTGTTAAGTTGGCTGTCTCCTCAAAGTCTGTTTAACAGTAGAGAAGGTTTTAGTAATTCTGGGTGTGGGGGAGATGGTGGGAAGGTGTTCTGAGTGTGCAGGCGAGAGATTTTAAATCTTCCTCAAGTCTGAAAGCGGCTTCCAGGTGGAGAAGCTATTTGAATCAGGTCTTGAAAAAAGAAGAACATTTTTTTTAGGGCATATCTCAAGCCAAAGCTTCTAAACTTGTCAGGATCCATGGGAAATACACAGATATGACAGTTTTCCCTGGATTTGTCAGGATAAGTTTAGTCTGTGATCAGCCTGACAGCAGAGGCCACATCTGTTTCCCCGCTGTCTGGCATGTATGAGTATGCAGTTGAGTTATCTGTTAAAATGGTGAGTTCATGGTCGTCTTGGCTGAAAGTTCTCTCCCCCGGAATCTTCCTGAGTGTATTGTGGCTTGTCAGATCATGAATCTTGATTTTGGGGTAGGAAAAAAAGTCACTGCAGACACAGACTGTTGCTGGTACAATGGTGGCTCTGAGCGGGTGACCTTGTACCCCACTGACATCTGGTGTCACAGACCTTCACTACGGGACTGAAATCCCAGGTACCAGAATGGGTCCTTTATTGGCCTCATCTCTCTGAGATGCTCTGTTGACCCCCATCCCCACACTTTCAGATCCCTACCGTCCCACTGGGTTTGGCTTATGCGTGTGAAAATTCACCACTCATCATTTTCACGCAAGTATCGTCTAGCCCTCACCATCGCTAGGCACTGAGACAGACTCGGGCCCAGAGACGGACAGAAATCAGAGATCTTGTAAAGGCTCAGAACACAGCCATCTGACTTCAGCTCCCTGAGCTTTGTTTCTTCACCTGTACCGTGGGGCTGATAACTTCTACTTTGCGAAGTTACCACGAGGCTCGAACAAATTGCGAAGTGGAAGCAGTTGGCAAACTGTAAAGCGGTACCATTTGGGGAATTTTTGATTTTTAGCAATTGCTCATTTTTCAGCCTAGTTCCAGGAACCCCAGACTCCTTCATTATTCTCTAAGCTCCACTTTGATCCAAGGCAGTGCAGATCGACTGAGGAGAGAGGGCCAGCTGAAGAGGTGCAAACAGCGGGGTCAGGCATTCCCAATGATGACAGATGAGATCGGGTGAGTGTCCCTAGTGGTAGGTGCTGTGCTGAGTGCTTCGCACGCATTGCTTCTTTGATCCTCCTGACAACAGGAGACACCCAGCACGTTATTATTCCCAGTTTTCAGATGGGGAATGTGATGCACCAAGAATTTGGTGTAACTTATATCCAGTGACACACAGCCAGTAAGTGGCAGGACCCCCTTAGGACCATTTTGAAGCCACTTGCCCCATTTGGAGGGAAGAGAGGAACAGAGAAGAACAATCACTGCCGAGGGTGAGGCGGAGGAGCCGGCGTCCCGAGGCCAGGGTGCAGAGAGCATCGGGGAGGTAGCTGTATTCGTTTCATGGGGCTGCCGTAGCCAAAATTCCATAAACTGAGTGTGAGAAATGTATTCTTCCCAAGTTCAGGAGACCAGGAGCATCAAATCATCAGCAGGGCCATGCTCCCTCTGAAGGCTTTAGAGGGGATCCGTCCCTGCCTCTTGCAGCTTCCGGTGGCTCCAGGTGGCCCTTGGCTCATGACAGCATCTCGCCAGCCTCTGCCTCCATCTTCACATGCCTTCTCCCCTGTGTCTCTCCCTGTGTCCTATTTCTGTCTCTAATAAGGGCACTCTCATTGGATTCAGGGCCCACCCTAATTTAGTATGCTCTCCTCTTAATTCTTACCTTAATTACATCTGCAAGGACTCTATTTCCAAATAAGGTCACATTCTAAGGTTTCAGGGGAACATGAATTTTAGAGAGGACACTTCACCACCGTAGTATGGGACAGGTTTAAGGAAGGAGAGGCCTGGAAGTGGAGGGGTTGCAGAAAGGCCCTGGGCAGTGGTGACAACTTCCTTGGGGCGACTTTCAAAGCCCCACTGACACGTGAGCACCTCATAGCCGAGAGAAACCAGGTCCCCACATCTTGGTGTAGAAACACATTGTCCAAATCCCGGGATGTTTCTCTTTTTGGGCCACCTGGGGATCGAGCCCTGTGCTTCTGAGACCAACTCAGGGAGGGGACAAGAAAAGCCATTCACCTCCTAGTCAAAGAAGTTACCGTTCCCCCATCTCCGTTCTGGCTCCCCTGCGCGGGGTGGGGCCTCTCACCTCTGGGCCTGCTGGAGATTCTCATCAAAAGGTTAATTTGGAGCAAACTGTTTTCTGAACTGCTGGAAACAGTGTCTGCCCCTAGGGGACTGACTGCCAATGAATTTTTTTTAAGTAGGTAAGCCTCCCCAGCTGGCATTTCACTCTCTTTACAGGTACGCACTTCCCTGAAATACAGCATCCGAGGAACCGAGACCAGAGAAACCTCTGTCCTTTGCAGTGTTAAGCTCAAATCACTCTTCCTTTTCATGTGTGTTTCCCCTCTACTTTATATTTTAAAATCTAGCTCTTTATTGAACACGTGGACAGTATGTAAAAGTGTTAAAAACTACAAAACAGCTCCATAATCGTACTGCCCAAAATCATGCACCAAAACATTTAAAGTATTTCCCCCTTTTTACATAATGAGGTCATCTTCATGTAATGCTCTGTATCTTGCTTTTCTTGCTTAAACTTATATTCTTGCCTGACCATTTCTCTGTCACTTCAAAACTCTCAGACAACTTTACGTCCCTTTGGACAAACAGATCTGCCGTTTTCCATGTGGGCCGACGTGATAACAGGGTTCTCCTTCACTGACAAGGCTTTGCTCTAAGTTTCCAGGGTTCCAAATGGTCTTAAGGTCACAGGTGTATTTTTGGTTTCCCGGAAGAATATAACCTACTGTCATTTGAATAAGAATAATCTCTACTTTTAACAAGGAAGTTAAGATAAAGCATTACTCAGGGTTACAGATCCAAAGCTAAGTACTAGCAAAATAGCTTTTCCCTCTCAACTTGGCTGTTTAATTTGGTCTTGGGAGAACTTAATTTTCATCTTTAGTATAAAATGGCATTGAATATCCGAGACTCTTGTTTACTGCAACCTGTCCCAGCAGTTGAGAACTCTAGGGCACTTTCATTCTTTCCCAATATATTGGAAATGAAGAAAAATAAGGAAAGACTCAAACAGAATTATGCAAGTTGTGATATGTTTTAAAGGTGTTCACTTAGGAAATCAACATGTTTAACACTCAAGCTATAGTGAGATTCACAGCCTTTTAAGACAGCATCAGATGTTTGAATTTGAGGTCCTTTCCGGATTCGAAGCTCAGGCCACGTGGCCCTCTTGGTCTAAGAATCGTAAGCCCTGCCTTCTTGCCAAGCAATATGCTGGCGTGTTTGAATTTCAACTCGTGTTTGCTAACTTACCCCTGTAGGGACTGAGAATTTGTCATCATCATGGATGGAGGTATTTGTCCAGTCAACACTATAATTTATTCAGCAAGTGAATTGGAAGAAACTGGAAGAGATATGGTGCCTGCCCTCAAGGAGCTGTCTCATGAGGACCTGGAATTGTAAAGAGAAACACTTAACGTATGATAGGAAGTCCTTGCATAGAGACATGTTCAAGTACTGGGATAGCAGGGGAAGGAATTTTTATGCACAGAATGTTTCAGCTGATTAATAATGAAAATATTGCCATGGCTGGGGACATGCCCTTTGAGGGCGGGGCTCTAGTCAGCCCTGCTTTCCCGAGCCTTACCCAGGAACAGGCACAAAGTAAGGTCCCATTAGCCAACGTTGGCTCTTTTCTATGCCAGGCACTGAACAGGATGCTTTTCACGCAGTGTCTAATTTGAACCTCACACCATCCTATGAAGCAAGTATTCTTACTACAAATGAGGAAATAGAGGCTCTTTTTTGGTTAGAAGAAGGAGATTGGCAAGCGCTGGGGAGTTGTTAAGGATAGGATAGCACTAAGCTGAGACTTTCTTGGTATAATCCTGACGTAGTTGAAAAAGAGTTGGAGAAAGAGAGTCAGTTTCATACCACGTGGTTCAGGGTTATTTAGCACCATGTGCATGCACCTGCTGAAGTATCCCGTTATTAATAGGCGTACACGTACCACGCTTTGGTAAATTGTGTCTTAGATAATTGTTTGGAGGGTAAAGGCAGTTGAAGGACATAGGAGCTGGGGTGGGGGGCAGTGGAAGACACAGCTGAAGATGCAGAGAAGTATTGTCTCCCACTTTATCACCATCCTTTCAGTAAACAATGCCAGGCAACGGAGACCTGGTAGGGAGGGAACTGGCCAACTTGTTTTATAGGAGTCAACAACGGGGATAGTGTAGTCGTGCCCAGGTTTTGTTTAGGCTGCGGAGGCCCTTTTTTTCCCAAGTGAAATCTGACTGAAGACTCCAATATAAAAACGTAGGTTAAAGTCAAGCTACTGGGTTGAAGCAGTTGGGGTTATTGGACTCTTGTCTATTAGACACCAGGCTGGAACCCTGAGGGTTCCATGGAACCCAGTTTGAAAACCTGTGTGAGGCCATGCATATTGGCCTTGGAAGGAAGAATCAACTTTGAGTCTTAATGCTGGAATTAACAGGCTTCTTGGCTTTGCCTGTTCATGCCACCCCTCTGTGTCTTTCCCCTCACCTACAAAATTGAATTGAATGAGAGGTCCTCTGAGGCTCACTTTTGGATTCAATATTCTCTGTTAGTTATAGGCTGCAGTGAATTAAATACTGGAATTGAAAGGGACATTTCTTTGCCCAACTACCTCATTTCCTTAACAGTCCAAAAAAATATTCTATGACTTGCTTTGGAAACTCAAGTGGGGCTTATACAAAGTACGTAACTTTTTTCTGTATTGGGTTAGAATGTTTATTTGCAGTATAGCACATGACTTCGCATGCCACGTGCCCCCATTCCTGTGAGAGTCACAGCACATTGAAGTTTCTTTGACCTCAGAGATGCTGTGTAACACCAAGGTCTCTTTGACCTCTGACCTCTGTGGACTTAGATCCCAAAGACTGTGTCTTATCGTTATGATCTTTGTGTCCTGGAGATACTTAAGGAGCTAAACTATAGACATACTTCAGGTAGTAGAAAGGGCAGCTTCCCTGAATTATGCTTCTGTTTTCTGTTCTCTGTCTAAGGCTGGTTGCTTAGGAATATTTCTCCTTGACGAAGTCTCTTAAAGGTGAAGGTAGGTGTGCATTACCACATTTGTTCAGATTTCAGAAGCCTTGTTTTTCTCCCAAGGCAGCCTCACTCAGTAAACATGCCAGAGCATTCTAAGATGTAATCCAGAAGAAAGCCAAGCTCAGTAAAGAATTAGTCCTGCAAGAAAGCATAAACAAAGCCAAAGTGAATGAGTTTTGTAGTTATTTTTTCCGGATGTGTATTTGGCAATGTACGTAAATGGATATCTGACAAGTTTATTTAAATATAGCCTGTGCTTTGCCTTCCCATATAGGAATTGTTTTCATTTCAACACGAGATACAAATGGAACCTATTGATGCCACCCTGTAAACTGATTGCTGTCAGCCACTCTGTCCTGCAAATACCCACCCCAAATATTTCTTTTTCTCATTACATTCTTCTTTCTTGGAAACTAATTATCACTTTACTTTTACCCAACCTGAAACGTCCAGTATCTTCCAGCGCTCACTAGAAGCTTCCACTGGATTCTTTTCTCTCTTGAAGACAAGCAGTGTGATTATATTGAATACCTTTTCAGTAAGTTGGCAGCTCCCAAAGAGGGGCAGTGAAAGGATTATTATGAAGCCAGTATTATATAGCTTTACAGGAAGGAAAAAGGAAAAAATTAAAAAAATAAAGAGATGGCTGCAGTCCCCCCTCCAGATATTTCTGGAACCTTGCACATTAATTTCTCTTCATTTGCATTTCATGACTAAACAGTGAGAGGTTAACTTACTTTGACCTTGTGCTCTTACAGGTGGTTGGTTGGTTTGCAGATTTTTCCGTCCACTTTTTCTGATGTTCTCTCTGTCTCGCTCTCTCCCCACTCCGTCTCCCTCTCCCCCTCCCTCTCTCTGTTCTGTGCTCTCTTAATCTCTAAACAGGTCAGGGCAGGAGAGCAGTTTCCATTGTGGCTGACGTCAATCCAGCCCTGCAGATTAGTTAGCGGAGGGTGTCAGGAGAAGGGTGCAGCTGTTGTGCCTTCACCTGGAGACCAGGTTTCACCTGAGATGCCTGGCGAGTGTCATCTGGAGCTCCCAGACCTGGCGCATCCAGGCTTACAGGATGGAGGACTCATTTCTTTGAGTTTTGTACCTTCTGGCGAAAAGAAAGTGCGCCTGTTCCGTCCCTGCTGAATCAGCACGCCAGGACTCCCCATCCCAAACAAAGACAGTTGATCACAGTGGCAAAGCTCATGGATGCTGTATTCAGAAAGAACCAGGTGTGAAGCTTGGTGTTGCCCCTTACTTACCGTGTTGATTTGAGCAAGTCATTTCACCTCTCGGAGCCTCAGTTTCCCCATCTGTCCAAGGAGGAAAATAAAAGTACCTATCTCATAGAATTGTTGAAAGGCAGTGGTTCCCAGGTTGGAGCCCTGACCAGTGGCGTGAATTAGCATCACCTCGACATCTGTTGGAAACACAGAGCTTCAGATCCCATCCCAGGACCTACCGAGTCAGCAACTCTGAAAGTGGGTCTC
This sequence comes from Camelus ferus, assembly GCF_009834535.1. Lineage (NCBI taxonomy): Eukaryota > Metazoa > Chordata > Mammalia > Artiodactyla > Camelidae > Camelus > Camelus ferus. Next base: position 7,211,652 of record NC_045727.1, read on the forward strand.
AGAGATCTGTTTTAATAAGCCCTCCAGGGGATTCGATGTGCACTAAACTTTGAGAACCACAGTTGTAAGGAGTCAATTCGAGAATTGTCAACACATCAGGCTTACCTCTGTAGAGCAGAAGCTTTGTGAAGACCAGTGATATTTTTAATGTATTTCATCCGTCTGTCTCCAGCCCCTAGAACCCTGCCTGCACATAGTAGGTACTCAACAAATATTTGTGGAAGGAATGAATGAATGAATGTTAACTATTATCATGATCACCCGATTATCATTTTTATTACTAATTGTAGCATACTATCTTTCCCCTTTTTAAATCATGGAATCAGATCAGAAAAAGGGAACGGTGGTGTAATTCAGTCCAGATCTCTTCAGAAAAAAAAGGATGTATGATTCCCATTTTGTGGTTGTTTTATTTATTCTTTTTCTCTTATTGCAGCTCAGTGTCTAGTCCCCAAGCATCAGGCAGAGCTGTGATCCCAGCCCTTGTCACCTGCCTCTCAGGGGAATGTTTTTCTGCTACGTGGTGCTGTCCTTCCTGGGAAGAGAATATATTCTTGGTGCCGCATGCTTTTTCATTGCTGGTATTTTGTGGCTGTGGTGTGTAGCCTGCACGTTTCATTAGCCTTTTCTCTTTCCTCCTCTGGACACCTGCCTCCCTTCACTGGTTTTGCCACTTCTGGAGTTTCAAGCATCCCAGACTGTGGGGAATAGATCACCCATGGTGCATACACACGATGATTCGAGGCTGAGGTGTGCCATGTGGGCAAACCATTTTGCATTTTAATAGTTCCATGTTTAATTGTATTTGTATTAAAAATACTTAACTAGCATATCAAAAGTATGGCCTCCCAGATACTGTGATGTAGGACAAGGCTAACATGAGTAGTGATATTAGGTGTTCATTAACTTGAGTACAAATTTTAAAGAAGTAACAATTGCTGATCCGAAATAAGCAGCAGTGGCTGTGGCAAAGGTCAGAAAGGTGGTCTACAGGTGACAAGTTTGGGAAACTGACATGGGGACTGAGAGCATCATCTCTGGGGTTAAACATAGTTGGGTTTGAGTTCAGGATCTGCCGTGTACCAGCTCTGTAACCTTGGCTAAACCTTTTGAACATCCTTAAGCAACTGTTTTCTCATCCATAAAACAGGAGTATTTCCTGGGCAGGAGGTGGGTATAGCTCAATGGTAGAGTGCTTGCTTAGCATGCACAAGGTCCTGGGTTCAACCCCTGGTACCTATGTTTTTTTAAAAAAAAAAAGGTCACTAAATTAAAAAAAATTTTTTTAATTAAAAATGGGAATATTTCCCCCCTCACAGAGTGGTGGGGAGGATTAAGTGAGAAATGTGTGCAAAATGCTTAGCAGAGTGCTGGCACTTGGTAAATGCCCAATATACAGAAGCCCAATGTGCTAGGAGAGGAAGGGGGTTATGATGCCCTTAACCAGAATCTGTTTTTCTGTTTCTTAAAGATGGTCTGAATTTAAACACAGTGTTGATAGGGAAAATGTTAATATGAGTGGTATAGGCTGGACTTTTGAATTCTTCTGTAATTTTCGTCTCCATATAGTTAGCTGAGAACTAAGGGAACTATATATATACTGGTCACTCCTTGTGACACCATCCATAGAATTTCTTTTTGGGGGTGGGGAGTATGCATTTTATTTTATTTTTTTTAAATTGAAGTATAGTCAGTTTACAATGTTGTGTCAATTTCTGGTGTACAGCATAATGTTTCAGTCATGCGTATACATACATGGGTTCGTTTTCATATTCTTTTTCATTATAGGTTACTACAAGATATTGAATATTAGTTCCCTGTGCGATACAGAAGAAATTTGTTTATTTTATATATAGTAGTCAGTATCTGCAAATCTGGAGCTCCCAATTTATCTCTTCCCACCCACTTTATCCCCTGGTAACCATAAGTTTGTTTTCTATTCATGAGTCTCTTTCTGTTTTGTAAATAAGTTTATTTGTGTCTTTATTTTCTTTTTTAGATTTCACATATGAGTGATATCATATGGTATTTTTCTTTCTCTTTCTGACTGACTTCACTTAGAATGGCAACCTCCAGGTCCACCCATGTTGCTGCAAATGGCATTATTTTTATTCTTTTTTATGGCTGAGTAGTATTCCATTGTATAAACATACCACAACTTCTTTATCCAGTCATCTGTCGATGGACATTTAGATTGTTTCCATGTCTTGGCTATTGTAAATAGTGCCCGTCCATAGAATTTCAATCTCGTTCAGTGAGTTTAGATGCTGAATATACTGGAAGCATCTCCTCAAACTGGAGGAGTTCCCCTGTGAGGCTGGCATCCTGTGACGTGGACCCTCCAGGGCCTGCATAAGGGGTGTGATGATCCTGATCACACTCTCCCTTTACGTAACAACGTTGTTCTAATCCTTGTAAGCAATTTTCTGTGACATGTGTTCACATGTCACCTGCTCCTTTAGGAGCTAGAATGTGAACCATTTTTGACAAGCCATTTGAAAGGTGTGTTTTTTCATGTAAATATTCCAAACAATATTTTTACTTCCTTAAATAGAAAAGACTAAGTGACATGTAACCTTTGGTTATTGTCCTGGTCATCATTAGTGATATGAATTATGTCTCCTGCAGTGATGTTGTAGGCTTTAGGCTGGAATATTAGAGCCATTTGCCCCTAGGTTGGGTTGCCAAGTAAAATACAGGATACACAATTAAATCTGAATTTCAGATGAACAGTGAGTCATTTTTTAGTATAAGTATGTCTCATGCAATATTTGGGACATACTTATACTGAAACTCTATTCATTTATCTGAAATTCAAATTTAGCTGGGCATCATCTATTTTTATTTGCTACATTTGGCAACTCTGTGGTCTTACACTGTTCACCACTGTTCTGTTGGATATAAATCCACCCTTCTCTACTCCTTAGCTATATAATCCAGAGTCAACTGTTGGCCAGTCCTGATTTATGACTCTAATAATCATAAAAGATAAGTCAAACTCTTATTTTTAAATGTGCTTTATAAATTGTATACTTTCTTCCGTAATTTCTATTGAAACTGGTGACAAATGTGATTGGAAAGAAAATCAAAAGGAAATATTTTAATAAATGCATGTTAATTATTGGAAACCAAACTCTTGCCTGTATTAACATGACTTACATTTGCTGGAGGCTTGCTCTGTGCCAGGCTCTGTTCTAAGTGCTTTACATGTACCAACTGATTGAATCCTCACAACAACGTTATAGGGTAGAGACAATGATTGTCCTTCATCTTTCAGCTCAGAGAGGTTAAGGAACTTACCTGAGGTCACACAGCTCATAGATGGTAGACTCAGGTTTTAATCTAAGCAATCTGACTCCCAAGACTGTTGTTGACCTCTCTGCATTGTTCAGTGTATGTTTGACCTGAATCCATAAATAAAACCTTTGGAGCCCATGGAGGAATTTTTCCATGGGGTCTGGCTTAGCAGAAATTCCTTAAAAGAGAAGTTTGACATTTGTACTGGAGATTCCCTTTTCCTTTCCTGGTATTCACCTTTAGCAAGCATAGACAAACTTTGTTGTATCCAGAATTTTCAATTTTTCAAACTGAGTTCAAAATTATGCTCATTATGTTTGGCTGTTCAGTGTACACAAGGAAGAAAGGCTTGGACTGCTGAATACTGGCTGCGGAAAGGCAGTTTTGACAGCGCCAAGCAGAGCCACACTGGGGCCTGAGGGGAGGGGGAAAACGTGCTCCCTTCTGTGTCCTTATCAAAAGATCTTCCCGAATTCTGAGCTGAGTGGGAAAGTTAAAGCTCTACAATCAAAATACATGACTGTATGTAAAGCCTGTGTTGTCCAGTCTCTCTACTTGTCATTGTCAACCCTCATAAACCTGCCCAGTAGGGGACATGATGACCTTGTGGGTCTGGGGCTTATTGGAAATGACAGTTCTGACAGCACTATAACTCTGGGTCTTAAAATGAACCATCAACCACAGCCTGTCTTTTAAAAATATTTTAATATTTTGTTCATCTCTAATTGTTTTTTCTATTGATTTTTTTAAAAAGTATTGCCTTAAAATATTATATATTTTATTTATATTTCTGTATGCATTTATTATTACATTACCTATTTATCATACGTTTTATTTACATTTTATTGTTTGCTTTTTATGTTCCTGGGTTTTTTGGCACCCCTTGAATCTTGCACCCAATACGAATGCCTCACCTAGCCCTGGTCCTTCAACTTCAGTGACCACCCCCCCTTGCATGCTGTTTCATTCTTGAGCATTTGTTGCAATGAAATTCTCTTCACCAATGATAAGCTGACTTTCAGAGAAGAGTCCGTGATGCTTCTGAATTTATTATGTCAACAGGTTTTTTATTTGTTATGTCAACAGGCTGGGAAAGATGAAACCATCTTTTTGTCTTAATGATTTGATGTCTGGCCATGCTGTTATAAGCATTTTGAAGAGAGAAAAAAAATGCCTTTGCCAAAAATCACAATTGGTTGGGAGGTGTGTGGATTGTGTCTGATCAAGCGTCTGTACAATCCAGAGCTTGTCCACCTTATGTGTTGACCCATCACATTTGTTTGTCACGGTTGGTAGTCTGGTCTAATGCCAGTTTACTCAATACCTTACCAATGTTGGGTGCATTCTTTTTTTTTTTTTTAACTTTGTTTTTAATTGAGTTATAGTCATTTTACAATGTTGTGTCAAATTTGTTGGGTGCATTCTTAAATACAGGTTTTGGCTATAATGCTGATGTTCTTATGACAGGAAAAAAAATAGTGGGTTACAAGTTGTAAGTTGGGTTTGCCTGCCTGTAACATCTCAAAAGCCCAGTTAATAATAACCTTGTGTGAAAATGAAACATACAAAGTCCCTGTCACGGTGCCTGACACACAGTAGATTTTCAGTACATGGTGCTTATTATTATTTTGAATTTTATGTCTGTTCTCCTGTTTTTCTCTCCTTTCTCTTGATGCATCCTTGAAGTGTCCTTTGATGACCCACTGTGTGCTAAAGACTGACCATAGCACCTTTGGCTGCTGTCAAAAGTCTCTTTCATTTAGTGTCTGTTCCTGATGGGTATGTCTCTGTAGTATTACGTTTCTTATTAGCTGTGTTTTGGAAAAATATACACCTGAATTTATGCACTGAGTTAGAGTTAATAAGCCTCTATATTGAATATGGGGTAAGAGTTCATAAACCTCTGATTTTGGCAGCTCATACTTGAAAGCCAGTACTCGAGAGACAAGTGTTGGTTGGAAAGGAAAGGTTGCTTTATTCAAGAAGCCAGCAACCTGGGGAGAACCTGGGTAGACTCATGTCCAAAAACCAACTCGAGAGATTTGGCTGAACTGTGAAAGTTTTTAAAGGGAGTAAGGGAAAGTTACTCACAGTTAATCATTTGGGGAGGGGGTCGCAGGCTTTGTTATCTTCCACTGTGTGCAGACTTTTTTTCTGATTGGTTGGTGGTAAAAACAGGGTGGGGCTCCAGGACTCTTGTGCTCAGCCTGAAGTTACTGGGGTGGGGGCTTTAGTTCCTACAGAACAACCCAAGGGTATTGTTGTGTGTACCTCTTGAAGAGGAATCAGGATCCTGCTTGACTGCTACACTGTTGTTTCTTGATTGCTCCTCCTCAGTTTCTACATTCCTTCCCCTCCCTTAGTCTAAGGAGAAAACCAACATGTTAAGCAAAGCAGAACAAAAGCCTTGGGAAATGTGCAGAAGCCTAAATGTCCAGAAGTTTAAGTAGTATAAAGGTTAGAGTTTAAAGTAAAACTAGGCTTTAGGGCCAAGGGGCTGCTTACATAGGTAGTTAGGTATTAGTTTTTTATTGCTGCATACAAATGATCACAATTTTAGCAGCTTAAAACATACACATTTATTATCTCACAGTTTCCATGGGCCATACATCCAGATGTGGCTTAGCTGGGTTCTGTGCCCAAGAGTCACACAGAGCTGCACTCAGGGTGTTTGCTGGGCTGCGTTCTCATCTGAAGGCTTGACTGGAGAAGAATCTGCCTCTAAGTTCATTCATGTTGGCAGAATTTATTTCCTGGCAGCTGTATGACTGAAGGTCTTGGCTTCTTGCTGACTATTGCCTGGAGGCCACCCTTGTGTCCCAGAAGCTACCCCTGGTTCCCAGACCATATGGCTATCTCTGCAGGCAGCTTACAACATAGCTCTTTGCTTCTTCAAGGTCAGCAGGGAAATCTCATTCCCCACTAATCCACTAAGATGGGAGTTTTATATAATGAGTCCTCATTATGGGACTGACATCCCATCACTTTTGCCATAATCTGTTGGTTGGAAAGCAAGTCATGTATTCTGCCCACACTCAAGGACAAGCATCATACAAGAACATAATAGCTCATGGGGCCATCTTACAATTTCTGCCTACCAAAGCCTCCTTGGAGAAAACACTTAGATATTAGTGCATGGGCTTTGTGAAAACTGTTTAACTTCTCGTAGGACTTAGTCTGCAGTTTACTTTTTGGTTGTATCTTGAAGAGGAGGAAGGGTGGAAGTTGCTAAAAGTGTGACCTGTGGATAAGTAGAGATTTTTATGTTTTTATCACATGCTAAGTATCCATGATATACCAATCAAGTTTATATAACTTTGGAGATAAGCTGTGCTTACAAGATGTTGGTTTTATGAAAGGGAGGGACTTTCAACAACAGTTTGCACAGAAGAAAGAGCCAGGCTCATGTGATCCTGCCTCCAAGCAGGAATTTACGTTAGGATAGTCCTTACTCCTCCCGAACAAAAACAACCCCGGGAGACAAAAGAGCCCTGTAAACATATCCTCCTGTTTTCTTATAGAAAGTGGAAAAAGAAAAGCTTCACTAACCTCTTCTCAAACTGGAGGACTTTTGAAGTATGATTGCATTTGGCTCTGTTCTAAGAAGACAGTTGTTGAGAGGGGGAGTTTGACCATCAGTGTCTGTGTTCACAGTCCCATCACCCTTCTGAAGTGCATTTGAGTCTCCAGACAGAGAACTAGTTTGCAGGAGGCTGATTTGCAGAAGGCAGGAGCCCACGGGAAGCCACCTGGGAGAGATGCTAAGTCACTGAGTGGAGTGTGACATGTGACTGTGCATGAGTGTGCGTGTCCGTACACACACACACACACGGTGTGCACAATAAATTGCCAACCCTTTTGTGTGGGTGGACATATTCTCAAGCCAAGTGAAACTTCTGTGGGGGTGTTTTCATAGAAGACTTCAAAATAAAACAATATTCCCCACAATTTGGGGACTTGAGCCCATTGTGTTTGTAGGGCACCTGCTTGGTGGTTTCTGCTGCGTTAATGATCCGGCGTCACCAGATTTCTTTGCCCTGCAAACAGCTAGCACCCAAGTCATCTAGCTCACATTCAGAAAGAAAAAAAAAAAAAAGAGGAAAATTATCAACCCAGTGCTTATTTTTGTACCAAAGGGGATTTCCACCGGGGGGAAGAATTTTCCTCCCTTCTAAAGGCCGTTGCTACCTCAAAGGCATGTCTGTTCAGCCAGGTAATGGGGACAAGCACGAAGACAGAAAGAAGCCAGAATGCGGCCTTTCGCTTGGGAATCACAGGAGATGCCAGCTCAGCTTTGATTGTATTTTTGGACACGGCAGAGCTGGTGTGGTTTCCTAGTGAACCTGTCATGCCTCCTGATAATGGAGGCTGCTGGGCGGACTGGAGTGCTTGCTTTTTCTCTTAAAAGAAGCTAAGATGTCAGCCTTGCTGGGTCAGGGAAAGCAACCTTCTCACCTTTCTGCGCGGCGTGCTGAGCGCCAAAGCTATTCTTAGTTTGCGTGTATTTCCTTGGCACCTATGCTGTGGTTTTTTTTTCCCCCTCCAGATCACTTCTGCTGTGCATAATGTGGCTTAAAACTGGCATCTGCCACAGTTTGGGAGATGGGTGCCAATGAGGCAATAACTCCTGATAATGAAAATGTGGGTACTGTCCCCCCGAAACTGAGGACCAGTCCCTGTTGACTTGGGCAAAGAGGAACAGGGCAAAGGAGAAGAAACTGCTCCCCTCCAACACCTCCTGGTTAGCAGAGGAAGTGGCACAACACCTGCCCTGTGTGACTCCCCCAGTCTGATCACTATCAGAGCCTTGACCTTGCTGAGATGGGGTGACTACCACCACACCCATTTTATAAAAAGAAGAGACCTGGCTGTGTGCTAGAATCATGTGGGGGCCTTTTTTTAAAAAAGAAAATTGAGAGGTAATTCACATATCATAAAATCCCCCCCTCTAGAGTGTACAGTTCAGTTGCTTTTAGCATACTTACAAGGCTGTGCAAGCATCGCCACCATCCAATTCCAGAACCTTTCCATCACCCCCAAAAGAATCCCTGTATCTATTAGCGGTCACTCCCCACTCTCCCCACCCCCAGCCTCGGGCGACCACTAATCTACTTTCTGTCTTTGTAGACTTGCCCCTTCTGGACATTTCAGATAAATGGAATCCTACTGTACGTGGTCTTTCTTGTATCTGGCTTCTTTCACTCAGCATGTTTTCAAGGGTCATTTGTGTGCTAGCATGAATCAGTACTGCATTCCTTTTTATAACCAAGTAATATTCCACTGTGCAGATAGACCGCATTTTGTTCATCCACTCCTCAGCTGATGGACGTTTGGGTTGTTTCCACATTTGGACCATTGTAAACAGTGCTGCTGTGGACATTCGTGTGCAGATTCTTGTATGAAGATATGTCTTCACTTTTCTTGCTGTTTACCTACTAGTGGCATCTCTGGGTCACGCGGTAACTCTATGTTTAGCTTTTGAGGAACCACCGAACTTTTCCACAGTGGCTGCATGCACCGTTTGACATTCCCACCAGCAGGGTCTGAGAGTTCCAGTTTCACCACATCCTCAGCAACACTGAGCTGTCTTTTTGTTGATAGACATCCCAGTGTGTGTGAAGTGATCTGGGGACGTTTTCGAAAAATACCAAATGCCCACACCACCCCCACCTCTTGCTAATTCTGATGAATTGGTTTGGGGACTGGATGCAGGCATTGGTTTTATTATTATTGTGTTTTTAATTTCTCTGATTAAGTCTTGTGTATAGCCAAGATTGAGAACCTTGGAGCTGGGAGAACTTTCTTGTGCATATCAGTAGATACTTGGTTGGCCCATACCCAGGGCTGGGAGTAGGGTGAGGTAAGCAAGGCTCTCCCCTTGGGCACAAAGTTTAAGGGGCAAGGGTGAAAAAAAGTCAGTAATCAAGATGTTTAATATTTTAGTGCAATATTAAAAAATCAAAATTTATGCAAAATTAAACTTTTTTAGTATCTTTTTTTTGGGGGGTGAAGTAATTCTACGTGTGTGTGTGTGTATTTTTTTTAAATGGAGGTACTGGGAATTGAACCCAGGACCTTGGGCATGCTAAGCATGCACTCTACCACTGAGCTATACCTTTCCCCCGATGCAAAAAGTTCTTGATAAACAAGCCATTACATTTTATATAAAGACAGCCTGTGATCCAGAGTTAGCATGACTCACTTCACTCACTTTACCCTCATCCTGGCACTGTCAGATCCTCTCTTTATTTGAAATTGTGAACTTCTGTTCTTTGTGGATTTTTTTGGTATTAATTTTGATTTTTTAAAAAATATTGCACTAAAATACAGTCCCTCTTGAGTTTTTGATGTCTTCCTGAATTTTACACCTCACTCTTCTCCTTTCTCCCAGTCCTGCAGATATTAAGCACCTACTATGTTCCAGTTACTCTTACTTGCTCTGTCTGAACTCATTTTATCACACCTGATTCTTAACAACAATCCGTTTGAAGTAGGTGATAGAATCCTCAATTTACGGATGTAGATACAAGGTGCAGAGAGAGAGTGATGTTGACCCACATCACACAGTTGGTGTGGGTGGCAAGGCTTGGTTTGGACCCAGATCTTTGTGCCCAGAGATGCTTTCTGTGCAGCACTGTGCTGCTGCCTCCTAGGCTGTGTGACATGTTCAAGTTCACAAGCCTCAACCAACCCTGCAAAGTACAAAGGATGGAAAGTGTTGGTTCCCATGTACAGATGGGAAAACTGAGCCTTAGTCACTAATTTACTGGAGACTTGGTCACTTTTTCTGAAAAGGCTTTTTAATTAAAAAAAATTTTTTTTCTTAGTTAAAAAATTTTTTTTCATAATGCCTAAGCATTAGTAATGAGAAATTTATTTTTTAAACATTTTAAAATGACAAGTGAAACTTTACAATTCACTGTGGCATCTAAACTCAAATCCTTCTTAGTTCTAATTTATTTGTTTTACTTTTTAATTTTTTTATGAAAGTACAAGTAATTACAATGTGTCAGTCTCTGGTGTGCAGCACAATGTCCCAGTCGTGCATATACACACGTATATTTGTTTTCATATTTTTTTCCATTAAAGGTTATTACAGGATATTGAACTTAGTTCCCAGCACTATACAAAAGAAACTTTTTTAAAAAATCTATTTTTATATATAGTGGCTAACATCTGCAAATCTCAAACTCCCAAATTTATCCCCTCTCACCCCCCTTCCCCAGTAACCATAAGATTGTTTACTATGTCTGTGTGTCTGTTTCTGTTTTGTAGATGAGTTCATAGTGTCCTTAAAAAGTTTTTTTTTAGTTTACATAGACTCTCATTCCATTTTCCCCTTAATTTCATTAGCAATTCTTTTATTTGATTCAGTAAATAATTATTGAATTCAGCTATGTGCACCCTGTTATATTGGTTGTAGGGGAGGGGACAAGACAGCCAAGTCCTGTATCTGGAGTAGGGATGTAGTACTAGTCACAAAAATTCACTTTATGAGCAACTTCTCGTGAAATGGATGTTTTTGTTTTGTTTTGTTTTGTTTTTCTGTACATAAAGCAGGGGACTGCAAACTTTTCTATAAAGAGCCAGATGGAAATTATTTTAAACTTTCCAGGTCATGCAGTCCCTGTTGCAACTACTCAACTCTGCAGTTGTAACACAAAAACAGTCGCAGATGATACGTAAATGAATGGGTGAGTCTGTGTGTCAATAAAACTTTATTTACAAAACCAGGCTGAGGGCCGGATTTGGCCTGTGGGCAATAGTTTGCTGACCCTGGGTGTAAAGGAAGGTGTATCTTTCACCAGAAGCCAGTATGGGAAAAAAGTACTTGGAAATGTCTGAAATTGGTCTGTTCAGTATGGAATCTGGAAAGGCTGGAAATGAGAAGATTTCTAAAAGGCAGAAATCAAAGAAGTGGAAATAGTGTGTTGTGAGAGGTCTCAGTCTGGGAGGCATGAAGGAGAATGAGAAAGAAAAACCAAAAAAGATATGTCAATTTGGTGTGGGGGGGTAGCTTTTACTTTATTCTCTAATTTTAAATAGGACAAAAAATGAGAATGTAGGTTAAAACAGATGTTTAAAGGGACAGATAACTGCTTTTTAAAAATTTGACTCTCAACTGTCTTTTTTTTCACATACTTTTTTAAAAACATTTTTTTTATTGAGTTATAGTCATTTTACAATGTTGTGTCAAATTCCAGTGTAGAGCGCAATTTTTCAGTTATACATGAACATACATATATTGATTGTCACATTTTTTTCACTGTGAGCTACCACAAGATCTTGTATATATTTCCCTGTGCTATACCGTATAATCTTCTTTATCTATTCTACGTATGCCTGTCAGTATCTACAAATTTTGAACTCCCAGTGCTATCCCTTCCCACCCCCCTCCCCCTTGGCAACCACAAGTTTGTATTCTGTCTATGAGTCTGTTTCTATTTTGTATTTATGGGTTTTTTGTTTTGTTTTTTTTTAGATTCCACATATGAGCGATCTCATAGGGTATTTTTCTTTCTCTTTCTGGCTTATTTCACTTATAATGACATTCTCCGTCAACTGTCTTTTTAAAAAATATGGAAAAGTTTTATTGTGGTAAGAATGGTTAGCATGAGATACACCCTCTTAATAGATTTTTAAATGCACAGCACAGCACTGTTCGGTATCTACAGTCACAGTGTTGTGTAGCAGATCTCTAGAACTTACTCATCTTGCGTAACTGGAACTTTATACTTACGGATTAGCAATTCTCCATTTCCCTGTCCCCCAGCCAATTCTGAAAACAAAAATCATTTTAGATGGAATAAGACGTTTCTAATAAAACAAGTGAGCTCTAGCGATTGGAACTAGAGGCCTAAGAATTTAGGAACCTCGCTTACTTTTTCCCCTCCCCCTACACACTTCTCCTGTGATCTTTGAGTGATTTAGAGGGATGACAGTGCTTAACCATGTCGTAAGGTGACCCAGTGGTAATTCCTTGTCAACGAGGGAATCTGGTAGCCCTTGGAGGTAGAAGATGGGCTGTTGCAATATTCCACTTTGAGACTTCCTTTTCCCATCTGCTGGAACCCAAGTCTCCTGGCTCCCAGTCCAACATTATTTCCATTACACCATTCAAGTGTGATGCAAGATTTGGCAGAAAAATGTCCCATGGTGGATCCAAGTGGGAAGAAAAAAAACCCCTGTGGTTTATGGATATATAAACACCTTTAAATGCAATGAAATGAATCTGAGTGAAGCATGGGGGAGCGGTCCCCACATAAAGTCAATTGGGCATGAAATCATGGATAAAATATTTCTTCTATAAAAAGTTTCTATGACCTGTGAAAGGCTTTAACACAGTGAGGACCTTTAAATAGTGATCTTATTTGAAAATACTAGATGTATAAGCAGTGTTTTCAGGAACACACAATTTTGGAATTCTGAACTTGGTCTCCTTAGTCTGAAACTTAGAAGCTCTATTGATAGAGGACGATGGTGGTTGGAGAAAACGCATGCACGAGGTACCATCTTGGGCTCCCAGGACACTTGGCTGAGCACTTGGGAACCCGTGGAGGCTGGAGCTTGTATGGATCTGGGTCTGATTACTGATTCTGTCACTTAATAGCTTGAGTGACTTTGGGCAACCCTCATCCCCTTTAGAGCCTTAGTTCTCATACCTATAAAATAGGAAGAACAGTGTTGATGCCTCAAGACTGTTGTGAGGATGACCCAAGACAGTGCTTCTCACACCGTAGTCCCTGGACCAGCAACGTCAGCATCACCTGGATGGACGCAAAGTTGGGCATCTCCCCAGACCCACTGAACCACAGCTCTGAGGGTGTTGTCCAGCAGTCCACGTTTTAACAAGCCCTGTAGGGAATTCCGATGCAGCTCAAGGTCGAGAACCATTGGCCTAGGAGAGGGTTTCTCAGCCTCAGCACTGCTGATATTTGGGGCTGGATAATTCTTTGTTGGGGGGGGCGGTGATGGGAGGAAAGTGGGGGGCCATCCTGTGCACTGTAGGACGCTGAGCAGCAACCCTGGCCTCTACCCACCAGATGCCAGTAGCCACCCGTCCCCTGCAAGTTGTGACAATCAAAAATGTCTCCAGACTTTGCCACATGTCTCCTGGGAGCCAAAATCGCCCCTACTTCAGAACCACTAGCTTAGAATAAAGCAAGTTCCTGGAACCACGGTAGGCTGTTAATTAAGCATTAACTTGCTTTACTTTCTTCTGTGGTTTAGTCATTTGAATTGTATTAGGGAAAAAAAAAAAGAGAGACAAGATGCAAGCCTTTTTTTAACTCTTGTGGGTGTGCTGACATTGTGGCCTGATGTCTTATTTAAAAATAATCACACCCTTTAAACTTTCTAACAAAATTTTCCTTTGGGTTGAAGCTAAACATGGAAAATCTCGTCCCCGGGGACCCGCGTTAATTCTCCCGCAAGAGCTGAGTGGCTGCATGTGGGGATTTTGGTGGAAAGTTTTAGGCCGTCGTGAGCGCAGAGCTATCTGCCCAGATGCACGGCATGACGTCCCCCCACTTCGCCTTGGGTCCCTCTCCCGTGAGAGCCACGCAGCTGGTGCCCTCCACACCCCGCTGCCTCGCCCTGCTAGTAATAACCAGAAGAGACCTGCCTTCCTTTGCTGGTGAACTGTTTCTGCACTTGGATTTTCCTTCTGCCCATGACCTGGGTATGAAGAGGGATCTGAGTCTGAGACATCGTCTCCATGTGGTGCTATGGAATTGGGTGACCCTGGTTCTAAACACCTTTGGTTTCTGCATATAAAATGGACACTGTATCAGAGGGGAGGGTATAGCTCAGTGGTAGAGCCTGTGCTTAGCATGCAGGAGGTCCTGAATTCAATCCCCAGTACCTCTGTTAAAAAAATAAACAAGCAAATAAATAAATAAACCTAATTACTTCCCCCTACACCATAAAATAAAATAGAATAAAATGGACACTATAATAGCTGGGGCTTTTCTGGAAGCACAAATTTTCATATTGTTGTAAAATATGTATAGCGTAAGACTTACCATTTCAAGTGTACAGTTCAGTATTAAGTGGATTTGCATATTGTGTAACCATCACCATGATCTGTCCCCAGAACTTTTTCATCATCCCAAACTGAAACTCTGTATTCATGAAACAGTAAGTCCCTGTCATCCAGTGCTGCCGTAACAAAAAACCACAGAACGTGTGGCTTAAACAACATTGATTTTATCTGAAAGTCCAAGATCAGGGTGCCTGCGTGGTCCGGTTCTGGTGAGGGCTTTCAACCTGGCTTGCAGACAGTTGCCTGCTTGCTGTATCCTCACACGGTGGACAGAGTGCTCTGGCTTCTAAGTCAGCTCCTCCCATCATGGGGGCCCCACTCTTGTGACTTCATCTGAAACCTTATTGCCTCCCAAAGTTCCCAACTCCAAATACCATCACACTGGGGATTAGGGCTTCGACATACGAATTTTGGGGAGACACAAGCATTCAGTGCGTAACACCCCCCCCATGCCTCCCCCACAAACCTCTACTCTACTTCCTGCCTCTGTGAATTGGACTATCCTAGGTACCTTGTGTAGGTGTAATCATACACTATTTGCCCTTTTAGAGAATGTACTTTGGATATGGTGGAAGCTTTTATTTGTAGCATTGACCCTCTGAGTTTTCCCAGAAGCCTCATCCAGGATTGAATCTGAACTCCAGTGGAAAGTTTGGGAGTAGTACCCTGGGGGAAAAAACCAAAGGTCAAACATCTGAATGAAAACTAAAAAATGCTGGTGGCTGTATGGTTGTCCTCAACAGGAGTTTAAACCTGAAGTTATCTGGGGCTGGAAAAGAGGCTGCACTTGCTGGCAATACAGTCCCAAGCATTCAGCATTTCTCAAGGCACGTGCTGTGTGTGGCAAACACTCCTGTTTGCCTATCCGAAGCCACCCATCTTCCTCCCTGCTTCCTGAATTCTAATCTGCTTTTGTTTGTCCTTATTTGAGTAGTACCACCCTTCGGGGGATCACTCATGACTGGTCTAAGCCAATGACATTCTCCTTGCAATGATTGGCTCATCCTGACCATGTGGCCTCCCATTCTGACCAATGGGATTCAGGGGAGGTCTCATGGAGGAGGGCTCCCAGAAAAAGTGTTGTCTCACTCATGGAAAGAGAGCTTTGGAGAGAATGCTGCCGCTTTGTCATCACCTGCGTGGAACTGCTGCAGCCATTTTTGTGCCCACTAGGAGCCATCCTCACGTGTGGGTCGTGATAGTGCCAATGAGCCACTGAATGAATCAACCCTGGGAGCACTGCCCTCTGGATTTCTTGCTTTGTAAAAGTTTCCTCTATCGAAGCCAGGTTTAATAGGGTTTTTAGTTCCCTAAGGCAGAGCATCCCAAGAATAGGCTAGGTTCTAGGAATTGGTTATATGCCCTCTTACTCTATGTGGTTCCATGGAGGCCTGTGTGTGTGGATTTTGACCAAGATGGGCCTGCATGTAAATATCATGGGCATCTCTACCGTCCCCTCCCCCCACCTCTTCTTAGGACCTTGATTAAAAAAGAAGACAAGATATTCTTTCTCTTTCCCACGGGATGACCCTGTGTTTTTAATAATCCAGGTCATAGATGCTTATGAGATAAAATGCACACAGCAAAGACAGAAAAGGGATATACTTAACAATTACATAGACACATAGATGTCTATGTAATTGTGTTATATATATATATATATGTATGTATATTATATGTGTGTGTACACCTGTATGATTACATGTAAGTTATATAGACAATGTACGTATTGCACACACACGTGAGTGTGCACACACTTTTCCCCCAGAGAGAACCCTGGCAGGGTTGTATGGTGGTTAGGTGCCTGGGCTTGGCGCTAGACCCTTTGCGTTCATTTTCAGGCTCCACCTTCCCTGGCTGTGTGATCTTGGGCAAACTGACTAACCTCTCTCTGTGTCAGTTTCCTTATCTGTAAAGAGTGATTAATAGTAATACCTACTTTATAGGTTTGTGGTGCTGATCAAATGAGATGCGTATGCAGAGTGTAGTAAGTGCTCAGTAAATAGGAGTAGGAATGACTCCTACAACCTTCATTGGAAAGATCTGGATTCTCCGTCCAGCTGCGCCACCTCGTAGCTGTGTAACCCGGGGCAGTCATTTTGCTTCTCTGAGCCTGGGCTTTGCCATCTGCATCCAACAGGCCTGTTGTGACTGTGCCCATCGCAGTGGAATCCGAGGCCTGGGTAGATGAAGTGATGTGTCAAGGACACCCAGCGAGACTCTGTTCTCCCTCCTCCCGGTGGGGGCATCCTCTGGCACTGCCTCTTGAACATCGGGAAAGAAGACAGAAAAGCATTAGTTATGTGTGCTTTTTCTACCCGGCAGATGCTGTGGCTGCCTCTTCCCCCATTTGTTGCCGGTGAAGCTTCACGTAAAGAGAAGGACCGGGGCGGATGGGGGAGACGATGGAGACAGATAAGTCTGGCGCATCCTACTCCCTCATTTCCCGCATTGGGTTTTGCGGAGGTCTATTCAGGGCAGTATTTTGCGTCTGCCTTTCTCTTTTCCGCTCGCTCACTATACAACAGCTGCAAAGGTCAAAGGATAATTTGAATTTTTAATAACCCCTGCCAGATTGCTTTTCATAAATATATAACTACTTGCACATCCCCCAGAAATATGAGATTGTATGTTTCCTCAGTCTCAAAGCAGCATTTTTGGCAACATCTCTCCTGAATATCAGCTTTGGGTGGATACTGAACATGATGAGCTGGCTGACCACCAAGCTTCTGGGAAGGCCTTGGTTTTTGTTTTTGTTTTTGCTTTCCACCACTACAAGTAATAGGTTTTCAGAAATTTCCCTTTGAGAAGACCACCTTTAGTTCTAGCAATAGTTGGGGATATTGCCTCCTCCGATACTGAGCTGAAAATGTCCATCTCAGCTCAAGTCTGTGTGCATGGAGGATCATTGTGCTGAGGCCTCGACAGAGACAGATTTCTCCTCATCCTCAGTCTCGTGTCCTCTTTCTTCCTCTCTTTTGCTTGTATCATTCACTCTGGGATTGGGGATTATGCGGCATCGTAATCTGTAGAAAGGGCTTCGCTATTGAAAGACAGAGGAGCCCAAATGGCCAGCTGGGGTGAATCAGAGTCCAGATCCAGACAGATGGAGGAGGCCCTAAATCACCAGGTGCCTCCGTTTCCCCATCTGTAAAATGGATGTAATGCTATTGGCCAGACCCATCTCTCACAAAGTTGCTTTATGGGGCAAATGAGATTGTTAACTCATTTTATCAGGTAATGTCACTCCTTGTTTAAAAAACTTCTGCAACAGCTCCCACTGCATAGGCATAAAGACTTACTCCTTGCCATAATTATAAGACCCACATGCTCTAAGCCTTGCCTGCATCTTTGACTTCATCCCCTCCATCTCTTTCCTTTGCCCGTAATAAATCCGTTCTGAGTTCCTGAAACACACCAGGTGCTTTCCCACCTCAGGGCCTTTGCACATGCTGTGCTTGGCTCCACCTGACCCCTTCTGTAGGAAGACTTCCTTTGGCTGGTCTGGCTAACAAGCCATCCTTTCTTCTTACATGCTCTCAGCTCTTTGTCACAACCATAACACTTAACATAATCCATGGTTATCTTATTTATTGCTTATTTGTTATTTCTCTTTCCCACAAAAATAGAAGTTCCACGAGGGCAGGGATCAAGTCTGCCTTGTTCACCATTGTATCTCAAGGCTTAGCACAGTGGTTGGCACTTGCAGGAAACCGACTATTTCTTCATTGTCTACTGTGTGGCAGGCACTATATGAAACACATTTTAAAACAGTGTATTATTCTACTATGGGATTGGTTTAAATTAACTATTGTTAAGCTAGTAATAAGAATTTATATTACATGGAGGTAATAGCTCCACAAATCCTGATTTGCCCAATGAGATGTCATTGGCTTTCCAGATGGGAGTCAATCCTGGCTTCTCTGTGTTTTCATTATATAGTACTAGGCAGTTACCATGAGTGAAATGTTTATATGACAAATGGATGGTTAGACGGATGAATGAATGGTTGCTTGCATAGGTGGCTGAGTGGATGGATTAATGGGTGGGTGAGTGAATAGATGGATGGCAGGTGGTTGGTTGGGTGGATGGATGGCAGATGAATAGAAGATGGTTAGGTTCCAGATCTCTGCAATCATAGGATTCCAAGGTTGAAAGGAACCTCAGGATTCATACAGTTCAGTCCCCCATCCACAAGTGACTCCCCTCTGCTCAAGGGGAAGCTGGTGTGGGTGTGTTTTTGTGTGTAGGGACAGTTGAATGGCGAATTGGAACACAGGAAATTATGGGTGTCTGTCAAGGCATGCCTTGGATGCCACCTCCTCCAGGGAGTTTTCTCAGATTGCCCCTCCAGAATTCATCTCTCTGTTCTAGTATCCACTGCCCCCTGCACTCATTTGCAGGAGCTGTGCATGTACCTGTCCACTTCAGTACCCTCAGAGCTCCTTGAGAGTGGAGCTTTGTTGGGACCTGCAAGGTGCTTTCCTCTTGAGGTTGTCTGGTCTTTTAGAGCTGCCATGGTGTTTCCTTGCTGAGGCCTGGAGCTGCCCCTGGCTTTTCAGGGAAATGCATGTCCTCTGTAAATGTGCCCAGGACACCCCAACATTCCCTTAGAGGGGCTCTGGATAGGACTGTGGTCCTGGGGGAGGGGCCCTAAGCCATTCATTGTCCTGCTCTCTCTGTTCTCATGACCTTGAGAGAGATTAATTGGGCTCAGATGCATAGAGTCACTAACCCTTCTGGACTTAACCACAGCCTTGGCCTCTGGTTCTGCCTCGTACCAACTCAGCTGGCTGCCATGGCCTGCGGAAAGACTGCAGCTTTGGGGCCAGACAACCCCTGGGGTCAGCTCTGCCACTGCCCAGCTAGACTTGTGCCAGACCAGTCAACTGATGTCCTGTTTTCCTCATTTGTAAAATGGGGACAATGAGGCCAACCTCGTAGGTTTGTAGTAAGAATTGGAGAGAATATGCATAAAGGGCTGAAGAAGGGAGACTGCTGTTGCTGAGATGGCTGTAAGACCCCATGTGAAAGAGGATCATGTGATCAAAGAACCTCTCTTCTCTCTTCCTCTTGGGGAAGAATAGCTTTTCTACTTTACCGTATTGTCAACAACCACATCTCTAGGTTAGCAGCAGATGGTTGGAGTTGCCAGTCTGTTGTGTTTGTATACCAAGCCCCCTCCACACCCTAGAACACACCAAAACAAACAAAACAAAAGATGTAATCAGCGTTCAGGCTGGGACTCTGAACCCAGGAACTGTGGGACAGCTGAGGGTTTTGTGCGTGGAGAAAGCCTTTCCTTTGGTCATTTGTGTGCATCCCTGATGCATTCATGAACGCACTGTAAGGTTTTAGTTGCTTCCCAGGGGGCTATCACTGGGTTCGTTGTTGGGATAATGCAAAAGTGACAAAGGCAAGGCCCCCTGCCCTTAAGATACTTGAAATCTGGTGGGTGAATTAAGACGTGAGTGGAAACAACTCTGACACGAGGGAATACATTCTAGCTGTCAAGCATAAACGTTGTGGTTTTGGAGTTGAGGATGGCAGATTATCCTCTGGGCAGGGAAGGAAGAAGGCTTCCAGGGAGAGTGGGCATTTGAGCTAGAACCTGAAGAATGAACAGGAGGTCAAAGCATAGAGAGGTCGTTTCAGAAGCACAAAAGGGCCTACATTAGCAGCTTTTGAACTTGAACAGGCCTCAGAATCACCTTGTGAAAAACACATTGCTCTGTCACCCCCAGAGTTCCATTCAGTGGGTCTGGGGTGGGACCGGAGAGTCTGCATAACTAACAAGTTCCCAGCTGATGTTGAAGGCCCAGGTCTGGGGAC
This sequence comes from Camelus ferus, assembly GCF_009834535.1. Taxonomy (NCBI): domain Eukaryota; kingdom Metazoa; phylum Chordata; class Mammalia; order Artiodactyla; family Camelidae; genus Camelus; species Camelus ferus. Next base: position 7,231,825 of record NC_045727.1, read on the forward strand.
TCCACTTTGAGAACCCCTTGGTGAAGGCAAAGGGGCAGAGGAAGAAAGTATAAGGGATCATTCATTCACTCACTTCCTCATCAAGCAAATGTGAAGCACTTACTGTGCATCAGGCACTCTGCTGGGTGTTAAAGACACCGAGGAGGACAAAAGAGACCAGTGCCCAGACAGGGGAAGAAAGACGTTAAGCAAGAGACACGGGGGGATTGTGATATGATTGGAAGTTATGATAAGTGCTATGAAGAAGAAGAACATGGTGATACAGGAGAGAATAACAGAGCAAGGTCTTATCTGTCTTGTTCGAATGGACATGACATGTGAGTGGGGCTCTGCAGGATGAGAAAGAGCTGGCCAGATTGTGTGTGGCGAGGGCTCCTGTTGACAGGGCCAGCATATGCAAAGGCCCTGGGGTAGTAGTGAGCTTGGCTCATTTGAGAAGTGGAAGAACTTTCTTATGGACTTGGAATAAAGAGTTGTGGGGTTCATGATGGGGGAGAAGTGGGCAGAGCCCTGCTGGCCAGGGTAAGGCATTTGGATGGCACTCAGAGTGAACTGGAAATCTAATGAATGCATTCTTAGAGGAGAAATGGAGAGAGTTTAGGCCACAGGAAAGGAAGGTCTTGGGTGACAGTCTCAGGACCTTGGACCTTCGTCCATGGCCATAGCTAGATCTGAGTGGGAAACTGCCCAGAGCTCAGCTGGGCAATACAACCTCACGCCTCTGAAGGGACTCTCTCTCAGCAAACTCCCAACCCTCCATAGTAATCCCTTTGTCCAACCCCTAAACATACCTGAAAAGCAGGGAGGAGCAGGTATGGCTTTTTGCTGCAGGAAAGGAAAATGGGGAGACGAAAGGAACACCATGGAGGAAGAGTTACATCTGCTCTGTCCAAGATGGTAGCCACTGGTTGCATGTGGCCTTTGAAAACTAATCAGTATTACATAAAAACTTTGAATTCAGCTCCTCGGTCACATGCAGTAGCCACATTTCAAGTACTCAATAGCCACACGTGACTAGTGGCTACCATCTTGGGCGCTGCAGATACAGGACACTGATGTCATCACAGAAAGTTATTTCGGGTAATGCTGCCCTAAATGAGGTTCTACCAGCTTGTTCGGGAGAGAGCCAGATGAGAGCCTGGTCACCTGAACAGCTCCCAGCCTGGAACTCTTTCTTTTGCTCTCTGATTTCACTTCCATGATAGCTACGTGTGCCGAAGTCTCCCTGCTTGAGGCTTTGCTTGCTTGCATACAAGACCGGGAGCCTCACGCCTCAACCCCGAGACCTCCCTGCCTGGCTGGCGTTCTCTTCTGAACACTGACCCCATTGCCAAGGTCCCAGGTGCAGCACAAGGAGACACAAAAATGGTCTTCCTTGCCCAGCAAAGCCGAGACTAGTGTGAGACAGTAGGAAGCTTTTGCTTTTCCTTCATCGGTATCACTCCTAAGAATAACACTGACATTTTTTGAACTTGGGGTCACTCTGGAGAATATTTTTTAATCTTTCATCTAATGGAAAGATGAACAAGTCTGTGAAGGTTATGGGCTTGCCTGGTGCCTCATAGCTTCTTAATTGCAAAGCAGAGAATTGAGTGCTGGCCCCTGACTTCAATTGCCATCTTTCTTCACCCTAGCACTCAAAGGGCACGGTGACGTCGTCTGCTTCATCTTAGCTGGACCATTTTCTGGCTCACTTGAAAATCTCCAAGTTTATTTTTGGGTCAGAATCCTTTAGCTTGCATGTGAAATTTACCAAATGGGGGGAAAAATCAGAAATCAATTAAACCATGCCCGGATTTCCCATTCAAAAAAGCTGCTCAGTACTGAGCGAGGGTCAGAGTGATAGTCGTATCAAGAATTTGGTAAAAACCCATTGCAAAATAAGATGGAGAGGGGTTAGAGGGTGCGTTTATAGCTTCTCTGCCTCCTCCTGCAGATTTAAATGGATTTTCCTCATTCTGGGGGACATGTCACAGCCAGCATTCCCTGCACTGGTCTCTCCTCTCCCATCCCAGGTCTGCTCTGGAGCTGTACCGTGTCTCCTTTAGGAGTTTGCATTTTCCACTGGGACAATCACGAACATCTTAGAGTTGTATTGTCTATTTAGGGGAAAAGGGCTTTGAGGTGTTTGCCTCCAAAGAGACATGCTAAAAATTGGGCATGCATTTTAGAGGAAACACTGTAAGAATGACAGACATACTGTACATCTGTGTTGTCCAGCACCACCGCCGCCGGCCATATCGTGTATTGGCCCCTTGAAATGTGATTAGTGTAACTGAAGAACTGAATTTTCACTTCTATGCAATTATTTTTTGGTTTTAGAAGTTAATTATTAAAGCAAAGAAAAAAATTCAATACCCTTTTTCTCCATATGCTTTAAATTCAGCTTACATGCAGTATTATTCAATTTATGTAAGTCTTAACAAATTTTAGCCATCACATATAAGAGGACTTCATGTAATATTTGCTCCCATTGACAACCTCAGTGAATTAAACATCTTCAAACAATTTTAACTATACTTATAAATTTGATATGAAGGATTATTTTAAAGTATTTGGTAAACCGATAAGCCTTCCCAACTACATACATAGCATATGGAGAAGTCAAAACTAAAACTTCTAAATATGCTGGGCCTTAAGCCACTTCCTAATATGGTAGACAAATTGAATACAATTTCAACTTAAAATGTATGTCTAAATCAGTTATTCAATTATACATTTCAAATTAGAGTTAGAAAGGTGAAGCCTTCCTCTAATTGCTCACATTAGAGAGAACATGAAGAAAGTGTAAAATAAATACTCCAAAGGCACAGACTCTTTAATTCAAATATTATTATTATGGGTTTAATTATCTTAAGTATGTCTATAATTCATCCTAGATTTTCCCAGAACTCAAAGATACTAACTCATTCAGGAAACTAGTTTATCTCATACAATTCTAAGCTTAAAGGTTTTTTTTTTTTTAAATTGAAGTACAATTGAAGTTTAATATTACAAAATTTATTTTAAAAATTATTAGTTACAGGTGTGCAATATAGTGATACACAATTTTAAAGGGTACACTCCATTTATAGTTATTATAAAGTATTTGCTATATTCCCCGTGTTGTACGGTGTATCTTTGTAGTTTATTTTGTACCTAATTATACTTCTTAATCCCCTACCCCCATTTTGCTCCTCCCCACTTCCCTGTCCCCACTGAGAACCACTAGTTTGTCCTCTTTATCTGTGAGACTGCTTCTTTTTTGTTATATTCACTAGTTTGTTGTATTTTTTTGATTTCACCTATAAGTGACATACAGTATTGGTCTTTCTCTGTCTGACTTACTTCAGTTAGCATAATGCCCTCCAAGTCCATCATGTTGCTGCAAATGGCAAAATTTCATCCTTTTTATGGCTGAATAGTATTCTACTGTGTATGTGTGTGTGTATATATATATATGATTGGTCTCACATACATCACATATATACCACATCTTCTTTATCCATTCATGTGTTGACAGACACTTCAGTTGTTTCCACATCTTGGCAGTTGTAAATAATGCTGCTTAAGCTTAAATTCTGATGACATTTTTGGGGGGTTGAATTCTCCGATCACCTGTGGTCACATAATGACCAGTTAGAATGCTATCTGGATTTTTGTCCACAGTGCCCAAAGGCTACCCTAATCTTGTTTAGTCACTGTGTTGATTATTTATGTAATTTTAGTTAATTTGAATTTACCAGGACATAGCCACATGTGCTGAGCGCCTGATGTATTGGAAAATGCAGCTCTAGATGAAATAGGCTTCTGCAGTCAGGGGAAAGTAGTTGCCCAAACGAGACGTGCTTTCAGTGCGTGGGGTTTCGTGTTTTTTCCTTGCTTCATCTGGTCTTGCCTTATGCCTGGAATCTTTGTTCTGCTTTCCCCCTCATTCAGGCAATGGAGAATAAGGCAACTTGTGACCTAGGGCAGACCTTCCACAGATGTTTTTGGCTACTGTTTGAGTCTATCTCTGTCCCCACCCCACCCCCCGCCGCCCAGGGACTATAGGCATGGCTGCCCAGAACTCCTGCCCTTTCCGCCCAGCCATGCCTCCTCTAGTGCCCACCCACTGGCTTTTTTTTTTTTTTTAAACAATTTCATCCATCTTTGTCACTTGCCTGGAGGTCTCATGTTTCAAAGTGTAGGTGTGAAGGGTGGGTCCCCACCCTGCAAGCTTCTAGTTCTCTGCACAGCTCTGTCCCTGGGGAATGATTAAGGGAGAGGCAGGGGGACGGGCAGTGGGAGGTCACTTAGACTGACTGGCTTTGCCCCCCTAAAGCCAGCCCTGGACAAAAGAGTATTATTTGTTACTCTTCATGGAGGCTGGCCTTGTTCCAGAAAGGTTGAGAGGGGTTCCAGATGTGACACAAGTTTGCCTGAGGGGACCTGCAGCCTTATTCTTCCCCCTGCTTCCTCTCATTTTCAGGATGACTGGTCCCACATACATCACTCTGCCCTCTCTGGAATTTCAGCCCCTCAAGACTTACTCGTTTAATCAGATCACCTAATTGGCACTGCAGTGGTAATGACTGATAAAGAACCCAAAGGCAGTAGTTCTGGACTTTTTCTTGCGGGGGGAGGCTCCATCAGAACTATCTGGGGACCTTGTTTAAAAGAAATAAGAAGAGAAGCCCCCTGGCCCCAGGGGTATTTGATTCTGCATGTGTGGGTTGGGGGAAGCCAGGGTTCAGCCTGCGTATTCCTAACAAGCTCCCCTAAGAGAGGTCAAGGTTGACAGCTTTAAAGTGTGGTGTGGAAACAAAGAACGGGACAAGTTCAGGGGCAACCTCAGCCTCTGCCCATTATCCATGTGACCTTAGGCAAGTTATGTTGTCACTCTGCCTCCATTTTCTCATCTTCAAAATGGGAATAACCAACTTCTTGGCCGTTAGGGTGCATTTGACAATCAGATAACAGTAACGAAGCACTTAACGCAGTGCCTGACATGTGGTAAGTATTCAATAAAACTTATCATGATTATGATTATGAATGTATTATTGTGTAATGTTTTATTGATAATATGATCGTTCTTAACATAACTAAAGCAGTAGGCACAGGGCTGGCATACAAAAAGTATCAGCAAATGTCAGTTTTATTATTATAAACACATAATATGTGCTGTATAATGTAAATATTGTTATGCTTAAAATTATCTTCTGTATTATATACCTATGAATTTCTATCTATATCAATGAATATATAATATATGCGATTATATATAATACACATATATACACCCTGTATAGTACATATAATACACAATAATAAATAACAATATATTAACATATAATACACTGTATATGTTATAATATACAGATATACTATGAATATATTATAGACCAATGTATTGCTATGGCAAAAATATCAAAATTATAATTATGATGTGAGGCAGTTACTAGTGGGACTGGCATCTAAGTATGTGCTCATTAAATATATGAAGTCTTTTTTTTTCCACTACTATTGGTAATATTCATTAGCAGTAAGAATGCAAACAAAAGGAAAAGCCACCAGGAGCACCGAGGGCTTTAACCCAAAGCAGTGGGCAGTTCTGGGCAGAGGGAACCGGCCGCAGTTTAGAAACCCTGGGGGCCGGCACAGGACGGGTGGGTCGGGGCGGCTTCGGCCCGAGGGATCCTGTTCTAACTGGGATGGGGTGGGGAGAGGAGGAAGGGCGCGTCTCCCTGGCCTCCAGCCTCAGCAGCCAATTTGACTGCGGATGCAAATCGTCCGGTTACTTGAGACATTAGCGAGTCAAATAATTCTCTAAGCTGTCAGCCGGCCCCGCCGAGCGCCGGGGATGTTATGACAATGGTCGTCCTGGCAACCGCGGGAAGGCGTCGGGCCGCGGGCGGTTTCCTAACCCCCGCCCGCCGCCTCTGAGAACCCGAGAGCCTGGGCCGCAGCGCCAGGGCCCGGTTCTGAACGTGCGGTGCCCGCTGGAAAAGGAGTTGGGATTTCTGGGCCGAGGCCAGACCCTCCGCCCCCACAATGATGTTGGTTTATCGAGCGACCAAGAAAAAAATCTTGTATGCCAGGCACTGATCTGAACACTGGCGGGGCGGGGGATGAGGTGGGGGGGGGGGGAGACTGGCAAAGCCCGTGCTCTTTTGAGCTGACATTCTGATGGGTGTGTGAGATGAGGGGGGCAGGGGCCGTAACCATGGAAACCAGTAAACAAGATAATTTGTGGGATACAGATGCGTGCTCGCGAGTTAAAAAACAGGGTGTTGTGATGATGACATTGGGGGATGACTGGGAAGGGATGACACCTGAAGGACAGGAAAGTGGCTTTTATGCCTAAAGCCGGAGGCAAAGAACTCGGGGGAGTGGGAAGACTGGACCCTGTGGATTCAGGGTTTGAGCTCTCTGCTACTAGCCGGTTCCTGCTAAAGAGACAGCAGCAATATGGAGTGCTTGCTGACAGGCAGCCCTGAGGGGCGCCGAGGGCTCTGGAGCCTGCCTTTTCATCTGTGTGATTTGAAGGCCATCTATTTCATTCCTGAGCCTCAGTTTCCTTATGTGTAAAATGGGCATTGCCGGGAGGTTTACACCAAAGATGATTTGTGAAGGGTCACATAGATCCACAATCTGTATTGTACTCCTTTCCAGCTTCCACGGACTCTGCTTCATTTTTTTTTAAAAGGACCAAGGTGGTGAAGGTTTTGGACTCCAGCAAACCAAACCCCATGGACTTGCCCTTGGGTCTCTGGGTTTATCTTGGTTTAGATTCTGAGTGAAAAGTTTCCCGTTTCTACATTAGAGATTTCAGACATGTTTATTTATAGCTCTGTCACATGTCTTGACTTTAAACGTTTTTTTTTTGTTGTTGTTGTTGTTGTTGTTGTTTAGGCTGCTAAATTTACCATGGTGCTAATACAGAGTACAGTAATAAGGCACTGAAGATGCTCAGATCCAGGAGGGTCTGAAAAAAATTTTCCATCTGCCGTGGGAAGTGCCGGGCTGCCCCCTGGTGTGCAGATGGAGAACTACATCTCTGGGTTCTTGTTCTCCAATTCCAGGGATCCTTCTGATCCAGGCCCAGGGGAACTTACTTTGTACAGGACAGCCAGGAAGCCAATGGTGGGCTCAGCTTAGATGTGCTATTTCCAGGAGCCCTGTGTTTCTTCACTTAAAGATGGAATTTCTTTGGACTTTTTTTGAGTTCAGCTCTGCACGGACTTGAACTGAGGGTGACCTAAAAATAAATTAGGACGTCTGGCAGGGTGAGGACATACCAAGGCCCTTTTCTAATTGTGTTTCTCGACCTTGACCTCTAGGTGGTTTGGACCCTCCACTTCAGCAGAGTGCTATTGTGAAGAGGGCATGGGACTGGGGATCAGATCCTGAGTTCAAATCCTGACCCTCCTGCTTCAGTGTGAGCTTGGGCACAATTCCAGAGTCTCTGAGCCTCTGTTTCCCCATCTGTGGAATGTTAATAACAACCTCACACCCACGTCAGCATTGTCAGATGCTCTTATAAGGCAGTATCTTTAGAGCCATTTTGGAAAATGATTTAGTGATGTAGGGGGTTTAAGGTCAGTCCCTGAGAAATTCCCCAAGTGGAGGTCAGTGCCTCTCACACCTTGTGTGGGGAAGGATCAGTTTTGTCTTTCCTGGTACTTTGTAGCCAATACTTTTGTAAAATATGGTAAAAAGTGATTTACTAGAAAGATGAAATGGCCTCCCAAACCCAAACAAAACATAAACCTAGCTCTGAAACCGTCAGGTTCAGCAGATGTAAAATTATCCTGTCAAGTAGCCATTAAAGTGCTTGAATGTTTCTGTACTTAAAGGAAGGGGGCTTGACTTCCGTGTCTTCAAGGCACCTGAATAGCCCTGCCTCAGGGCAGGGAGAGGGTGTCATTGATTTTGTATCCCCTCTCTCACTCCCCCCTCCCCCCAGCTCTTTGTATTTAGAAAACACCTAAAAAAAACTTTAAAATGAACGAAGGAGAGGTCTTACTTCCCTTAGCATAAACACAGAACTGCCGTCATTTTCATCCTGTGATCTTGGAACACTGCTTGTTCCAAGAGGCTGTTCTCAAGAGTTCTACATCCTTGGTGCCTGGACTGAACTCTGGCTGCCCTCTGTTCTGACTCGTGTCCTTTGCCTCGTGATCTGTGTCTGCAGGGCTATCTTGTCAGCCCCACTGGGAGCCCCTTCAGGCCTGGATGGGTATGGCCTGCTCTGTGGATTCCCCGGGGCCCCAGACAAGGACTTCCCGCTGAGCTGCTCGGCAAAGGCCTGCTCTCCACACGACCCCACAGCTCTTAAAGGGCGCTGCTGGCGGGGGTGCTGCACCCTGGCTTTGAGAACTGGTTCTCTGTCCCGGTTTTTTTTTTTTTTTTTTTTTTTTTTTTTTTTTTTTTTTTTTTTTGCCTAAGTATCTGGATGCTTAAGCTTGTCTGAGAAGCAGACTGCTTTCATGATGTAATTTGGACAGTGGATGAATGTTTCTTATGCTTGCCTGCCACTCAGAACATTGGGGTGCTGTTTTTCTATGGATTCCTGGGCCTTCTCCAGATTCCCTGGATCAGAATTTCTAGGGCACGGATCTGGAAGTCTGATTTTTGGGGTCGGGTGGGGTAATTAGGTTTGTTTATTTATTTTTAATGGAAATACTTGAGATTGAACCTAGGACCTTGTGCATGCTAAGTAAACAATCTACCACTGAGCTGTTCCCCTCCCCCGCCATTTGATTTTTAACAAACACCTCTGGGTGATTCTTATGGCCAGGAAATTAGGGAAAGACTGAACTAACTTGTAAATGATCTAGTACCTTAGGAGAGCTGGTTAAGCTCTATGGCCCTCAGTTTCTTTATCTGTAAAATGGGGATATGCGTGTGTGTATAATTTATATACATTATATATAAATAAATACATGATTTATATTTATTTATATATTGTATAATATTTAAAATTTATTTAATGGCTAACATTATGAATGACCTACATCTTTAATTGTTGGCAAGTGTCTGATTTTCATAACGTTTGTAATTATCACACAGGTAATTCAAGCTTATCAAAAAAATTGCAGGATACACATGCACAAAAATGAGCAAGTAAATCTCACTTGTAATAACCCAGAGATGCAGCTGCTAACATTTTGGAGCATTTCCTTCTAGGGGTGTGTGTGTGTGTGTGTGTGTGTGTGTGTGTACGTACATACATTTTATGTTCAGAAAGTGGGATTAAACTGTTCAAGTGTTGTTTCACTTGCCAGTAGGTCAGAACATTCTCTGTGTGTCAATAAATAAGAGTTTGTGAGACTTGGGTTCAAATCTTGATCCACTCACTCAGTAGCTCGATGACCTTGGGCAAGTTATTTAACCTTTCTGGGCCACGGTGTTCTTGGTTGTGAAGTGGGACAGTCACTGGACCCGTGTCTCAGTGTCGCTGTGCGGATTAAATAGATAATTCATGAAAAGTGCTTATCACAGCATTGGGCTCAGAGAGAGCCCGGGCTGGCTGATGGCCGTGATGAGTCTGCACTGCTAGCCAGTCCTGGGGACCTGGGGAAAGGGCTGCTGATTCCCAGGGTCCCCGTTTGGGTAGTGCTGCTCTGTCTCTGCCCAGTACGACCTCACACTCTGGGCGCTTTCTGGGTTTGTCCCTGCTCAGACTAGCCAGGCTCTTGTCCTGCAGGCTGATTCGTGTTCCTCTGTGACTCAGGGGGAGGCCCTGGACCTGTGGCCCCATCCCCACCCGTCTTCCCCACTCCATCTGCTTCCCACACCTATCTCTCTCCCCCATGCTAATGCATCAGACTGGGGACGCCCCTTGATTCTGGCTTCTGGGCAGGTGTAGGACCAGTCTCTGGGTGACCCTAGAAACACCTTCCCAGAATCCACACATTCCCTCTACGAGTAGTCAGGACACGGTGTTTGTGTGTGGGAGGCGGGTTCTGCCTGTCTTCTGCACAGACATCATCTCATGCAATGCCTCAGCAGGCCTGCGAGCAAAGGTGAGAGATGCCCATTTAACAGATGAGAGAGTAGAGGCTCAGGGAGCTGACGTGACTTACCCAAGCCTCAGACCTGGAATCCAGAAACGCCCTTCTCCCACAATACCTAGATGGGTGAGACGTCTCTCTGCCCTTGAGGGGTCAAACCCCAAAGTATGGATTTCCTGCTTAGTGGGAAGGATCCGTGGACAAATCAGACTGCAGCATCCTGGTAAAGAGAGGGAGTTCTGGGATCATACCCTGGCTCCCTGGCTTAACTAGCTTTGTGGATCCAGGCAAGTGATTTACCATTTTTGATGCCTCAGTTTTCTGGTTTACAGAATAGGCTTAGAACCCCAGCCTCACAGCTAGCACTGTTGAGGGGATTAAAATGCAGTCAAAGTGCTCATCTTATGGCTCCGGGAGCACTATGAGGGCTCAGTGAATGGTGGCTGCAATCATGGCTCCTATTCCTGAAAACGCTTTATGGTAGCCGACAAAGATGCCCCCAGCAGACCTCCCAGGACCGCTCGCATCATGGGCTTTTGACCCTGGTGTCAAAGGAATCCCTCATGCAGAAGATGAAAAAGAAAGAGGTAGATAAGTATGAACGAATGGGAGATATCCTTGGGGCTTACTACCGAGCCAAAAAAGTATGATACAATTTATGCAGGGGAAGAAACCCAACTCTACCCATAAAACCACACTGCAGAGTTTCCACATGTACGTACATATGTGTGAAAGTATGCAGAAGATCTGGACAGGGGGGCATCAAGTGAGTCTGGATAGTTACCCCTGTTCTCTCCAGGGCGGAGGAGGTCGGCAGTAGAGGGCGTGGTCACGGGGAGCTTTGACTTTGTCTAAAAGGTTCCGGTTTGTGGATGTGTTTATTAAAAAAAGTGAATTAAAATAAAGATATCCTTTCTGAACTATTGGGGCTTTGGAACCAGACTTGGGTTTGAATCTTAGCTCTCCACTTAAGTTGTCTGATTGTGAGCAACTGGCTCAATTTCTCTGGGTCTCATTTCTTCATCTGTAAAATGTAGATCGTAACAGCATCTCGTTCCTGGGGATGTGAGGATATACTGATGTGATGCATGTGACAGCACATGGAAGTACTCAATAAGGGTAGTTTTATTTTTATTATGCTTCTTTTACTTACTTGTCCTAGCCTGAAAAGGACTGCTTAATCCTCTAAGATACCTGGTGTCTTCATTACTAACCAATTATAATGCAGGAAAAAACTGTAATACATTTTATAATAGTGTATGTACAAATCAAACGCCAAGGAAGAATTACTTAAGACTTGCTGAGGAAGCTAACATCTGAGATGGGCTTTGGAGAGAAAATTAGAGTTCCATATGTTGATGGGGTGGTGTATCAGTGAGCCATGGGTCCCCCTAATGCTGCATAACAAACAGTCACAAAACCTTAGCTGCATACCACATAAATTTTATCGATCTGCAGAGGATTAGTGGCTCTTCTGATCTTGACTGGGCTCACTCATAGCCAACCCCAGGCAAGAATTCGCCATTGGCTGAGCTAGGTTGGCTTTTGCTGAGATGCCTGTGAAGACTTGACTTTGTGTAGTTTCTCATCCTTCAGCTGATGAGCTGACTACCCTGTGCACATTCTCATGCAGATCCAAGAGAAGTAGCAAGTAGAAACACAAGAGGCCTCTTTCTATTGGCTGAGGCAAGTCACATCAACTGAGGTGCTGGTTTAAACTCTACCTCTTCAGTGAGTTAACTGCAAAGTCAGATCATGAAAGGTATGGAAGCAGGAGGGGTAAAGGATTCAGGTCATCTTTACAATCTACCACAGGTGGATATGGAACAGGGCTTCTGGGTAGGAGGAGCCTGAGAAAATGCAGAGAGGTGACATCAAGGTGGTGTGTTCAGGGAACTGCATGGAAATGAAAGAGGTAAGGAAGGAGAAACAGAGTCAAGTTGAGCCCTGAATAATAGTCTAAGGAGTTTGAACATTATTCTATAGGACGATGTTGCCCCAAATCATCAGTCTCTACCACTGCCATAGTCTTTGACGTATCTGTGTATTTTGCTATCCAACAAGCTCAATTTCCTAAAAACATACATGTATTTAAAAGTAAGTCTTTGTACAACTATTACAATGAAAAACGAATATCACTTGCCATAAATGGAAGGCAGTCAAGAAAATAAACACAATGAAAACACAAGTGTCATTAAGTTTCTAAATATGTTACCTGCCTAGGGCTGTGAGTGCATGCCCTGCTCTATGTTACGAAGGGAGATTAGCCAATATTTAGGAGTTAACGACATAGTATCACTGAACTGAGACTGTCTCCTTGATATATAAGTTAGATGGCAGCAGGGACGGGAAAGGAAGTGCTCACGTGTGACCCAGTGTTGTTTAAGCCGTGCCTGGGTACCCCCGCAGGTTATCAGTGGACCCACACTTGGGAATGGCTGTTTGAGCAGTGACATGGTTCCATCATTCCTGCTGTTAGTGTCTGGTCTTAGTGTAGCTTTTCAGTTTTCTGTGATGCTGAAACATGATGTCACTGGTTTCCAGTTGACACTGATTCCTTCATGCCTTTTAGAGGTTGATACCGCATTGTTATTATTTATTTATAGAGAAAAGATCCTTATTTCTTTTGCCATGTTGGAAACACAGCACAGTTTATTATGAAGTAATAAAGAGTAAAACCTTATTTATTCAGAAGAAAAGACTGAGGAAGTTAGCAAAAAGCCCAAATTCATAGATATTGTTAATGAGATAAGCATGTGCTCCATTCACGCAATTTCTGTTAAGTTGAATGGATTCAGATCCTATTAATTTCAAAATTAGGATGTAAGTAATTAATTAGGAAGGCACACTTTTTAAAATCCAACTTTTACTTTTAGTTACAGTTAGTACTTTTAGTACATTCTCTCGCAGTATAGCTGTAATCTTTAATTTTTAAACTTTGGAGAAATATCTCCATCATCTCATACCTTAAAAAAACAGCATTCAGTGTCACAGAATATTGAAAAACTAGACAAAGACCAGGTACTGAATGGCAGGAGCGATACATTTGATCTTTAAGGAATATTTATTTATTTTAAAACTGATTTTGATTTAGTAGAAATACTTTTCCTGACACTGGTAATCAGTGTATTTGGGGCATACCCCTGACCCCAAGCTAATTATGGAAGATACTTGTAAATTCATGTAACACAAAATCAGTACTACCGCTCTGGTATTCTGAGTGATTCTTTGGTACCATTTTGCAGGAATAATCTCTTCTAACCTTCACCATGATTCTATGAAGCAGTACAATTTAAGCCTCATTTTCCAGGTGAGAAAATTGAGGTTTAGAGCAATTTTGAGGTTCCCTTGAGGTCTGCTCTGCTGCTGAGTGGGGGCTGGAGCCTTGGGCTCCCTGGTACTGCCTCCTATTCCAACACATCAGCATTGGGAAAACAAATAAACAAACAAACAAACAAACAAAAAACCAAGGCAAAATAAAGAGTTAGAGCTGAGTTCTTTTTCTCTGGCTTTATGTGATGCTTTTCTACTTTCTCAATGACTAATGGGTCCTCAGCTTAAATCAGTGCCGACGAAGCAAGAGTTCTAGACATACTCAGTACTGGTAAGAAGTGGCTTTGTCTCAGCATTGGAGGGATCCCCTTTGCCTTCAGTTACACGGGTGTTTTTCCCCCTCTGCATGATGAGGGAAGTTATCATCCTGGGAAGATATCTTTTGTCTTGAAACTCGCTAGAATTAAGAGTGACAGCTGATGGATGTATGTTGCATATCTCAGTCTTTAGAAATAACGGGTTGGCTTTGGGTCTCTGCACCGGAAATAAAAGAAAGAAGGTAAACTTTTGATCGATTGTTTTCTTTTCTGGATTCCCAGAGTGTAGCACAGCACCTGGCTCATGGGCAGACAGCTGGCATTTAGGAAATATTCTCTGAGTGAATGAGCAGCCCAAAGGCTATGTGTATGCCAGGTGTGGACGGGATACCCAAACTAGTCTTAAAGGTTTTAAAATTCTTCTAAATGTTGAAAAATGAAAGCAGTATGTTCTCATAAAAAGTTAAAGAGTATATATGTACAGTCAAAAGTGAGTGTCTCTCTCCTCTGTGGTGCTCGTCTTTACTATTATAGGGCGTTGTATTCTGCTAGTTCCTCTGTTTACAAACATCATTAATGCACGTAGTTTGTCAGAGTACAAAGGCAATCATAATACACAGTGTCTTCGCATTTGCTTTTTCCATCTTTTTGCTGAAGATGAGCATCTTGGAGATTTTCCCACATCACTGTGTATCAGTCTAGCTTAGTTTTGAGAGTTTGTTCAGTATTCCATTCTATGAGTGTGCTATAACTCATTCATATTTGGCCTTTCTATTCATTTACCTTTAAAAAATTGTTTCCATTGGTCTAAAATGACAAACTTTGTTGCAATAACCAGCCAGTCTTTTACCCCATGTACATACATGTATAAGTATTTTTTTACTTAAAAAATTGGGGGGGGGGCCGTAATTATATTTGTGTGTTTATTTATTTGTTTAATTTATACATACGGAGGCACTGGGGAGTGAACCCAGGACCTTGTGCATGCTAAGCACGCGCTCTACCACTGAGCTCTACTCCCTCCCCCCCATAAGTGTATCTGTAGGGCTGATTCCTAGAAGTGAGGTTCCTGAATCAAAGTGCATGGGTATTAAAATGTTGATATTCCAAATCCAGTGAGTGCCCTCTGGTGGCATCCTCAGTGGCCACTGACATTCTCACTGACACTGGAGAGCATCAGTGTAAAAAAAAAAAACATACTGCAAAGCCTATCCAAACATTTTTTTCCATTGATAAGCAGGTAATACATACACATTGTATCTTCTAACATTGCTACAGAGGAGCAAACAGGGAAAAAATAGGTCACCTGTAGTCTTCCTACTGCTAACATTTTGTTATACACCCTCCCGAGGTTTTTTGTAATCATCTGTCCACGTGTAGTTTTATAAATCTTTTTATGCATTATTTATACATTACAAATATTATACATATTTTATACATTATTTTAATGGTAGGCCATATATGAATACATTGTAATTTATTCATATCAGCCCCTATTGTTGAAGAGTCGGATTGTTTCCAATCTTTCATGGCTATTACCCACTTGGAGCAAAACTTCATGAATATCCTTAATTATTTCTTTAGGATAAAACCCTAGAGGAGCACTGTCCACTAGAAATATAGTGAGAGTGACAGGTGTGAGCCGAACGTATAGTTTAAAATTTTCTAGTAGCCACTAGAAAATTAATTAATCAAGAAGATGAAATTAATTGTAATAACATTTTATCTAACCCAGTGTATCCAAAATATTATCATTTAACCATGTAATCCGTGTAAAAATATTAATGAAATATTTTATGTTATTTTTTTTCCTACTAAGTTTTTGAAATCCGTTGTGTACTTTGCACTTACAGCACATCTCAGTTCGGACACTAAAATTTTAAGGTTGAAGTAACATGTAGTTCTGTCAAAACAAAGTTACGTTTAACAGAAAAATACCGTTCATGGCTTCTGTTTTCAAATTTCAATTTAAGTGGGGAGGATATAGCTCAGTGGTAGAGTGTGTGCTTAGCATGTATGAGGTCCTAGGTTCATCCCCCAGTACCTCGATTAAAAATAAATAAAACCTAATTGCCTACCCCCAGCACACACACAAAAGTACATAGTGCTGTTTGTCAATTGCATCTCAATAAAACTGGAAGAAAAAAATGATATAAAGTAAATTAAATTTAAAATTCCATTCCCTGGTGGCACTAGCCATATTCTGAGTGTGCAGATGTTCACACGTGGCTGGTGAAATGATCATTTGGACACTGGACACCGAGATTAAATCAGTCTCATTCTCGTCCGCTTCTCAGTGTGTGAAGCCAGAGCAGAGATGGGGGTGGTGACGGGGTATAGGATTTGAGAATCCACTGGCAAACGTCAAGATCTGGGGAAAAGAAAACAAGACAAAAACAAAAAAGGCGGGCAGCAGAGCTGGGGTGAGAAGGCCCCCGGCAGGGATTGGGGTTCACGAGAGCAGCACCCAGGCAGGGCAGTGGCCTGGTGGCGCTGGCCAATCAGCCGAATCCAGCAGGTGGAGCCAATCAGTGAATCCATGGAGGACTGTTTTTCTCGCTGAGAAGTGTGATACAACGGTGGGAAGGGAAACGGCTGGAATAAACTCTGGATCGAAGCCGGCAGGACTGCAGTCCAGGTCCTGGGGCCCAGAGTCCCCCAGTCTCTAGTGAGCTGGTCCCCTCGAGCCCCCAGCACGTGACAGCTCCCTCTACTGCAGCCTGGATTCCTTCATCCCTGGGGGCCCTGACTCGCCCTCTACAAACTGTGTGCAGGTGAGCTGCCTCTGACCAAGCAGGCAGCCCCGAGTTCCCGCTCAGATCGCAGGTGTATGGGGGACCCAGGCAGTCCAGAATCAACCTCGGTGCCCCTGGGAGCGAGGCCGGCACCAGGCAACCTGCCAGGCATGCTGGCCGGGTGGGCGGATGAGTCCAGATGATGGTTCAGGGGAAAAACGTGCAGAAAATCAGCCCAGACACAGAATCTTCCAACGGCCATTTCTTAGAGCTCTCAGGACTCGGAGGGCTGAGGTTTCGCTGCCGTTTGTTCCAGAGTTTCAGCCCAGCAGCAGACATGGTTCCCAGACTTCTGTCTGGAGTCCAGCATCCTGGCCAGGCCCTGCCCTTCACAGCCACGACGCCACCCCAGGCCTCCTCATCCTGAGCCGCCACACAGGTACAACCTATTCATATTCCAGAACCACTTCCACAGGGACCATCAGTGGGGACCTACTGGGAAACTTCTAATCTCCCAGGGGCCTAGAACTGGCCCCACAGTATCTCTGACGTATGCCTGCGATCACCCGTTGCTGGATCAAATGTTCTGTAATTGTCAATTAAATCCGGTGTTTTGGTGGAGTCGTTCAGTTCAGTTCAAACTTTTAAGGAAACTCTGACAGATTAGCAGATGACCACCAAGCCGAGGGAACATGGACTTCAGTGAACACAAATGAATAAAATTATAATCTTTACAAAAATTGTATTGAAAAGTCACTAGACAGATAAATGACTATAATCCACAACAAAAAGTAACAAATTTTGGGGAGAAAGGAGAATTTTATTTTGAAAGTTACCACATTATACTATTCAAAGCATCCAATTTTCAACAAACAATTACAAGGCATCCAAAGAAACCAGAAAGCATGGCTCATTCATAGTCAGAAAACAAATTAACAGAAAATTTTCCACATCTGAGAAAGCCCAGAAGTCGGAATTAATAGGAAAGTATCCTAAATTAAATGTCTTAAATACGTTCAACGTGCTGAAGAATATCATGGAAAAAGAAGTAAAGGAGACCAGAATAACACACATGAGATAGAGACTATTCAATAAAGGGATAGAAATCATAAAAAGGAACTCAAATGGAATTTTGGAGTTGAAAAGTACAGTAACTGAAATGGAAAATTCACTAGAGACTTTCAGTTGTGCATTTGATGAAGCAAGGAAGGAAATCAGCAGAACTTGAAGATGAGTCGATTGGAATTATCGAGTCTGATGAACAGAAAGTTACCATCTGTCACGATGGTACTGTCACAAAGATACTACATTATTAATGACTATATTCCCCATACTGTACATTTCACCCTGAGATTCGTTTGTTTTGTCACTGGAAGTTCATACCAGTTAATCTCCATCACCCATTTCACTCATCCCCCAACACCGCTCCACTCCATCAACCCCAGTTTGTTCTTTGTATCTACAGCTCTGTTTCTGTTTTATGTTTTTTCATTTGTTTTGTTTTTTAGATTCCACATATAAGTGATATCATGCAGTATTTGTCTTTCTCTGTCTGACTTATTTCACTTCGCATCATCCCTTCAAGGTCCCTCCATATTGTCACAAATGGTAGGATTTCATTCTTTTTATCACTGGATAATATTACATTTTAGACCCTTTGTCTTTGGTTTTCAACAATTTGATTATAATATGTCTTAATGTGGATCTTCTTGAGTTTATATATTTATATTTGGGTTTTGTTGAACTTCTGGATGTGCAGACTCACACCTTTCACCAGATTATGGGAGTTTTCTGCCATTATTTTTTCAAATACTGTTTCTGTCTGTTGCTTTATCTCCTCTCTGCTGGGACTCCGATTATGCATATGTTGGTACACTTGGTGATTTCCCACCGGTCTCTTAGGCTTTATTCATTTTTCTTCATTCTCTTTTCTTTCTGCTCAAAGAATGATGGGGATGTGTCAAAGTATATTTATTTCTTTTGTGTGATTTTCCATACCTATATCAAGAAAACAGTTAAAACAAGTCATAAAACAAAAGACAGACATGAGCATTCAATAGATATCTCAGCTGAGGGCCCAGCTCTGAAATTTCAGTAGGTCAGACCCTATCCATTCAGAAATAAATTAAAGAAAAACCATATCATATTCTTTTTGACATTTTCTATTCTGAAACTCAAAATTGAGATTCCAAGTCAAAAGAGTTCTAGGTAGATTAGCTTAACATGATGATTGTGCTGTTAATTGCAATGGAACACAGGCTTATCAAGAAATGCAACTTTCTTTTTATTAGTGAGGTGAATAAAATTAATGTTCACTTAAAAACTAGTTTCCTGATTTCCTCCAATGGGATTCAGTCTCAGGCAGGCTCTCCCAGATGGCAGCAGGGACGACCGGGCAGCTCCTGGCTTATACGACAGTCCCCTGACAACTCCAGAGGACTGTCCTCTGAGTGCACTGCCATCATCCCCTGCTCCCAACTCTGTGGTCCTAGAATTCCAGGGCTGTCTCCTTTTGTTTTTAAATTTTTTTGTGTGTGTGGGAGGTCATTAAGTCTATTTATTTATTTTTTATTATTATTATTTTTTTAATGGAGGTACTGGAGATTGAACCCAGGACCTCATGCATGCTAAGTATGCTCTCTACCATTTCTTCTTGATAAATATTGGTTAACAGGTGCTTTGAAATATCAAAGACATTATGTAACTAAGGATTTTATTTTTGTTTCATTATCTTCATTAAATCGATTTTAAATTACAAAGATGATAATATACTGTGGGTAACTATTGAAACAAAGCAAAACAATATAAAAAAAACCTTTTTTTTTTTTACCTCACTCCATCTCTAGAACCTCCCCGTCCCAAGTTAGCAAGGCTTAGGTGTGTCTTCCACACTTTTGTCTCTGCTCATGCACACACATTGCCTTTCTTTGGTTAATGTTGTTAGTTTTTACATAATGGGCAGTAAAAAAAAAAAAAAAAAAAAACCAAAAAATCTTCCCTTTCTCATGTCATGGCATCCCTCTAGAATCATTGATTCAGGTCCATCTGATTTTAAAAGTATTTGTTAATTTGTGCATACTTGCATGTGACTTGAGATTCAAATAGCACAAAAGGGTTTAAATAAAATGGTCCTCTCACCTCTGTTCCCCACCCTCCCTCTTCCCTTCCCTAGAAGATTAGGGACCCTTCCAGAGTGTGTCTGCATTTACAGAGACATACATGTAAACAGTTCCCACGTGAACGAGAGAGTATTTATTTTTATTTATCAGCGTATCTTGGAGACTGTTCTGTATTAGCACATAGCATGCGTCCTCGTTTTATTTTACAGCTGCACACAGTTCCCCTGTGTGTGTGTATCCGCATTTATGACGAGGTTCCTACTGATGGCCCCTCAGGGTGCTTGCAGTCTTTTGCGTTTGCAAACAGAAGTGTAGGAAATATCCTTTTACACAGTCATTTTGCACAGGATAGGGTATCTGTAAGATGCATTCCTAGAAGTGCAACTGTTAAGGTCAAAGGATATGTGCGGTGGAGATGTGGATGGATACAGCCCAAGCATCGCGCCCTCCCCTCAACTAAACTGGAACAACGCACACCTCCCTCCCTTCCCAGCAAAACACCAGAACCTGCCTGTTTGCCCACCTTCACCAACACGGTTGGGAACATGAGTGGAAACTGGGTCTCACAGCAGTTGAACTGGTCTTTAAAATATGGAGTTGGATGGAGTTGGGGTGGGGAGGGGGCACTGGGGAGATAACTTGCCTCTTGTCCCTGTGACAGTGCCCCTGAAATGTGTCCTCTGTTCTCATCTGTGTCTCCGCAGAGCAAGCTGGTGAAGTACTTCAGCCGGCAGCTGTCCTGCAAAAAGAAGGTGGCCCTGCAGGAACGCAACGCCGAGCTGGACGGCTTCCCCCAGCTCCGGCACTGGTTCCGGATCGTGGACGTGCGGAAGGAAGTCCTGGAGGTGACCGGAGGCCACTCCTGCCCCCATCCCTTACCGGCAGCAGCCAGCCCCTTGGGCCGAGGGTTTTGGTCTGTGCCTAGCACATAGTAGAACTTAATATGTGTTGGATGAAGGCATGGAGCATCTCAGATGCTGTCTGAATGGGGTCATTAGGAGTATGGTTCTAGAGTCAGGTAGAACCCCTTTTAGCTCCACCACTGAGGAACTCAGCCACTTGGGCCAAATCACTACCTCTTAGATCAGTGCTGTCCTTCAGAAGGTTCTGCTGTGAAGGAAATATTTCGTACCTGCCCTGTTTGATGGAGGAGCCACCAGCCACGGGGAGCTGTTGAGCACTTGAATTGGGGTTAGTGTGTGAGCCTGAAGAACTGAATTATTAATTGTATTTAATGTTAATTAATGTGGCCAGTCACCACCATATTGGGCCCCACAGTCGTAGGACATCAGTTTTCTCATCTGTTCAATGGGGATAATGATCGTCTCCTCTTCTTAAGTAGCTGGCATGATAAAATGAGATGATCTATATAAATGCTCAGCCCATAGTCTGGAACCTAATAGCACCCAGCAAATGCCAACTTAGTGATTATTGTTATCGGTGCTGCTGTTGCTGACAACTTTGGAAGTGACAGCTTTTCCAGTGACAGAGAGAAACCAGAACCCCTGTTGCCTTGTGTCCGTCCTCCAGGAATGGACCACATCCTTAAGTTCTCAAGGATGGTGAAGTTTCCTTACCCTCTGGGGTCTTGGGTCCCCAGTGTTATCAGTGACTGAGTGGAACCTTTCAGAATAAACTCAGCTCACGTTTGTTGAATCCTTGGTGTCAGGCATTGTCACAAGGGCTTTACAAGCAAGATCTCAGCTGTTCAGACCCTGACAACGACCTTTTGACTTATGACCGAGGCTCAGGGAAGGAGCGACTTGCCCTGCTAGGGAGTGGGCGGGGCTCGCAGGAAAACCCAGTTCGGATGGACTCCAGAGCATACGGTGGGGAGCACTGTGCTTTCTCCTCGTTTTCCTTTTGCTGGGGCCTCCCTGATCTGGGTAAGAGGGGTTGGCTGCCCCCCTTGCCCGCAGGACCAAGTGCCACTTTCTCAAGGCGCTCCCTGCTTCCTCCTTGAAGATTCTCTTCCACCTTTTGTCTTTTTTAGACCTTGTCCCCAGTGTGATCTTGCCTGAACCCACCACATCTAACAGCCCTGAGCTGGGGGCAAAGGACTGCTACGTTCGCTGATCCCACCCCCATCCACCACCGCATTTCGCACGTGCGCACCAGATGGTGTATGCTTACTGTTCCTTAATACCATTCCCAGGATGGCGATTTGGCGTGAATAGCCTTAAAGTAAAAGGTTCCGTATAAATACAGACAGTACATTTAATTTGTATGGCTCCATACACTTTTCAGAGGCTTTCGAGACCATTTATTTATCAAGTGAGGCAAATGAAACAGAGACAAATCTTCCAGGCCAGTGGTTGAAAACCGGTGGCCCTCGGCTGTATCTGATGCACAGACGTTTTCTGTCTGGGCGATATAATGTTCAAAAAAAAAAAAAAGTTTTTGAGCAGGTACTTAAAAGTTGAAAGAGTGCGCATTAAAAACTCCAAATCTTCGGCTTCTCTTGAAAAATCGAAATTGCTAACCACATAGAAGTGAATTCCTGTCTGGTGTCAATGAACCAAATTCTGCTGCCTCTTTGGATCCCACAGGCTCCCTCTAGTTAGCAGCTTTGCTCATTTACGATTACCTGGACCGCAGGGGCCCAAGCCCTTTCTTTTACCATAGTCTATGGAAAATCCAAGGTGTGGATGAAGCTGCGGTTTCAGCTCCCTGTCTGCAGCTCACCCATTTGTCCACCAGAGGTCCCCCTTCTGTGGAGGAACCAGAAGTGTGGAGAAAGCTCCCAAGTGAGACAGCCTGGATTCAAACTTACTGTGTGACCTTGGGCAGTGGTCTTACCTCTCTGAATTTCAGTGCCCTAATTGTGATACTGAACACAAGTTCGTGTGCCCGACCCACAGTGAGGCCAAAAAATACCGAAATGCTGGAGTTTAGAGCAGAGAAAGTTTTATTGCTGGACCAAGCAAAGACAATGAATAGCTTGTGCCCCCAAAACCTCGAACTCCCTGAACGGTTTCAGCTGAGCATTTTTAAAGGGTCATCCCAGGGTCTGTGATCAGCTGTGCACCATTCTTTGATTGGTTGACGGTGATCAATCCTTAGGTGCCAGAAAGTCTGGTGGCCACGTGCTTATGATCATCAGGTAATTAATTGCTTCCATTTGGTGGTGGCTTTTCAGTGTGATCTTGCCTGAAGCCACCACATCTAACAGCTGGGGACAAAGGACCACCACGTTCCCTCATCCCACCCCCATCCACCACTGCATTTCACATCTGAAAAACTCAGGAAATATACAAAAGATACTATTATCTGGGTACTTCAGAGAGGAGCTAAAGCAGAGGGTATAGGGAGGGGTCTGTCCCGGGAAGGCCCCGTAGGGTCCTGCTCGGTTACAGTTACAGACTGATGATGTTGGTCAAAGTACCTGCTTTATGTGGTCTTTGTGACCTTAAGAGAAAATCCATGAAGAGCACTTAAAACACTGCTCCATCCCTTTCACTTACTATTATTATAATAATTAAATCAATCAGAGTACATCTCCTCTTTGGGGCCAAGCTTTTCCATTTTTTTCTGTCATTATTCCTTTTGTGATTTTTGTGTGTGTGAGTGTGTATATGATGATGAAGTTCAATGTAGATTATTTTTGGTGGGAGGGTGTAAATTATAGGATTAAAATGCACAAGAGAATCCTGCAGCAAAGAGGAGAATTATTTTCTGTTGTGACTCATCCCTTCTAAATGTCATTTTTTACTTTCGGATCCTGGTCTATCTTTCTTAAAGTGGGGCTTCCCTGCAACGTATCCGTGTTTGAGGAAGCCTCCAAGTGACTCATTATCGTTCTCTCTCTGCCCTCTGACTTAGCGAGCTGGAAAGGCACTGATTGGGTTTTAGCTTTCCCCCTGCATCTTTTTTTTAAGGGCTGAACGGGATGGTGTTGGATTTTGTTGTAATACTCAGATATGGCCACAAGAGGACAGAAGTATTCCACAATATTGCCTTGGAATCTCTATCCTTAGAGATCTAAAAATTTTATTTAAGCCGCAGTCATAATCATAATACATGTAAAACCATTAGATACTATTAAGTGCTATAAAGTGAAGGATCTTTTTTGTAGATTCATAATATAGAAGTATGACACATTTTAAGGTGTATCCATATTATGTGTATAGGGACACACTGTTTTGGGGAAGAGGGGTGGTTGCTGGCGGTGGTGACAACATCCCTGACCAACACATTCATAGCTGGGAATCCTACCTTTTCTGTTCCCAGCCCATCTCTTCAAAGATCTCTTTGCCCATTCCGTGCTAGATTTGTCTTAGATTGCAAAGTCGTGCCCCCTGAGAGCTCAGACACAAATCCAGTTTCACTTACAGCACTGAGCCACTTATACAGGGTTCCCGCCCCTTTCCCTTTAGGGTCCCTAACTCCCCAGTTTGAACCCCAAAAAGTGTGGCTGGGAAAGGGAGAAGCAGGGAATGGAGAACAGCCATCAGGAGACACGGGCTGTCCAGTTTGCTCTGTTCTGAGTTCACCCTCGATCTGGGACAAGTCACTGCAGTGCAAGCCAGGCAGGACTCACGGAGGGCCCTCCAAGAAGAGTAACTTGAAGCCCGGCCCATGAGGCGTTCAGAAGCTGCATGGGGAATCAGACGGGTAATTAGTTAGCTACCACCGTTTACAGACTGTGTGCTAGGCATCCGTGCTACCTTACAAAGTATGTGCGCTTAAGATTCCCATTTTCCTGGTGAGTAAAGTGAGGCTCAGAGAGGTTACGTAGTTTTCTCGGGGTCACCTAGCTAATGAGTGGCAAAGCTGACATTCAAACCCAGACCTGTCTGACCCCAGAGTCAAGAGACCCAACCATTATGTCAAGCCGCCATCCACACAGAGCCGGGTGTTCCGCTAGGCACCACTAGGGGGCAGCACGGAAGCCTCCCCTTCGGGCGCTAGCGGTCGGTTTACCGTCCTCTCCTCCCTCTGCTAGGAAATCACCCCCGGCCAGCTGAGTCTGGAGGATCTCTTGGAGATGACGGATGAGCAGGTGTGTGAGACCGTGGAAAAATACGGGGCCAACCGAGAGGAGTGTGCTCGCCTCAATGCCTCCCTCTCCTGCCTCCGGAACGTCCACATGTCGGGTGAGTAGGCTCGACATGTCCACATGTCGGGTGCGCAGGTGGATGGAGACTGGTCCCCAGCGCCTGCCGCCCTTCCTCCGGGTTCCTGTGCGGTACACGCCTCTGACGAGCGGAGGAAAGAGGGGCCTGGGTCCGGAGCCAGAAGTGGTCAGGGCAGCTCCTGGGCACTCTTGCCCGAGGGCGACCTGAGGTTGTAGGGCATTTGGTTCTGCATGATTAGGGTCCAGATATGGAAATGTTGGGTGTGTGTGAAAGAGTCTTTTTACCTTAGACATTGTGCCTTTGTATTTTGGCTCAGCATCTAACTTTTGGTTTTTAACATAAATGATATACATTCATTGTGAAATAACTTAGAAAATAGATGAACAAAAATAAAATAACTACCCCAAGCCCCACCCTCTACTGTTATCAATTTGGTGTAAGTTTTAGAATAATTCTTCTTGACAAATGGGTATGTATATAATTTCCTTAAACAATAAACAATAAAATGAGGATTATCCATACTTAGTATTTTGAAAACTACTTTTTTCACCTAACAAAATACCCTCTGGCCTGTTTTATCATTTTGGAGTACGAATATATTGTCATCTTTCTTTGATATTTCCCATTAATTGCTCAAACCCCTGTTTGCCTTGATTAGCCGGACACCAAACATCATCCTGATCGAGGCTTCCTGCTTCCCCCGAGCCCCATAATTTTCCCGCGATTTCTGGGGCCTTTTCAGTCCTAAGAGATCAGCTCTGCAAACACCAGGCAAGAGAAAGCGTTATTGGTCCACCTGAACGGTTGTTTCAGTTCCCACCACAAGGTGGCACTGTGGAACGCTAGTCGGGCTCCGTCAGGTGGCTGTTTCTCCATAGACGCCCTAGAGGAATTCTGCGTGGAATGTTCAACAAGTATTGATGGAGTGACCATATGTACCCGTAGGACTGGGGACACAGAAGTGTACAAAAGAGAACATATTTGAAACAGGGCATTGGCCTAGAGTCCCCTTTTATATTCTTTCTTGCTAGCAGATTCTAATGATGGCTAAAATGATCATCAAAAGGGAACCCGCGTCGGGGGCTGTTCTGTCATTAAAGGATGTTTGATAGCATTCCTGCTTCTGCCCAGTAGATACCAGTGAACGTCCCAACCCCCCCAGTCCCGGTCATGACAAACAAAATGTCTCCAGATATTTCTAAATGTTCTCAGAGAGGGTGCAGAATTACCCCCGGTTGACTTGCTGTAAAGGTCATGTTATTCTTGCTAGCAAATGCTCCTGACTCATCTATTATTTGCATAGTCAAGAAGGTCCTCTCAATCACTCAAAACAAATAAAAACCTGCTTCAAGGTGACTTCTCTCTACCTATGGTGAGAAGCAGCTGGAAGTTTTCTCTCTCAAAAATTGCACTGAATGACAGTGATAACACTGTCTCCTTTGTCAATAAATGTATTTCCTCCTCGTTTTCAATGCCTGAATACTGCCACCATGGATTCCCCCAGTCTCCTACTTCTAGAAATTTAGGTTGTATCCACTTGTTTCCTATTATAAGCACTGCTGCAGGGAACAGCTTTGAGTGTTAACTTTGGGTACGTCCATGGTGATCCTTGTAGTGCGAATTCGTAGGATTGGAGTTCCCGCAGCGAAGGGTTTACATTTCTGTATTTTAA
Organism: Camelus ferus; assembly: GCF_009834535.1. NCBI lineage: Eukaryota > Metazoa > Chordata > Mammalia > Artiodactyla > Camelidae > Camelus > Camelus ferus. The sequence continues at coordinate 7,257,996 of NC_045727.1, forward strand.
GACTTCTGGTGAACGGTACTGTAGCACTTTCCAAAAAGTTTGTACTAACTGATGCCTCTCCCCCTCCTCGACCCCACCCCGGCCCTTGCAGTGCATGACGAGCACTTGAGGTGAGGTTTTTAATCGCCTTTCAGAGTTCCTGCCTTCTCTGCAGAGCTGTGCTGCTGAGTTTGGAAAGGTCCTTATAAAAGAGCCGGACCCCAGATGTTTGTGTCCCCCGTCCGTGGGCTGAGCCGTCACCCTCTGTGACACCCTGGGCTGGCTGAGACCTTGAGAGGGTCTCTAATTTGGTGTTTTGCAAACTTATTTGATCAAGCCGCCTAGTGACAAATGTGATCTACTTCGCAACGCTGTACACATGCGTGCACGCACACGTGTGTGCGCATTCACATAGGCAGCTGAAAGGAGTTTCATGAAACAACACTCGTTCTTCCTGATATTTCACACCTTCTTTTCCATTTTATTCTATGTCCTTTACCAGATGCTGGTAATGACCCACCCCCCTCAGGTCACCCCTCACTTTTGGGCTGTGAGCCATGGTTTGCAAAAAACCCTGATCTAATTGATCTTCCACCCCTTCCCAGGCCCCTGAGATTCCTTCAACAGTGTCTTCCCTCTGATGCCACCCTTAGAGCCACCGAGATCTTGAAAGCAGTGGCGAAGGGCAGCCTTGTGTCCAAGTTCCTATAGCACTCAGCGCCGAGGTCAGCACGGAGAGAGCCTCAGCTCAGTAAAGACTGTCCACTCAGCTCCGAGTCTCCTTAATACCATATGTCTGTCTGCCCTTCCTCCGTGTAGTGGTGCCACTTTTTACATTTTCATTTTAATTTAAACCTTTTTTAGGGAGTGATTTTTTTTTAAATGGATGTCTCTCTCCCTGACTAGACAAAGCTGCAAGAGGGCAGGGATCATACCCATTTTTATTCACCATTTTTTGCCCAGCTCCACATCTAGCCCATGAGAGAGCCTCAGTAAATATTTCTGAGTCATTACATCTTCCCGGTCATGGATCCTGTGAAAACTCACCAGCAGCTTAATGTACATAGTCTTTCTCATGGCTTGCAAAGTACCTCGGGCTTTGACTCCCTTATGGAACCCCGCTGATCACCGCCGCCCCCCACCTCCCGCCCCACAAGCCCTAAATATCCAATAAATCTATTTACTTAGGGCTTCCTAGATCAGCCATGGTTTTTGCATCTTGGTCCCCACCCCTCTGCTTAGAATTCCCTTCCCCTTTCTCCTCCTGGTGAATCCCTGCTCATCCTCGGGTCCAACTCCTGCCTCCAAATCTCTGCACTTTGTTAAATGAATGAGTGGTTGGTTCTACCACTGACTGACCATGGCTTGCAGTGATTGTCCGTTTCCTTGTCTCCCTCCCTTGTCTGACTGTGACCTCCCTGAGGCAGGCGTGGTGTCCCACTCTTCACCCCTCTACTCCCAGCACCTGGCTCAGGTGTGTTTGTTGAAGGTCGTTCGGGAAGGCTGCCCGATGTGCTTGCCACTGATGTCCACCAGAGGGAAGCAGTGAGCCATCTCAACCAAGCCTTGCTTCAAATTCTCTTCACTCCAACATTATCATTGGTTCCTTGAAGCTTCAAACTATCTTGGGAGCTGGATAGTTCTTGTCATTTCCTGCCCTTTATCTTCACCAAAAATATTACCTCGAATTAGGGGAAAAAACTAGTGTCTTTCCCACCAGACTCTTGTTGCTTGACGATCACACCATATCCATCTTGGTCGCCCCAGCTGTCAGCCGGAAAGCTGGGGTCTCCGACAGGGACGACATCAGATATTTAAAACTCAGGTGTGTAGTGGGGACTAAAGGCGTGTTTGTTAAGTACTGAAGGGATACAAGTTGTATTGAGAAGCTCGTATGGGAACCAAGCATGTGGAGACAAGGACGTTTATGTCTGGCCAAGAATGGCTGTCGCCTCTGTTGATGTCTCTCTCTTTCGTGGAGGATAGGGGCAGCTTGATTTTAGAGTTGTTAACTCTAACTGTAGTTTTCTCCTTGGGTTTTGGGGACGTCTTTATTCCCAGTGCCCAAGGGACCCCAAAGGCAGGAAAGCTTAACCCTTTCCTCTTTCCTCACAGCTTCTTGATAAGCCTTAGCCAGAAACCAAAGAATACTCATCATTCCTTTTGACAAACTCAAGGGACTCCGAAGCCAGGATATCTTAACCTTTCCTTATCATATGAGCGGTGGCCTGAAACCAAGAAACACTCATTCACTTATTTAACAAGATGTATCAAACGCCCACAGTATGCCAGACACTGTTCTGATCTCTGAACATGCATGCCTAGATGTCTGTCCTCATGGAGTTTGCATTCTAGTCGGGAGACAGGCAATAAATTATAATCATAATAAGCACTTACATTATAGTGTGTTTGAATAAGGGCTGTGGAGGAAATAAAAATTTGAGCAGGTGAAGGGGGTCGTCCGTGTCCTCTGGGAATGGGGGACAGGTTGTCCTATTAGGAAGAGTGGTCAGGCCTCCATTCTCTTCACTGTTTTCCTTTTCGCTTTCGCCTTCTCAGTCCTCCATCGTCTGCTCAGAGCATGGAATCTGGCACCAGACAAACCCAGGCTGCAGTTCTGGGTCTGCTGCCTGTCAGCTGTGTGGTTTTGAGCTACGTGTCTCGTGATTCTGAGCTTAGTTTCCTAAGCAGTAGGATGGGGCTGATGGTCATTTCCACCCTGCTGGTTGTGGGGTGGATTAGATGAGATGATGCAGGCAAAGCACAGTCCTGACCTGGATTAGTGCATAGTAACTCTTGTTACCAGTTCTGTTGAAATTATCATCATCAGCAGCAGAAGTACTCTCCCCCCATCCTATAGTCACCATCATCACCATTCCTACTCCAGTTGCCCCCACCATCAGCACCACCACCATCTCCATCACCACTATCACCATCCACCATCACCACCATCATCACCATCACTGCCATCTCCATCACCACCATCACCATCACCCCATTATCTCCATCATTATCACCACTATCACCATCAACCATCTCCATCATCTCCATCACCACCATCATCATCAGCACTATCACCATCACCATCATCACCAAAACCGCCATCATCTCCATCATCATCACCATTATCACCATCAACCATCTCCATCATCTCCGCCACCACCATCACCATCCTCATCACCATTATCACCATCACCAGACCCTCTAGACTTTCTCTGCCTCCAACTCACTGTTCTCCATCCTCCTCTTTTTTTTCCCTCCAAAGGGCCCTTGGGCTTCAGTTTTCTAATTTTACTAATTATTTATTTCTCTTTGATTTCCCTTCCCTCTGAACCATGGTCTCCCTCAACATTGCTGCATCTTTAGAACCTGTTTCCCACTCTATGTCTGGCTTGATTGTTCTCTAGTGGTGGCCCACCTTTCCCTGGCCAAAAAGAATAAACGCAGAGCCCTAAGCAATTTTTCCATGGCACCACTTCCAACCCCATCTGAGGTTGTCCTAGGGTGAAATTGATTTGGCTTCTGGAAAAGTGTGCTCTTGCCAGTCCCCCTCCCCACTCCTTGCCCCATCCTGCCCAGGACTGGAGACCTCAGGTATGAAGACGCAGGCTCCCTTCCTGAGCTTTCCTCTCCTGGGTCACAGCTGCCTTATCAGAGGAGAGCCTGGAGGGCGCCCGGCTCAGATATCAGACTGCTGTTAACTATGGCTTTCTTTCTCTTTCTTGATGTTTCCTCTTTCTCCCTTCTCTGTTTCTGAGCTTTTTGATTATTTTCAGCCTAATAATGTGTGGCCATTTGTATCTTCACTTTCCCAAGGAAAAAACCCAGGTTCAAGATAATGGAAGTCTTGGCTTCCCTCCCTCGCTCCCTGCCTCCCTCCCTCTCACACCCTCGCCCCCCACCATGTGCATCAAGTGCTCACTGTGCATCTGGCACTGTGCTGGGTTCCACCGTCTGAGGACTTTCTTGGGGCTTCAGGGAGGAGCTGAGACCGAAAGTAGAAGGAGGAGTTCTCCTAATGACTCGGGGTGCCAGGAGCACATGGAAGCACACTGCTTCCACAGGGGGGCGTGAGCACCCCAGGCACGGCGAGGCCACTGTGGCTGCGCCACAGGTAATGCTGGGCGGGGTGGCGGGAGCTTGTGTTAGACCAGGGGTGCGTGTGTGTGCAGGGCCAGCCCCCACAGTGGACCAAGGCACGGAGCTTGCGTGGCAGGATTTTGAGCAGCTAATGCCCAGATCGCTTGTCCAGTTTTCAAACACACATTCTGGCTGCAGGGCAGGTGGGTGGCTCAGAGTGAGATGCTGGAGGGGCAAGAGGAGGCCGGGGTGCCTTTGGCAGAAGGACCCCAGGAGCTTGCTTTGTTGCGCCCCCTCCAGCTCCTCCTCCTGAGGGTCTGGGGTTGGTGGGGGCGGGGGTGGGGGAACTGGCAGCCAGGAGGAAAACAGGATGCAAAGTGGCCCCAAAATAGGACAGCCTCAGATGCTCTCCGGCTTCTTCGCAGTTTGGGCGTTGAGTGAAGCCCACCAGAACCACGCCTTCCACTATAGCCTTCCTCCCACTAGAACAAAGAGTAAGAGCGGTCCTGATTGCTCCATTGTTCCTGTAGCTTCTGGCTCTGGGAGGGCTGGGCCCGGGGGCGGAGGGAGAGCCGCCCCTCCCACAGCTCGCAGTGTGTGATGTGTTCCAGCTCCGATGTCCTCATTCGTTCTCCAACTGTCCTGTTCTGTGGGTTCTCAGGAACCCCTTCCACAGTGTGGCCCCGTGTTAGGACTGTCAATTGCAGGTGACAGAAACCTAAGGCAATCGCACTTAGGCGTACACGGCTCATTCATTCACTCTATCAGTACTGATTGAACTTCCTTTGTTTCAGTCACTGTAGGGACGAGGGGCGCAGGGGTGGGCAGGGTCAGCCAGCTCCCACGGACCTGGTGTTCTAGATCTGAGCTGCCCAGCACGGCAGACACTAGACTCATGTGGTGAATTAAACGCGTAGTCATTAGAATGAAACATAATTAAAATTGTACTTTTCCCGTTGTGTTGGCCACACTTCGAGCGATCCACAGCCCCCTGTGTCTAGTGGCTACCCTACTGGAACAGCACAGTTAGGGCATTTCCATCATCACAGAGAAGTCTGTTGGACGGTGCTGCTCTCAAATATATTGAGAGGAACAATAAATAAGAGAAATAACAAATGGTGACTGCTTGTTTTTCTCAGAGAATTAAGATAGAATGACACAATAGTAACTTGGTGACCAGCTTTGACGGGGTGGCCACAGAGGGTAGTCAGTTAGGGCTCCACCAGAGAAGCAGAACCAGTAGAATAAACATATTAAGAGATTCATTGCAAGGATTTGGCTTATGGGATTGTGGTGACCGGCGGGACAGGTCTGAAATCTGTGGGGCAGGCCATCAGGAAGGGCTGGCTGGAATTGTTGAGCATGAACTGAAGTTGCTGTCCGTGGGCAGAATTTCTTTTTCTTTAGGGAAGCCTTAGTTCTGCTCTTAATGTGCTCCAAGGGATTTACTCAGGCCCATCCAAATTGTTGAGGATAATCCCAACTGGTTATGGACTTCAATCACATCTACAAAAACCTTCATGGCAGGTATATAAATTAATGTTTGACTGAATAACTGGGGATTATGGTTTAGCCAAGTTGACACATTGAACTGACCATGGCAATGGACCCCTCTGGGGAGGTGACATTTAAGCTAAGACTTCAATGACAAGAAGATACCAGATGTGAGAAGACTGGAGGAAGGACATTTTGAGCAGAAGAAATGGGTCCTCAGATCGCTAGAGCACTTTTGAAAAGCAGAAAAAGACACACGTGGAGGAACCATAGGGCGTGTTCTGGTGACCCACTGCTACGTAACCATCTACTCCACAATTTAGTGGCTTAAAGCAACACCCGCATTATAATCTCTCATGATTCCTTGGTTTGGCTGGGTTCAGCTGGGTGGTTCTTCGGCTGCATGTGTTATGGGCTTGACTGGGCTGGAACATTCAAGATGGTGCACGTGCCTGGATGGCAGCTGACACTGGTTGTTAGATGGAAGTTCAACCTGGGCTGTTCAGGGGGCACCCACATGTATGTGGCTTGGGCTTCTTACAACAGGAGTGAGCATTCCAAGAGGGGGAAGTGAGGCTGCTGGTAGCCTGAGAAGCTAGTCCTGGAACAGGTACAGTATTGCTTCTGCTGGTAACTGTATCAGTGAGAGGACAGTCAGGGAGCAGAACCACTATGAATGTAATGGATAAAAGAGTTTATTAAAGGAGTATAGATTTTATACAACTGTAGGAGGAGCTGGAGAAGTAAACAGTCAAAAGGAGAAACTGGAGGTTCAGAGAAAGGTCTTCAACCTGCCCTGATAAAGGGAACCAGCCTGGATGGTTGGGGCAGAGCCCTTCTCCTGTGTGTCCTGGGGGAAGGATGGCCGTGGCCAAATTTCCCCTTTAGGTGGAATCCCCAGAGCTGGAGAGTGGGGCACTGTGCTCAGCTGGGTGTGGCTGGGAAGGTCAGAAGTCCCTTGATCAAGCTATTGTTTAGGGAAAGGCAAAAAAAAAAAAAAGGCATTGTTTTGACCACAATTTTCATGTTACTTACTATCTTAAAAATAGATCCCTAGGGGAAAAAAAAAGTCTGGAAGGAAATACACTTGGATATTTAGCATAGGGTGATTTTTATTTCTCTTTTGCTTATCTGCATGTCCTATCTTCCTGAGCAAGGAACAAGCGTTTGTGTAATTTTTTTAAATTTCAGAGTTATTTATTTTTTTGGTTGAAGTATAGTTTACAACGTTGTGTCAGTTTCTGGTGTACAGCATAATGTTTCAGTCATGCATATACATACACATATTCCTTTTCATATTCTTTTTAATTTTCATTCTAGGTTACTACAAGATACTGAGTGTAGCTCCTTGTGCTATACAGTATGGACTAGTTTATCGGTTGTGTAATTTAAATGAAAAAAAATTTGAAGGGAGAAAAATCCTCCTCGAACCCAGTTTATTTACTGTTTTCTGTACCCCTTCTGTTATTTCAATGATTTCCTCTTTGATTAAACCCCCTCTTTGCACCTGCTCAAAAGGGCAAACTTCCTGCTGCATCTTCCTGAAGAAAAATTTCCTGTGGCTTAGACAATTCTTGGTGATACCCCAAGACACGACTTAGAGGTCACCACTGCCTGGATTGCCCCTGCTCCAATCTTGTGTTATTCATCCTGCAGTTCTCTTGTAGTTGTTTTGATATATAGATCTCCCATATCAGATTAGAAATTCCCGGATAGCAGGAGCCATCATAAAAATAACAAAAATAACAAAAATAAATGATTACAAGGATACTCTGTAGCAGGTACTGTTCTAAGCTGATTTTAAGAGTAACTTCATTTAATCTTCAGAACTTGCCCGTGAGATAGGGACTATTGTAGTCCCTAGTTTCCAGATAAGAGAACTAAGGTTCAGGGAGGTAAACCTGGTGGCCCAAGGTCACGTGCAGTGAATTGCAGGGCATCAGGGCTTCAGTTTGGACTGACCACAGGATCTTTTTTGGGGTTTGTTTCTTATAAAGTACTTAGCACTGTAGCAAAAGTATCACTGAAGGAATTAACGAATAAATGGACAGTCATAATTTAATCAAGAAGTGATGCCCTTGGAAGGGAAGGTTGTAGCCTTTCTAGATTTGCCCTGGGAAAGAGAAGTGGGAGAAAGACAGTTTCTGTCTGTATCTGATGGGCTTGTGTGGCAAAGATAACAGACCTGGAGAGAGAATTCTCTCTAAATCAGGGGTCGGCAAAGTATAGCCCACCGGCCAAATTCAGCCCACTGCCTGCTTTTGAAAATAAAGTGTGATTGGAATACCAGCACACCACTTTGTTTACATTGTGAAATACAATCCACATTTTATGGCAAGATAAGAAAAATTTAAACATAGAAAAAATTTCTCTGCCCTTTGGCCTCCTCTCTGCCCGCACTGTGCATCATGTATCTTGCGTTGTGCATTAACCAACCTTCCCCATCAACAGAAGTACCTGCTCAGCATAAAAACAATAATCTCCTAGCATCAACAAGACAGCTCCTTAAAGACAACATTCCTTCTTGATCTTGTAAGCAGTCCCGATGGCGCTTAGATCTGGATTGTGTAGACTGTCAATAATATGTCATTTAATGTACAGCCCTCTGTTTCAAAAAACTTTAACTGCCCTGGCTTCTGACAGGTGGAGCAGTTCTCGGAGCTTTCTGAGATGCCATTCCTGGGTTATAATCCTCAACTTGGCTTGAATAACATTTTACATTTCTTTCTTAGATGGATTAATTTTTTGTTGACAACATATTGCATGGTCTGTGGCTGTTTTCACACAGCAGCAGTGGAGTGGAGACCCCATGACCCAGAAAGCCTAAAATATTTACTATCTGACTTTTTACAGAAAAACTTTGCTAGCCCTTGTTGTCGAAGACTGAGCCAGAAATATAGTTAGCTAAAACAAATATACATAAGCTCTAAAGCTGGAGAGATATCAGTCTGATGTCAAGAAGAACTTCCTTTGGGAGGAGGGAAATAAGCATGATGAGGCTGCGGGACATTGATGGTGGAGAACTCTCTGACGAGGATGAACCACTGTTTGCACGGTGGTACAGCATTCCGTGGAGCTGCCCTTTATCCAGCATGTATTTTGCTGAATGTGCAGGGGAAGGAAGAAAGGGCAGGAAGGATGGACACACCCAGAGAGGTTAAGTAACCTGCTCAGGGTCACACAGCTGGTACAGGGTAGAGCCTGCTCTCAAACCCATACCCATCTCACTTAAAACATATGCTTTCATTGCACAGTATCCTATGTGCTGACTTTTCTTGTCTGTCTTTGGGAGCTGGGGATCACATCTCATCATCTGTCAAGTGCTGTCTAGATCATGGTCCCCAGAGGGTCACTCTTATTTGGGGGGGGGGGGGTCTGTGGTTCTTTTTGGGCAAATGTGTTGCACCATCCTGATAGGATTTTGAATGTGGAGGTGCCTCACACTCCAGATCTCCTGGCCGCCTTCACTCGACACCTAGAAAAGGAAACCCGAAGTGCCCCCCCACCCTCACCCCGAGACCCAGACCTGTATAGATGCTTCCCATCCCGCGCGGCAGCCCTGTCCTTGGGAACAGAGCTCAGTTTAGCTGCATCATCTGATCATCTTCTTTCTTTAGCGCTTTTGTTTTTCCCTTCTCCGTCTGGTACTTTGTGGAGGAGAAATGAGGCGGACAAGCCTTGTAATCGGATATCGGGATGAGGACGCCCTCGGTGACTGGGCTGACAGATTGTTTTTCAAGCTCTAGCTTCTGAAGATATTCTGCCTTCGCTGTCATGGAAGGCAGAGGAACTGAGTGGCAGGGCTGTGTTTTTGCTTCAAACCCTAGGCTTCTTGCTTGAAAGAGTTGGGGTCAGATAGCTGGTAGGCTGCAAACACTTTGATGCTTTTTCCTCTCCGTATTTATTGCCTGAGATACTATCCGGCGGGGGCCACTTTGTGATGATTCTTGACGGCCACCAGGGGGCGCTGCCTGATAAGCTTCCTTTAGTTGAGACACCGAAGAACTTGCTCCAGTGCCAGGGAAGAAAGATCTACATCAAGGTGCGAACTGGAAGGAACCTCGGTCTACTCATCTTAGCTTTCAGATAGGGAAAAGCTGAGTTCCTGAGAGGAGAAAAGCTTGACTCATGTCAGGCAGGGAACAAGTGAGGGCTCAATTCTGTGTTTTAGACAGAGCACCTGGATAGGCTGAGAAACGGTGGTCTCTTTCCCTGGCTGGCCTTGTGTGAGTTGCACAGCATGCGAGCAGCCTCCTGGGTCCAGCCTGCCTCCAGTGTGCTCAGCCGCCCGGGGGGGGGGGGGGGAGGTCTTGCTGTCACTAACCTTCCTGCAGCACTCACATCACTGAAGCCCTTGCCCCCGTCTCCCTGCCACACTGCAAATCCAATTAAGAGAAGAAAATGATCTACAAGGGAGGAACCTTGAAATGCAGCCTCAGAATAAACACCAGTGGAGATGCAAAGGGATCTCCGCAGAGGCAGTGGCTTCATTCCTTTGGAAGACATCTGGAAAGAGCATGGGGCCAGATGTGGGGTAACGCCAGCTGTGCGGGAGTCCTCCTGGAGGCTGTTCATAGGATAACTGTCAACAGATCCAACAGGGCAAGCTTTTTTTTTTCATGTTTGTAAAAATTTTGTATTTTTATTTGCCTTTATTTATTTATTTATTGAAGTATAATCAGTTTACCATTTTGTGTCCATTTCTGGTGTACAGCATGATGTTTCAGTCATACATATACATACATATGTTCCTTTTCATATTCTTTTTCACCATAGGCTACTACAAGATATTGAATATAGTTCTCTGTGCTATACAGTATTAAACTTGTTTATTTATTTTATATATGGTAGTTAGTGCCTGCAAATCTCGAACTCCCAATTTATCCTTTCCCACCTCCTTCCCATCCTGGTAACCATAAGTTTGTTTTCTATGTCTGTGAGTCTATTTCTGTTTTGTAAATAAGTTCATTTGTGTCTTTTTTTTTAGATTCCACATGTAAGTGATATCATATGGTATTTTTCTTTCTCTTTCTGGCTTACTTCACTTAGTATGATGATCTTTGGGTTCACCCATGTTGCCGCACAAGGCATTATTTTATTCTTTTTCATGGTTGAGTAGTATTCCATTGTATAAATATACCAAAAGTTCTTTATCCAGTCATCTGTCAATGGGCATTTTGGTTGTTTCCATGTCTTGGCCATTGTAAGTAGTGCTGCTATGAACATTGTGGTGCATGTATCTTTTACAATTAGAGTTCTTTCTGGACATAAAGGCATGCTTTGATTGAAATCAATGTTTTAGCCTTTGCCACATGTCCTACACTGGGGTGAAGAGATTAAAAACACAGAGGCTACAGTTGGCAAGGGACTGAGCTCCTGGGTTTTTCTTCTAGCCAGTTCAGTCACTTTGTAGAGCAGTCGGGAGGGTGTGTGAGTTCTGAGCCTGGCATGTGAGTCCTGGCTGGGCCACTGGGCCATCAGGGTCTTTGTCTTTGAAACAGGCATGAAAATACCTCACCGTTTAATGTTTTCATGAGGAATGGGTGAGGTGATGTATGTTTTCTCCTCTGTCTGGGGCTGCCTCCCCCACCTGAGCAGGACCTCACTTTGGTCCTCTTGGCTGGAGTGAACTGGAAACCATATGAACCAAATGAATGGGCTGAGTCAGCATTTCTCCCTCTGCTCCTGTTCTGCCTCCAGCCTGCTTCCCAAAGGTAGACTCCCCAGGAGCTGAACAGTCCCAGGGCCCCAGAGCTGGCAAAGGATGGGTATGGGCAGTGGAGGGTCATGCCAGGACTTCGGGGTGCTGTGCTTAAGAACCATGATCATTGTCTGGTAATCCCATTGGGTGTCAGGGTCACCAGATCTCACACTCCAAACAAGAGTTTTTCTGGGGTTCCCCAATGACAGCCTGTAAAGGCCTGGCTCAGGGTTTCTCAGCCTTGGCACTGTTGACACTTTGGGGCTGAGTGGATCACTCTTTGTGGTGGGGGCTGTCCCGTGCACATCCACCCCCCAACCCCCGCCTCTGTGGTGAAATCACAGATGCCTCCAGGCATCGACAGGTGTGCCCGGTGGGGAACCACTGCCTGACTTCTCCGAGATGCTTCAGGCTTCGCCGGCTGGTGATGCTCTTGCTCAGATGATGGTGATGATGATGATAATGGTGACAACGGAGTATCCTGAGGCCAGATGAAAGCCAGGAGACTTTGTGAAGACTGGGGGTCTGTGAAAGCACAGGAGATCATAATTGAGTTGGACTCCGGCTTATCATGCCCAGAGCATGGTTTTCCCAGGGGGCTTTAGTCAAATTTCCAGGAACCAGATGAAAGCTAGGAGCCTTGATGTACTGCCCTCCCACCAACACACACGCACACGCACACGCTCACACACACGATTATCTTTCCCTGTCTCCCCAGGGACTTAGTTAAAACTTCTGTCGCTTTGGCAGGTAAACAGCTCTTGATGCCCTGAGTTCTCTGGGTGTGGGAGCCTGAACTATCCCCGAGCCTGGCGTCCTGGTCTGTAAAATGCTGGGGGACAGGAAGGATGGGCAATAAACCCTTCCCCCGTGATTCTGTGTCTCAGGTTTGACCTTCATGCCAGACCAGTGAGCTGACGTCCCCAGCCTCACAGACAGTGGCGCGGTCCACACCACGACTTCCAGTTGTGATGATGGTGATGGCATTGCTGCCCCCCCATCAACCCAGTGACACCTTTCGGGGATTCTTTGAATCTGAGAAGTTCATTCCCACCTTTGCACTCGTCCCTTCTGCCTGATGCTCTTTCTGGGGGCTGCTCCTTCCCATTATTTACTCTCAGCCCGAACGCGGTGGGAGGTGCTGGCTGCACGAGTCAGTCTGATTATCTTGGCTGTCATTACTCTTCACAGTCAGTCGGGAAAGCTCCAGGGCTGGGAGAGCCCAGGGGAGGGGCCGAACGCGGCCTGAGCGGGTTCAGGGGAACTTTCTAGGGGAAGGAGCAGCCACGCTGAGTCCCGAGGATGGCAGACTTCATTTGCTTCCTGGGTCAGTTATTTTATTGCCCAATCTCAAATCTTCTCTTTCAATTTTTCTCTTTCAAATCATCCTAGCTAAAAAAAAAAAAAAAAAAAAAATTTTGCAATATCTTTTGCTCTGTTTTTCTTTGCAATATCTTTCTGGACCATTTTGTGTTATAAAAGCTGCCTGCAGACTTTCAATGCCAGGGTCAGTCCTGTAGATATTCTAGGAAAAGTAAACCTTTTTCTTTTTTTTGAAACGGAGGAGGGTGTACGTAGGGGAAAACGCCAGGACCATACCCAGCTACGTCTACTTTCCTTTGGTCCTCGTACCAATGACCAGAAGGCGAAAGGCGACTTTAAGTTAAATTCCTCCTAACGCCCTGCCTGGGGGTTTTATGCCACCAGATCTTTCAGGTTCCCGGGTGATGCCAATTCTATGACTTGACAGTGGGATTTTGGCAAAGGGGAATTATGGCATCAGGGTTGGGCCAGTAAAGGTTGGGACAGAGGAGATTGGAGGTTTTTTAAATGAAGAAATTGCTTGATGTCCAGTGGATTTTTCCAAATATTCTGGTGCCAATGAATGTGGACAGTAGGGATTTAAAATCCCCCTCCCTCGCCAGCCATGGGTGCCTCTCTGCACAGGTGTTGACTGTTCCCCACTATGTACAAGCTATCGCTCTGTGGTGATGATGTGCTGGACACACGATGTACAAGGACTTTCTGTGACAGCCACCTGTTATCCTTATAACAGCTAGGTAAGGTCGGGGCTGCTCTGTCCCTTATAAAATGGAAGGAGATAGAGTTCAGAGAGGTGGATGAATTTAGCCAAGGCTGCACAGCATAGGAAGTCATGAAGCCAGCATTTCCCTTAGGAGTTTGGCATGTAACCACTGCTCTATACCCTGCCTTGAGGCTCTGGGGAGAGACAGGAAGGGAGTGACATTTATTGAGAACCCAGAAGTCACCTGGACTCGGTCAGGTCTGGTTCGAGGTGAATTTTGATGAACAAGAACCCACTGGGTTGGCCCAGGTAATGCTGGTGGGAGGTCTGATGCCCTGGGAACCACTGATCGGGTTGCCCGTGGGCTGGGCCTGGAGGAGGCAGTAGGTGCGGGGGAGGGAGAGGTGAGGTGACACCAGGAGGGGGTGGGGACAAGGCCTGGAGCCTGAGCGGAGTCCTGCTGTGTGATTTCAGGAAGGTTGGCCTGACTTCTCTGAACCTTTTTAACAGGGACAGAGTAATAGCACCTGCATCTTCCCTAAAGGGCGGGGCTGAGGATGCAGTGACGTGATGCAGGTAGCATCTTGCAGCTCAGCCCGGACCCACAGTATGTGCTCAGTTGGTAAATGGCGGGTGCTACCTGAGCCCTGTTGTTACTGGTGGTCTGGCTCCAGCAGTGGTTTCCCGGGGGCAGGTGAGACTGGCTGCTTCTTGGGAAAGTTTCTTTAAATGAAAATCAGGTAAAGGGAAGACCTGGGAGGGGGAATCACAGGGGTCTGCTCCCTAGTGGGCTGAGCTCATATTTCAACTGACATGGCCCAGTTTGGGGGTCTGAAGGGCTCTGTTTCTCAGGGCCAGGAGCTGGATGTGATCCCAGGAACATGCTGGACGTTTAGGGTGGCTCCACCTGGGCGGTGGGGAAGGAAGGAAGTAGGGGGGGGAACTTTTCCACAAAACAGGCATTTTCCCTTTGCTGTCACATGGTTCTGGTTTCAAATTCTGGGCTCCTGCAACTTACCTGCTCGTGACCTTGGGAAGTCAGTCTACTCTGGGCGTCAGCGTTCCCAGCTGCACGGAGGGGATGAGGCCACGGAGTTGAAGGGGCCGTGGGAGCCTGGGAGCAAATGATGGTTAGCGAGCTGGAGAAGGTGGGGAGGAGCAGGCAGGGACACAGTCCAGGGGAGCAGCTGGGGGGTGGTGCAGAGATCCGGGTGAGCAGGGACAGAGGTCAGCTGGGCGTCTGCTCTGCATCTGTGTTGCCGCACTGGGGTGATGGCCTCTTGGACCACAGGACGTCCCTCGATTCTACAGCCACCGTCTGCTACTCTCTCTCTGACCCGCCAGACTCCTCAGAGACGTGGGCTGGGGACAAATTTCCCCACCGTGGAAAAACAGCTCAGAGCAGAGACCTTCCTTGAATTGGGACCCAAGACCTTCCCTGAATCCCCCTGGCCGACTTCCTGGGTCACCAAAGGAAGTCCCATCCCTCGAGCCTCACTTTCTTTAAAAAGAGAATTGAAATTCTTGTTCTCCAAACCTGCCCAGGTGTTGGCAAGAGTCAAACAAGGTGACATCCAAAAAGGGCTTTGCAAGCTGTCAGGTGCCTACAGTGGGAGAGGCTGCAACTTTGATCGAAGATGGCTGGGTCTGGGGTGCCAGCTTTCTCTGGGGCTATTATCAAAGAAAAAATGGAATCTCTCCTGAAATAAACTCCCTGGAGCTCCATTTTGCTCCCGAAACATATGCATGTGGACATGATATAAGTATTATAGAGAAACATTCAAATATCTTTGATGGCCCATCCTGGAAAGCAGAGCCTGGTTAGCGAGGTTGTGACAGGCAAGAGAAAACAACGTTTTAGCATATAGTTCACATTCGCATTCAGCTTTAACCGGCCTTTACCAGATACCTCCCTGCTCCTGGTACTTCGGGAGAGGTACCAGCTTTGGGGCCTTGGGGGAGCCATTTCGTCTCGGAGCCATCATTTCCTGGCCTGGAAATTAAGATGATAGTTGTCCCTCCTTCTCGGCTTGTTGTGAGGACTAAATGAGATGAAACATGCAAAGCGCAGAGCCTGGCATGGCGTTCCCACGGGGCCGGATAACTGGTCCCTTGCTGTTCCTGCTGTTGGCCAATAATCATTGCTCCTACTAGGTTTCTTTCTCGACCTGTCTGATCTCATTTAATGCTTCCAGGAGTCCTACAAGGATTATTTTCTCATTCGGTGCCACTCCATTTTTCCACCCTGTCTTCAGTGAGAATTAAGTGGCTGAGACTCATGACCCCGATTTATAGATGAAGAAGGAAGTTCAGCTACCAAATCATCACGGTCCGGGTCTCAGAGAGGCAGAGAAGTGGGGGCCTGGGCTCTTCCTTCTCCGCCTCTATCGAGACGGGTGGGACTGGAGGTTTCTGCCAGAGTGATGCTTGCATGAAACTTCTCATCTAAGGAAAGAAATGGTCGATGCTGCTGGAGAGAGATCTTCGGCCCCAAAGTAGGATGGAAGTAAAGAGCGCTGAGAAATAACCCAGACTCTCTTTTCAAATGCAAAGGGCAAAAGGCAAAGTGAAACCAGTTCTGCCCGAGCGGACATGATTTAACGTGGCCGGGGTGTACTGGTAATAGTATCAGGGAGGTTCTTGCTCTGGGGGACGTCTTTGGGTTTTTCATGCTCCGCCAGTTCCCCGGGAGACAGGGACGTGGGAGGAAGCTGGATTCGGGGGCATGTCACATCTCTTTTCTTTTACAGTCAAGAAAATCTATTTATTTAATTAAATTTCCTTTGAGTTTGGTTTTTCTTTCCTTTTTTTTTCCCCCCTTGAGCTAATTTTCTCTTCTGTTTTCTTTCTTTCCCAAGATGTCTGTTAGGGCAGAATTTGTCAATAGAAATGACAGTATTAGGAACCATAACAGTAAAGACGGTAATAAAATCCAAACAGCACCACATCCTCTGTTATCTTAAGTTTGTGGCTGAAGTCGTATCTGTCTCTTTAGAGGAATCTGTCATTAACTTGTAGCTTACATAGACCTTGTTCTCCCCGTGTCTGCCTCAGGGTCTAAGAGAGTTCTGAGAAAATCTTTTTAATCATCCAGAAACTATTCAGGCTCTGGGAGATGGCATACCCACCCTCTGCACCCCTGTCTTCCTTCCTTCCTCCCTCCCCCATCTCTCCCTCCCTCCTTACGTCTTTCCTTCTCTATTCTAGCCTGGCCAGCCGTCTTTGGGGGGAAAATAGGCTTATGCTTAGCAAGTCTTCCCCTATCTCCTTTGTGCCGTTTTGAGATGTATTAAATAATCTAACCCAGGGGTTGGCAAACTATGGCCCACAGGCCAAATCTGGCCAGCTGCCTGCTTTTTAAAATAAAATTTTATTAGACCACGGCTCCACCTATTTATTTACATGCTGCCTGCGGCTGCTTTGGCATTACAACGGCAGAGCTGAGTCGTCAGCATAGAGGACGTATGGCTCCCAAGTCGAAATATTTTACTGTCTCATCCTTCACAGAAAAAATTTGCCAATCTCTGTTCTCAGCCCTTGACTGTGGTCCTCTATGGTTTTTCATTTGTTTCTGCTGTGAATGCTTTTGAACAAAGAAGCTCATTCATTTAGTCGTTCATCAAGCATTCAGGAAACACTTTTGGTGCCAAGCTGTTAGGAACAAGGGGTGTTTCTTATCTTTAAGGAGTTATTGTGACGCAGTAAGGTGTAAACAGAGGGTTGTGTCTGATGCAGTGGTGACATGAAGGAGGAAACAGGTGGTGTCTGGGGAGGCTGAGTGCGGGAAAAAGCTAGGAAAACTTTCACAGAGGAGGAGACATTTGAGATGGGTATAAAAATGGAAAGTTACCAAACGACTGGGGGCCCGTGACCTCCCGGGCGTGGGAACAGCCTGTAGTGAGGCATGTGGTTGTGATAAAACATGACCAGCTATGAGAGTTGGAAGTCAGTTTGGAGGGTGGTTTGGTTGACGAGGGAAGAAGATGAGATTAGTAAGACAGAGGCTATGTGGGGGCACTCTGAGGACAGGAATGGTGACTTCTGTGTCTAATTCTCTCGTGATTATCTCTAAGCCACAGCTTAGGGGTGGTGTGTGGTTGATGGGGCTCATAAGGTTAACCTCAAGGTCACCCCATCTGCAGGAAGCTTCGGAGCTGGCTGATCTGCATCCAGGTTGGATTTCTGTTTTTGTACCCATCTCAAATGTCTCAAGTGTCTCCCTTCAGAACTATTTCATCCTTTTGGAATTTACTCTTCTCCTTTTGAGGCCAGTGAGAATGTTAGCACTAGAATTCTTGAAGATACATTTTCGGTTTCTTGGTGGAGTACAGATGGCCGTTAGGAGTCTGGCCAGAGGAGAAGGATCTGCAGTCTTGTAGCTTCCACAGAGTGTCTGGGCAAGTCCCAGAGGGACAGCCATGTGGTCTGGATACTGGATTCCCTTTGAGGGCCTGACATCAGGGCTGAGAAGTCTCAGGGTTGGCAAGATTGAGACCAGCTGACCTTGACCACTGGCTGCCCTTGTAACTTGGGACACCCTGGCCACAGGGACAGGTCTAGGGTTTGGACATTTGCTTTGTTAAATGGGCTTAGAAGCCTATACTTCGTCATCTGTGAAACAGGGTAATTATAATACTTAACTTCTTAGGATTATCGTGATAATTGAATGAGCTACAATAGAAAGCAAGTGCCTGGAACAGGAAGCATCAATAAGATGGTTAATAATGAAATAACTCTCCAGGATTGCATTTTCTAGAGGATGTTGAGGGGTTTTACTTAAAAAAAAAAAAAAAACAGTGAAACAGGTTTCTTTCCTGTCGGGCTCCTTGGTGTGTTCAGTAAGTTGCTGTGTACTGTGATTTTAATTATAACATCAGGACTTGACCCAAACTTGGCCATGGCTCCCTGTTTCCACTGAGTGTATGCTGAGACAGTATCTTGTGAAGCAGGCTTTGGCGAATGCTGATTGAAAGGAGCATGGTACCTGCTGAGGGCTTCCTCTGTGTTAGGCACGTGCTAGGCTCTGGGGACCTAAGAGTGGGAAGAAGCACACAGTCCCGGCCTCACGGCCTTTGATGGTGGCTCCTAGAGTTAACAGCCCGGAGCTGCTCCTCTCCTCAGTGTTAGACTCTGTGAAATGGGAACAGTGTGGATCAACGTGTGGCATCTGATCTTGCCAGGAGGCTGGAAAGGTAATGAGACATACTGACTCAGGCGGGGGTTCATAAAACCGAACTGCAGAAGAGTCATACTTCAGCATCATGTAGGTGCTAAGAGCACAGACCTTGGAATCAGTCAGCTGAGGCTGGAGAATCAGCACTGCCACCTCCTAGCTGTGTGACCTTGTGCAAGTTACTTAACCTCTCTGGGCCTCTGTCACCTCTTCTACAAAATGAGGAGAGTACTACAACTACCTCACAGGGTGCTTATGAGATTTAATGAGTTATAAGGCGCCGACATATATGAAGTGCTTTGAAAATATTAAATAGAAGAATAGTCAATAGCAATGGTAATTATACCTGCCAACATTGGTGGGCTGTTTGCTCTGTGCCAGGCACTTTGCGTGGATTGGTTAATTTATCCCTCACAATGACCTTACCTGGTAATTACTATTATTATCCTCCTGTAACAGAAGAGAAATCTGAGGCTTACAGTTAAGCCACTGTCAAAGGGTCACAATTTGTAAGTGTTGGAGCTGGGTTGAGAGACTCCAGTGCCCAGGATGGTAACCACGGCCCCATCCCTACGTAGGTGAGATCATCGTGGGCAGAACGTGTCTGCCAGGCAGAGGTCCAGCCTAGGGAGGCACCTGGAGAGGAGAGCCCAGGGGTGCTGGGGGGTGGGCTGCTTTTGGTTCAGCATTTCTGAAGATTATTCAAGTCCAGTCTTTCTTCCTCAGACTTTTGGGAACCGCGATGAACCTTCTCCTTTTTTCCCTTTCAAAAGGCAGACTTGATTCTCTTTCCTGCTCCTCTCTCTAGCCTTTGTAATGGCTTTTTGAAGTATAGTTCAGGGCTCTGGAGAACAGATCTGTAAAGGAGAGAGCTACTTTCCACAGGTGTTTTAAGCAAAAAGTGTAAGAACACGGGAGCCCTAATACTTGAATCAGTTCTGTATGTGTATGTGTGTCTCTGTGTGTATTTTAAAAGAAGATCTTGCCAAATGCTAACACCTGTCTCTGCTCATGCCAGGCAGCGCTGCATAGAGGTTGCCCTTCAGACTTCATGTGTCTCCTGCTTGTCATCTTATGAATATTTTGAGAGTGGGGGGCCTGACCCCCTCCCTAAGAAGCAGTGAATTTTAAGAGTGACTTTTTGTTGTTTGTTTACTGATTACAGTGGTTTTTTTTCTCCTTGTCCTAAAAAAATCTCCCTTTTTCCTCCTCCCCAGTGCCCGGTAGCCTGACCCTGCCTTGCTTATCTAAGACAGTAAAACAGGAGCAAGCCAGCGGCAACCCCCAGGGACAGGATGCTGCCGCAGCCCCCGCTGAGGCTGCACAGCAGAATTGCCGTGGCATTTGCAAAGAGGGAATTTAAGTCCCTTAAGCACCTGGGAGGGTTGGATGTCTTCTCTGCGACCACTCTGGGCTTTGGCAGCCATTGTCTGAGCAGAGGCAGAGCAAGACTTGATCAAGGCATCAGTTAATCTTGAGTGTGCATCAAAAGAGTGCATTCATTCACTCATTTATCCAGTTTTTTCCTCCTTCTCTCTCTTTCACCCTCTTCCCTTTCCATCCTTCAATCTGTTGCCCCACCCATCTCTCCATCCATACATCCACCCATCCATCCATCTATCCACGTGTCCATCCACCCATCCATCCATCCAGCTATCCATCTACTCATCCATTCACCCACCTACTTACCCACTAACTCATACATCCACCCAGCCACCAACCCATCCACCTATCTATCCATCCATCCCCCACCCACTCACCCACCCATCTGTTCATCCACCTACCTACCTTTTTGTCCACTAATCCATCTTCCATATACCCACTTGTCTTCCATCCACCCACACATCTGTCCGTCTACTGACCTATCCCATTTACCCGCCCATCCATCTATTTTAGAGTCACCAAGTCCCTTTTATGCACCAGACACTCTACTGAGTGCTAGAGATTTAGAAATGATGAGCAAGGCCCTGCCCTTGGAGGGGACAGAACCATTTAATGAGGGAGACAGGTACTCGACCATTAAACAAAGAAATGAGATGACTTGAGAATCTGATAAACGCTGTGAAGAGAGTGGTGAGAGAACCATGTTAGTTAGAAGAGTCAGAGAAGGTCTCTCTGAGGAGCATTTGAACCAAGATCTGAAGAATGTGAAGGGGAGAGGAATTAGCAGAAAGAGTCCTCTAGACAGAGCGAATGGCTGCATGATGAAGGAAAGTGGTTCCTGCTTAAGGAACTAACCAACCAACGTTCTCTGTGGCTGGAGCCACTACATCCAAGCCCCCATTAAGGTACCCATCCATCCATGCATCCATGTACCCATCCATGCACATCCATGCATCCCTGCATAAACCCATGTATTTATTTATCTATCTGTGTACGCATCTGTCATCCATGTTCATACCCATCCTGCACCCAGCCACACATCCATGCACCCATCCAGTCATCTGTGCACCTATCCATCCATGCACCCATCCATGTTCTCATTCACCCACCTGTGTACCCATCAATTATCCACGTGCACATCCGTCCATGCACCCATGTACTTATCCATCCATCCATCCATCCACCCATCCATTGATGCATCAAACAAATATTAGCTGACAACCTGCTATATGTCAGACACACCTTTCTTCTCTTACTTAATCTCTCAGCAGCAGATACAACCACTGGCCACTTCTTCCTTTCATAAACATTCTCTTCTCTTGTCTTCCAAGAAGGCACACTCTCCTGGTTAACTCCTACCTTTCTGGCTCCCACATGCCTAAAACTACATTTCCTCATCTTCCTCCCAAATTACCCTTCCAGTAATTTTTTTCTTCTTCTTAGTAAGCGGCAGCACCATCTCTCTAGTTGTTTAAGCTGGAAACCTGGGAGTCATCCTGATGTCAGCCCTACCCTCACTCCTCACCTGCTGTATGTCCCCAGGTCGTGTTAATTCTTCCTCCAAAATGTGTCTCAAATCTGCCCACCTCTCACCACGACTACCTTAGTCTTTTGCTGGGATGACGGGAGCAGCCTTCTGTCTGGTTTCTGTGCTTTCATACTTGCTCCCGTCCAGGGCCTTCTCTACTTGGAGTCACATTCGTCTCTTATAATCCCAAATCAAATCCTGGGGCCCTGTATGTGCACATAAAAAATGCGCCAAGTAGGAAGTTCTGCAAAAGTAATTCAGACAATAATTGTGTTTAACATAGATTAGTTACTCTGCCAGGCATTGTGCTAAGTGCTTTATATGCATTATCCCATTTAATCCTCCCAACAGCACGATGCGTTAGGTGCTATTACTATCCTCATTTTACGGATGACGAGACTGAGACACAGAGAGGTTAAGTCACTTGTCTAAGATCTCACAGAGCTCATGGCAGAGCTGGATTGGGACCTTGACCTAGGAGATTCTCGAGTTCTTGCCTTTTAACCTAAACTCTTTAGGGCTTTGACACAACAGAATCTCCGTAACATATCTATAGGCTTGAAAAAGGATGATGCTGGCTTTTCTGATGGTCTTGGCTAAACACTTGAAAGGTCTTTTGCTTTGAGGAGGGAGGTAGACCAGATGAGCTGCACCTGGAACTCACGCACTGGTGTTCCCTGAAAGGGCCTATGTTGCAGGGGCGCCTAGGTGTCTCGTTAACACGTACTCCGCTACCAAGTGTTGTGGCGAATTTGAAGTCAGTCTGCGGCTGATGAACATCTGGGTTGAGGGGGGAGTGCACGTCCTTGCCTCTGGTGTCGGAGGGTCTTGGGTAAGAATGTGACCTTGCCGATGCCTGGAGTCTTCCTATTTCTTCCTATTCCTCCTTCCCCCTGGGATCTGGAGCCAGAGTCTGGTTTTCAAATTGCACGATAACGATCTGATTTAGTGATTTATCCGATTAGGTTTAAATGTATTTATTACATGCTTAAACATATTCCAGTGAGCTCTGAAAATGAACCACAGGACTGTCCTGGGCTGAATTTCCGGGACCCACTGGAGCAAGTTCAAGAAAAGCGTAATCTACTTACAGCGAAACAGAACCAGGCCCTAATCCAATCGGCATCTGCGTTGGGCAGCGCATCCCCCACCCCCTTCCGCAACCTCAGCACCCCCAAACCTTCGTCTGGAGGTTAGAAGGAGGGCCAAGGTCACCTCGACATTAACGCACCTCTGATTCTCCCTCTCCACAGACCTGGTGGGGGAGAACACCTTACGTACCCTTTTATTCATTGTTCTAAAGTAATATTTATTTCTCTCTCTGATGCTAAAATCACTTTTATTTCCCCCAAATTCTGGAAAATAAAGAGGAGAATAAAAAAGGAAACCCAAATCACCCGTAATCTTTCTCATATTCACATTTTATGGTGAGTCCTTTCAGGTTTTAAAAATTCTTTCAAACTTGCCCATGTAACACAAGATTACATTTTAGTTTTGATAATTCCCAGGCTTTTTTTCCTATGCATTTTTAACAAAATTGAGACAGTATCAAATTGTACAGATTGTTTTATACCATTTTCCTTCACTCAGTTTTCTTCAGGGCCATGTTATTAATTAGCTTTTGAAAATATCACATCTGGTAGCAACATCCTAGTTCTTCCTGTGGATATGGTGAATCTGTGTAACCACTGATCTTCGGTTATGGTGTATTTTGTTTTTGTTATTATTAACACTGGTGTCCTGAGTATCTTTGTGTCACCCAGTCTTTGTATCATCGACTCTCATTCCATTTCTTTTAAAGATGGCTTATATTTTTAACAGCTTCACAGAGGTATAATTAACATCTAATAAATTGTACAGATTCCAGTATACAATTTGATGAGTTTTGATGTGTATACAGTCGGGAGACCAACGTCATGAATCAAAACAGTGAACATACCCGTCGCCCCTGAACCGTCCTTAAATGGCTTTGTTTACCTTGTACTTTGAGATGCCCTCACGTGTCTAGGATGCTCTCAGCAGCTTCAGATCCCCTTGTGGTCCTGGGACATCACTCAGGACGTGCCCTGCATGTAGAAAATGCCACAGTAGGTGTTTACCAAATGAAAGAACGCAACTTAAACCCCTGCCTGGTGTAGGCATCGGCCTGCCTTGAATGCCTTCAGTGACAGGGAGCTCACTCCCCACAAAAGTCAGCCTCCTTTTACGGCTGGCTTGTTCTGCATGTTCTGCCCTTGGCAGATCTCAGACTGGCTTCCTGGCATGGCTTACACTCTCTGGTTTTAATTCCGCCCTCAGAGCATCTCAGGACGCCTTCCTTCGTTCCTTCCTGACCACGGCTTCTTTCCCCATTCATTCACTTCCCTGGGGCCTGATGCTAAATATTCTGACCACGTGGAGTGTGGGACAAACCCAGTCCTTGATCTCACAGGGCTCCTGATTAGGTGGGGGAGGTAGACATTCAACAGCTAATTATGTAAACAGTGATTGAGCCTCAGGGTGAGAGACCCTCAGGAAGGAGGTGGGCACAGGGAGCTGGGAGAGCGCATAATGGGGAGCTGACCTTTTTGGGGGGTGGGATGCTGCGGTCAGGGAGGACCTCTGTAGAAAGGGACATTTAATGTGCTTTTGCTTATTGGGCACAGCACCTCAGGCTATCTTTTTAGTCTTCTCCTCTCTGGACCAAACATTTTCAGTTCCTTCAGCTGTTTCTCACTGGGCACGAGGACTTTCAGACCTCCCCATCCCCGCCCCTGCTTTTTGTCATTGTTGTTATCCTCGCGTCCTGTGCCCGGAGAACACTGAGCGCTCTGTCTCTGGGGACATTACTTGCCGAATCACGCAGCCAGTGACTGCGTTCATTTCCCCCACCTCCAGTCACAGGAAATTTCCAGCAGGACCAAAGGCTGGCTAAGAAGCCACGATAACCATAAGACAGTAGCTCACATGAACATCTATCAAATGCTTCTCTTCCTGTGCGGAGCCCTTCCTGGTGAACTCCCTGTGACAACATCAGCTCACTCATAAGCGCCAGCCCTTCACAGCACATGCGATGTGAAGGCTCTGTTGTGTCTGGTTTATTATGCATCTTAACTCAGTCCTCATAGCAACCTGATGAGGTCAGTATTGTTACCACTCCCACTTTACAGATGAAGAAGTTGAGGCAGAGAGAGGTGAAGCAATTTTCCCCAGGCCACCCAGCCAGGCTTGAACCCTCAGAGTCAGTGGTTGAAGCCACCAAGCACTGTAGGACCTCTGTATGGCTCCTGTTTTCCAGGGGAAGATATTAAAGGTTTGGTTTTAACTTGGCCCCAGCAGTGTGACTCCAGAGGTCACCCTTAATCCTTGTTCTGTTCCACCTCCTCTTTAGAGGAGCAACTTGAGGAAAGGAGGTTGGGTGGGTGAGACCCTAGGCTCTACTGGGAGAGAAGTCCTTCTCTGTCCATTGTCACAGCTGTGGGGTACAACCCAGATCTTGTGGGGAGCACCATTGTCGGTGCTGAAATATGAGGCACAGGGGAATGGACCATTAATGGGACCCAGCGCGCAGATCCTGGGATCCCGGAAGGGGGTGCCCTTTCTTTACAGAGCCGTGAGCCTGCCGTGGGTCGGTAACTCTTTCCAGGCTGAAATGCGTATCCATGATCTGGAATGAGCATCGTGCCAACCTTTCCCCCTCGTTCCTAATTATTGAGTCATTAATTAGAGCTGTCTGATTTCCTGTGCCGTTTCTAGCTGGGGATGTGGGGAGGGTGCTGGAGGGAGGGAGAGATCATCAGATCATTATCTCTCCTGCCACACTCGGAGTCTAATGAAGTTTTGCTAGAATGGTTTAGAAATTCAGATGTGAACAGACAGGAGGTCTTCAGGGATTTCTTTGTCAGCAAACTTTCTCTTTCAGAGGAAGAGAGACTGTCACGGAGAGGTTCTGACAGTCTTTAAATGGATTGTTAAAACTTTCATGAATAGGAGTTGAACTTGGTTGAAAGCTGAGTTCTGGGACTCCTGGAGACATTTGTCAAAAGGGTATCCTCCCCCATGGGCCCAGCCATTCCAGACAGAGGCGTATTCATCTGGCCATTTGTCTGTCTGGCAGCGTCTTTGTGCTGCGTGTGTGATGGTTCGGGATGTAGGCTACAGAATCCACCTGAGCAGCCCTGGGTTGGGATTTCTACTCTGCCCTTACCGGCTAATGAACCACAGGCAAACTCACTTTTCTTCTGTAACCGTGTTGCCTTGTCTGCAGAGTGGGTGGTTGCTCCTGTGTTGCAGGGTGGTTGTGTGAATGACCTAAAATTGCACATTGAGAGCCCTCAGCTCCATCCCTGGCCCCTGGTGAACACCTGGTGAAGGCATCGGTTCCACTGGGCCAGTTTCTGTGCTGGAGATTGAGATACAAGGATGACTGTGACACAGACCTTACCTTTAAGGAATACATGGGTTGCTAGAGGAGGCAGAGGCATAAACTAATAAACAGAATGAAGAATTACACCAGCTATGGTCCAAGACTCTCCCCTTCAACCCTCATGACCTTCCAATAGTTCCATGATGATCAAGAAAAGACGAAACCACCTCACAGACACTTGTTACAGTTACTACTGCTGCGTAACAAACCATCCCAAACTTAGTGATGTTAAACAGCAACAATTTTATTATGCGCATGGATTCCTAGGGTCAGGAACTGGGACAGGATACGGTGGGGATGGCTTGTGTCTGCTCCAGGATGACTGGGGGCTGGAATCATCTAAAAGCTGACCCACACTCAAATGCCTGGATGTTGATGAAGCTATTGGCTGAAAGCTCAGCTGGGGTCCTCAGCAGAACTCCTACACATAGCCTTGCCCTGTGGATGCTTCAGAATCCTCACAATATGCCACAAATGCAGTTTTAAATTTTCTAGTAGTCACATTAAAAAAGAAAAAAGAAACAGGTAACATTAATTTTTTTCCACAGCTTTACTGACATATAATTGACATATGACTTTATGTAAGTTTAAGACATATGATGCAATGATTTGATACCATGTATGGAAATCAGTGATTATCACCATAAGGTTAGTAAATACATCCTTCACCTCACTTAATTACCTTTTTGTCATTGTTGTTGTGATGCTGAAATAATATAGCTCTATTCTCATACCAGCTTTTAAGGATACCATATTAACTATAGTCACCACACTGTACATTGGATCCTTGAAACTTATTCATCTTATAACTGAGAGTTTGTACCCTTTAATTATTATCTCCTTGTTTCCCCCACCCCCAAACCCCTGGCAACCATTATTATATTCTCTTTTTCTATGAGTTCTGTGTTTATAGATTAAATAAGTGAGATCACACAGTATTAGTTTTTCCTCTAACTTATTTCACTTAACAATGCCCTCAAGGTCCTTCCATGTTATTGCAAATGGCAGGATTTCCTTCCTTTTTATGGCTGAATAATATTCCATTGTGTGTGTGTATACACATATTGAATTGTATGAGTTCCTTATATATTTTGGATATTAACTCCTCATCAGATTTATGGTTTGCATATGGTTTGCAGATACGGTTTGCATATTTTCTCCCAGTCCGTATATTCCTTTTTATTTTGTTGATGGCTTCTTTTGCTGTGTAGAATCATTTTACTTTGATGTAGTCCCGTTTGTTTATTTTTACTTTTGTTTCTTGTGCTTTTAGTGTCATATCCAAAAAAATCATTGCCAAGACCAACATCAGGGAACTTTTTCCCTATGTTTTCTTCTAGGAGTTTTATGGTTTCAGGCCTTAAATTTAAGTCTAATCCATTTAGAGTTAATTATTGTGTGTATGTAAGAGAGGTGTCCAATTTCATTCTTTTGCATGTGAATAACCAGTTTTCCCAATACCACGTATTGAAGAGATTCTGCTTTCCCCACTGAGTGTTCTTGGCTCTATTGTCAAATATAAATTGACAATGTGTGGGTCTATTTCTGGGCTCTCCATTCTGTTCCAGTGATCTATGTACGTATCTGCTTTTATGCCAGCATCAAACTGTTTTGAGTACTGTAGCTTTGGAATATAGATTGAAATCAGTAAGCATGTTTCCAGCTTTGTTCATTCTTACAATTGCTTTGGCTCTGTTGTGGTTCCATACAAATTTTAGGATTGTTTTTCTATATCTGTAAAAATGACTTTGGAATTTTGATAGGGATTGCACTGAATTTATAGATAAGTAATTAATTGTAATGTGATTTATTTAATCCTGTGTATCTAAGATACAATTATTGCAATGTATCACCAAGGTAAAAAAAATATTGAGACATGTTACATTCTTTTATTTTGTGCTAAGTCTTCGAAACCTGGTGTATATTTTTCTCTTAGAGCCCATCTCAATAAAACTAGCCACATTTCAAGAGCTTAATAACCCCACATGGCTGGTGGCTAGCCTGTTGGTTGGGGCAGCTCTAAGAGCTCTCCAAGGTATGTAGTTTGTGAAAATGGACAAGAAACATTTTGCACTGGGGACTTTAACCCAATGTGTTACAAACAGAACTCTGCTCCCAGAACCCAAACTCATGAGGCTGATCCCTAGCAGGGACTTTTATGTTGAAGAGGGAGGCCAGCATCACCATGCCCTTTCCCAAGCTCTGGGCAGAGCTGTGAACTTCCAAATGTTGCCCAGGAGATGCTCCGGCTCCCTGCAGAGTCTCCAAACACCTCCCTTTCTGAGCAGGCAAATCTAAGAAGACCTCAACTCACTTGAGGACTGACCCTCTTTGTAGCTACCAAACCTTAGCCAATAGGTAGTGGTGACACCAGTAACTAGAACCACCTTTTCGTGTCCTTACCAGGTGCCAGGCAGCGTGTTAGCCCTATGACAGCCTTATCTCACTGATTCCTCACAGCCTCCCTGTGATGTAGATACTTCTCATATGCCCATTTTAGAGAGGGGAAACTGAGGCAGAGAGAGGTCAAGGTAACTTGCCAAGGTCAGTCTTAAGGTGAAGCAGTACGTTTCAAATCTAATTGTGCAACAGAATCCCCCGGAGGGCTTTATACAAACCCAAATTGCTGGGCTCCACTCCCAGAGTTTCTGACTCTGTAGGTCTGGGGTGGGGCCCAGGAATGTGCAGTGTTAACAGGTTTCCAGGTGTTACTGATGCCACTTGGTCTGGGGACCCCAGCTGGAGAAGCCCTGTGCTGAGTTAACCCTCCCCCCAAGTTGCTTCCCTTGCAGAATGATTGAAAGCATTAAAGTTATGCATCCTAAAAGCCAAAGCTGGGAGGGCCACAGTCCCAGCCGCGTGTCACATACAAGCAGGGCTGTCATGGGGCAGAGGGGGCTGTGCTGTGTGGGTGTAGTGGCAGCGTAAGGCCAGGAAGGCGGAAGGCACCCTAACCAGATTTGGGCTCATGAAAGGAAGAACTTTCCATTTGCCAGGCCCATCCTCCACAAAGTCAAGGACTCCTGAAGTACCTGTCGCTGAGAGGGTTTGAGCTGAGACCTGACATTGGTCAGAGAGCAGGAGAAAGTTCCTTTCTTTGGTGATTGCGTGAAGACTCATCGATTTATCGAGTTTGATACTTTTGTAAGAACATCGTAGCACATTTTAAATTCGCATTTAATTTTATTTTGTTTCACAACATCATTCTCACTTATTAATTTATTTTTAGCTTTGTTGTGATAAGCTCATTAACTTTACTCTTTTTTTTCCATTTATCTTTCCTGTTTTCTAAAAGCAACGAAAAATCATCCCCCTGCCCCCAAACAAAACAAAACGAACAAAAACCAAAGCCTAGCTGAAGGTCTAGGATGGTTAAACATGGCTTAACCATCTCCCTGTTGCAGTAGCTGTCTGTCATTTCTTCTGCATATTAGCTGGAGGTGTTAAGATGAAGGCTAGGATGGGATGGTTTAATTGCCAGTCAGGTTATCACCTTTAAAATCCAGAGAGGATTTATTTAATATTAAACTGGGGTTTGACAGAGATACCACAGAGTCAGGATTAATGGAGTGCTAGCTCGTGAAATTTGTGGTGTCTTTGTTATTTGATCTAAAAAAACCAGATTTGTGTGTTAGGTTCCATTGGCCAGAAACTCACTGGTGGTCCATCCTTAAGGAGTAGTGGTCTCAGCAAAATTTCCAGGGAAAAGAAGGAGCAAGTATAAACCCCTAAGGTGACGTATCAGTTAAGGCAGTGATGGTTATTGTAGAAGGTAAAATTCAAAGCATCGGCAGCTAAATATAGTAGAGGTTGACTTCTAACTCAGTTAAGTCCAAAGTGGATGTTTTCAATGGGAGGTGAGGTGGGGGCTCTGTTCATTCAGGGACCCAGGACCCTGGCTCCACTGTCTTCAACATGGGGCTAACTAGGGTTGTCCTGGGTACTGGCACCCGACCGTGGATGGCAGGGAGGGAGTGGAAGATCGAGCAGGTGGCTTTCCTGGACCTCCTTTCTCTTTATGATCTACCTTGCTTCCAGCCACATTCCATTGGCCAGAATTCTAACTGCGAAGGAGGCTGAGATATGTTGTGCAGCTGTGGGCCCAGGAGGAAAGGGAGGAGCTTCGCGTGTTCAGCCAGCCAGGGCGGAGATGAGCTGGGTTTGCTGGAGTCCCAGCAAGGAGTTCATCATTGAGGTTGGAGGGGTGAGCATGGGCCTCAGTTTGAGATGCAATTAGACAGACACACCCTGTTGTCTTAGGAACATAGGCCAGTGAGCTCTAGCAGCGGTTAGGCCTTGGGTTAAGCCTCTTTTGATGGAAATCTCACTTAACTCTCACACCAACTCTCTGAGATAGTTACTCTTATTCCCATTTTAGAGATGAGAAAACTGAGGTTTAGAGAGAGTAAATCACTTGCCCATGGTCACAGAGCTAATAGAGGTTGGAGCTGGGAGTTTATCGCAGGCTCTAAGAGGCAGTGGTGGAGACTCTAGGCAAGAGGTTCTCAAACCTGTGTGTGCGTCAAGGTCGTCTGGAAGGCTTGCTGGACCCCACCTTCCTGGTCCTGCTTAGATAGACCCATAGGGCCCTCGGAGAGCACCGTATATGTAATATGGACTCATTGAAATCCACCCAGGGTTCTCCTGGAATGCCTTCTTTGGGCTTCACACAACGGGGATCAAGATGGGGGAAAACATAGAGATTCTTTTCTTTCCCAACGGAGTTTACAATGTGGCTGAGAAACCAAGATGCAAAACAGGAATGTTAACAACCCAGGAGATTGTGAAAGTTCCAACATAATTATCCGGGAGCTGGCGTAGACAAGTACAATTAATTACCTCCTGGAGAGGGCAGACCATAAAGGTGGCAGGAGCTCAAAGAGGAAGAGGGCACCCCCGAATGGAGGGGCCGGGAAAGGTCTGAATGAAGAGATCATTAAGGCACTGAAAGAGTAGATTTCAGGTGTGGTTTATTTCAGATGCTATTATATTTTTGTTTATTTATTTCCTTACTTATTGTCTGTCTCCACCTACTAGAATGGAAGTTCTTTGTGTTCAGGGATCATAACTCTTCTGCCTCCACATCCTCAGTCCCTCAAATTGTGCCTGGCACATAGTAGGTTCTCAGTTAACATTTGTTGAACAAAGAATCGAACGTGCATAGGGACTGCTAAGATGCATTTATAGGTGAGGGTCTGCATGTACAGAGAAATATTTCCTTGGTCAGATGCATTAAATAAAATGAGCACAGTTTCCTTTCTTGCAGGCCTTCTCAGAGCCTTTGATTTGTGAACTTGCTTGGAGAATCTTCAAAATAGGGAGCTGATATTCAGTGATACTCAAACGTATTAGAGCATCTGGTCTCTCCCATAACACCCAGTAACCCGCTGTGGAGCAGTAATGTTTGGTGGAGTCCAGTTCAGGGGATGCTCTAAAGTGATGGTGGTTTTCTCATGTACATTACCTCTCTCTCTTTTATTTATGTGCCAACCTCAAGCCTTCCCTCCGTGGTTTTCAGCTGGTGCTGGGGGGCACCCTGGTGGTCAGGTGGAATTTGGAGGTAGGTTCCTAAAACACAGTGCGGCCACAGATTTCCCTAGAGACCCAGGACGCGTCTGCTTCATTTTCTCTTGGCTTTGTTTCTGGAGCAGGGTGTCAGGTGAGAGTGATGCTGTCTCACTCGCTAATCAGACCCTCTCCCTGTCGGGTTTCATCATGGCCTCGCGGCTTCCCTCTGGCATTGCCAATTCCCCACCATGAAAAGGAAGTGTTACGGCTGCTTGGCTGAGTCTAAGGGGACCTGAGTTGAACAGGATCGCGAGACATGACCTCTTTGCCTGTGTCCCTCAGTAAATGGATCCTGACAGGGGAAGGGGTGCCAGGGGAAGGCGGGTGACAGGTGTGGGGGGACAGGCCACCTTGGGAGGTGAGAGGCCTGTTCTGGAGGCTCAGCCAATGTCTTTAGTCTATACAGGAATTAACTGGAGTTTCGATTCATAGAACACGAGTCTTATTGTGCTTTAAAAGAAGGAAGCTCTGATTCCTGCCACAACACGGATGTACCTTGAAAAAAGCCAGGCACAAAAGGCCGCATATTGCATGATTCTATTTCTATGAAATACCCAGGGCAGATAAAACTGTGAAGCCAGAGAGCAGATGGGTGGCACCAGGGGCTGGGGCAGGAGGAAGTGAGGAGTGACTGCTTAATGCGTACAGGATCTCCTCTGCGTGTGATAGAAATGTTTGGACTTAGAGGTGATGGTCGCACAACATTGTGGCTGTAAATACCACTGAAGTGTACACATTAAAACGGTTAATTTTATCCTGTGTGAATTTCACCTCAATTAGGAAAGAAAGTCCTTAGTCCGACTCTGTCACCTTAGAGAGGTGGAAACAGACCATAGAGGAGTTTGGGGATCTGGTCTGGATTGGAACAGGAAGTCTCACCCCAGGCTGCAGGTGGATTCACCTGGGG
Source organism: Camelus ferus (assembly GCF_009834535.1). NCBI lineage: Eukaryota > Metazoa > Chordata > Mammalia > Artiodactyla > Camelidae > Camelus > Camelus ferus. The sequence goes on from NC_045727.1 coordinate 7,290,240, forward strand.
AGCTTTTAAAATTCTGGCTGCCTGGGCTCCACCCCCCAGGAGCTGATTAATTGGTCCTGCGTGGGGTCTGGGCAGCCAGAAGTGGGGACTGGGATCTGTAGCATGTGAACAGCAAAGCCAGCGCTGGAGCGAGTGTCTCCTGAACCCCGCTCTCCCACCCTGTGTTCTTTCTTTATACCCGCATCCCTCCTGAGTCTTAACTATCAGCAAATGCCAGACGTTGTTTAAAACAGGGCTCCTCACACATCATCTGGAGATGTGTTACAGTGAAGATTTGGGTTCAGCGGGGCTGGGATGGGTGTGAGGACCTGCATTTCTGTCCAGCTCCTGGGTGATGCTGAAGCTGGTGGTCCAGAGATGACGCTTTGCCAGGGTCTAAGATGCAAATAAATCAACGTGGTGAAAATGCAGGTTCACGGACTTTTTTTTTTCTTTTTAAGCATATAACACAAGATAGTTATTGACTATTACGCTCTGTTTTATATCCTCTGGTTATTTTAGCCCTGAGACCAGTTCTGTGAAGCAAGTGTTTTGATGGGCTCTGTTTTGATGAGGACTCTGAAGCTGAGAGGCAGGAAGGAACTTGTCCACGTTTGTAATGACCGGCAGGTGGCAGGGCTGGGAGTCTGTGCTCTCTGCTCCAGGGAAGTGACAGGGGAGGGCCAGGACTGGGCGTCTTGGCCCACGACGGTGCAAAGATGGCCCAGGTAGTATTCAGAGTCCAAATTCAGCCCAGCCGAGCTGGTCCATAACAAGGTGTGTGGGGGCTTTAACGAGTCGGTCCCCTGAAGGAAGAAATCTGCAGTTGACTTCAGCAGGGCCTCCCATTTGCTCCTGATGGGCTGAATATCAAATATCTTGTGGGGGCAAGGATGACTAACTCATCCTGGTTTTCTGGGGACTTTCCTGGTTTTAGCACTGAAAAGTCCCCTGTCCCTGGAAACCCCACCTCCAGTCCTTGGCAAACCCGGATGGTTGGTCCCCAACTTAGAGTTCAGGAGTCTTCCACGGCTTCTGAGGATGCTCAGTTGGCCGTGGCTGGCAAGGCAAGATGTCTGAAGACACCCCTACTTTGATTATCCTCGTGTACGGCCTGTCTTGGTAGGTAACCCTGACCTTTGTACACTGTGTGCCTTTGGATGTCCCTGGAATTGTTCTGTGATGGGAGGAGAGCAGCTTCCATCTTCAGAAGAGCCTGTCGAATGATGCAGTTTGCAATTTAAATTCTCATTAAGATCCTAGAAACGTCGAAAAACGTAAACTATTATTAAATTTTTTAAAGGATCTCATTATTTACTGCAGGAAACACAACACATTCTCTTGAAGGCTGGTTCTTTGATGGGTTGGTTGGCAAGATTTGTCTTTCCCAAGGAGGTAAAGACAGTAAAAGCAGGGTAATAATAACTGTAATAAAACAACAGTAATAATAATGATAATGGTCATTTTGGCTACTATTCACTGAGCACATGGTGTAGGGTCTCCTAGTGGACCATGACCTTGCTGGCAAAGGGTATAGGACCAGGAGACTGCAAACTTTTTCTTAAAGGGCCAGACAGTAACTATTTTAGACCTTTAGATGGTCTCTGTTGCAACTACACAACTCTGCCATTTTTGAGTGAAATCAGCCATAAACAATCTGTAAACGATGGTGGCCATGTTCCAGTAAAGTCAAATTTACAAGAATAAGTAGCCGGACCTTGGCTGCAGTCTGCTGACCCCTGGTGGGGTGGGAAGAGTACTGTCTTTGGGAGTCAGACTTGGGTTCCAGCCCCAGCTCCACCCCTTTCTAGCAGGTGAACTTGGACACGTGTAACTCTCTGAGCCCCAGTGTGCTCATCTGTAAAATGGGGACAATCTCTTAGCTAGGCAGTAAGGATTAACACATGTCCAGAGCTCTGTCCACATCACAGCTAGTGCTCAGTGAACGTTAACACTTTCCTATAAGCTTCGGTGAGTGGGGTCGGGGGTAGACGGCAGACACCCTGGTACCTTGGCGGGAGGGTGATATCTGTTGCCTAAATTTGCTCTTCCAGTGGCCCGATGGGCTGCAGACTCCACCTCTGGGCTGTGTGCTCCCGGCTCCGGAAAGGAACGCAGTGTTCCTTCCCCCAGGTGTTGTTTGATGGAGGAGAGGCTGAAGTCCTTCTCTCTCTTTGTTTTCATGCCCAATAAATCACTCTGACAAGGGCTTGTTGTTATTTAACTGTGTACATTGTTTTGGTGCTTGCTGGTGGGGAGGGGGAGGGGGAAAGGCATCATTTTGCCCGGAACTGCTTCGGGAATGGAAATGTTTTTTTCTGTGAATTAATATTCATCAAATCGATCAGGCAAACATCCAGTAATGACGATGCACGGCCCATTTATCAATTCTGGTTCAGAATGCAATGATCAGTCCAGTGGCACCGAGACGCTGTAACGAAGCCTGCCTGAAAAATCCCATCAGTTCCCAGTCGGGGGGCGTAAAGAGCCATTTTTCACTTTTATGTGAAGAGTGATACCCTCTTGTCAGAGTTGGGACTGGCAGTCGAATGTAAGCTTCTCCTGAGCCTCAGCCTTGGACAAGGAGTTTGGCAAACCCTGACTCCAAAGACTCAGCAGGCCTCCTGGGGGTCTCTGGTGAAGAGTGGGAGTAGGAAAGGGGAGAGCCTGGGCCCCAACTAACCCCCCCCACCTGCTCTGTCCCAGGTGCGGTGCTAAGAGCTCATTGTCCTCCTGTTGGCATCCTCACACAAACCCAGGATATTGGTGCTGTTTTTTTTATTACCATCATGATCGTCATCAGCTCCATTTTGCAGGTGGGAAAACTGAGGCTCAGAGAGGAGAAGGGGCTTGCTTGTACGGTAGGTAGAATAATGGACCTCCCCAAAGATGTTCTTGTCCTAATCCCTGGAACCTGTGAATATGTCACCTTACATGGCAAAAGGGACTCTGCAGATATGAGGAAGGATCTTGAGATGAGGAGATTATTCTGGACTATTCAGTGGGTCCAGTATAATCACAAAGAGTTCTTACAAGAGAAAGAGGAAGGCAGGAGGCTCAGAGTCAGAAAGAGGGATTTGCAGATGTTACACAGCTGTCTTTGAAGATGGAGGAAGGGGCCAGGAGCTGAGGAATGTGGGGGGCCTGGAGAAGCTGGAAAAGGCGAGGAAACAGATTTCCTTCTAGGGAATCCCCTCTGCTGACACCTTGATTTGAGTCCAGTAAGACCTGTTTTGGACTGGGGACATCCAGAACTCTAAGATAATAAATGTGTGTTGCATTGAGCGGCTAGGTTTGTGGTCATTTGTTACAGCGGCATTTAGAAACTAATACACTTGTCTGACGTTACATGGCTAGGAAGTGGCTCTGCTCAATACCCCTTTTGCAGGCATATTGCACACCCCTTATATTAACATCTCAGTCACTCTTTTCTTGGAGATAAGTTTCCATGGTGAGAAACTCGGATCATGTAAAATTCTGCAGCCCCAGGGCCACTCAGGAATCCCAGACCCACTGCCTGATGGCCTTTACTCAGCCACAAGCACTTTCTAATCCCCTGGCCCTTTCCACACCCTTCTCCATCCAGTTGGAATCTGCTTTTGTCCAACTAAGTGGCCAGGGAGGGCTTGGCCCCCCCCAGGGGACGAGCATCCAGGGAGTTTTATGCTTTGGGCATCAGGGTAGCAGATGAGGAGGCAGCAGCAGGAACTCCATCCTCAGAGCTCCTGCTCCCTGGGGCCGGGCACATGGTGAGGGCTCAGTAGGTGCCTCCATGACAGCAACCCTGGTTCCTAGTTCCTGCGAGCACCTGAAGTAGTGTCCAGTGGGCCACTGCAGCTGCTGCCTTCCCTTTTAATTCCTAACTCTGCCCAGAGGTGAGCTGTAGGCCCCCTCCCCCGACCAAGGCCATGGGGAGCATGAGAATTCCTGAGGCTCTTTAGAAAGGCTGATGCCAGTTTGTACCCAGGCTCAGAGCATGTCCTCTGGATGTTTCTCCTAAGTCTCCAGGTAGAGCCATCATCATTGAATCATCATCCTGGTTGTCATCCTGCAGGTGCACAGCTGGCCACGTCTCTTAGGTCCCAGGAGTCAGTCCCGGAGGCAGATTACCTGCCTCTACTCTGGGTGCCTGTCTTTACTGTCAACAGGGTACAGCTCGGGGAGGTGGAGAAGAGTTTTGGTGCCTCTTAGACACCCCAGTTCTTAACATTCATCACTATTTATTCAACGTTCAGGTTAGGCATTGTGGTTTGCATCCCTATTCACAGCAACCCTGAGCACTGGGTACTATTAGAGATTAGAAAACAGGCTCAGAGATGTCAAGTGTCTTGTCCAAGGTCACACAGCTCGGAGGTGACTGCAACTGAGCTGCAAACACTGATCTTCTTGACTTCTGATGCCAGTCCTCTGAATTTTGCTCTGAGGAAGAATAAAGCCAATGACTTCGCATCACCTATGACTTTTTAAAAAAATTTATTGTGGCAAAATAGGCATAATGTAAAATTACCATTTAACCATTTTTAGGTGTACAATTCAGTGGCACTGATGACATTCACAATGATGTACAACTATCACCATCTATTTCCAAAACATTTTCATCACCCCAAACAGAAACTCTGTCCACTAAGCAGTCATTCCTTATTCCCCTTTCTCTCCCACCCCCTGGCTGATCAGCTCTCCTGCTTTCTGACTCTACACATTTGCCTTTGCTAGGTTACCTCATATAAGTGTAATCATACATTTGTCCTTTTGGGTCTGGCTTTTTTCACATCGAGTAATGTTTCCCGGGAAGTGGTGGTACTTCATTCCTTTTTACGGCTGAATGGTTGTTCCATTGTGTGGATACCACATTCTGTTTACCCCTTCAGCCATTGATAGGAGTTTGGGTTGTTTCCACATTTGGGCTGTTGTGAGTAATGCCACAATGAACAATGCCGTCCTGCCCCAGTGCCGCCTGCCTATAGCACCTGGTGCTTCAAAACACTTACTCCTATGATTTGTAATTCAGCCGTCTCCTTTTTATTAAGGTGAAATTTACACATCATTGAATGAATCATTTTAGAGCAAGCAGTTCAGTGGCATTAAGTGCATTCACAATGTTGTGCAACCATCCCCGCTATCCAGTTCCAAAACATTCCCATCACCCCAAATAAAACCCCATATCCATTAGGCACTCACTACTCATTTCTTCCTCCCCAAAGCCCCTGGCAACTGCCTGTGCTTTCTGTCTCGATAGAGTTGCCGATTCTGGATATTTCATATAAATGGAATCATTCAATATTTTCCTTTTGTGTCTGGCTTCTTTCACTCAGCATTGTGTTTTCAAGGTTCATCCATGTTGTAGCATACAGCAGTGCTTCACTCCTTTTTATGGCTGAGTAATATTCCATTGTGTGGCTAGAGGGTGTTTTGTTTGTCCATTCATCTGGGCTGTTTTGACCTCTGGGCTACTGCGAATAGCACAGCTGAGAACATTTGTATACAAAGAGTTGTTTGAGCACCTGTTTTCCGTTCTGGGGGTATATTCCTAGGCGTGAGATGGCCAAGTCATGTGGTAATTCTCTGTTTCACTTTTTGTGGAAGAGTAATCCAGTCTTTGTGTGATGATCTTCTGCAGAGATGTCACTGTCTGCAGTCGGCTCTGGGAGAGCAGGGGCTGCCTTGGTTCTGCTCACCATTGTGTTCCCAGCCTCTGCAGGATGGGGAGGCGGGGGTCAAGTTGAGTCACAGTGTTTCTCATCTTCCTTAAGCCACTTTGTTACGGGGAAGCAGAGGGAACTCTGGTCTCGTGAGCCCTTACCATGTGCCTGGTTCCGGGATGAGAAACTCTGTTTACCTTAGGAAGTCAGCATGATTGACTGCGTTTTACAGCTGAGGAAACCAAGGCTTGGGACAATTAAGGACATGTTCCTGGTAAGCGACAGGGCTGGGATTTGAACCTCAGTCTGTTTGATTCTGAAAGCCATGCTCTTTGCCCAATGCAACAGTGTTCTTTTGGGTATAAAACTGCCGCTGGGCCCTGTCAGGAATGTAACGTGGGTCTAGACATTTACAGGGCAGTTTACATCCCTTCCGTGTTTCACCCAAAGTGATGACTATGAGGATCAGAAGTCCTGGTGCTGAGTGATTTCCTTGCATTTTTCTCATTTGGTCCTCAACCGCCACCTGACTGGGAAGGTATTGTTCTTCCCAGTTGACAGACAGGTAAACTGAGGCTCATACATCCCTTGCTTACAAATGCCTACACTGTAAGGGGCAGAGCTTGGACACAGATGTGGGCTTCGGACCCCACCCCCCTCATCCTTGCCCCACGTCCTCCTGCCAGCAAGCTGGGGTAACCTCTTTCCCTCATCTTGGTGGCAAATGTTCCCTGGGCACCAGGGACATCTGGGAAGGTTCTGGATTGCTTCCAGAACGTCTCCATGTACTGATAACCCAAACCTTGTGCTTCCCTGGGTTTCTAGCCTATTGCAGCTGGCATACTGAGCTCCATGTGAAAAGGTAGCATTGTTTTCCAGAGTAAGTGTCCCAAGGAGGCAAAGGTGATGTCCCTGGAAAGATGGCACCACTGGCAAGTTGGGCTCTCTCTCTTTTCTGAAAAGTCTAGAGGTTTTAAAAACCTTGTGCCCAAAGCCCCTAAAACGTACAAGGGAGAAGCAAGTGGTCCCAACAGTTAAGAGCACATTTCTTCCCCATTCCAGTTTCCCCTGGCAAGGGACACATTTCCAGCAGCTGAAAAAAGATGAGTCAGTGTCCCTTTGTGCTGCAAGTTGGGATGAGGTGACTGGGGGCCATTTCTCTGCTCAAGGAGGGAAACTTGGCACCAGCTCAGAAGAAGGGACGCTCCTGTGGTAAATGAGGTCCAGGGAGGTTGCTCAAGCCAAAAGATGGTGACTGTCCTGTAGCTCCAGGAAACCTGTTCCCGGCAGTGTCCTCTGATACTGGAGTTAGGCTGCCTCGTCCTGTTCCCTATCCTGGCTTCCTCTTGACAAAGGTCCTCTAATAAAAAATGTCACCATCATCAACTCGCAGTGAGAGTGATAAAGGAGGAGAGGGCGTGTTCCCCCTTGGTTAAAGTTGGCGTGTTTTCCCATCCCATTAAAATTTTTTTTTTTAATTGAAGTATTGTTGATTTACAACTGTTGCATTAGTTTCTGGTGTACAGCATAGTGATTCATTCAGTCATATATATATATTCTTTTTTATTACAGGTTATTACAAGATATTGAATAGAGTTCCCTGTGCTATACAGTAGGACCTTGTTGTTGATCATTTTATATACAGTAGTTAGTATCTGCAAATCCCATTTAAAGTGACTATTGTGTGTGTGTGTGTGTGTGTGTGCTGATTGAGTGTGCGTGTTCCTGATGCAACCCAGTGTTTACTGTTGTGCCTTCACTTCCAAGACACCCGGTTATTTTTAGGGATGATGCATCCAACATCAAAATAACTGGTTATTTTTGTGATTGGGTGCATCAGTCGCATTATGACATAGCCCAGCTCTGGAGAAACAGCGGCCAACCAGCAGTCAAGACATGGAGAAGGGGCAGAGGGAGTCAGACACAGTGACAAAGCCGGCGGGCCAGGAGCTGAGGGGCCGGGAGAGGCTGCTGGATCCATTTAAGTGGCCGGGATTCCTAATAATAGCTCCCTGGGTTGAGGGCCTGCTCTGTGGCAGGCACAGCGCTGAGCCCTCTACCCATGGGGTCCTGTCGACTCTGTGCCAGGATCTCCTGCAGTCGGCGGGGGTCCCGTGATCACTGTTGAGCAGGTGCAGATACCGGGGTCCAGAAGTTGAGCGAGTTGTCGGAGTGTTGCACCAAGTGAAACCAGCTCTGTCTGGAGCATCTTAGGCTCCTTGCGTCTTACTGAGAGAATGCCAGTCCTTTCCCTTTTATAAGCTCCATGTGTTCATAAAATGGTCACTTAATGGTAGACACTGAGCCGTGCAAGTTATCTTTTGGGGGTGGAGAGAATTCTGGAGACAGAGAGACCGAAAGGCCGTTTCTGGTTCTTAAATAGACAGAGAACAGTTTAGTTAGGGAGACCGGATGTTGACATCTGTCGCTGCACAATTTGCATATCTAGGCAGTGGTGGGATGGACTGTGATGGGGTCTTGATCTTGGAGGCCTCCTTTCTCAGCCTCTTCCACTTCTTGTCAGTCACTCATCCTGTCCAATGTCCCCTGAGTTGACAGATGTCACTCTTTCCTACAACCCCTGCAACCCGGCCATCCTAGTCTCTCTGCTGGATTTCCATGTCAGTCTCCAAAATGATCTCACCTCCTGCCCCCTTCCACCGACAGCCAGAGGGATCTTTCTAGAACGTACCTCTGATCGTGTCATTCCTCGGCTGGAAACTGTTCAGCCTCGTTTCCACAGTCTCTGTGTTCCACTCACACTGAGTGGTGTAGGGTGTTTTGGCCACTCACTCACTCACTCACCCACTCAGTAAATACTTGGGGGCTTATTATGTGCCAGCGCTTAGTTTGAGGTGGGAAAGCAGTAAACAAGATAAACAGAAGTTCCTGCTTGTATAGAACTTGCATTCCGTTGGGGGAGATGGATGGTAAATGAATAAACCAGCAAATAGGCAATGACTCAGGGCTGTGAAGAAAATACCATTTTGATCTAACGGGGAGTGACTCAGGGGAGAGGGAAGGCCTCTCCAAGAAGGTGACGTGCAAGCTAATGAAATGACCTGTATGACAAGGAGCCAGCTCTTGGAGGGTCCAGGGGAAGAGATTTCCAAATAGGGAAGAGCAAGTGCAAAGGCCCTGAGGTGAGTTGGTGTGTTTGAAGGGAAGGAGGAAGGCCAGAGTGGCAGGAGGTGTGAGGGCAGGGTCAGAGGGAGAGGTGAGAGTCATGGGCTGTTCTCTGATTAGGGAGAGCCTTGTAGGAAGCAGGAAGGAATTTGGATTCTAAGAGTAATAGGGAGCCACTGACTTTTACAGTAGGGAAGCTGATTGTAAAGATCAGTTGTTGTTGGAGAATGGGTTGTAGAGGAGCTGGAAGGGAGGCAAGGAGACCAACCAGGAGGCTGCTGCAGCTGTCCAGGTGTGAGATGATGGTGCCTCGGACCGGGCAGAGGCAGTGATGGTGGAGAGAGCTCAGAGATATGGGGTGTGTAGAGCGGTGGCGTGGGAAGGTTTTGCTGTGGGGTGAGAGGGAAGGAGATGCGTCAGAGTGGATGGTGGTCCTGCACGTGGAGTTGATGTGTCGTGGGGAGTGATGGAAGTCCAGGGGTGACACTGGAGGGGTTGACTCAGGGCTCTGCTTTGAGCAGCATGTTTTCCTCCAGCTGACTCGACTTCCTCTCTGAGATTCAGCTAAGAATCCTCCCAGAAACACTGAGCTGCCAGGCAGGCCTGGTGTCAGCATGTGGACAGGGGGTGCACACTTTATGGCAGTGGTCTGTCTCTGTGACTTTGCTCTGATGCCAGCAAGGGTGGGCACCTCCTCTGCCTTGTTCACTGCTGCATCTCCAGGTACCTGACACGTAGTAGCTCTTTGTAGGACTGGATGGAATTGCTTACAGGAGGAATCAGAGGAAGGGAGGGGCTTCCCTGTGGAATCTATTCCTGATATAAAGATAGGGATTGGAGGATGGGGAAGAAGAGGGAACGGCAGGTGGCAAGAAGAGTCATGGAGCAGAAAGAGCTCCAAACCTGGGCTCAAAGGGTCTCGGTTCACAGCCCCAGCTCTGTCATTTTCTGCTGTGTGACCTTGGCCAAGCCACTTCACCTCTCTGAGCCTCAGTCTGGCCATCAGTAAAAAGGGAATACTGGTAGTTGCCTGGCAAGGATGCCATAGTGGATAAATAAGACACTGTGGGCTAAAGCATCTAGACGAGGTCTGGGGAAAAAGTAAGTGTGTGATTGAATTAGAACCCGAGAGGTCTGAGCGGGGCTGGTTGTAATCAGCCTCCTCTAACAATGCCACCTGGGTTTTCTCTTGTCACAACGACTAGCAGGGGAGGGCTTTGCGGACTGTACCTCCATCATTCAGGATCAGATTCCTCTTTCTCTCCCCTCTCCATCTCCCATTTGTGGAATGAGAAGGAAAAGTCAGAATTAGAAAGGCTTAGAGATTAACTCACAGCGAGATGTATGGAGCGCTCTGACTCCAGGTTGCTTGAAACACAAATCTCCAAGTCTAGGCAAATGGTTTTCAAAGTGAGATTCCCTGCCTCCACAGCATCAGCACCACCTGGGCACTTGTCAGAAATGCAAATATCTGACTGTACCTGAGATCCAAGTCATCAAAACCTTGGGGGCGGCCCCCACAATCAGTGTTTTAACAAACCCCCGAGGAACCCAGAGGCATGCTCAGGTTGAGATCCACTGGCCCAGAGCATCTAGCCACTGATACTTCGTTCCCTTTAACGGGGAGAGAATCAGAATGTTTACATTAAGAAGATCAGAGTTCTCTTCTAGTCCAGGTAATTTGAAATGTCCTAGTTTCACCCATGTCGGGTAGAAGTTAGGTAATTTGGATTCCAGAAGTTTGAGAAATGCTGAGTTTCATAGAGCTCAGGTCCTACTCTGCAGGACTTGTCAGAGCCTTTAACCTGCTGATCTTCTTTGTGACTCTCCAGTGGAGGGGTGTAGCATGCAGTCTTTCTCAAATTTACTTTTAGGACTCATATTCCTTGGGACACAGTTTGGGAAACACAGATCTAGTCCAAATCCCCATCACGTGGACAATCCCATCTGTGAATTTCTGATTATTCAGCCTTTTCCCCAAAGCTTCTAGATACAGGGAGTTGCTGACCTTATGAGGTCACCCAATTCTTTCTTTCTTTCTTTCTCTCTCTCTCTCTCTCTCTCCCCTCTTCTCTTCCTTCCTCCCTCCCTCTCTCCCTCCCTCCCTTCCTTGGCTGTTGCTAGCTGTTAGCTTAGTATAAGCTAGTAGTTTGACTTATACCAAGCAAAATCTGCTTTTCTTTAATTTACGCCTATTGATTTGAGCCCTGACCCCTGGAACCATCTAGGACAAATCTAATTCCTCTTCCACCTGACTGCAGCAGAAACATAGCTGTCCATCCACCATCTCTTCCCAAGTCTTCTCTTTCCCAGTTCTCAACCCATAGATAGGGTCTGACTTCAGTAGTTAGTGAAATACTGGGATATTGCTTCTTTAAAATGGCTTCTTTCGTAGAGGTGATTACAAAGAGCAAACATTTATCACTGGGCAGACAGGTATTTCAAGAGTCTTCTGTAGTAGTTTATCATCATTCCATCCATCTGAGGCAGACAGTGGTCCAGCCTATTAATAAAGATCCAGGGAGACCACAGTCTTTCTCGTTAGTCTGTTTTGGGGAAGCCGAGTAGTTTTGCTCCTCTGAAATCTCCTGATGCCTAATCACATAGGTTCCTCACCCTTCTGTTCCTCAACTGTATCTGCACTTCACCTTGACTAAACCCATTGACTGATTTCTCTCATTTGTCCATTTATTCATTTGCCCAAACATCTTTGGGCACCCGCTCTGTGCCAGGCATCCACGAGATGCTACAGAGCCAAGGCTGAGCAAGACCAATTTGATCTGCATGCTCTGTAGGGAGAAGAGCGACGATGAAATGAAAAGAACACATAAATACGCATTTTAAACCGTGCAAAGTGGCAAGGCAGTGATGGGGAGTAACGAGGGGTGGGGACCAACCCAGATGAGGAGGTCAGGGAAGGATGCCTGGTGTTTGAGCTGATGTATATAATTACAACCCATTGTTTGTTTGGTTTCTTAATTCTACCTGATTGTTTGTATCATTATAATCAGCCTTAGATGATAAGAACCCAGAGCGCAGGGACTAGATTTTCATATTGTGCTTAGTATATAAAGTTGGAGGCATTATGGTTGATGCTGGGGGACATCTGGAAATCTCATGGATGGTTGGAACAAGTCTCTCCCTGCAGAAGAGCAATCCACAAGCCATTCCCTTGGCTTGTATCAGAGTATACTGCAGCAAGTCCATGTTATCATTTCTTAAGGGTCTCCTCTGGTCTGAGTGTCCACTCTCCTTTATATTATAGTTGTCCTATATCATGGGTCATCAGTAAGCATTGAAATGGTTTTGGAGTATCTCCTGGACATTCGAAATATTGTTGTGAGATTCTGAGTCTCCTTTGGAGAATATTGATTATTGTGTTTGTTTTTGTTTTGATTTCTTCTTAGCTGATCCATCTGGATGGGTCCAGGCTGTCAGTTTTGTCTTGCTTTCTGTGGATGGTGGTCCAACAGCAGATCTTTTCTCAAAGTTTTTGCAGTGCACCTTTGGGTTGGTTCTGAGCATGTGCAGTGTTTCACACACAGAATTAGGAAGCCTCTTCTCCTGCTCTTTCCTCTTGGGGATATCTTCCACATCCTCTGGCTCCCAAGGGCTTCTTTTTCCAGTTCTTCTGGCTAAAAGATGGGATTCTGTCAGAGTTTTAGCCTTCTGCCCTGGTGCACAAATCCTAGCCTTGGGGGTCGAGTGGTGAGAAAAGAGAGAGAGAAAACCTCATAGGTTCTCTCTTATGTTATTTACATCACATTGGCTCCTATTCCCAGTTCCTTTAGCCAAAGGGATGGATTTTCTCTTGGGGTCCTAGGTGCCTGTGTTGTTTCCGTGTCATATGAGTGCAGTTTTATATCTGGGATGACCTGGGGCAAGACTGGGAGAGGAAAAAGAGAAAAAAGAGGATTCTCCCCTAGTCTTCTGCTCACAGGGCCCCGTGTTTCCATCCTTTGTCTAGAAAGATGGTCTCCTCTGGGATGTTTATTTTTCGGGTCCATTGCATAGTTACTGGATTCTGCCCATTTTCAAGGCAAAACTGGGAGATGAAGGAAACTCACCATATTGGTCATTCTGCACATTTTTACTTTCCTCCCCGTTCACCTGCTATTATTTACTTGTTGGAATCCTCAGATGGTCGTCCTTTGCATTTTCTCCAGAGTTTGGGGCTGTTAAGCCGTGCTCCTAAGATGGGCCCTCTCCTTCATGGCCAGACCCAGAACCATGGGTATTTTATAAATGTTAACTCACTAGCCCCTCAAAACAGTCCTATGAGGTAGGTAATACTGCCCCCATTTTATAGATGAGGAAACAGAGGCTCAGAGAGGTGAAGCCCTCACCTGACTGCCATTCTCATACTACCTGGTGTCTTGCCTAAGGCATCTCATGGCACTGAAGATGCTCACCTGCACACCTTATCTCCCCTACTCCACCAGGGCACCCTTGGGGTCAGAGGCCTCCTTGTCCTTCATCTATAAAGTGGGGGAAATGTTGGTATCTACCTTGTAGGACCATTGTAAGGATTGGATTCGGTAATGTAAATGTTTAGGATAGTGCCTGGTGCACCGTGAACGCTCAGTGAAGGGGGACTGCGATCATTGCCACTGGTGTTATTTGTCCTTGTACGCTGGACATTGCTCAGCTCAGTGACTGGCATACAGTCGGACTCAGTAAATATTTGTTGAGTTCAGTCTTTCGTGAAACCATTTTATCCTTAACTGCAGTGGATTTCACTTTGTCCCATTGTTTCTCTTTCAGAAATACTTTAGCATTTTTGGCTGTTATCCCTTATCTGCCCCTAGCTGCTGACACTGCCCTAAGGATGCCCCCAGGGGGCTGAGTGTCCTGTTCCCCTTCTCTGCCCTTTCCCAGTTTTCTTTTTTCTTTTTCTTTCCTTTCAGGTTATCACTCTTACTTTCATGGCATTTCCTTCTAAGGATGAATGCTAAAGTGAATTAGGCAGGAAGAGAAGGACTTTATTGGAATTGGATTTGTATTTCTGGCTTTTCTTGCTTCTTTTTCTTCTTTCGTTCTTCTTTCTTTCTTTCGTTCTTTCTTCTTTCTTTCTTTCTTTCTTTCTTCTTCCTTCTCTTTCTCTCTTTCTCTCTTTCCTTCCTTCCTTCCTTCCTTCCTTCCTTCCTTCCTTCCTTCCTTCTCTCTTTCTGTCTTTCTCTCTTCCTCCCTCCCTTTCTTTCTTCTTTCTCTCTCTCTCTTTTTCTTTCTTAGTTGAACTTTCCCCTTCTTCCTTACCATCCTCCACCATAAGAGGAATAAAGAGGAGCTCTGGATTCAAATTTTTCCCTAGCAATATAGCTTAGAACAAGTAAAAGTTAGACCCACCCCACTCCACCCCCCACCGCAATCTCACCTGTACCTTGTGAATAATTGTGTCCACCTGTGAGGATTAAACAGAGATGATACAGGCAAAATGTCTAGCACAGTGCCTGGCACACAGCAGGTCCTTTTAAAAAATGTTAGTGTCTTTATTAACCCCTGCTAAATCGATATCCAGAAGTTCCTACCGCCACGTACGAGGAGTTATTCCAGATGTGAGAGGAGTTACGGTCCAGATAAAGCTGGCAGGAAGCTGACCGAGGCTTCCAGCATCTCACAGGTGCTCGATAACTCTTTGCGGGATAAGTGAGCAACGGAGCAGCTCAGACTCCGCGCCTCATCTAGAAGCAGCGTCAGGTTAGTAACCAAGGGACGGAACCATGGCAACCGGGAGCGTCCACGTTGCTAAGATCTAGACGGGCTTCGTTCCATCTCAGTCCATGATCTCTATCAATTTGAAAGGTTTAATTATTGTCTAGACCTGGAGGCATATTTTTAAATTTTGCATTTCTTTTTTATCCCTGGGTTCGGCAGCACCTCCTTTTGGAGATACCCTTTGAAAGCATCATCAGTGTGACATTTGGGCTCTCGTGGCAGGCTGGGTGCCAGGAAAGGTTAGCTGCTAAGGGGACAGACCTGCCTGGGTTGGCCTCCTTCAGATCAAGCCAGCAAATATTTATGTCAGGGGCTGAGACGGTGTGAGGAGATGGAAAGTGCCAGGACATGGCGCTGTCCTTCAGGAGTTCATAATCTAATTGCATATACGGACAGGTCCATGGCTCAGATGCAGTGGACTTGCTTCTTCAGGGGCGGTCATCGGTGCCAGGAAACCACAGATGGCACCATCCTCTGGATAAATCCTCAGCTTCCCACCTTGCCCTGTGGGCCCCTGCCTGCCTCCCCTGCCTCAGTTCCCCCTGGACTCCCATCACCTCTACTCTGGTTCCACTGGCTCCTCGAATCTCCTCCCATGGGCCCCATCCTTGGACATGCTGGTCCTGGTCTGGGCACTTGCCCCACTTTCTTTGCCGAATTGACCACTTCTTATCCTCCAGACTCCAGCTCAAAGGTTAGTCCTCAAGGAAGCTGCTTCCCAACCCTCAGCTCCCTCTGTTCTAACTAAATAATCAAAGTGAGATTTGGTGTTTAATACCCGCCTCCTCTTCTAAATCTATGCTGGACCTTATAGGTATGAGGGGACAGTAATTCGAGCCAGGTATGTAATTTAATATGTTCCCGTTGTCAGATTAAAAAGCATAAAAAGAAATAGGTGACATTAATTTTTTGTTCTGGTAAAGTATACATAACATAGAATTTCCCCTTGTAACCATTTCACATGTACATTTCAGTGGCAGTAAGGACATTCACAGTGGTGTCTAATCATCATCACCACTGTCCCTCCCTAGAACTTTTTTTTTCATCATCCCAAATGGAAACTGTAACAATTAAGCAACTTTGGCTCCTGTCAACCACTATTCTACTTTCTGTATAAAGTTGACTACTCTACAGGCCTCTTATAAATGAAAACATAATGGTATTTGTCCTTTCATGAATGGATTATTTCATGTACTGTAAAGTTTTCAAGGTTCATCCATGCTGTAGCATATATCAAAATTTCATCTGTTTTTATGGTTGAGTAATATTCCATTGTGTGGATAGACCACATTTTGTTTATCCATTCATCTGCTGATGGACACTTGAGTTGTATCTACCATTTGGTTATTGTGAATGGTGTGGCTCTGAACATCAGTGTCCAAGGATTGTTTGAGTCCCTGCTTTCAATTATTTTAGGTAAATACCTAGGAGTGGAATTCCTGGATCATATGGTAACTCTATGTTTAACGTTTTAAAGAATAACATTAAATTTTACAATATATTTTATGTAACCCAGTATTTCTAAAAGAATTACCATTTCAACATGTAGTTAATGTAAAATTATTAATAATCTTTTTAACTTTTTTTCATGCTAAGTCCTCCTAATCTGATACGTAGGGAATAAATTCTATGTGGATGGAGAAGTCACTAGTTTTGTGGATCCAGGTGCCTTGAAGGTAGTGGATGTCTAATAAAAATGATGCTTGTACGCAGCTGCCTGGGGAAAGAAACAGAATTACAACTAACTAAAAACAGCAACAACAACAACAATCCTAACAGTGACGGCAGGTGGATTGTTTGCAAGGTGCTTGATTTTCATGAATTCTCAAAACAACCCTAAGGAGTGGGTGCTTTTATTACTCCCTTTTGAGATACACAAACTACCCCTTCAGAGAGGTTAAGCATTTGACTCCAGGTCACACAGCAGTAAGGAGTAGAGCTGGGATTCAAACTCAGTTGAGTCCTGCTGTTCTGTGACAAGCCCCCTGGTGCCCGTGGAGATGTCTGCCTTGGTTAACAGGGGTGACAGGATAATAAAAATTTAACCAACATCTTTTTCCTGGAAGCATCCACATTTCTCTTTGCCTCCAAGTCAAGGGTAACCTGAACAGATTGACAGCCTGCCCGCACCAGGCTCTGAAGCTTTCACAAGCAATTTCCCTGCAGAGGGAAACTGGGGAAGAAATCAGGGCAGATGCCGGTCCCACTGAATCCGCACAGCGAGGGAAAAGGCAGAGAGATTAAGAAAACCTGCCGCCCGAGTCAGTTGTCTGGGGATAAAAATAAGGTGCCTTGCTGCACCTGAGGTCATCTAATGCCACCTTCCACTGTCTTGAATTTGCCAACACAAGAAGTTATAAAACTAATATACCACCTGTCACTCAAAGGGAGGCAGAGTAATGGAGCAACAGAGAGTTCTGGAATTAGAAGAGTCTCAGGGAGCATCCTTTGGTGATGTGGCTTCTCCCTGTGTGGACGCTCTCCTGCTGTATCCCTGGGGGCTGATCTGAGCCCCATGCCAGCTTCTCCCTTCCTCCTCCTCCTCCTCCCTCAGAGGCCCATGGGGCAGCCCATCCTTCTGCAGGGGGCTGGAGCCAGGCGTGGGGGGCAGAATCACAGCTATTTCTCAGCAGATGTAGAGCCTGGGGGCAGGGCAAGATCAAGATAAGGTCATCTTCCTACTCATTTCCCTTGGTCATCAGATCTTTATTTCTCAAGACTTTATCCTTCCCTTTTTGGGCAGCCCTGGGCTGTGACAAGGCATCTCCCTCACGTCTCGCCCGAATTCAGGCTGGGTGGTACAAATAATATTACCAATCATGGCGGTTAGAATTTATGAGTGTTCAAGAATCGGTTCATTCCATAAATATTATTGAAGCAACATATAATCTATGCACTGAAACAAGAAAATCTATATTTATTTAAACACTTCCCCCAGCTTTTTTGAGATGTGATTGACAAATAGCACGGTGTAAGTCGTAGGTGTGCTGTGGGATGATTTGCACACATATGCGTTGGGGGAGAACCTCTGTATTTATTTGCTGCCAGACACCGTGCGAGGCACTGGGTGATGCAGTGCTGAGAAAGTTAGCCCAGGCCCCTGCCTTCTCAGAGCTTGCATTTCGGCAGGGAAGACAGATGATAAACAAATACACGGATAAATGCAGTCGATCCTCATTCTTCATGGATTTTGTATTCATCTCTGTGGATTCACCTACTCCTTAAAATTTATTTGTAACCCTCAAGCCAATACTTGCAAATGTGGAGGGGAGAAAAAATTCGAGTCACCTGATGTTCACATTCTCAGCTGAGGTCAATGCCCCCCCCCCTTTTTTTTTGGTCTTAAATTTAGTGTCACTTTTCCACATTTTTGGTGCTTTTTTCGGGGGGTGATTTCTCTGTTTAAAATGACCCCTGTGCATTAGCACTCAAGTGCTGTCTAGTGTTCCTGAGCACAGGCAGGCTGTGATGTGCCTTATGGAGAAAATACGTGTGTTCAGTAAGCTTCCTTCCTGTTGGCCAGGGGTTGAATGTTAATCAGTCAGCAATACAGATATTACATAACTAATTAAGCTCTGCCTTTAAACAGAAATAGACATAAAACAGGGTTATGTATGGATCAGTTGATGAAAATACGACCAGAGGCTCATAGGAACCTAACCTTGAATTTCCACTAGGAGCGGTGATTTAGTATTGGCTAATTTAGTGTTTGCGGTGACTTCATAGAACATGATGATGGTGAATAATGAGAACCAACTGTAGAAGAAAATAATTCCACTGAGTGGTAAGAGTTGCAAGGAAAATGAAACAGGAGGAGGAGGAGAGAAAGAGTCATAGGATGGACGTGATGAACATTGGTACCCAGCACTGGGGGACGTGATGGGGAGGGCTGTGTGGAACCCAGGAATCCTGATGTCCAGTGCACTGTGCTGTCCACTCTGCTAAGCATTCACGTGAAGCTGGTCAGGGCTGCAGTGTGATGCTGACGGTCACCGGGGTTCAGAACCACGGCTCCAGGGAGACTGCAGTGCACGGTGTCAGAACCAGTGCATACTTCCAGGGCTTGCTGCTCTGCCAAACATCCTAACCACTGGGATCCTCGGGGCAGTGTTTTATTGCAGTATTCCCCGTGTAGATTCCAACTATGGTTATGAACCAGGAAGGGCTTTTTTTCAGTTTAAAATGTCCAGCAGATGGTGGCTGTTGTGCTCTTCATTCAGGAGGTTGGATGCATCTCAGTCACCATGTTAACTGTGCTTAACAATGGAAACACCAACTACTGTAAGAGAAGATACAGTGGAGGGAAAAGAACATGGGATTTGGAGCTGGATGGATGTGGAATTTTCTGTATGGGTGGACCTATGGAAAGTCCCGATTCCTCTGTGAGGCTCAGTTTCTCCATCTGAAAAGTGGGGCTGCATGTCCTCTGCATGGCTGTGAGGACAAATTCAGATGTGTCCTGTTTTGTATAGCTGCCAAGGGAAGATGATCTGTGGTCAGACTACCAGGGCTTGGATCTTGGTCTTGGGCAAGTGTTTTAATTTTCCAAAGACTTAATTTCTTCACCAGCCCCACAGGGTTGTCATGAGAATTAGACGAAATAAGGCATGAGGATGAGGGGTAGGGGTGCAAGGTGCGTGGTCCACAGGAGACACTGAATGAACATTAGCTACGGCGATTATTAAAGGTGCTTTGTTAAACACTCACCAGGGTGGGGAGGATATAGCTTAAGTGGTAGAGCGCATGCTTAGTATACACAAGGTCTTGGGTTCAATCCCCAGTACCTCCTCTAAAAATAAATACATAAGTAAACCTAATTACTGCCCCCCCCAAAATAAAAAAAAATGTTAAAAAGAAGAAACACTCATCAGGATGGCTATAACAACAACAATAACTATTGAAACAGAAATAACAAGAGTTGGCTAAGATTGGGAGAAATCAGACCCTCGTAAGTTGCTGGTGGGGATGTCAAATGGTGCAGCCACTGTGGAAAACAGTTTGGCAGTTTCTCAGAAGGTTAAACGACCCAGGAATTCCACTCTTAGGTACATACCCCAAAGGGTTGCAAATAGTTGTTCAAAGAAGTATGAAAATTTTCATAGCATATGCTGCTCACAACAGCCACAAAGCAGAAACAACCCTCATGTCCATCAGCTGATAAACAAAATGTGGTGTATCCGTATGATGGAATGTTACTCAACCATCAAAAGGAATGAGATTCTGATGGATGCTACAACATGGATGAACCCTTGAAAACATTATGCAGAGTGAAAGTAGCCAGTCATGCAAGATCACCTATGATATGATTCCGTTTATGTGAAACACCCAGAATATGAAAATCCAGAGACAGAAACCAGATTAGTGGTCGCCAGAGGCTGGGAGAAGGGGGTGACGTGGGGAGTGACTATTTAAACGTGTGGGATTTTTTGTGGGAGGGTGATGAAAATTTTTTGGAATTGATGGAGACAACATTGTAAATGTACTAAATGCTGCTGAATTCTGCACTTCAAAATGGTTGATGTGAATTTCACCTCAATAAAATTTTTTTTTTTTTTTTTTAAAAAGAGCTTTGTTAGAACAGAGAAGCTACCTTGAAGTTAGTGACCAAAGGTTAATCTGGCTTGATCTCCTGGTGGGTAATGAAATTGCAAAAGCCTTACGGAGCAGGACCTGGGAAGCATTACTGGGTCAGAGCCCAAGCTCCCTGCCCTGGCCCGTCTCCCAGATGACCTGCCCAGACTGGGGTCAGTGAATTTGTTTGGTCCTGCTTGGGGACATCCTGGGGCAGAGACAGTGCCTGGCGGGACCCACAGATTGGCCGGATGCCAAGCTCATTAATATGGTCTGAGTTTAAGATTCTTGCCAATGTTGAATTGTTTTGGCAACGGTGTGTTTTTCGTTTGTCCTTATTTGCTTCTTTTTGCAAGTACTACAGACCAGGAACTTGAAAATTCGTCCTGGATTTCAGGTTTCACTCTTTCAAGGATTGTGGCTTTACTGCGTATCTATCATCTTTGACTTTCAGAGGGTCAGACAGCATTGCCCCCTGTGCTGATCCAGAAAGTCTGTGTGAAATAGTTCAGACTTTAAAGGGCTTCCTGGCTGGGTCTCTCACTTCCTGAGGGCATCGGGAGGCTTCTAGAAAAACCGAGATCGTGAGAGGTACAGACCTGCATTGGAAACCCCTCTGTACCACTTATTAGCTGTGTGTCCTTGGGCAACTCAGTTTCTCAGATAATCCTCCATTTCCTCCACTGTAACATGGGGACCACAGCAGAATTTTCTTCAGAGGGTCTCATGAGGATAATGTGTAATGATGCATAAAAAATACTTACAATACTGTCTGGCACATAGTAAGTGCTCAATAAATTGTAACTATTATTAATGTTCATAATAATTGTTATTGTTGCTATTTTTTTTTTTGCTTTACCAAGGACTCTGGTGAAAAATATTTTCAACCAACATCTGAGAGTTCTGCTTCTTGCCAAAAAGTTAAAAAGACTAAAGTACAACCTTTTTTTTTTTTTTTGTTCCATTAATGACTTCAGTCTAATATATTCAACCAGTTTCTGAAAGTTCTGTTTCTTGCCAGAAAGTTGTGAGGATTAAACTAACAAGCGTTGTGAAATATTCACCGAAGTTACAAGCAGGGGGTGATTCTGGGATAGTAGACTCGTTGCCCGTTCTGCCCCTGAAGAGCTAACGCACACATGCATTCTGATGCTGGCTCTGAAATTCAGACACAGTCTAAGCCACACTTTTGCCTGTTTGTACAGTTTTAATGAGAAGGGACAAAGACGTTAGACACTTGCCTAGACTTTTTGAAATCACTTTCTCCCTTGCGAATGGCTTTTATTTCCCTCGGTCCGTTATCAGAGAATGTCAAAAAAAAAAAAAAAAATCCCCACACCTCGAAAATGTCTTTAATCAATCCTGAGACCTTTCATTTCTTAAAACCTATTCCCTTCTCCCCGCCCCTTTCGAGACTGGAAAGAAAATGATTTCCAGAAACGGATGACAAGATAGCAAAGCTACGATGAATAACCCCCGCAGCACCCTGGTGCCACACCTTCCCTATTTAAAATGAAAAATTACGCTTTTCCCTCAGACTTTATTAAAAAGAGGATCAAAAGAGAGAGACCAGTGAAGCGCTTCTGAAGCTTTGGCAGAGAGACGTTGCATCTCTGTCAGCTGAGCAGCTGACAATTTGGATAATGAACGGAGACTTTTTGCTTCTTCACCCTCAAACTTCTGATTTTTAAATGTAAGAGTGAAGGAGAAGAGAATTTGACGGAGGAGGGGGTGAAGCTTTTCCTCCTCGCTTTTCATCTCTCAGACTTTGACACAACCTTAGGACCACGATCCCTGGGGGCAGCTCAGTGCATCCTTGAATCCCATGGAGGGGCACGTGCGCGCACGTGTGTTACAGACAAACTGTAGGCTCCGGGGGCAGTGGATCCCAGCTCAGCTCCAGACGCCACAGGGTACAGGGGAAGAGTGAAGGTGAATGTTACCGACTCTGGGACTTTAGCCCCGTCCTGTCACTCATCCAGACTCATTCATAAAACAGATCAATAGCACCTGCCTTACAGGGCGGGTAAGATGAATGTGAATCCCCTAATGGGGTCTGGCAGGGCCTCCCAAATGCTAACTTTGATATCATAACTCCTCTGTCTGTATTCAGTGAATGTTGCTGCCTCTCAATTGAAGGCTCTGTTAGTCTCCTTGGACCGCTGTGACAAAGCCACTGCAAACTAGATGGCTTAAAACAGCAGAAATGTATCTTCTCACTGTTCTCGGGGGCTTGAAGTCTAAAATCAAAGTGTCGGCAGGGCCATGCTTGCTCAGAAGCTCTCGGAGAGAGTCTGTTCCATGCCTCTCCCCCAACTTCTAGTGTTGCTGGCATTCCTCATGCTGCATCACTGCGAACTGCCTCCATCTGCACGTGGCCTCCGCCTCGGTGTGTCCTCTCTTCTTCTTAAGGTCACCAGTCATTGAATTTAGGGTGTGCTCTAATCCAGGTTGACCTCATTTTTAAAATATATTTTTATCAAAGTACAGTCAGTTTATAGTGTTGTGTCAATTTCTGGTGTACAGCACAATACTTCAGTCACATAGGAACACACATACATTTGTTCTCATATTCTTTTTCACCATAAGTTACTACAAGATATTGAATATGGTTCCCTGGGCTATACAGTGTAAACTTATTGTTTATCTATTTTATATATATTAGTTAGTATCTGCAAATCTCGAACTCCCAATTTATCTCTTCTCACCCCTTTTCCCACTCCAGTAACCGTAAGTTTGTTTTCTATGTCTCTGAGTCTGTTTCTGTTTTGTAAATAAGTTCATTTGTCTTTTTTTTTTTTTTTTAAGATTTGACATATAAGTGATATCATATGGTATTTTTTTTTTCTCATTCTGGCTGACTTCACTTAGAATGACGATCTCTAGGTCCATCCATGTTGCTGCAAATGGCATTATCTTATTATTTTTTAATGGCTGAGTAGTATTCCAAACAGAAATATACCACAACTTCTTTATCCAGTCATCTGTCCATGGACATTTAGGTTGTTTCCATGTCTTGGCTATTGTAAAAATGCTGCTATGAATATTGGGGTGCATGTGTCTTTTTGAATTAAGGTTTCCTCTGGATATATGCCCAAGAGTGGGATTGCTGGATCATATGGTAAGTCTATTTTCAGTCTTTTGAGGAATCTCTGTACTGTTTTCCATGATGGCTGCACCAAACTGCATTCCCACCAACAGTGCAGGAGGGTTCCCTTTTCTCCACACCCTCTCCAGCATTTATTGTTCATGGACTTTTGAATGATGGCCATTCTGACTGGTGTGAGGTGATACCTCATTGTAGTTTTGATTTGCATTTCTCTGATAATTAGCGATATTCAGCGTTTTTTCACATGCCTACTGTGTTACTTCATTTTAATTTGATTATATCTGCAAAGACCCTATTTGCAGATGAGATCATGTTCACAAGCACTCTGGGTTAGGACTGCAACTTTTTTGGGGGGATACAATTCAACCACTATAAGGACTCAGTGGCTTTTGATACCATGGATTTGCTTTCTGTAGGGGATGGCAGCTGGCAAGATCAGAGATATAGGCATCAAAGGCAAGGCACTTTATTTTCTTACCTATTTCATTTAATCCTCACCAGCATCACATAAAATAGGTGGGTTTACTCTCATTTTCATTAACATGGATGCAGCATTAGCTGTGTGTCAAGAGTTTGTGCTAAATGCTCTACTTGTATGGTCTTATTTAATCCTCAGAACGATCCTAGGGGAAAGCTCTAATGTTATCCCCATTTTACAGATGAAGAAACTGAGTCTCGGGAAAGGCATGGGCAAGTTCATGTTGCAAAGTCCAGGGTGCTCTGCGCATATAAAAACTCCTGCTTCCTTGCTTCATGTTTACTTAGAATTAATTCTTGTTTTGTTTTTTTTTTTCAGTTCAGAAAGCAAGTCTTCCAAATGCGGAGGTTTGTCTCCTCCTTCAGAGGGAGTCAGGCAGTGGGTGATGAGCTCATTACCTCCCCTCCCTGACCTATAATTCAGGGCCATGGGCTGTCTGCTCTGGAGATTCAAAGGTCAGATGGGAGAGGAGACAAAAAGGTGAACCTGATTAAATCATATCATGTCTTCTTTCTTAAAAAAAATTCTCAGATGAGCCTGACGCTCTTGGATAGACTTGGGCAGTTTTAGAATCTCCCGACCAACTCTGTCAGGATAGAAAAATAACTTCTTGAGCAGGTGCTCCCAGAATTTCCAGGGAGCCAGAAGAGGAGGTGAAATTCTGCTGCATCCTGGCTATCTTCACCAGGATGTCCTGTAGGAACCTCAGACTTGTCCGGTGAACTTGACCTTGAACTTGCTGCCCGCTCTTCTATGTGCTCCATTTCCTTCTGTGTTTTCCATTGCTCTGATGGGCACCACCAGCCACCATGGGACTCAGGCTGGAAACCGGGACGTCAGCTTAGTGTCATGCTGAAGGGTACAGACCCGAGCCCTGGCTGTCCTTCCTGGGTGTATGGCATTGAGTGAGTCATTTAAACGTCTCTATGCCTCAGTTTCCTGGTCTATAAAGGAGAATAATTTTTGTCTACTTTGTAGGATTGTTGTGTGGCTATCTAATTTAACACAAATGCCTTGGAGCAACAGCGTCAGGGACATAGTAATGTCTCAGTACATGGTAGCTGTTTTTTCTCCTCCCCTTATACCAAGTCAACCCACCTGTCTCCATCTCGGCTGCCTCAATACTAATCCTGGGCCTCATCATCTCCCATCCAGATGCTTTCAGCAGCCTCAGGCTGGGGTCCTGCGGCCCCTCTTGACCGGTCCAGTCCTTTGTCCATAGTGGCCGGATACATCTCGCCACCACACTCATCTGATCGTGCCTCCATGCAAACTGGGTCCCACTGAGCAAGAACAGATGTTCACACAGCCTGTGCACCAGGGCCTCTGGGACAGCTTTAGCCACAAAGGGACAGGAGGAGTGGCTGGTGCATTCACTCTGGGCCAGCACATGAAGCTCCAGCAGGATTCGATGGCAACATAGTGGGCTATGTGGTTTTTAAGCCACAGGATCAGGAAAGCACCACCCTCTCCCCTGGTATGAACAGAGGTTGGGATATAACAGCCATGTAGTGGGAAGAACCTTGGCCTCCAGCCTCAACCCACTTCTCAGCATTGGCTCCCTGGGAGAGCCAGCCCTTCGCTTGGCATGAGCAGGGATTTAGGTCCCTGGCCTTGTGGATATAACACTATAGCCAGGCAGGAACTTGGCCTCCACGCCATCATCATTTGTGGTTGGAGGAGTGCCAGCCCCTCCCTGGGCATGACCGTGGGGCTGGGGTCCAAGCCTTGAACGTACAGCTGCATGATGTGGTGGACCAGAGTTTCTGCCTCACCCATTACTGGGTTTGATGGCCTTGAGCCCTTGGTGGCCTCAGGTTTCCAGGAGCTGCAGGAGATCAATCATGATCCCCTTCCACTTAGGAGAGCAAATCCCTGCACGATCCTTCTTTGCCCTTCTTCCCAGCCTTCGCTTGGATTTCTTCCTTCCTCAGAGTATCTCCAGCCATACCAAACTGCCTGCAGTTCTCCAAACTTGCCATGTTCTGCCATCTCCCGGCCCCTGACCCTGCTGTTCCCTCTGTCGGCATCCTTCCTTCTATACCTGCCCCTCCGCCCCTTTTCCACAGGGTGATGAAGCATCCGGTGCGTGGACGGCTCTCTGCACAAGCGCACAGTCTTTGAACGGGAGGTAGTGACGCGTCACCTTGGTGCTGCGGCTTCTGTGTGCCAGGTGCTGTGCTCAGCACATCACGTGTGTTATTGCATTTGAGCCTCATAATATTCCCCTGGGGCAGGTCCTATTATTGCCCCCTTTCCCTGCTGATAAAGCCAAGACTCAGAGAGGTTTGCTTGCGTGCCCAAGGTCACACAGCCCAGAGCCAGAATTAGGGCCAAGTCATCTGACTCCAGAGCTGACTCTCTTAGTCATGGGGCTAATGTGTATGTGTAAATATTTGAGACTAGACACCAGAGTGATGGTGATTTTGGTAGAATACTCTGGCAAAGTCTGGGAGGATGGAAAAGGGAGACTGTTGCCAGCAATAGCCCCTTGCTCCAGCTCCTATCCCCACTTGGCTGATTGATGGTCCAGGGTCTTTGGTAAATGTAGGCACCACTCTGTTTCAGATGCCCTGGCCGAGATCCTGGGTTAGAATCCTGGCTGCCAGTTCCTATCTCTGTTGTAACCTTGGGAACATCTTTGCATGTCCATTTCCTTATCTACAAAGTGGAGCTCAAAATGGCCTTTTGCACACAGATTTATGAAAATTAAGTAAGATGTGGAACAGTCCCAAATGAAGAAAGCAGATGACAAATCATTAAATAAGATCTTATGGCATTTCTGTAAAAAAAAAAAAAAATGCACAGCAAACCATCTGGCAGGCTCCACAGCCAAGCGTTCGTAATAGGGATGATGGCTGGGTGGTAGGGCAACGCTGCCTTTTTCCTTATCTGAATTTCCTAATTTTTCTATAATGAATATGTAATAACAAAATGAGTTGTTTTAATTAAAAAGGGGGCAGTGAGTCAGTGTTCATGAAAGCACTTTGTCAAGTGTCAAATGCTCTATAAGTTAGCTCTTGTTATGGTCCTTATAGTAGTAATTATTGTTATTGCTAGTCAGCCACAAGTTGGAATATATTTCTGCCCCAAATCTCCTTCCTTGCTGGTGATGGGAGGGCCCACTCGATCGCCTTCTGTAAGTTCCCGCCACGTGTTCCTCCGCTGACACCTGTTGACGTTTCTCCATCTTTGCTGCCACTACCACCCAAGTGGAAGCCAGCATCATCTCTCGATGGGAGCCCTGTGTTACCTCTTAACTGGGTTTTCCTTGTCCAAGCAGCAGCCCCAGTGATCTTGGAGAAATCAATTTGTGGTTTTTTTTTTTTTTTTGCTAGTTAAATTTTATCTATCTATCTTCCAGTTTTATTGAGACATAATTTTATTCATATATAGCACTGCATACATTAAGGTATACTGCATAATGATTGGACCTACATACATCATGAAATGATTGTTTTAGTAGGTTTAGTGAATATCCATCATCTCAAATAGGTACAAAAGAAAAGAAAAAGAAAAAACATGTTTTTTTTCCTGGTGGCGAGAACTCTTAGGATTTACTCTCTTAAGGACTTTCGTACATAACAAATGGCGGCGTTAATTATATCAATCATGTTATATATGACATCCCTAGTATTTATTTCTCTTAGTACTGGAAGTTTGTCCTTTTTGACTGCCTTTATCCCCTTCCCCTCCTCTCCACCCCTTGCCGCTGGTAGTGACAAATCTGATCTCTTTTTCTGTAGGTTTCTCTGTCTTTTGAAGTATAATTGACCTACAACACTATGTTAGTTCCCAGTGCACCACATAGTGATGCAACATTTTTACACATTACAGAATGACCACCATGATACATCGAGTTACAGCATGGGGAATGTAGTCAACAATAATGTAATATCTTTATTACTAATCCATCACTAATTCAGTCCTTTTTGTGGCTGCGTAGTGTTCTGTATGTACCACAGTTTAACCATTCACCGTTTCCAATATTCTTCCTATCAGATCATTTTGTTTGTTTCCCTCCTCACACCAAGAACTATCTGAAATCCTTTCACAAGTATGCGTTCTTGTCTCTCATGTCTATCTTGTCTACCTTCAGCAGAACGTAAGTCCAGAGGACCTTTGGTTCTGGCCTGTGTGTGGTCTGTTGTGACTTTTCCAAGCACAGCACCTAGCACATTCAGAAAGTGTTTGTTGAATGAATGCACGATCAAGCACACAGCAATGGTAGATCCAGAAGAAGTGTGCAGTGACTGAATAAGAGGTCAGGGAGTGACCTCAGGGTGAACCTGACTTTTGAGAAATTCATGTACCTCACGTGGGGGTTCGGTATTAAAATTACAATGTAATTGAAAGTTTATCTTTGGAAATTCTTTAAATCACCTTGAAACTGCCGAAACTAGGATCCTTGGATGCTCAAAAGACAAGAATTAGCCTCTTTGCTTTGCTAGACATTTGAGTTGTGGGCTCCCCAACCCTGGAACAGCAGAGGGTGAGGCTGTTGAACTGGGGTCATGGTGAGAGGGTCAAGGAAGGGATTTCGTTCTTCTTGGAGGGACCAAGCGGGTGTGGCTGAATTTATGTAAATATGCATACAACATATCCTGCATAATTTATGTAAACGTGCGCAATCATATCATGCACAATTTATGTAAATATGCATGCAGCGAATTGTGCATACTCTGTAACCAGCACAGGTGTACCACGTATACAGTGTAATGTGCATATACTGTAATGTGCTAACAGTGTGATTCACCTGACCTTCGCATGGCTTAATCTGTTGTCTCTCTGCTACTTTGTTCCAACTCAGGAGGCAACCTTTCCAAACAAGACTGGACCATCCAGTGGCCCACCACGGAGACGGGGAAGGAGAACAATCCCGTGTGCCCCCCGGAGCCGACGCCCTGGATCCGCACCCACCTCTCCCAGAGCCCCAGGGTCCAGTCCAAGTGCGTCCAGCACTATTGTCACGCCAGCCCCAGCCCCGGGGCCCCCGTGTACACCCACGTGGACAGGCTCACCGTGGACGCCTACCCGGGCCTGTGCCCGCCCCCGCCCCTGGAGTCGGGCCACCGTTCCCTGCCCCCGTCGCCCCGGCAGCGGCACGCCGTCCGCACCCCGCCGCGCACCCCCAACATCGTCACCACCGTGACCCCGCCGGGCACGCCGCCCATGAGAAGGAAGAACAAGCTGAAGCCCCCGGGGACCCCGCCGCCCTCCTCCCGGAAGCTGATCCACTTGATCCCGGGTTTCACCGCCCTGCATCGGAGCAAGTCCCACGAATTCCAGCTGGGTCACCGCGTAGACGAGGCCCATACGCCCAAGTGAGTGCATTTGGTGGGTGCCCTGGGGCGACTGAGCTTCTCAGCCAGGGAAGGCTCAGGTCAACTTGTCTTTCCTTCCTCTAGTTGCATAAAGGGTGGATTTTCCTTCATGGCTAGCCCGGAAAATGAATAGAATGGAATTTTCAAGAAATGACCTGTTTATTTATACTATTAATACTCGTTAAGTCTGGTAGCCCTGGAGCCAAATCTGAATTTATTGCAATACATCCAGGTTTATTCCTTTCTGTTTTGGCTGTGGGTGCTTTCCTGCTTTGATAGCAGAGTTGAGTATGGCCGGCAAAGCTGCAATATTTACCGTCTGGCCCCTTTACAGGAAAAATTTGCCGGGCCCTTCAGAGTGCACCTTAGTGCAGCCTGGAAGTAGGATGCGAGCTGCTCATGTGACCTTACGTTTTCTAGTAGGTGCGATAAGAAGAGGCAAAAGAAACAAGTGATACTGATTTTTCTCATATGTGTTATTTAACCCAATGTATCAAAACAGCACTTCAGCATACAATCAGAGAAGAATATTGCGGAAATATTTCGCATTCTTTTCTCCGCGCGAAGTCTTTGAAGCCTGGAGTGTGTTTTACATCTATAGCTCATCTCAGTTTGTACTGGCCACACTGTAAGAGTGGAAGGGCTATGTGTGTCGAGTGACTGGTGTGCTGGACGGTGCAGCGCTAGAGCGACCCTGTGCGGGGGACTCGCTCCGTGTTTATGCCTAAGACGCGTGTCCGGGTCTGCTCGGGGTGGAAGGGGCTCTGCGAGAGGAGAAAAGCACTATCATAGCAAAAGGGTCATACAGAAGTTTATGGTGGGGCCGCAGGCACCCAGGGGAGAAAATCATGAAAGTGGACGTGGTGTGTGTCTGGCTGTGGTCTGAGGGGAATGAGTCCTGCTGCCAGCAGAGGGTGACATGGTATCTGTGGCTACCTGCCAGCTAATGAGAGAAACGGGGAGACTCTGTGCAGGGCCCCTCAGAGGCTGACTGTGGCCTGGGTCCCTTGCAGGCTTTTGAGGGTCTCAGTGTATTAAAAATGGAAGAAAAGCTAAACAGGGTCACAAAAATGGGTAGCATGTTTTAAATATTTACATTTAACAAAATTGCAGTTAAGGCATAGATGATAAAATGATTATGGATAATTTTACTGGGAGATACGGTGAAGAGTCTACCTTTGGGGACTGTTGTGTGTGAGAGGCCTGGATCCCCATTCCGGGAGCTATGCTGTCAGGGAAAAGTGGGGAACATGTCAGTGCGTTTCCATTTCAATGATTTAGCTGGTGTTTCATGAGCTCTCATTAGCATATGCCGGTGAGTCTAAGACATTGACTGTAAGGTGCATTGGAGATAAAGGTGAAAATATGTGCATCTTAGAGTTGCTGAAATGCAATGTGTTCTGGGCTCTGGGCTAGTTGCTGCGGGTATAATGGAAAGGGAAAAGAGACACAGCCCTTGGCCTCGTGAGGACCGATATTAATCAGATAATCACATGTAGGTGTTATAACCTTGTGTCCAGTAATTACAAACAGTGTTAAGGCTCTCAGGAGAAAGTGCAGGATGCTCTCAGAGCTTCTAACCAGATGGGCCCGACTGAATTTGCGTTGGCAGGGAGGTGAGTGGAGGGGGGACCAGGGAGGGCCTGGTCAGGGATGGCTTCCAGAAGAGTTGTTTGGACTAAAGACTAAGTAGGGATTAAGATGGTGGAAGGGGGTGGGGTGTTCCAGCTGAGAGGTGGAGGGGAGCGTGACACATTTGGGGAATTTACCGAAGGTCTCTAAGACTAAAGGAGCTGGCATGTGATGCAGGAAGACTCAAGAGTTAGACAGAAGTTGGGTAGAGGGTATAGCTTAGTGGTAGAGTGCATGCTTTGGCATGCACAAGGTCCCAGGTTCAATCCCCAGTGCCTCTGTTAAGGGGAAAAATACTAAATTAAATAAATAAATAAAACTCTCTCTCTCTCTCTCTCTCTATGTATATATATATATATAAAATCAGATTTTTTAAAAAAGAGGCAGAAAGCAGCACTATGCATAACAGCCAAAAGGTGGAAACAACCCAAGTGTTCATCAGCAGATAAAGGGATAAACTAAATGTGGTCTATCCATACAATGAAATACTATTTAGCCATAGAAAGGAATGGAATTCTGACACGTGCCTCAACATGGGTGAACCTTGGAAGTGTTATTATGCTAATGCAATTAGACAACTAGGGTGTGATTCCACATATGTGAGGTGCCTGGAACAGGCAAATTCAGAGGCGGAAAATAGAATAGAGGTTGCCAGGGGCTGGAGGAGGGGGAATGCAGAGATTATGTTTCCTGAGAGTCAGTTTGGAAAGTGGACAAGTTCCCGAGATGAATGGTGGTCATGGCTGCACAGCAATGTGAATGTACTTAATGCCACTGAACTGTACACTTAAATATGTTTAAAATGGTAATCTCTATGTTACATATATTTTACAACAACGACCAAAAAAAAAAAAAAAGAGTTAGGCAGAAAAGCTGGGTGTTGGCTCACTTTTTCTGTAAAGGGCCAGATAGTAAATGTTTCAGGCTTTGTGGGGCCAGGTGGTCCACTGCATCTCTGCCGTTGTAGCAAAAATAGTCACAGACAATAGCTGAATAAGTGGGCGTGGTGATGGTTCCATACAATTTTGTTTATCAGAGCAGGTACCTGGCTGGATTTGGCCCACAGGCTGTGGTTTGCCCCGGCAGAAGCTGCGGTGTAGACAGTGGTTCTCCCACGGAAAAGGCCTTAAAAAATGATTTAAGTGAAAGACATAATCAGATCTGATTTTATGAAGATCACTTAAGTGTTGGTATGAAATCTAGATTGGAAACACAGACCACTTCACCACACATGTTTGGGACATCAGAGACTTAAGCAGAGGATGGGTACTTTTCTGATCGGAGTTGCACGTGGTTTTTCCGGTTTTGTGAGAGCCAGAGAGACTGGTGGGTTGCTGAGACCTCAGGACAAGTGCACGGGGAGGGTCACAGGAAGCCTAGGAATGCAGGTTGCTGGAGTGGAAGGTGGAAGGTGGTGTTTGGGGTCTGCTGGCCCTTCCCCAGACTATGCATCTCCCTCGCCCCTCGCTGGGCTGAGTGTGGTGGAATTTGACCGGAAGGCAGAGCCCGGCTCTACAGACACATAATCTTTTAACCTACAAGGTAGGGGCAAAGTGAGAGAGGCTGCCCTTAGTCTGTTTGGTTTTTTTCCCCTGCGTTATTGGGATGTAATTGACAGTAACACTGTGTAAGTTCAAGGTGTACAACGTAATGGCTTAGTACACATGTGTATTGTGAAATGATTACCACAATAGGTTAGTTAGCACATCCATCACCTCATATAATTACTGTTCTTTTGTGTGGGTCATGAGAACTTTTAAGATTTACCCTCTTAGCAACTTTCAAGTACTAACAATACAGTATTGTTAAACAGTCAACATGTTGTACATTAGAGTTCCCAGAACCTATTCTTACAACTGGAAGTCTGTACCCTTTGACCAAGATCTTCCCATTTCTCCCACCCCCTGTCCCTGGCAACCACCATTCTACTCTTTGTTTCTATGAATTTGATGTCCACATATAAGTGAGACCATTTAGTATTTGTCTTTCTCTGTCTGACTTATTGCCCTCAGCATAATGCTGTCAAGGCCCATCCATGTTGTTGCAAGTGGTAGGATTTCTTTCTTTTTTATGATTGAATAATCTTCCATATATATATATATATATGCCACATTTTCTGTATCCATTCATCCATCAATGTACATTTAGGTTGCTTCTGTATCTTGGCTATTGTGAATAATACTGCAATGAGCATGGGGTGGGGGTGTAGATACCTCTTTGAGATGATAATTTCATCTTCTTCGCATATATACCCAGCAGTGGAATTGCTGGATCCTATGGTAGTTCTATTTTGAAGTTTCTGAAGAACCTCTGTCCTGTTTTCAATAGTGACTGCACCAATTTACATTCTCATCAGTAGTGCCCAAGGCTCCCCTCTTCTCCACGTCCTCACCAGCACTTATCTCTTACCTTTTTCATGGTAGCCATTCTGACAGGTGTGAGGTGATAACTCATTGTGGTTTTGATTTGTATTTCCCTGATGATTAGTGACATTGAACACCTTTTCATATACATGTTGGCCATTTGTAAATTTGTAAATATTCTTTGGAAAAATGTCTATTCAGGTCTTTTGCCCATTTTTTAATTGGATTTTTATTGTTGTTGTTGTTATTGAGTTGTAAGACTTCCTTATGAATTTTGGATATTAACCCCTTATCAGACATATGGTTTGCAAATATTTTCTCCCATTTCTGTAGGTTGCCTTTTCATTTTGTGATTATTTCTTTTGATGTACAGAAGGTTTTTAGTGTAATAGATTCCCATTTATTTACTTTGATTTTCTTTTCTTGTGCTTTTGGTGTCATATCCAAAAAATCATCTCCAAGACCAGTGTCAAGGAACTTTTTTTTGGTCTTTTTTAAAAAATTGAAGTATAGCTGCTGCACAATATCATATAAGTTACAGGTGTATAATATAATGCTTCACAATTTTTAAAGGTTATAGTCCATTTATAGTTATTATAAAATATTTGCTATAGTCCCTGTGTTGTACAATGTATTCTTGTAGCTTATTCTACATCTAATAGTTTATACCTCTTCTCTCCTCCCCTATATTGCCCCTTCCCACTTACCTCTCCTCAGTGGTAACCACTAGTTTGTTCTCTACGTCTGTGAGTCTGCTTCTTTTTTGTTATGTTCACCAATTTGTTGTATTTTTTTAGATTCTACATATAAGTGATATCATACAGTATTTGTTTTTCTCTGACTTATTTCACTTAGCATAATGCCATCCAAGTCCATCCGTGTTGCTGCAAATGGCAAAATTTTATTCTTTTTTATGGCTGAGTAGTATTCCATTATATATATTATATAATAAATTATAATAAATAATAATTATTAAATATGTGTATATATATGTGTGTGTGTATATCTATATATATATATATAGATATACACACACCACATCTTCTTTATCCATTCATCTGTTGATGGACACTTAGGTTGCTTCCATATCTTGGAGGTAAATAATGCTGCTATGAACATTGGGGTGCTTGTATCTTTTTGAATTAGTGTTTTGGGGTTTTTTTTGGTATATACCCAGGAGTGGAATTACTGGGTCCTATATTAGTTGTATTTTTAGTTTTCTGAGAAACCTCCATACTGTTTTCCACAGTGACTGGCACCAATTTACGTTCCCAACCACAGTGTACGAGGGTTCCTTTTTCTTAAAGGGCTTATTTTATGGAATGTGACCAGCATTAAAAATACGAAATAGACTCTCCTAGACTAGATTATATTGGAATGCATTGCACGTAGCCAGGCTAAATATTAGTATTGTTTTGTGAAACTCATGTCAGGTAGACAGTTGTCCCTTGGTATCCGCAGGGGATTGGTTCTAGAATCCATTGAGGGTACCAAAATCCATGTATACTCAAGTCCCATAGTTGGCACTGCATATCCACAGTTCCAACCACAGATTGTGTTGTACTGTAGCATGACTTATTGAAAAAAATCCATGTATAAGTGGACCTACGCAGTTCAAATCCATGTTGTTCAAGGATCAACTGTGTATAGCTTTTTTCCTTACTCTGGGAGTCCTTCCCACTCTGGACAGCTTTGATTTGGGAATAAACCTCATCCAGAAGCAGATGAGAAGGCTTGAGAAGCCCGCTTTTTATCCTGTGGAATGTAGCCAAAGGCACTGACTGGTTTCTGTTGTCTGTTGCATGTCTGTTTCCTTTGCTCCTCTCCCTTGGAGCCTGGCTGGGGGTGGTTCTTTGTTGCCAACTTGGCAGTTTTCAGCCTGCTTTACTTCCTCTTAATGGGATGAAGTGGAGTTTCAGAAGTCACGGGTCTTTCTGAGGAGAACTGAATCTTTCAAAACCATCGATTCCTGTGAGTTTTCAAGCACCAACCCCCTGGTAGGTCTCGGGTTAGAGGAAGGCTATATTTGAAACCATTTACCCTTGGCACTCTTGGACAGACTCACAGTGGTGTTTAGCAGATGGTCTATTTGGGTTTCAGATCTGTCCCAGTAGTAACCCATGAGCATTCATAGAAAATGCATGGCAAGAAAACACGAATATATGAGCTATAGTGTGTCTCCCATCATTGGGAGCCTTGCAGTCCAGGTGTGTTGAGGATAGAGCAGAACTGTTGTGATTGGTCTCAGCCAAAACCATATCTCCTGTTTTGTATTGATTCTCAGAGTCCTTTTCACTTTCTTCTTTTCCTTTTGTTTGTTTGTTTGTTTGTTTTTTGCATTTGAGCTTATGAATGTGATTTTACTCCTGTGGTGTTACTGATCACTGCCCCCCATACATACACACACAGAGGGAGAAAGAAACAATTTTTTTGATTATTGTGGAAATTGAGACAGCACAGGAAACGTGATAAAGAAAGAGGAAAGTATATGCTGGTCCTTTTGTTTTATACACACACACACACACACACACACAACATACATTCTCATGGCACTGAAATCACCCCCAATGGGGCACAAAATGGTTTTTAGGGGAGAGAGGTGAAAAAAAAATCTTGGTATAATAGTTTGGGCATCCCATTGAGCCATATACATAAATAGATACCCAGGGTATCTGTGGTATTAAGATTTCATTGGGAGTTGGGGATGATGATTGGGGAAAAAACGTCTAAAAAGATTCTTTAAGGGGTCACTGAAAAAAGGTTGAGAAACACTGACATAGATCTGTGGTGTCATCCTCTAGAGTTAGGCATAAACACTGGGGGTTATCGAGTCTCCCCAGTGTTCTGACACGTCTTTCTTCTCCCTCTGGCTTTGTGACCACACTTATGCAGGGAAGCTGGTACTGATTCCTGATGGTCAGCCATTTGAAAAATGAAGAGGGAGCTATCTCAGGGATTCTGTCATCTTGGCCTTCAGTCCAGGGATTCTGCGGCCACAGTGTTGGAAAAAAGAAAAACCTAACAATTCTTGTGTGTGCAATGCATTGTATGTCTTTAGATTCCCCCGTTTGTCCGCCCGTCACAGAGATGACTTGCTGTCACTTGTCAGAGCACCTGAAAGCGTAGATTGGGTTTCTGTAGAGTGAACCCCACTTTAAATGCAAAGGTGTAGCTCAGTTAAAAAAAGGAATTCTATTATAAATACTACCCCCCTTTTTCTTGCAAATTCTTTTTAAAGTTAATTTTCAATTATAATTTTGTTTTAATTACAGAAATAATTCCCAGATACAGCTTTATTTTGAAAATAAAAAGCAATATAAAATGTGAGCGATACGAGATCAAAGTCCCCATCCCCTTGCCTTAGAGGACAGCTAGGTCTGCTCCTAATACTTTGGTAGGAGTCCTTGCGTACGTATGTTGTGTCTGTTTGCGGATCTAACGTTATCTACTTCCCCTTCTTCATAATTGAAACCACGCTGTATGGCTTTTTTTCCAATGTGACAGCATAAGTATCCTGTTTATGCTCTTCTCACACTTTATCCCTTTTAGAAATTCTTCTGTTTCCCCCAAAGCTCATCTACAACATCCCTTTGTTCATGTCTCTGCTTTCAGACCTCTGTATCATTTACGTCTGAACATTTCACCCCTGCCCTTCTGGGGCAGAGTGTGAAAACCCTCCGCTGACCCAGGAGCCAAGGTTGCGGGCTGGATGAAACCCACACTCAGTCCTCAAGGTGACGCTCAGTTCCGGTGAACTCACGTTTCTTTACCTGAGATCTCTGTCATTAGTAGCTTGTATGAGAACAGACTCTCCTCTACGGAGTCATTATGTAAATAAGATTTCAAGGGGGGCTCTTTTCACTTATTTTAGAAAACTAATTATGTGCAAGCACTCAGAGTCACTGACACACACCTACAGATAGATCGTTGTGCTAGTGACTATGACGAACTCTAATATACTGATAAGAGCAAGAGTGGAGTGTTAGTTTGTATATCATGGCATGTTCAGTCAAAGAGGACGGCTTCTGCTGGGCTCAGGCGCAGGGCTCCTTCACGTCTAACTAAGCATTCAGTCGCACAAGATGAATATTGACCACACTTGGCATCCGATTGACATAGGAGGATGTAGGGCAGCATCCAGGGTCTCTTCCGTGGCTCCCCCGGGGCTGCTCTTCCTCGCCTTCATCCCCAGGTGGCAGTTCAGGTACCAGGCGATGGCAGCCACAGTATGCAGGTGTGGGTACCATCCTGGCCTAGGCGACAAAGAGCTCCTGTAACAACTCCTTCGGTGTCTCTCCCAGGGACCCTGCAAGGGACACGCCCAGGTAAAAGTCATGCTATGCAAGGATCCCCAAGGCTGTGGATTCCTCATCTGGTATTTCAAGTTCATACCAAGAGCTCCCAGTCCACCCGCACTCTACCCGCCGGAGGCAATTCAACCACAAGCAACGTGATCTATTAACACAGTCGACTTTTCCCCTTTAGCAATGCTCAGAGGATCAGAGCTAGAAAGTCAGCCCAAGGTCAAATTCCCGTTTGCAGAAGATGAAAAGGTCGAGTTCACCCTCCACCCACAGCTTCTTTTTAAAAATCCTGTAACGTGGACTTGCCTCCAGTTCACTCTGAGTTTCCTGTTTTGAATTTTGAGATTTTTGACAAAGTCTTCTGTAATTTATGTAATCATACATAATATGGATATTATATATAACATAATTTTTAATTGTTTCTGGTAAAACTTATGCTTCTCAGTTTTTTTGGTTAAGTGCTGTCATGACTTTGCACGAGAAGGTTCTGGTCACAGCTGCCTCTTCCCATTTCGGCCGTGACCTAGTGCCCTTTATCCTTGGAGTCCAGGCCCTCTTCCCTGGGTCTGGAGCAAGAATAGACTCTTACTCTGGTTGAGATCTCTCCCTTTCCCTCAAGCTGCTGAATCTTTCAGTCCTGTGATGACTCCAGTGAGATTCATTTAAAATAAATTCAGCAAAAAAAAAGTTTGGCTTTTCCAAACAGCGGGACCGCCTCCTTGTATCTACCTCAGAGGCTTATAAAAGCACCACTGATGAGCCACCCATTGCCACGTTCCTACTGACATAGCCTCCCTGAAGTTCCACAATGAAAGATTAGCTGGACACGGTGCTTATTTGATTGTGACTTATGGTGATGAGCTGTGCGCCCAATTGGGGAACAGATATTTTGTTTGAGGTGCCTCATCATTTACAAGGAGTAACTGGAAACATCATTCCGGCGAGATTTGTTCTGATTCTGTGTAGTCATTTTGTTTACCCAGCGCCTGCCTCTGTCTCTTGTTATTTCTTTTTAAGGAGTTGAGAGGTTCCCAGGAGGCTCTGTGACAACTCTGTCTGGATAGCTCCCAGGTTTAGAAGGAGCCAAGTTGAGTCCCAACTTTGCTGCTCCCTCGCCTTGTGACCGGAAGCCAGTCATGTAGGAACTGTTGCTTCCACTGAGCGGAGTCTGTGTCTGCCCACTTCTCGGGGCAGGTGAGGCCCCACCCATACCCCCTGGGCCCACGCTGGATGTTCCTCGCAGCTTGGATGGACAGGACCCGTGCACACCAGTGTCATCCCTCCAGCACCTGTGTCTCTGCCTTGGGGCCTTTTTTGGGCCAGTGGAGCATGTTTTGCTTGAATGCAGGGAAGGCTGGAAATGCTAGGGAGTTCGTGCCCCCAGAAGCAAGCTTCACCCAATGAGGGACAAGAGTTCATGCATAAGTATGTCCTCAGTGGGGCCATCCTGATGTGTGTTCTATCCACTGCCTTGGCGGGTGGCTGAACCCCAGTTGCCTGTGGCGGTACGGACCCTCCAAAGCACATCCTCTGTGGGCTTTCCTTCCTCCCCTGCCTCACCTCTCCACTTCATCGTGCTTCCTGGGGCCACCTCCCAAGTATCCTACTTACACCCCCAAACCTACCTCGGGGCCTGATTTGGGGGCAACCCAAACTAAGAAAGGAACAAGGGTAATCATTAATATAATCTCATGACGCTCTACACATGGCCGTGTGGACACTTTTTTCCTAAATTACAAGGTTTGCCAATCAGATGTTATAATAATACAAATCATGACTGTCATTTATGGTATTATACTGCTTGTGTTTTATTTAATCCTCAGATATCCCATTTTATAGGTAAGGAAATTGGCTTTAAGAGAGAAGATGCCTCATCCAAATTCATTTAGACTAGTTAAGCACCAGAATGAGGGTTCCTTCTAACCCACAGTCCATGGTGACATTCGGGGGTGCAGTGGGTAGGGCCATAGGTTCTGGAATTGGGCGGCCTGGGTGTGCGTTCTGACTTCACCACTTCCTGGCTGTGTAACCCTGGGCAAGTTGATTACCCTCTCTGAGCCCTGATTGTCTCATCTGTATAATGGGGCTCATATTGGCACCTAGTTCATAGTGTTGTTGGAAGGCTTAATATATGCCAAGTGCTGAGAACAGCCCCTGACACATAGCAGGGGCTAAATAAATGCTACTCACTGTCACTATTTACAAAATTACCCTTCCTGGTGGTTATTCAGAATCCATGATAATAATCTTGGTTACTTGTAGGTTTCCTGCAGGGGAATAATCCATTAATAATACTGCAGGGCAGAGATCAGAGGATCTGATAGGATACCCCCCATCCCAGTGCTTTTAAAGAGCTTCAGTTCTAGTTTGAGAAGACAGGCATATTGTTAAGGTACAATCTTAATAATGGAAAGCAGATCAAACATAAAAATAGATTTGGAAGCAGAGAAAAAAACTTCCAGATTTGTTGCCTTCAGCTGCAGGCGGTGTCTGAGTGCTTCCCCACAGGGCGGCTGTGAGTGGCCGCATAGCCCTGGATTGCTTTCCTCTGTTCCTTCCCTTCCTGCAAGCCG
Source organism: Camelus ferus (assembly GCF_009834535.1). Lineage (NCBI taxonomy): Eukaryota > Metazoa > Chordata > Mammalia > Artiodactyla > Camelidae > Camelus > Camelus ferus. The sequence goes on from NC_045727.1 coordinate 7,330,053, forward strand.
AGTCAGAAGCCTTTCTGCTAGATCTCGGACCTTCCCTAAGCCGAGCTCTAGGCTGGAACCAGGGAGAAGTTCCCATTAGGTTTTAACCGGGGCATTAACTTCCTTTCCTTCCATGGGTGGGACATATCGTGTGACTGATGAAGTCTTCAAAGTCTACCAGCCTACTGTCTGCAGCCCAGTTACAGATGTAATGGGTCTTGGTACCCAGAACACATGGATACATGGGAAAAATATCACTGTAAGTTCAAGAAGGTAGGGAACCAACAGTTATTGAATACATAGCTGGTGGACCTGGCACTGCACCTGTGCTGGCTAACTGATTCTCATAGTAAATGGGACAGGTAGTCATCTTTATCCCCATTTTGCAGATGAGAAAACTGAGGTTCAGAGAGGTTGACCAGTGTCATGCAGCTTTGTGGGAACCCAGCCTGACACAGAGCTCTTTCCACTGGGCCATGCTGGATGTGGCTTGTGCCAAGCAGTTGGGACAGAGACCAAACATTGTAGGAATCAGATGCAGCAGGGGCCACATGGGCTTGCTTGCTGGCTTGGGACAATCAGAATCCTACCGGTGGGAATGGTGGTAATAAATCGAAGCAGGCAGAGGGTTTAAGCAATGCCCTTGGCCCTTCCCATGTCACCATCTTGGTTTGTCTCCTAGAGGCTGGGATGAAAGCAGCCAGGCAGCAGAGCATCTTCTGCTCATCATCCCCCTGCCCCACCCCCCCCGCCAGAATTAAAAGCACACCATCATGCATCTGGGATCCTTGCCACTTTAGAGCCCGTGTGGCCATCAGTGACAGAAAAGCAGTATAACCTCAAGATGAGGGGTGCAGGCCACAGAGCCATGCAGACTTGGATTCACATCCCAGCCATGCTGCCTACTGGCCACGTTTCCCTGGAAAAATGACTTCACTTGTCTGAGTGTTGGCTTCCTTCTCTGCAGAATGGAGACAGTGATAGAAGTTATAGTTATAGTAGTTACAGAGTTACTGGTGAAGGTTTAATGCAGGGAGCAAGCTGTCACGTGCGCACGCATGGAATACACCCACGCACGTCACCGTGTGCTGGTACGAGCAACGTGGGCAATGTGGAGGCAGGAAAGGAGCCCCTTGCTTCTTTCCATTTGCCATCTGGTTATTCTCATCTCTGGCCTTCCCTTTCCTCCCCTGGAAGCACATCAAGATGGAAGTGGAATGGGATCTGAAGATAGATCCTGCCATGGCCCCTTACAGAGATGGATGGAGGGTGACCCAAGTCCTGGCGAGTGAAGATGGAGCGTTCTTGCTTCCTCACCAGACATGAGGGGTAATCGGCAGCTCTGCCCGGAGCCTGAGCAGCGTACTAAAGACTTTGTGGTTCGGATGTGTGTGGGTTTAATCTTCTTGGACACGTGGTGATTGGCTCATTGTATTCTATGGGAGGGACAGGCCCTTGACCTTGACCTGGAGAAGCTGGAGATTCAGATGCTCCTGGCAGAGAGTGGTGCAGCTTGGTGATCAGTCCCCTTCCATAGGTCACGCAGGTGACCAAATAAATGTTATGGCCCCAGGAGAGCACTCGCCAGGCTAACCACACTTTGCAGAAGGGAGGTAGGGATGTTTACATCCACATCCCGATGGCAGCTTTAGGCGCAGTTATCTGTGATATGTAGATTTCTTCACGACACAGCTGCTCTTGCAGGGAGGATGGCTTTTGTTCAGAGGAGAGAGACTCTTACTGATGAGCTGCCTTCTACTCCTGTTCAAATTTTAAGGGTTGACAGGGTTGGTTGAGCCTTCAGATCCTTGGGAGGACAAAGTCTCTTTAAAGGTCCTTTAACGTCTCTTTAAAAAAATGTTTTTGAAATTATTTCAGGCTCGTAGAAAAGTTGCAAGAATAGCACAGAGAATTCCTTCCTAATTCCCTTCACCCAGGTTCCCAAACATTATTATTTTATCACACTTGCTTTCCCTTTTTATCTATCCATCCATCCATCTGCTTTTCCATCCACCCATCCATCCACCCATTCATCCATCCATTCATCCATCCACCCACCTATCCATCCATTCACCTGCTTACCTAACATCCATCTATCCATCCATTCATCCATCCACCCATCCATATTTCTTTCTGAACCGTTTAAAAATAAGTTGCTAACAAAATACCCCCTTAATCCTACCTTCTTCAGCATGTATTTCCTAAAGCCAAGTACATTCTCTTAAATAATTACAGGGCAATTCCCAAGTCAGAAAATTAACACCAAGAAAAGTCTCAGACTCTATCCAGAGTTCAGTTGTCTTCATACTGCTCTTAGTAGCAAAAGAAAAATCCAGAGTAGGCAGTGAATCCAGTTATCACGACCCCTTAGATTCCTTTGACTGGACGAACCCCTGTGATATGCTTTATCTTGTAGACCGTTGCTCCGTTTGGGTTTGTATAATGTTTCCTTATGATTAGATTCAGGTTATCCAGTTTTAGCAGGGATGCCACAGAAGCCACGCGGAACTCTCAGTGCATCACAGCAGGAAACGCATGTTGATTTGACCCGTTCTTTGTGATGCTAATTGTGATCATTTGGTGAAGGTGGTGTCTGCCAGATTATAAAGTTATTATTTTGCCTATTAAAATGAATAAGTGTCTCGTGGGGAGATACTTAGAAACTATGTAAATATTTTGTTACTCCTCAAAATTTTACCACTCGGTTTAGCATTCATTGATGATTCTTGCCTGAATCAGTTATTACGATTATGATGATTTCCAAACAGTCACTTTCCAATTCCATCATTTCTTCTACACTGGAAGAGCTTTCCCCCTCTCCTTTACTTATATCAATGTGGTCTCATGAATTCTTATTCAGTCGGTTATAATCCTTTACGTGATATAATGATTTACTTTGATCCTCTGGGCAGCGTGGGAGAGGGCACAGAATTTAAGTGATGCTCTTGGCACTCAGATTTGACCAGTGGGAGGCCCTTCAAACTGGCTCCTGCATCCTTTAGACATATTCTTACCTTTCTTTGGGTGTTGCCTCATTTTCTGGCACAGGAAGATGTGGAATCTCTATCTGAAGGCAGGTGTTTCTCCTTTTATGCATATGACACTGTGTGTAAAGAGCTGAGCACCACGCTGCGTGCAGAGTCCACGTTAGTTCTTATTATTAATGCCATCGCCGTGTTATTATGATATGCTAGCTCTTGACCCTCGGACTTCCTGATCTTTTTCCAGCAGCAGCGGGCAAGCAGGCTCTGCCAGACACAGCTGGCTGTCACAAAGGCATGCACTTAACTTCTTTCCTGGTGCCTAGACTCCTAACTCACTATAATACAGTCTTCAAGGGTTATCCCCCAAGGGTTGTTGTCACTTTTGGAGAAATTAAAAAGTATTTAGAAAAATGCAATGACTGATATAATGGACACTTAGGTTGCCACTACTTGGAATGAACATACATTAACATTTTGCCCTATTGGCTTTGCCATTTTTCCCCCAACAATAACAATAACAAAAAAATTGACAGATGAAATTGAAGGTCCTTGTGAAAACTGAACCCCATACCTGCCACCTCCTCCCAGAGACAGCCACAAATTCATTTCAGAGTGTCTCCTTCCTGTGTGTATGTATGTATTATTTTGTGTACTTAAACCTTTTACGTAAGGTATATAAATATGTGTATATCATTGTTTCTTGCTTTTCTTCACTCACCATGTTTTTGAGATCTATCCGTGTTGATATATACATGGCTTCTTGTTATTTGCCTTCAACTGCTGTATACTATTCCATGGTACAAGGCTACCATAGTTACATATTTACTGATTCCCCTGTTGATGGACATCTAGGTTGCTTCTAAGCCTTTACTATTGCAACCAGTGTTGCGGTGAAAATTCTTGTACTTGTTTCCTTGTGCATACATGTAAGGGTTTCTCTATGATACATCCTTTGAAATAGAATCACTGGGCCAGGAATATTTGTTATTTTAATGGGGAAAGGAGGAGCTCCCTAAGATTGCAGTATTTCCAAGGATCAAGAGAAGACTCAAGCACTGAGATTGGCGATGGGGGAGACATTTTGGTCCCAGGGTGGGTCTTTCTGGAGGCCTTCAAATCAAATTTCTTATAAGGCTGGTGCTGCCACCTGGTTTGCCTTTTGCCCTTAACCATCAGGGAAGTGTTCAGAGCCAGAGAGGGAAAGTGATAAGGCAACCTCGGTACTTCCTGTTAGATGGATGGCAAGGCTGAGGATTCTCCTAGAGGAATTGCCCAAGAGGGCCCCCAGATACAGCAGCTGAAGTCAAGCTTGCTGGGAGAGCATTTGCATTGAGCTGGTATTACTGCCTTTTGAATCTTTTCTTTATCCTTGTCATTATCATCTGGCTGAAATGGGCCAGGTTCTATCAATTAAAAATAGTCATACCTGAAATATGTCCGTCTAAAGTCTGGAAAAGCATTAGAGTTAGACTCAGGATTGCGATGGCTGGGAACAAAAGCCTGCCTTGTGTACAGGAAACTGCAGGGTTTCCTGAGGGACCTCATTTGTTGAGTAGAATTTATAGATCCTCTTTATCTTTCTTTGCAGTTCATGTTGAGTTTTTGCTTCTCCCCTCCCTCTCTTTGCTTTGCCACTGGCAGGCGCCAGCCTTTTGGGATGGGAATGTCACTTGGTTGCCAAATTAAATGCCCCAAATCTATTACTCAAGAGGGTGGTACCATTTCTGGAAAAAACAAAGAGGAGGCACTGTTCTCTATCTTGCTATCTGACCTATTTGATAGAATTTGAAACAAACCTTTTAGTGTGATGAATGAGGAGACAGAAAAAATCCTCCCTGGGCCAATTTCTCTGCTGTGTTTGGCTCCCGGATGGCAACTTGAGTCATAGAGGCCAGCTGCCCAGCACTTTGATTTAAGATAATGGGGGCCAGGAAGCTGGGGTGGTATCAGCGTGGGGTGGAATGGTCACACTGAGGCAGGCAGTAAGTGAGGCCTTTGGAAGCCAAGGCAAAAGTCAGGAACAAAGCTGGGTACAGCTGAGACCCCAGAAATGCAGCCAGAAATTGGAGGCCATGATGAAGAAGCCATTCAAAGCCAAGTGTGTGGCCTCAGCATGCGGACGGTGAGGTAGCCACAAATCAGTTATGACTGTCCTTATAAGCTACTTCTGTATTCCCTCTGTGTTCCCTGTGCTCAGGGGCCAGTCCTGGGTCCACCCCAGAGTAAAATCAGGCCCCATCTGACACACTGTACTACTGTATAATGGATGGAAGGATTTGATGATTGATTGATTCATTTATTCATTTATGTGTCATGCATTTTTGCCTACATGGTGCCAAGTCCTACAAGGATTCCCTGGTGAGCAAGTGACTCCTACTTTCCAGGAGCTTACAGTTGAGCAGACAAGAACGAGAAAAGTTAACACCCTAAAACAGCACTGTGCCATACTTTCCTCTCTTTTCCCCTTGTGTTTGCTCTGGGAGCGATCCCCCAGGAGATATTTTGGGGTTCTTTGTTCGTCAGATGGGCTAATGATTGGACCATCCCTATTCTCTCTGTTCATTCCAGGGACATAATGCTGCTGTGCAGGGTCCCAACCAAATCACCAACAGCCTGAATTTGTAATCTCTATTTAGTGGTTTTTATCGGGCTCTCCAGCCGTGCCTGAAACACTCACCCATTTGGTCATTCTTTCATTCTGAAAAACTTATTTTTCAGCACTTGTGATTTGCAGGGTCTGGGCGAGAAGCCTGGGAAGCAGAGTAGCAAAAAACAAAAAAAAAAAAACAAACAAAAAACAAAAAACCAACCCAGCCTTTCTTTCAAGGAGCTCAGGATTGAGAGGAGACAGGCTAGAAACTTACATTGTAACTTAGTGGGGAAAGGTCTTGAGTAAAGGAAGTAAGACTAGGGCTGAGGGAGCCCAGGTGAGGAGCACCTAAAACATTCAAGGGAGCCAGGGACAGCTTCCGGGAGGAACTGTCATCTTAAGCAGGAGTTGGAAAACTTTTCCTGTAAGGATGGGCTCAGGTAGTAAAAGCATCAGCCTCCGCAGCCCAGTGGTCTCTCTGGTGCCCCCTCAGCTCTGGGGTTGTGAGAGCAGCCCTAGACGGTATGCAAATGAATGGGCGTGGCTGTGTGCCAATAAAACTTTATTTACAAAAACAAGTGGCGGGCCGGATTTGGCCTTGGGGCTGTAGTTTTCAGCTCTTGACCTAAGAGAAGACCTGTAGAGTGAGTAAGAGTTGGTCAGGTGAAGAGAGAGGGGCAGGTAGAAAGGCCTGGAAGCCAGGGCTGGTTGGGTAGCTGAAAATAGTTGGTGCGGCCAGACTTTAACCTGCATGTGTGGTGTGGTGCAGGGTGAAAAGGGAGGATAAGAAGGAGCTGTTGGGGAGTTTGGAGTTTCTCCTGAAGGCAGTGATCTGTCATGAATCATTTTAGCCAAGGTGCGTTTTGGCCTTGAGGCCTCAAGGCCTCAGTCCAATTGCTCTGAGCCCTTAGCTTCCTGTTTTCCATTAATTATTTCTTTCCGGCGTGCGGTACGCCTTCCAGAGTTCAGGGGACTGTGGCTCTGGTGACACGGGCTGAGCAGAAGTCAATGGGCGGCTGAGTCATCTACTCCTGGCGGCTGATGGCAGAGGAGGGAGCCGCCGACCCCACTTCTGGTGCTGCCCACGTCCCCGAGGGCATCACCTCTGATGGCCTCCTGGCCTCCAGCCCCTGATGGGCCCTGTTGGGACTCAGTAATTTAACAGGAATATGGCCTGGGGCTCTCTGGTCACTAGCTGTGAGCTCTCCACTCCCTCCTCCTGCTCCTCCCAGGCTGGAGGTATTTATTAACTGGAATTAATAGAGGAAGAATGAAAATATGAACAACTCTCTAGGCTCCCATCTGGGCCCCGTTCCACCACGGCTGGTCTCCTGGAAGCTACAAGAGCGGGCGAGGTTCATTTTCTGGAGTGGTGCTCAGTGACTTCAGGAAGCAGTCACCGAGCCCTTCCTTCCAGCCCTGGTCGTGTTTCAGGATCATGCTTGGTACATTAGAGGGATGGCCTTTCGGTGTCTGTCCACTGAATCGGGCGCAGGTGTGTGGATGTCCCCTCACCAGCCTGGGTTTTAACCACCACGTCGGGGTGGGATGTGTCTGAGGTGCTGCCGGGTTGTCTTGGGACCTGAGGTTGGCACCGGCTTTGATTTCACTTTCCAAGATGCTAAGACTTAAAACATTTTGTGTTCAGTGACGATGAGGAGGAACATCTAACCATTATGTTCTTTGCCCAGAGAAGGTACAATTCATTCTCTGACTTCCTTTGTTTCATAGAAAGTCTGGGTGTGAGGACCTGAGGGGTTTCCAGTCTTCAGAGAGCACTTTGGACAGCAGCTCAGCCCTGTGGGGGTGTTGGGTGGCCTTTGCCCTTGTTCTAGCAGGTAGGTTTAGAGAGGCTCAAACAGGCAGCGGTGGCTGTGGCTTCCCTCACACCACACTGACCCTCCACTCCTTTCTGCCTCTGCCTGGATACTTCTGCTTTCATACCGTTGTCCAGCTAAACATAGTAATAGAAACATAGTAAGCGAACGTTTATCGCATCCTTGACCACGTCATGGGCACTGTGCTAAGTGCTCTACACATAGTGTCAGCTTCTACCACCTGTGAAGGAGGTATTATTATCAACAGTCTTTTGCACTGAAGGCAACCGAGGTATCGGGAGATTATAAAACTCACCGAGGGCAGCATCTGCTCCAGCAGGGATTGGCAGACTACTGCCTCAGGGCCAAATCCAGCCCACTGTCTGTTTATGTAAATAAAGTTTTACTGGAGCACATCACACCCTTTCATACTGTGATGGCAGAGTTGAGTGGTCGTGACCAGAGCCTAAAATATTTGCTATCTGGCTCCTTCAGAGAATGCTTCCAGGCTCCCATCCTTAGCTGAAGCGGCAAGTACGATACACATCTGGCCCAGAGGCTGAATTCATGACCGTTCATCCGCTAGGCTGCCTTTAGGGTTGCAATAGCCAGGCCTGTCACTTTTCCTTCTGCAGGTTTTAAGTCTCTACTCTTTTCCAGACCCTGGACTGTGAGTCTTTTGAATGTAGGGACCCTGTCTCATTCATCTCTTTTACTTCTTTGTTTAACAGAGCCCTGGGTACAGAGTTAAAGGCTCAAGGAGTGTTTGTTGAATGACTGAATGAGTGGATGGATGGATGGATGTTTTTCCTGGCTCTCCCAGCATTGGAAGCCACCCCTCCCTACTCTCAGTCTGATGTTCTCCCCATTACAGAGTGAATGTGAAAGGAGCTGTGTAAAGAGGGTCCTTGTCCAGTTTGCCCCTTCAAGGCAGGAATGGAGGTGAGTGAGGTCCCCTCCGTGTCCAGCCCTGGTCCTGCCGGCGTGATGTGGAAGCACCTGGCTGGTGCTGGAGGAAGTCATCTTTACTGTTCTTTTTGTCAAATCTCTTGGAGTTGTCCTTGCGTGGGATTCAGATTCTGAATGTTATTAATACCCTAATATTCAGGCAACCCACATAGCAAGCACAGTCCTGAGTGTGAATCCGTGGGGACCCTTCCCTAGAGCTTCTGCAGTCCACCTGCATGGGAGTGATGCTCTCTCACCTGGTCCAGGCAGGGGCAAGCAGCATCGTCGTCCTCCTCGGGCAGCTATGGGCCAAACCCACCGGTGTGCCCCGTAGTGTTTTGTCAAGTATCAACGCTGCAGAAAATGAAGTCTCCAGCAGGGAACCTTTTCATAAACAAAGAATATAATTCGTGTGGAGTTTACAACCTAACGTTAGGATGCTGCTAGCTGCCTTTCACAAAAGGAACCCAGCATTTCCTGATCCCCAGTTCCCTCCCTGCGTGCGTGTCTTACCATCACTTAGCATTAAAGAGCCCAGCGAGGAAGCCGTCTCAGCACCTGAGCTCTGGACGGAAGTTAACGATTTTGGCGCCCCCTGCATTTGCTTTCGCCCTCTGGCCTGGCTGGGCTGTGGGTGGGGCAGCACGGAAGACCTTGGCCTCAGACACGACTTCCGACCTGAGCCCTTAAGTGTCTGCAGCTTACTTGGGCCAAGTCCCCAGCATCCCTCACACAGAGAGCCCTGGGCTGTCTGGGCGGTGAGGGCTGCGCGGCCGTTAGCCACGCTCCGAGTGTCTGATGATGCTGGGGGACCTCATGGTTGCTCACCAGGCACTGAGTTCCGAGTTTTTCTCAGTTGTCCATTTAGGTTTTCAAGAATATTCCCGAAGTGTGGGGAGGCTAGGGGCTCTCTGGGAGCCAGAGGGGCCTCTCAGAAGTTAATGTTCCATTCCAGGTTATAATGGACAGCAGCTGGGGTGTCTGCCTGGGCCAATTTGCTGTGAATGGCTCTGCAAAGTTGGCCTCCAGCGAAGAATTTGTGAGTTTATTTAACCGTGGCGAGCACAGGTGTAACAGAATGACAAAACTTGCTGGAGGTGGGGGCAGAGTTGCTGGTGTGTTCACGGTTGGCCTCTTGTCTTCTTCCTCTCTTTTCCTTCTCTGCCCCTTACCGTGGTGAAAAGGTCGTATGCTTCCCAATTTTCTCTTCTCTTTAGCCTCCTTATTTCCAGTTTTAAAAATTGAGTATTAATTTACATATAACATAAAACATCGATTTTAAGTTCAGTGGGTTTTGATAAATGTGTATCCCCAGGTGCCCACTTCCCCAGTCAAGATAGAGTGTTTCTCATCCACTCTGGAAGGTTCCCTGTGCCCCCCTCTGCAATTATTTTCCCTTACCTTGAAGGCAGCCACCATTCTGATTTTTATCACCTGAGCTGAGCTGAGCTCACATAAAACTCCATATAAATGGAGTCATGCATTATATATACTCTTTTGTGTCTGGCTTTTTTCACCCAATATGATGCTTTTGAGATTGATCTACGTTGTGTATCTGTAGTGTGTTCTTTTGTATTATGTAGTTATTATATTTTAGTAATATTTCATTGTGTGACTACACCCCAATTTATTGATCCATTCACACTGTATTGGTTTCCTAGGGGCTGTCATAACAAAGTAGCGCGAACTTGGGGGCTTAAGACAACAGAAATTTATTATCTCACAGTTCTGGAGGCTAGATGTCCAAATGAAGGTGGCAACTGGGCCTTACTACCCTCTGAAGGACCTTAGAGAAGACTCGTTCCTTGCCTCTTCCAGCTTCTGAAGGCTTCTGGTAATCCTTGGCATCTCTTGGCTTGTGGCTGCATCGTTCCTCTGCTTACACACGGCCTGCTTCTCTCTGTGTATCCTTTCTTCTTCTTGTGAGGACACCAGGCATTAGATCTAGGGCCACTCAGCGTGACCTTGTCTTCACCTGGTTACATCTGCAAAGATCCTATTTCTAAGTAAGGTCACATTCACAGGTCCGGGGGCTCGGGACTTCAGCATATCCTTTTGAGGATGCAGTTCAGCCCACTCAACTCACATTGAGAGACATTTAGGGTGTTTCTAGTTTGGGATTATTGAGAATAAATCTGCTGTGAACATCTCATGCATTTTTTGGGTCAGCATATGCTTTTACTTCTCATGGGTGAATACCTATGAGTCGAATTCCTGGATCGCAATATATATATATGGTTAACTTTATAAGAAACTGCCAGACTGTTTTCCAGAGTGGCCGTACATTTTACAGCCCACCAGCAATGTACGGGAAGGCAGCAGCTCTGCGTCAGTGGTCCTCAATGTGGGGCGATTTTGCCCCCCAGAGGACATTTGGCAATGTCTGGAGATATTTTGGGTTGTCACATCTTGGGAGGAGACTGCTGCTAGCATCTAGTACTTGGGTAGAGACCAAGGATGCGGATAAACCTCCTGTAATGCATGGGACAGCCCCTACCGTCACCCGCCTCCCCCCAGGAAGGAATTATCCAGCCCAAAGTGTCAGTAGTACCAAGACTGAGAAACCCTATTCCTCTGTTCTCCATCCTTGTCACCACTTGATATTGTGAGATTTCTAATTTTATCCTTTCTAATAGGTATGAAGTGGTATCTTGTTGTGTTTTAATTTGCGCTAATTAATTAGTTGATTTGCATTTCCCTAAAGACTTTAGGGAAATCCTTAGATGTTGAATGTTTCCTAGTCACTTCCTCTCTCTTTATGTGATTTATCTGTTCAAGTCTTTCGTCTATTTTTCATTGAGCTGTTTATCTTGTTACTGTGTTGTAGGTCTTCTTTCAGACTATGTACTGCGGATATTTTCTCTCAGTCTGTGACTTCCCTTATCGCTTCCAAAGAGCCGAAGTTTTGAATTTTAATGGAGTCCAATTTACCGCATTTTTCCTTTTATGCTTTGTGCTTTTTATAATCCTAAGAAATCTTTGCAAATCCCAAAGTCACCAAGATACTCTCCTGTTTTCTTTTAGAAGCTTTACAGTTTTAGCTTTTGTGACAGGTTTATTATCCATCTCACATTAATTTTTGCATATGGTGTGAGGTAAGGGTCAGGGCTCGACTATCCAGTTGTTCTAGTGCTATTTGTTGAAAAGACCACCCATTCTGCATTGAATTACCCTGCATCTTTGTTGCCTATAGATGGGCCATGTGTAAGTGGGTCTATTTCAAGACTCCCTATTCTGTTCTAGGCTTATGCCAGTCCCACACTGTCTTGATTACTGTTGTCTCCTTGGCCTCTTTGCTCATCCATCTCTTCTGTTTTTTTCCTTTCTTAACTTCCCCTCTTTCACTGGGCTTGGGATGAGGGCAGTTGGGAGGAAAAAAAAAAACCAAGCTAATTTCTTCTTCTTTCATGCCTCTTTGCCGTCTGTATCTCTCTTTTCATCTCCTCTCTCTCTCTGTGTGTGTGTGTGTGTGTATGAAAACTGACTTATCCAGGAGTAACAAGCTTTAGATGACTGCACATGGCATCCTTGCTCTTGTGCACCAGCTTTTCTGTTTTTCACTCAACCCCTTAGTTCTCCCTTGTCCCAAGAACGTCCTACCTAAACAGATTGGCCAGAACTTATTCCTTCCCTTGTTTCTGACTCTATTGACTTCTTGAAGCCCGCTCCCTCCCCCCACCTGTCTTCCTGGAATCAATAGAAAAAGGTCATGTTCCTCTCCTAATGAGTGACTCATCAAGCCAGGGCTGAACATTCACAAACAGCCGTCCCTACAAGGGATCGAAAATGTTTCTTGTCTCTGTTGATTCCCCTGTTTATTCTTGGCATGTTCTAATGCATCTGGGCTGATGCTGCTAGTTTTATCCTGGCATCGCAGACCCCCTGCCTGTTTGATGTGGATCATGGCGCATCCAGCAGCCCAGAAATGCACAGAGGGAGGAGGCGGGGGCAAGACTGTTTTTTGCTAATGATCCAGAGAGATGATGCTTGTGGTGTAGCAACAGCAGCGAAGCCACCTAAAATCTCACGACCCTTCAGGACTACGTGGGAAGATTATAGAGCTCTTTGCACCCCAATTTAGCAGAAGTCCTGTTTTTGCATATGCAAATGATTGATCAGAACCTGTACTGATTCCTCAGTATCCGAGGGGCATTGCTGCTTACTTCCAGGTATAGTTTAAAAGATACACATTAAATCCTGTCCCCCCAAAATGTTTTATTTTAAAGAGTAAATTGAGATGAATAATAAGAGCTAGCTTTAAAGACAGCTTGAATCTAAACTATTACATAATACAAATTTAGGGTTTTTATGGTATCTTTAAATGATTTCCTTTCTTAAAGCATAGACTAGTACTTTTATGTGAAGAAATATACAATAAATATCATTTTGCACAACTTAAAAAAACCCATCTTAACTTTAAAAAAAATATAACTTTTTTTGTTATAAAATGGTTTAGGACTCCCAAGAAGTTGTAGTGCAGAAGCTTTTGTGTACCCTTCACCCAGCTTCCCCCACTGATAGTATCTTAAGTAACCATAAAGCATTGTTGAAACCAGGAAATTGGCATTGGTACATTACTACTGATACAGGTACAGATCTTTTTTGAATTTTATCAGTTTTATATGCTTTCTTTTTTTCTTTTGAGCTTTTTTTTGTTTAAAAAAATTATTATCATATTGTCCAAAAGATGACCTAACAAAGTTAAAGAAAATGTTGGGGTAAGAAAACCTGGGTTCAAATTCCAGCTCTGCTGCTTAACTGTAGTATCATGGGCGATTCACTGAAACTTTCTGAGCCTCAGTTTCTTCCGTCATAAAACGGGGATGATTAGAGCTGCCTTATAAGGTTATTGTGAGATTTACATCACTTATGGAAGCATGTAGTGCTTGGATGCTGTTGTAATGGGTTCATTGAACAATCTAAACTCACTGAAGTATAAAGAAGAAGGAAGCAGTTTATTTTTCCTCTAACTAAGATATATAGAATGTCTCCTTTTCTATCCTTAATGACGACTTGGGCAGATTCATTCACTTTTGGCTGGTAAAACTTAAACCAGGCTTGGCTTCCTTGGTGAGGCTCTGGTTTGGTCTGATTCTTCTGCTGTGAGTGGTTTCCATATAACCACTCAATTTACTCTTTAAAATAAAACATTTTGGGGGGACAGGATTTAATGTGTATCTTTTAAACTATACCTGGAAGTAAGCAGCAATGCACAGTTTTCTCTGACCTGCCTTCAGCTTCATCCTGGCAGCCTCCTCTGTCACTGAGAACCACCCTCCTCAGAGGATCCCATTGGCCCCACCAGTGGCACCACCCTTAGCCCCTTTTCTGGTGGCCACCAAGACATGGATAGATACCATCTATCCACTAACCTCCATGCTCCTTCCCCCGGAGCTCCAGGAGTACTGGGGTCCCTTCTCACACTCTCTGAGGGGACAGAGATCTGGGATGGTGTAGAAAGTTTCCCCGTGTCCTCCCCAGGCTCATCGCTTCAGTGTCCCCCCAGGCTATTCATGTATCTAGTGACCTCCCTTCTATAGAAATTTCTAGACCTGTACTGTCCGATATGCTAGTCTCTAACCACAGGTGGCAATTTTTAAAATTAAAATTAATTAAAATGAAAGGAAACGAAACTTTCCAATCTTCAGTTACACCAATGCCATTTCAAGTGCTCAATATTCCATATTTGGTTGGTGGATGCCATATTGGAGAGCACAGATATAGAATGTTTCTATTATCACAGAAAGTTCTTTTGAACATTGCTGGTCTAGACAGTACATCTTCCATCTTGCAGGTACCATGTTAATGTCTTCCAAGAACCATCCCATCCTTCTCTGCTTGGATGGTGGCATTAGAGTATGGCTGCAGGATCTGTATCTTAGTGGGTATCTACCCAGGAAATGAGTTGCCAGTTTCCCTTTCTTGCAGGCCCTTCCCGGGAACAGGAATGCACTCACTTTGTGAATTTTATATCCTCACAACGTCAAAGACCAAAACCCACTCCATCTCCCTCTTCTTCTGTAGACTGAGGAGGAGGTGGCAGTGATCACTGGGGTATGGGGCTGACTCTTGTTTACCCTTGTGGGAAGGAGTCTGGTCCCAACTTTGGCTCATGGGCAGTTCTCTTGAGAAAGTGGAGTTATTTATGTCTTTTATTTTTAGCTTTGGGCCTTAACCATAATTCCGGGGTGATAGGAGAAATCCCACTTGATATCCTATTACACTGTTACGATTAGTACTATCATTCTGACCGTATAATCCTCTAGGCTTGCCTACAGGTATGGAAATGTCCTACCCCCCGTTTCACATCGATACTCAAATATAGCTGTTCATTTCTCATAAGCGTGCCCCGATGTTTCTGCCTCAGCTAGAATTTCCAGTTTTAGATAATATCACTTTGTGTTGATGCTCCTGCTTCTTTAGTGACTCCTCTTTTAGTTGGAGATTTCCATTATTTCCAGAGCTTTGATGTTACAGATAGCAAGCATCTGGGTGCATGTAACTCCTTGCTTTTTATGATTTCTTTCCTTTGGAGAAATTTTTCCAGAAGGGGGAAATGGGGTTGAACTTATGAACCTCTTAACTCTCTGTCAGAGCTTAAATTAGCCCCCCTCCCCACACGAATTGCGGGTCTGATGGCTGAATGGGACCTTAAAAGGGTGTCGAGTTGATATATCTACTACTTACCCGTGTCTTTTCTTTCCAGTTTCAGCTCATTCCATTCTCCCTTCCCGGCTGCCGCAGGGACTTTGCCCACCCTCTTCTCTCTGTCTGGATGCCTCTTCTCTGTGTTCCTTTCCCCCTCTTTGATTAATTTCTCTTTATCCCTTAGATCTCAGGTCTGGGCTCAAATGTCATTTCCTTTGAGAAATCTCTCCTCACCCCACCACCTGCAAATATGTCAGACTCCCTTGTCAAGAATGGTGCCCGTTCTTTCCTATCATAGCATTTAGCGTGTTGTGTGCTTGGACGTCTACTTGTGTAATAAGTGGACTGATGATGTTCGAGTCCTTTGTTAGGATGCATGGCGGAGCTCATCGCTGGGTGCCCGGTGAGCGCCTGGCATCCAGGCACGTGGGGTGTGTTGGACGAGCACACGCATCTGAATGCCAAGTGAGGGGGCTGCCAATCAGGATGCCAGGGCTTTTATCCCTCTCTCCTCTGCCTCGTCTCACTTTGAATAACTTCTCTTTGGGGATGAAAACCAATCAGGGATCAAAAACAATCTGAAGTCTGTGAGTGGGCTTCAGGGTCTGTGAGCAGAAGCGTGGTGTTAACAGGTGAGTAGCTTTCATCAGATTTTCAAAAGGGGTAATGAACCCCTCAGATGAGAAGAACTGTCAGTCTTGATGACTGTTGAGGTCTTTGGAGCACTTAATCACCAGCTCTCCTCCCTCAACTCCCTGCCTGAGCTCTGAATCAGTTGAGAAACACGACTAAAATGCAGGTGGGGATCAAAATACCACCTTTACCAACTCCAAATCTGAAGAAGGATGAGGAAGGGGAGAAGCTCCACGGGCCCAGTTCCTCCCCCAAACCTGGACTTACTGAGTCACCCTTTTTCTGCTAAAGGAATGATTGTTGGTGGAGAGGGGCCCCAAGTGGGATGCTGGGGGAGCTTCTTTCACGTGGAAAGACCTATTCAAGGTTTGAGAAGCACCTGCCCCATCTTCTCCCCTGCCCTGAGCAGTGGCCTCAGAAAGCTCTTCCAGGTCTGGTATTCTCTGAGTTTGAAGGGACCTTATAAGCATCCTCGTCTTCCACTTCCTTGCTTGCTTGGATTTTACCAAAACAATTCACTGTGCAGTGAATGTGCGTTTTGCAGAGCTTTGTGAACTCCAGTGTCTAATCGGGCCAGGTAGGAAATGCAGATGGACCAAAAGGGCCTAGGGTAAGAGGACAAATGGCAACTGACATTCTGCTTCAGACTCAGGGATCTCAATAGGGCATGGTGGGGAGTGGGGCAAACTGGAGCACCCTTGCCCCGCCTGCACTCAGCTGACTATTGCTGCATAGAATGCAGACCCTGGATTGTTTAAATTTATCAAGAGAAGCCAGAAGTATGGAATTTTTAATGTGAAATTTCTCTATTAAAAAAAAAATGTTGCCAGCAACTCCAAACTTAAGCCTCGTATGAACCAGATAAAATTTGTCTGCTATCCAGATGTTACACTATAGGTCACTGCTTTGCACACTTAATTTAAAATCTTACAGACTCATTTAATAAATGTGTTCCTCGAAGTCCACCAAAATAGAAGGCCTGCAGGGTCCATTGCAGGGTGGTTGGCCGAAAGGTTGGAAGTCCTGTCTTTCAGGGAGGTGGTAATTCTATGCCATCACCTTGGACCTTGTCAGTGTCTCCATGTTCAAGTTAAATATGGCAGAGGGGACACAGGGAAGACCAGCACACAGATGAGAGGCTGTGCTGTGTGGGGGCTGCTGTTGCCATATGTACACAAGCCCATGCAGAAGAGGCTAGAAGTAGTCTTAGGTGTTTGGGTGGGTTGTTTTGTTTTGTTTTAACCATCTTCAGGCCTTTGACAGTTGTCACCTCCTTAATCTTCATGACAGGGAGCCTGGCTTGGAGGGCAGAGCTGGACATCTGAGGTCCATACATTTAATTCTGTCTGGGCATGTTTGGCCCTCAGTTTCCCCATCTGCCCATGAGTCATCCACTCAGCAACCTTGTGAGCTGGCCGAGAAGGTGACCCAGGAGCCAGGATTTCAGGGTAAAGGTGGAGGTTTCTGGTAACTTTCCAACAAGAGGTTTCTCTCAAGTAATGTATATAAAACTCTGAAGGCCATATTAATTTAAAGGTCCATTAATCCAATTCTGAATTATTCCAATTGGAATGACTTGTCTGAAGTTTAGTTTTGCTGAGCAGTATCTTTGCCTTCCATGGACAGTGAACAATCAGGTTAGTAAAATGGTCTCAGTAAAAGTGCCCTTCTCATGAACCTCTATGTTTTCTCAGTGACTTTAGAAGAGGCTGTTTGTGGTTAACTTATATTCTAGTCATAAAAGAGCCTTAGCTACACCTCTGGATAACTCTGTTAACCTCGATGGAGTTACTACATTAATTGTAAGTCATAAAAGTAATTTCTTTCAAAAATACACTGTATTTGATCTCCTTTTGCATTAGACAAGATTCTTTTGGTTGCAGGTGATTAAATCTCAAGTTAAACTGGCTTCTCCCACAAAATACGTTTGTTGGCTTTTGGCACTGCGAAGTTCAGAGAGATTCTGGCTTCAGGTATAGTTGTATCTAGGTGACTAAACAATGTTGAAGGGACTCTGTCTGTCTTGATTCTTTCTCCGTGATAGCTTTGCTTTTTCATGGTGGTCTGCTTCCCCCAGCTCCATGTCTCAAGTAGTTGTAGACTTACAACCCCAATGGGTAGATCAACTCTTCTTTCTGGAGTGTTCCCACAAAAGTCCTGGGATTGGCCCCCACTAGATCAACTTGGGTCTTGTGCCCATCCCTGAAACTATCACTGTGTCCAGGGGGATGGAATAAGCTGATTGAGACAGGTAGACATACACCTGTCTGCCCTGCACAGATTAGGTGGGTGAAGACCAGGGAAAGAATGGGCCCTCAACAGAGAAATGATTGTGCATTTGTGGGAATCAGAGGAAATGGATGGTAAGTAGACTAAACCTACAATGTTATCTATATTTAAAAAATGAAATCTTGGCCCCGGGTTAGCCTAAATTATACAGAGGTCTCTCAAAGGTACAGTTATCGATGTGCAGTTATAGTACAAGAGAAGGTTGTCTGAATAATCAAATTTTCCTTGATTCCCTCATTACTTGAAAGATTACCCAAAGTGGTTTGGGAAAGTGGATCACACATCGACTTTGGTGAACTTAAGGAGTCTGACAATGGGCTTCTCTTGCCAAATTCTTCAGCTTCTGAAATTCTGTCCCTAGAGCTGGACAGGAAGGGGCTGTGTCACTTGGGAGAAAGAACCGATATTGACTCCAGAAGTTAGACCATGAAGATCAGAATTTGGAAAAGATGGAGGAAGTTAGGACACAGGAGCCAGTGAGGGAGAAAAAAAAAAAAAAACACACTTGGGGATTTAGAAACAGAATCAGAAAATCTTATTAGAGAAGAGCTTGCATTTGTATAGATTTTTTTCCCCAGGCACTTTCATATCCATTATCTCATTTGAGCTACACCACAACCCATGTGGTTGGGAGGTCAGACATTCTTATATTCATTTGTTGCATAAAGAAACCAAGACCTGTTGAGGGTGATTGACTGGACCAACATCAAAGAGCTAATTAGTAAGAAGTCTGGGAATAGAATTGGGGAGGTTCTAAACCAGTGCTACTTAATAGACATATAATACAAACCACATATGTAATTTAAAAATCTTTAGTAGGCACATTAAAAAAAAAAGGAAAAAACAAACAAACAAACCAAAACCAAAAAAAAAACCCCAAAACCAACAAACAGATGAAATTGATTTAAATAATTTATTTTATTTCACTCAGTTAATCCAAAACACCATTTCAACATAGAATCAGTTTAGAAACTTGAGGTATTTTGCATTATTTTTTTCTGTATGAAGTCTCCAGAATCTGATGTATATTGGATACTTGTAGCTCATCTCAACTCCGACTGTCCATGTTTTAGTTGCTCACAGGCCACATGTGGCCAGTGGCCGCCATATTGGATGGCACAGCCTAGATTGTATTTGCTGTAACCAGTGGAAGCCATACTTTGGAATCAACTTTTCCAGGTTTAAATTTACTAATTCAGTTCCATAACTATTTGTTGAGTGTCTGTTATGTGCCAGATGCTGAGACTATAATGGCAGATGAGAAAAACTTGATCCCTACCTCCATGGAATTTATCTGCTAATAGGGGAAGCTAACACAAAATCGATTTACAGTGTGATAAATATAATCATCTCAAAGTGTCCCAAATGCTATGAAAGAAACACGCAGGGTGCTGAGATCGAGAATGATAGGGTGGTCAGAAAGGCCTCTCTGTGTAGCAGAAGTTGAGATCAGAAGAATCAGAGGAGTGGCCATACAAAGAGCTGTTGGCCAGGATGGAGGAGGCTCTTGTAGGTGGAGAGAGCAAAGTCCCTGAACAATATTCAAAGGCCCTGAGAAGGGAAAGCGCTTGTATGTTCCAGGAACTTTCTAAAGACCAGTGTGGCTGGAGCTACCTGGAGAAGGACTGGGGGAGGAAACTCATTTGTCTTGATATCCAAAGGGTCTTATATATGGTAGACTGTCAATGACTATTTGTTGCATGGATAGATAGATGGATGGATAGATTAATGAATAGTGGATGGATGGGTGGTTGGATGGATAGATAGATAAATGGATGGACATGTGTTGTCTATATTTGCTTTTGTGCCAAAATGGCAGAGTTGAAGAGTTGCAACAGAGATCCTACAGTCAACAAAGCCTAAAATATTTACTATCTTGCCCTTTACAGAAAAAGTTCGATGATCTCTGATTTATAAAATGGGGACAACGATAATATTAACTTTGAGGGGAGGGTATAGCTCAGTGGTAGAGTGCCTGCTTAGCATGCATGAGGTCCTGGATTCAATCCCCAGTATCTCCATTAAAAAATAAATAAATAACCCTAAAATTAAACCAAATTACCTCCCCTCCTAAAACTAAAAAAAGATAAAAATTTTTAAAAATTGAATTTAAAAAATAGTTTATAAAATTAACTTCTTCAAACAATTGTTGTGGGGATTAAGTGAGAGGAGGATGTCCTGTACCTGCCTCAGTGACAAGCGTTAGTTTACAGTCAACAGAGGTGAATTTTCTTTTCTGTGTTCCCCAAATCCTTCTCTGAGCTCTGTGTCCAGAGCTCCTGTGGACCTCCCATGTTCCCAGTCTGCTGAAATGGGAAATGGAATTCTCTCTCTGCTCTGCCTGCATGTTGCATTTTATTTGCGTGGCAGGGGGGTTGGGGTGGGATGGAGTGGTCCATAGCTCACAGACGCTGCAGCAGTCATCCTGGGGTGCGAGCATGTGTGCTGACTTAGGGGTTTCATTAACGTTAATTATGGTCGCGCTTCATTTCAAGGGAGCGCAGATTCTTACTGCTCTCAGTGGAGACAAACTTAGACTGTGCCCCTTAATGAGAAAGTTGTGCCTCTCTTGCCACCGTGAAATTGTGAGCGTGAGCGTGAATTTAGATGAGAATTTATGTATCCAGGGGCAATGCAGAGAGGCAAGAATTCCCCAAATACCTGCTTACTATCACACGAGTTTGTCCTGGGCTTTGGGCAAAAATATAAGAGCTTTGGGTAGAATTTCTAGATTCCCAGAGTGAGAGCCAGAGGCTGTGTATTGTGGCTGGGGCGGGGGCGGTGATTGTGAACACCCTCCACATAGTGCTGAGTTTCTCAGCTTTGACACTGCAGACATTTGGGGCTAGATAATTCTTTGTGGTAAGGGGCTTTCCTGGACCCTGGAGGGTTAAGAGCTTCCCTGGCCTCTACTCCCTTAGATGCCAGTAGTACCCCCTCCCCAAGTTGTGACAGCCACAGATGTCTCCTGACATTGCCCGATGTTCCCTGGAGGGCAAAATCGTCCCTGATTGAGAAGCACTGTTGTAGAAGGAGCCACTAGATGATACCTCTGTGAGTTGAGAGGCAGATGCTATAGGGGACGGGGCTTAGAGTTCAGATCAACTGGATTCAAATCCCTGGGGTGAACTCTGCTGGCTGTGTGACCCTTTACATGTCACTTAACCTCTTGGAGCATAATTCCCGCTTCAAAGGTTGTTGTAAAGATGCGATGCCATGATGTCAGTGAAGTGCCAGGTGAGAGATAGATTCTCTGTGTCTGTTGATTTCTTTCTCTCCCTGCTGCCTGTCTCTCCTTTGCCTCCTTTGCTCTCCCTTCTCCCCAGACTCTGAGAATCTTTCCCCCCTTAGCAGATCCACAGGGGCAAATGGGTGCAGATTTACCTTCCAGGTTTTCCCGTTCCTTCTCTTGCCTTTATTCATGAGATCCAGCAGAGGAGGGTGCGTGTCGGGGTGAAGAAAAAGTTGCATTTGATTACTTAAAGTTCCTTTCAAAGAGTGGCGTGGTTTTATAATTTGCAACTGCATAAAAGAGTTCCACCTGCGGCTCCAAAAAGAATAATAGATCAGTGAGATTCGAACCTTAAATCCGATCATCCTCTTGGAACCGGTGACAGGCATTCGAATGAATATTTAACGAGCCTGGCTTTGATAACGAAAAGCTGCTGCTTCCCCCGATCCTGCCCCCAAATCAGGAAAGAAAATTCCTCTTCTTCATTCTAGCCTCTTAGATGAATGAGAAAAGGATAAAGTAAAATATTGGGGAATAATTTGCCCTCCCCAAACATCACAAGGAATGCTATGCCGAACTCATTTAATTCTGACTTCGAAGCAGTGGGTTGCTGGCATCCAGGGAGCCCGAAGTTGTTGAAATTGAGCCAGTCTCCGGTAGTAATTTGCGTTTTTGCCTCATCCCCTGGGGAGCAGCCCCATTTCACCTGTCACTCTAGAAGCCCTTTCACTGGTACTTGCTCATCAGGGTTTATAGAAAATGGGAGGGAAGAGAGGACAAGGATATGATTGTGGAGGCTGGACCGGCTTCCCTTTCTTCGTCCCTCCATGTCCTCTCATCCCTTCCTCTGACTGTCCCTTCCCGTCCCGCACTTTCCCGTTTTAAATGCTAAAGGTGAGCTGTGCTGGTGTAACAAAGAAATTATACACGAGTACTCAGAGTAAAACAAGGAAAGTCCCCTATTCCCTTTGCCCCAATGTAGTCCTCACGTAACTGCCTTTAACCCTTTGCTGCTTACCCTTTGGGGGAATAATAGCTAACATGCTAAAAGCTGTATTAGTCAGAATTCTCCAGAGAAACAAAACCAACAGGATGTGCGTATATATCTTGATCTCTGTCATCTATAACTATATCAATATCTATATCATGTATATCAGTAACATGTATATCTATGTCAATATCACCTATATCAGTACCACTTATGTCTATATCATCTGTATCTAAATCATCTATATCTATATCATCTAAGTATCAGTATATCTATATCAGTATAATCTATATCTATATCAATATCTATATTTATGTCAGTATCACCTATGTCTATATCATCTATATCATCTTTATCTATATCATCTATGTATCAATATCACCTATGTCCCTATATTAATACATCTTTATCTATATCTCTGTATCATCTGTATCAATAGCTATGCCATCTATCTATCTATCTACCTGTCTGTCTAGATTTTGAGGAATTGACTTACGTGATTATGGGGGGCTGGAAAGTCCAAAATCTGCAGGGCAGGCCAGCAGGCTGGACATTCTGAAGCTGATATTTCAATCTTGAGTCCAGAGGCAGCGTGGAGGCAGAATTCCTTCCCACGTGCCAGGTGCTGTGTTAAGCCCTTTCATGGTATCTTTATCATTTGCTCCTCTAAGTACTCTAGGAAGCAGAGATGAAGCTCATTGCCCCATTTTACAGGTGGAAAGAGTGAGGCCCAGGCAGCAGCCGCCGAGAGTGTTCATGTTACTGGGCCAGGAAGAGAGCCCATCTGGTCAGTGACATTTCTGAGGGTCTCCGCTATGGATCCCCCTGACCTGTTCCTAGCTGTGGTCCTCATGGCTCTTCTCCCTTTCCCGCTTCCCCAGCCCCTCTGAGACTCTGTCCCCAGACTTTATCCTTTCTTGGGAAGAGCTGTCGTCACACCCCAAGATCGAGGGCCTGTCTCCTGGAGAGGAATCTTAAGAACACCTTGTGAATGGAGATGAGTTCTTTTGCTGCTGGGAAAATAAGGGAGGCTGGTGTTCCCTGGGCTCCTACCTCACCTGCCACCTCTTGCTGAAGAGGACAAAGATGGAGAGACCTGGTCACTGCCGACCCAGGGATGAGATGTCCATGAGCCCACTGGCAGCCCCTTCCTGGGCTGGGAGGGTTGATGTGGGTGATTCACACCTGGATCTTGGGTGCCTCCGACCCTGGGTGGCCTCACACGTAGGCCCATCGCATGAAGGTGGAGATGGGTGCTGAGTTCAGCTCTACCTCCCCCATACTGGAAGATCACGGGAGGAACAGGGACAGAGTGTGGGTAAGGTGTCTCCCCAGTCCCCACACCACTGAGCCAGCTCCTCGTAGCACACACTTGACCACCAGGGTGTCCTCAGACCTTCCTCCTAAGCACAGGATTGCCCACTGGTTTGTGTTTTATGGGAGACAGCCACAGGCCATCTCTGCAAAAGCTTAAGGTGGTGACAAATAGAACCATAGAGAATTTCAGGAAGATCCTGCCAGGTAAAATCAAGGCAAGAGTTCTCGCCAAAGTCCCTGGAGTTTCTAATCTTTATGATCTGTAGATCTTCCTATATCCCAGACTTCTCTTTTCAACACAGTAGTAATTGGCAAGGCTTGTCAATTCCACCCCCAAAATCTATCTTGACTCTGTCCATCCTTGGTGCGGCCATTCTGACCTCCATCTCCATTGGCCATATGTCAGTGCCTCCCAGCCATGAATGCTCTCCTCCTAGCCATTCTCTGAGGTCCCAGCCACACTGCTGTTCCTGAGTTCCTGCCTCAGGGCCTTTGCACATATCCTGTCTCTCTCTGGAACACCTTCCCCATCTCCACCTTCACTCTTTGTATGGCCGACTCATTCTGATCCTTCTGATCTCATCTCCAGCTGCTCAGAGAGACCTTCCTGACCACCCTATCACCTCAGTCTCAGCATCTAGTGTGTTTCTTTCACAGCCCTGGGACACTTTGAAATGATTTTATGTATTTGATGAGAAGCTTGTCAACCGCCCAATATCCCTGTCCTCTTAGAACTCAGAGGCAGCAGCAGTCTTTTAAAGAGATGATTGCACAAAGAATTAGACAAAGTATAAAATTGTGCTAAGGGATGGGAAGAAAAGTAAAGGTCACAGCAAGGGAGGAGACCAGGAGGATCTGACTTAACACGGGCCAGCTGGAGAAAGTGTCTCCGATTAAGTGACATTCAAGACAAGCTTTAAAGAAAATGTAGACATTAACCCACTGGAGTGTGGAGCG
The DNA here is from genome assembly GCF_009834535.1 of Camelus ferus. Taxonomy (NCBI): domain Eukaryota; kingdom Metazoa; phylum Chordata; class Mammalia; order Artiodactyla; family Camelidae; genus Camelus; species Camelus ferus. The sequence goes on from NC_045727.1 coordinate 7,354,435, forward strand.
AGGACCGTTCTACACAGGGAACGGGGCAAAGGTCTTGAGGCAGGGACACTTACTGTGTGTTCCTGGAAGGAAGTTTGGCATGGATAAAGCCTTATGATGAGTGAGAAGACACGACGTGGTGCTCGGGAGGTAGGCAGGGGACAGAGCTTGCATTTGCTAAAAATCACCAGCATGAGGGTACTTACCATTTATTCAGCCGTAATATGTATTAGACCCTAAGTTACAAGCTTTGTATAGCTCCTCTAATTCTTACTTATTCTGATTCTTAATAACTTATGCTATTCTTTAATTCTTACTAATCCTGGTTATTCTCAGGGTGTAGATGAAGAAACTGGAACCCCCCCCAAAGGTTATGGGACACCCCCCAAAGCCCCACTCCCACAGCCTGCAGAGGCAGACTCGAATTTGAACGCAGGACTCCAAAGCTTTTAAACCCCACAAAACACTTGCTTCTGTCTACACTGTGTTCCAGTAGCAGGTTCCTTCTGTCCCAGCGTCCAAGATCACCTGGGGTGTGGGGAGGTGTAAAAATCCCCTGGCTCCCCCATAGTTCACCCCAGGGCCCAGCCTTCTGCCCAGCCCTAATATGTACTTTTCTTCCATAATGCATTTGAATGTTGCATTATTTCCATTCTCCCAAATGCTTAGAAACTTTCCCATTTCCTTGTTAAATAAAAGATGAGAGGCAGATAATGAAATCCAGATGCCCTCAAGGCCTTCGATGTCACCTGCCAATTCTTCTGTTGGTCATTTTTTTTTTTTTTTTTAAACAAAACAGAAGCGATGGTTTGATGGTTGGGAGCAAGAGGCCATATTCAAATGGCATCATTACCTGTCGGGTCTCCCTATGTTTTATTCAGTCATTTCTCTCCTTGGATTTGGGGCTCAGATTCAATATTCCAACTGCCTGACAGACAATATTTCAAATACATCTCAAATGCCAAAGGTCCTATCCAGATCCACCTCCTTGAGAGCTGAGAGCAAACTCACTCTGTGACCTTCTTTCTTAAAATAAGAACTAGGGGTGGGTCTATGGTCAAGTGCATTTAGTATCTGTCACTCCCCTAAGCCAGGAGGTTTCAGACTGGGTTGTCCTGCTCCTCAGGGGACTTTGGGAAATGCCTGGAGTCAGCTTGGGTGCTACCGGCCTCTTGAAGGTGCTCAATATCCTACAATTTACAGGACAGCCCCTTGCAGCAAAGAATTATCTGACCCCAAACATCAACCATGCCAAGGCTGAGAGACCCTGAGTTAAACTGTGATTCCCATGGGAAGCTATCGTCTTCACGGACGTGTCCCCAGTCTAGTGTCTGGCACTTAGCAGAGACTCAGTAAATGTCAGCTGGATGAATGATCTCATTTGGCTGCTCTCAGCTGAGAGTTTGGGGGTGGCCCATCTGTGTCTCCCATCCTTCCACCCCAGCGACCCCCCAACCATGTGTATTGTTTCTTTACTTGTTCCTTTCTTCATGCGCTTCCTTGTCTGTGTTCCCTGGCTAACTCCCATTTACTCTTTAACACTCAGCTCAGGGGTCACCTCCTCCAGGAAGCCTTCTGTGACTCCCCCAGGCCGTGCTGCTGTCTCTCTGCTGTGAGTCTTTGCTGTCCTCACCTTCCCACATGCTCCTGTATTTCTCTCCGGCACAGTGTGTGCTAGGCTCACGATGCTTAGTGCTCTCCATGCAGTAACCTCATCTATTTCCTGCACACCCCCTATGCAATAGAATTGGGGTTATTCATACCCCTATTTTTATATATGAGAAAACCAAGGCTCAGAGAGGCCAAGGCACTAGCCCAGGGTCACACAGCTAGAAGGTGGTATAGCTCAACTTTGAACCCTGGCTGTCCAAAACTACAACCAACCTCCGTATTTATTTGAATTGAATTTAAATTTTTAACAGCTTTATTCTCATACCATACAATTCACCCATTTAAAGTATACAATTCAGTGGTGTTTAGTGTCATCACAGGGTTGTGCAACCATTATTAGCTTCTAATTTTAGGACATTTTTGGGTCACTCTAAAAAGAAAGTCTGCCCATTAGCAGTCATTCCTCACTCCTCCCACCAGAGCCCCTGATGACCACTAATCTATTTCTGTGTCTGTCGATTTGCCCTATTCTGCTTGTTTCATATTAATGGAATCATTCACGATGTGGGCTTTTGTGTCTGGTTTCTTTTACTTAGCATAAGATTTTCAAGGTTCATCCATGCTGTAATATATGTCACTACTTTATTCCTTTTTATGGCTGAATAATATTCCATTGGATGGATAGATCCTGTTCTGTTCATCCATTCTTCAGTTGATGAACATTTCAGTTGTTTTTACTTTTTGGCTCTTATGAATAATGCTGTTAGGAGTATTTATGTACAAGTTTTTGTGTAGACATATGTTTCTATGTCTTTTTGATCCTCCTGTTTATGATAGTGTACATTTCATATGTATAACCATTATGTTGAGCAGGCCATTTTGGGGGAAACATCATCATATTTGTTCATTTGTTTAATAGACATACCTTAAAATTAATCCACTTTAAATACAACTAATGCATTTTGGTAAATTTGGTAAATTTACAGTCTTCACCATACCCTAGTTTTAGATCACATCCATCACACCAAAAAGGTTTCTTATGTCTGTTTGCAGTTAATTCCTGCTTCTACCTCAGCTCTGGGCAGCCATCAGTCTGCTTTTTGTGTCTCTGTATATGTGACTGGGCCACTTTAAAATCTATTTTCCAAGCAGAATGGCTAATACTTGGAGAGAAGAGGCCACATTTTCTGAATGCGTATCCATTAAGGGAATGTGGCTGGGGGACAGGTGGCTTAGGCAAGTGATTTCACCTCTTTGGGCCTCAGTTTCCCGATCTGTGAAATGGAGTTGATCACTGTAGGTGGTTTACAGGACTAGAAGTTGTAACCAGTGGATGCATTCAGAACACTCAGCTTGGTGGTCTTTGCACAGCAGGCATTCGGTGAATTTTGGCTTTCCCCATCACCACCTCACCATCTTCCAACAGCTCTGTGGGGCAGGTGTCAGCAGCCCCATTTTACAGATGAGTATATTGAGGCTTAGGTCAGGGCAGTGGATGGAGGTGCTGGGGATAAATTCCCAATCAGTGGATTCCAGAGATGGGGCCCTCCTACTTCACTGGCTTCCCACATTTTGCAGCAAGAATTCCCAAAGAGGAGGGCCACGTCCCCGCCCCGACCTTGCCTGGTGGGTTCTAAGTGCTTTGCATGGGCCAGTCTGTCAGGAACCAATTAAGACTGAGAGCACTTAGCTGCAAGTGTGGTTTCTGGGTAATGACGGTCATGAAGCAGATGGAAACTGTCACGTGGCAGCAAAAGGCATACATGGCTGTTTGCTGTCCAGCCGAGGCCAACCTTGATGCCGGGGCTGCGGGCCCTGAAGTTAGCAGGATAAGGCTGGGTTAGGTATCTCTGCTCGGTGTCTCCTGGGACCCCATCAGGGGACCTGCTACTGTGCATAGAGAAGCTGGAAAAGGGTGTCCATGAACCACATTGTCCTGTGTCCTGTGTCCCTGATTCCAGACTCTTAATAGTGGCCCCTATTGTGTTATTGGGAGGATGTTGGAGGAACAGACAAAGCTGATACTTCTCAGTGCAGGTTGAGAAACACCACATGTCTCCCATCCTGGGAATGTCCCTTGCCTGACCAGTCCCTGCTCCCCCGTGTGGTCTTAGCTTCCTCAGGGAACTTCCCAGGCTCCCTGCACTGGGCTACACACCTCTGATCCACTCTCAGAGCGCCCAGCACTGCCTCTCTGTCACTTTCCATGTTTGCCATGAGGTCATCCTTTACGGAATGAACTCTAAGCCCCTTGGAGGCCTCACTGGTGTAGTTCACAGTCATCGAGCCCAGGGTGTGGCTCGGACTAAGCCCTTAAGAAATGTTTGTGGGACAAGTGACTGCATGAAAGGCCAGACACAGGAGCTCTTCTGACCTGGCCCTACTCTTCACACGTAGAGTTAGTGGCTTTGAATTAAAACCATCTCAGCTCACGATCCTTTTCCATCATGTCTTGAGTGTGGTGTGCTGGGTCAGCACACTTGCTCTGTCAGGGGCCAGAAAGGAAGGATTTTAGGCTTTGTGGGGCGTACTGCCTCTGTTGGAACTAACTCCGCACTCACCATGTGAAAGCAGTCACAGATGATATGTCAGTGAGTAGACAGGGCTGTGTTCCAATAAAACTTTATTTACAAAAACGGGTGGTGGGTGGGACTTGGCCAGAGGGCCGCAGTTTGATCTTGGGGGTGGAGAGCTGTAGACAGTGAGAAGATCTGACACTGTAAAGCCCGGGCCCAGAAGAGGAAGCTGGTCCAGCTCATGTCTATGGATTTGGAAAGGGGTTTTGTGTGTGTGTGTGTGTGTGTGTGTGTGTGTGTGTGTGTGTGTGTGTGTGTGTGTGTTCAACACAGCAGATCTCATGCAGTGACTTACACTGTAGAGGCCAGCACAAGTGAAATGGATCTGAGTTATAAAGACTTTGGTTGGAGATAAAGAATTCTTGACCCAAAGAGAGTAATGGCTTAGACAGTGTCTGTCTCAATCAAGGCTCCATAGGATGCGAGGAGCAGAAGTCCCTCCATCTCAAGAACGTTCTCCCTTGTGCACACACACATTGTTGGAATGATAAGGGTGCCCCGGGGTATCTGAGGGCTAGAGTTGGATTCAGGGACTAAGTACAGCCTGGAACCCAATTGGAAAGAAGGTCGGGAACCCAGGTGGCTGCTGCCTCTCTGCCCTCTCTATAACCCCTGTGCCTTTGCAGGTCAGCCTCCCCTGTTCTCTGTGCACTCAGAGTGGCAGCCTCAACCCCGAGTTCACATGTCCTCATACTGCAGCTAGCCAGCTAGATGCACTAGGTCCAACTCCAGTATCCCAGGAAAAAATCTGATTGGCCCATCCTAGATCAGGAGCCCTCTCTCATCCAATCACCTGTTGCCAACGGGGCGGGTCGAGGTATTGCAATCATGGCTGTAGGTGGCGGCATTCTTCACCGAGGGAGAATGTGGGCTGTGTGGGTATCTTGAAAGATGTCTGCTAGACGGGGGTGCTAGGGGCTTCTTCCTGGTGATTTTCAGGATTAGGAAAAGCATGAGTGGCGAGTGGGTGGAATAATGTTTTCCCCCCAAAATCATGTCCATCTAGAACCACAGACTGCGACCTCATTTGGAAGAAAAGTCTTTGCAGACGGAATCAAGTGGAGATGTGATTAGGGTGAGCCTAAATTGAATGACTGGTGTCCTTATAAGAAGAGGAGTGGGACACTCAGAGACAGAGTGACAGAGGAGAAGGCCATTTGAAGACAGAGGCAGAAACTGGAGTGAGCAGTTACAAGCCAAGGAATGCAGAGGATTACTAGGAACCATCAGGAGCTGGAAGAAGTGAGGACGGATTCTTCCCCAGCACCTTCAGAGGGAGTGTGACCCTGCCAACGCCTTGACTTCAGACTTCCAGCCTCCAGAAAATGAATGTCTGTTGTTTTAAGTCACCCAGTGAGCGGCAGTTAACGACAACAGCCCAGGGAAAGGAATACAGGTGGTCAGAGTATCTGCCGTGCTCATGTGATAGCTGATGTGGGTGGTGATTTAGGGGCACCGAGAGCTTACGATGCATCATCTCATGGGATCTGTACAATGGTCTCACGAGACAGAGGGCATTATCACTCCCATCCTTCAGATGTAAAGAGTAGGGCTGGGATATGGATCCAGGCAGCTGATTCGGGAGCCCATATTCTTTGACACTCTTGCTTCTCCACCTTCCAGGGGGCCCGACTCAGTGGTCTTTAGGGATTCTGTCTCTCCTCGGCCGTCTGGGTTGTGCACGTTGGCTTCGTTGCTCAGTTATTGAAAGGATGCAGAAATAAGCTCCGAGATCAGCGGCAGTTGGATTCTTCGGGCTTCACCAGTTTTCCCCTTCCACGCTGGAAACATTATTTTCCACCTGCCCATGTGGCTGGAGACGGCAGTGCGTGGGATATGGTCCTAGAGGGGAAAGCCACATTTCCCTCACTGATAATGATTGATGGATCTGAAAGATCTTTCAGGGGCACCTGCTGCTCAGGAACCATTCACTGCAAAGGCATGGATACGAATTTCTTCCATCCATGAACAGGAACTGTCCTCCTTGAATTCAGATAATCCTGAAGATTATAGGTCTTCTATTGGAACCCTACAGGGAGTAGTGCACAGATCAAATAACGCTTTTATCCAGATGAGACTCAGCTTTTATCCAGAAATTGCCCAAATGCCCTCTGTTTATGTTCATGCATCCCAGTTGTAGGCATGTACTGCTTTGCCCTTTTTCTCCACAGTTTCTTTGCAAAGTAAAGAGACTAGCTGATTCCACTCTGTTTTATTTGCGCTGCATGGAGTGGGGGTAATTTCAGTGCTCACAGTCCAGACCCCGATGTGGTTGGAATGCGCTGAGTTCAGATTGGGAGGAGGGATGCCCCGGCAGAGCAGGTCCAGAAGAGACTGATATTTCTGGGGTCTGTTTGCGTTCATTTCCTTTGGCCTCTAATCCTCCTCTCTGGGAAGATTGCTGGGTAGCTGTGTGTGTTTGATAAATTCAGCCTAGCCTGGGACACACGAGTGGTTTTTCAGCGGGAGATGGAATTGCCTTTTAAGAGCTTCGGGGTGCAATTTCTTTGCTGTTTTTTTTCTTGTTGTGGCCAAAGGGATCTGTGTCATGACGTGTAGACAAGTTTTCTCCCCTTCAGCTCTTAGACTTCATGACAGTGGAACGGTGATGTTCGTTGGTGGATCCCAGCCTCTAGCAACAGAGCCAGCGTGAGGCAGATGGGGATGCAGGGAGCATCTTTTAAGGAGGTGCCCACTCTTGGGACTGGGACCAGTGCCTGAGAAATCTGTGTCCTGGGTATCATTCACCTCACCCCAGTCCCAGCCCTCCTGGGCCTGCCTAGCACATTGTTGGTACCCCTTAAGTATTTGTTGAATAAACAAATGAAATCCTGCTCTCCCAGTGAAACGAGACCAAAAAGAGTTAAATCATGTGCCCAAGATTAGGCACATGGCAGATCCAGAGTTTGTGATTTGAACCCAGACCTGGCTCCAGAGCCATTGACCTCTCCCTCTGTGACCCTGACTCCCTCCTGGCCTTCCTCTTGTCCCCTTTGGTCTGGATTGGCTTTTCAGAAAGGGTTGATGAGTTTGAGTTCAGAGAAAATGAGAAAGAAATGAGTCTGTTGCTGGAAAACTGTCCTCCCTCACTTTTCCTCCACATCATCCCCGCTGCGGGGAGCTGGCTGGCTTCCCCTCCAGTCAATTGCCCAGCTGCGAATAGAGAAAAATGGCTCCGAACGTGTAATAAAGTCACCCTGGAAGATATCACTCCAAGCTAAACATCCCATTAGCCAGAGAGGAGCTTTAAAAGGGCCATAGTGTGCCGGTCACCAGCTCTCACGGTTTCACTGAATTTCTCTCTTTTTGCAAATGATCGGAGCCTTTGCCTTGGTCTTTGGGAATATTCCAGTTTGGTGGAGGCATGGATAAAAATGATTCTTAATGAGGAAATTAGTTCTGCCTACACTGGGGAGTCTGGAAGACAAGAAGTCCTGATCTGACACCATCCGTAGACTCTGGGAGTTGTTTCTGAAAACTTTGATGTGGCTTTGGGAAAACAAGTCAGGCTAAATTCCCTGCTTACCCCTAAGGCCTTCTGCCTACCCGCTTCCTTTCTAATTTGATGGGTCTACTTGATGTCTGGCTATGGAACCTGTTTTTGAGATTCTCTAAATTACTCTACCCTTCAACATTCAATCAGATATTTGGGGATCTATTATATGTTAGGCATTGTGGGCATAGTTCTGGGGATAGAGAAGACAGACATGATACTCCACCTTGTGGACCAGTTCTGATGAGACAGAGTTGAATCTCCCACCTTTACAATGGTAATTGACATGGCCTACCAAAGAGAGGTGCTTGGTGATGGGAGGGTCTGTAATGGGGAAATCATGCTTGGCCAGTGACATCAGAAAAAGCTTTCCTGAGGGGAGCTACTATTGACTTGCTCTCTGAAGGTGTAAAAGGAGTTAACTGGGGGCAGACAGCAGCAACAGCATGTGCAAAGGCCCTGGGGTGGGCAAGAAAGCATATTGCATTTGAGTGACTGAAGAAGGACAGTGCAGGGGAAGAGATAGACTGAGTGTGAGGGGCCAATCCCATGGGGCTGTATTCGTGTCCTGGGGCTGCCATAATGATTTACCCCAAACTGTGTGGCTTAAAACGATAGAAATGTATTTTCTCATAGTGCTAGAGGCCAGAAGTCTGAGCAAAGTGTCAGCAGGGCTGTGACCCTCCAAAGGCTCTAGGGGAGGATCCTTTCTTGCGTCTCCTAGCTTCTGATGTTCCTTGGCTTGTGGCCACATCCCTCCCATCTCCACCTCCATCTTCACATGGCCGTCCTCCCTCTGTGTCTTCTCTTCCCTGTGAAGTCTCCCTCCACCTTTCTCTTATAAGGACACTTGTCACTTGATTTAGGGCCCAGCTGGGTAATTCAGGAATAGTTCATCTCAAGATCCTTAACTTAATTACATCTATAAGGACCTCTCCCCTGCCCCAAATAAGGCAACATTCATAAGTCCCAGTGGATATATCTTTTGGGATGGAGGTGGGGAACCATTCAACCCACTATGGAGGTGACGGTAAAGAATTTGATATTTATTTTATGAGCCTTGGGAAGCCACTGAAAGGTTTTAAGCAAAGGTGTGGCATGACCAGCTTTAAACCTTGAAAAAATTTTCTCTGGAGGGAGGGATAAATTAGGAGTTTGGGATTAGCAGATACAAACTACTGTCTACAAAATAGATAAACAACAAGGTCCTACTATATAACATAGGGAATTATATTCATTATCTTATAATAACCTATAATGAAACAGAGTATATATTATATACATAAAACTGAATATATATGTATAACTGAATCACTATGGTGTATACCAGAAACCAACATGACAGAAACTAACACAATTAAATCAATTACAATAAAAAAAATGTTTTCTGTAGTGCAGAGAGAGGACTGGGGGGCATCAGGTACAGTTAGTTTTTTTCCCTCAGTCACCTGGAGAGAGATGCTGGGGGCTTGTTCTGGAGTGGTGGAGGGGGGATGTGAGGAAGGGATTGGAAATAAACGGGAAGTTCCTTTTTATCTGCTAGAATCATTGGTTCAGTGCTGCCCTGCGGGGTGGCACCGACGTTGAGAGCTGTGCGGAAAGCTTTTCAGGGGACTCCTCAGCAGTTTGAATGAGCCCTTCTCCCTCCTCTGAGCGATGCCGACATTTGCTCTTGCACTGACAGTTGCCCTCACTATCTGGCTTGTGAATAAATGTTTTCTTCGGGGCAGTTAATAGCGTCCTCACCTAGTTAAGTACACGCAGTGGCAGGAAGCCAATTAAAGCACGGGCAGGCTTTATACATCTCCATATAGCTCCATGTAGCATCATTATTTTTCAACGACTTATTATTATTTTATTTTTTTTTATAACAGCTGGGCCAGTCCTGTGCAGGAAGAATAAATAAGAAAGGCAATTTGGTGCTTTCTGTTGGCTGCATTTAATTTGCATTTCATTAAAGATCTCACTCTGCAGCCATGCTAGTTCAGATCGTGGCTGGGGAGGTGAGTGGAGGGAGAGTGGAAGATGGTCCAGCCCCTGGGCTCTGGGATCTGACCTCCCACAGTCAAACTCTGCCCCCACCACCCTGCCATCTGGCCTTGGGTGAGTCACTTAGCCACTCTATACCCCATCTGTAAAATGGGGGAATAATAATACCTTCTTGATCGGACCGTTGGGAGAATGAAATGAGATAATGGATTAGCAATACTCAGTCAAAGGGTAGTAATAATCACTGACATTTTACCTACCAGCTGTAACATGGATTTGTTCATAGGCAAGTATTGAATGCCTAGCACATGCCAGGCACTGTCTTAGGTGCTGAACAGAACATCCAAAGGCACTGTGCTCATGTGGCTTGGTGGGAGAGAGAGACAACAGATGCCTAAACCAATAAATCTGCACAATGTCAGGTGATGATTACTGCCATAGAGGAGGTAGGCACCAAGGGAAGAGGGTAGAGGGCGTGGGGGAGGGGGCTGCCACTTTAGGTGTGGTGGGTGGGATGGCCTTACTAATGAGGGTGTACTTGAGCACAGAAACTGAATGAAATGATGGAACAAGCTGTGTGGATTTCTGTAGAAAGAATATTTCAGGCTAAGGAAACAGAGTGTGCAAAGGCCCTGAGGCAGCCAGGAAGACTTGATGGCCCCAGTCAGGAGACAGGCAGGAGATCCATAAACAAGAGGTAATAAAATGTCAGGTGGTGCTGGGAGGAAACAAGGAGAAAAACAAGGTGGGCAAGGAAACAGAACACGGCATGGGAGACCGCTGAAGGTTTTAGAGGGGGGAGTGGTCACGAAAGATCTCTTTGAGGAACTTGTTATCCGGGCTGTGTGTGTTCTAGAGAGCTAATATTTGGGAGCTGCCTGGGGCATCCTTTTTGCTCTTCCATGTTGAAGGTGATTGTGATCTTGGATGGAGGGAAGGGCTGGAGGGGCTGCTTTTAGCTGTGGGCTAGCGCCCCAAAGATCCCAGCAGGCTCCACTCTGAAATGGACCTGGAACTCTGACTCCAGGCGTGCGTGACCACCCACGGCAGAGCTGTAGACAGAGCTAGGAAAGGTTGACAGATACAGTGATTAAAACAAATTCTCTGGGAGGACACAGCAGAAGCCCTTAACAGTGGGGACTTCTTGGGAACTTGACTGAGAATTAGAGAGACAGAGGAGATGTACTTGTTCCCTAGCAGCAAAGGACTATAAACAGGGTGATGTAAATGACAGAAGTTCATCAGCTCGCAGGTCGGGAGTTTGAAAGTCCAAAATCAAAGTATTGGCAGAGTTGGCTCCTTCTAAAGGAAGTCTGTTCCGGCCTCTCCTCTGGCTTCTGGTGGTTTGGGGGCCATCTTTGGCTGGTAGAAGCATCACTCAATCTCTGCCTGCATCTTCACATGGCCTTCTCCCTCTTTCTCTTCATTTGTCTGTGTGAGTCTGTGCCCAAACTTCCCTTTCTCATGAGGACACCAGTCATATTGGATCAGAGACCCACCCTACTCTGGCATGACCTCATCTAAATTTAATTAATTACATTTACAGCAATACTATTTCCAAATACTGTCACAATCCGAGTCACTGGGCGTTAGGAAATCAAACATATTTTGATGGGGGAGCCCGATTCCACTCATAACAGGGGGATTTAAAAAGTATTTATTGAAGTCTAACATACATATAGAGAAAAACACGCTGGTAAGGATACTGTGAATTTTCATCAAATAATCTCACTGGGTGACCAGCACCCAGGTTAACAGTCTGAACATTACCAGCTCCCCAGAAATCCTCCAGAGCGGGGACTTTATTTTTCATTATGTACCTTTTGATGCTGGTTTTTTTTTTTTTTTTTAACATTTTAAAGCTATGTGGGCTTACTTGACAATAAAACCAAGTTGAACTTAAAAATAAAGAGCTCAAGCCTACGGGCCTCCGAGGAGAAGGAGCTTGCATGGACCCCTCCATCATGGCAGAAGAAAAGCATCTTTGTTTGTTTTCTGTGCTACTGTTTTTCAGTGGAGCTTTCCAACCAGTGCCCTGCAGGATGGTTAAAGGTGCATCCAAGCATAGGTCAGCTCCATCCCCTGGGAGCCTGGGGCCACTGGAGCCCCCTCATCTGTTCACCCTAGTGCGTAAGTTGTGTCCCTTTCTGTGTGTACCCACGAGGAGTCCAGCTTGACATGTGCCATCTCAGGAAACCCTCCCGGCAGCCCAGAGAGGCAGGCACTCCTGTTAGTCCCATTTAACAGGTGTGGAGGCTGAGGCTCTATTAGGGAGACTTCTGAAAGGTCTGGTTTCTTAGGTATTTTCTTGTTGTCGACTGGGCTTGGCAAGCGGAGGTCATGGATGTCCTGGGACTTCTGGAATCGCTCATCAGCTGACACACTGTCTCGTCTTAGGGAGGATTAGAGCGAGAGGGGTCCTTTAGGGACTGTTACTGTGTAACCCAACGCAGTCCCTTGACAAGAGAGAGCCTCGCTGTAATGGCACAGCCCGTCAGCTGCAGACTCGGGTTCTGAATCGCGTTCCAACCCCTGAGCCCACATTCCAAATGAGTTCATGATACTACCTCCAGCAATGCTAGGATGTGGGTCACCCTTTCTTACAGAGGAGAAATTCAAGGTGCAGGGGAGCAAATTTCAAGTTTGTCTGACTCCACTTCTCCATTTTTCTTACCATCTACTGCAGAAAGTAAGGACAGTTCAGTTTATTTTAGGACAGTCGTTGCCATGATTGCTTCTGAAAGTTTGTACAAGGTGTGCTTCTGAGAAATCTGCTCTCATTTGGGGTTCACTGTCCACTGGTTTTCTTACGACCTAGATAATGTGTTGGTTATGGGTGGAGAGGGACTACAAAGAAAGCCAGGCAGGGCCCAGCAGCCTCCCCCGGGTGGCAGGTGGCAATCTGATGTACTTGAGTGGGTCAGGGTTTTATGGCTCCTTTGCCAGTGGTCATAAACTTGGCATTTGCTTTTGGTACTTGGGGAGCCCTGAATGTCTAATTAAGTTGGCGCTGAGCAGGTGGAGGGCACGCAGCTAGAGAAGATGTGTGACCGCGGTGGAGAAGGCAGAAGCGACCCAGACTGAGCTGGCCGATGGCTGCTCTCACCTGGGTGCTGTGAGCTGTTCCCTCCTGCGAGCTCGATTCCTTTCCCCAGGAAGCGGCACCCAGGCTCTGGGCAAGGCTCAGCAGCCCTCCTTGTGGTCTTCTTAAAGAGAAGCAGTTTCTTCTACAAGCCTCTCTCTTTCTTCCCCAACAGGACCCTCCTGCCCAGGCATCATCAAAGGGTGGGGTATCCACTTGCTGACACATTTTAAAAATTGTGATAAAATATATGTAACAGCACATTTAAGCATTTTTAGGTGCACAGTTCAGTGGCATTAACTGAACATTATTCTGCAGCCATCACTCCTAGCATCCATCTCCAGAACTTTTCCATGTCCCCAAACTGAAACCCTGTCTTCATTTAATGCCAACTCCCCATTCTCCACCCTGCCTCCCAGCCCCTGGAAACCACTATTCTACTTGGTGTCTATGACTTTGACTACTCTAAGTACCTCAAACAAGTGGAATCATACAATATTTGTCCCTTTGTGACTGGCTTATTTCACTGAATGCCTTCAATGTTCATTCACGTTGTAGCACGCGCCAACATTTCCTTCCTTTTTAAAGGCTGAATAATATTCTGTTGTATGGATAGACCACATTTTGTTTATCCATTCATTTGCTGATGATCACTTGGGTTGCTTCTACCTTTTGGCTATTGTGAATAATGCTGCTATGAGCATGGGTAAACAAAGTTCTGCTTGAGACCTTGCTTTCTATTTTTTTGAGGGGTGGTATATGCCTAGAAGTGGAATTTTGGGATATGTACCTAGAAGTCACATGGTCATTCTTTTTACTTTTTTGACGAACTGCCGTGTGGTTTTCCACAACAGCAATACCATTTTCTATTCTCACCAGCAACGCACTGGGGTTCCAATTTCTGCATATCCTCAATGCATTTGTAGGTCCTTCGGCTAACCGTTTCACTGCTTCCCTTAGACAAAGTTCAAGGGCTGAGTGATGACCCTTCAGCCAGCGTAGACCAAGGAATATGGAATTGAAGGAAAGTAATTTACTGGAGAGGTAAGAGCAGAGTGGTTTAGCCCGAGGGCATGGAAGTCAGAGAGGGTCTCCTTGAAGCCTGAGTTTACTGCTCACAGGACAGACAATATGAATAAATGATGCCCCCCTTCGAAGTGTCAGGTGTCCCAGCTAATCAGCGGGGTGATAGGAGGACCTGCTGTCTATGGTCAGAAGGTTCCATGAGACTGCACGTACAAAGCATCTAGCATAGTCTTGCAAGAGAAGGGCACTCTGGGAGTATCACTGTTATGGATGAAAGGCATTTGTCCACCCAGGATTTATCAACCACCTGTTTATACCTGGCCTGGGAATTCACGGAGACACCTACTGTCTATCGTGTTGGTTGCTTCTCAAGACCCAGGCTTGGAGATGCAGAGGTCTTTAGAAGTAGCCACTCATCTTCAGTCACTCATCTAAGCAGAGATGAAGGGGAAGAGGAAATCTTATTTTTGGAAAATGAACTTCTTCCTCCAGTTCAGGAATGTTCTAGAAAGTCAGCCCCATCCTCTGGGCTTCCATACAGCATGGACTGGGAGTCATTCATTGTCCATAGCTGGTTCATTTGAGGTTGGTTCTTACCCCATCCGCATCTCCCGTAATCTTTTTTGATTAAGCAAGGTCAACACGCACCTGACGTTTAGATCACACTGTGTATTCCTCTTGATTTTTATTATTTTTTTTTTTTCTGTACAACTTCTTGTGGGAGTCCGTCTTGGCTCCCCAACTAGGTTATCAGCATCTTGAGGGCAGGCGCCTCCTCACATTCTGCCCTGTGTTTCAGAGAGTGGATATAAGACTGGGTACTGCCTTGGCTTCCTTCTCTGTAAAGGTGGGGCAACAGTAAGGTGCCTGCCTCTAGGGGTGTTTGGAAGAAATAAATGAATTAAGAGCACACAGTGTGTTCTCAGGACAGTGCCTGGCAGATAGGAAGGGCTTATTAAATGTTATTCCTTGGAAATAATCTGTTTGCAGTGTAACAGGGGTTCCAAGGACTGGTGATGGGCATATGAGAGTTAGGAAAAAGTGAAACTTTCACCTCCCATCCTTGAAGTGTCAGGCACAGGCTCGGTTCTCACACACATCACCTCATTTAATCCTCGCGACAGCCCTGGGGGGAGGCGCCATTTCCGCCCCCATTGTAGAGATGAGGATGTGGAGACCTGGGACGCTGGGGCCGGCATCTGGCTGCCTCCTGCATCTGGTGACATGTTCATTTCTCCCCCGTCCCTTCTCCACCTTTTTCATCTTCCGCTCCCTACTGTTTGGAATCCCACTGCACTAACTATCTCATTTGTGTGGCACATGCTTTCCCTCAAAGTCAAACAAGAGGCAGGTGGGTGATGTCACGTTCTCTCCCGTCTGCCCGAGGCCCAGGGCCCGCGGTTGTTCTCAGGACTTCATCACGCAGCTGAGCTGGTCTCCGTTGCTGAGAGAGCCCCTCAGTGTGCAGGCTGACAAACAGTCAGTGGTGTCCCTGTTTCCTGAACTATTAGGGACTGAGTGCAGTTCGGCAGAAGCCACGTGATCCTCGTGCTTGCTTGCCTGTGGCCCTTTCTCAGGGGAAAGGTTCTTTCCGTGTCCGGGGGACCACCATGTCCCACTCTGCCCTTTGGCTTAATCAGAATCAGCTCAGTCACCTCTGCAACTGCCCGCATCACACGCCTCCAGGCCCGTCTTCCTTTGCTGGAGCTGTGGGGCTTGGAACCTGTCAAGCTCTTCTCCCTGATGCCTTCCTCGGCTTCTATTTGCCCCAGGAGGTGATCGCAAAGACTAGATAAAACAGGAGCTTAGGGGCTTCATCAACCCAAATTCAAATCCCTGCTTTCCCATTTCCCAGCTGTGTGACTTCAGGCAAGTGAAATAACCTCTCTGAGTCTTAGCTGCCTCCTCTGTTCTGAAACAGGGTGGAGGGCTGGGTTTCCCCGGGGAAGCAGGCTCTGAGATGGAGTTCAGCATGGTGGGTGTTTATTGTGGAGTGCCGTGGGGATCCACCCCCAGGGAAGGGAGCAGACACATGTGGGATCAGACGGAGGAGGGAGGTCGAGTCTTGATGGAGGACCAGTGACAGCCACAGCCTAATGACCGCACTGGAGTTTGGGGGCTGAAATGGCCAACCAAAGTTGGCCTGCAATGGCCAGACCTTTATATCTTGCCTTGATCGCTCACTGGATGCCAGCTGCCCCCGGGAGGTGTGACCTTGGGTGAGGCAATCCCTGAAGGGCAGTGGGGGCAACAGGTCCTTCCTGAAGGCAGATCTGGGTGGCACCTCACAGCATCTAGCACATAGGGTGAATACCAGTCTCAGCTTCATGGATTTATTATGAAGATTCAATTTTGAAAAATGCATAAAAAACGGTACAGTGCTGGCCCATTGGACACGCTTTATAAATGTGAGTTACTAATATTGTTAATATTGGATCCAGCCCAGATTCTTCATCTTCCATAAAATTTTCCATGACTTCTAGAGTTGGACCGAACCCTTTCTACCCCTACCGCCCCACCCACCACTTCTGGAGCAGTTAAATGTTTCTGTCTTTCCCACTGAATTTGGAGGGTTTTACAAGCAGACCTCCAGCCTGCTATTAAATTCCCACTTCCTGCATGTAGTGGACCGTCAGCCAGTGCTTGTTGAGGTGGGGATCTCAAAGGGCCTTTTGTGCGACCGTGTTATCCAACAGGCAAGGAAACAGAGAGACTAACAGATGTGACCCTTCATGAAGCCAGTTGGTGACAAAGATCTCCGGGTCCTCCAGGTCTCCTGACTTCCATGCTACCTTTGCAATCACCCTGTCTCCCCATTTCTTTGGATTCCTCACTTAAAAAAAAATATTTTAAAAAAACTGTAGGAAAGTCACTTTGGCAACATTGAGATTCAGAGCTCCATAAAATCAACCATTATGAAGGGAAGGATTCCGTGGCATTTGGTACCTTCACCATGTTGTGCAACCACCACCTCTGTCTAGTTCCTAAACATTCTCATCACCCTTGAAAGGAAACCTCATACCCATGAAGCAGTCACTCCGCATTCCCCCTCCTGGCAGCCCCTGGCCACCATGAATCCTCTCTGTCTCTGTGGATTTACCTATTCTGGGCATTTCACGTAAGTGGAATCATACACCGTGTGACCATTGCTGTCTGTCTTCTTTTACTTAACATAATGTTTTCCAGGTTCATCCACATTGTAAGTCTCCATTCCTTTTCATGGCTGAATAATATTCCATTGCACAGATTATACCATGGTTTGTTTATCCATCCATCCTTGGATGGACATTTGGTTTGTTTTCACTTTTTTAATAATGCTGCTGTGCACATGCTCATACATGTATTTGTCTGAGTGCCTGTTTTTAATTCTTTTAGATACATGTCTAGGAGTAGAGTTGCTGGAGTCTTGGAGTAATGTTATGTTTAACTTTTCGAGGAACCACCAAACTTTTCCCTGACAGCTGCACCATTTTACCCTCCCACCAGCCACGTGAGAGGGTTTCACACCCCCATCCTCGTCAACATTTGTTATTTTCCTTTTAAAAAATATTTAGCCACCCTAGGGGGTGTGAAGTGGCCTCTCACTGTGGTTTTAATTTGCATTTGGCTAATGGCTAGGGATGGTGAGCATCCTTTGTGTATTTTGTTGGCCGTCATTTGTAGATCTTTGGAGAGATACGTATACAAGTCATTTGTCCATTTTATAACTGAGCAGTTTGTCTTTTTGTTCTGTACTCTCTTTGGAGCCACATTCATCATCTCGCCTTCTCTTGAGCCCTCACCAGCCTAACTGTAGCAGCAATACCTTGCAGAGGTGAAGAAACACAGACTTGTAGCCAGCTGGGTCTGGGTGGAGTGCCACGTCTGTGGGCCTTTGGGCAAGCGGCTTCCACTCGCTGTGCCTCAGTTTCCTCATCTGTACAATGGAGACATGCTCCCATACATGTGGGCGCTAAAGATTGGAGATAACACAGGGGACATGTTAATCCCAGTGCCCAGCGTGGGGAGGTCCCCAAGAGACAGTAACTTTTTTATTAGCTTAATTTTTATTCCTGCTCCCTGATTTAATTTGCAGCTCACAGCTTGGCTCACGGCATATACCGTCTTCCTGGATGCTTTCACATCCACAGGAGAGCGGGGATGGACACTGTTGATAGTGATGGAGGCAGCCATCCAGCTTAGGGATTCTGTACCAAGGTAAACAGGGGGCAGGAGGGGGCCTCTGGGAACATCTTGATGTGATGGCTCTGTTTGCACCCAGTGTGGCCTTTGGTGGGCAGCCTTCTGTGTCTGTCAATCGGCCAAACCTCTCTGATACATAATTCAGCATCACATAATTCATCTTGATGCTGACGTCGCACTGAAGGCAGCAGAGCCCAAAGGGCAAGCAAGTTTGCATATTCAGGAGGAAATAGGGAGCTTCTTTAATTTCCCTGGGTGCCCGTGGCATCAGCTGAGGGCCAGTGACCAGTGTCCACCACTTCCATCTTTCTTTGTAGCAGTAAGACTCCAGGTTGTGTCGTTTCCCAAAGACTTAAAGATTGTATTTGACATTGCTCTCCCAATCCACCAGTCGAGACGTCAGTTGCCCTTGAATCCAGGGTACCACAGAACAAAGTGTACAAAAGTGCAGCAATTTTGTTTCTACTTTCAAAATCCACTCACACTGCTTCCCATCTGTCCTCCCATCCCCTCAAAAATACAGCCCGATTCTTTCGAAAGTCACTTTTGTGGCATCATCACCCCATGTTAGTCCCCCCGCCGAAGCACTGTTCCTAATTTTCTAGAGGAGGTTTGCAGATTTTCCTCCAAATCAGAATCTGTTTGCCTGTGTTTGGAAAACACTGGCATTTAGAGATGCGGTTTCCTTGGAGATGGAAACATCTGCCTGCAGATCTGGGGACCTGCCTGACCACAGACCAGCTTTTGTGCCTGGCGGGAGCTGGAGAACAAGTCTCTAGGTGCTGAGCAAAAACCTCGGTCCTGTTTCTGGTTCTCTAAGGCAGCCAAGTGCCACCGAGCGAGACCCCTTTGATGTGGAAATGGGAGAATGAGAACTGATTTTGTTTTTTTTCAAAGGTCACTGCCATTTAATTAACTTGTATGCTGGTAGCAATTAGTTCAAGATATTTAAATGAGTAAGTAACACACAGCTGAATTCCCTTTGTATCTGCTCGTGTCAAGGGCTTAGGGTAATAGTTGACTTGTTAGTTTTCTAGGTAAATAGAAAGAGGCTAGGTTTTATTCATTCTTCCAGCAACTACTTCTTGAGCTCCTGTGTGCCAGGGTCTGCTCTAGACACTAGGGATGTAGTGGTGAGCAAAACTGCCATGACCTCGTCCTCATGGAGTTGGTATTCCAAAACAGGGGTCAGAAAGCACAGTCCGTGGACCAAATCAGGCCACTGCCTGGTTTTGTAAATAAAGTTTTATTGGAACACAGTCTCCTTTCTGTTCTTCCTTCTCTCCCTCCTTCCTCCTTTTAAAAAATCTCTTTTCCTATCTTCTCTCCATTTATTCTCCCCTCCCTCTCTTCCTCTCACCCAACTCCCTTCTTTCCTTCCATCCCTTCCTCCTTCCAAATCACACACACAACACACTTGTGGTAAGCATGTTCACTGTAAAAGCATCACACACATAGTCAAACGTGGAAGTTCCTCCAGCTCCCTTCCTCCCACTGCCTTTCTTCTGTGACCTTAAATACATCATAAGATCATATAGTAAATATATTCCAATGTTATGCAAATATACCTATACATATTCATGTTATATATATTTACATTTGTCCAGGGGAGATCACATGTTGTTTAGCAGTTAGTTTCCTTCACAAATCAGCATGTCTTAGAGTTTTCCACATCTGCTCGTGGAGAACAGGAGTTGGCAAACCATGGTCCCTGGGCCAACTCCAGCTCCCTGCTTGTTTTTGTAAATAAAGTTTTATTGGGACACATGTGTTTGTTTATGTGCTGCCCAGGATGGCTTTTGTGCCTCATGGGCAGAGTTAAGCACTTGCAATGAAGAACTCATGGCCTGAAAAGTCTTTAATATTTACTATCTTGCCCTTTACGGGAAAAGTGTGTTCATCCTGGCTACAAAGCTACCTCATTCTTTTTAATGACTGCATAGTATTCCAAAGCGTGGATGTGTTTTATTTTATTAAATTGCTCTCTTACTGTGACATCTTTTACTTTGCTCTCTGTACCTACTCCCGTGGGGACCCACTAAAAGACTGTGGGCTTGTCTGATGGGGAGGCTGGTGGAGCCTGAGCCTTCAATGCTGGCAGCAGAAAGAGACTTTGTGACTTATGCAGTTGTGTCCCTGCGGCTGTCCCAAAGAGTGTCTTTTGGTGATAGGTTTCCTTTCTTCTTCTGGCATGTTCCAGCCCTAGTCTGGCCTGGACTCTCAAGCCTTAAAGTCTGGTTCTTGGGGAGCCTGGGCAGATGCTAGCAATGCGGGTGGGAGTTTGTTTCACAGCATCAGCCTGTACCAGACCTGCCAGTAACAGTACAGGACACTGTCATTAAGGTAGAATTACCAGGCAGGGGAGCGTGGAAGTGTATTGGAAAGCTTGTTAAAAATGCAGATGTCTGGGCCCCACCCCTAAGGATTCGAGAGACGTTGAAGTCAAGAGTCCTTAGTCTGACATAGTGGAAAATGGAGCTGGGGGCTTTCTTGAAAAAGAAATTCAGCTTTAGTGGTCTCAAGGATGCATGAGGGGGCTTGGGTTGCAAACAGATGCCATCTCTAGCTGGCTTATGCAGAGAATGAACCTCCATGGGAGATTCCAGGATAACTCCTGGGATCCACTGGAAAGCCCAGAAAGGAGCAGGATCCAGGGTGTCTTGGGGGTTCTAAGGAGCAGGAATGACTTGAAAGGTTTTGGAGGGGGGGAGCTACCAGTAGATAAACCAAGCTTCAACGTTTTTTCTCCCATTATATGTCATGCCACTCAAGATTGATGTTCCCCAGAGAGATTCCAGTGGGTCTGGTTTGGTACCTGGTGACTTGGGGAGGGCAGCATCTGGCTGACACCCTTAGCAAGGTTTTGCACAGAGGAGGAAGAATTCCCGCAAAGGGTCGGGACCGTGGTGAGTGCAGACAGTCATCATCAAATGTCCACTGCAGAGCAGCCCTGCAGGTCAGTGGCTACGATGTTTAAATACCTGAGTTCCGAGCAGGAAGAAATACGTGGACGAACATGTTAAGCTATAATCCCCTGGGGCCCCCACCGTGTTACTTGAACCCCAGTGAACACATTTTGTATCTTGACAAGTCACTGTTGGTTGCAAAAGTTAAAAGTGGATGGAAGGCCTTGGTTTGAAAAACAAAACAAGACAGAACACTGATTTCAGGCAACAATATTCAAACTCCCATGGAAAGAGAGTTTCAGACTTTTTTCTTGGAGTCACCGTAGGATTGTCACGACTGACTTATTGGAAATTCCACTCCGCTGGGATCATCGCAGCCGAGATTTCAGTGCTGTGCTCAGGCTGACTCATTTGCCCCCACAGAAGCAAGGGGCAGACAGAGGGTCTGGGGAGGTTATCCCATTGTATAAATAAGCTTTGAAGCCTCACAGATTCTGACCTGCCCAAGGTCACACTGTAAGTCTCGGGAAGAGGGGGCAGCGTTACAGAATCATCACGGTGAGGATGGATGAGCTTTTAAGGATGATCTGCTCTAAGCCCTCATTTTCCAAGTGGAGAAGCTGAGAGCACGCTGAGGTTAAGCGGCTGGCCTGGAGTAGCCAGCCCGCCCCGGTACTGTCTGCTTCCTTCCCAAGCCCTCAAAAGCTGGCAGATGCTGTCTGTCTCCCAGGCTGTGATGGATGCATTTCGTGGATCTCAGAGAACTGCCAGGGTGAAATATGTGCCTTTTTAGGCATGTCTGTAAAGACGCACTCTCAGTTAATTTTTCCCAGGGTAGAGGAAGCTGCTTTAAAAGTGTTTCATAGATGGCCAAATTGTCACAGTTTCCCTGAAGAAACATTTCCTGCTGACCTCCCACTTTGCAGAGAGGAGGCTCTTTGCTGGCTCACAGCCCACCCACCTGGCAGACAATTGTCAATTCTGCCTTTACTTAGGGTGCAGACCTCAGGTGCTTTCATAGGGAGATATCAGGGTGTTAAGAATCGACAAGACAGCATGCTTCTCTGCCCCAAGTAAATTCAGGTCTTAGCGAGGCTGCAGTATATTTCAGAACTGAGAGCACTGGGCTCAGACAGAACTCATTTCAAATCTTGCCTCTGCCTGTTATATGCTGTGTGACCTTGGGTAAGTTGCTTAGCCTCTCTGACCCTCTGTTTCTTCATCTGGAGATGACAGTCCCCATCTTAAAGACTGAAATGAGCTAATGCCTAGAAAAGGCTTGGCACAAGGCCAGGCTCATAGTAAGGGCTTCATGAACAGAAGCTGTCACAATTAGAGCCAAGATACCTGGAGCAAAAAGGGACAGAGATCATTTAGCAAATCTCTGCTTTGACAGGAAGGGAAACCAGCCTCAAAGTCCACAGCGACTTGCTAAGTAATGGCAGAGCCAGGTCAGGGACTCAGCCTCCTGCTCCCCCACCCAGTGGTACAATCGCCTCAGGGACACCCTGGACAGGCCACACCACCCCCAGCAGGGTGGGTGTCACAGCTGGGCACAGTGATGCTGTGGAGTTCCCCTTTCACCACCCCTCCCCTCTCTGTCTCCTTTAGGGTTTCTGATTTTAGGGGATGTTTAGTTAAATGGTTCCCTGCCCTGGGGGAAGACAAGAAAAGGAGAAGCCGATACTGACCATCACTTATTGGGCTGACAGAAGCCGGCCCACATCTCACGGGCCCCAGGGAGACGGCAGGAGCAGACCTCTGTACCAATTTATCTTGGAAATTGTCTTTTCTTCAGGCAAGGGGAGGGGGAAGGAAACCTAAAAGAAAACATCCAGCCACATGCCCGTGAACTCTCTGCCCAAAATCAGTCATTCTTTTTAATAATGAGGGCTGTCATGAGCCTTGGTGCAGTCGGAAATGATGGCCTGTGTAAATATTTGGTCTGTAACTGATTTATGGGTTGGGGAACAAAAATATAAGATTAGTTCCTAATCACAGAGATGCAGGCAAATCAGCGGGCCTGGACGCCGACGCAGATCAGGCCTGGAAGGCAGAATTGAGGTTGGCTGTCTGGATGAGATCAGATGGAAGGCAGGAGGCTGGGTCGGGCTGTGCAGTGGGGTTCACCCAGAGAGGGAGCCATGAGCTTCTGAATTATTCTGTGGGGCGGGCCGTGTTATCTGTGCGTCCAGGTCAAGTACCGGCTGAGACCAGCCTTCTGGCGAGATGCCCAGTTTGCATCCCAGGCCAACCCTGAAGTCAACACCCTAGACAACCCCAGGTCTGCACAGGCACCTCTGTAAAACAGTGCGATCAACTCACAGTGGAACTGATTGAGCGATTTGGAATTGGCTTTCAAGTCCGTTAAATCTGTGATCACACCCTGGGCCTTTATTGAGTTGTGACCTGGGTACATTAATTGTTGAGAACCCCAGTTACATTCACTGCAAAACGGGGATCATCGCTGGGCTGACCCCAGATGGGATAATGTGTCTGGAACACAGCATCTGATTGTCTGGCATCTCGACCAGACCAGTCTTAGTGCCGACATCAGCAGTCTCATGAGTACTGGAATTCACCCCCACCCTTGCCGCCCGGTGGGCTGATACAGGCACTTACCTTCCCTGCAGGTTAACCACGCCCACAACCACTCTATGCAGCAAACACCTTCTATTAGAAATAAATATACAGAGTGGGTGCCAGCCACTCCCCATGGTATTGAGGCAATGTGGATGCACCTGAGGGTGTTCCATCCACCCCCAACCGACACTTCCAGGAGGAACCCCTGAGCATTCAGGAGATGGTGCAGGGGGCACACTGGGACCGTCATGCATTCATTTCATTAACTGAGCTCTTGCTATATGCCAGGCCCTGCTCTGGGCCCTGGGGATCCACAAGGAACAAGTCACACACGATCCCTGCCCTCCTGGCACTCCCAGACGGGTGGGAGAGACCCACACCCAACAGGTAACTAGAGAAACAGATGTGTATTCCACAGTTGTGGCCGGAGCTTGAAGAAACATCTAAGTGCTACCCTGGAAGGGGCGGGGTCAGGATGGGAAAGGGAAAGTCACTAAGTAAAGTCCAGGTGGCAGGGGCGGAAGGCTCTGGGGGTGGGGGGGTGACCCAGGCAATGGGGAGTGGGATTCCGGGGTGAAATAAACCAAAGGGTTGGTTTGGTTCAATTTTTCTACTTTCAGGTAAGTCCAGACCCTTCCAGGACAGGGCCTGGCAAGCTGCAGCCCAAATTCAGCCCACTGCCTATTTTTGTGGCTAGTTTGATTGGAACATGGTCCTGCCATTCATTCACACATTGCCGATGGCTGATCTTGTGCTGTGACAGCAGAGGTGAGTAGCTGTGACAGAGAGCTTAGGGATTGCAAAGCCAAAGATATTTACCCTGTGGCTGTTTACGGGAAAACTCGGCCGACCTCTGCACTAGAACATCTCCTTTTTTCCTCTCCTGTTTCTTTTTCGCCTCTTGTACACCCTGGATCTGAAGCGTGTCTTAGTGGATGGCAGGGGAATGTGTGTATGAGGACAGTTTGCTCTTTCCGCAGATCAAGTCTTGGTAGAAAGTCTGTTGGATATTGAAGAGTTCATCGGTTACTCAGCAAAGTTTAACCTTAAAAAACAAACAATGTATCTGTTCATAAGACATCTTATATGTTTTTCAAGTACATATTGATATACATGTTCATATATAACACATATATTTACATATAATATGCATGTTTAATTATATAATATATAAAATATAGAAGTATACATATATGTTTAATTATATATCATAAGATGTATAAAAACATAAAGTTTTTATCGTTAAACAAATGTTTAATGATATATCATATAAATATATAAAATATAAAAGTATAAACATGTATGTTTAATTATATATCATATACAAATATATACCATAATACAATTTATATATTACATATAATTAATATTATATACAAATATAATATTATATAAATAAACATATATATGTTTAATTTCTAGGAATCTGTAAACAACCATACTTTAATATCTGTCAACAAAATCTGAGATACCAGTTACCAGCTGACTGATAACAGCCATTTGGGAAACAAAATCCATCTGAAATTTGATCTTCAATTTAAAACTTGAAAAAAAATGATGAAACATCATTGAAACCTTAATAACAATTGAGCACATCATTCCATACCAGTACCTCTATTTTCTAGAGTTTTTTTTCATCTTAACAAGACAAAGAGGAGAAATTCAAGCGAAAAGTGCTGTGTACCATTTAAACATTATCTTTCATTATTCCAAAAAAAATTTCCTTCTGTCACTAAGTTCAAATGGCAAAGAAAAGTCTAAAGCTAACAAAGCACCTACTCCGGAAATCCACAGCCCCCTCCCCAGCCTGCCGGCTGCCTCCTGGGTAGCCTTCCAGATGTGAGTGTATCCATCTGAGACTGGGAATCTATATGACACCCCGGTTTAGGAAGCATCTCCCATCACATTGAATTGGCCAGCAAGTCTCGGAAGAGCTGTGTCCCAAATAGCTCCTGTCCCTCCACCTCCATGACCGGGACTTTGGTCCAAGCCACCACCATCTCTTGTCTGGATGCCTCCAACAGCCTCCTCTCTGGATCCCCCCATTCCATTCTTCCTCCCACCACAGTCAACTCTCTACACGCTGGGCAGAGTGACCTCTTAAGAGCAGAACCATACTTCATTGTCTTCCTCCTTAGACTCTCCAGCAGGCTCCCATTGCTTTCACCATGAAAGTCCCCTCCTTACAGTGGCTGCCTCTTCTCTCCTCCCTCACTGAGACGTGACCTGCCCTGGCCTTGACCGTCCCTCACTGCCTGCTTCCCTCTCCCTCCAGATCTTGGCCAGTCTGGCTTCTCCCTGACATGCAGGTCTCAGCCTAAATGCAGTGTCCCCAGAGAGGCCCTACCACCCAGTCACTACATCACCCAGGTTTTAATTCTCCAGTATTTCCTTATTGTTTCGTCTGTCTGTCTTTATCCCCCACCGGGATACCAGCCCAGGGAGAGCACAGCGCTTCTCTGCTTCCTTCATTGCTAGAGTCCAAGCACCTCGTTGTCCTAGGAATATTTATTGGATTCATGTTTTTCATCAGTGTATATCTTTTATTTTATTTTTGTTTTTGGAGGGGAAGTAATTAGTTTTATTTATTTTGACGGAGGTACTGGGGATCGAACCCTGGACCTTGTGCATTCTAAGTGTGCACTCTACCACTGAGCGACACCCTACCCCTTGTATATCTCTTTTAAAGACACAAATGCATTGTTTTTGCCTATCCCTTCCTTCACTTAATAAATGTTGCTGTTCTCAATATCCCAACACCTACCCAGCTCCATTAAGTGGAATTGCCATAATTTAGTGGACAAGTCCCCTGTGATGTATATTTTAGCTGTTTCCAGTCTTTTGCGAAGCAAAGTTAATTTTACTGTGGGGAGAGGGAGGGTGAAAATCAGACAGGAGAGAGAGATGGGATGGAGCAGATGCTCTGATAGCAGAACCAGGATCACCTCACCCTGGAATGCCGGAAACAGGATTGAGTTTAGAGCAGTGATGTTGGAGAGAAGTTCCAGTGATGATGGAAATGTTTTCCATCTTCTCTATCCAATGTGGTAACCACTAGCCGCCCATGAGTTTCCAGTATTGAAATTGTGGCAGTTGAGACTGAAGAACAGAATTTTAAAATTTTATCTCGACTGAATTTATATTTTACATGTGGCTCCGGCTACTGTATGAACAACATGGGTTTAGGCGGAGGGCTTTGTACTTACCACTCAGGGATGTTGCGGATGCCTGACCCTGGGTGACTCAGGCCAGTGTGGCTGGGCTCCAGGGAGAGGAGGGACTGGGAAGGCAGGGTGTTTGTGATTTAGATGCAGAAGGTCAAGAGAGAAGCTGTCACTTGAGGGAAAATAAATCCCAGGCTGGCTCTGGTCTCTTCAGGATCCTTTTTCATGATGAACCTCTGTGGACAGGGAGTCTAAAAGAGGGATTGGCAAACTTTTCCAGTAAAGGGCAAGATAGTAA
This sequence comes from Camelus ferus, assembly GCF_009834535.1. Taxonomy (NCBI): domain Eukaryota; kingdom Metazoa; phylum Chordata; class Mammalia; order Artiodactyla; family Camelidae; genus Camelus; species Camelus ferus. Next base: position 7,381,324 of record NC_045727.1, read on the forward strand.
ATATTTTCTCCTCTGTGCTGCAGCTAATGCTGCCCTTGTCAAGCACAGTGTGTTGTGAGCGGCCGTGGCTGGGTTCCAATAAGACTTTATTTACAAGAACAGATTGAGCGTTGGATTTGGCCCAAGGTTGGCCCATTTGTCTGTCAACCCCTGAACTGGGAGAATCTGGCTGGCTCTGCCCAGTTCAAACCAGCAGGCAACTTCCCAGAGAATAAAAGAACAATGTCCCAGGCACACCCCAGGGTTTCTTAGACTTGTGCACCCAGATAGGGTACCAGACACCTTGGATGACCTCTTTCCAGTGAAAGACAGTTTCTGGCGGGCGGGTCACACTCGCATTTGTGATTCCTGCCGCCCTTGGGTGAGACACCCACAGCCCTGCTTTCTGGCCGGAGTTTATCTGCGCTGGTGCGCGCGTGATACAGCTGCCCCGTGGTGCCTAACAGTGCATCGCACTTAAAAGAGTGTCGAATTTGCAACCAAGTGCTTCATCCTGTCTGTGAACTTGGGTTTCCCCAAGTAGAACCGTAGCCCCTCCCCACAGGACGGTTGTGAGGACTGCAGGAGTGCACGTGTGTGAAGGGCTGGTGTCTGGGCCATAGTGGCTGCTTGGGGTACCACACATACTGTGCTGCTGACCACAACCTAGGGTTGGATGGTTGGAGGGCTCAGAGCTGCTCATCCTTGACCGAGCCTTTAAGGCCGTGCGGAGAGAAGACCGATAGGGCTGTAAGAGAGTGAAGGCATGGAGAAGCTGAGCGAGACCAGGTTCCAGGTGAGAGGAGACAGGGAAAACAGAGTCAAGGTCATGTGCCTTCACGAAGTAGGAAATTTACTGGCGCAGCTCGGATTCATACCAAGAGGATGGTGCCAGGCCTCCCCTCTTACAGATCCCTTTTATCTCGTGTGATCGTTTCCGCAGCTTGGTGATAGTTCTCTTTGAGAAACGAGGAGAAAGGCTCAGAATGGGGAAGTGAATTGCCTGAGACCACACAGCTGGCAGAAGGGGAGTAGGACCTTAATCCTAGGCTGTTTGACTTTCAGTCCTTGCTGAACGCATTAGTGTACTGTCTGCTGTCCTCATCCACGGAAAACTGACCTTCACACTACAGGGGTCCCTTGGAGATAACTTGGATCACTCTGCAAGAGCCACATTCCCCACAGGCCAGATCCAGTGACCTGGGAGCTGTGTTCCTCCCAAGCCAGATCCTGTGATGGGGCAGACGCAGGCAGCATCCCTTATCTGGTTCCTCAGCAGTTCTGTTTTATCCTTTGGGGAAACTCTGCTTTGGTTCTTGCAAGAATCTCTTCCCCAGTCCGGATCTCTGTGTGGTCGAGGGGAGAAGGCAGCCATGTGGGACTCACTCAGAGAACCCTGGAATCCTAACTTCCAGTCCATGAAGAAGTCTGGGTCCAGGATCCAGAGCTTTGGGGAAAACCCCCTCCCCAGTGCTGGACTGGGCTGGTGTCACATGTAGTTGTGGGGGCCTGGGCTCTGGATTGGGACAAACTGAGTTTGAATCCTGGTGCTCTCTGCACTGAGTTTCTTCATCTGTAAAGTGAAACGGCCTGGGAGGCTTGGTGACGGTATTCACTCGTGCATTCATCCAATGTATAATTTTGGAGGACGCTCTGTGTCCAGTGTGTTCCTAGGTCCTGGAGACAACACTGGGGAACCAGACTGAGATGGGGCTCCTGTTCTAGTTGGAGGAGACAGAGAGCACGTGAGTCGATCGGTACACCTCGAGAATAAGAATTTCATCAAGTGATCAGTCCCAAGTCCATGCCCCAGTGACTACCCTGTCAGAAGCAGTGGGTGTTCCTTTTAGTGATAAAATTATTGTGGGACTCCTAAGGAGTCCCTTAGGAAATAACAGGCATTGACCATGAGACCCTCCAGGGGTCCTCGGAAGAACACAGTGGAGGGGGAAGGGGTGCCCTGAACAAGCATTCCCCGCCGAGCCTTTGTCCTGGGTGCCTTTGAGAATCCTGACGTAGCTGCCCCTTCTTCCAGGAAGGCTCACGCCTCCCTAGTCTGGTGTCATCACTCAAGTGATGGGTCAGTGTGGTCCTCAGACCCTCCTGTGCTTCTCCCAAGGCAAGATGTCCTGGGTAAAGAGGAAATCTTTGATCCTCTTAGTGGATACTTATCCACCTTCTCTTGGTTTTGAATCCTGACCTGCTTATGCATGGGAAGGACTTTGCCCATAAGGAGCCTCAGTCTCCGTCTAGAGGAAAAGAAATTTCTTGGTGAGGGACAAATGCAAAAAAGAGCTACCTAGCTCAGGTGACAGACACTCTGAATGCACTATTTCATTAGATCTTCATACAACCTCATGAGAGAGACGCCTTACTAGGCATTTTTACAGGTGAGGACATTGAGGCTCAGAAGGGTCAAGTGACTAGGTGAAGGTCACACAGCCAGACAGGGGGAGAAATATACTTCCTGTATCAATATTATTTTTTATGGCCATGAATTTTTTTCTAATTGTAGTGCAGTACACATAAAATTTACCACTTTAAAATGTACAATTCGATGGCGTTCAGTATATTCATCATCTTGTGCAACTGTCACTTCTATCCAGTTCTAGAATTTTCCATCACCTCGAATGGAAACCAAACCCCAGATCCATTCAACAGTCATTTCCCATCCCCTCTCCTGCCCCCAGCCCTGAGCAACCACTAACCTGCTTCCTGTCTCTCTAGATTTGCTTATTCCAGATACTTCATATAAATGGAATCGAAATGTGTGGTTTTTCTCACTTAGCTAATGTTCTTGAGGTTCATCTACAACTATAGTATCAATCAGTACTTCATAATACTGAATGGTATTCCATTGTTTGGAGAGACCATGATTTGTTTATCCATTCATTTGCTGATGGACATTTGGGTTTTTTCCACCTTTTGACTGTTGTGAATAACGCTGCTACAAACACTGTATACAGTTTTTGTTTGAATGCTTGTTCTCAGTTCTTTTAGGCATATATCTAGGAGCAGAATTGCTGGGTCTTATAGTACTTCCATGTTTAACTTGGTGGGGAGCCATCAAACTGTTTTCCACAGTGGCTGCACCATTTTGCATTCCCACCAGCCGTGGACAAGGGTACCAATTTCTCCACATTCTCACCAACACTTATTATTTTCTCATTTCTTCATGACGGCCATCATAGTGGGTGGAAGTGGCATCTCACTGTGGTTTTGATCTGCATTTCCCTAATGAGTAGTAATGCTGAAAATCTTCTCATGTTCAAATGGCTTGTTGGCCATTTGTATATCTTTGGAGAAATGTTGCTTCAAGTTCATTGCCCACTTTTTAACTGGGTTGTTTGTCTTTTTTACTATGAAAAGAAAAACTTTGTAAGGCATCACTTTCAGTCAGAAGTAAATTGCACAATTATTGTTTGATGAATTTGTATTTATCAGTACACCCAGGTGACCACCAACCACCCAATCAAGACAGAGGATGTGTCCAACCCCTAGAAGGATTCTTGGGTTCCCTTCCAGTCAGTAATCTCCCCAAAGAAAATCACTCTTCTGGCCTTTTTCACCATGGATTCATTTTGTCTGTTTTTGAACTTCATGTAAATGGACTCTGATGGACGCATACAGTAAACACTCTTTGTGGCTGGCTTTTTTTTTTTTTTTTTTTTGCCCAAGTGTCTTTGAAACTCAGCCATATTACTTATCTTCATTGTCATGCAGTAGTCAAATGTATGAGTCTATGACGATGCATTTATCCATCCTATTATTGATGGACATTGAGATTATTCCCCACGTTTGCCCATATGCATGACATTGAAATGAACATTCTCACGCAGGTCATTCTGTGGACAAGGGCATGCGTTCTGGTTGAGCACCTAATACCCTGGGGTGAAACTGTTGGGTCAGAGCGTGTGTTCAGTTTCTTTAGATCCTGTAAGTGGTTTTAATGGTTGAGCCAGTTCACGATCTCACCAGAATTTTACGAGAATCCTGGTTGCTCTCTATCCTTGCCAACACTTGGTGCTGTCACCTCTTTTTTAGCCATTCTGGTGGGACCTGTACTCTCGAATTTACTTTACATTTTTTTTTCAACCAGCATCTCTTTTCCTTCTCCTTTCTTCTTCCTTGCCTCCTCCTTCTTCTTTTTTCTCTTTCTTCTTCTTTTTCTTCCTCTTCCTCCTCTTTTTCTTGTTCCCAGTATATTTTGCATAAGACTGTCTACTGGGAAATAACAGCACAAAATTATGGATTTGATGTGCAAAGTCAGTATTTCAAATATTAACTGTTAAGTTACAAAAATGCAAGTGTGTCTCATCTAAGCACACTGCCTATTCCTCCACACCTGGGGAAAAATGCATCCTATGCTGTTCCACTGACTCATCAGGTGCGCCTTTTTTTTTTTTTTTTTTTTTTTTTTGGCCAGGGCCCCTGGTGATTCTTGCCACACTCGGGGCATGCTTGAGCCAGAAATGAGGGTCATTGCCTGTGGCCAAGGAGCAGAGTGGATTCTCAGTAAACAGCCCCTCGCTTTTCCAACCCCACCCCTTCCACAGGCTCTGAGCAGCTGGCCGAGGGGAATCCTTACTCCCCTCACCCACACCTCTTCTCACCCAAGAACTGGTGTTATTCTTTGGTTTTGGAAAGGCTCTTCCCTGGAGGTCTCCACTTGGGTAATCAGATCAGGCCAACTGCAGAGGATTTAAGTGGCCTGATCTGAGAGGGAGGGGCAGCTCACGCAGCCCCGGGTTAGACCAGTGACCACTCTTCCCTGTTTGGGGAGATGGCTACTGGCTTAGCCAGAAGGGGTATATCAGAGTGTATGTTGTATCTGTCCTCCTGCTGCTGCCTGCGAGGAGCCTGTCTGTCCCCAGCCCTGTCATTTCCTCCCAGTCGGCAGGGCCAGATGCCCCAGGCCCCATTAATGAGACGCTGAGGAATTTGGCCGGTGAAAGCTTTCAAGTTCAAGGGGACATAGCCCCACACTTGAGGAGGCTGAGGGGCCACGTGAGCCAGTGAGTTGGCTTAACTCAAAATCCAGCAAACTTTTGGAAGAGGAGATGGTGCAAAGACTACTTACCAGTTTGGGACGTCCCTTGGCAGCCTCTGTGAGGAAGGCTCTGAGAGGCAGGCTGGCAGATGCGCACGGGTGAAGTGCATTCTGAGTGCAGGCTGTCTGCAGGGCTCGGCAGAGGTGGCCAGGGGCTGGCCAAAGAGGTAAGGTGCGTACCTGCCCTCAAGGAGCCCATAGGTGAGAATTAACTGGGAAGATGCTGACAGACAGTCCTCCTGACTCACAGATCAAAACTGGGTCACAATCCTTTAGACCTCCCCCCAGATGGAGGAGGTCAGATTGTCCCAGCCTGAGCTGGGGCACATGGACTTCTGATCTTGGCTCTGCCACTGAGTGGTGCCTGCTTTGTGTCAGGTGCTGAACATACAGGCACTTCCCTTGTATGTGATGAGGCCCTGGGGGAGACAGACATTCAGGAACCACAAAGTAAATGCAGAATTCACATGGGGAATCTTGAGAAAAAGCAGACAGTGCTGGGAGCGTATGTAGCCTGGAGAGCTGACTGGTTCTGAGAGTTGAGGACATCGTCTCTAAGGAAGTGATGCCTAAAGGTGAGTAAGTCTTCACTAACAGGCAGGATGGGGAATAGTGTCCCAGGCAGTGGGAACAGCATGTGCAAAGGCCCTGAGGCAGATAAGAACTTGGTGTGGTCAATGACGAGAGAGAAGACCAGAGTCAGAGAGTGACAAGGTGATGGTCCAAGGAGAAGGTAGAGAGAGTGTGTTGATGGTCCTCTGAAACTTTTGTAAGCCACAGAAAGGGAGAACAATAGAAAACCTTTGAAGGTTTTTAAGCAGGGGAATGATATGATACAATGTACAATCTTTAAACTTTTGGCTGCTGGGTGGAAAATACATTATAAAGAAACAAAAGTGGGCTGGTATTATTAAGCAATTAAAAGGAATGATTTTTGATACATGCTACACTGTGGATGAACCTCAAAAACATGCTAAGTGAAAGAAGTCAGACACAAAAGTTTACATGTTACATGATTCATTCCATTTATATGAAATACCAGGAACAAGCAAATCCTTAGAGATAGAAAACGTATCAGTCGTGGCCAGGGGCTGGAGGGAAGGGGAATGGAGAGTAACTGCTTCATGGGTGCAGGGTTTCGTTTTGTGAGGAGGAAAATATTTTGGAATTAGATAGAGGTAGTGTTTGCACAGCATTGTGGCTTCTTAATGCTACTGAGTTGTTCACTTTAAAATGGTTACTTCTTTATATTATGTGAATCTTACCCCAATACAAAAAAAAAAAAAAAAGTGAAGCAAAAGGAAAAATAAGTGGGATTGGGAGAGTTCGATTAAGAGGGAGAAGATGGCTTGGACCAGAACTGTGGGGCTGGAGATGTAAAGTAATGGAAGAGATAAGAATTCTCAGGGTCCTATTCTATGTAAATTAGGCATCAGGAAGGTGGGAAGACTGGAATGGTTCTTTCCTGTAAACAAGCACATTTTCCTAGGCACAGATTGTGGTCCAGCCCGCCATGTCCGCGAGCCCTGGCTTGCCTGTCCATCCAGAAAGCAGCACGTCCATCCAGGGCTAACACAGCTTCAGGGGATGGAGCTGCCCCAGCCAGTGCTTCATGCCACCTCATTTTGCTGTTTTCCCCAGAATCGGCCCCATTTCCAGAAAAGACATTTATGTAATAGAGACCTAATATATCTTGCAAAGATCATGGAGAGGATGTTCTTTTTAATTGCATCTGCAGGATATACTGCAAAATATCCACTACATTTTAGTACAGAGTCACAGTCATCAGACACAGTCATTTGTGTCTGTTTTCCCCTCCGAGCGTGTCTGGGTAATGAGGGCAGATGGTAAAAGTGAATCTTACATCCTGTCCATAAAGACTTCCTTGGTGGGTGGGAAGAGATAAAGGATTTCCTTCCACCTTCTCTGATCAAATAGCCATTCATCCACCCACTTTCTCTTCCTCCTAGTCTCTCTTCCTGCCTTCCTTCTATCCATCTTTCCATCCTGCCCTCCTCTCCTCCTTCATTACATCCATCCATCCGTCATCCTTCCATCCTTCAACCTTTTCACCCTTCCATCCATCCATCCAATCTTTCTTCCACCCATCCTCCCACCTCCTCTTTCCTCTTACCCATCCTTCCATCTTCTCATCCTTTCTGCCCTTCATTCATTCCATCCTTCCACTTTTTCCCCTTTCCCCCATCCATCCACCCATCCATCTTTTTATTCATCCATCCATCCATCCTTTTATCCGCTCATCTGTCCAACTAACATTTATACACACCCCTTCTCTGCTCCATCGGTGGCCATAAGTGAAGGGAACTTGATGCTCTGCAGCATCAAGCTACTGTTACACTTGTGCTGGATTAGACTTGGCTCTCCTTGTATGAGGGATCTGGCCTCACACTTAGTGGCTGGTGCCTCAAGGCTCCCATCTTGTTTTGGAGATAATCGTGGTATCTATCGCCAGAGGGTTCTGCATCCTCTTCATTTGCCAAAGGTAGTGGTGGGTTGAGGATGCTGCTAGCGGTTTCAGGTGGAAAGCATGGCATAGCTTCAATTTTTGGCTCCTTCAAGGTTAATTCCGTGCTATACAGTTACCCAGTTTAACCTGGTCATAGGGACGTTAGTAACAGGTCACCTGAACCCTCATTCTGAGCTGGATCCCATGCCAAGCACCTGATCTCATAGAATTGTCACAGCGTCCTTCTTAAACGGGTGCTGTGATTTTCCCCGTTGTCCAGGCTGAGGAAACTGAGGCACGAAGAGGTGTGCTCACTTTCCTGACACAACAGTCAGGACTCGAGCTCCCGTCTCCCCAACCCTAAAGCCTGTGAGTTTAACTCCTACCTTACACTCCCTCGGTGCAGTCGCTTCTTTGCATCTCCACCACTGGACGCTCACGTGGAATGAAATGCAACCCCTGCCCCCCTCCCTTCTCCAGCCACTGGGAGGGTGAGCCAGCCATCGTGTGCTGCTGTAACAGGAGGCAACTTCCCGGGCCTTGCTGCAGACCCCTGGGGAGATAATGAGCAGGACTGCCAGCGAGGGGGCGACTCCGCAGGCATGCTCGAACTCCTTAAAGCCAAGGAGCGGCAGGCCTGCTGGAGAGGCTGACTTTTAGGCTGCTTGTGTGGGAGGCTTCTAGTCTTAAATGAACACACCTTCCTGGGCGCTCCATCCCGAACCGGTGAAAATTTGCGAGGCCGGTTCGCTTTGGCCACAAGAGGGCGCCCAACTCACGCCCAGAACTGAATGGGGCATTGGGGGAAGAGGGTAAGGAGAGTCCTGAGGTTAATTTTGGATGGAGTTTTAAACCAAACTCTCCTAAACCAATCACCTAAACTCCTTGGGAAGGGGAGAAATGTTTCAAAACCAGTTCTAGAAGTATATTCTATTTGGCAGGTGCTGAGCTAAGGGATGAGAGCTCCAAAGACAAAAACCACAGATTCCTACCCTTAAGTTGCTCACAGTCAGGTGTGGAAGACGGTGAATTAGAACGCAGTGTGATTAGTGCCAGTCTTAATCCAGACTGATCATGTAGTGAGTCTAATGAGCACCTGCTGTGTGCCAGGCTCTGTGCTAGTTGCCAAAGACAGAGAAATGAACAATATGAGTCATTGCTATCAAAGACTCAGTCCATGTGGGAGACAAAATTTAAAAGAACAAATTTGGGGGAAATAGGGACGTGCAGCCACAGATATAGATATAGATACAGATATAGATATAGATATATGACTTTATTTTAGGGTAATGGCGGAGGAACACCCAACCCACGCTAGAAGGGAAGAGGGAGTATCAGGGAAGGCTTCCTGGAGGAGGGAACGCCAGAGTCAGAGTTATACAAGACAGATGGGGATTGACCAGGCAAAGAACGGGAGGGTCTTCCAGGTGATGTGGAAGCATAAGCTAAGAATTGAAGGTGAGAAGCCGCACAGAAAATGTGTTTGGAGCCCAGTGGGAAGGAGCCAGGGAGAGAGGCAGGGCCAGATGGAGGCGGGGGTGGGGGTATTGGGCGCCACGTTGAGGAGATTGGGTCCCCCTGCTCTCACTTTGTGTGCGTAGGGATACATTGCCCTCTCCTCTTTTTCTGTCTCGCTTTCAGAGCCAAGAAGAAAAGCAAGCCCTTGAACCTCAAGATCCACAGCAGCGTGGGCAGCTGTGAGAACATCCCCTCCCAGCAGCGCTCCCCGCTGCTGTCCGAGCGCTCCCTGCGCTCCTTCTTCGTGGGACACGCGCCCTTCCTGCCCTCCACCCCTCCCGTCCACACCGAGGCCAACTTCTCCGCAAGTAAGTCACCGAATCCGAGTCGGCAAGCGGGCTGCTGCGCCCGCTGTCCTCTGCGCCGGGTGCACGCCCTCTTCTTTTCCTTTTCGTGAAAATGCGCGAGACGCACACGCCTCACCCGCCGCCTCCCACCCGCGCCGCTCGCGCCCCCTGGGATGGTTTCAAGGAGAAGGGGGCGTCACTGGGAGGCCGACTGGCTGTTGTCATTGGTCCCGGGTGCCTCCTCTTTTGCCTGCAGGTGTGTAGGGGTGACAGCGGGAAGCAAGCGGGCAGGGCATTAAAGGAAACGTCTGCCTTTCCTCTCCTCTGCTTCTCAGCTGCCCGGTCACAGGATTCTTCCTGGCCGCTGTGCGTAGGGCATCTATGATTAAATTTTGTCATTCTCTCCCTCACGCGGGTCAACGCGTATAACCTTTACATCTCAAAGATGTATTGGGGTTCAGACTGGGCCGAGCGTGGCGTGGGGTAGCTTACATCCTGCTCCCATGAATTCTGCAGCAGGCAAAGTGGTTACCGCTGGGAGGGGAAAGGGAACTTTCTGGTGATCAAGGGCTGAGGTCTTCAGAACGCATTTAATCTTCTCTGCCCGGAGGCTCGTTTTGCTGATCAATCACAGATGTGGTCAGAGGGGAGCCCCTGAAAAAAGCCCAAGCAGCCCGCCAGCCAAGACAAGAACTTTTATTGACCGGGACCTCAAAGAGGAGGGGATACTAGAATGTGTGGGAAATAACCCCTTGCCTTTAATACAGCCAGACGGTGTCCACGTGCTGCTGCTCTGATGAATAAGTGATGTCTCCCGAGCACCATTACGTGCTAATCACCCATATGCGTGATCTCCATTAGTTCTTGCAACAGTCACTTGTACAGATGTATTATTCCCATTGTATAGATGAGGAAACTGAGGCCCACGGACATCAAAGACCTTGCTGAAAATCACACCACTATTGAGAAGCTGAGTCAGGATTTGAACTGATTCTTTCTAACTCCAGAGTGTACAAGCTTAACTATCATGCGTGATTTGACTTGATGAGACTCCTCAAAGAGCAAGCAAGATGCCTTTCTCTAAACATGAGGTTCTATCCTTTAACTTTATATAAGGGGTTTTCAGCTTTTTGGGGGGGGGCATGGACCTTTTAAGAACTGGATGAAATCTGTTCATTCTTTCCCCTGGAAAATTGCACATGGAACGTCCAACACAAATGTCCAGTGTCCGGACTGTTGGGTTCAGAAGCTCTGCCTTCGCCCAGCTGGCTGGTCGGCCTGGGGCAGAACCATGAACTCAGCTTACAGTCCGCAAATGTGTCTCATGCACCCACTGCAGGAATCAGTGGAGGATCTGGTACCCCGTGGACGTCAGTTAGGAGATGTTCCAGAGCCTGGCTTATCTCAGCACGCAGAGATCAAGCAAGCTAAAATAGCCCCCATGACACACGTCAACACCAGAAGGCCAATTTATCAATTTGTCAAGAGAAATCACTGTCAGAGAGACCAGAAACGCTCTGTGATGGTGGGTGGGCCTGTGTGGCAGTCAGAGGGCTGCGTGGTGAGCCTGGATGAGGAAGAGGGGTGATGACATAGCCAGCGTGTAATAGCGGCAGGGTGGGGCAGGGTGTCGTGGCCCTGGAGGGAGACACCTGGGTTCCCATCCCAGCTCTGTGACTCTTGAGCTGTGTGCTAACCTCAAGCAAGTTCAGAGCCTCTCTGAGCCTCAGTTTCCTTATCTGTAAAATGGGGATAACGAGAGCTTCACTTCACAGATGGGTGTGAGGATTAGGTAGACTCATGCGAGTCAAGGTGTCTGCCCAGTGCTTGGCACACAGTAAGTGCTTAATTAATGGTAGCTGTTGTTCTGATGTTTATCAGCTCCTTATCCTGGTAGTATTTCCATCCTCTGGCTCCATGATTAATTTTGAAGCTGTGCCTAACAGCCTCTCAGTTCCCCTTCCCTTTCCCATAACTCCCTCATGGCCCTAAGAGTGCTTGGAATTTACCTTGGCGTGACACTGGGCAGCAGCCGCTGGTAGCCATCTGTCTTTGAGCATCTCCATCCTATGAGTGAATGTTACCATGGCCACCTCTGAGGGTTTGACCATGGCTCTGCACTTCATTCTGGCCAGAGTAGACACATCTCCAGTTTGCTTGAAAAAAAACACAAATTTGCACATTTCCACCCCTGCTTCTGCCAGAGAGTTTTGCAAGGATTCATCATGGCTCCGCACTTTTCATGCCTGCCCCCGTCTCCATCTGAGAGGAGAGCCTTCCCTGCTTGCCGGTTGGCAGGAGCGAAGTACTTAATTCACATCAGGGTCGACACTAAGGGGCCCTAGAAGCACAGCTGCCTCTCTGGACCGTCCTGGTCCTTGTAATGCAAAGAGGCCACCCTGATCTCCAGGGAAGGAAAAAGATAGCATTGATTCTCCCGGGAGAACAAGCGTGTAACCCAAACAGTAGCTTGAACCCTACGGTCCAGTTCCGTGTTTGTTGATCCTAACAAATACGGGAAACAGACAGCCTGGTGGAACTGACTCCAGATCGGGAAATGAGAAGCTCTCTGCTGGCATCTCAGTGATGTCACCGTTTGCCTGTGCGACATGTCCCTACCAGGCGTGTCAGTAGCATTGTCACAATTAAGGCTCACCTCAACCTTTGAGGCCGACATGATTATCCCCATGTTACAGATAAGGAAACTGAGGCTCAGAAAGGCAAGTGATCTTGCCCACGGGGCAGGTTTTGAATCCAGATGCAACTCCAATGTGCATCTCGTCTTTCCTTCTCTAACTGGGTCTCCGATTCCCCAGCTGTACAATAAGAGACTCCCTGAAGTTTCATTCCAGAGCTTAGAAACTCTCAGGCTTACTCAGTGTGTATGCCAAGAGGCTTTTCCTAGGCAAATCTTTTGACTCAGAATGCCGATTTTGGAGACTGGGCCGGGGCTGTTGGGAGAACACTGCTGCCAGCGCCAGGTCCCCCCTTGCTTCTAACTGTCCAGTCCTCATGCCATGCTGAGTTTCAGAAGAGAACTTCCTGCCTCTGGACCCCTAGGCCAGCTTTCCTCCCATGACCCCGCCGAGGGAGCCTCTGAGGCTGTCCCTGCCAGGCTGAGTCTGTCTGCCCGTTCATCACTGTCAGCTCTGTCCGTGGCTTCGGTGTGTGAAGCGTGGTGATTCCGCCTCTTGTTACCCCTGATGGTAATAATGCCTGGGGACAGCGTGAGGCAGATTCTGGCTGCACAGTGGCCAAGACTTGGACTCTCAGGGTTCCTCACCACCTCAGATGGGCTTCAAGAAGGACTTGGGCAAATCACCCGAATTCCCTGGTCTGGGGGTGATTAGCGGTGGGGAGGAAGCAGACGGAGCTCTGGCTTATGAGGAATCTGTCTTTAAGGTTAGCCGTGGACAGTACACAAGGTATCAGACTCTGCTGCTCAGAGTGGAAGGTGCTGACTCAGGCGTGAGCCTGCTTCCCAGAGAAGCAGAGAACCCTGGGCTCGCCTCCTGGTCCTCGCTGTGTTGAGCCCACGCTGCGTTCATGTGCGCCGTGTTGTCCCTGTGGTGTCAGTTGGGATGCCTTCCACCCATGGACCATTTTTGATCCAATAAGGTGTGTGCCTGTGGCTCCTTGGAGGGCATCTCTCATCCCAGCTGACTTAGCTCAGGTGGCCTCTGTGATCCTAAAGTCTTCTTCAGAATGAAAAAAACACCACCTACCTGGGAGGAGTAATTATCCATCATCATTCATTACCGGCTGGCGGAAGTGATTTCGGGTTTATAGCAACTAAGTGGTGGCTGACACATCATTGGGCAAGTCACCGGACCCCCGTGGGTCTGTTTCTATCCGGCAAAGATGTAGTGAGGACAAAAACGAGGAAATCATGTAGATTTCCTAGCATGGGGGTCAGCGCTCAGAGCACTGGGTCTTCGAGCTTGAGGGGCCATTGCTGTTCATTATGTTATGGAATCGCTTGTCATGATGATGAAGATGGTGATAGCAGTAGCAATGGGCATTTATCGTGTGTCGACAATGTCCCGGGCTGCGTCAGTTCTGGCAAAGCAATTTACTTCTGTTATTTTGTTTAAGCTTCACAATCCTCCATCAGGTAGGTACTGTTATTACCCCCATTTTACAGATGGAGAAACAGGGGCTAAGAGATTTAAGTAGCTGGCCCAAGGTCACAAGGTCAGGAAGGAGGTGGAGTTTGCACTCATTCGGGATCTACAATGCTGGGTTGGGGAGGGCAACGCCGTCTTCATTGAAACTTGCTTGCTCAGCAAGCGGGGGGGCTTAACGTGTTCGAGGTTTCTCTCTGGCACTCTTGCCTAGTTGAGGGGATTGTCTTGTGGGGGGACTGCCTTGCTACAAAGATGCCTCTCGTTCACCAGACTGCTGGGCTCGCTCAGTGATCAGCATTCACGCTGGCTAACAATTACCCTGCCGGATTCTGGGGTTGATATTCAGGGAATCCACTGTCCCAGGTGGTAGCCATCCCTGCAGGGGCCAGGCAGCTGCAGAAAGGAGCCAGAGGTGTCATCCTGGACATCTTTGGCAGAGATGAGGAATGACAGGGTACTTTGACCACCTGCGGTTTTCTGGGTGTTTATTAGCTGCCTGTGGGGGTTGAATGTTTCAGGGCAGCAGCTACCAAAGCAAACAAGTGACATGCTTCCTGAATATCCTCATCTTGGTCCTAGTGGCACCAGCTGGAGTTTTTTCCTTTTTTTTTTTTAAAGACTAGATTTTTAAAAATTTTTTTAAATTATTTTATTTAAAATTAAAGAATTTTTTATTTAAAAATTATAAATTAAAATTTTATTTAAGAAGTATAAATTTGTTTTACATGTTTTGTTAGATTCATATATATTTCTTTGAGCAATTGTAAGTGGTAATTTTCTTTAATTTCAGAGGTTTTTTTTTTTAGTTGAAATATAGTCAGTTTACAATGTTGTGACAATTTCTGGTGCACAGCATAATGCTTCAGTCATACGTATACATACCTATATTACTTGTCATAGTCTTTTTCATTTTCATTATAGGTTACTACAAGATTCTGAACATAGTTCCCTGTGCTGTACAGTGTGAACTTGCTGTTTATCTATTTTATATATAGTAGTTAGTATCTGCAAATCCCCAACTCCCAATTTATCCCTCCCCACCCCTTTTCCCCTCTGGTAACCATGAGTTTGCTTTCTATGTCTGTGAGTCTGTTTCTGTTTTGTAAATAAGTTCATTTGCAATGTCCTTTTTTTTAGATTCCACATAGGAGCAATATCATATGCTATTTTTGTCTTTCTGACTTACTTCACTTAGAATGATGATCTCCCGGTCCATCCATGTTGCTGCACATGGCTTTATTTTATTCTTTTTTATGGCTGAGTAGTAGTCTGTTTATATAGATACCACATCTTCTTTATCCAGTCCTCTGTTGATGGACATTTGGGTTGTTTCCATGTCCTGGATATTGTAAACAGTGTTGCTGTGAGTATTGGGGTGCATGTATCTTTTCGAATTAGAGTTCCCTCCAGACCAGCTGGAGTTTTTACGAAGCCCAGGTCTTAGGAAATACTGTCCTTCACCAGGTGTTTGACAGATGCCTGCCCCCACCTTGCCCCATCTCCCCGTGCCCGTTCTCAGCTCTTCTCCAAGCAGCTCCTGTTCTTTGTCCTGGAGACTCGGCGACAGGTAGCTGACCCTCCGTTGAGGACCTGGCCTCGTGTGCCTTGAGGCTGAGTCAGAAGCCTGATGTGTTGAGGGAGGCAGCAGCGGGTAGAAATAAAGACGGATGAAGCCAAGGAACCAGCCACTGGAAGCGTTATAAAGAGACTCAGGATGGGGGTGATTATATAATGGGGTTTAATGAGGCTTGAGGCCAAGGTTCATTACCCCTCTGGAAGAGGGGGAGGAGGGGCATGTCTTGACGAAAATTGGCTGCCTCTGAACCACGTTCTCGTCTCGGAATCAGAAGAGGTTTCTAGAAGTTGGGGTCTCACTTGACTCAGTGGGGGCAATTCCAAGGGGAAAGCATGGAGTGACCCGAAGGACTTTGCTCCCCAAAGATGAGCTACTCCCCCCAGCCCAGCAGACCATGTCCCATGTGTCCTAGCATCGTTGCTGTATTTCAGAAACTGAGGTCCTGGCGGGTCCCTAACCCACTCCGAGCATCTGCTCCTTGCCAGGCAGGTGCTGGTGTAGGTACTTCATGGGCGTTCAAGTTTGTACTCCTAGAAACAAATAAAATGATACAGAAGGGTTCATAATGAAAACATGAGTTTTTCACCACCGCTCTCCCAGTCCTGCTGTTTAAAACCTCTTTCTGTATCTGCTTCTTGTGGTCACTTCCACAATTTAAACTACGTTGTACCAGGGCTTCTTGGAGCCTGTCTTGGACCAGAGAGCTTGTTAGAAATGCAAATTCTCAGAGGGGAGGGTAGAGCTCCATGGCAGAGTGTGTGCTTAGCATGCGTGAGGTCCTGGGTTCAATCCCCAGTACTTCCATTAAATAAATAAATAAACCTAACCCCCTCCCCCCCAAAAAAACAACAAAAAATGCAAATTCTTGCTTTCCTTCTTCCAGACCCACTGAATCAGCAGCTCTGGAGAGAGTCCAGGATTCTGTATTTTCACCAGCCCTCCAGGGGATTGTGCACATGAACGCTTGAGAATCACTCAGTTACTTGTCTTTTTTTTTTTAAGCTTTTTTTGGGAAACTTACAGAAAAGTTGGAAAGACAATACAAAGGATTCCAGTACCCCCTTAACTCAGAATGACTAGTTTTTAATATTCTTTGCATTTGCTTTCTCTCTTCAATCCCCCTGGCTCTGCCCTCCACCCCATCTCTGTGTCTGTCTCTCTCTCCTGCTGGGGGACCATTTGAGACTAGACTGCATTCTCGCTGACGTAACCACGAAGAGTTACCAGACTCAGTAAACTTGATGTCGAATCAAGATTCATCTGAACATCTTCCAACTTCAGCAGTTTGTCCTAATAGTATCCTTTATAGCATTTTTTTTTTCCTGTCATCTGTGGCTTTGACATCTTTGAAGAGTGAAGACCAGCTGCTTTACAGAATGTCCCTCCGTCTGGGTTTTTGTGATGTTTCCACGTGGTTAGACTCAGGCCAGGCAGTTTGGGTGGGACTTCCGCGTAAGTGGTGTTGGGTTTCACTCGGTGCGGCCCCTCTTTGTGGGCCCAGGGCTGCAAGATCTTTGGCCTTTTCAAAGGAAGTCAGAGACCGTGACTTTTATGAGAAATCTCCCAATTTTAAAATGGAAGCACCCGATAGGAAAAAAATCTCTCAATGCTGCGTGAACCAGTTTAAATAACTCCACAGGTTTGTGGATCATATTTGGTCTTGGGGCTCCCAGTTTTTAACCTCTGTTCTAGAATCACGGAGGTTGGAAGTGGTAGATGCCTCCAAAACCTCTTAGTCCAAGTCCTCATTTTACAGATGGAGAAACCGAGGCCGGAGAGTGGAAGGGACTTGCCCAGGGTTCCAGAGCTGGGGTTGGAACCTGGTCTCCCGATGCTCAGCTAATGTTTCTTTCGTGTTACGCCAAGGTGGCTGCAAAACTGTAGCTTCCAAAAGTGCTCCTGGAAGTGTTCCAGGGGAAGGAAACTGTACCTTCGTTTTAAAGGAGAGATGTTTTGTGTCTGTGGAGGGCTGGTGATGTGTGTATGTGTGTGTGCATGTGAGTTGCCTGCATGTGGGTATGTATGTTTTATGCGAGGCCACTACCAGGTTTTTATCAACTCCCTCTTCTCTGGTCTGCCTGCATATTTTGCAATTCCTGCCTTAGCACAAACCGTTTGGACCCAGTGTGCAGTGATCAACCTTAGACCTTTTGTTACGATTGCTCCCACCAGGAATTGTGGCAGCAAAATTGGTTGGTAAGTGATTGGTGCTAGGAGCTAGGGGAGAGGGGGCTGTCATTTGTGCTCCTTGGAGTGAGTCCTGATCCTCAGTCAGGTACATACTTTCGGCTTGGGCATCCTGTTCCTGTCATCAAGACCTGTGTCTGATTGTACCTTTGTCCCACTAACCGCCCCTCTAACCCCTCTGTGAGGAATTCTCGGATTTCAACTAATTTCCTAGCAACAAGAAAAAAAAGTAACAAGTAACGCTGCTGTAGAACTGCACAGTGCACACCAGACATTCATATTCCTTATCCATGCTCCTGCGTACCCATTCTGTGGATGAGAAAACTGATATTCCAAGAGGAGAAATCCATGGTTAGAGGTTATACAGTGCATCAGAGCCAAGAATGGAAAACCATAGCCCCTTCAGACTCCAAGTGGCAGGTACCCTCTGCACATAACTTGGTGGGACCTCGTTTCCATGAGATGATAGGTTGGGACAGGATGGGTTGTGTTCATCAAAGCTGCTTCCCTCCCCAATGAAACAGATTCACCTCTGGTGTCCCCATCTTGCACACCCACTCTGTTAGGCAAGTCTCTGTCTTATTTAGGTGTGATTTTTCGTCCTTCCTCTCCAAGAAGCCCCTTCTCCAACTCTTGTTGAGTTAACCTTCTAAATCAGAAATCAGCAAGCTTTGTCTGTGAAGGACCGGATATTAAATATTTCCAGTTTTGCAGGCCGCGTGGTCTCCATCGTGACTATTCGACTTTGCTGTTGTAGCGCAAAGCAGTCATAGACCATCCTGGAACAAATAGTTGGCGTGGTGTCCCAGTAAAACTTTATTTGCAAAAACAGGTGGAGGGCCAGATTTGGCTCACAGGATGTAGACTGTGACCTTTGTTTTTCCAGCCTCTTTTTCTTTTGGTTTCCCCCTGGAACACTGTCGCCCTCCTCTTTTCTCTCTCTGTGTCCCCTTCTCTCTGTCTCTTGGTCTCATCCTCTCTCACCTCTGTCCCCATCTCTGTCCCTCTCTCTGCCTCTCACCATCTCTTTCTCTCTCTCCTCCCCCTCCTGTCTCCAGTTACCCATCTTCCCAGCCTCCCAACTCTGCCAGCCACTCTGTGCAGAGTTCCTTGATAGAGATGATCTGGAGATGGTGGGATGGGGGCTGGAGGGAGGACTAACCCTCCCTCGGGAAACCAGAGCGCCCTCTCTTGGGGATTTGGTACCGAGTACTGAGGAGCGGGAGGAAGGGAGGGGCAGATGGCAGAACCATCCGTCTGGGGCAGGGGCTGGCGTGCCTCCTCCAGTGAACCCTGTTGCTGATCCCATGAAAGACCTAGGATCTTAATTCCTTAGATGCTCATTGGCACAGCCCAGCCTGCTTCCAGCCAGGGTCATTATTTTCTGTTTTCCCTAACCTTCCTTGTTGCCTTTGGCCTCAGCATTTCCTGGCTTGCATCAAAGCCTCAGGGCTGCCACTCTGGACCCCCACAGCGGCTCTCTTCCGGAGCCACTCATCCTGTTAGTCACCCAAACAGGGGCCTGGCTGGGCAGGATGCAGCAGAAAGCACAGGGGCTGAGCCTCAGCCTGGCCCCAGGCAGCAGGACCACCTCCCCTCTGTATTTTCCCATCTATAAAATGGGACTGATGATGACATGAGTCTCCTTGACCTGGCAGATCTGGAGTCAGGATCAAACTCACCAATGAGATGGGTGAGCTGTTATGAGCTATAAAATGCTACGTGAATATTTAGGCCAGGGGTCAGCTACTTTTTCTCTGAAGGTCCAGGGAGCACATATTTTCAGCTTTGCAGGTCAACAGTGTCAACGACTAGCTCTTCTGTAGTAGCATGAATGCAGCCTCATGGAACCAAAGGGGCAGGCTGTGTTCCAATAAAGCTTTATTTACAAAACCGGCGGTGGGGGCCAAATTTGGCTCAGACTTCAGAGCCAAACAAGACCTGGTTTTGGATCCCAGGTCTGCCCTCTACCAGCTGTGAGGCCTCAGCTAAGTGAGGTCTGAGTCGCAGTTTCTTTGCATCTGCAAAGTTAGAATAGTCGGGCTTCCCTCGTAGGGGTGGTTGCAAGATTAAATGAGAGAGCTGGTATAAATGGCTAGCGCAGTGCCAGGCACATGGTGAGCAGGCGTAAAGTCAGCAGTTATTATTTATATAATGTTACTAACACATGTTTATGTTCTGTATAACACATATATAGTATAATGTTATATATATGCTATATATATTATACACATGCATACACACAGGTTCCATGAGATGTCATTGTTTCCTTTGCTGGATTTGGAATTGCAAGAAGAGCGAAAGCAGTGTGGTTTTGGGGGGAGGTTTCTCCACCCACCTTATTTAATGAGGCCACTTCACAGCTGGTCCTCATGAAAAACCGAGGACTTTATCCAAGGCCCTGTTTCCTCTGTTAGGGGCCACCACGCCCACAGCCCAGCTCATCTATACTGAGGTGATGGCCCCTTCACAACCCCTTCCAAGCAGTCTGGGATTCTGTTTCCAGGGGCAACAGGTGGGAGGCAGACTGTGAAGTCAAGGTTTGCACCAGAGACAATCTGGCCTCGGCTCACGTGTAAACTTAATTCCGAGATTATGGGGTGTGAGGGATCCAGGGTCTAGAGAGAGGAAGCAGTCCTTACTACTTACCCAGTTTCTTGTCCTTCTGGAAATCCCACAGAACCTGGACAGAGGAGTAGGGGTTATTGTTGAAAGAGGGGGCACCTGCCTGAGAGACCTCCACGACTGCATTTGACAGGGCTTTTTCTGATGCAGGGAACAGAGACCCAGAACATACCAGCTCCAGCAAATAAAAAGAATGTTGATAGCTCAGGCCCTGAAAAAAAAAATCAAGATACAAACTAGGGCTTCAGGAATGTCTGCAACCAGGAGCTCAGTGTCATCAGGACATGTTCTTTTTCCTCTCCCATCTCCCAATCCTGCTTTCCGCCTTATGGGTTTCCTTCTCAGTTAGGCTCTCCCTACATGGTGGCCCTTGGCTGCTCCAGGCTTCCATCTTTATAGATCTAAGTGCATCAACCCCACTGAACCAATAGGGTTGCGATTAGGAGACTAGATCTCCAAGGAGCACCCGGGTGATGTCGCTCCCAGAACAGGGATGCTGAGCAGCAAGAGCCACAGCTGCCCCTAGAAAAATCCACTGGTCTGTGGGTTGGGTGCCTGTGGTTCATGCTCTCACTTGTTTCTCTCCTCCCTGAGAAGCCAGGGGGAAACATGAATGATTGGTAATTCAGGAGAGGAGCGTGACCCTATTCAATGAGTCCTGTTTCCCTTTCTGCTCACTTGAGATTCCCACTTTGAGATGATGTCAGAAATCTCTTTTTACCCCCTTCACCATGAGCTTTCAGCTGGCCGTGAAATAAGGAACTGCTTCAGCCTGGTGGTTCCGACCTTGGTTATATATCCTGATCACCTGGGGGATTTCAAAATTCTGATCCCCAGCCTGCACCCTAGTCCAGTGACATCAGAGCCACTGGAGGGTGGGGCCCAGGCATCAGCACTTTCTAAGGCTCCCCGGCTGATTGCAGCATGCAGCCAAGGTCAAGAACCACGAATCCAGCTGGAGTGGCCAGCGTATTCAGCTGTCCTGGGCAGGTGGAGGTGTGCTCTTTTAGGATTTTCTGAACACCTACGACAGTAGGGTAGGTGCTGTGAACTTTCTTTTCTCTCAAGCCCTAGAAATAGAGTTTGATAAAGACAGGTTTGGGACTGCGGTGTGATCCCTGTGATTTACAGGTGTCGGGGCCCTGCTGGGGCCATGATTCACCGGGGCTGTTCCTGCTTACTGACTGCTTACTGATCACTGTCAGAGTATCTGGTCCCCTTGCTGCCTTTTTGCACCGAGGCATCAGCACAGGCCTCTGAATGCACATTTGCGGAGGTGGAGGAAATGGGTGGGCAGACAGGTGTGAAATACAGACAGGACGGTGTTTCCTGGGGCAGATGACAGACAGATCAGGTGATGGGGACCAGGCTAACGAGGAGACTTCGACAGCTGTCCAGAGGGCCTAAAATATCTGCTGTTCCCTACTCGGGTCATTCATTCATTCAGTGCTTATGAAGGACTTATGGAGTGAGGAGCTGTGCAGAAGTGTCAGAATCAAATTGTTGACCCTACACCTAAGATTTAAGCAAGAGGAGACCCTGGTGGTTCCCCAGTGCTGGCTCTAACGGGTCAGCTGCTTCAGGATCTCTTTCCTGCCCTCATTCTCTGTGGTGGGGCCCAGAATCTGGGTATTGATCAAGCTCCCTTGGAATGATGACCCAGAGACCAAGGTTGGGACCTGGTGCTGTTTTTAACCAGCTGCCAGCCAGATTGAAAAAAAAAAAAAAAAAAAAAAAAGGACAAGAGACATACTGTGTTTCCATGAAGTATGTTAGGGAACTTAATAAATAAACAGTCTGTTAGTTTGAACTAATATCCTTCAAACCTTGTTGGTGTTAAATGTCCTTTTAAAGTGAAATGATGGATAATTGTAGATGGTGATTGGTTTTTTTCTGTAGTGTCCTTACTTAGAAACAGACTTTGCTAACTTCTGTTTATAAGTCTCCTATTTATTAAATTTTCTGATCCATAAAATTCAAGTCAGGAATCCTTTCTCTAGATCAGAGTTTTAAAGGTTGATTATTAATATTACTGAGCAATAAAACCCCTTCTTTGAAAAGAAGCTTGTATGACCACCCAGTATACGAATGCAAGTGGAGTTGTTCTTGGTTATGTACAGCAGGGGGCCTTGTGTCCCATCCCCTGGGTGTCCACAGTGGGGCCCCCGAGACACTTTTTTGAATCTAAATTGGGAACTGCTATCCTAGAAATTTCTTTATTTTAATTTTTTAGTGGGGAGGTAATTAGGTTTATCTGTTCGTTTCTTTTGGTGAGGTGCTGGGGGTTGAACCCAGGACCTTGCGCATGCTGGGCTATACACCCTCCCCCTAGAAATTTCTTTAAATGTGACCAATGGGAAACCCGAGGCCCTAGGAGGGAGAGTATTTTCCCAAACTCCTGATTCCTAATTGGGTCCAGCCATCCCAAGGCCAACCTGTCACTGATGAATTAAAAGGACCCTCCCATCCCCCTCAACCCCAGAAGGGACTGAGTACCTGGTAGGTGTCAGGGGGTGTGGCCTTCATGTAACAACCCTGATTTTCTCACTTTGAAAACAAAGAGAACCTGGTCCAGGGAGGATATGTGACTTTCTCAGGGTCACCGAGAGGGAGGAAGGACTTGGGGTCTGGATTCGGTTTACCTTGAAGTCCAGAGCGCTTTTCCACTTTTTCTTACGCTACAAGACTGGCTGTGGCATCTCGGAGGGAGCTTTGAAAATACCCAGGAACTATGGCTTTTCTGACAATGTAACGTTTGAGTTGATCTCTTCAAGAGTCATTCCTCCATCAGTCCATCCAACCAAACATTTCAGAGTGCATCCTCTCCATGTGGGTACCAGGGGTACGAGGACATATAGTCAGTCAAGATCTCCATCTTCACAGAACATCCAGACTGCTGGGGGAGACAGATATAAAGAGCCAGTGATGGTGCGGGTGAGAGCTGCAACGTGGATGTCCAGGATGCAATGCGAGTGAATACAGAGGAGTGATGATGGGGATGGGGGCGGATCAGGGATGCCTAATCCAGCCGGGGAACCGAGGAGGGCTTCCATGAGCAAGGGCTGTTTATGCTGAGCCTTCAAGGCTCTGTAGGGCTAGCCACGTGATGAATGGGATGGATGTGCATTTAAGGCAGAAGGAACAGTCTGTGCTGAAGGAGTTAGACAGGTTTCAGGAACACAGGGGTCTGTGCATGATGCAGAGAGAGAATAAGAGGTGAGACTGGAAAAGCAAGCAGGAGCCAGATCTAGGATTTTAGCTGAGTACGTGGGGTTTAATCTCAGGGCTGACGGAAGCTTTTAAGCCTCAGGCTCAGGCACTGACTCACCTGTGCTGTTTCTACACTTCCCTCCAGTGGCACTTGGGCTATCTGACACATGGGTCTGAGTTGAAGGGAGTTCCCCTCAAAGATATGCTGAAGTCCTAGCCCCACCCAGCACCTCAGAATATGCCCTTACTTGGAAATGGGGTCATTGCAAATGTCATTAGTCAAGTTAAGATGAGGTCATACTGGGGTAGGGTGGGCCCTTAATCCAGTAGGACTGGAATCCTTCCAAGAAGAGGGAAATTTGGACCCCGAGATGGAAACATACAAGGGGGTGATGCCGCATGGCCATGGAGGCAGAGATTGGAGGAATTCAGCTTCAAACCAAGCAGCAGCAAAGGTGAGTGGCCACCACCGGGAGCTGGAAGATGCAAGAAGGATTCCGTTTAGTTGCAGAGGGAAGATGGTCCTGCCAACAACTTTGATTTCAAGTTTCTGGCTTTCAAAACTGTGAGAGGATACATATCTGCTGTTTTAAGCCGCCCAGTTTGGGGTACTTTGTTGGGGCAGCCCTAGGACACTAACAAGTGTCTGTAAGGGGTATGTCCTCAGCCCTGATGTACGTGAGTGCCATGCTCATGAGTCAGTCTCCCGGTGACTGTACAATCAGTCTGGGAGTGAACTGGGTGCTTTTCGGGAAAATGACATGAGATCTTCTCAGCTGTGAAATTGCTCATCAATCAGTGCGTTGGAGTGAGCACCTCGCAGATGGCCTCCTAGTGACCATAAAGAGTTAGTGCTGCTTCCCAGGATGCCCCGCTGGCTCCCTGGACGACCGTTTGCCACGGAAGAGAATCCGGACCTGCAGCCCATGGGGGCTCTTGGCAGAGGAGGGGGTGGGAGCCAATTAGACACAGCTGTTGCCACCCACCCTCCTCGGGCACACAGGAGGTCTATACTGCCTGCAACACTATGGGAATAAGCAATTTGGATTAAGCCATTTTCCCAGCCAAAAAAGCTTCGTCGGAAGCCCCTTTGAATACTGTGGTCAACCCGCTTTCTTACATGTGGGATCTAAAAAGTTATACACATGAACTTATTTACAAAACAGAAAACAGACTTACAGACGTAGAAAACAAACATGGTTAACACCAAAGGGGAAGGGGGGTGGGGGAGGGATAAATTAGGAGTGTGGGATTAGCAGATACAAACTACTATATATAAAACAGTCGAGCAAGGTCCTACTGTCTAGCATAGGGAACTATGTTAATATCTTGTAATAACCTGTAATGAAAAATGCCTATAATGGTGTCACTTTTGAGGCTTTGGGCTCTGTGGCTCTTACATGAGTTGAATTTAATTGGAGTTGGAAAGGTCTTCAAAAATGTTACACTGTAACTTGGCCTTGAAACAATAAACTATCTATACATACAGTCCTTGCAGAAAGTCGTAAGAGCAGAACAGCATGATATATAATAAAATATGCCTCGATAAATCTAGAAGATTTAAAAATAACACTAAATTTAAAATTTCAAGTGTAAGAAAGCACTGCGTCATAGATAATTGGCAGCCTCTGTCTTAGTGGTTCATAAATTAACGACTTTACACTCAATGGCATCTTAAAAGTCCATGAAATATGGTAATGTTCCATTGTATGAACAGGCCACAGTTAATGCACACATTCCTCTGTTGATGGACATTTGGATTTTTTTCCCCCTATTTTTCACTTTGAAGCATTCAACTCTACGAGATCAGAGCCTCTCGACCTCAGCCCTGTTGACACTTGGGGATGAGTAATTCTTCGCGGTGTATGGTATAAGGCAGGCTCCTTTTTGTTAATTCCGCTTTCCCTAGTGGATGGCCAGTTCCCCTGCACCATTTGTCAAACAGGCTTTTTTCCTTGCCCTAATCTGCCATGCCAACTTGTCATTGGTCAGGTGTCGACAGTCACTCAGGACTGATCCTGTACTTTTTATTCTGTTCCACTG
The DNA here is from genome assembly GCF_009834535.1 of Camelus ferus. NCBI lineage: Eukaryota > Metazoa > Chordata > Mammalia > Artiodactyla > Camelidae > Camelus > Camelus ferus. The sequence goes on from NC_045727.1 coordinate 7,406,393, forward strand.
GTTGTCACTTGTTCCTATCCCTCCTTTTTTCCTTTTTCATATGTACCTGGATAATTTTTGAAACTTTGCTTTCATTTCCTTTTAAAAATATTCTCTCTTTAACGCACTATGGTATCTCAGAGCAGAAAAAGGACACTGGGGGAAAACTAGTGAAATCCAGATAAAGTCTGGTGTTTACTTAATAGCAATGTATCCACATCGGTTTCTCAGTTTTGACAGATGTCTCGTGTCTATGTAAAAAGCTGCGTGAAAGGTGTATGGGAACTCTCTGTCCTGCGTTTGTAACTTTGCTGTAAATCAAAAAGTATTCCAAAGCAATAAGTTGGCTAAAACAGATTCCTCTCATTTCTTAAAAATAAAGTTTTGGCCTTTTCTGTTACTAACACCTTCTCTAATCCTTAAACCCATCACTTTTTCATTTTTGATTTATCATCTCTTGGGTTTGCACCATTTATCTTAATCTTTGGTCTCTTTTTGCTTTCTGTCTTTTAAATGTCTGCTTTGTGGACAGGCAGTCATTTTTATTTTAAATCTCCTTTCTTTTCTCTCACTGGGTAAGGCAAAAACTCCTCCCGTCTTCTGCGTATTGGCATTCGAACTCATTTGAAACATTCAGGCTATTCATCTAAAAATCTTTTCGTTTGCTCTCAGCTTTAATCTCTTCATAATCATCTACCCTCCCTTCGTGGTTTACGGTGTATACTGCTTCCCCTCTCTGCCTCTTTCTGAGTATGTTCTCTTATTTTCGGTCATGTTGGTAACCGCAGAAAAGCTTGGCTGTGGGGGGCCAGTGAAAGAAAGCCCTCCCCATCACAGAGGGGGCAGGAGGCCTGCTTCCTTCCGCCCCTGAGTTTTAGCAGCAGGTTCTGGCTTCTCCAGAGGGCCTCCGCCCCAGGAGACTGGCCCTGGGTTAACCCTCTACCGGCTGCAGGTCTCTGAGTGCAGGTGGCACCTCTGATTTGCTGGGGCAACCGCATCCCTGACTCCTGTGTGGCATCGCCTCCTTGATAACCCACAGCCCCGGTGTCCGGGGTCATTCCGTGGGCCACTCTCACCTCCATCAGATGAACTTGATCTCACTGCCCTCATATTCCTCCACTTTGGGATGGCCAGAGGGTCTGCTTCTGGGCCCGACTAAAATTTTCCAGGAAGGTGGATATGATGGATCTCAACACTGACATTCTCCTTACAGAGAAAAATGCCATCTACCTGGAGGTAGCCTGAGTTGATTCCAGATTCCTCAGGGCAGGCAGATCATTTCTGGGGGCCCTTGTGCTGGTCGTGGCTGATCTGAGGGGACTCAGCTCTGAATTTCTAACTTCCCTGTGGCCAGTTCACGGGGCAATGGGAGTAAGACTTTAGATGGAGATTCCTCCATGATGGTGTATTTGAATGGTAGCCTGGAGGAGAGAGAGTTCCTGTAAGATTTTACATCCTGGGGCATCTCCCTTTAAGCCACTTTCTCCTTGAGGTAAAATTTCTCCTCCTTTTAATCGGCCTGGTGACTGTCTGCCTTCGTGGTTGGCCCGGGGAAGTTTGGTGGCTGAGGAATGCCTGGTGGACTCCTGGGCTTTCAGACTCTCCAGGGAATCTGAGCTTTGGGAGGGGCTTTTAAAGCTCCATCTTATACACCCTGGCTTTCTCCGTCCATCAGAATAAATACATTTTTTATGAGGGCTGTAATGGTTTTTTTTCCCCCCAACTTTGGAATTTTGTTTAACGAATGATAACAGCTCACATTTTTGTATAATGCTTTTTGGCTTACAAGTGCTTTTTTGTGTATTATCTCATTTGATAAATAATGATAATTATCCCCATTCTACCCCCGAGAAACTTGATGCATCTAATTTGTGAGTTTGCAGAAAACACTGAGGTTTCACTTGGATTCTGGGTGTTAATTAACACTTAGTATGCTTCGAGGAGGAATGGAGGAAAGATTATCTAGATTTATCATCATAATATTTAGCATGCTAGAATATAGATGAAGAAAAATAAGTAGGCGTGAAAAATGTAGATAAAAGTCAAGATTTTTTGTTTCCCTGATGGAGAAGGAAAGACCTAGATTGATAATAATCACAAAGAAGAATCACAAAGTTGTCTTTTGATCAGAAGTATTTTTCAAACACAGAAATAGTTATAGGAGATCAGGCCATCATCCGGACTTGTGACTTTTAAACAGCAGCTCCCTGGCAGCCAGTCTCCGCCATTCATTCATTTTTTTGAACAGACTGATATTCAGAGCCTCGTTCTGCTGTCTCTTGTCAGCCTGGGGAGCATTTTTACTTTACAGGGAGCTCGTTGAGCTGAGTTGCAAATCCTCAGGTCTTTGGTGAATCGCTTCCAACCAGAAACAGTACCATTGTCCTTTTTTAAAAAAAGATTTTATTTTATTAATTAATTTATTTTTATTGAAGTATAGTTGATTTACAATGTTTCAGGTGTACAGCAAAGTGATTCAGATATGTCTGTATCTATATACGTATACTGTTTTGGATTCTTTAACCATTATCCTTTCTCTTCAGGGTTCCTGCCTTTTGCAGAAGACACAGTCCTGACCCCTACTTTCTCCAGCCGTCATTAACACCCATCTGCTCTGCCCATCAGTACCTCTCTCCTTCACCCATTCAGTGACCACAACTCCCACAAAACCTTATGTCCCTCATTCCTACCTGTTGTTACTTCCTAATTAGTTCTCGAATTACTTCCCTGCATTCACATTTCCACTGCTGGGTCAAAGCCATCATGACCACAGCCCCAGCCTCCTAACTCCTCCTCTCCCTTTGCCTTCTTCCAGTTCATTACCCTGCTGCAGCCAAGGAGATCTGGGCAGAAGGCAAGTCTGATCAGTCACTCCTGCTTGCAACCTTTCCACGACTCCCCATTGCTCTTAGGTCAAAGACAAAACTCAGTGTGGCCACCAGGCCGTGTGCTCTGGCCTCTCCCTCTCTAGCTTCATTTTGCTTGGTTCTTCCCCTAACCCACCTACTCCTCCCCCTTATATACATACACACACACTCTCTCTCTCTCTCTTTCTCTGTCTCTCCTGCCCTCTCTTTCTCTTTGCCTCATCTCCACTCTCCCTCTTCCAGCCGTACTGGTTTCTTTCAGTCCCTCATACCACCATATTCTGTCCTACGCCAGGGCCTTTGCACATGCTATTTTAGCAGCCTGGAACACAGTCAGGCACCCACAATATGTGTCAGCCCTCAGGCTGCAGTAGATTAGGGAATACTGAGAGACATTACTCATAGGAGTGCATTAGGCATGTACAGCATGACTTCCTTAGGACTTCAAGGTTTTCTTTGCTTCTTCCTCTGTGTGCTGGGAGGAACCCAAAACCACTGGAGAGGGATCTCCTTGCCCTGCCCATGAGCAATCCTGTGACCCACTTGTGTGAACCCTGAGGGCTGAACAATAAAGCAGATGGTAGCACACTCGGTGAAGCTGAAGACGGTCAACTTGGTAAAGGCCTGGCTGATGTTTCTTATTTTGCAGAGAGTTGACTGAGGGGGGAGCAGGTTTATGGAGGGTGTGTGCCAAATAAGTCTCTGTGATGATGCCAAGATGACATCATTTTGACTTCCCACAGAATTATCACAGACCTACGTTTTGGTTCTTATATTTCCTCATCACTAACTGAAACACTTTAGGAGAGTCCCAAGAGGGTTTTGTTGAAGATGTTCGTTGCTATATAACCAGTGTCCTGTGGAGGACCTATTTCTGCTGTCAGGAACAGGAAGAGTTATGATTCTCACACACTTTTGCTTCATTTTTTATATAATGACTGAATCAGATGACTGTGTTTTCCTCTTTGCTCTGGCTACCAGGAAGCTCAAAATCAAATCGTTGGCCAGCTTTCCCCAATTGTCAGTTTAGGGGTTATGTCTGTTCTCCTAGGCTTTACGTACTCTCATTTCCTTCTTGCTCAACGTTTTTTATTAGCTCAAAGAACTTTTTTTTCCTTCTATAATGTATGACTGTAAATAGCTTTAGATCTTTTCTGGAATAAAGAAGGGCATAAAAATGTACACATGTTAGGTATCATGTTTTATCTGACTACTCATTCCCAAGGGTCCATGGGGCATGTACCATGTGCCAGGCACCAGGCTACATTATCAAATTTGCATTATGACGTTTAAAGAAAAGGAAAATGAGCCACAAAGAGGTTAGGTAGTAACTTCCCCAGAGTCCACACTAGCAGTTGGCAGAGTCTGGTTTTGATGTCAGCCCTGTTTCTTAAAAACTGTGCTTTGAACCACTGGCTTAAACTTCCTCTGCCAGACACTTGCCTGCCTTAGTGCATTGTCATTGCCTGGCTACTTGCCTTTTTCCCAGACCTGACTATGTGTTCCAGGAGGGCAGTGATCATGGCTTGTGTCATATTCTTGGCCTTCTGCATCATGTCTGGAGAGGTTCAATAAATATTTATTGAGTGGATATCAGCTTGAACTGGGTTTGGGGAACAATTTCCTCTTATTCCTAAAAGTGGAGTAAAAAACATTCCTAAACAATTCATGGTACTGGAAATTGTATTTAATTAAAGTTTTGTTTTTTGTTTTTTGGGGTTTTTTTTTTTAAGTATAATGGACCTGGAAGTTTTCTGCCAATGTAAGAGACCCTTTTTCAGTCAATGTGAGTGAGTCATAGTGTTGCCTTTGTTTAAGGCAGGGGAAGGTATTAACATGTGTTTAATCCTGTTTGACCTTGTCTTCCAGGGACAGGGGAAAAAGAGTCCTGATAACTAAATTGCACAACACTCAAATTGCACAAATAGGCTCATTGAGAAGGAGATGCCAGTGGAATAAAATAAGTTTTGTTGTCTTACCAAAGAGGCGCTCTGCAAGAGAATCTTTTGCTTTGCAGATGTTTTGCGTGCAGTCTGTGAAGGCTAATTGTGAGTCTCGATAGTGTCGACTCTCGGAGCTCTTGAATTACACATGTAAAATCAGATGCAGGAAATGATGTTTCAATCCTGAGCGAATCACATCGCAAATCCTGGGTTCTCAGAGGATCGGGTACTTTTTCCATCCTCTCCCCTTTTTTAAAAATCAAAAATGAGAAGAAGCAGGGTGGCATGCCTGTGGTTGCATAGGGAGTCATTAATGGAGATGGTCTCAAACTCTTCCGTCAAGATGGGCTTGAGTTTTGCAACTGGCACCATCTTGCTTTTGCAGCCAAGAGTTAATGTAATTTTCAAGTGCTGAATGAGATCATCCCTTGGCTCCTTAAATTAATAGGATAGTGTTCAAATGCACCCCCCAAGATGTCCATGGAATGTTTCTGGCCCCTTCATCTGTCTCCCTTTGCAAATTCGTATTGTGGAGGCTAAAGCATGGAGGTATGGATGGTGGTAGAGGATGGCTGGTGGGGAGGAGGTCTCTGTTATGATGATTATTTTTACATTTGGCTTTGGAATTTTTTTAAGTTTTTTTTTTTTCATTTTGAAATAATATTAGACTCATGAAAAGATGCAAAAATAGTATAGAGTTCCCATGTACCCTTCCCTCAGCTTCTTCCAATGACATTATCTTATCTTACATAACCATAGTACATTTCTCTGTTATTTACACGCAATGTGTTATTTACATGTATGTGAGTGTTCCTGCAATAACTGAATTCTTGCTCCATGCCAACCCCTTTACACACTGTTATAATTTAAGTCCTTGTAAGAACCCACTGAGGTAGATACTGCCATTATCCCCATTTTACAGATGAGGAGAGTGAGGCACAGAGAGGTTAAAAAATCTGCCTAAGTGCATGAAGCTAGTAAGTGATGCAGTGGTGACACAAACCCGGAATCTTGACTCCACAGCCCATGCCCTTAACCTCTTTACTGCCTTCCACTTCAGTAATAAAATTTCTTGGAAGTAGGGACTTTGGTTATATATCCTTCTAATCTTACTGCAGGGGGTTACAGATGGGGGCTTACTACATATTTAGCTTTTGTTTTGAATATTGAGGTAGGGACTGTGGGATATGACTAGACTGAATCTTTTTCTCCCCCTGCTCTCCCAGAACTTGCTGATAAGTCTAAGTCGTGAGAACTAGGAATGAAAGAGCCTGGGAAAAAAGAGGAATGCTATACCCATACCTTGGTTATTGGTCATGGACCACAGAGAGGTGCCTGGACCTGATACCAGCATCCTAAGCCATGTAGGCAGAGAATGGGCCCACCTTCTGGCCTTTGGTGTCCATTCCATCATGGAACCCGGAGCAGACCTAGCTTATCTCTGTAAGAGCACAGGTATCTGTTTATCAGGAGCCCTGAAGTGCAAGAGCTTCCATAGTAGTTCATCCACAAACTGTCTGTGCTGGGCATACTTCCTTAATGTCTTCACTTTTCTTTCCTTTGTTTGCCTTTGGTCAACTGTAACACAAAAGTGAGACCCTTAGGTAAATATCAACCAATGGCAGACAATATGAAGCCACTGAAGACAGTACTTGGAAATAGTGAATAAGGACGGAGCGGGAACTAGATGGGATAAATTGACTTCAGTTCAACACATAATTCCTGTGCACCCATAATGGGCCAGACACTGCTCATCACTCAGGATCTAGGGACCATTAGGACTAGCTCTGGCTCTCAGGCAGCTTGCATATATGACGGTGGCAGTTTCGTGGAGGGGAAGAGCTCCCAGGCAGGGGTTCAAATCCCAGCACCCTTGTCATTAACCAGCGGATCAGCTTTGGGCAAGTCTCTTAACCTCTCTGACCCTCAATTTTCTCATTTGTAAAGTGAAAATAATATCTTCATTAAAGATCACCTGTGATAAATGAAAGGAGACAAACGTAAAAGACCACACACCGTACAATTTCATTTGTATGAAATGTCCAGAAAAGGCAAACAGAGAGAGACAGAGAGTAGAATAGTGGTTGCCTGGGGCTGGGATCGGGAGCGGGGAGTGACTGCAGATGGACACAAGGTGTCTCCCAGGTGATGGAAACGGTCTAAAGTTGGGTTGCAACGGTGATCACAACTCTGTATATTTACTAACAGTCACTGAACTGTACACCTAAATTGAGCAAATTTTACAATTTGTAAATTATGCCTCAATAAAGCTGTTTAAAGAAAAGTACCGATTGGGAGGCTCAAGTCAGGTGATGGAGTGGGATCACTTAGGACATTTTGACATGACGTACTTGTGCGTTACCTTAGCATTTTCAAACTTGGGGGTTGACTGTTCTCTGAGGCCAGCTGCACACAGAAAAAATGTTGCTGGGGGGACCACTTGCACCAGCTTGGTAGCCTGACAGTCTAACAGACATCATTGTAGTAATTGATGAAAACTGAACATTGTAAGTTTCTTAAAGGATACGGGTTGGCCTTGGATTTAGGGTCTCCCTAAAAAATTCCTGCTTCCAGCCATGGTGAACTGTTCTTTTGTGGACCAACCCTCCTGCTAAGAGTGACTAGAAATTCTGGGCAAGATATTTTTTTAAAATGTGTTTAAAGGCATTGGTAAGGTGCTCAGGTAGTGAGGATCCCAGAGAGAAACGAGGCACAGAGAAGAATCCAAAGTGCAATGCTGCCTTTCCGCTCAAGGTACTGGCTAATTCCACAATGGCGGCCGAGAGACTGAGAATCTGAGAAAATTTCCGTGGGACTGAGAAACAAAAATTGGAACTCTAGACAAACAGAAGGGGACCCTCGTAAATAGCAGTGTATCTTGTAGGGACCTAATGGGCTACACTGTAGGAGTAAAGTAAAGAAACAGGCCAGAACTTATAAAAATAAAACTGAGCTTCGAATCTGCTCAATTTTGACTGGATTAATATGATTTGCCCCTCGCTTAACCGCCTGCCAAAAGCAAAATCGTAATCCTTTCTGGAGAAAAATAACATCATACAGAAACTAAAATTATCTCAATTTTCATACCCAGCTTCAGGAATTCTGTAAAACAGAATTACTAGACATAGTAGGAGGCAAAACCACATGACTTAAAGCCAGAAGAAAAAGACAGACCCAGAGGAGTTATTTGTGTTATCAAACATGGGCTTTTATCTTTTATTTTATTATGATTTATTTTCTTAATTCCTATGTTTTAGGATTTGTCAAAACTAGGAACTGCCTCCCCAACTGGTTGAGGTCTAATTCAGGTGTTTTTTGTTTTTTGAAAAACCAACACCGTTGAGGTATAAGTAGCACCAATTGAAATTTGCTATTGGATGGATTTGGACAAGTGTATACATGTGTGTAACCACCACCATAGTGAAGATACAGAATATTTTCATCACCCCCCGAAATTCTCTCCTATCCCTTTGCAGTTAACCCCTCCATCCCCCCATCCCGTCAACCACTTGTCTGTCACCGTACATTATTTTACATTTTCTAGCATTTTATATAAATGGATTCATACAGTATGTATTCTTGTAAGGCACTTACCCCATTCCTGAGGGCTCCACCCTCGTGCTTAAGCACCTCCCAAAGTCCCCACCTGTTAATACCGTCATCTTTGCTGGTTAGGATCTCCATGTAGGAATCTGGTGGGGGACCGATTCAGACTACAGCAGATGGTGCACTCATGGCTGGCAAGTTGGTGCTGGCTTTTGGCAGGAAGCCTCGGTTCCTCTCTGTGTAAATCTTTCTATAGTGCTCCTTGAGTGGCCTCATGACACAGTGGCCTTAGTTTCACAGGAGTTAGTCAACACTTCTCCACATCATCACACTGATCTCTCCAGTCTGCTCTGTTCCAAGGTGGACATAGTCATAAGCTGATGTTTTACTGAAGACTGAAGAGTTGGGGATGGGAAGGTCCCAGGGGAGGGGGAAGGACAGCAGAAGGGAACAGTGAAGTCTTTAACATTGGCTGGAAGATATTAATTACTCTTCCTCAAGGCCTTGGGTCATTGGGGGATTTAACCAGCTGCTCCAAGATCTTTAAAGCACAGCAAGTTCTTCTAGACCAGAATGGAATACGATGCCGGAGCAGGTGAGGGTAACTGGAGAGAAGGGAATATGGTTTCTCAGCATTCTGGGGGTGTCTTTCCTGGAGAAGAGAGAGTGGGTGGCCACCTCTGCTGTTACCCCAAGATTCTTCCTCCCACAGCAGGTAGACTCGAGTGGAGAACACCCCAGAGGCCAAGGGCACGCCCAGTAGGTATATCAGAGTGAGAGGAGAAGAGAACCAAGTAGATTTTCTTTTAAGATAAATTTTATCTCAACCCCTATTAATAAATTCAGGCCAAGTCTTAGCACACCAAAAAAAGATGTCAGGACAGGAAACAGAGAACTAGTGTATCCACACTCACATATTAATAGAGAGAGAACTCTCAGAGAATATCAAAGTAAATTTCAGAGGCAGTGGTGACATTTCCAGAATAAACATTAGTTAAACACTTAGGAACGACCATCAAAATTACTTCACGGGTGTAAATTAAAAGCCAGCCCTGTAGTGTTGATTCATTTTCCTCTCCCCAAGTTCCCACAGTTGAATGCACAAAAATACGACGGGAACATACTAAGAGACCTTTCTCCACATGGAGTTGTCAACTGCCTTCCCTTTTATCTTCTGTTAGGTTCCTTTTTCATCGGGATCTATCATTTACTCCTAATAGCAATATTAAATTCACATTTTATCAGATGATGAACTGGAGTTCTGAGCAGCCCACCCAGGGAGATGTGCTCCGGAGGGTTTCAGGGCATGTTTTTAATCCAGCCTGAACAAGTCCAGTTAATTCTCAGTTATCCATTTGTGTCCTTTCTTCTGTGTCTTATGCTTAGAGCAAGTTTTCTCCAGATTTCTACAATTTATTCACTTTAATTACAAAAAGTAATTTAGGCTATTGCAACAAACTCAAACAATAAACAAGTACATCACGTAAAAAGGTCAAAGCCCGCCACGAGAATGTGTGCACTTAAACCAGTCCGAGTGTATCCTTCTTTCTTTCTATACAAATAATTTTATTTCTATACATATAATTTTCTTTCTATACATATAGTAGTGTTCTGTTTAAAATACTTATTAAATATGTTATTCTATACCTTGTATATTTGCACATATATCAAGGGCATCTCTTCATTTTAGTACATATATGTTTATGACATTAATAACCTAGAGTATTTTGTACTTTGCACTGCAAACACTATAATATATTTATTTGCTTCCTTTTTAAAAATTGAAACATAGTTAATTTACAACGATATGTTGGTTTCAGGTGTACAACATACTGATTCAGTATTTTTATAGGTTACATTCCATTTAAAGTTATTATAAATTATGGGGCATATTCCCTGAGCTGTACATTACATCCCTGTAGCTTATTTATTTTATTTATTCTATATCCAGTGGTTTGTGCCTCTTCAGCCCCTTCCCTGCCCCTCTCCCCATTTTAACCACTGGATTGTTCTCTGTGAGTCTATTTCTGTTTTGTTATATTTGCTCCCATGTTTTGTTGAACTGTCATTTTGTTATATTTGCTCCTGTATTTTACTGAACAGTTAAACTGTATGCAGATCTCTGACCATAACATTAGTTGTTTTAACCTTCTCTGGAATAGAGTCTGAAGCAAAGGATTAAGTGCTAAGGCTTTATTTGGGAGGTGCAGTCCCAGGACACTGAGAGTGAGGAAGAAGGGAAGAAGGAGAAGCAATGCCATCCTAGCCACTGGTCCACTGAGAGCCCCGAAGAGGCTCAGCCATCATTCAGCAGGTGCGTCTGCTCTTCCACATGAGATGTCCCAGGACAGGCGGGGCAGAGAAACTTTCCCACAAGAACAGACCACTCAGGGGAGGGAGGGAGAGGAAAAGGATCTGCCCAGCTGCTTCTCGCGGGCTGTCTCCCAGTGGGCGTGGTCCACCCTGTGGTGCATTAACCCTCCCACTTGGCAGCTGCTCAGAGACCAGGTTCCACGCCTCGTGGGGTGGTGTTTCATCTGAGTCCAGTGCAGGAGGCTCCAGAGGCTCTGGGTGTGTTGTTGATCAGCCTCAAGTGGCTAAACAGCATGGGCGCCGTGGACTCAGTCTGCAGGGTGGCAGCTGAAGATGTTGGAGGCAGTGAGGCTGGAAGAGTCTGGGGAGGCCGATTTCTATAAGATATTTCTATAAAATATATCTTGTATTTCTATAAGATATATTACTAGAAGTAGAAGTGTTCGATCAAAGGTTATATGCCTGTGGAATTTTTGGTAGATTTCAAGAAATTGCTTTCCGATAAGGTCACACTGATTTGCCGTCCCACTAGGAGGGCGTGTGCCATCTCCTGTATTTCCACCAACCCCGGATGTTAGCGGTCTTCATCGAGGTTTCCAACTTGATAGGTGAAAAATGGTTTTGTTTTAATCTATGATTACTTAATTGCTAGTGAGATTAAACATTTCTTTTATAGATGTCTTGGTCGTTGGGTTTTCTTCTGTGAATTTCCCATTCATATGTCTTGGAACAAGTTGAATTCCCTATTTTCCAGCAAGCTCCTGGATGCTTTTTCCAGGGAGTGCAAAAGCGTTTAAATATTGTCATGAGTGACCCTAGAGAAAGGACACTCTTTGGAATTGCAGAATTATAATTCCTTCCAAACTGCATCATTCTTTCCAAAGACAAACACAAAGGTGACTTTTTTTTTCATTTTTTAAAAAATTGTGGTAAAATACACATAACATAAAATTTACCATTTTAACCATTTTTAAGTGTAGAGTTTTGTGGCATTAAATACATTTGCAGGTGGTGGGTGTAGCCAGTGGTAGAGCTTGTGCTTAGCATGCATGAGGCCCTGGGTTCAATCCCCAGTAAACCTAATAACCACCGCCCCCCCAAAATAAAATCTAGTGGCCTCCTACAGCTACCCCACTGCTTTCTTTAAAAAATACATATGTACATTTGCTTTGTTGTGCAACCATTACCACACCCATCTCCAGAACTTTTTCATCTTCTCAAACAGAAACTCTGTGCCTGTTAAGTACTAGCTCCCCACTTCACTCCTGCCCACTCCCTGGAAACCACCAACCTCCTTTCTGTCGCTATGATTTGATGACTCTAAGTACCTCGTACCAGTGGGATTATCCAAGATTTGGTCTTTTGTGACTGAGCATTTTGTCTTCAGGGTTCATCTAGGTTGTATGTGTGTCTGACTTTCCTTCCTTTTGAAGGGTGGATACAAATGTGACTGTGAATCGTCACTGGTTAGGGTTCTCTGTGGTTCTGCAGCAGGCCGTGGGTTTCTGAAGTGGGTTTATTAGAAAGGGCTCCATGTTGCTCCTTGAGCACTGGGTGCAGCCATCATTTCTGCTTGGGACCTGGTTTTTTTTGGCCAAATCATGGCTCCTGAGCCACCCAGGTGTCCCCTCGCCTTCCCTGCCTCCCCCCCATGAACATAAGCTTTATCGGTGCCTACCTTTGCCACGACCCATCCACTTCTCACCTTGTGCGCTGATAGCAGGTTGTCTGCAATGAATACAAGTGTGTGTGTGTGTGTGTGTGTGTGTGTGTGTGTGTGTCTTTCCAAGTTTGGACAAATTTCTATCACGCTCAGATGCACACTTTGATTTGACTAGTTTGGAAACTTCAAAAGAGAGCACATGTTGACCTTGGTCTCGCCACGCCCTGTGGGACTTTCTAAGCTTTGTTTTGTAAATCTGAACCAGGTGAGAGTTGCCCAAGATCCCCTTGAGACCTACCCTCCACCACCACCCGCCCCATCACTCGAGGATTCCTGTTTCTCACAAACTTCATTTCACAAATCCAAGCCCACAGGTGGTGCTGAGGGTAAGAGGAGGGGAGGGAGGAGTGATGATTTGAGGTTCATTTAAGTATTAAAATCAGCAATGCCAACTTGATTTTTACACAATACTAATAATGGTCTGTTGCAGAAATAATCTTATTCCTCAGAGAGGATTATTATTTATGTTGTGAAACGTATTTTTCTCCAGTGTTTTTCTCGTCCCTCCTATAGTTTGGAATATCTGTGTATATTTTCTCTAATTGGAATCAACTTCAGTGGCCGCAGTGTCTTATGTCCTGTGTTTTATTTACCCATTCCCTTACTGTTTGACATTTGAGTTGTTTTCTAATTTGTGGACATTCTAAATAATTCTACAACTTCTAAACAATCTGCAGAGCTCCCAAGCTTTGCATGCAACCGTGAGCATTTCCCTCGGTGGCTTTTTTTAAGAATAATTTCTGTGTCACGGAGGGTGCATATTTATAAAGCAATTGAATTATGTTGCCAAATTACGCTGTGAAAATTGTACTGGTTTATACTCCCTAAAAGCTAAAAATCTTCCTACCCAGGAGGCTGGGTAATAACATAACAGATAGAACACTCCGGAAAAATACAAAACTAAGAAAACCATTCAAGCAGGCCTTGCTCTGCCGTGATCCAGCCGGGTGAGTCTGGGCCAGTCCTACCACCCCCTCCCCATGACTGTTTCTTCATTTGTACAACAAGGAAATTGGGTTTAGCTCCCGATCTGGCAAACTTTTCCCATAAAGGACCCGAGAGTAAATATTTTAGGTTTTGTGGGCCATGTGGTGGTAGTTTTCAGCTGGGGGTGATTTTCCATTCCCAGTGTCTGGAGACACTTGGATTGTCACCGCTGGGGACGGAGTGCCATGGGCATGTCATGGGTGGGGCCCAGGGACGCTGCTCCACCTCCTACAGTGCACAGCACAGCCCGCACCGCAAAGATTTATCCAGCCCCGGATGTCAGCAGTGCTGAAGTAGGGAAACACTGCCACACGGTCTCTGTCACAGCTCCACAGCTCTGTCCCCGTAGTGCAGAAGCAGCCACAGATGTACAGAAGTGTATTGGTACGATTGTGTCCCAGTGAAACTTTGTGGACACCGAAATTTGGATTTCATCTAATTTTCGTATGTCACAAAATGTTCTTGAAGAGTTCTTGTTAAATCCCTTAAAAATGTAAAGATCATTCTTTGATTGGAGCCACACAGAAATAGATGGAGGGCTGGATTTGGCCCTCAAGCCAGTTGGCTGACCTCTGGATTTAGTCGAAATCTACTGCTTAGAGATTCTAACAGCTGGAGGCAATGGATGTTACTTACTGAACGTTTATGATATGCTGGGGACCGTACATGGATTGTTATCTTGCTCACCCCCACGTTAACTTTGTGGAAGGGGCTTATCCCCATTTTAAAGATCAGGAACTTGAGGCCAAGAGGGATGAAGTCACTGGTTGGAGATCGCTCACTCACAGAGTGGCAGAGCTGGGATTTGAACACAGGGGGTGGCCCCTTCTGGACCCAGGGTATGAAATCAACAAGCCACCTGGCTCCAAAGTAACACGCCTCTTCCCCAAGCCTGGATGTGTCCGTCTGAGGTTGGGACCAAGGAGAGAAGTGGAGATAAAGGTGAGGATGGACCGGGCCACAGGGAGGAATGGGGAGTGTGTAAAGGAGGAAGGTTCGGGAAAAGCACTGCTTCCTGTTGGCAGAGGTGGGAAGGAGGCTCCCTGGCTGAGGGTGGCCTCCCAGAGTTCCCCATGCAGTCTGAGCTGTCACTCCCCACCTGTGTCCATCTCGGGCCTCACAGCACGTAGCTCCATCAATTAGCCTCTGAGAGTAACTCCATTCTGCTTCCTGTGGGCGTGTCCCCACAGAGTCCATGAAAAAACTTAAAAATCCTATTTTGTGACTGCACTGTCATCCAGACAACTCTAGCCCCTGCTGGACTGATTGTTACAGACTCCCTATCCATACATTCATTTTTTTCCCTCTAGTTTAAAAAGAAATGAAAATGAAAACATTTTCGTGGGCCCCCATAAGAACTGGGGGCCCCCCAGCACTGTTCTTGTGTCGAACAGAGTGGCGGCTTTGATATTGTTGCCCCAGACTTCTGGGATCAGGTCACAGCTGCTCTGTATTCTTGAGCAAGTTTCTTTACTCTCTGAGCTGAGATCTCTTTGTTTTAAGAGTAAAAGCAAAGCCTTATAAATCTGAATCAGGGGTGAAGATTAAATGATTCAAGGTTTTGTTCCTTGGTTCAGTCCGTCATTTGGCAGATAACATTTTTGTTAATTGAGCAGCTACTACATGCCTGATTCTTTTCCTATGTGCCACGTAAGGACACAGCCATGTCTTTGAGGAGCTTGTGGGCCAGGTGAGCTCATAGTAAAACCCTAGTGAGCCTTAGACATCCTTAGGCACTTGATGGGTAGTTTGTCATATAACAAGCCCAGGAGGCAGGCACTATTCCCAGCTCCATTGTACAGATGAAGAAACTGAGGCTCAGAGAGTTTAGATAATATTCCCTGGGTGGGGAGCACTCCCCTTGCAGAGTCAAGCTGGCCCCATGAGTGGCCCTGTGGGCCGGGCGTCCCTGCTAAAGAGCCCGCACTCACACTTCAGTGTGACTCGGGGACAACCCAGCCTCACATGACAGTGACTGTGCCCAGACTCTGCCTCTCTCTCTCCCGAAGGTCCCCGGTGATGTCAGAAACCCTTAACCCTCCTGTCATACCTGTCTGTTGGCCTCAGATCCACAGAAGCCCCGGGTTAATCTCCCGTCAGCTGAACGCCTGACACCGTCACCCCCTGCCCATCAAACCTGCTCATCGTTCCTCTGAAGTTTCCTTTCTGGGGAGGTCTGCAACGTGGGTGGGGAGAGCATGAGCCCAGAGCTCTGAGATTTGCCTGATCCCCCTTTGGAGACCTCCCTCCTGCAGGAGAGGCTAGGGGCTGGGAGAGGCAAGTGGCTCCCAGGGTTCCCAGATCCGCACACCAGGACGGAGCACCGATCCCTCCAGGGTGCTGCAGACCTGGCCCTTTTCAGCCTCCTGAGGCTGCCCACCCTGAGCTCAGTGCTGGCTTTGCCGCCGACCAGCCATGCATCACTCTGAGCCCAGCTTCCCTGTCTGCAAAAGGGGCACCTGTGCACCTCCCTCCCCACAGTCCTTGGGAAGACCGAAGGCAGTCATGCTGTTAGTACAGTGAACACACTTCAGTCATTGTCATTACAGATTTCCTCTGTGTGCAAACCAGCCTCACCCTACCTTAGTAAAATGCAGCTCGATCTTCAGCAGTAACCACACGGGGTCTGGACCAGCGTCAGGGAGGCTGAGATGAACCAGACCCATCCGTTGTTCTTGCGAAGATCACGGCCACTGAGCACAGAGAGAAAGGGCCAGTCAGCCTGCAGGTGTCGCTCGGGCACGGGCCTGGCTGCACAGGGTCCCATCACGTACAGAGCTGCCCGTGGATTCCAGGGTGGGCAGAAGTCTAGGGGGCAGGCAGGGAGGCCGCGTGGGCAGAGAGCAGCTTTCAGGGCCCCCTCCCTCCCAGGTCAGGGACTCTGCCTTCCTGTGTCCCTGCTCTTGGGTTTATTCATGCCAGCCTCTCTATACACCATTCATTTTCTTCCTTGTTTTCTAATCATTTAGGAACATGCCTGGAGGGAACTGTTTGTTCCTTAAGGAAGGAGACTTTCTCTTGTCCCTGTTTCCGTACTCCCAGAGCCAAGCCCAGGGTGTGTGTGAACAGCAGAGAGCATTCAGCAAGTGCTCACTGGAAGAAGGAGGGAGGGAGACAAGCACCGGGAAAGTCAGCAGGAATCAGCAAGAAGACTGTCTTGGTCAGTTTGGGCTGCTGTAACAAAAGTCCCATAGACCGGGTGGCTTAAAGAACAGAACGTTTTTCTCTCTGGGAGACTGGGAAGTCCAAGACCAAGGTGCTGACAGATCTGATGTCTGGTGAGAACCCACTTCCTGGTTTGCAGAGGTTTGTCTTCTCATTGTGTCCTCACATGGTGGAGAGCAGAGAGACAGGAGTGTCTTTTCTAAGGGCACTAATCCCATTCCCAAGGGCTCCACCCTTGTGGCCAAATCCCCTCCCAAAGACCCGCCCCCTAATGCCATCACATTGCAGGCTAGGATTTCCACATATGGAGTCCACAGCAGAGTGTGTTTTGCTTGGATACCAAAGCGTTGACACTTTATTTAAACTTTCACATTTGTTTACCTTTTATCTGCTCAGGCCTCCTCTGTGCTGGGCTCTGTGGGCCAGGTGAGTGCTTTGTCTCATCACAGCATCTTACGTGAGCCAAGCCTGCTACCCTGGGTCTTAGATGTTACTGATTTACACCTGGGAAAGAGGAACAGAGAGAGGCAACTTGCACTTCAAATGCTCAAAGTGCGAGTTACTAGGAAGTGACTGAGTCAAGACTGGGGCTCTTTTTTTTTCTTATTTTTTATTGAAGTGTAGTCGATTTATAATGTTAGTTTCGGTGTATAGCAAAGCGATTCAGTTATACACACACATACATGTATATTTTTTAGTTTCTTTTCCTTTATTTGAGCTCT
Source organism: Camelus ferus (assembly GCF_009834535.1). Classification (NCBI taxonomy): domain Eukaryota; kingdom Metazoa; phylum Chordata; class Mammalia; order Artiodactyla; family Camelidae; genus Camelus; species Camelus ferus. Next base: position 7,423,638 of record NC_045727.1, read on the forward strand.
TTTTTTTTCCATTCATCTGTTTTTTTAAACATTTTTTATTGAGTTATAGTCATTTTACAATGTTGTGTCAAATTCCAGTGTAGTGCACAATTTTTCAGTTATATGTGAACATACGTATATTCACTGTTGCATTCTTTACCGTGAGCTACCACAAGATCTTGTATATATTTCCCTGTGCTATACAGTATAATCTTGTTTATCTATTCTACATATGCCTGTCAGTATCTACAAATTTTGAACTCCCAGTCTGTCCCTTCCCACCCCCTGCCCCCCTGGCAACCACAAGTTTGTATTCTATGTCTATGAGTCTGTTTCTGTTTTGTATTTAGGTTCTTTCTTTTTTTCTTTTTTTTTTTAGATTCCTCATATGAGTGATCTCATATGGTATTTTTCTTTCTCTTTCTGGCTTACTTCACTTAGAATGACATTCTCCAGGGACATCCATGTTGCTGCAAAATGGTGTTATGTTGTCGGTTTTTGTGGCTGAATAGTAATTACATTGTATAAATATACCACTTCTTCTTTATCCAGTCATCTGTCCATGGACATTTAGGCTGTTTCCATGTTTTGGCTATTGTAAATAGTGCTGCTATGAACACTGGGGTGCAGGTGTCATTTTGAAGTAGGGTTCCTTCTGAATATATGCCCAGGAGCGGGATTCCTGGGTCATACGGTAAGTCTATTCCTAGTCTTTTGAGGAATCTCCATACGGTTTTCCACAGTGGCTGCACCTACCTGCATTCCCACCAGCAGTGCAGGATGGTTCCCTTTTCTCCACAGCCTCCCCAGCATTTGTCATTTGTGGACTTTTGAATGATGGCCATTCTGACTGCTGTGAGGTGATACCTCATTGTAGTTTTGATTTGCATTTCTCTGATAATTAGTGATACTGAGCATTTTTTCATGTGCCTATTGATCATTTGTATTTCTTCCTTGGAGAATTGCTTATTTAGGTCTTCTGCCCATTTTTGGATTGGGTTGTTTGTTTTTTTCTTATTAAGTTGTATGGCCTGCTTATATATTCTGGAGATCAAGCCTTTGTCGGTTTCATCGTTTGCAAAAATTTTCTCCCATTCCGTAGGTTGTCGTTTTGTTTTACTTATGGTTTCCTTTGCTGTGCAGAAGCTTGTAAGTTTAATTAGGTCCCATTTGTTTATTCTTGCTGTTATTTCTATTGCTTGGGTAGACTGCCCTAGGAGAACATTTCTGAGATGTATGTGAAATAATGTTTTGCCTATATTTTCTTCTAGGAGGTTTATTGTATCTTGTCTTATTTTTAAGTCTTTGATCCATTTTGAGTTTATTTTTGTATATGGTGTAAGGGATTGTTCTAGCTTCATTGATTTACATGCTGCTGTCCAGATTTCCCAACACCATTTGCTGAAGAGACTGTCTTTATTCCATCGTATATTCTTGCCTCCTTTGTCGAAGATGAGTTGACCAAAAGTTTGTAGGTTCATGTCTGGGCTCTCTATTCTGTTCCATTGGTCCATATGTCTGTTTTTGTACCAGTACCATGCTGTCTTGATGACTGTAGCTCTATAGTATTGTCTGAAGTCTGGGAGAGTTATTCCTCCAGCCTCCTTCTTTTTCTTCAGTAATGCTGTGGCAATTCTAGGTCTTTTGTGGGTCCATATAAATTTTATTATGATTTGTTCTAGTTCTGTGTAATTTGATAGGGATTGCATTAAATCTGTAGATTGCCTTGGGCAGTGTGACCATTTTAACAATATTGATTCTTCCAATCCAGGAGCATGGGATATCTTTCCATTTTTTAAAGCCTTCTTTAATTTTCTTCATCAATGGTTTATAGTTTTCTGTGTATAAGTCTTTCACCTCCTTGGTTAGATTTGTTCCTAGGTATTTTATTACTTTGGGTGCTATTTTAAAGGGGATTGTTCCTTTACTTTCTTTTTCTGTTGATTCATCATTAGTGTAAAGAAATGCAACTGATTTTTGAACGTTAATCTTGTAACCTGCTACCTTGCTGAGCTCTTGATGTCACTCTGGTTAATGGGTAGAGTTGGGGCACTTCTCCTGTCCCACCCTTCCTTAGGGGGAGCCTCTGTGACCCTTCCTCTCCTTTTGGAGTAAAGGTCACAGATGTAGAGAGAGCCAGGACCTAGGGGTGGGAGACTGAAGCCAGCACGGGGCAAGTGGCAAGTTGTTTAGAAGCTTCAGAGGGCTGTAGGCTAGCCCTTGGCTCTTGGCCTCTTGGGGTTCAGCTCCATCGCCCCTCAGTGGACCAGCCAGAAGCAAGGGGTGATCATCCTGGGTGTCCGTGGTGTGTTTTTTGAATACTAGTTGTGTGGACCGTTAATAGGTGTTATGGTTGGGGGGGATGGGTGGGGGTGGGTAAAGACTTCAAGGTCAACCAAGCTTGGAAAATCTAGGTTATATTGAGTTAAACAAGGTCTCTTTTACTACAGGACTTTTCAAAATGGCAATGTCCATTGTGACTCTTCAAATCTTAATGATCGTAGAATCCTTGGCTTGGCTTTTTATGGCACATCTATCAGGGTTAGTGTGCTATATGTAATAAGTATGGGGACAAGCTGAATTATATCTTATGACCCCAAACACCTTGAACTTGGAAGTCAGAGACGCGGGAGAAATGCTTACCATGGTCTCCATTTAATGGATGAAGAAACTGAGGCACAGAGAGGTGAAGTGACTAACCCTGGTTAGTTAGCAGAGCATCCCTTAAAACTCATTCTGATTCCCAGGTCTGCGTTCTTACCAGCAGGCAAGGCTTCGGGGCTGATCTCCCGAATCACTGCCATTTTCCTTTTATGGAGGAACCTTCTTCACCCTGGCCTCATTGTTTCTTTCTTTGGTTTCTTTTGCTTATTTCTGGATTCCATCTGAGGCATAGAATAAGCTCATTGTAATTTAGTCCCTTGGACCACTCCTCCCCACCCCCGACCAAGTAAAGGGTGAGAATTTTGGGTTGCTTGTCAGCAACACTGGAGGAACTTTGTTGGATGTTGGAGCCTTGTTGGCTTGGAAAGAGGGTCCTTAAAACCCAGATTAACAAGTTTGTCACAGTGACAGTAACCCAAAGTCAGGGCGCACCTACAGGTCGGTCAGCAAACTCTTGGGAGAACCTCAGAACACGTGATTCCTCTCAGAGCCCCAGATCCACTGAGATCTCGGTGAATCCATTTGTCTCCCTCTTTAGAAGAAGCCACCAACAATACTGGAAGCAAACACAAGAGATCAGACATCTTGAATGGGGAGAGCAAATATGTTTTGCCTGGCCCATGCAAATTATTTTTTCCCTCTGAATTAATTGTCAACATTTTAAAATTGGGAAATTTCATATAAAAATCTGGAAAAACCAGAAAATGCAGCACTCTTGGACCCCCATTCCTGGTTGGCCACGAAGGACCAGAGCTGAGTGGTGCTGGCCGCTACTTTAAATCAGGACATGGTCTCCAGCTCACCACAGTCCCCACCCCTCCCGTCGTCTCTCCAGCAGTGAGGTAGGATGCCAGCCACCACCTCGCACGACATGCACACTGTTGTTTTGAACTATATATAATTGGATTATTGTTCATGAACAATTTCCTGTATCTGTGTCTCTATGAAATTTAGGAAAACTCTGGATAAACTAAGAGGTCATTTTTCCAGCTTATCTGTTTCATTTATCTGACTCGTAGACATTGAGATTTCATCTCCTTTCTCCAGATCTCCATTGAAAGCCAAATGGTGCAGCCACTGTGGAAGACAGTTTGGCAGTTCCTCAAATAGTTAAATATAGAGTTACCATACAACCCAGTAATCCTACGCCCAGATACATACCCCAAAGAATTGAAAACAGGTTTTCAAGTAAGTGCTTGTACACAGATGTTCATAGAAACACGATTCATGATAGTCAAAAGGTGGAAACCACCCAGATGTCCATCAGTGGAAAGATGGATAAACAAAACATGGTCTAGCCATACGACGGAATATGATTCAGCCATAAAAAACAACAAGGCACTGATGCATGCTGCAATGTGGATGAACTTGAAAACATGATACTGAGTGAAAGAAGCCAGTCACCAAAGGCCACATACTGTAAGATTCCATTTATACGAAATGTCCAGCATGGGCAAATCCATAGAGACAGAAAGCAGATTGGTAGTTGCCGGGGGCTGCAGGGGGCAGAAGACAGGGAGTGGCTACTTAACAATCTTCCTTTGGGGATTAGGAACATGGTTTGGAACTAGACAGAGGTGATGTTTGCACAACACTGTGAATACAGTGAATTCCACTGAATGCTACACCTTAAAATAGTTAATTTTATGTGATGTGAATTTCACTTTATTTAAAAAAAAAAAAAAAAAAGCCTGGCCCCCTGCCTGTTTTGGTTGCTGCCCGCAAGCTAAGAATGTGCTTTTCCATTTCTAAATAAGTGAAACAAATCAAAAGAAGAATAATATTTAATGACTCATGAACATTATGTGAAATTAATTTTAGTGTCCGTAAATACAGTTTTATTGGAAAACAGTCGTGTCTGTTTGTTTATATATTGTCTGTGGCTGCTTTTGAGTTACGACGGCAGAGTCAAGTAGCTGTGCCAAAAACTGTATGGTTGAAAATTCTCAGATATTTCCTATCTGGTACTTTACTGGAAACGTTTGCTAACCTCTGCTCTAGGTCTTTGTCAACCGGGTGATGGAAGTCAGGTGGAAATGAGCATCTCAGTTCTTACGAGATTGGAGCAGCCATTGTCCTTGTGTCTGGAGACAGAGGGACATACAGCCAGGCTTCCCCTGATAGTCAGTTTGTTAGTTTCCTAGGGCTGTTCTCACAATCCCATAAACTGGGTGACTTAAACAGTAGGCCTTTATCCTCTCCTACTTCTAGAGCTGGAAGTCTGAAATCAAGGCCTCGGCAGCACTGTGGTCCCTCCAGTCTCTAGGGGAGGATCTTTCCTTGCCTCTGCCTGGCTTTTGATGGTTGCCAGCAATCCTTGGCTTGTGGACACATCACTCCATTCTCTGCCTCTGCTTTCACGTGGCCTTCTCCCTGTGTGTGACCTCACTTCCTCCTTCCTCTGTGTCTCTGTGTCCATTTTCCCCTCTTCTTATAAACCATCAGATTAGGACCCACGCTAACTCATTATGACCTCATCTTAATGATTACATTACATCTGCAAAGACCCGTTTTCCAAATAAGGTCCCATTCTGAGGTTCCAGGCAGACATGAATTTTGGGGGGACCCTATGAAACCCAGCCCATCAGGCACCCCCACGATCTTTGATTCTAAGTGAAGAAGCACAGACTATTCTTGCCTTATTGGAAACTCTCCGAGGCTGAGTAGAAGTAAGCAGGGGATATTCATTCAGTAACAAATACGAATTAAGCACCTTCTAAGTGCTGTGCACTGTTCTAAGTGCTGGATCAATCCTCTGAGGAACCAGTGAGGCACAAAGAGATTAAGCAGGAACTTTCCCGAAGTTTTACAGCTGACGGAGCCAGGGTGCCAACCCAGGCAGCATGACTCCAGAGCCTCATTGAATCCGATGGTCACCTTACAGGGTTGCTGTTTAAATTCTCATATTGCAGGTTAAGTAAGTAAACAGTCTCAGAGAGGGTAGAGGGCTCGGCCAGCAGCAAAGCTGAGATGGGAACTCAGGAAGCAGGACCTTGCTCTTTCCAGCGCACAGGAGGAGCCCCTCCCTGTAACCCCCATGCCTTTAATCTCATTTCTTCCTTACATTCGTAGAGTCTTTTGCCTGCCTCCACTCAAGGGTGATATCTTGGGATGAAAGAAGCTAGCAGATGCAAAAAGAATCACCTGGAGGCTTTGAGTGAGGCTCTGAAAACCCTGAGCTCACGCTAAGCATTCACCCATGAAAACCCTTCCAGCCTTCAGAGAGTCAGGGTCCTATTGACAAATGCTGAGATGCTGACTCGCGCTCCGAGGCTGGCTGCCTGCTCCAAGGTGAAAAGCGTAGATCAGGCTGGTGAATGTGCTTCCTTGGAGTTCATCAATCTTGCCTTTGTTTTGTGCATAAGCGAGAATGATCACATTGAGCGAATCCATCATTAGGTTGTGTTCCTTTCTGCAAGAATAGTGGCGCCGGGGAGAGGAGGCAGAGAGGTGTGGTCCAGGAGCGCGTTCAGAGCCAACCTCCGTGGAGAATGGGGGCAGGTGTTGGGGCAAAGGGGCTCTGAAAATGCGTCTGATTACATCCACACCCATCCATCAGCCCTGGGCTTGGTCCCTTTTCCTTTCCTTACCGGCTGTCAATCACGTGGCTTTTGCAAAACCTGAGAAAATTGCACCTTAGGGTTTGGTGTGCTGAGCTTGAGAATTGGGAACCTGGGGCCACTTTGTGAATTAATTTTCCTCTTTGGTATCTGCAATCAGACCATCTTTGAGCTTTGGCCCTGAGTGCGTTCTTGGGCTCAGAAGCACTCCCCCACGATTACTCCCAATCACCATTCTGTCCTCAGTGATGGGGCTAAGTCACTGCACCTGGGAGAGGTGGCTTCTCTGAGAACCTGGGGAAACTTTGAGAAGACAATGCAGCTACATGACTGACCTCATGATTCCCGCCAGAGTCGCAGGTTTGGGCAACCTGTCCCAGCCCCCACGCTCATCATTCAACCCACACACTTGATAAATAGTCAAGTGCTCCAAGATGTTTGGGTATCCCACTCAGTAGTTCCCTTCTTCCTGTCCATTCTTGGCATCTTTGACTCAGAACAGCAATTCTCAACCAGAGGCAATGTTGCCTTCTCCCCACCTACTCCCCTGGGACACTGGACAATGTTTGGAGACATTTTTAGGTGTCATGGCTGGGGAACAGGTTGCTGCCGGCAGCTAATCCTAAAATGCACAGGACAGCCTCCCCTACAAGGAATTATTGCTGCAAATATCAAGCGTGCTGATGCCACTGTTAAGTTTTGGGATTGCACTTTGAAAAGGATGCTCTGGATCACGGCTTCTTGACAGAACGGCAGCATCAGCGTCACCTGAAACTTGTTAGAGTCTCACATTTGTGGTCCCCACCCCAGACTTGGTGAATCAGCAACTCTGGGGCCCAGAAAGCAGTATTTCACCAAGGCGTCCAGATGATTCTTTATGCACGGAGTTTGAAAACCACTGACTTAGGGCAAGTTCGTTTTATAAACGGCCAGGAGAAGCAGCTGCTGGCCCAGGTCTCACTACACGGCAGAGATGCCTTTCTGGTCTCAGAGCCCATGTTCTCCGTCACCCCAGCATCTCAGTCCCGTCTGAAGTTGTGTCAGACTGCAAATAGCTAACACTCCACGTCAGGGCCGAGTGTCAGTCTGGAAGGCCAAGGGATCAAAACATTGCTCAATGATTCTTCGAGGTGAGAGCGCACCTTGGATTTTCCTGGATGGTACCTGCTCTTGTGGGCTTGGTAGTTTACGTTGTTTGATTCCAGGAAGAGCTGGGGTAGGATTTCCTTGATTTTGACTTTCGGGGAATGTTGACTTACTCACAGGCACTAATATGCCACCCCTCTTGCTTCAGGCTGCCAGGTAAATAAACAGATTGTTTTCCCTCTGTGGGAAACTCAATAAAGGAAGTAGCAAGAAATGCCCCCTCCTGGGCTTACTAGCTGTGTTGGTAAATGACTGAACGTCTCTGATCTGCAGTCCTCTCTTCTGTAAAATGGGATGTTTTCCTGATCTTTCCGGTTGCTGTGAGGCTCCTGGATCTAAAATGCCACACATGGAGTAGGAACTGAATAAATTCCCGTGTATACTCCTTCTCTGAAAGAAGAGTTGGGAGGCATATGGCTGTATCAGCTTCCTGTTGCTGCTGTAACAAATTGTCGTAAATGTACTGGCTTAAAACCACATAACCATTCTCTTCCAGCTCTGGAGATCAGAAGTCCAAAAAAAGAGTCTTATGGGGCTAAAATCAAGGTGTCTGCAGGGCCAATTCCATCTAGAGGCTCCAGGGGAGATCCACCTGCTAGAGACTGTCCTCATTCCTTGGCTTGCACAGCCTACATTCCATCACCATTTCTCCCCCAGCTCCTCCTGGCAAGGTCACATCACCATCCTGTGACTTTCTTGATTCCCTTTAATAACGATCCTTGCGATGACATGTGGAGCCCACCCGAATAATCCAGGATGACCTCCCCAGCTCAAGATCCTTAATTTAATCCCATCTGCAAAGTCCCTTTTGCCATACAAAGTCGCATTCATAGGTTCCGGGCATCCAGACAGCGATGTCTTTGGGAGACTGTTTCTCACCGACCACGATGTCTTAGCCCATGTGGGCTGCTGTAACAAAAATGCCACAGACTGGGTGGCTTAAACAGCCAAACATTTCATGGTCACAGTTCTGGAGGCTAGGAAGTCCAAGATCAAAGTGCCAGGCAGCTTCGGCATCTGGGGAGACTGGTTTTCTGATTCACAGATGCCCATCTTCTGGCTGTGTCCTCACAAGGTAGAAGGGACAAGGGAACTTCCTGGGGTCTCTTTTTAATAAGGACCCAAATCCCACTCATGAAGGCTCCACCCTCGTGATTCAATCACCTCCCAAAGGCCCCCACCTCCAAATACTGTCATATTGAGGATTAGGATTCCCATGTGTGAATTTTAGGGGGATATAAACATTCTGTCCATAACACACAGTGACTAAGGTCCTTGGCAACCATATAAATGAACTCCTTTGTAGGAGAGCCAATAGCGAAAAGGCCCTCGCACTCGGTTTGGTCACAGGGTGATGTCTGGGTACTGCTGTTCCTCAGAGCTGCTCCTAAGCCTTACAGCAGATGGGGAGTGTCATACACGCACCCGGGGGTTCTCAGAGTGAGGCACCTGGACCAGCGCCTCACATCACCTGGGAACCTGTTAGAAATGCAGTTGCTCAGGTCCTGCTCCAGCTTTAACAGAAATACATTCCCTGGCAGCAGAACCCAATCCTCTGCGTTTTAACAAGCTCTCCCGGTGATTTGGATGCAGGCTCAAGTTTTTAAAAAAAAAAAAAAATAACAGCTTTATTGCTCTATAATTCACCTGCTTTAAAGTTTACCCTTTAAAACAATTCAGTGGTTTTTTAGGATATTCACAAAGTTGTGCAACCATGACTGCTGTCTAATTTCAGAACGTTTCCATCACCCCAAAAAGAAATCCCACACCTGCTAGCTCTTACTCCCTATTATGCCTCCCTCAAGCCCCTGGCAAACATTAATCCACTTTCTGTCTCTCTGGGTTTACCTATTCTGGACATTTCATATAAATGGAATCCTACAATATGTGGTCTTTTGTGTCTGGCTTCTTTTACTTAGCATATTTTCAAGACTCACCTATGTTGTAACAGGAATAAGTACTTCATTTCTTTTATGGCTAAATAATATTCTAATGTTTGGATAGACCACGTTTTGTTTATCTCATCATCACTTTGATGGACATCTGGATTGTCTTCATTTTTGGGGTGTTATAAATAATTCTGCTGTGAAGGCCCAAGTTTGAGAACCACCGCAGAAGAGAGTTCATCAGAATCCAGATACCTGAGTCTTGCTTTCTCCAGTTCAGAAACAGATGCTCTTAGAGTCAGATTCACATTAACCAGACTTTTGAGACTGATGTATAAAGCCGGAATGTCTGTCTCTTCATGTACAGTGAGAAATCACTATCACAGGTATTGCATTTCTCAAGGGCCATGTGATTAGCCCATTTCCTCTCTGCAGTCCACCCGTCCTGAAAGCTACATTTCCATCGGGAGTGTTCCCGGTGAATGTGGAATACAGAGTAGGATAGTTTGCTACATGGAACGTTTGAAGGCCTCAGGCTGGGGCAACCTGCTATCCCTGGGCAGGGTAGCTGAGAGTACAGGCAAGTCGCCCATGGGTCGATCCTGGCCCACCGCTTGCTAGCTGTGTGACCTCAAGCAAGTTATTCAACCTCTCTGAATTATACTTTCCTTCTCTATGATTTGGAGATAATAATAATGAAGCTGTCACAGGACTGTTTTGCAGATTAAAGGAGATAACACTTATAAAGTGTTTAGCATTAGTGCCTAGTACGAGGTCCGGGAATGCTGGGTACCACACCTTCACAATGGTTGACCATCTCATGTTTGGGAGGGGAGTAGCTATAAGGCACTGGAGATGTCAGAAGTCTGCTGTAAGGTCTGTCTCTGTGACCTTGTATAAGGTCAACATTCTTCTGCCTATAAGTGATAACAACTCAAATTGCTTTAAATGTTTAAAAAATGTGGATTTAATAGAGAAGCTCCAGGGGAATAAATGTTGTATCTACCCCCGGTTTCTCTGCATCTCTCCTCTCTGCTTTTCTAGTGTGTTGGTTTCCTTTCCAGGCAGGTCCTTCCCACAGGTATGCTCAGGTGGCCCCTGGGCACTCAGGTGTGCAGCCCACCGGCTTAGCTACGCCAGGGAACGGAGGGTATCTTAAAAAGGGGAGGGGAGGGTGTTTTGTGGACTCTGCTTGGCCCATCTTTGGTCATATGCCTGCCGCTGAACCAATCACAGTGGCCAAGGAGTTGGAATGACTTGGACTCTCCATGCCGGGGTCCAACCCCCCTGCCCCAGAACTGGGAGGTCCAGCTGCTCCGAACCTCTAGTACTGAGATGCCAGAAGGGTTGTTTCCCGATGGAAGACCAGGTTGCTCCAACTAGAAGGAGGAATAGGCTCCAGTGCTGAAGGCCCCCGTCCCCTGGGTGGGCTGGGAGGGTCAGGCCAACATCTCTTTTTATGGTTGGCTAAGCTCCTCTTTCCAGTCTGTGCAATATTTAATCTGATCGCTTCAGGCTTTGGATCTGAGTCCCTTCCTGACTCTTTGGACAGCAATTCCCAAGTATAAAACGATTGCCATTTGGAGCCGGACAATTCTTTATGCTGAGAGCTGACCTCTGCTTTCTAGGATGCTAACAGCATCCCTGGTTTCCACCCACTAGATGCCAGTAGCGCCCCTCCCCCGCATGTGACCACCCCCACCCCCCATGCAAATGTCTCCAGATATCTGAGAACCACAGCTGTAGGTTAATGTTGTTCCTCTGTCCTCTGATCCATTAGAGGCTGGGCTAGTTTCACTCTTGGAAGGTCAACTTCCTTACCTCCAAGTTCTTGGGGCGGGGGTTCTCTGTACCCCCCCCCCCATACTGACAACACTTCTCGCTGATAAACTGTGGCCCTGGTGCAGCAGAAGTCCCCTGTCTTCATGGCCTCACCTTCAGGGCTGCCATATCACGATGAGGACCGGACACATCTCCATCACCTCAGCCCCACTTAGAGATGCTTTGGAATATGGACGCCCCATCTTGACCTTGGAATATGCCCCGTCACAAGACTGTCTCCACCCACGTCTGCAAACCTCAGACAGTGTGACATCTCTCTGGACATCACGTTGAACCTCAGGGAACTGAGAGGGGGAGGAAATCTATTGCCTGAAGTTCAAACCCAAGGATGCCTGGTGCCTTGGGTTTCTTAAAGTCGGACTGGGGTCTCTCACTGCGAGCTCTCCTGGTCTGTCCCCACTGAGACCGCTCAGACAGTAAATTGCATGGAATGACTCTGTGCGGGGAACTTCTCAGCAGCCCTTGGTTCTATGGACAATTAACTTCTGCCGAACATTGACTACAGGGTGGCCGTGTAATTGAAAAGTGCCATATTTCCATTGGGGAAGAATCTCAGCTCAGGCAACTCTGAACGGCTCTGATTTAAGATCCATAAACCCAGTTCAAGGCAATAAATATGTAAGTAATTGATGATGTAGTGTGCGAGCAACTTAAGACCCATCCATCACACCCAGGCAAGCAAGGGCTGTGGACATGCTCTGAGCACAGGATGATAGGAGGGGATGAATGGCCAGAGGGACCTAGACAGTTCTGCTCGCTCCATAACTCACCGCTGCTTCTCCATAGAGTCGTGGCCTCTTTCCCCAAAGAGCCTCCTCCCTGGTTTTGTCTTCTCAGGCCAGGGAGAAGGACCACTGAGGAAGACTACAAGCACCTGGGTTCCTCAAGGGGAAAGCCCCCTTTGATGGCACACCTACGACGTACCAGGCACCTGCTTCCTCTTCCAGTACCTGATTCCTTAGGGGAACTCTGCACGATGTGTTTTATCACTCCCTCTTTGGGGGAAGAGGTCCAAACAGCAGAGGACGCAAGCATCACAAAGGTAGAATCAGGATCGGGACTCAGGTCTGCATCTGTAATTAATTCCATCTTGTCCCTCTGCCTCCTGTGCAAAAGACGGGGTGGGGGCCCCCTGGGCTGCCTGGATCATGGAACATAAAATCCACAAATGCGTTTGTTGCCCACTTCTGGGTCCCGATGTCAAGCCCAGCTTACAGATCCCAGCCTGTGGTCTGCGTGTCCCGCACCACCCCCGCCCCAGCCCTACGCCTGTCAAGGATACAGCCATTTCTGTTGGTCTGTTTCAATGTGAGATCATTTACAATTGAAATTGATGGAGCACAGGGCTGGCTGTTTTTCTCCCTTCACAGGGACGTTTGCGGTGATGGCAGCGCGGGGCCTCTGTCTGTCAACTCTTGTTTTGTCCTCATTTAAGGCTGAGCCCGGTGCAGTAAGCCAGCCTCTTCCAATTAGCATTTTCCTTCAGGTCAAGGAGACAGGTCCTGTATCTATGTGGTCTCAGATGGCTTTGCATTGCTAGCCGGGCCCCCCGAGCTTCTCCGGGTTTCTGGGCTGCCCGTCTTCACGCTTAGGGCTTCTCTCCCAGAGAGAGTTCACAAGAAGACCCCCTTCACCAACTCTGCTACTGGTCTCTCCTCCTTTCTGAACATCTGGAGAGAAACCCTGGTGTTCACAAATGGGGCTGTGTAGTCCAGATCCAGGTTAAAATCCCAGCAGGACATATTTCATAAGGCGACCTCTGAGCCTCAGTTTTTCCATTTGCAATATGGGATCATTAGTGCCTACCTCGCAGGGTGGACTGTTTGTAAACTCATTTATTCAATCATTCATCCATAAATATTTGCGGAAATGCAACTTGGTGCCCATCCCTGTGCGAGCTGTGGAGGATACAGGAGGGAATGAAATAAACACGTTGTTGTAAAGAATCAATGAGCTAATGCAGGTGAAACACTTAGGCCAGTGGCCCCTAAACTTGTCTGTGCATTAGTATTACCTGAAGACCTTTTGAAATTTTCAAAGCCAAGCCATACTTCAGCATCTTTAAATCAAGGATCAGCAAACTTTTTATTAAAGAGCCAGACAGTAAATGTCTTAGGATTTGTGGGCTATCAGGTCTCCATCGAGGCTACTGAGCTTGGCCCTTAGAGTGCAAAAGCAGCTGTAGACAGTGGACATGTTGATGTGCCAATAAAACTTTATTTACAAAACAAGGTATGGGCCAGAGTCGGCCCATGGACTGTAGTTTGCTGACCCCTGAATTAAATCACAATTCAGGGGAGGGGCACAGGCCTCAGATGATTCCTGTGTGCTGACGATTAGGGACCAACTGACTTGGGCAGTGCCTAGTTCATGTTAGCTTTTGTCATAATTACTCTGCTGCAGCTCAGAGAAGTTAAGTAACTTGCCCAGTTAGGGGGAAGAACCAGGACTCCAAACCCCATTCTTTTGATCCTTTTGCTTCTCTGCTTTAAGCTCTCAGAGCCTCAGTTTCTTCATCTATAAAATGGGATCCTTCTAGACCTCCCTGACAAGAAAGCTAAGAGGCCTGCATGTGCACATTGACATACATTGCAAGTCTGCCCTCGGGAGGGACTCTGTCAATGGGACCCATTACAGGCAAGCGTTAGGGGGTGTCGAGAATGTTCCAGGGGTCCTGACTTCAGTGGCTGGTGAAACTGTGGGGCCCCAGACAGACAGGCACGTGGGGAGATGTTTGGGCAAGGAAGTGGTGGGCTCTGGTTTTGAGCAGATGGGTTTCATTTGGCCCCAGATGATGTCCCAGCCCCACAGGTCAGAGCCTGAGAGCTGAGGCTGGAGGTATAGGTGGGTGGCCAGGAGAGAGTGGGGCACCTGGCTTCCTGGGACCCCTCACTGATCCAGAGCCTGCAAAGCCATGGAGAAGTGAAGCCTCCGTTTGAAGGGCTGGTCTGCTGGCTTATTTTTGCTGGAGTTAGCTGGAAAACTCTTTACCTCTCAGCTCTAAGCTAAACTCTCCATGAGATATTGAACACACACAAAAAAGATGAGTAATTGGCACCTCCTGCTGTCCAGGGGCTCACAGTCAAGTGGGTGGTGGGGAGATCAGATGTGTGAGCAGAGGCTCTCATGCAGTGAGGCAAGTGGATGCCACGGGAGGAGCATGACAGGGGTGTCCACCTCTGTGCATTCAGGGAGGGCTTCCTGGAGGAAGAGTTCGAATGAGTCAAGCTAAGAGAAGCTGGGGACAGGGGGTGCAGAAGAATGTTCTAGACAGAGAGAACAGTATCTTTGGAGGTGGGAGGTACAAAACAGCAGCTCCATGGTGTGAATGTGACTCAGGGAGGGCCAGGGACAGCAGTGTGGCCATTGGCAGTCTTCAGCCTAGGACTGGCCCTCAGTGCTGTCTTTCTGCTTTCTCAGATGCACCAGGCATTTCTTCCTCTTTGGCCTGGGATCGGCATATTTTTTCTCCTCATCTGACTTTTCTTGGTCACTTGAGTAGATCTGATGCTCTAACAGAAGTCCTGGAGACAATGATTTTGAATATACTAAGTCAGCCCTCAGGATTATATTTTAAGGGATCCACCCCCCCACCTCCTCTCCAACTCCAGAAACACCACACATATTTCCTTATTGATCATTTATTTCCTGAGTGCTTCCCAGATAAACCAACATGGACCCATTATCCTAATGAGAGATTCTTCTGGATTTCTAGGTAATGTTTTAGTCCTTTTTTTAATTTGTATTTTAATTTTATCATCCTATTACATAAACTGATTTTGACATTTCAAGAAGATGATTCCGCCTTCTCTTTCCAGACCATAGCAGTAAAATTATATCAAGGGGAAATTCGAGGGGAAGGTTTGGGGAAGAGATACAGGGAGAAGGAAGGAAGATGGGTTTCCTAGTACGTCTAGGGTTTTAGAATCGAGGGAAGATTGATAATTAATGCTGCTCCCTGCTCCAGTCCGTGGGGTGGTGTCTCCTGGAATTAAAGGCCCATCCCCTCACTTTTCTCTACCCCCCATCAGACCCCGCTGTCCCCACCCCACCTGCACACACACCCGACCTACTATTAACATCTTGGATTCTCCATCTGTCATCCCCACAAGGAAGATAATTACTCTTGTGGCACCCAGGTGTCCCACTGTTTGGTTACGAGGTTAAACATCCCTGATACGCTTTAATAAATTCAACAGTGAGCACATTATAAAATGTAATTAAATGCCTCAGCCGTCTTCTCTTTCTTTACCAGCAATGAAATTCAATTGAGGCCATCTGAGGGGGCTGAAATAAATCACAGGCGATGACTCCATGCTTGACGCTTCTCCCTGGGGCAGGGCGTGATGTTATCCCTGTCCACACCTGTGACTTATGGGCAGTTCAGGGGATCCCAGCTCGGCAGTTACCTGCTGGGACTCAGGCGCGTGAGGTGGCGATGGTCTTTGAAAAAGGGGAGAATGATTCTGAAGAGGGTGTTCGAAGAAATACATTCTAGTTTTCCCACTAGATCCTGAAGGTACTTCCAGCCTGGCTTCCCCTTCTTGGGCCGGGAGGCACAGGTGATGGGGCAGAACTTTGATTGATTGTAACTCACCAGGATGTCTTCCTTCACATCCTCTGCAATTTGCTGCCCCGTGTATCAGCCCTCTCTGTGCGACCATTTGCTCAGTGCCCTCACTACTCACCTGTCCTACCCAGGTAGGCTTCTCCCTGGAGCTGTACCCAGGAGAGCACTGTATCTATTCCCCAGGCCATGACCAGCTTCACCTCCTCTCCAGCTGTAACTTACACATCCTCAAGGTCTTCTCTCTGCTTTGATAAAGTGACAACTGGATAATCGTATTAATTAGCCCACAGACAGGAGCAGTGAGAGGAGAGAGTTAAGTTTCCTTTCCCTCTGTCTTCACCAGCTGACCTGGATTTCAGCAGGGGCATGTCATCAGAGACATTGCCTCACTACGGATTATTCTACCAGGAGACAGCGAGGGCTGGAAAGAAAACAGGCTTCGGGTGAGACTGGGATGAGCCTGGGATAAGTTAGAATCTTGGCTGGACCGCTTACTGGTCCTGCTCTGCCTGGTTCTTCTGCTCTGCAAAATAAGCCAGAAGAATTGAAACAACATGCCCCACGGGGTGTCAGGATTAGGTGAGCAGAAGGGTGACACCACGTGTCCGTGCGCACTTTGGCTTGGAGAATGCAGGCCATTTGTCCAAGAATTCCCACCACCCAAGTGGCAGAAGTGGGTATCTACAACCAGAGTCTTCTGGCTTCAAAGGAAAAAAAAAATCTGTCACAATATAAATAAATATCAAACCATCACGTTGTATACTTTCAATATCTTACAATTTTATGTGTCAGTTATACCTCAATAAAACAGGAAAAAAGAAAAGAAAGAGAAAAAAATGTCTCCACTAATCAGCCAAGGAAATGAGTTACATAGCATTTAATCAGGGGTTGACACACTTTTTCTGTCAAGCGCCAGGTAATAATTACGTTTGGCTTTTGAGGCCATGTTGTCACTGTCACAGTCACTCAGCTCTGTATAGTGCAGAAGCAGTCACAGGCGATATGGAAATGAGTGGGCGTGGCCACACACCAATCACACTTTGTTTACAAAAGCAGGTGATGGGCCAGATTTGGCCTGAGGGTCATAGTTTGCCAGCCCCCGCTCTAAATCATAGTCCCTGGGGGAGCTTTGTCCTGTTCTGACTGGTGTGTTAATTCTAGAAGCAGAGTGATGATGACAGTGACAAAAACAAGAATAACAACCATATGTCCGGCACTCGGCTGAGCCCTGGTCCAATTACATTACCCCACTTCATCCTCCTAACAATTCTGTGAGGGAGATAGTGCGACCCCCTTTTTACGGGAGGCAAAACTGAGACTCAAGTGACAGTGCCCAGGGTCTCATAGGTTGTAAGTGGCAGGGCTCATGTTTGAGCACTTTGAAGGTCTACTCACTTTGAGGTCCCACGCTCCGCTGGGCACATCGAAGGCCTGGAGGCCCTTCCCATTCAGAAATGAAGTGTGCTGCTCTGTCTCCAAAGGAGGTCTACGCTCAAGGCCTTGTAGCTAGTTTAAACCCCAGGTTTGAGCCTAATACCGCCATCCCTGCACTCCTCCTGTTTCTAGGCAGGTGGCTTCACCGTTGCCCTTCGTTTTGCCTCAGTGCCATGGGGACCCCTAAGAATCTCCTCTGAAGGGTCTCTTCCATCAGGATTAAGAAGCACAACCTTTGCTCACTCCAGCATCTATTTAACACTGCCTGTCTCTTCTGCCTTCTTCCTTCCCCGCATGACATGGCCACCCAGACTCTCACTCTCATCCACATGCTCACCAGTGCTAAGTTGTCTCCCCGACGCCTCCAGAGTGCTCATGGCCCCCAGAGGATGAAATTTGGATCTTGAGAAGTGGGTTGAAGTGGTCTTATGACATCCATCCACACAAAGAAACTCCATTTGGCCGTGAAGCACCACGAAGCTATAACCTTTAGAGATAACGCATGATTAAAACACTTTTAGATCTGATGTATTTGAACTGGATATTAAAGCAAACAGAGTCATGCCCCACTATGTGAATAATGTCGTGAACAGCTTTAGTCAAGGATCAATTGGCACCTTGGATGAATCAGTGGGATTTTAGCTGGTGACTGGCCTATGGCCCCAAAAGAAAAGTGTAACGCTCTAAGCTTTATTAGTTTCAGGGATCTCGGAGACCAAAGAATTTGCTACTCGATTTGAATGCAGCACCATCGTTAAGTTCTCAGTCCGTCTATTGTGTCCCCAGGCAGGAAGTTAAAGGGCAGCTTGGACTTTCCATATTATTTGTGGCGTCTCTGAGGTTAAGCTCTGAGGTATGACTGTCCTGGCATGAACCCTGGCTCTCCCGCCTCAAATGGAGTTAGGACATTAAATAATACAATACGTCTAAAGCACTTAATCTGAGCCCTGCCGTATAGTAGATACTCAATAAATGTTAGCTGTTATTATTGATAGTATTATGTGCTCAGCGGTCTCTGTCTCCATGGAAACGTGTAAGGATGGAAGAGCTCCTCTCCCTATCGGAGAGACTTTAGAGACTCAGAGACTGCAACAGCCAGTTTCTTGTGATCCTTTCCAACTCTAGGACCGCATGATTCAACAATAATTTTTACGCTTGTCTCAGAAGGAGACATAGTATAGGAAGGCGGGATGACATCGAGGTTGAACAGCAAGGCTTTAGTTATATAAGCAATTGGGTTCAACTCTAAAGTCCACCAAATACCAGCTATAGGACTTAATCTCTAAATTAGGGATACAACCTGGTAGTGTTGTTTGGATTAAATGAAGAAATGGCGCCAAGAGGTGTAGCTCGACTTGGGATCCTTACCGTAAATAAGGCGGCGTTGCTCCCGTGCCAGGCAGTGGTCTGATTACTCTGGGGTACGGATTTTTTATTGGGGGCTTCAGGTGGGATCATGATAGGACAGCTCAAGTGGGAAAGGCCTGGCCTGGGAGATGAATAGCCTTGTAAGGCTCAGGGCTGATGCTTTGGACCGCAGCACGGGTGGGGAGTTAGCGGATGAGGGGGTGGGGTGGGGGTGGGGCGCTCCTGGTTTTGTCACAGTCTAGTGGGCTATTCTCCACTCCGCCGCCAGAGGGAGCTCCTCAATGTGTAAGACCCTGCATAGCATCCTGCCTCTGTTCTAATGTACTTGAGGGTTTCCATCACCTTAACACAAACCCCCAAAGTGCTCTTTTATTTCCTTCATGCAACGCATCACAGTCTGACCTTCCCTGTAGACTCTAAGCCCAGAAAACCTGACTACACTGTTTCCACCATACCCACCCCCGGTTCTGGACCTGGCACGCTGTATCAGTTTCCTGTGGCTGCTGTTAACAAATTACCAAAACTCAGTGGCTTACAAGAACATAAATGTATTATCTTACAGTTCTGGAGGTCAGGAGTCCAAATCAGTCTCAAGACTAAAGTTAAGGTGTCCACAGGGCTCCTTCCTTCTGGAGGCTCTAGCAGAGAACCTGTTCTTTTGCCTTTTCTGGTTCCCGAGGTCACCGCACTCATTGGCATTTGGCTCCTTTCCATTCCCAGAGCCAGCAGCCGTCACATCTTCTGACTCTGACCCTCCTGCCTCCTTCTTGTACTTACGATTATATCAGGCCCACCAGGATAACCCAGAGTAACCTCCCATCTCAAGAGCCTTAACTTAATCACACCTGCAAACTCTCCTTTTTCCTGTTAGGCAGCATACTTGACTTATGGGTCCCAGGATTAAGGAAGTGGCCGTCTTTGGGGGTGGAGGATAGGCATCTTCAACAAAATTTTTATTGAGTCACTGCATGAATGATGGAAGGAATAAACAACTTACTATGACATCACTTTCCAAGTCTCTGCAACCCTTTTCTGAGTTTAAAAAGGCCAGTGCTCATTATTTCTTTTGCTTTTCCCAGGCGGAGGTAGGAGGCATGGACAGTAGAGGAGGGGTGGGTTGAACTCCGTGTGTCTGGGGGACAGTCTGAGCTAGAAGCATCCAGTTTGTTCCTGTCTATGGTTCAAATTCCAACTCAGTCACTTATTTGCTTATTGCTTATAAGTCTCAGTATTCCTGTCTGTGAAATGGGGATAAAATTGGCTATTGTTTACTGAGTCCCAGCTATGTGATCTGAATTTTTTATAAAAACCTAGTCCTGGCCTTTACTTGCTGTGTGACCTTGGGCTAATAACCTCTTGATTTCCTTGGTGGTGAAGTGGCACTGATGATAACAGCTAATGCATCACATGCATATATATATGCAGTATTTGGGTCGGATGAGATATGTAAACAGCTTACTTGGCAATAGTGCCAGCATGTGGTAACACTCCACACAAAGCATATCTATTATTTTTCTTATTTCTCATTTTCTTATTATCATTATTCTTATTTCTTTCCTCCTTTTCCTTTGCTTTATCATTACCTATTTTCATGTGATGTCTCTGTTCAGTGTTTTTAAGTATTTTTCCCATGTTTTTAAGTATTTTTCCCATGCCTGACTCCTCTGTTAAACTAAGTTCAGATTCACCAGGTAAGAGCCTGGGTTTTTCATTTTAAAACTCTACCTAATGCGATACTTCATTAAAGTTGGTTTCTTCTATCGTGGCTTCGGTTTGTCCATCTGGCTACCAAGGTGATTTCAAAGACCAAGCCTCCTGGTTTCTCCCCTTCTATGCAGAGGCACTTTTGAGACGGCATCAACAGTGGAATCTAGTGGAGGGAGGGAAAAGCCTTCCTTCGCTCCAACCCTTTCCCTTTCCATGCACTGCAAATGAAAGTATCTGGGAAGAAATATCTATTATTCTGCCCTGGGACAGAGGTACCAGGGATGGTTACAGTTCTGCCTCGGTGTCTGCATGGCTTGCTGTCAGAAAATTAGAGTAGGAAAGAAGCTTTTGTTCAGCTGTGGAGACATCTTAATAGGTGCTTTGATTGTTAAACAGAAGTTTCTGTATTAGTTTAATTGCTGTAAATGCTGTTTGCCTTCTCTGTTATGATAAGGTCTGAATTTTCATAGATTTTTTTCCTTTTCAACAGTTTTCCTTTGCTTTAAGGCTTGCATTGGCAAGTTTAATGAAATCCAAATGAAGAAAGTGAAGGCAGGATCTCAGAGTTCAAATCTGCACACCCACGGACGAAGCCGTGTGGAGGTTATTATTGCTTGAGACTAATGATGCCACAGCCGCTGAATGTAATTGACAGAAATTCACCCTTTCAACCAGATACTGGGAAATGAAACCAAACGACTAAACTTAATTACATCTACTTTTTTGAGAAGGTGCTGTAATTGAGAATAACAGAATAACTAGGGTATGAATCTAACAGTGAAATGTGCTTATAATAAAAGAGGATTTATTCTCTGCCAAGTTGAGCTTCAGAAGTACCATCTTGGTTTTTGTTTGTTTGTTTGTTTGTTTGTTTTGCGGGCGGTGGGGATGGGGAGATAGCCGGAGAAGTGAAAAACATCTAGATCAGGGTTTCTCAGCATTGGCGCTATTAACGTTTGAGTCTGGTTGGCACTTCGATGTGGGGGTCTGTCCTGTGCATTGTAGGATTTTGAGCAGCCTCTCTAGTCTCTACACTTTAGATGACAGGAACCTCTCCCACCCCCTCCCCAGTTACTTGGCAATATCTCCAAATATGGCCAAATGTTCCCTGGTGCAAAAGCACCCCAGATTGAAAATGCTGATGTCGATGCTTTGGGAAGACTTGTGAACAATTACAGAGTTACTCCTTGAGGTTCTACTGGTGTCTGGCTGTGTGACATTTAGCAAGTCACTGCACCTCTCTGAGCCCCTGTGTCTTCCTTTGTGCATTGGGAATGAGAACACCAACTGCGTAGAGGTGTAGCTTCCAGGTATAAACTGCACAGAATAATGCCTAACACATACTGAGTGATCAATAAATTCACTGTTCCTATTATAATAATCTTGGATTCAGCAAACATGTATTACATACTTATTTCATCCCAGCTGCTTGCAATGCTATGAGGCAGTGATGCAAAGATTAAGGTGTGGTCCCTGTCCTTGTAGGAGTGGCAAATACATGCAGACTTGTTGGTACTATCTTATTCTCCACCCGTGGCAGACATTACTAATCGATCTCAGTGCTCTTTCATATTGAGCATCAGATTCCTTCTCAACACACCTTTCTAGACAGCCACTACTAATGTCCCAAGAGATGAAACCTATTTGGCACACCTAGTTTTGGAGATTCCCCATAAGGAGGCTGTGTATCTGTGCTAACCCTTCCTCTCTAGCACAACCATTCCACCTCTACACATCCCTGGCGCTGGAGAGAGCATTTTAAGGAGTCAACAGGTAACATTCTTCCTCACAAATCAGACTTCAGTCCCCAAAGGAGATAGGAATGGGGAAAAAATGCTCTCTTTCTCTCTCTTTTTAAATTGTTTTTCTTTCTTGTCTTTTTTGTTTCTCTCAGAAGCCGAAACAAGTAATAAAATGGGCTTGGAGTTGATGACAGTTTTTAGTTAACCTAGAGGAAATTCCACTGGCTATGATTCTGATTGATATGTCATGCTGTCTCCCTCTTGAGTTTTCTCTGTCCTTTGGGGTTGGGGAAATCATTAGTTCTCCCAGAAATGATCCCAGCTTTATAAGGGCAGAATTGGGGTTTCTGGAAACAGCTTTCAGATGGCTGTCGACAGTGTTATTGGACCGGAGAGAGGAGTGAATGGTTTGGGGTTAAATGCTCCCTGATCAGTTCAGACATGCCCAGCTCCACGATGAGTGTGCCACGCCATCACAATTGCTGTGAAAGATGAGGCGTGCATTTGCAGCTCTGAAAGCAGGGAGCTGGCTCCATCCATCTGGCCTGAGAAATGAGAGCTGGCGTGTGGGTCAGCCACTTCCTTCTTCTCTCCCCCAGCTGGTGAAGGTTTCACGGGCAGCTCTAGTCCATTTCTGCTGTTGTTTCACACCTCTCTGGGGCCTGCCAGGTCTGCGAGGAGGGTGAATGCAGGCAACCAGGCAGTGGGGCGAAGGTGGGGGCTGGTGCCCAGAGGCTGTGGAAGGAATCCTGGAACTCAGTCAGTGGTGGAGTGATTGTGTAGGCCACTAGGATGTAGCCTAAGGCATAAAAGAAAAGACTAGATGGGAACAAGTACCCAGTCTGATGTCTGTGTGATTTATTTTTCCTTCCTCATTCTCATTCATCCATCAACTTATCTGTCCATCTATCTATCCATCCATACATCCATCCACCCACGTAATAATCCAGCCACCCACCTACCCACCTGTCCATCTGGCAGTCCATTTGTCCATTCACCCACCTATCCAACCATCTAGCCACCCAACTATCCAAACATTCATCCATCCATCCACCCACCCACCTACCAATCCATCCACCCACCTCCCCATCTGTCCATCTACTGACTCTTCTGTCCATCCACCCACCTATGCAAACGTTCATCTAGCCATCCATCCATTCATCCATCCATCCATTCACTCACCCACCCATCCACCCACCTACCAATCCATCTACCCATCCATCTATCCATTCATCCATCCACTCATCCATCCATTCATCAACCCATCCACTTATTCTAGCATGAGTTTACATGGTACATGGTTAGAATATTTTAAATAGTTACTTATAATATACAGAAAGTGGTAATGGTTTTCCATATAGAGTTTGCTTTGAAAATAAATGTATTTAAACAAGTAAACCAAAATAAGTCAAATTAAAATATTAAGGAATTAATTTCATGGGTTGTACAGGGGCACGACAAAAATTAGGGAAGTGGTACTTGAATGACCAGCATTTGGAATCTACAGAGTTCAAACTTTGCAGGCACATTTATAAGTCCCTTAAGCCTGGATTTGCAGCTGCTGTGCAGTCTTATCAGGTATGTGACCTTGAGCAAATGACTTCTCTCCAAGCCTCAGTTTCCTCATCTGTCAGGCTGGGATGCTTACAACCCCTAACCCTAGAGTTGTCTTAGGCTGTAGCGAGCAAAGACATGTGAGTCACATAGCCCATGCCTGGCACACAGTAAGCACTCGGTAAATGGAAGCCATGCTCAATTTTATTCTCCCCACAACTGGTTTCCTTCAAGGCACTGCCTGGAAGCCCCACCCAAGAGACCTTGCATAAGCTGAGGTAACACAAGCTAAACCAGTGTTCCAGTTGGCTTTGGTTTAACAAATGATGACAGCCAGTGTCCTTCCTGAGGCTGGCGAACCTCCCTCTTCCTTCCTCGGCGTGGTGGGAGCCCAGCCCCGCCTCTGATTCTCTGCCTAACGAGGTCTTCTCCTCTTCTCTCCCTGCAGACACACTGTCAGTACCGCGATGGTCCCCGCAGATCCCTCGCAGAGACCTTGGCAATTCCATCAAGCACAGGTAGGCTGGATTTCTGTGTGCACTGGGGCCCACCTCCCAGCACGGTGAGGGCTGGGGGACTCTGGCCTCAGGGTGGGTATGGGCTGGGTTGCCCCAGCTCCTCCATCACCAGGCTCTTTTCTCCTCTGCCAGGCTGAACCTCAGTGTGGCAGGGGACTGCGATGTCTGCTTCTTATTAACCTGGCTCTTATAAAATAACACATAGCAGTTAAAAGCCAGGGCTTTGGAGTCAGACTGACTTGTATTCCAATCCCAGCTAGTAAAGCTTTGCAACCTTGAGGAAGTTACTTAACCTCCCTGAGGCTCCATTTTCTCATCAGATAATTCTGCCTACTCCTAGGGTGGTTGTGAGGATTAAATGAAATAATATATTAACGTGCTAATCAAAGGGCTTGGCACATAATAACCACTCAATAAATGGTATCAATATTAAGACCAATGCTTGTTCTAATTTTGGGTCTCCCCCCCCCCCCAGAAGACACAAGATTGCAGGCTGAACTCAGATGCTCACCTTCTGGTCAGCCCAGGGCTCCAGCCCTGTTGGGTGCACGGGGCAACCTCTCCAGGGGTATCCCTGCCCTTTTCAGGAGGGAGATTTCTGTCTACTAAGTCAGCTCTTATAAGAAATTAACTTTCCAAATTTAACTTTCCATATTTTATCTCATTAGCCTCGCAATCTGTTCACACACTCAGTGGGGTAGGTAGCACAAGTGTGGTCACATCCATTTGACAGATAGGGAAACTGAGGCCCTGGATGGTTAAGTGATGGCTGTACAAGCCAATTAAGCCCAGTACTTTATGATCTTTTGACACTGCTGCTGAGAGCTTTCTTTGCACTGAGGTCCCTGTGACCAGCTGAGAGTTCACTCATTCATGGTTTCTTTCCACTAGTATTTATAGAGTTATCTGTACCAGGGCTGCAGCACTGAGCACGTCCTAAGACTTTCACCCTTGGGGAGCTCGTGGTCTAATGGAGGGACAGATGGTTAACAGACCATGACAGCACCGGAGGATCAGGGCTATAACGGTGGGGCCAAACCAGGGGCAGACACGTCACCATAACCCGGGGTGAGGCAGGAATGGGCACACTCTCCCGGAATGGCCTCTCGTCAACAGATTTCTGTTGACAGGATAGTTGTTAAGACACAAATGAAAAAACGGTGGAGGAAGCCATGAGAAATACGCGATAGATTCATCAGTGGTCAGGCGGTGAGAAACAGCAAAAGGCATCAAAAAGAAGGGCCTTTTTTTTTATTTGCTTACACACTGCGCCCTGGCTAGATCCACCCCTGGATAGGCCACACCCTTGGCTAGCTCCACCCCTGGATAGGCCACACCCCTGACTCAGCTCCACCCCTGGATTGGCCACACCCCTGGCTCAGATCCACCCCTGGATTGGCCACAACCCTGGCTCAGCTCCACCCCTGGGTTGGCCACACCCCTGGTTCACCTCCACCCTTGGATTGGCCACACCCCTGGCTCAGCTCCATCCCTGAATTGGCCACAACCCTGGCTCAGCCCCACCAGCAGACTCAAGTACCCTAACGTTAGACCTGGTGGTACCTCAGATTCAAATGCTGATGCCCAGAGGAGGAAAACGATCTAATGATCTTTAGCATCGGGAACATTTTCCAGGAGCTGGCACTTGGGATGCCCTGTTACTCTCCAGTCTCACCTTGTGTTTCTCCCTGGGCTCCATGCCAGGAGGGAGAGACCTGGATACATCCCCAGCCCTGGTGAAAAAATGAAATGAAAATCTCAATACCATCCGCTGTCCTCAGAGCCACCTTAACCACAGCTTAGGAAGAGGGATTGCTGATCCTGAGGATGGGGGAGGGCCGGAAAAGAGAGGGAACTCCCACCTGCCACTGGTGCTGCCTGCTTAGTTCCCACACTGCTGGCCGGTGGGTGGAACGTGAGCCCATTCGCCGTTCCCTAGAGCTGCCAAATCCTGCAGAATAGGTCCTGCCAAACTCACTGGCCCTGCTGAAGGGACAGAAAGGGGCTTAACCAACCCCTAGTCTAAAACTGGGAAGGGAATTTTCTTGGCCCCAAGAAATCTCTGTTCAGAATATTGCTATTTGCTTAGATATGGAGGCTTTGGGCTGCGGCTCATTCTGTTTGGAGAGTGACTGACCCAAATCAGGCAAGATGGTACAGCAGAGGGATACAGACTTGCCCTCAAAATTCTCAAGCACCGAGTTACATAATCACTTCCAATTTTCACTTTGACACTGTGAGGCAGTGGAGATTAGATACAACTCCTGCTGAAGGTGACAAAAATTGAAAATGAAAATTAACTGTGACCTGGCAACCTTCCATACTTTTCTTGGGTCCAGCCCTGCTGCTGCCGGATATCTCCTGGGGAAGACAGCACCCTGGCAGCAGCAGGGGGCCCAGAAGTTAATCTAATGTATCTCTGTTCCCGCTGGTTTCTAGCTGTATATCAGAAACCTCTAAACTGCCTTATGTTTGCAGCAAGTGGTGGTGGCTGGGGAGGAAGATGAGCTGATGATCTGAAAAGGGCTTTCATTTTAGGGACTTCTTTTCTCCTGCTAAAGTTTGGGGTCTCCACTTTTTGGGGGGCACACCCTCTTGAAGCTCTCCAGGTGGTGTAACTAGCAGTGATGGGGAACAGACTCTGGGGGGGAGGTGCATCTTGCTTCGTGGTTCTCTGAGGATAGTTCCAGCCCCATCCATTTCTCTGTCCTAGAAGTGAACCTGGTGCAGTAGGCCACCAGGCAGTGTTTGCTGAATGACTGAATGACTGTTGTGAATGTTTGGGTAATAATACAGCCACAAGCCAATTCAGTGAGTTCTTCTTGTGTGCCAGGTGCTGCATGAAGCCCTTGATATGGATGACCTTGTTTAATCCTCTGAACAACCTATGAGGTCGATGCTGTTTTTATCCCCACTTTACAGATAAGGAGACTGAGGCTCCATTGGTATAAGCAATTCAACTAAGTCACCTATCTTGGAAGAAGCGGGGCTGGAAGCCAGGGTTCATGTGGTCATCCTTCTAGAGATAGGTCAGTCACCATCACCTTGGCCTTGAACACTTTCTGTCTCTTTCCCACAGGTTTTCCACGAAGTACTGGATGTCTCAGACGTGCACAGTCTGTGGGAAGGGGATGCTTTTCGGCCTCAAGTGTAAAAACTGCAAGTAAGTGCTATTCCTGGAGGCACCTTTTCATGGTGCCTGGTGTCAGCAGGAGCCATCCCGGGCTCTGAAATAGTTTATGGGACTTCGGTTTCTTGACCCTCCGGAGAGTGGCTTGCTCTATTTTTCAGAAATAGGTCTTTTTTTTTTAATTGAAGTATAGTTGGTTTACAATGTTGGGTTAATTTCTGGTGTACAGCGTAGTGATTCAGTTATATATGTGTATATATATGTGTGTGTGTGTGTGTGTGTATATGTGTATATATATATATATATGTATGTATTTTCCAGAAATAGGTCTTAAATGAACCTCTACCCTTGGGTAAGGGGTTGAGGAGGACAGTTGTGAAGAAGAACCAGTGCTGATGGGTGATGCTGGAAATGTATAATGCTGTCTGTGGAGGCACAGAAGGAACTGGCATTTTCACAGCATCTGAAATCGGGGTTGGCAAGCTTTTTCTCTAGCTGACCAGATAGTAAGTATTTTAGGCTTTACAGGGCCGTGGGGTCTCTGTTACAACCACTCAACCCTGCTATGTGGCTCAAAAGCAGCCATAGACAATATATAAATAAACGAGCATGACAGAATTTATTTATTCCAATAAAATCTTTAAAAAAAAATTTTTTTTTTTACAAAAAATGTGCTGCAGCTGGCTTTGACTGATCCCTGAGTTAGAGTTTGCAAAGGCCTTTTCTCCTTTATTTTTTCTTCTTGTGGTGCTTCTCTGGGGGGTGGAGGAATGTGTTCTGATTCTTTCCATTTTACAGATATGAAAGCTGAGTCCCAACAAGGATAAGTCACCTGCCTGAGGTCACATAGCTAGGAAGTGGCAGTCAGGACTTAGACTCTGGCCCCCTAACTCCTGTCCTTTCTGTGGCATCATGTCGGTCTTGAAGGCAGTGAGAAGACTAGACCAGACAAGTCCCCGCCTTCCCCTGACATCCACCCAGGTTGTGGACCCAGGTCACAAATGGCAACAGAGAGGGATGCAGGGAAACCCTGATGCCCAGCCTGGGCCCCAGAGTCAAACTGAGATGCACGTACATCCTGGTCCTGCCACTTCTAGCCCGGTGACCTCGGGCGAGTCCCCTCACATGTCTGTTGCTCGTCTTATCATCTGCACAAAAGGAATAACTATCATTCCTGCCCAACGTGGTGGTGAGCCTTGAGAAAATCAGCACTAAAGGACACAGCCCGGTGCCAGGCTTAGAGTTCTGTCTTCTGTCAAAGGTCATAAATGCCTTTCTGTCTAGCCATCCTCTTTCCTTCCGTAAACTTGTATTAAATGCCCTCTTTGGCCCAATTACTGTAGAATAGTCAATAGCATTCAGCTGTACCTTGGGGTTATGAATGAGTGCACGTCTGATTGCTTTATAAAAGCCACTTAGTTAGAAAAATTGGAGGAGCCCTTCTTTCCCGTCTAGCCTTGCTCTTCCTTGTCCAGCCCAGGCTGGGAGCTCTCATTTGGGCTCCTCCAGGCCTCCCCACTTGCCTGCCCCGTGATGGAGGAGGGGACCGGTAGGGGCACGTTCTTACTCTCCCTGCAGCCTAGATGTCTCAGTAGTAAGGCAAGGCTGGGAGCCCTTCCCTCCTGGAGTCGTGGGGAGGATTAATTAGATCCAGCCCCTGAGGAGCCTTAAGCTTCATGGCACAAGATGGGAGCTGGGCAGTGATTACCGAGCATGAGTGTTTGGAGCTCACGTCCCCACCTTGGTCCTTTATAGACCCAGGCTCTGAGGTGAGTCCTCAGGATGGCAGCCCCTGGTCTTTCTGACTTTGAGACGCACCAAGCCGGGCCCTCGGGTCCAACTTGAAGTTCTGTCTCATTTCCCCGTTACCCAGCTGCTCCGGGGGCCTGCCTCACTGGTGTGCAGTCACCCCGTGTTCTGAGGGGAAACGGCGGCTCTCACATCCTCACACCTGCCAAGCGGAGGCTTTGAAGTCAGGTAATTAGGTGACAGGGATGCAGCCAGGAGTCAGTGAGGCTGAACACTTCCTGAGCCGTTTTAATTTTCAGCGCTCAAGGCAGAAGTCAGAGGTAGCCTTCATTCTTGCTCTCTGTTCTGGAAGTCATGAGCAAGGCCTCAGACCCTGCCAAGGGCTGGGGGAGGGACAGGGACCTGGAGGGGAGAGGTGGCTGCAAGAAACAGGTTTTGAGAGCAGCCAGAACTGAGTTGGAGTCCCAGCTCCATTGCTGAACTGCCTGTGTGAGCTTGAGCAAGGGACCCGTCATCCCTGGGCTCAGTTTCCTGACCTGCAAAGTGGGCGTGATGTTAGCGCCCCGCACAGGGGCTGCTGGAAGGAGTCGGTGAAATGTCCCTGCCCCAGATGGCAACGTTTTCTCAAAGAACGTTTCTCCCCTCTCCACCTTGTGCAAAAATGGCTCCTGGAATTCTA
Source organism: Camelus ferus (assembly GCF_009834535.1). Classification (NCBI taxonomy): domain Eukaryota; kingdom Metazoa; phylum Chordata; class Mammalia; order Artiodactyla; family Camelidae; genus Camelus; species Camelus ferus. Next base: position 7,453,166 of record NC_045727.1, read on the forward strand.
AGAGGCAGACTATGAGTGTGCATTACCGATACCAGCAGCTGAAGTTTGACCTTACTCTTCCATGAATGAAATTCTGCGGGTTTCACATTAGTTACAGTGAGGACGGATGACTGTTTATATGTGTTTTCAAAGATGGGCAAAATTTTGGAGGGAAGGGTCAGATGAAAGACAGAAAAAGGTAACACACAGACCCCACTGTCAAGGAGTTTAGGGGAAGACACACCTGGAGGGAAATGAATTTCAGTAAGACTGCAGTGTGCGCATAAAAGCAGGAACAGGTGAAGTTTCAGAGAGGCAGCATGGAGGATGGAGGGGGAGCTTCTTAGAAAAAATGGGCAGAACTGTTTGTTCATTTACTCGACTCACATTTGTTGAGCACGTCCAAAGCGCCAGGCACTGTTCTAGACACGGGGGAAATCACACTGAGTGAAACAGACGGAATCCCTGCCCTCATGGAACTTATATGCTGGTGGGGGATGGAGATGGAGGGGGACAGACAGTAAACCGAGTAAATCACTGAAATAGGTCATCTGTTCAGATGGTGCTTAAGTACTAAGTTGAAGAATGAAACGGAGGAGGGAGATAGGGCCAGGGAAGGGGCTGTAATTTTCATTAAAGGGCTCAGGAAATGTCTTATATCTGAGTGAGAACTTGGGGGGGGGGGGGGAAGTAGTGTGTGCTGCAGGTCCTTTCCAGAGGCTTGGGTTTGAATCTGTCGCAAAGGTAATGATTCTTTTTCCTTTTCTTTGTTTCTTTTTTTTTTTTTTTCTTAGCCTAGAGCAGTTCTGGTTCTGTTACTGACAGAAACTCCCTGGGTGACAGAGGTTGGCTTTGACCCATGGTACTCAATGTGTGGTCCCTGGACCGGCAGCATCAGCGTCACGTGGGAGCCGGTCAGAGAGGCAGACTCTCAGCTCCACCCCAGACCTGCTGCAGCAGAATCTGCAAGTTAAGATGGTCCTGGTGATTCTTGTGCACATTCAGTTTGAGAAACACTACTCTTAACAGCTCCAAATTCCCTTGCAGAGCTGATTTTATTTTTCTAGATTATGGGTCTCAAATGTGAGTGTGTATCAGAATCCCCTGGAAGGTGTATTAAAACACGAGATTCCTGAACCCCCGCCCCCTCTGGCTGGAGTCTCCAATTCAGCACGTCTCAGGTGGGGCCCCAGAATGTGCATCTCTCACAAGTTCCCAGGTGATGCTGATTGCCGCTGGTCCTGGGACCACAGTGTGAGAATCACTGCTCTACATAAAAGCAGCAGTTCGACAAAATCTTTTTTTTCCAGCCTGACATTGCAGCGTGTGAGTTTTTTTGTTTTTTTTCTTTTGAAAGTTGGTCCATCTTTGCTGATTACTTTTCAGGCTCTTCTGCTGTTACATCCCTTGACCTCACTCCGTAGACGTGAATCTTTTTCATCCTCGTCCCTCCAGTAAATTCATCCAGTAAATATTTATGTGCTGAGTCAAAAAGATAAGGTGTGATTAGGAACCCAGGCTGCAGGTCTCACACATACACACACACACACACACATATTTAAATCCTGACTGTGCCACTAACACTTTCATTATTTCTGAGCCTCACTTTCTTCCTCTATGGAAAGAAGAAAATAATATTCACCTTACTAGATTGTTTAAAAAAAAAAAACAACTGAGATTAAATAAGGGAACATGCTTAGCCTAGTACCTGGCCCATTATAAGAGCTTAATAAATGAGAGCTCATGCTGTCACTGACTGAATTAATTTTGGGGTACCCTCCACCCAGTGAGCCAGGATACTTCTGAATGTCTAGCCCCTTTCCCTCCTGCTTTGGTTCAGTGCCCACTTCCTCCGGAATTATCATCAGCTGTCTTGTCGGCATTCTGAATAGAGAGATTAATGAACTAATAGGAAATTATGCTCAGAAAGCAATTTGCAGTTATCTAAAATGAGGCGTCTTCATCTAATAAGTTCATGAGCACGGAATGGAGTTTAGTTCTAAGTGGCTGGATCGTCAGCACAATCCACATATTGTCTGATAACTGTGGACTCAGCTGGCTGAAGTTTGCTTCTGCAAAAGTAAGATGCTGATGGATTTCCCGGGCCTCAGTCCTGCCTTACCTGCATCCTTCCTCCTTCTCGGGGTCCTTCCACATTTTTCTGCCGAGCTGAGGTCTGGTTCCTTGGAAATCCCTCCACCCTGCCTGCAGTTTTTGCATTTTTGCAGGGAGTGTGAGTGTTCTGGGCTGAGGAAACAGCATGAGCAAAAGCTTGGGTCAGGACTTAAAGGAGTTTGAGCACACTTTGCAGGCAGGGACCGGAGAGGAGAGGAGATCGGTCCGGCTTTGCAGCCGCAGTACCGGTCCTGCTGCCGTGACTCATGCTGCTGCGTCCCGGGGCCCCAGGCCCGTGTGGGGCTCCGCTCACTGCCCATCCGGCCGCATGCCGGGGAAGGCAGTCTTGGACTCCAGAGCTCCCCTCACGCTGGAGCGGCTCACTTGTGAGGACAAGGCCCTGGGGGAGGAGAATGTGGTGATGGGATGGCCCTTCCTCTGGGTGGAAGAGCGGGGAGCAGAAGCCAGGACTTCTGATGTTCCCAGAGACGCCTGCTCTTAGGGCCTGAGGTGGGAAGGGTATGGATATGAGAACACTTTGCAGATGTTTGACTTACTTTCCTCTCGGACCACGGAGTACTCACTCCTCTGCATTGAAGACAGGATGATCAAATTAGTGGCACAGCCCTAGCTAGCCCATGTGTGTCTTGGTGTCCTGCTCACGTCCCAATGACCTCGTTTTGGGGTGCTGTGCTAACAGCTTGTACCTGAGACCTTCTCCGGAGGCTTGCCCTTGGGTGACTGATGGCAGCTTCTCACCCAGAGGTGCCTGGGAGTTAGCCCCCAACCGCAGGTGGCTCAGAGCCAGGGGCTAACCCGTACAGGCATGCGAAAGGCCAGCTCCTTGTCTCAAGGCAGATGGACTCTACAGTGCAGTTCACACTCCAGAGTCCTCTGCGGGATCAGGCTGAGACTAGAGTCTCCTGGAACCATGTCCTTGCTTAGCTCCTCTGCCATTTCCGATCTGGCTGAGGAATATTCTGGAAAACTCCCTTTTACAAATCACTTGCAAGTAGACCCATCTCAGAATCTGCTTCTAGGGAACTGAACTTAAGACAGCAAAGCAACTACAAGATCCAAACTCTGGAGTTAGAGGGGGCAGGTCCTGGCTTTGCCGCTTCCTAGCTGTGTGACTCTGGTAAAGTTACTAAGCCTCTCTGATGTCACAGGAAGCTAATATGTTCCTTCAATGTGAGAAGACATGTGAGTGCCCTAATCACAGTCTTGACTTGGGAATTCCTTCAAATCAGAACCTTTCAATAAGTTGTTCAGCGTTTATTTCATTGCAGGAGTGGATTCTCTATTAAAATATATGAAATATGAAAAGAAAAAAAATACCCGCCACATCACCTCCATGGGTTTAAGCAAGGTCGAAGTTCTGGAAGAGTAAGCCCATTTCCTACTTTTCTGTAGTTCCTATTCTCCGTTTTTCTTTGGGGATTTTCGGAACCACCCAGCTTCTTGGAAGATCTGTTAAAGGGCTTCTATCAGGGGTTCTCAACCTTGGCGCTATTGACATTTTAAGCTAGATAATTCTCGGTGGTGGGAGCCATCCTGCGTGTTGAAGGATGTTTATCTATTTATTTATTTTTAATTGAAGTATAGTCAGTTACAATGTGTCAATTTCTGGTGTACACAATAATGTTTCAGTCATACATACACATACATATATTTGTTTTCATATTCTTTTTCATTATAGGTTATCACAAGATATTGAATATAGTTCCCTGTGCTATCCAGAAGAAATTTATTTTTTATCTATTTTATATATAGTAGTTAGTATTTGCACATCTCAAACTCCCACTTTATCCCTTCCCACCTGCTTTCTCCCTGGTAACCATAAGTTTGTTTACTATGTCTGCGAGTCTGTTTCTGTTTTGTAGATAAGTTCATTAGTGTCTTCTTTTTTCTTTCCCTTTCTTGCTTATTTCACTTAGAATGATGATCTCCAGATCCATCTATGTTGCTGCAAATGGCATTATTTTATTCTTTTCTATGGCTGAGTAGTATTCCATTGTATATATATACACCACAACTTCTTTATCTAGTCATCTGTCGATGGACATTTAGGTTGTTTCTGTGTCTTGGCTATTGTATATAGTGCTGCTATGAACATTGGGGTGCATGTATCTTTTCCAGTTTGAGTTCCCTCCAGATACGTGCCCAGGAGTGGGATTGCTGGATCATATGGTAAGTCATAGGATCATATGATATAGGATGATATGGCTTAGTTTTTTTGAGGGTGAGGCTGTTTAGAAGCATTGCCTCCACTCACTAGATGCCAGTAGCCACCTCCTCCCCACCCCTCGCCAACTCCACTCTCAGTTGTGACAGTTAAAAATGTCTCCAGACATTGCCCAACATCCCTGGGGAGGGTGGGGGCAAAATTGCCCTTGGAGGAGAACCGCTGTTTTATTTAATAAATCCCTCACTCCCAACCAGTGGGGCTGTGTACCCATCATTCAGTTGTAGATGCCAGTATTAGAGTGCCATTCCTCAAATTGTCAATAGAGTGATCCGACTTATCAACTTGCCTGGGACTTTCCTGGGTTGAGCACTGAAGTCCCATGCCCTGGGTGACCGAGGTTGGTCGAGGCAGGTCTATGCTAGTAGAAACTTTCACAGGCTCCAATTAAGGTCACTGCCCACTGCTGTAGGCGTGAGACCTGTAATCATTTCCCTGGAAAGGTGAGGAGTGATGTTTGGAAACCAGCAGAAAGTTTCCAATGTATTCTGGTGTTTTAATGCACTGTGCACAGGTCCCCTCCCCTCCTGCCCGCGGGAGCCTGGCTGGACGTGTTACACATAATTCTTTTCACGGAACCAGTCACTTTGCTCATTTCCACGCACTTCTTTATCTGGTTTTGCTCTGTTATTGGATCTTTTCACTTGGATTCCATGTACTCTTTGGTTCCCTTCTTGCCCTGTACGTCCCCCTAGCCTGTATCCTTGCATCAAAATACAATGTCTTATCTGAAATTTTCCGGTTTTTGCAACATGGCTCCAGCCACGGATGACGAGGAGATAAAAGCATGAAGTTAGCCGTGGTTGGTTTGAGCCACTGGGCACACTCATTTCCCCAGCTCTTGAAAAACTGGGGAAATGATGAGCTGGTGTTGCAGCTGCTGCGAAGTTCCTGGAAGCTTCAGGAATGTGTACAACAGGCAGGATATTGGCAGGATATAATTATGAGCGTGCATTTTGGAGATCACCAGCTTGAAGCCTGAACTTACTTTTCCGTTAATAGAAACACTTCAGCGTTTGCAATAATCATCGCGGGAATTAATGGTCCCTTCTGTGCATTTTTACCTATTATAAGCAAAACTTTGGGCCCAATTACAATTGTATGTGAGGCATGATGATAATTCTACTGGTGGCTGAGGTGGGGATTAGAGGTGAGGAGGAGGATGGTGATGATGACAGCGTGTATTGAGGGCTTACTGAGGGTGCCAGACATTTTACTGAGTACTTTACATGCGTGATCTCATTTAATTCTCACAACAACCAGGGAAGGTGGGGTCTATGGTTATCCCCATTTTATAGATGAGAAAACAGAGACCCTCAGGAATAAATAGTTGGCCCAAAGTCTCACTGTTGGTGGATCCATGCCTCAAACCCACTGATCCCTCCGATTCAAGAGCCCAGAGGCTTAACCACGTTACGTGGGCAAAGGACAGCCCCCCGTAGTGGCTGCCCCTACTTCTCCCTGAATCAGACGGGCAGAACAGAAGATGAGAATCTGATCTCACCCAGATCCTGGACCGGAGACATCAGTCTTTTCTTCCCCTACCTGCTTCCCTCTCCCATCATCCCTTCTCGAATTGAAAGATGTCAGATGGGTCTCTGTGTTCTGAGAACACCCCCAGGTGCTGGGAGCCAAGAGGACTCTGTGGTCATGCTCTCTTTTCTCAGGGAATTGAGCGGGGTCGGGGAAGTCATCTCCAATGGGTAATCAATCTGCAGCTTCCTTACAGTATCCTCTTCAGAGAGAACAGTTCTTGGGTTTTCCTGATTATTTTTCATTATGTTGCTGGAACGTTCTGTCTGATTTATATGTTAACACTCCCCACCTCCCTGGCTCATTTCTGCTGTTGCCTTTTTCTTTCTAACTCAGTTGGAGCCCAGAGAGCTCAACCCCACTGAGCTGTCAGCAGTGAGGGAAGGGGTGTTTGAGATCCTGCACTGAGAGCATATGGAGATGGTTCTAGAAGCATGGGCTCAAATGAGAGACCACAGGGGAACCAAAATCAGACAGCACTGCTTGGTTGAGGTAGTCAGTGAAACAAACCCACTGCAAAGAGGGTAATGATTCTGTTTAGCGATTTTGCAAGAAGCCTTAGGGGGCACTTAATGCAGTGATGCGGGGAGAGGTGAGCAGAGACAGAGGGTGGGAAGGAGAAGCAGGAGGGGAACTTTGCTGACCTGTGGTTGTAAATATCTGCTGCCGGGGGCCAGGAGAAGGGGTCTTTCCAAAATGCTATCCAGCCTTCACCTCCCTGTTTGAAACCCTTCATTGGCTCCCCCCGCTGTCAAGATAAAATCCATTCTCATGGTGAGACCCTGCACCATCCTTGTTTACCTCTCCTTCCGTCCTTCTCATCACTTCCTTCCTTATGCCCAGAGCTCCAGCTTCATTGTGCCATCAACCCCCACAGCAGGACATGTGCCCACTCATGCACCCTATTGCTTTGTCCTGAATCTTTCTTGCACACCTCTGCCAGCTCCCGTTTCTCTTCTGGGCTCAGCTCAGGTATCACCTCCTCCAGGAAGCCCTCCTTGACTCCCCTCAGATCCAAAGTGCCATCCCCTGCCCGTCCCGATCATTCTGTATAACATACTGTGTTGTGTCTGTCTCTTTACCTGCCTGCCTCTCCGACCAGACTTCAAACTATTTGAAGGTAGGGCTGTGACTGGTTTGTGCACTGTTTATACGTCCAGGGTGAGCACAGTGCTTGGCACAGAGCGAGTACTTAGTCAATACTAGCTGATGGAATGGATCTCAAAAGGAGCCTCTAGAGGGAAAGTGGTTCTTGCCAACCCAAGGCTCTGAGAACCTGGTTCTAATCCAGATGGGATCGTTTCTAGGAGGCAGTTTTGAGGCAATGAGATGAGTGGAAAGATGTTCATGTTTGAAAGGACAAGAGATGGGTTACACCCCCATCTGGACAGTGAACTCCTTGGTAGATGATTGTAAGATAGATGATTAAAGAAACAATTCTTGCCCTGTTTTATTGTACACCCCCAGTGCCTCGCACAGCACCTGACAGAGGAGGAAGGCAGCGATGTTTTTTGCAGGCATGAATGAATGGTTATCCTGACTCTGCCACTTACTAACTGTGTGATTGAGCTGCTCAGTCTTCTCAACTTTAAAATGGGTGTAACAGATTCTTGTTCAGAGTTGTTCAGGGTTAGGTAAGAGTGCTTGGTCCCACACTGGTGTTTGCTTTACATGTCCTCAATTGGATGTTAGGGGCCAGGTTTTGAAAATGTCCCATTTGCACTCAGTAAGGAAAGGCTGAGCCTTCTCAGGTGGATTATGAAGTGGGGTGAGAGCAAGGAGCAGGGATTTGGGCTGCCTGGAGCAAGCTTTCCCTAAGTCGGTTAGAACCACCCAATGGACCATTTGAAATGGTTGTGACTGTCTCCACCAGCAAGAGTCTGGATGGTCCCTCCTCCAGGAAGATTAGCGTTCTGATCCCAGCCAGTCTCGGTGCTTGTGTTCGCTCCACGGGGCTGCTGAGGGCTGTGACAAATCCATTGAGGGGACAGCAGGGCGGCTTATAAAAGGGGGCGTTTGTGCCCCCACAGTTCCCGGGCTAGATCCATGCAGGTCCAATTTGCTTCTGGTCAGATCCCCGTCTCCCACCCCTACGTCGGGAGGAAGGCAGGCAGAAGGAAGAAGGGAATGCAGAGAGGGACATTTTTGCATTTCACAAAATGTGAGGATGCCATTTATAAGAAATAGAAATCATTTTTAAAACATCTGTTGGAGACTTTTTTTTAATGGAGGTACTGGGGATTGAACCCAAGACCTCGTGCATGCTAAGTACATGCTCTTCCACTGAGCTGTACCCTCCGCCCGCTTCGATGGAGACTATTAATACCCTCACACCAGTAGCATTCCCTTCTGCTGGCCCTTCCTTTTTCCTTCTCTCTTCCTCTCTCCCTCCATCTCTCCAATATCTCAGCATGTGTGACGCACCAGCCACCACGCCAGGCACTGAAAGCGGGGTAGGAAAGGTGGCTGAAAGATGAGGAAGATCCAGATCCTGCCCTCAAGATAAATTCTCATATTGAATTTTCAAACGGAGAGGATGTCTCATTTGGCCAGCAGCTCCTTGGGAAAATGAGATACCCCGCATAAGCAACTTTTCTTGATAACTGAGGCTTATCCTATTAGCCTTTGAAGTTGAAAAAAATGAACTCTTTTCAATGAGAGTTTTAAATAAATCCTTTCCAAATTTCCAAGCTGTCTGAGGTTCGCCTGGCATCCCCTGTGAGCCCTCAGGTGTGTTTTAGCCCTGGTCTACCAATAAATTGCATGCCAGTAGGTCTTTTCTTTCATGGGCAGTGAAAAGGAGAAGTCTAATTTGGGTGGAATCGTGCGTGCTCCCCGCTGGAAAAATGATTCTTCATAAGTGGGGCATCATGTCTGCATCGTGCAAAAGTCTGACCTCGAGCCCTGTATCCCCACCCATCCAGGGTCTGTGCAGTTTCAGCACTGAGCTGATCCTGCTAACTCGATCAGCAGGTCCTGGATGGGAGGGCTCTCGCCCTTGACACGTGAACCTCTGTGCAAGGTTGAAGTGTCTGGGCATCAGCGAGCGTTCTCTTGGGTCTCCTGCACCAGCAGTGGCGCTGCTCCCAGTCCCAGTGCTGCCCTGGCCGGAAGGATGGACGTTCCTTCTCCCACGCTTCGGCCAGAGGTGGAGGAGGGCTGCTTCGTTAGTGGGAGAGACGAGCCACTGGGACACAGAGGGGAAAATGCCAGGGGCAGGCAGGAAACGGGCCGAGGTCACTGGCGGTCTCGTCTGCCTGGTCCTGGTTCGGACGTGGTCCACAGCTTATGTTAAGTTGCTCGCCCTCTGCTCGTGGAGCTGCCCACGAGAGGAAGCCGCTGCTTCACATCTGCTCATCAGCCGTCCAGCTGGGCTCGTTTGACAAGGTGGGGGCGGCAGAAAGGAAGAATCTCTTTCTGGAAGCTTCCGGGTGGAGTTGAGCAATTTCAAACAGGAAAGAGTGCAGAAACTTCTTGGTTCAGCTGTCATTAGGCATCAGCAGTCTCCCCAGCTCAGGGCTTCCCAAACATCAGTCCGACCGTGTTACAGTCGTCCAAGGCCTCCGGTGTTTGTAAATCAAATACAGACGTGCTGGGGCCCCACCCACCTCCCCTTCCTCGTGCCTTCACTGCACTCTGGTTCTCTTCACTTCAGCCTCATTGACCTTCAACCTCTGACCCCAGGACCCACCAGTCTCGATCTTACCCCCAAGCCTTTCCCCTCCCCCTCCCATCACTCTCCATCCTGTTTCCCTGTATTATTTTTTTCCACCATCTTATCACACCTGCAATATCCGATGTTTGTTTTCGTGTTTTTTAACCCTCCCTATAAACCTCGGGTCTTCATCTAGCCTGACCATTGCGGGCCCAGCAGGCCCAGTTAAGTGTTTGTGGAATGAATTAAAGGCTGATTTCACGCACAGCAGAGCACCCCATCAGAGTTTTGATATAACGCTAGTTATCTCCACAGGGGCTGGGACCTTCCCTATAGATTTGAGAATCTGGGGGCCTCAGAAAAGAAAAGACGAAGCTGGGTACAGTAACGTGGGATTTCCATTACCTTGTGAATTCAGACTTCTGTAGAGGGAGAGCAAGGTGACATCTTAGGCTCAAAAAAAAAAAAAAAAAAAAAGACATTTTGACTCAGCCACTTACAGACCCCAGGAGCCTTCCCCTGACTCATCCCCACCCCCAGGATGTAAAGCAAGAAGAATCTGGCATAGTTAGAGCTGGACTCGGGACCTACTACTAGTTATTTGACCTTGGGCAGGTTATTCAAATTTGTTGAGCCTCAGTTTCTCACTCTGTAAAATGGGGGTAACAAAAGTTCCTACTTGTTAGGGTTGTTATGAGTGTTAAATAAGTGATGGAAAGCCCTGAGACCATTGCCTGGTGCATGCGTAAATCTTAGCTCTTGTTTCTTTCAGAGTCATACAGTCTTTACAATGTTCATGACCAATCGTACCTCCTGACGTTTTCAACCCTCTTAGACTTCGGGTGCCAAGAGCTGCCGCCTCTTTTTGAAGTTCTCACACTGTCTCTCTCAGCCAACTCTTTCCAGCCTAACTCAGCCATCCACTTAGCACCCTGTCATGATTTTGTCTTATTTATGAAGCAGCCCTGCATTTATCTATTTACCGTTTGTGTCCTTTTTTACTCAAATGAATTGGTTTAAGGATGAAAACATATCTTATAATCATGGATAGAAAATCAGCTTCGCTTGCCATGAATATCAGGCGAGCAGAAAAAAAAATAGACCTTCAAATGGAAATAATGAATTTATTCAGTTCCTCATGAATACTGTTGCCTGTCCAAACCTGGGGCTGGGGTTAGCATGTGGTCAAGAGATGTAATTGCTTGTTAGCACAGGAAGCCCCTGATGCAATCGGAGCGAAGGAGAATTGGAGATGAACTGACGCTCCCACTATGTGATTCTTTCATGCTGCCCACGTCCCTCCTGGCTTCCCCTCTGCACCCCCAGTAGCCCCAGGTCTAACATCTCCATATCAGAGAGGAATTCAGGGCCCTCGCAGGGCCATAAAATATTGGGAAAATGTGCACAGACATTCCAAAACAATCAGCTAGACTAGTGGTTCTCTTACCTCCGCACCTACCTATCAGACCTCACCTGGAGGGCTCGATAAACAGATGACTGCATCTCAGCTCCAGAGTCTCTGATTCGTTAGATCTGGGATGGGGCCCTGAAAGTTGCGTTTCTGAAAAGTTCCCACGTGGTGCTGATTCTGCTGGCCTGGAGACTCCACTTTGAGAATCACTGAGCTAGAATAATTGAGTCAATGTCAAGTCCTTGTGTGGGCTTCCACACCATGCTGTTAAAGAGAACTGTGAAACCCCTAGAAGGGAAGAGGGTGGAGGGCAAATCCAAAATTCCCACCTCTCTGTGTAGAGTATTTTGATATTAAACACGTAAGCTGGCTGAGGGTGGCCTTCTGCCAAAGATGTTGGCTGTTGGAAGATAATCTGGTGCACACAAAACTGTAAGGGAATCCAAAAGGATGTGGGTGGAGCACTGATAGTATCTGCCACAGTGCTTATCCACCCTGTGGATGTAAAATGCCAAAAGAAAAGGACCAAGCCAGGTGATGGTACCCTTCAAAGTCTGGCAACGGTATGGGGAAGAGCCAGGTGATGTCTTGGACTTGTCTCAAAGGAAGACACTTTTACTCTAAACTCTAAAACTTAGTACCTTTGAAACCTAATACCTGTTACGAGTCTCTTCCTAATTGGAATGGTTGGCTGGCTGTCTCCTATAGCTTGAGCCTTTAAGAAAAATGAGTCTACCTCTGGTATCACTGACCCAGGATTTCTGCCAGGACAAGTCAGTTAATCTCAGTTTTTCCATCTGTAAAATGGGAAGAATCTAATACCTATTTTGTAAGGTTGTTATAAACATCCAGTGACATAGCTTACATAAAATGTTCAGTACAATGGTTGGGAAATGAGTCTTCAAGTAGACAGTAGATGATTATTAGTATTGGATGATGATGATAAATACAGATGGATGGGGGAAAATGTCTTTCAAAGTGTGAAGTCCAAGTGGGCACTGTTGGTGAAACAGTTGCTACCGCTCTTGGACTAACCACAACTGACCTGTGAGCCTGTGAGAATGAGATGGTAGCAAACTCTCTCCAGAATTCATTTCCTAGATGCCAAGGATATGCCTTTGCAGTAGCTGCCCAATGTCACCTCACATCTTGCTATCCACAGCACCCAGAGCTCTCTCAACCACTGGAGTATCCCATCCACCCACCCATCCATTCATCCATCCATCCATCCACACATCTGTCTACCCAACCATCATCCATCCACCCATCTATCCATTTTTCCATCCATTTACCCATCCATCCATCCATCCACGCATCTGTCTACCCAACCATCATTCATCTACCCACTTATCCATTTGTCCATCCATTTACCCATCCATCCATCCATCTATCTACCCAACAACCTTCCATCCACCCCGATCCATTTGTCTATCCATTTATCCATCCATACAAACATCCTATCTTCTCTCTCTCTCTCAGGTTAAAGTGCCACAACAAATGCACCAAAGAAGCCCCACCCTGTCATCTCCTGATCATCCACCGAGGAGGTAAGTATTTAACACTTACTGCCCTTGGGGTAGGGGTTGGGTGGGGGCCCCTGCAGGCTATCTGAGATGGTCAATTCTGGATACCCCATGATCCATGATGCCTGCCTGTCTCATTTCTTTCCGTCTGACTCTCTTCTTCCTGAAATCTGTCTCCTTAATCCACCTCCAATTCCTGTTCTCCCCATTCCTTGCCCCTGCGCTGGTCTCTGTGATACTTTAGCCTCCAGATTCATCTCCCCTTCCTTAACTAAGTCTTTTTCTCTCATTCTTGTCCTCTCTCCTAATTTTTACTCTTCTCTCTTTCCCCCAGCCGCATTCCTTTTCCTTCCTGCTTAAACAGAGTGCAGGCTGATTGTTTTTCCATTATGTGCTTTTCAGACTCAGTCAGTTGGCCCTGCAGAAGTGGGCACAGGGAGGGTCTTGCTTGGGCCTGTTGGTTTGGGCCATCTGTGTTCCATCTCCTGGGGCCCAGGGAGTATCTGGGCCAACCTGTCAAGGCAGGGAGGTACCTCTGGGAGAGACACTACCAGCCTTCCACTGTGCAAGAGCAAGACCAATTTCATGGGAAGGAAAGGCCCTTCTCTGCCCATCAAGGACTCAATAGGAGGCACTTCCTTGGGAAGACTTGCAGTCCAGCTTTCAAAATGGTTCCCCTGATTCTTGTCCTGTGGGTAATTATTCCCAGACCCCACGATCCACACTGCAGTTCATCCACTGCGGACTCTCTAGGCCTCTGCTATTCAGTTCAGTAGCTACCAGCCACGTCTATTTAAATTTAGATTAATTGCAACGAAATAAAAAATTTTAAAAATGTAATTACTCCATCACAGCAACCATGTTTCAGGAGCTCAGTAGCCATGTGTGGCTACCATGTTGGACAGTGCAGACATAGAACACTCCGGACATCACTGGTCCAGACCCTTGCTATTCTGCCTGTGGTCCATGGACCAGCAGGAACACGGGAATCACCTGGGAGCCTGTTAGAAACGCACCACCTTTGGCCCCACTCCAGTTCTGCTGAATCAAAATCTGTTTTAAATGACACCTGCAGGCGATTTGCCTGTGCTTTAAAGTCGAGGAGCACTGCCCTGAATGCAAACCCAGATGCCTGCCAGGACCAAGCAAGCACCCTAAATGAGAGAAGCTGGCTGCAGGGGGCCACGCAAAGTGGCAGGAGAGCCCAGGTACCATCCAGAAAGGGTGGCTGCTCCAGCCACGTGACCCTGCGATGTGGCATTTTTCCTGTTTCAAAAAGAAAGTCCAAATAGTTTTATGTGCCATATACTTATTTTAAAATGTTAGCAACTGATTAAAATTTTTTAAATTCTTGCTGGCCCCCTCCCGGCCACCCACGACCCACCTCCCCACCCATTGATAGGTTGGATGGAAGCTTAGAGCCAACTTTGGGGAACACAGCTTGCCAGTCCTCATCCTCCTCCTGCAGCCCTCCCAGCTCTCCTGGGCACGGGTCAGTGTAGGCTCAAGGGAGTCTGCCCTGTTCTCCAACGAACCCAAGGGAAACCTAAAGGCTGAGGCAGATTGCTGCCGAAAGTGCTGGCGTGTGTTCCGAAGCCGATGGGCCGTGGGTTTTTGATGATCTTTGCACTGCTTTCCTCCAGCAGGAGAGGAAATTGCAAGAGAAGGAAAAGTCTTCAGCCCCTTTCTTGCCCCCTCTTACCTCACATTCTTAATTAAGAACCATCTGTTCCTGGGACAGCCGTATACACGCCACGAGGCTGTTTTCAACCTGAATTCTCACCGCTCCTGAGCCCTGGTCCTGGGTCAGCTTCACTGGGGAAGTTGCCACCCACCAGATTCCCCTCCGTAGTGGGCGCTCCTGGAGCCCGACTCCCACGTGGAGACCAGAACCAGCCTGCTGGGAGGCGACCCGCTCTCAGAGGCTGGCATCTGGAGAAGGGCTCCCTCCCACCCGCCTTCATGGCCACACCCGTTCACTCAAAGGCGGCAGGTGCTGTTTATGCGAAGCAAACAGAACTTTCCAGAAGTCCACCAGCTTCTTGCTCCCCAACTCCTTGGTAGGAAGGCGAAAATATAGTTGGTTTCCATGGTGATGGCAGCCCAGGCTAACCAACGTCCCCACCCCACACCCACAAGAAAAAACAGTGAACAAATGACATTATCTGGCATCAAATGTGAGCTTCTGACTTTGCCCCTCGCTCTGGTCCCTGTAAATAGTAGAAATAACAGAAGGGTAACAGGGAGAGAGGCTTGGGTGATGTGGTTTGGGTCAGGACACATTTATTTAGCATCCCCTGCATGTCCCGCTTTTCGTGTGCCTTTAGGGGTGGGGCAGAGGGGAGGCTGGGGGAGCTGAGACCTTCCTTCAAGGCTCCACAGTGGCCTTGTTCAGGACAGATGTGTTTTGACTTGCTTCAGACTGCTGGGGCCTGAGAAATCTCACAAGGAATGAAAGATGATCCTAAGACAAGCTTAGGTGGGAGCAGGGACAGGTGGCCTCAACGAGCCTGTCCACTGATTGACAGCCCCGATTGACAGCCCCGGAGAAATCAGGAACCTCTTGTCTTTCAAAGGATGTTCAGTTCTGCAATGAATGCCAACATGCAACAATTATGGCATAGGGTCGGGGAGGGACTCTAATAGCTTCAGTTTCATTATTATAATTTTTACTTGTCAAAAGTTATATATTGACAATATAAACATTTTAGAAACCACAGACAACCCTGGTTAGCGGGAGCAGTGTCTCACTGTTGTGACACAATGACATTCATTTTTAGAGAATTCCCTTCCAGCCTTGAGGGTGGCCCTCTGAGGTGGGGTCAGAGCTCTGCTTTCCTGGCCTCACAGTGTGTAGCGAACGTGGTACTTAAACTCCCAAATCGCTGTTTTTACCCCTACGGATCCAGCAAGGTTAGTCCGGACAGAGTCCGTCCCGTGTGACATCAACAACCCTCTACGAAAGCCACCCCGGTATTCGGACCTGCACATCAGTCAGACACTCCCCAAAACCAACAAAATCAACAAGGTGAGATTGGAGGGGAGGGGGTGGTGCTTCTGCTGGGCCGGGGCAGGCTGGAGCTGCCAGACAAGGGGCGGGAGGGAGGAAGGCTCTAACAGGACTCGGCGGATTGATCCTGGGGCTTTGCCCTTAATTCCCAGCCCACCTGGGCGCTCCTCATTCTGTGCGGTTTGTGGCTGGAAAAGCTTGGGGGCATCCAGCTATCAGTGAAGAGTGAGTGCACCAGAAATCTGTCTAATTTAGATAGTGGGCACCTGGAAATGAGAATGAATGTGTTGACGGGGCACGGTAGAGCTAGGAGGGGAGCCTGAGAGGGTCCTTGGTGGTCCAGACTCCACCCTCTTTGTTCTGTGTGCTGTTTCATCACCTGCCGGGACTGGCTCCGCACATGGTTCTGGGCATTCTGACACGTCTGCTGAATCCAACCACCAAGGGGTAGGAGTCTATTTCTGAGCTTCTGCTGGAAGCTAGGTAGATGGGTATGTGTTGGGGTGCCGAGCTCTGAGCCGTAGCCAGTCAGGTTGGCTTCTGGTTGGTCCTCAGATGGCGGTCAGCAGTGGGCCACCCTGTGCATCTTTCTTTCCAGCGTGGCCTGGAAATTTCCAGCGTGACTTCCATGTCTTTTGTTTGGTCTGTGGGTCAGACTGCACCAAAGCTATCTCAGGGACACTTCCAGCCTCACGGGAACAGGCAAAGGTTACAGATGCCAACAGGTGACTTGTCAAGCCCTACAATGTCTTCATGGCTTCGTGTGGAAGGTGGATGAAGTGTGGATCAACCCGGGCACATGGGAAGTCAGCAGCTGTGTTCGGGGCCCAGAAGGGCATCATGACGGCGGTGTGGGCGCTCACTGGCAAGACATAATCTCCCTTCTCTGCAGCGGGCTGGTGAAGGCGTGGCCGCCTCCTCAGTCCATTCTCCACACAGCAGCCAGCGTGATTCTTAATGAATAATTCGAACTGCACCTCCCTCTGCTTAAAAACTATCCGGTGGCTTTTGATTGCACTGAGGAAACAAATCCAACTCCTCACTGCAGCCGGCAAGGCCAGGCGCAATTCAGTCCCTCCCTCCATCTCCGACCTCCCTTTCCGTGCCCCTCCACCATAGCCCATATGCTCTTTCTGTCTCATGAAGACACCCACTGCTTTTACTACTGGATCTCCGTCATTCACCATCTGGCTGCTTGTGGCATCATCTTAGGACTTGATACGACTTGGCCTCTGAAGGCAGGCAGTCCTGGCAGCCAGTCTTGGCTTCCTCCACTTACTAGCTGTGAGACTCTGGGCAAGTACTTTAATCTCTTCGAGCCTCAGCTTTCCTGCATGTAAAATGGGTGTGTTCCAGTTACCCACGGCTGTACAAACAAACCACCTCAAACTTGGTGATGGACACAACAACCTTTAATTAAGCTTGTGGGGTCCATGGGTCAGGAGTTGGGAAAGGGGTACAGAAGGGATGGTTTGTCTCTGCTCCACGACGTCCAGAGACTCAGCTGGGGAAACTCACACAGCTGGGGGCTGGAATCACCTAGAACAAAGATTGGCAAACTAGGGCTTACAGGCTCAGTCCAGCCCACCACCTGTCTTTGTGAGTAAAATTGCACTGGAACAAGCCACACCCGTACTGTCTATGGCTGCTTTCATGCTATGAGGCAAGAGTTGACTAGTTACAACAGAGACTACTTGACTCACAAAACCGAAAGTATTTACTCTCCAGCCATTTAAAAAAAAAAAAAAAGTTTGCCAACCCCTGAGCTAAAGGCTCCTTCATTCACATCCCTGGTGCCTGGGCTGGGATGAGTCCAAGGCTGGGCATAACACGTGTGGTCTTGCCCGGTGGCCGAGGCTTCCTCACAGCGTGGTTGCTTCAGGGTAGTCGGGCGTCTTGCCTGGGACCTCGGGGCTTGAAGAGCAATTGTTCTAGCACGTGAGGTGGAAGCTGCAATGGCTTTTGTCACCCAGCCATGTAAAAGCCCGTGCGTTGTCTTGGCTTGTCACTGGCCAGGGGTTGATGGTGTCAGTTCTGCTGGAAGCAGTCACACGCCTACTCAGACTTAGGGGGAGGAGGCGTGAGCCCACCTGTCGATGGGAAGAGTCTAAGGGATCTGTGGCTATGTTTTAAAATGTCCCCTGGTGGGTGAAGAGGGCAGAGAGTTGTTGCGGGGATGAAATGAAATCGTCAGCATAAAAGCACGTGGAGGGGTTGCTGGCACGTGGTTAAGTGTCCAGGAAATTCTAGCTCTTAATATCAGCTTACATCTTGGGCTTCCAATCATAGAGTCTGGCTGGGTCCACTTTTCCTTTGTCGCCTGTAAAAAATGCAGGTCTCTAAGGGAGGGAAGCCCTGCATCTGGGGTTGGGAGGCTCACAGGGCTCAAACGGTGAGGCCCCTGGGAAGTAGCTGGGCGCAACCATAACCATCCTTTTCTCTGTGACCTCTTGGGGGTTGAGTGGCTCAGAGCCATCTCGAGACCTTTTTCTCTGGCTTTACAGACGCAGTGAGCCTCAGTGTCAGATGGGACAGGAACATGGGTCAGATAGACCCGTGACAGTGACATTGTCCTGCTTGTCTGCCAGCAGGAGGATTTGTTAAGAGAAATAAATTAACGTCTATTTAGAAAGTGGCTCTGACATGAAGGTGGACCGGACCTATCACAGAGCTGGGTTATTTTTTACCCCTCTTTCTCTTCTCACTGGCTTCACGCAGATTCTTTTTGTCAGGTGATGATGTGGTTAGTGCAATAGATTTCTGAGCCAATTTGGTCTGGAGATTTCCTTTTCATTGCTGTCTGTCTCCTCTCTCGTCTAGCTCAGTTAATCCAGGTTCACAAAAGCCCAGCTTAGTCACTCATCATAATGGCCTGAGTGTGCACTTTGGAGTCAGAGGCCCAGGCTTGAAATTCAGTTTCTTCCACCCTCTACTTTTGTTTTCCCCTCTGTAAAATGGGCGTTTTATCGTAGACGTTATTGGGATTGTAGAGAGGACTCGGTTCAGTGATATGTGTAAAGGGTTGAGTCCAGCACTGGATGCGCAGGGCATGGAAGAGCTTGGTGATGAGGAAGATAGACGATGAGGAGGAGGAAGAGGACCAGAAGGAGGAAGAAGAGGAGGAAGAAAGGGGATGGAGGAGGAGGAGGAAGAAGGGGAGAAAGAGGAAGAGGATGAGAGAAAGAATAGGAGGAAGAAAGAAGAGAAATGAGGATGAAAAGGAAGGAGGGAGGAATGGAAGAAAGAAGAAGGAAGAGGAGGAAAACAAGGAGTATGGAAGGATGGAGGAGAAGGAGGACAAGGAGGATGGAGGAGATGGAGGAGGACAAGGAGGATGGAGGAGGATGGAGGAGATGGAGGAGGACAAGGAGGATGGAGGAGGATGGAGGAGATGGAGGTGGACAAGGAGGATGGAGGAGGATGGAGGAGATGGAGGTGGACAAGGAGGATGGAGGAGGATGGAGGAGATGGAGGAGGACAAGGAGGATGGAGGAGATGGAGGAGATGGAGGAGGACAAGGAGGATGGAGGAGGATGGAGGATGGAGGAGGACAAGGGGATGGAGGAGATGGGGAGATGGAGGAGGACAAGGAGGATGGAGGAGGATGGAGGAGATGGAGGTGGACAAGGAGGATGGAGGAGGATGGAGGAGATGGAGGAGACAAGGATGGAGGAGATGGAGGAGAGGGGACAAGGAGGATGGAGGAGATGGAGGAGATGGAGGAGGACAAGGAGGATGGAGGAGATGGAGGAGATGGAGGAGGACAAGGAGGATGGAGGAGGATGGAGGAGATGGAGGAGGACAAGGAGGATGGAGGAGATGGAGGAGGACACGGAGGATGGAGGAGGATGGAGGAGATGGAGGAGGACAAGGAGGATGGAGGAGGATGGAGGAGATGGAGGAGGACAAGGAGGACACGGAGGATGGAGGAGATGGAGGAGGACAAGGAGGATGGAGGAGATGGAGGAGATGGAGGAGGACAAGGAGGATGGAGGAGATGGAGGAGATGGAGGAGGACAAGGAGGATGGAGGAGATGGAGGAGGACAAGGAGGATGGAGGAGGACAAGGAGGATGGAGGAGGATGGAGGAGATGGAGGTGGACAAGGAGGATGGAGGAGATGGAGGAGATGGAGGAGGACACGGAGGATGGAGGAGATGGAGGAGGACAAGGAGGATGGAGGAGGTGGAGGAGGACACGGAGGATGGAGGAGATGGAGGAGGACAAGGAGGATGGAGGAGGTGGAGGAGGACACGGAGGATGGAGGAGATGGAGGACAAGGAGGATGGAGGAGATGGAGGTGGACAAGGAGGATGGAGGAGATGGAGGACAAGGAGGATGGAGGAGATGGAGGAGGACTAGGAGGATGGAAGGATGGAAGAGACGGAGGAGGATGAAGAGGTTGGAGAAGCAGCAGCAGCAGCATCAGCTGGCTCCTTCGGGGACCAGTCTACAACTCCTGCGTTTCCACATCAAAGCGTCCAAAGTCCCTTTTGCAGTGCTGTCCGAGGCCGAAGATCTGCCTGCTGCAGTGAGACTATTTGAAGTGGCTGCAGGCTGGCTGCCCTTTTTAGTTGGTTGCAAGGAACAGAGACCCACCTAGGCTAACTCAGCAAAAGGAGCTGTCTGCTGGAAGGATGGGCATGGGGCAATGAGAGAAAGGGAAATCACGGCTCAGGAGCCAGGTCTTAGGAAAGTAGACGTGGAGGACTGTCTCATGCTCAGGCCAGCTCCTTGGACCTGCAGCGAGATCGCGGGTCACTGTTCTCATCCTCCATCATGACTTCACGTGGCTTGTCTCCTCTCTGTGGGTCCACTCTGATCCATTACTGCTGACTGGTTTCCTCACCCTCTCCTCTCCTTTTTTCTCTCCGTCATCACTTCTGCTGCCGTGTCGTTCCCACTCCTCGTAACTTCAGCTGGTTTGTTCTCTGGCCTCCTGTGGCTCCTCTGTTCTCTTGAACCTCATCTCCTCTCTACCCTTGTGCTGCCTTCCAGTATTCTTCCTCTCGGTCCAGCTCATCTTTTTATTCCATATCATAGGTCACTGACCAGCTGCCATTATGTCCTGACCTGTGGTCCTGAGTTGGGCATGGGCATTGGCAGTCACAAGACAAGTATGGCTGTTTAGGACTGTCCATTCACCAAAGTTGATTGGGTTGGGGTGGGGGACAGTTTCCTTAGGAAGATTCCCTGGGAGAGAGAGTTACTATCACTGTTATGTCCAAGACAGTGCACCACTGGGTGAAGAGGGAACTTGGGAGTTGAACATGCTTCTGTTTGATTCTTAGAGTCTGATGTGCATTTCTTACTACTTGGCTCAACCCTGTGTTTCTGCTTCTGGGCTGGAGATTGGGACCTGGGCCACTAACTCTCTGTATGACTCCAGCAAGTCACACCGCACCTCTGAGCCTCAGTGTCCCCATCTGCAGAATGAAGGGGTGGGACTGGGTGGTCTCTGAAGGATGTTTCCACGCCTTAGCTGCACTCAGAAAGAGGAGTTTTGCCATTAGCCCTTCCCCGCATGATCTGGTAGAGTTTGACTTTCCCTCTGATGGAAAACAGCCTCCAGCTGCCGGTCTCATTGGGACACAGATCTGGGTCTGACTCGAGGAAGGAATTTCCCCTCCTGTTGCAGTTCTGCCAGGGAATGTGGGCGCCATATGCAACTTTCTCTTTTGCTGATTCTATTCATTCACATCAGCCCTGAGCTACAGAGATGAGAAAGACTGAATCTCTGCCTTTAAGGAAGTAGAAATAACCATTATCTCCATTAAGACAGTTCCTCTTTCCCCACTTCATCTCTCCTTCCATCCCTCCTGCCTTTCCATTCATTGATTCATATAACATTTATCAGCCAGCTCTTATGTTTTTGTTTCTAAATTCTGCAGATTCCAAGATGAATAAGACACAGGCTACTGGGAGGAGATAAACCTTTTCCTCCCTCCATCTCTCCATCCCTCCAGCCCTCCCTCCCTTCATTTCTTTGCTTTTTCTTTCATCAAGGGCACATTTAACCAGGGACCACACTGTGCCTGGCACATTGCTGAGTGTTGAGACTGGGGAGCTCCTAACCTAGAGGCACGTGAGCTGAGATGTGATTGTGTTGAAGTAACAGCGGAAGCTCAGGCTGTGTGCAGGGCTAGTCCCAGTGCAATGTGCTTACCGGCTGGAGCAGGAGGTCAGGGGGACTTCTCAGAGGAGGGGCAATTACAGTCTGAGTAACAGAAAGAAAATGGACTAAAATAAAATAGGAGTAGAACCTCAGGGACCCTTGGAACTAGAATAAAAGATATAGCACTGGTGTCATCAGAGTCCTGGAAGGAGATGAGAAAGACACCAGCTGAAAAAGCTCTCAGGGAAATAATGGTCAAAAACTTCTCCAACTGGACAAAAGACATAAACCTCTGTTCCTATTTTTCTGATTAGAGAACTGATACACATACTATATTCATGGATTGGGAGGTTCAACATAGTTAAGATGCTAAGTCTCCTCAAAATTGGTATCCAATTCCTATCAACATCCCAGCAAGACTTTTTTGTAGATAAGAACAGGAGAATTTTAAAAGTTATATGAAAAGGCAGAGGAACTAGAAGAGGTAAAAACAATTTTGAAAAAGAAGAAAGTGGGCAGAATTACCCGATGGCAAGGCTTATATTGTTACAGTAATTAAGACCAAAGACTGGTATGCAGATGGAAAAACAAGCACCTGAAAAGATGTTCAACATCATTAGCTGTTAGGAGAATACAAATTAAAACTGCAGTGAGAACCACTATGGTCCTATCCGAATGGCTAAAATAAAAAAATAGGAACACCACCAGACACTGGTGAGGATGCAGAGAAAATCTATCACTTACACATCGCTGGTGCAAGATGGTACAGCCCCTCCAGAGAACAGTTTTTGTATTTAATTTAAAAATTAATACCGTATTACCTAGAAATATTCATTCCCAGAGAAATAAAAATTTATGTTCTCTCAAAACCTGTACATGAATGTTGGTAGGAGTTTGATTCACAAGAGCCACACAGGGTAACAACTTACTTGTCCGTCAATGGATGATTGGTTAAATGAACTGTGGTATGTCCATACCATGAAATACGACTGAGCAATGAAAAAGGAGCCAACCATTGGTGCACGCCACAACTTGGATGAATCTCCCGAGAACTATTCTGAGTGGGAAAAAAAAAGCCAATCCAAAAATGTTACATACTGTATGATTCAATTTATATAATATTCTTTAAATGACAGAAATACAGCACTGGAGAATAGATAAGTGGTGCCAGGGTTAAGGTGGGAGGGAGAGGGGTGAGCAGAGGGGAGGAAGCGGGTGTGGTTAAAAGAGGGCAACAGGAGGGATACTTGTGGTGATGGACATGTTCTGGGTCTCACCTGTATCAATTTAATGTCTGGGTCATGACATTGTACCCTAGTTTTGCAAAATGTTATCATTGGAGAAAACTGAGTCTGGCCGATGCATGAGACTTCCATGATTCCTTACACCTGCCGGCAGATCTGCAGTTATCTCAGATAAAAAAGCTTACTTGCAAAAAGAAATACTGTCATTAATGTCATCACTCCCATTTGTTAATAACAAAGTGCCTCAGCCCAGTGCTCAGGGTGTAGGTACGTATACATTTAAACTTCACAACGGATCCACAAGGTGGGTGCTCTTAGCTCACGTGAAGGATGAGGAGAGACTGAGGCTCACAGAGGCGAAGTCACTGACGTGGAGGCAATGTGACCAAGTGGGAGTGGACTGGACTCTAGGAGGGGACATGTCCGTTGGGCTTCCTATGCTGATTGATGTTTGCTACATCAACTCTGGAGTTTGGCAGATAAACGCACCTGTTGACAAATAACCAGATCGCAACAAAACCATCCTTGGGCACCTGGAGCTGAGCTGACGGATGGACTGCTGAGTAATTTGGGGACCAAATGATCACTATCCTATGAGTGAACAGATGAAGGTGTCCCCGAGAACTCTCAGCTCTGATGGCTTTGAGAGGCAGGAAGGATGTTGAGGGTGCTTTTTTAGGATGTTGAGACTTGCTAGTATTATTCCCATTTTACAGGGGGCAAAATTGAGGAATGGAGAGGTTAAGTACTGTGTTCTGGGCGCATAGGGAAGAAGTGGCCATGGGATTCTGAATCTGCATTTGCCTCACTCGGGATTCTGCTCGTGTTAGTTTCCTGGGGCTGCTGTAACAGATTACCACAAACGGGGAGGTTC
This sequence comes from Camelus ferus, assembly GCF_009834535.1. Taxonomy (NCBI): domain Eukaryota; kingdom Metazoa; phylum Chordata; class Mammalia; order Artiodactyla; family Camelidae; genus Camelus; species Camelus ferus. The sequence continues at coordinate 7,476,869 of NC_045727.1, forward strand.
AGACAACAATTATTCTCTCGCAGTCTGGAGTCCAGAAGTCTGAAATCAAGGTGTCAGCAGGTTGGTTGCTTCTGGAGGCTCGGAGGGAGAATCCATTCCCTGCCTCTCTCTTGACCTCTGGTGGCTCCGGCAATCCTTGACGTTTCTTGGCTTGTGGAAGCATCCGTCCAGCCTCTGCCTCGGTCTTCACATGGCCTTTTCCCCTCTGTGTGTCTCTCCTTTTCTGGTTCTTATAAGGACATTTGATATTGGATTTAGCCCCCATCCTCCAATCCAGGATGATCTCATCTCAAAATCTTCACCTGAATTACACCCACAAAGACCTTTTTTCAAACAAAGTCACGTTCTGAGGTTCTGAGTGGACGTGTCCTCTAAGGGACACTATTCAACCCACTGTTCGGCTGCTGACCGCACCCTGACCAGCGCCGTTCGGAGGATGCAAAGATTCTGTCTTCATCTCTGCTTTAGAGCAGTTCCAAGGGCCAGGAGAGGCAGTGCTGGTTCCAACTGAGATGCGAGGGAAGATGCTGAAGGCTTGCTCTCACGCTCTCTCTTGAGCTGTCAAGCTGCTGATTCTTTAATAAACACTCAGGAGGAGAAGTGTTAGGATGGGAAGAGCACTCTGGGCACCTCTGCATGGGACTTTCCCAAATCAAAGAGGCTCAGCCAGTGTGGCTGTCATCTCCGTGGCTTTCATTACGTGGTAATCTTTCAGGCTGCGGTCCAGGCATTGGACCTGGACAGGAATTTGATTCCAGAAACTGTTCCTTCCACAGCTGCACGCAACCCGGTGGGGATGAGAAGTGGGTGGGACTTTGGAAGGATCTGGTGGTTGAGGAAAGTGGAAGAGGCGTGGAGGATGCCGGGGTGGGGTCCCTTCCTGTGCTGCTCACCCTCACTGCTGTCTCTGCTTCCCTGCCTGCCCCCTTGCCCCCTGCCCTGTTTTCTTTCTGCAGGACCACATCCCTGTTCCTTACCAGCCAGACTCTAGCAGCAACCCCTCGTCCACGACGTCGTCCACGCCCTCCTCGCCAGCACCCCCACTCCCTCCCAGCGCCACGCCGCCTTCTCCCCTACACCCTTCTCCGCAGTGCACAAGGCAGCAGAAGAATTTCAACCTGCCAGGTACCTCCATGTTTGGGAAGTCGCAGGATGGGGACTGGGTCCGTGGCAGAGCCATGTCCGGGCCGGTCCATGCTTAAAGGCAATGGGTTGGAGGCATATGGGTTGAGTCTTACCAAATGCAGGACAATTGCTACATAGTATCTTATTTGATCATTAGACTAGCCATAGGTAAGTATGATCGGCTCCATTTTACAGATGAGGAAGTTGAGGCTCAGAGAGCTAAAGGGACTGAGAGACTCCATCTTTGGTGAGCAGCCACCCAGGGTCTCCCCCGAAGTCTGAGTCACAGGGGGAGCCATCTGCTCTGGGCTGACCATTGTTTTATGCGCTAAATAAGTTTAAATTGGCAACAGAATCAGGTGCCAGGGATCTCAGGGACCACATACCTGAGCAGGGCTGCCTTTGGAGTCTTACAACCCAGACGTCGGGAGTGGGCTCTGAAGGAGTGGGCTGGAGTCCTGGCTTCAATATCCAGCTCTCTCAGGTCCCTGCCGGGTGACCTCTGACTTCAGTGTTCTCACCTCTGAAAGGATGTAGATGGACGACAGGACCCCAAACGGCCTTCAGCCCACGAATTCCAGGGCACTCGGCCGCTGACCTGAGACTAGGTGCTGGGCTGTGAGATGGTGGAGAAACATCATCAGATGTTTTGGCTTCTTGGACTTAAGAAAGAGATCTTTCCCTGTTCTCAGGCAAGCCAGACCACCCCTTCCCGTCCCTTCTGGGGCTCAGCACAGCCCACTTCCTGTTCTAGGGCCCCAAGGATGGTTCCAGCACCGCCATGTTTGCAGCACTGTAGCTGACGTCGAGATAGAGGCTGGTGGGATGAGGTCTGGCTTGGCTGGTTGGGACCAAAGTCTAGATCTGTGTTGTTCAGTATGGTACCCACTAGCCACATGCAGCTGTTTGAATTTAAATGAATTAAAATTAAATATAATTAAAATTGTAATTCCTCAGCCACACTAGCCCCGTTACAACCGCTCACTAACCACATGGGGCTAGTGGCCGCCATATTGGATAGCACATTGGATGGTGAAGAACCTTTCCCACCGTCACAGAAAGTCCCACTGGGCAGTGCTGGTCTAGGGGCTGATTTCCTCCAGAGCCAGTGAGCTTCACACAGTGGAAGAAAAATCCCAGGTCCTCAGCCACAGGTCACACCTCCAAACCTAATCCGCCATGAGTGAAGGTCTAGGAAATGAATGAAGACCCAACCTCACACCTGGGCAACACCCAGGTGCAACCACCCACTAAAGACAAGCTGATCGTGTCCCCTGCCCACACTGGCTAGATCTGGGCTGTGTCCAAAGGGATAGAGTGGGTTTTGAAGTCTTGCATTATTGGGATTTTTTGGTGAAGCTCAAGCCTAAGGCAGCCTCATACCTGTGGTGTGCGGGCCACTCACCTGGCAGCCGACAAGGACCGTACTGTGAGTCACCAGCTGGAATCACCTCAGCTAACTGCCCCGGAGTCAATTAGGGAAAAATTGCCCGGCTTTTTCATAAACTGGGGGCTCCCACCACCACCTCCAGCATAATCCATTTCCACTTCTCTGGAAGAGAGTGAATGGAGAAAAGGCCCTTTGACAGCCCATGACCCCCCAGTTCTATGGGGGAGGAGCCTGGGTGCTTTCCTAGAGCTGTTTCACCCCCTACCCAAGACACCCACTTCCAGGCTGTTCTCCTGAAATTGTTTGCAGCATTTTGATCTAGAACATTATTTTGCAAAAGAAGCTGTGGGGTTAACGGTCCCTTGGCTCACTCATTATCCTCAGGACACGCGAAGGGAGAGTTTTCTGTTAGAAGCCCACGTGTGGCCGGCACAGGCATGGTGGGATTTGTGATTGTGCTCTGCCGGCTGGGTGGACCTCTTTCTTCCCCACCATTCCCCTCTGAATCCTGGCACCATGTTGGCCATGGCACAGTGTAGGGTGGAGTCAAGAGGGCTACATGGACAGACAGACCTGGGTTTGGAACCCAGATTTGCCCCTTCCTACCTCTGAAGCCTTGAGTGTGGCACTGACTCGGTTTGGGTCTCAGTTTCTCACCTGTAAAATGGGTCTAACATCCAAGCTTGTGTGACATTTGCTGTGGCAAGATACATAAAGGGGCTCTGTGAAGGACTAGTGTTCAAACTCCTTCTTTCTTTGGAGCCCCCTAGTGCCATGGTTTGTGTCCATCTCTTCCACCAGAGTGTCAGCTCCATGAAACTTGGCAACATGTCTGTTTCATTCACCCGTCTCCACCCAAAGCCCAGCACAGTGCCTACTGCTGAAGGCACTAATGAAATGTTTGTTGAATGAATGAATGAACGAGTGAGTGAATGAGCAACTTGAGGCTCATGCTGTGCCCAGAGCTGCATGAGGTTTTTTTTTTTTTTTTTTTTTCTCTTTACACTGTCTTCTGGCCCTCAGACTACATTCATCCCTTCATTTCCATAATGGATATTCACTGAGCATCTGCTACATGCCAGGCCCTGTACGAGGCCTGAGGTGTGGGGCAGTGCACAAGCCAGGCATGGCCTGTATAAGTTTGCTGTTGCTGCTGTAACAAATTGCCACAAGCTCAGTGTCTTAAATCTATTATCTTACAGTTATGGAGGTCAGGTGTCCAAAATCAGTTTCACTGAGCTCAGAATCAAAGTGTCTGCAGAGCTGGTTTCTTCCGGAGGCCCTTGGGAAGACTCCACCTCCTTGCCTTTTCCCAGCTTCTGGTGGCCACCTGCATTCCTCTGCTCGTGGCCCCAGGTCACTCCAACTCCTGCTTCTGTTGTCACATCTCCTTCTCTGATTCTCTCTGTGACACTGAGCCTCCTGCCCCCTCTCATGAGGACGCTTGTGATTATATTTAAGGCTCACCCAGAGAATCTAGAATAATCGCAGATTCCAGGGATCAGGAGGTGGACATCGTGGGGATGGGAGTGGGAGGGAAAGGCATTATTCTGCCTGTCACAGTCTCTGTTCTCAAGTTAACCAAGGAAACACAGAAGAAAACAGAATTAGAAGCTGTGATAAGGGCGATGAAGAGATAGAACAGTGCTGGGAACAAATTCAAGAAGAGAACAAGATTATTCTGAAGGGTCAAAGGCAGCTGAGTTCTGAAGACAGGGGAGAGTTGTCCGGACACAGAGAGGAGGGCATGTGCAAAGGCCCTGCTACGGGAAAGAGCTGGAGAGAAAAATGCCCCAATGGCTCAAGTGTCTATAAACAAGGCACCAAGCAAGACTCAAGCCCGTACTGGGGAGGCCTAGCCGGGCCTTGCAAGGCGTGGCAGGAATTTAGATTTTATTTAAGACACAGTGGGAGGCAATTGAAGGATTTAGGCAGGGGATGATTTGATCTTTCTTCCTTCCTTCTAGATCCTTCCTTGCAGATGACCACTCAGGCTGCTGTCTGGGGAGCCCACAGGGAGGGAATGGGGGCTTCAGAGTGGATACTTGGGTTCATTCGCTGCTCCTTGGACCTGCTTCTCACTGGTGTCCGTTATCAGCCAGAAGAACAGGCAGGGCTCACAGCATACTTTCCCTCCTCCTCTGGCCGAGACTCTCCCCTTTTCAGCCGTCAGGAACGAGCTGTTCTCAGGCACACGGAGGGGTCCAGGCGAGGACTGGCTCTGCGTGTGGAGGCGTTTGCTGGGTGTCCCATTGCCTGACACCTGTCCCTCCTCAGAGCAACGCTGACTCTCCATCACCCAGCCCCTGCTCCTTAAAAGAACATTTAACTGCCAGCTAACCTCTTCTGCAGACACTGAATCCCCAGTCCCAGTCTGGGAGGGAAGAGATCAGCTAAGCCTCTTGAGAATCCCGGGGAGTTTTTCTTTTTTAATTGTAGCCCCTTGTTGACAAACAAAATGTCTGCATGCAATGAAAAAAACCTATGTTATCGAATGGAAGAAAGGTCCCTGACCTCGTGGAGGGTGGATTTCTCTTCAAGCTTTGCTCTGTAACCTTGAATGAGTTGCTTCCCATCCCCGGCACCTCGTTTACCAGAATCAAAAATGCACCCATTTGGATTCCAGCGATCCAAGATACTGGGGGTTGCTGTGCTAAAAGAGAGTAGAGTAATTCAAAAAACACAGGCGGCTCCTCCGCTGGGTGCAAGGCACCAAGCCAGGTGCTTGGGATCCTGTTTATAAATCAGTTTATAAATCAGTTCCAACCTCGGAAGCAGCTATTGACTTCGCTCTCTGAAACTATCCGATTGTCTCTTAATTAGAAAGCTTTCTTGTCTCTTAGTTAAGGGCGTTTAGAGAGATACTGGCCTATTGATCGCAGCTAATCCTGGTGCCGCGCCTATTGTGCGCTCTTATCTCATGTACTGATGAGCTCAGCCCTCTGAAGGGGAGATGATCGTTAGCCCCATTCTACACATCTGGAAACTGGGAGAGTTGCCCAAGCTTTTACAGGCAATCAAAGGAAGAGCAGGGATTCACCCCGACGGGCCCAGCTTCTAGACTCCGGGCTTGGAACCCCTGTGCTAATTCCTGTTGAGCCAGCGCCCAGCTGTCGCTCGTCCCCAAACAAATAAAATTGTTTCCGGAAGTGTATTCCCCAACTCAGACTCACGTCTGACCCCATCCCTGCTCACTGCCTTTATTTGAGGATATAACGCATTGTGTGACCGGCTCCCCACCCCTGACACCCCTTGGACCCCCTGCTCCAGGGCCCCCCATTCTGCTGGAGTTGGAAACCTAAGCAGATGCCCAGAACAACGGGCCTCCAGTGAGCAGACTGGAAATAAAATGAATTGTAGGAGAAGCAGCAGTGAAGTTAAGGAGATTTCTTGTATATAATTTTCCCCCTAAATATTGAAATGAATTCATGCTTGTGGTAGGCAGAATAGTGGTCCCCTAAAGAGGATCTAATCCCGTTCTAATCCCGGGTTCTGTGAAGATGTTACTTTATGTGGCAAAAGGAACGTTGCAGCTGTTCCTAAATTAAGGCTCTTAAGGTGGAAAGATCGCCCTGGATGATCTGGGTGGACTCTGAGTGCAGACACGAGGCTCCTTCTAAAGGGGAGGCAAGAAGGTCAAAGACAGTAGAAGGCTGTGTCAGGACTAGAGCAGAGATTGGGGTGGTGGGGCTGGGAGCCAAGAAGCAGGCAGGTGCTACCGCTGCAAAAGACAAAGGACAGTTTGTCCTTCGGAGCCTCCGAAAGAGCTCAGCCCTGCCTGAGACCCTTCTGCTGTTTTCAGACAGAACTCTGAGTCCAGCATGCTAAGAGGATGCCTTGGTATTGTTTGAAGCCAGCCAGTTAACGGTAATTTGTTCACAGCAGCAACAAGAAAACAAAAACAATGCTTGATGCAGAAAATTTGAAAACCACAGGAAACACATAGAGGACTCTTTTCACTTTTATTGAGATAGAGTTGACGTATGTATACCCTTGTGTATGATGTAATGATTTTAAATGTGTGTACACTGCAAAATGATCACCACAGTAAGTTTAGTTCACACCCATCACCTCACATAGTTAGAAACTTTTTTCTTCGTCATGAGAACTTTTAAGATCTACTGTCTTCAGCAACTTTCAAATTTACAATACAATATTGTTAACTAGAGTCACCGTACTGCCCATGACGTCCCCAGGACTTCTTTGTCTTACAAGTAGAAGTTTGTACCTTTTGACCACCCTCGCCCAATTCTCCTATCCCCATCCCCTACTCCTGGCACTCACAAATCTGATCTCTATTTCTATGAGTTTGATTTATTTTTAGATTCTGCATAAAAGTGAGATCATATCATTTGTCTTTCTCTCTCTGACTTATTTCACTTAGCTTCCTCTGGGTTCATCCATGTTGTCACAGATGGCAAGATTTCATCCTTTATTATGACTGAATAGTATTCCGTGTGTGTGTGTGTGTGTGTGTGTGTGTGTGTGTGTGTGTGTGTGTGTAACATCTTTATCCATTTAGCTGTTGACGGGCACTTAAGTTGTTTCCATGTCTTGGCTATTGTGAATAATGCTGCAGTGAACACAGGGGAGCAGATATCTCTTTGGGATAGTGATTTCATTTCCTTCAGATATATTCCCAGACGTGGAAATGCTGGATCACATGGTCGTTCTAATTTTAATTTTTTGAGAAACCCCCATACTGTTTTCCACAGTGGCGGCACCAGTTTATCTTCCCACCAACAGTGTGCTAGGTTCCCTTTTCTTTACATCTTTACCAACACTCGTTATTTCTTGTCTTTTTGTTAATCATCATCCTAGCAGGTGTGAGGTGAGATCTCATTGTGGTCATAAAGGATTTATTTTAAAGCCACTGTGATCACTGCCAGAAGAGAGAAGATTAGTGTGTTAGATTATGGCTTTAGAGACTTTTTCTCTACATGTGTGTCCTTATGCAATTAACAAAGATGAGCTTGTGCTCAGCATGACTCTCTAAGTTGGGGAGCTCTGTTTTCAGGGGTGTCGATGGGAGGGTTGGCTTGGATGCTTAGAGTCCTGGTTTCTTTAGACATGTTCTCAGTCTCTTGGGATTCAGGGTGTCTGCAGAACCTGGAAACTGTCACGGGTGGGCAGAGGACCCACAGGGTGGCTGAAGGGCCAGCTCCGGGGCGGCACTCACTGTGGTCTTTTCTTTCTCTCGCAAGCGTCCCACTACTACAAATACAGGCAGCAGTTCATTTTTCCAGGTGAGTTCCGTGTGCGGTGCAGGGGCTGCTGGAGTGGATGGAGGCGACTGTTGTTGGGGTGGACAGGCTCAAAGGGGCTGGGGTGGAATCACCAGGCCACAGGCTAGTGACTGGCTGTGGAAAAGGAGAAAGAAAGGGGGGCGGTCCAAGGGCACGGTGACACCAACAAGGCCCCAAAGCACAGTGGAAAGGCCCGAGTGGGTGGTCTGCAGTGGAAGGATGGACATAGGGGAGGAAGGGTCCACAGCCACACAGCAGGAGAGAGATGGTCCAAGGGGCTTGAGTCGGGCAGTAGGAGACGTGAAGCCCAGTGGCCTCGTCATCCCAAAGGGAACCCAGGAGTGAGGACGATCCAGAGATGATGCTCAGTGGATGCTTCAGGCCAGGGGCTTGGGGGTTCTGGCTGCCCCCTGGTGACAGTGGGGAATCTTGTTCAGGATGTCCTCTACCCCACTGGTGCCTCTACGCAGGTGAAGTTCAAGTGGTTGTGGAAGGGAGAGGGCACTGAGCAGCCCCAGGGACGCACAATCTGGGGAGAAGTTACTAGCTGCCAGCGTCTCCCAGGAGCTGGGCTTTGGAGGATGGTTGTGCACCCCACGTTTGGCTTCTGACTGTCTGATCTTTGGCTCTCAGATGTGGTTCCAGTGCCAGAGACACCGACCCGGGCACCCCAGGTCATCCTGCATCCAGTGACCTCGAATCCAGTGTGAGTGGAACAGAGCCCTTTCCCCTGCCCTGGCCCTCCAGTTTGCTCAGAATCCCGGTCTTCCGTCTTCCTCTTCCTGGAATTGATGGGGTGGGAGAAGTATGAGGGGGCCATAGAGACACAGGGAATAACTCAGGCAAAAAGAGGGAGAGGGTGACAGCCCAGGCCGAGAGAGGGGCAGGGCCGGCCCCCACCAGTCAGTTCTGCCTTGTGTCCCTGGCCCGGCCGGTCAAGTGTGATTTCCAGGCGCTGGACCATTTCCTTGAGACCACCAGACCCTCCTGTGATGAGAAAGACAGCTTTTCCCAGACAAGAGCTAGAGGTTAATGAAAAGGCATTTATTCTGTATCATTCTCCCCCCTTTAAAAAGTATAATTTGGGTTTATGCCAGGAATCAGCACCTTACAGCCTATGGGACAAATCCTACCTGCTGCGTGTTTTTATAAATAAAGTTTTATTGGAACACAGCAGTGCCCATGTTCCCAACATGCCGTCTACGGCGGCTTTCAAACTACAACAGCAGAGATGAGTAGTTACAGCAGAGACTGGCCCGCAAAGTCTAAAGTAGCTGCTATCTGGCCCTTTCCAGAGCAAGTTTGCCGGCCCCTGGTTTATACCATTATAAATATACAATAAGCTGATCTGGGGAAATTTGGGCTATTCTGTAAAGAATTAAAAAAATTAAAAAGGAAGGAAAAATCATCTCTTATAATCACACCACTCTTAGATGTGTGTTCTTTCTATTCATATGGTATATATTTGTGATCCACGATCTTTGCAGTTTCCACCCTGCTTCGTTATTCTTTAATGCTATAACATCAGATTTTTCGTGTTATTCTTCATACGCATTATTTTTTTTAATGGTTCTATTTTGTTCTGGTTTCTTTAGAATTCTTTTTTTGGGGGGCGGTTAATTAGGTATATGTATGTATTTATCTATTTAATGGAGGTGCTAGGGGTTGAACCCAGGACCTCGTGCATGCTAAACACACACTGTACCACAAAGCTATACCCTCCCCCCATACATATTATCTTTCATGGCTGTAAAATATCATGTCAATGTGGAATAATTTCCTTAACCATTTCCCTACTGCTGGGTAATCTCTCTTCCCATATTTCACTGCTGTAAACAGTGCTGCCACGAACATCTTTGTGTGTATGGCGTCTTTAGCATCCTTAGGACACAGACCCTCTTTCTAGGTGGTCTATTGCTTGTCCAGCCAAAGTGAGATCACCTTCCGTAACGTAACCTCTTTGGTTGTGACCCAAGTCTGGGGCATGCTAGCGACCGAATTGTGATTTCACAGGTTTCCTAACTCACATTTTTGCCTACGTGGTTTTTCTTCTGGCTCCCCTAGCTGCTCCGTCCTTTCTGACCCATGTGTCGTAGACTTTGTTAAAGACCCAAATGGTACATCTCTGAAATCAAAGGAGTAGCAATTTGCCGGGGGGACATTGTGCTGACATCTGGCTCCAGATCGTTTCTCTGCTGCACATAAACCAATTCCACAATTTGTGCAAGATGAACTCCAGGTTATTAACTGAGAGTCAGGGAGTGCCCGCGAAAAACGGAGTCAATAAATGCCCGCGATCTGCTTAAATGTGCGTGGAGTGATGGGAACTGACTCTTTGCAGAAGGGAAATAATTTAATAGCCCTGGCTGCTATAATCGCGCCTTGATGTGAGCGGAGGAGGGCAGTCCATTTTGTTGGGCATGAGAAGGGATTCCAGCTGCATTATTCCACCCGAATCTCCCCCAGGGCATCCAGTTCCCGGCGGATCAGCTGTGATGGTGTGGCGCCTGCCTTCCCAAGCTGTGCTATAAATTATTGCTTAATATGATGGCAAATGCTCCTTCTTTCTCCTTCTTTGAGTTCTTACAGTCTTTCAGACTCCCTCTCACCAGGAGTCCCTCCAGCAATTGGATTGCCTCTGTCTGCAGGGTCAGCAGCTTCCTGGGTGAGGTCTGAGGGTCAGGGTAGGGGAACCGTGCCCCTTCCTCTCCAAGTGAGGAGGTGGGTGGGAGAATCTGCTAAGATTCCCCTGGGGAACTAGAAAGGGGACATGGTAACCACTGAGATCCCTTCCTCCCACCAGTTCTAGTTCGCTCTGTAAACACATGCACGTCCTCTACTCTAAAAACCCACTCCCCACAAAATCCTTTAACACACATCGTGCCACACATTTCCATCATATACCATGTGCTCCAGCACTCTCAGACATCCCCAGTACAAAACCCAATGACACCGTCAACTGTGGCATGCCCCAACATCCCTAACATGTACACCCAACTCACATGCACACAACCCCTGCACAGGGTGCATCCTGTAAGACCCACACAGGGCTCGATAGATACTCAGCACTCCCACTGTGCCCGCAGCTCCCAGACCCAGACCTTTCTCATACTCAGAACACAACTGCACCTCATGAGCTCATGAATGCACGAGATACACACACACACACCCCTGTGTCTTCCAGCCCAATACAGCCTCGCTTTCCCCTCCTCATTCTCATCCCACACATCTCCATCGAATGTGATTGGCAAAGTCCAACTTGAAACACTGTGAACATTCAAAGACGTCTAGTACCCTCTCTCCTGGGAATTTCCATCACCCTCCACTTGTTCAGTTCGTGTCTAACCTTCCACCCTTGTCACTTGTAGCCTCTCTGCACAACAGCAGTGGTATAAATATTCCTTAAAGTCAGGAGCCCCATCAATTTCAACTCTGTATCCCTCTAAGGGCCTGGCACTGCCCCCGGCACCTAATTCTAATCAAATGAGTGAATGAATGAATGAATGAATGAGCAAGCAAACACACGAACACTAGGATCCTTTGAAAAGAGTCAGAACAGTAGAGATCTGACTCATTCTGTCCTAGGGAACACCTAGAACTTTGCGGATCCTGCCACCCATGGAATGTAGGCCAATTTATAAGGAAGCTGCTAGATTAGTGGAAACCAAAGCAACAAAGAAAAATGAGCCCTGAACAGACCAGAAAATCTACTTAAAACAATGTCCTTGTACACTGCTCCTGGGTGACGAGGTTGTGGATTATTTTAGACACAAGCGTTGAAGTGAAACTGGGGTGGAGGGAAAGCTTGATGGTGAGAACTTCTCATTTAAGACATTTCAGACAGAGATCCACTCAGTACACAGACCCCTCTTTTCCCCTGAGGGTCACCTCTGTTTTTCTTTCTTTAAAGCTTGGAAGGAAATCCATTACTTCAAATTGAAGTGGAGCCAACCTCAGAGGTGAGAACTGGAGAGCAATGAAGCAACTTGTTCCAGGGGGGCTGCCCACCTGGCAAAGCCAATGGATGCCTGATGACGCAGAGGGCTTGGGGCAGGCTGGGGGAGCAGGGGCCCCGTTTGATGGATGTTGTAACTTCAGGGCAACTAACGAGCGGGGGGCCCCTCCCAGCACCGAGCCTAATGGACCATTACGCGGTGTGCATCACGGAAAAGCTGGTTGTGCGGAAGCTGGCCAGTGATTTGCATTCTTAGTTGAAAATTCAGCTCAGGGTGGTGTGAGTACCAAGGGGGATGTGCCCCGCTGCCTTTCAAATAATGCGTGGGAGGCAGAGACGGGGGGACTGAGGGACACTGGGCATGGCGGGGTGTCAAGAAAGTTCTGTGGCTTCTTCCCACCTGCCAGAGCCGCTGGGGGAATAAATGAAGTAACGAGGTGTTCGGGGTGAGAACCAGAGCCCTGACGCCTCGGCTCTGCTGGGATGTCCTTAACTGAAAGGGATGGAGTCAGGGTTTCCACAGAATATCATGGCCTTCTCTGGAACTATGGCGGTAGTTGGAAAACGATCCCAAAAGAAGCCATGTTTCCAGCGGCATTTCTCCTGAGTGTGCCACTGGGGACTGCTTGCTCAGGTTTGGGGGTCAGAGAGACCTGCCCCCAGCCAAGGGGCCCCTTTCTCGGGCTGTCCTCTCAGGCCCTGAAAATGCCCCGGCTCAGGTACCTGCTACTCCCCCATTCCAGCAAAAGAACCCATGGTTACAGGGACCCCCCGACACCATGCTGGGAAGGCAGTTAGACCTAAAGTGTCTAACTATTGTGGTGGTCATGTATAAGTGTATCCAAGTCATGTGGCATGTGGGACAAAAATGCAGACTCCTGGCCCTGGCCCTGGCCCTGGCCCTGGCCCTGGCTGGCTGATATTCTGATTCAGAAAATCTGGGTGGGGCCTAGGAATCTGCATTTTCTCAGCTATCACAGTGGTCAACTGATCTGCACCTCATTGAAAACCTCCCACGGCCCCCAGGGGCCGATGTCATTAGCTCCCCTTTACAATGAGGAAAGGAAGGCTCAGAGAAGTGAAGTGACTTGCCCAAGGTCACACAGCGGCCAGATTCCAGCTTATCTGTTCTGACTGTGAAGCCCACTCTGTCCACCTCTCACTCGTGTATCTCCTGCCCTCCCAGCTGCACAGGAATCCCAGGCCTCTGGCGTGCACGAAGTAGCTCTGCCATCTCCCAGTTTCTGTCTCATCAATTCCAAATTCCCCAGGAAAACAAAGGCCTTCCAGGCTGAGGGTTGTCGCATGCTATATGCAGGTGTACGACGTACCCGCGTTGCAGCCTGCCGTCTTTCTTCCTCCCGCGTACGTAATCAGGCAGGTCAAAATGTCGTGGTAGAATGGGGGGCCTCGGCTGTCAGGAGTCAGAGACCTGAATCTCAGTCCTAGCTCAGCCTGGCTGCCTGACCCAGAGCTCGGCCTTTCCCAGGCTGACCAAGCATCCCCATTTGCCGTGGGAGTTTCAGTGCCCGGGCCTGCAAAGTCCCAGGAAACGGAAACAGGTGGTCCCCGAAGCATTTCACCTCGCTGAGCCTGTTTCCGCCCTAGCACAGGAGAGGTGGGTTATCACCATCTCCGTTTCAGCGCCTTCGTGGTGGCACAAGACAAGAGCTGCCTGGGCAAACAGAGACACGTGTGCGCCAGGCGAGAACGCACACAGAGCGGTGCCCGGACCTACGCACGCACAGGGGGCCCCAGTGGGGCCTGGTGGGAAGCTGGGGCGGTGGCCGGAACTGACCACTCTCCCCCTCCGGCCACAGAATGAAGAGGGCCACGATGAGGCCGAGGAGTCGGAGGATGACTTTGAGGAGATGAACCTGTCCCTCCTCTCGGCCCGGAGCTTCCCGCGCAAGGCCAGCCAGACCAGCATCTTCCTTCAGGAGTGGGACATCCCCTTCGAGCAGCTGGAGATCGGCGAGCTCATTGGGAAGGGCCGCTTCGGGCAGGTGTACCACGGCCGCTGGCACGGCGAGGTGGCCATCCGGCTGATCGACATCGAGCGGGACAACGAGGACCAGCTCAAGGCCTTCAAGCGGGAGGTGATGGCCTACCGGCAGACGCGCCACGAGAACGTGGTGCTCTTCATGGGCGCCTGCATGAGCCCGCCCCACCTGGCCATCATCACCAGGTCAGTGCCGCCTGCGCTCCCCGCCCGCGGACTCGTTCCCAGAGCTCCGCTTCCCCCGTGCCCCATATTTGCGGAGCAGTGTCTCCAAGACTCACTTTCCCCAAATGTGAATTGAATGGATTAGACTAAATCAGGGGGTCAGGAAACTTTCTGTAAAGGGCCCAGTGGTATTTTCAGCTTGGCAGGTTGTACAATTTCTGTAGCAGCTGCTCAGGTCTGCCTGAAAGCAGCCTCAAACAGGTTGTACGTGTGTGGCTGTTTGCCACTAAAACTTTATTAACTCAGTGAGGCAGTAGGCTGGGTTTGGCCTCCAGACTCTACTTTGTTGACCCCTGGTCTAACATTCTATTAAGTTATTCTGGCTTTCGTGAAAACAGAAGGGCATGTTTGCAGAGCTCTACCATTGTTGTTTTAAATCTCCAGGATCCATGGTCTATAGCCCCACAAAAGGGGTGGTTAATAGAGAACTGATATTAAGAAAATGTCAGATGGTAGGAACTTTCTTGGATTGGCTCTCTCTGACCTCGCCCAGTGATCTGGACATTGAAGAAGAAAAAAAAAAACAGCTTTGGTTTCAGCTGAACAGTTCTGGAACAATCCTTTGGTGTGTTTTTAAACTCTGGCCTCTGCTCCCCTGTTGTGCTGGGACTGGCCACATCAGCAGCATTCTTGTGTGGCCTGTGATGCCAAGGATCAGTTAAGAGCCTTCTTATTCCTATTCTCAACTCAAGCAATAAGCTTCCAAATATATAAGCCTCGTATCTTGCCAAGGGCTGTAGTGGGGGCTGAGGGTTTAAGGAAGAGCTGATGTGTCTTTGATCTGTTCCCTCGAGATCCATACAAAGCCTCCTTGAGTCCATTTAGAAGACCTTGGTGATTGGTAGAAGGTGTGTTACTGTCCGTCACCATTGCTTATGCAGTTGGGGGGTTGACTGGAACCCATGTGTCAAATGGTAAGTGCTTGCAAAGGACTGGAGATCTAGGGCTGGCCCTTCAGTCCTCCTTAAATGAGGGTAAAAATGGTGATTCTCAATTCTACACAGGACCAGAAATGGATCTCAAATCATCAACCCAGATCATAATCAAGGACTGAGCTGTTCCGATTTGGTGATTGTATCAGTAAGCTTTTGCTGAGTAACAAACTACCGCCAAAACTTCAGTTTCTCTCTAGTCTGCAAACAGTTCTTCTGGGCTGAGCCAGGCTCAGTAGCTGGGCTCTTGGATGTGTCAGTGGCCCACTGGAAGGGCATACTGAGGGCTGGTCAGTCTTGAATGCCCTCATTTACATGTCTGCTGGTTGGCAGACTGTCAGCGGGGGTGCCTCAGTTCTTCTCCACGTGACCTCTCATCCCTCAGCAGGCTAGCTTGGGATCCTCCCCATGGTGGTCTCGAGGTTCCAAATGCAGCCAGACAGCAAGAGGTCAAGCCCTGATGGACATGTGGCTTTCCCATCTCTGTGTTGCATTGGCTGATGTCCAAAGCAAGTCATGTGGCCAACCTCCATCCAAGGTGTGGAGAACAGACTACCTCTGGATGGGAGGATTCTCAATGCCATGTTGCAAGGACATGGGTGCAGGAAGAGGGACAGTCTGTGGCCGTTTTTGCCACTGTGAGCAAGACCCTCGGCTCCCTTTTCTCCCCCCTTTCTAGTATGTATCATCTATATTAGCAGGCTGTCAACAGCCCTTTACTTGGGGTGCACACATCTGGTTGGAATATGCTTTTTGCCCCACCACTGGCTTTCTCCCTGCTGCCCTCACCAGTCTGTTACCGCAACTTTCTCTCTGGTCAGCTCCTCATCTTCTGGCCTGCTAAGCCCTCTTTTTCAAATCCTCAAGTTAGGCACTTGAAAATCATCATCTCCTGTCCTTTGCCTGGCTCTTCTAAGGACCTCTGCCCCCGGCCTTCTGACTTTTTCAGGGGTATCCGTGGAACCCACTTACCCAAGCCTCCCTCCCCTCTTTCCCAAGGGCTGGCTAATTGGAAATGGATGGATTCTGTTAGCAGCCATCCTTGAAAAAAGAGTGGTCATTATGAAAATGTGTCACTCCTCCTGCAAGCCAGCTGCGTTGGCGGCCCCCTTTTCTGTTATATACAGAATTCTGAGTCCCCCTCCCCAAACACCGTGACTGCCTGCAGATTTCACAAATAGCGCAGCCTTTTCCTGGCACCGTGATAAAGACTGCAGCTTTGGGACGTGTAATTGGTCTCTGAAGTGTTTTGGTATTTTGTGTGAAGAAGCCAGATGAGGCCCCAAAGAGGTGGCATTTATTCCATATTATTGTGTCATTATATATTTATCTTAGGGAGGGGCTCAGTGCCCTCCTCTCTTCCGTTCAGCACCGTCCACTTGTCGGCCACCCAGGTTTCTTATCTGAACATTCAGTTTGAAACCAAATATTTGAGTAATTTGATTAATCACTCGCATTCGTGCAATTGTCTGGCAGAGGTTGATGGTTGGATGATCGCCAACCAACTGGAACAGTTTCTGGACCCTGGATTTATTTTACAGGGAACATAAGACCAGATAATTACCTGGCATATTCTGGTTAAATTCACAATGGCGTGTTCTAGCCAATTACTTAGTAATTATCATCAAAGTTAACAAGTAGTTCTAAGATTAGCTTGCTTGTAATGCGATGTGTATGGCTCTTGGGAAATGAGTAATAACCAACTAGTTACCCAATTGCTAGATCCACAAATGCAATTAGCAGCAGGATTGCTAAATCGTTTCACGATTGGGTCATTATGAGATTATTGCAGAGCTATCGACAGTCCACACAATTGCTCATTTTTAAAACTCCAGATGGAATTTGAAAGCCAATTACAGATAGAGTTGAATGAAAGCATCTCTTGACCTTGCCGCCAAGTTTCTTATCCCTCAGCTTCCCCATCTGTAAAATGAGTAGGTGGAAGCAAGTGTTGGTTGCAGAGTCCTTCTAAGTCTAACAAAATTCTTTGGTTCTCTGAGAATGGGCCATTTGGGAAGCAGCATGGAACAGCTCTGGAGCAGTGCTTCCCAGAATATGGTCCACCAGGACCTCCTGCATCAGAGCCACCAAAGGGAGGAGGGTCGTGAAAATGCAGGTTCCCGGGTGCTACCTGTGTTCATTTCCTAGGGTTGTCGTGACAAATTGCCACAAACTTGGTGACATAAAACGCCACATGTTCATTCTCTTATGGTTCTGGAGGTCAGAAGTCCGGAGTGGGTCTCACCAGGCTAAAATCAAGTGAGGGCTGCTTTCCTTTCTGGAGGCTTTAGAGGAGGATGTGTCCTTGCTTTCCCAGCTTCTTGAGTTGCCTTCCTTGCATTCCTTGGCTCGTGGCGCCTTCCTCCAATCTTCAAAAGCCAGCAGCGTGGCATCTTACTTCCCTCGTCACTGGTCACATCTCTCTCTTATAGACTCTTGTGATGGCATGTGGGACCCACCTCACTAACCCAAGATAATCTCCCATTTCAAAATGTTTAATCCCATCTGCAGAGTCCCTTTTACTGTATAAAACAACAGTCACAGTTTCCAGCAGTTCAGAGCTGGGTATCTTTAGGGGCCATTTTAAGCCTACTGCATCATCTTCGATCTGGCGAGTCCAGTCTGTTTGTAGATGAAGCCTTTTTAACCAAGCTTCCCAGCCCATTTGAATCCAACTAATATGTGGGAACCTTGCCCTGGAGAATGTCACCAGGGCATACGGTGTCGTGCCCAGCATTGGTGCCAGATGTGTCCAGCCAGTGTGAGGGGAAACGGAAACAGGGAAGTTTTCCAAGGAAAACAGACCAGACAGAATTACACAGTATTGGGACCCCAGTGGGACAGAATGTGTTGTTTATCTGGTGACAGGAGTGTGGGGCAGCCTGCCTGAGCTTGGTGCCATGGAGACAAAGACAAAGCAAAGCCCTGAAATTGATGACTCCCAGAGGTCTTCATTAGGGAAGTGTGAACCCATTTCACCCATCCTGGCCATACTACAGATGTGGAAGCTGAGACCAGGAGAGGAAAGCGGGGCCAGGACGGGAGCACACGTCTCCATCATCAATACACCTCATCCTCTGACAGCTTGAAAACCCTATCCTCCTTCAGTGCTTGTCCATCCGTCCATCCATCCGTCCATTCATCCATACATCCATCCATCCATCCAACAGATGTTTAGTAAACACTTATCAAGCACCAGGCATTTTGCTGGATGTTTGGGGATGACGGTGAGCAAGACAGACAGGGACCCTGTTCACAGAGTGCTGTCATTTTACTGGGGGAGACAGACTAGCAATAAGGCAGAAATTTGAGTAGGTCCCAGTGAACTGACAGGAACAAACTGGAGAGATGTGCTACAGAGGAACCTGGGTGTTGGGGTGATTTCAGGGGCCCAGGCAGCCTCTCTGAAGCAGTCCATTTGGACAGGACCTACCTGAATGCTGGGAGCCAGCTGTGCAGACATGGGGGGCAGGGCACACCCAGCAGCAGGAATGGCAAATGCAAAGGCCGGGGGATAGGAATGAGCAGGGAGTGTTTGAGGACCAGAAAGAAGACTGTGGTAACAGAGCATGGTGGGTGAGGGCAAGAGGGAAGAAGATGAGGATAAAGCTGGCAGGAGCCGGACTGGGGAGGGAAGGGGCTCTTTAAACAGTAAAGAGGAGACTGGGGAGGGGGCGGCTTTTAAAACAATACCGATGCCTACCCTGGTCTCTCAGCCTTGGCACCATGACATTTGGGGCTGGATAATTCATTTACAGGGGCCGTTCTGGGCAGCATCCCTGCCCCCTACCCACTGGATAGCAGAAGTACCAAGTTTGTAGTTGTGATAACCAGTAAGTCCTCAGATATTGCCAATGTCCCGTGGGTGCAAAGCCACCCCAGTTGAGAACCATTGCCCTCCAGTCTCTAATTTAATTCATCTAGGCGGGGCTCATACCTCGGTGCAAAACCTCCCCAAGTGATTCTGTCAGGCAGCCATTGGGGGTGGCGGCTTGGCGCTCTGAAACCCTAGGTTATTATAGGACCTTAAAGCCTGTGAGAGGTAAGGATTTTATGGTCAGCGTAGCAGGCAGGGCAGCGCTTTGAGGGCAAAAATTGGGGAACTTCCAAAATGAAGAGTGGGGTCCAGGGAGAGTATTTGGAGGCAGCAGCAGTTCGAGGAAATGTCTGTTTATCTGTCCTAACGTCCCAGCGTGATCAAAGAGCCAGTGATTTCCGCGGGCACCGGCATCCTCTCCTCCAGCCCATCCCACTGCCCCCGGGGAGGGACCAGGAAACGCTGTGTTGTGAAGACCGCCGCCCTACCGCGCTGGCTGTTTTGACAGCAGAGGAGGGTCTGCACCAGCAGAGAGGAAGCGCAGCTCCACCCTTCTTGCTGCCAAGGGTGAACCTAGGGAGGGGGAAGCTGCCTCATGCTTCCCAGAAACGTTTATCACAACCTTCCGATGCCCTCCTTAGCTCTGGGCGGGCAGCGACTGTGGTTCCGTCACATGCTTCCTTTTCCTGCAGCTGAAGGAGGCTGGTTGAAAGGGATAAATCCCTTAATGTTGATAAATGCAGAGCCCCCAAAATAAACCAAAAAAAAAAAGCAACAAATTCCACCAATCTCAGCAAGTGCTTTGCTTCAGGCCAGGCGCAGTGATGGTCTCCTGTTAATCACTGTGCCCATTTTATAGGTGGGGAAAGTGAGGTTGGAGAGGCCAGGGCAACCCTTGCCCAGGTCACAGAACAAATAACTCGCAGAACCTGGAACCGAGCAAATGTACATCTGAATATCAGTCCAGCATGTTCCTTCTTTGCCACGTACGGCTGCCTCGGCCAGGTCGACGGGGATGGGCTGAGCTCGTGAGCAATGGCCTCTCAGAGAAGGTCTCCACCTTTGATCATATCCGAATCAGCTGGGGCTCCGCTTGGTAACACTACAGGGCCCAGACCCTGTGTCACTCCAAACAGCCAAGGCCTCTGACTTTTTAAAATTAAGTTCCAGAGGATTTGGTGCATCCACAGTTTGAGAACCACTTTCTTGTTAAACTGAGTTTCATTTTTTTGTAGCTTTGATTCTGTTTTTGTATTTCTGAAATACCCTGTAAGTTCCTGGGGGGGGTCACACACACACACACACACACACACACACACACACACACACACACACACACACTGCAGAAGACCCATTTCATTAATATTAGCAACTTACAAAGTTTGGATAGCCTAGAAGCCCTTCCCCCCTAAATATCTTTCTAGAATCCCCAAGTTTCTTAGATCCATGCTTCCTAGTGTGGACCCCTGACTAGGATCACCTGGGAGCATGTTAGAAATTCAAATTCTTCTCCCCTCCCCGCCAATCAGAGGCTTGGGGGTGGGCCCATCTCTCTGTCTGAAAAAGCCCCTGCAGGAGATTCTGACGCGCGTTTAAGTTCAGACCCACTGCTTTAAAGAAACCTCTTTCTGCTTCCTGTGCTGAGCACGGGGGCTTTTCTTCTGCCCAAAGCTTCCTGCACTCCTTGGAAACCTCTTTGCCCCCTTGCCCAGCGATTCTGCCCGGCAGCACTGAGAGGTGAGCGGCTGAGTCCAAAATGAGTGAGGGCCTGGAATGTTCCAGTGTGAGAACGAGCAGGGGCCCAAGAGCCATCTCTTAGCTTCAGTGGTAACATGAGTTCACTAACGTGCTTGCCACGGTCATTTGTTGGACCCGGCTAGGTGCTCAGAACACAGTTCCTACAGTTTTATATAAGGACTTTACGTGCCAACAGAAGAGACAGACAATAACAAGTTAAACAGACAATTAAGATAATTAAAGCATTGCGTTAAGTGCTGTGAAGGCCACAAACGGGGGAGTTGGGGGGACAGGTCAGAGCGACAGGAGTGCTACTTCGAGGAGGGGCTCACAAGATGTGTCTTAAGGGATTTGACGTTTGAGCTAAGATCTAATGATGAGGAGACAGCCATACAAAGAGGCAGAGAAAAAGCAGTCTAGACCAGGGCACAACAGGTGCAAAGGCCCTGAGGTTGTTACCAAGCCAAACTTGAGTTCGCTCTCCCAGGCCCAGCAAAGCCAATGTACTGACACCGGGTTGTAGTAAAGGAAAGTGCAGCATTTATTGCAGGATACCAAGCAAGAGCTATGGGCCAGACTCCCTGATGGCTTTTAGGAAAAGGTTTTAAAGACATGGTGAGGGAGGGGGGTTGCGGGGTACATAACAACTCATGGACATTCTTCTGATTGGTTGGTGGTGAGGTAATCCGGAGTCAACCTCATCAACCCTCTGGTTCCAAACCAGTCTGGGGTCTGTGTGCTTGTGCGCGGCCTACAGTTAACTTCTTCCACCTGGTGGGAGTGTCAGTATCTTGAAATAGCTCAAGGATATGGCTCAGAATATTATCTACAGCCCTTGAGGAGGAACTAAAGGTCCTTGACTTTGTTTAATGGCTAAACTGTTATTTGGTCTTGCTTGACTGTTCCCCTTTGTTTCTGCATTTTCTGACTTCTCTGATTAAATTTCTTCTTTGGAACTTGGCCTCCGAGGCCAAAGTTTTTCTATAAACGAGGCAGGCAGGGGAGGTGGGGGGAATCTGTCCCAGGAAGGTCCCGTAGGGCTCTGCTCGGTTACAGTGCCCCCTGTTCTTTGATACTCCTTGAGGGGGGAGCAGGTGCAGGACAAGGAATGGACTTTGGGATGGAGAGGGTCATCATCAACTCAGCAGAGGAGCCCGGTTTTAGGGGGACACACTTTCAAGGCGGGAATGAGGTGGGCGCATATGAGGACCAGAAGGAAGCCGGTGTGAGTGATGGCAGGTGGTGGGGAAGGAGCCGCAGGGTCTCAAAAGTACAGAGTTTCTCCTACTGCAGTGGGGAACCAGTGAGAGACTTTTAAACAGGAGCTGCTCCCACCACTCTGAAAGTTTCCTGGTGGCCTGGAAACTTGCTTCCTCCTTTGACACTCAGCTGTGTCCAGTGTTGAGAGCAGTGGTGGCATCAACCAAGCATAGGAGATCGGACCGCTGAGGGGTCCGCCCAGCTGTCAGCCTGGCATTGCTCCCTGCGTGGAGCTTCAGGAAGGATGCTGAGTGCTTCCTCTGCACTTGGGAACACGGTGAACTTCACCAAGATGCTTTCTCAGGGACGGGAATAGGAGGGAGCGGGACATTAAAGGCATTACATAGACATCTGGTCGTGAGAGAGGGCCTTGTGCGCCCCAGGAAAAAGAAAGAAGGGCAGGATTTCCCTGCTGCTCTTGGGAAGATTTTTAAATTTCTCATTTAGCGTGTGTCATCAGTCCCCTCGCTGGGTGCCCGGAGTCCAGCTGCAATGCTGCAGCCGTGTCATCTTGACTGTATTGCCCGCGTGCACACGGCATCCAGCCCTCGTCCATCTCCCAGGGATGAGAGCGTAATGAAATCCCACGGGGCCTCATTTGCACAGCATTTTAAATCTGGTAAATATGGGAGCTATTTAATAGGTTATTTATTTCCAACCCCACATCAGTTCCTGTTTTTCATGCTTTCAAATGCAATAGCGCTAAGCTGCTGTTTGACAAACGGAGGGCCCTGCCTTCTGCTAAGACAGTAACTCAGTGCCTGGATGAGATCTGGACTTACTTTTTCTGTAACTCTGTACTTCTGGGCTTTCTGATTTTTGTTTTTTCTTCAGGCCAGTTTGATTGTCCTAAATATAACATACAAGAGTTGAGGGGCCTGAGCACATGAAGATTCCACCCCCCCTCGTCATCTAGTGGAATTGGCTTCCTTTTATGTTCAAAAAGCTGAATTGCTTTCCCTTTATAAAGCACAGCTGAAAAGGTTTTTTGTCTGTGGCTGTCTTTAATTGTGCTGGAATGTAAAACGCCCCGGGACTTTTGTGAAGGAAGCGCTATAAATGTACCGCATCATCATTATTATATATTATTATTATTATTAGCATCATCTCATGTACATCACACATGCCTGTTGGTAAGCGATCATATGATCAGCTGAGGGACTGGCATGAGTGAAGAGGATGCCACTGGCCCCCACTTATCTCGAATCTGGCATCACTTAAATAACTTTTGTGTCCTTTTATGCAAGTGATAACTCGTTTGTTGCTGAAAACACAGATCAGCAAAAAGAAGAAAATGAAATTCATCCAGAATGTCTCCAGCCGGAGAGAGTCACGTTAACATTTTGTTGTATATCCTTCCAGGCAGTTTTCTGAGTATACATGCAAACTCACAGTTTGTATTTGTCAGTGTAATGGTAGCTGCTGTAACAAATAAGCCTAAAAAAAAACATTTACTGGCTTAACACAGGAGAAGTCTATTTCTTGCTCATGTAATCGACCAAGATGGGTGTTTCTGGATGGTAGGTGGCTGTTCTCCATGTGTGAAGGGATCCTCACCCAAACCCATCTTTTGGAGCTGTCCCTAGGGCTCGGAGTCCTCTGCTTCCAGCTGGGGTAGAGGAAGCACCTGGAGGGTCACAGGGGAGGTTTCCGTGAGCCATGTCTAGAAATGACACATCATTCCTCTCCTGTGCTGTGGACTGACACAGTCCCTTAGCTACACCTGACTGCACGGGAGGCTGAGAAATGGCTAACTGTATCCCCAGAAAGAAAATGACGTGAGTTTTGATGAAGAATGAGCAGCCCCACATTTGTGGGGAGATCTCTGGCTGCTTTTGACGGTAGACTCTGTTCATGGCTGGCTGTTTTCACTGCACAGTATATGCATGAACAACACCTGTTTTGGACTTGAGTCTATTGCAAATATCTTCACTCCTGTTTGCCTCAGTCTCCTCATCTGTAAAGTGAGGGTAACATTGCTCTCTCTTGCAAAGTAGGGATAAGGATTAGAGATCTTGCATGAAAAGGTTCACGTCTCCTGTAACTGGAGGTGCTCGATACCTTGTATCCCCTGGTTGCTATAGTAATAATGATGATATTATTATCATCATTTCAGCAATGAAAGTGATACCAGCAATTGGGAGGAGGAGTATATTTTCTTGCAGGTGCCAAAGCCTCAGCACTACGAAGAAAAGGTGTTTTGTGTTTATTACAGTATCAAGCACTATGAGGTGGTGGCTGGGATTTGACTGCTTGGGCTTGTGACCTGGCTCTGCTTCAGGATGGTACGTTGGCCAAGCGGCTTAAACTCTGTAAGTTTCGAGCCACCCAAGAGGAGATGTCGAGTAGGGAGGGGCTGGATATATTGAGTCTCAAGCTCAGATGAAAGGTTGGGGCTGGAGTCACCCACAGAGAAGTGGTGATTGATGCCAGGGGCTTGCATGGAAACTGAGGTCATCCAGGGGAGAGAGGAGGGTCGGCCGAGGGCAGAGCCCGGAGCACCTCCAGCACTGGTCAGGAAGGGTCACCCCGCACAGGGGACCGAGAGGGAGCAGGCAGGGCAGAAGCAATCAGAAGTGAGTGGAGTCATGAAGCCAATTCAAAGCATCTCCCGCGGCCCCGCTTCCCCCCACCCTGGTCCCTCCTATTACATCATTGTGCTTTATTCTCCTAGGGTACTTGTCACCTTAAGATAATATTTTGGTTTGCTAGCTCCTTGCCTCTTTTCCTTACAGCCCATCCCCCGCCTTAGGACATAAGCCCCAGGAACGCAGGACCTCAGCTATATGACTCACCTCTGTATCCCCAGCCCCTAAAATATTAGGTCCTTCTTAAATACTTGTTGCATGAACGAATAACAGGTTCTAAAAATACTTTCACACGCATGATCACAGCCTGCTCCTCTAGGCAAGTGTAGCAGCCAACAGTGAATGGTACTATTTACTTAGAATCACCGAGGAATGAGTGGGACAGAAGTAAAATATA
Organism: Camelus ferus; assembly: GCF_009834535.1. Taxonomy (NCBI): domain Eukaryota; kingdom Metazoa; phylum Chordata; class Mammalia; order Artiodactyla; family Camelidae; genus Camelus; species Camelus ferus. The sequence continues at coordinate 7,501,543 of NC_045727.1, forward strand.
GTACAAACCAGTCGGGGGTGGCTATAGGATGTGGGAGAATTAGCGGTGATGAAAAGAAAGATGCCAATGGGGTAATGTAGGTTATAAAAATACAACAAGGAGGCTAAAGGGTTTGGGGGTGTTTGCCTCATACATGCGGCATGTGTAAGGTCCTGGCCCTGATGCTGGGAATGCAGGAAGGAGGGCATGGCCTCTGCCCCTCAAACAATGTCATAATCCCTGCCATAGAATCATGGGGGGCAGGCTGTGGGGACCCAGAGCCATCCCTTAGCCAACCAATTGGCTAGATGGACAAGAAGGTATTGATATTGTCAATAGAGGGACTGGCACGTGCAAAGGGCAGGAGGCAGCAAGACCAGGGTGGGGGTGGGGTACAAGAGTCACGAGCTGGAATACAGGATCCATATGCATGCAGAATAACAAGCGATGCTAAGCTGGAGACCATCTTAAATGACCTTGAGAGCAACACTAAGGGGTTTGACCTTTTCTCCTAAAGGCTGGGGAAGCCACCCAGAGTCGTAACCAAAGAAGTGACATTGTCCAGTTGGCCTTTAGAAAGAGTGCTTTAGGGCAATCTCTTTTCCGAGGAGAGCGTGCCACAGGATTGCTGATACATTCCCCGCTTTAAGAATGGTGTGGGCAGTTAGTGTTGGTCCTACTCTGAAGTCAGTGGGCACCTCTGCAGGTTTTAATGCCCTGGGTCCTAAAAGATATTTGGCTGGACTCCCTAAGGGACCAACTGGGAGCTGGCAGTCCTTTGGAAGCGAAGGCATCTTCAACAGCTTTTTCTATTTACCCAAGTTAAAAATAGCCAGCCGCACTCCCATGTTTTGAAGGCGAATGTGGCAACAGCAACATTAGCTCCTTAGCATGTGTTCCCGGAACCAGAGGGACTGTTTCTTCTGCGTTGCCGGCCGGCGGTGGTTAAACAGACATTCAGGAGCTCGGGGTAGCTTCGTGGAAGGGGGTGAAATGTACTTAAAACGCTGGTTTTCACACAGTCTGATCGACCTGCCTGCATGTTCTGGTTTTTCTGTCTTCGAATCATCTGAACAACCCTCCAAAGTCAGCACCATTCAAAACTCTCCTGTTTACAGCTGAAGCAATGTGCCCAAGGTTATAAAGGCTAGGAAGAGGCAGGACTTGAACCCAAGGCTGTCTGATTCAGACCTAGATTTGTCTTAAACCATCTTCTTGTCCTCTTTCCCCTCCCAGATATGCCTACGTCCATCCCCCTTCTTGATGCCCTGTGGACCTCTTTGAACCCTCCCCTGCAGGGTCCTCTCCCCTGCAGAGGGGAGACGTTGACCTGCCTCCTGGTCAGATTCATTGTCCAAGCCAGCAGACTTGCCCAGCTTGTGACTTGTTGAGTTGGCCCTGGTATGTGTCCCTTGCCCTCCCTCTCCAAGTGGCAGACTCCAGGGTGGCACCAGTGGGTGGGGGTGGGGAGTAGGAAGTGTCAGGTCAGTGGATTTTTGCTGCTCTGGGAACCTGCCAGCCTTGGGCTTGGGTTTGATGCCTTCCAACCCAACTGCAGTTGCTTGGGCACTGCTCAACGTCTGCTTTGTCCCTGCCTCATCATGTTTAAGATAATTAAGCCCATAAATCAAATAATAAATAGATATTGACTCTTTGTCATGGAGTATATCAGAATGGATTGACCGCTGGGAATACTGCTGTCCCCAATCAATGGGGAGCCGGGGGGATAAATAAATCTTGATAATGACTGGCAAGAGGGAAATCAATAGGTATATTAATATATGCATTGGGAGCATACATCTTCAAATGTGAAATAAGAGTTCGTTCTGGCAGAAGGGGAGAGCAAGAGAGGCAGGGAGGACAGGCAGAGACTGACCATCGGCAGCCCTGTCCCCAAGCAGGGTCCCGCGCACACCATAGGTGCCTGTGGATTTGGGGTGAACTTCAGAAATCCAAGGAGGGGGTTGCTTTAAAGAGAAACTGTACTTCGTGTGGACTTTTTCCATTCTCTTGTACGTCTGAGTGCCCAGAAGTCCCCTCTGCCCCAGGGCTGCATTGTTCTGTTCCCGTCTGGCCTTCAAGTGTCACTGGCAGGAAAGAGGAGGGAAGACCTGGTAGGGTGGGGAGGGCAGGAGAGGGGACACCCACTGAGAAAGAGATTGCAGGGCCACCTCAGTCCCTGCTTCTTGGGGCTCCAGCCCCTGGGTCTCGGGGGCAGTGACCATCCTCGGGCTGTGGCTGACTGACGAGCCGCAGGGTCGCCTCTCCTGAGCCCTCTTGTCATCTTCTGTCTTTGATGGAAACGGAGCCTTGTGGCTGAGAAGTTGCTCTTGCCTGTAATCAAAAGGTTTGTCTCTGATTCCTCTTCAAAAGAGGATTCCGTTTCTTCTAGGTGTTCAAAAGACCCCGAGGGGGTGCCTAGCAGAGAACAGATCGAGTATCTTCAAATGCAGGGAAGGGGTCACAGACGTCTTCAGCGATTCCCCAGCTGAGGCCGGTCCCTCCAAGGCGGTTATTAGGACAGCCCGTCGGGACTTGGAGGCGCAGATCAAGGATTCTCAGCGGACTTTTGGAAGTGGTTGTAGACCATTGAGGACTGTCATAGCATCTCGGTCCCTGGAATCGGATCTCTTTCTGAGCCACGAGAGCTGCCTTTGACAGTTTCTCAACACTGGATATGCCGCACTGCAGCATCTTGTCAACGAGCCCCTGTGCCTCAGGCTCAGCTGGCCTTGTAGCCCTTCCGTCCGCAGGAACTCTGCACCCTCTGGCCTCCCTGCTCTCTGTCTTCCTTTCCTGCCTTCACATCCCTGGGGTTGATCTTCCCTCGCAGATGCAGCGCTTGGAGACGACAAACCGGGGCTGTTGACATGGCATGCAGAGCAATGGGCTTTCCATCAGGGGCTGAATATGACCAGGGAAGAGCCTGGAAGGAGGAAGGGGCCAAGAATTGAAGAAGTTCTTCTGCTGTGACCTTAGACAGGCTTTTAACTTTTCTAGCAATCAGTTTCCTTGTTGGTGAAATGTTTGTAACGTTACCTACTTCATCCTTCGTTGGATCATTTATTTCCTTGTCTGGGCCTGGTTGGCCTCAGCTGAACCCTTAAAAGTGGATGACCACTCATCCATCCATCTATCCAACTTCTCATCAATTTGTCCATCCGTCTTGTACCCCCTCCCCCTTCATAGACTTGTCCACCCATCCTTCCACCCATCCCACGTCCACCCACCAACCTGCCTTTCCCATACATTCATCCATCCAACATCTGCCTTCTCAACTACCCACCCATCCATCCACCCTCCCCTCATCCATTCATGCACCCATTCACCCACTCATCCAAGGATCTAGCCATCAGGCCGTTCAGCAAATAGGTGTTGAGAGCCAGTTCTCCATGAGGCACTGCGGTTTGCTTAGGAATGAGTATTTGGGGCTTCAATGATGTGATGGAATCAGTGTGTCATACTTAAAGCCAGTTCTTGAAGCAGTGCAAGGTGGCAGGGTAGAGTGCGGAGGCTGTGGTCAGCATCATGCTGGTAGCACTGGGCATACAAGTCTGCAGAAGCATCCATGGGTGGGGATTTCAGCAGACTGCACATCTGTGGAAATGAACAGTGGGCCATATTCCCAGGTATGAAAAGAAAACAAAGCACCCAAAATGAAAAGCCAGGCAGCAAGACTAAAAGACTCAGAGTCATCTTTGCCTCTATGCTTCCTTCCCTTTGGTTCTGATTTTTGTGGAACTCTGTGCTGATGGGCATGGAAGCTGAGACCTTGCTGGGAAACGGAGGAGGAGAGGGTGGTCAGAGGGCAGACTTGGGCCGTGGGGGATGGGGAAGAAAGGCATCCGTTTTGTAGGCTCCGAGGTAGCTTAGCATGTTTTCCAAAGGTTGGTGGTGGAGAAGGGGCCCGCAGACCAAAAGCCGTGGGGCTGTTCGCTGCCTGTGTTACACCCCATTAACTCCCAACTCAGAATCATTTATCAGTGGCAGGCTAGAGTTTACTTATTCATTATTTATAGAGAAAGTGTTTGCTAAGCAAATCAGCAGTTCAAACAAGAGCACAGGGGGGGTAGATTTAACCCACTCAAGAAACCCGACCAGAGTAAGGGCCTCGGCACATGCAGTGTCTGAAGGCAGAAGGAGCTGCTGGCAACCGACGAACCACTGGCTTTAATGGCTCCTGCCTTGCAGCTCCAGAAATCTCCACTTAATCTCAAAATAATCTCTCTCTTGAAGCTTTGTGCATAGAAACTAGAGTGCCTACGGGAGTTAAGGAGGCCTGGGAGGGCAAGATTACCTGGGTTAACACTTGGTGCCCTGGAGTCAAGAGCTTAAGAGCAAAAAAGAACCCCAAATGAACTTGGGTGATGATTTTCGCCCATCTCCGAGAAGCTGGCACAAACTTACATTTTGTTCCTCCACCTTCTAAATTGGGTTTTGGGGAATGACAGGACTTTGAATTGAAACAGATTACCAAGGTGAGGCTTGGTGACTAATGGAAATAGTCGTAATAGGATTACCTGGAGTGTTCGTCTTTCCCCATGAAGATGCAGCATCGTCACGTGACAACCTTCCGGGGCACGGAACTTGTGTTTTTAATCTCTCTGGACATTTGTTTTCTGTTTTTTTTGAATGATTGAGAGGGGAGGTCACATCCCTGGGGATGACTTACTTTCTATCTGTAGGAAGCAGGAGGAAGCTATTAACAAAAACATGAAATTGAATCTCACCAAGCATAGATTCCCATTTGCCACCACTTCTTTAAAACCACGGTGCTGCCCGGTTACGAATAAATGGAGGTGTCTTATGGGCCACGCAGAAAAGAGCCATGCTTCTTCGGTGCCGAGGAAGACCAGAGACCGGTCTCCCTGGTGATGGTTGCTGTAGTAGCCTGGTCCTAGCCAGAGTATCTTATTTTTATTTTGCTATTGTGTCTCTCTCCATTTTCTCATGCCTTCACTCACATCGCTAAGTGATGCAGTGGTACTTGGAGCTAGTGGCACCTGTCCTACCTTCTGGGAAAACCCCGTACCCCCAAACCTGTCCCTCCTGCCAATTACGTATTAACCAGGTACTGTAGTCAGGATGGGACATGCTTCTGCCATAGCAACAAACAGCCCTAAAATCTCTTCGGCTTACTCAGAGTTTCTCACTCACTTGAGTTTGCTACAGGTGGGGCAGTTAGTTACTCGGGGACCCAGGATACTCCAGTCTTGTGGCTCTACCCTGTCATCACCATGGCAGAGAAGAAAAGAGGCTGTGGGTTCAGCAGTGGGCTTCTCAGTACCCACACCAGGAAGTGCCAGGGCTCTCTTGCCGTTGGCCAGACCCAGTCACACAGTGCCGCATGGCTGCAAAGAGACTGGGATGCGTGGTCTCCGTGGGCCCGGGAGGGAGCAATAGGAAACAGAACGTGGTGAACACGTGGTGTCTCTTCCACGCAAGAGTGTTCTACCTCAGTCCCCGCAGAGCTGTGGGGTGGATTCTGGCTTGTCCGCCTGCATTCGTTTTCAGCAACTTGCCCAGAGGCTCATCATGTAAGAGTACAGGGACTGGATCGAAACCCAGTGCTGTCCAGCTCCAAACTCTGAGCTCTTAACTGCTGGGAGCTACTGCCTCCCCAGTGAGTTCTCTCCTCACCACTCTCTTTTCCTACTTCTGAAAAGGAGCGATTCCCCCACCTCCCCCCGCACACTGCCCTATCTCCAGATTCTTGTACATTTTGCTTGGGGTAATGAAATCGTAGTTCAAGTTCATTTGCCTCCCAGTGTTCACCCCAGGAACTCTGCCCATCCAGCCTGCCTTAAACCCCCCCAGGGTTCTAACTTTATCTCAAAGCTTCAAGTGCAAAGGATGCAGTGTTCCTTGCTGTCAGCCCAGCAGAGGCATGGGTTATAGAAACTGGGAAATTCCTTACCTAGTGGACCAGGCTGAGAAATCAGGATTTTTATCCCCATGTTTCCCAGACCAAGGCTCCTCTGTAAATGCAATGGGAAGAAATGAGTGGGGGTTTTTGTGAACTTTCAGTTTTTAGCTTTTTTAAACAACTGTTTTGAGATATATGCATATATGCATCTATGTATTATATATATGTATATATATAATATCACAAAATTGACTCAAAGTATCCATACAGTTCAGTGGTTTTTAGTATATTTACAAAACTGTGCAGCTATCACCAAATCTAATTTTTTATTGAAATAGAGCTGATTTGCCTTATTATATTAGTTTCAGGTGTACAACATGGTGATTCAATACTTTTATAGATTATAGTCCATTGAAAGTTACTACATCATTTTAGAACATCTTATCCCCGCAAAAAAGAAACTCTGTACCCATTAACAGTCACTACCTACCGCACTCCCTGTCCATCCTCACCCGCTGGCGATCTCCCATTGTTAGACAAAGAATCAGTGTTTCCATTGGAACATTTCAAAGGCCAGGGAAAATGAAGACATGGGTGCTTTTTGAGGGGTGAGAGAGGCTGTGGCCAGTTCTGTAGTTGGCATGACTCTCCCTGACTCCAGCCACACAAAACATACCCATAGGTAGACAGAGATGCGCCCATAAATGCAGTGATGCCCGCACACACATACGCATGTGTGCACATACATAGGTATGCACACACGTACTAGTACACGCACACAAATTCACTCACGTGTATATACACGTGTTCATGTGCACATAATCACATGCATACAGAGAGCGACACTTGAACTCTTAGAAACAAGAATCCATGTGTACATGCACAGACGTGTATGTGCACAGGCGTGTGTATGTGCACAGGCATGTGTATGCACAGGCGTGTAAATGCACAGGCATGTCCTTAGCTACAGTGACCCTTTGTGTGGTGGCAGAAGATCAGATAATGTCCCCCTGGTGGCCCTGTCCAAGCCAGTGGTCTGTAAGGAAGGCATTCTAAAGCAATTTGGGATTTGCCTCACTTGGATGAACATTTGTCCAGCTAATTTCGTGCCCAGGGGCCGCCTGTGAAGACTCTGGTAGGGTGTGGTTATGGGGACTCAAGCAGGGGGTGGCAGAGAGAAAGAGGCAGGGGACTTAGAAACACGTAAATTGTATGACATGGACTTGGCACTTGCTTCTGTGTTGGAGTCACGGCGGGGAGGACTTGGGCGGGTCCTTGACTGGAGCCTCCGTTCTGTCTGGGGTAACAGCGGGCAGCCATCCCATCTCTGTTTAACTTAGGCTCGTAGATAAGTTCCTGGCCTGCATTTTCACTGGCCCCAGTTCTTTCCTGCTCCTTCATCAGCCCAGCTGAATCCCAAGCAGAGAGCCATGTCCCGTACCTGTGACACTCACAGACACCCACTCCTGTGTGTCTGCCTGGCCTAGCAGACTCGAGAGCCCCGCACCTAGCTGAGAGTGTTGGCTCAAGGCATGGATGGATGAATGGTTGAATGAATGAATGAATGAATAAATAAGGGGGTGAATGAATGGAAAATCCACTTGGCCTTGACCACATCTGGTTCTCAGTGCAGAGGAGAATGGTTCAGATTGGTCAGATGCCTGGTTCTCACAGCCCAATTTCTATTGACCCATCCTAGTTTCTTAGAACAAAAGCCAACGTTTTCCAAGCCGACAGGAAATGTTTTCGGCTGTATCATTGGATTTCTATCCCAAACACTCACCTCTTCCCTTTGGCATGAAAGTATGGGAAACAAAGGGTGTGGCTCTGTGCCAGTAAGACATTTTCACAGAAATTTGAATTTCATGTAATTTTCACAGGTCACAAAATATTCCTCTTCTAAATTTTTTTAAACTTCTGTTTGAAGGTGTTAAAACAAGTCTTAGCCCACGGGCTATATGAAAACAGGCAGTGTGCTGGGTTTGAGCCACAAGCCATCATGTGCAACCCCTGTCTTAAGAGCCTGGCTCTGGTAGGCCTGCGTGTCTACACTCTTCCAAATTCCGTGCACACCCCTGACCTAGAGCAGTGTAGACAGAGTGGGCTAGTTGGGTATGTGTGCTGGGGTGGCCCAGCGCCAGAGGCCTTCTCCAGGAAGGGAGGGGCAGTGGAAAGGCCAGGAGCTTTGGGCAAACGGGACCCAGATCTGCCTCCACGTCCTGGCCGAGAAGGATTCTGGGAAAGTCATCCATTCCCTCAAGCTCTTGCTTTCTTATCAGAAAAGTGGGAAGATGAAAAGTTCCCCCTTGGGGATCTGGTGAGGGGGAGACGGGTATAAGGCTTGTTTTGGGAGCCGGGAAAACACTGGTTTCCTCGTCCCTCAGCCTCTGTTGTTTCCATGTCCCAAAGAGGCCGTGTAGCCTAGTGGTTGAGAACAGCACGCTGGTGTTAGATCTGCCGAGGGTAGAAAGCCAGTTCTGCTTCGTGGACCTTGGCTGCATGAGCGTAGCAGATGACCCTGCCTGTCTGAGTCTCAGTTTCCCCATCTGCAAAATGGGACCGACCCCCCGCCCCCGAACAGATTGAGGTTGAGTACAACTAAAGAAGATCACTTGCGCAAAACCTTTAGCAGAATGCTCATGGAAGCTTCCGTGAATGGCTCTCTTTATTCTTAGGAGGCAGCGTGCCTCTGTGGCTGTGAACACAAAATTTAACCTCAGACAGGTCTGGGTTCGAGCCAGGCTGGGCCAGTTGAAGCATGACCTTGGGAAATTCTATCCCTCTTCGGCGGTTTGATTTCCCCATCTCTTCCAGTGTGCTCTGACACTAGTCTGCAACCTAAATTCTAGAAATGTCTATGCATGTTCTCTTACACCATGGACAGGTCGGTTCTAGGCTCGGGTATGTTCCCAGCATCCACTAGGAAGGTAGAATCCCACCTCCCCTCCACCCTCTCTTCCCCTTCCCCACCCCGCCTTCTCCCCCTCCTTCCCTCTTCCATCTCCCCTTCCCCCAGCTCCCCTTCCCCTCCTCTCCCCACCTCCCTCCCCACCCCACCTGCCTTCTCCCTTCACCCGCTGAGGCCCCAGTCCCCGTAGGCAGAAGGGACAGCACCGTTTCCAGAGGTACACACACCGCTCATGTCTCTGCCTTTCTCTTACTAGCCCCCTAGTCCTTTTAAAATATCAAATCATCAGCCCTGTCTTCCTCATTAGGGACTGAGTTTTTTCAGGTGGGGAGCTTTCCATTAGGACTTTCTGGTAAGGACCCGCCTCTGGCTGTGCGCCCTGAACAGGCTAAACCCTGCGCCAAAGACAGAAGGAGCAAGAAAAAAAAAAAGTTTAAGTGCTTCCTGGGGCTACTCAGAGGATGAATTCGGTTCCGACTCCACTTTATTTCAGTTTGTCTCCCTTTCAATATTTTCCAAACTGTCTATAGAATAAGCATATGTCTGGTTTCATTTCAGTCTGACTCGAAGGTGCTGTTTTGCCCTTTCTTTCTCATTTGACAAAAGTAATACGTGTTTACTGGAGAAAAATTAGGAAAGAGAGATAAGCAGCGAGGAAAACATTTTTGCAAAGCTGCTTCTAATCCCGCGACCTGGAACTAGCCGGGCTCACATCCTCTCTGTGGATTTTAATGCATATAAATTAGGAGGCGTATGTATACATTTAAAAAACGGTAATTCAGTTGACTGTTCAGCTTTAAAAAAAAAAAAAAAATGTGGTTCTGGTCAGGGAGCAGTAAGAACTGATGTGTTTTGATGCCCAGCCCCGGATGAAAGGACCTGGGGTCAGTCGGGGCTTTTTGTGCTCCTGGAACCTGGTGCAGGGAAGAGGGTGGAAGGGTCACTGCGCGGTCAGTCTGGTTTGGCTCATGGCCTGTTCCGTGCGCTGAGCCAGTAGGGGAAGACCTGCCTTACCCTGAGCACAGCTCTCCCAGCTCCCCAGAACGATGGGGAGAAGGAAGGTGGGAGGAAGCGCCTTCCTTCGTCCATACATTCACGCCTTCTAGAAGCATCTCTCGAGTACCCGCCCTGGGCCACTCTGTGCTGCCCACTGGGCCTCCTCACCAAGGAGTTCTATGAACCCTCTCTGATGGTCCAGCCCTCTTCACCCTGCCTGTCTCTGAGTGGCAGCCGGGAATTCCCAAACCAGCAGGAACTGGACAGTGAGGCCAGACATGGGCTGGCCCTGAACTGACAGAATAGAAGGAGAAACCTAGGGCTGGGGAGGGAAGGGGGGTGGTCCCTACTGAGCTCAGTGGACAAACAAGGGTTTCCATAAGCCAGGCCCTCTGAGTTGGGCTCGGCCAGTTCCTGCTTTGCTAAACCATCCTTTCCCAAGGGATCTTAGGAAATCCTGGGAAGAAGATTCAAGAACTGGTCTCAAATCCTGACCCTGTTGGCTACTGACTGTGGGACCCTGGGTGGGTTACTTAACCTCTCTGCACGTGAATTTCTGCATCTGTAACATAGACCCTCCCCTCCTGGGAAGGCTGGCACCACAGATTCTCAGTTCGGCACCTTGGGAGAACTCCGTAAACTCCATCAACTCCAGGCAGCCCTGAGTAGGAGGTACTGACCCGCACACAGAGATCACTCACATACTTACACGTATAACCAACCCCCTTCCCCGAATCGCCCCACCTCGCAGTTCACCAAGCGCAGCAAGTTCCAAAGATTCCAGGCAACTTGTCCAAGACCACACAGCTAGGAAGGGACAGAACTTTCCCCCAGGTGACTGATTCTGAAGGGCATGCTTCTATCCAGGCTGACTCATTGCCTCGGTTTCCTCATCTGCACAATGAGTATAACCACACCCACTTTAGAGAGTTATTAGAAGCATGGAATGAGATGATGCCTGGAAACCTCTGACTCTGTCCTGGGCTCCTGAGAGGCCTTTAGGAGATGGTCATCGTCCATCTAAACAAGGTGATGCCTGCCCTTCTTGGAGAGATTAAATAAGGGACATTTGGGTAGATGGTGCCAGAAATCAATACAGAGTCTTTGCCCCGAAACAGCATGATGTGTTGGGAAGGGGGTCCCTGTCGGCACCCCTCAGTTGCTGACCTCCATCCTCTTCCTGTCCATCTGACCCCATGAGCATTTCTCCACTGCCCTCATCATAACCTGCAATTATTCTGTTTGCTTATTGTCTCCCCCGCGAGAATGTCAGCTCCATTACTGAGGAAGTGGCCCTTTTTGTCTTGTCACTGCACACACCTGGCCTAAAGTCTCTGTTCACACATGGTTAGTAGAAGCGGAGGGTGTGCAGGCCAGGAGATTAAATGAGTCCAGATTTCCCAGAAGGTGGGAGAGGTACCACTAGCCCCAGATAATGCTGAATCACATCGTGGGATCATGATTTTCCTCTTAGTTCTGTCTCCATCCTTCTGTGACATTAAGGAGAAGGTCTTTTTTCAGTGCTGGATTTAACACCCTCCTAACCCTTACTTGCTGAATTTTAAAAAAGAGAGAGAGAGAGAGAGAAGGCCTTAGGCTCAGATGATTTGGCAGGCCACCATGCCAAGCAAGAATTTCATTTTGGTTTTTAGTGGATTTATTTCATCGTATGTATTTTTACATTTATTTGGGGCTAGAGATTCTGGCGTTCCCTCTGGTAACGACAGAAAGTAATGATAAAAGTTTCTTTTGAAAATACACCTATTTTTCAAAGGCAGGGCATATAAGGAAAACTATTAGCAAGTGATAAAGAAGATGATTGGCTGATCTGGCAAAAAACTTAAGGTGGTTCTGGAAGGATGGGCAGTGTGTGGGAGATTCGGTGAGTTGCAGGCTGACCCTTGGGAGGTCCTGAGAAAAGATGCTGTAGAGTTAGGGACAAGCATGTCCCGGGATGTTTTTGGACAGGCTAGGAAGAGCAGGTCTTGTTGGTGGCTGGACCACACCACGTGATGAGAGGCCGAGGAACCGGGCTGGCTGGCTGTGCCCTGGGAGCCCTCCCTTCCTTACAAAGCACAGAGCAAGGAGGGCAGAATGTCACCAGACACCCAGAAGCAGAGGATGACAGTCAGGGATGGGAGCACCCTCTAAAAGGGGCAAAACCCCCATCTCAGTCCTTGAAGGGCCCAGAGCCAACCCTTGGCCTCTGGACTTAGCAAAATCGGACAGAAGAATCCAGTGAGACCCAGAGTGTGAGCTCCCTTTTCCCTTCCTCCCACTTCTCCCAGCTTTGGAGGACAGCAAAGGCTGGAAGGGGTGGTGCATTCACACACACACACACACACACACACACACACACACACACACTAACAAAACAACCTAAAACCCCGAAGCCCTGCTTTCCAGCGAGTGCAGCTAGCTCCTGCTTTGCATGTTCCGGTGCCTGGAGGGCCACTGTCATCTTTCTTGTCTGGCCAGGACGCAAGCCTTCCCCAGCCAACCCCTTATTTAATGGAACTCTATAACTCTTCATTTCCCGGGCTCACATCGGATTAAGCAGGTGGCAAACAGCTGGCATTTCTCACTTGTTTTCTGGCATTTCCCATTTTTATAGGAAGCTAACCTGGCATTTCTTATTATAAAACCCCAGAGCCCCATGGTTTAATATCCTCGGTGTTAGATTCACGAACGAGTCGGAAGTTAGAGATTGCCTGCGGCTGGAATTTGATGGAGCGAGCAACTTGTCACTTGGCGTGTGATTTATTTGCTCAAGGGAGGGGGAAAGAGCAGAGGGCAGTTAAGTGGGTTTTGAGTTTTGCCAGGTTGGGAATGCTGAGAAGTAAGCATAAGCGAGGAGGAGGAGGAACAGCCGAGGGGTCGTAAATTCCTTCTGACAGAATTAAAGGTTTTTAAAATAACAGCTGACTTGGAAACCAGCTGCTTTGGGAGCTCACATCAGGCAGAGCTGAGGACTGTTTCCACCCGGCTGTTTCTTTTATTTGAAGGATCAGCCATTGAGGAGGGCGGGCACTGGGAGATGCTTCCTAGAGCCCAGCCTCATGGCCTTGCCTATGTTACTCAAGCATGCCGCGTGGGTCCTGCCTCAGGGCCTTTGCACTGGCTGGTCCCTCAGCCTGGAACTCTCTTCCCTCAGATTTTCACAAGGTTGGCTTCTTTCTTCATTTTCTCTAAGCACGAACACCACCTCCTCAGAGGGACTTGCCCTGAGCATCCTAGCTAAAGAGACCCCCAGGCCCAACATGCTTTGTCCAACAAATCTGTTTGCTCTCTTCATAGCACTTGGGCCCCTCTGCATGTCTCATCAGTTTGCTCGCTTCCTTGTGTATCACCTGACTTCTCCCCTAGCCAGTGCGCCCCATGAGGGTAAGGACCGGGTCTGTCTTGCATACTGTATCTCCCACACCTAGGACACTACCAGGCCCCGTGGCGCTCACTAAATGGACTGTGATTGTGAACTTAATGATCTCTGGGTCTCAGTCAAATAAGATCGGCTTGAACAGTGGCTCTTCAAAATGGGGTCCCCAGACCACCAGAGTCAGCATCACCTAGGAACTTGGCAGAGAAGCAGTATCAGGCCCTCACCCCAGGTTCCCAGAATTGGAGTCCCTTGGGGTGGGGCCAGCCGTCTTGGTTTTAACAAGCCCTTGCTGGGGATTCTGATGCACACTCGAGTTTGTCCACCACTGCCCAGGAGCTTACACACCTGTGTGGTCCAGGCAGTTGGTGCTAAAGCAGGAAGCAGAGCAGGTGTGGCAGAGGGGACCGCATGTTTCCTGTCTAGGGACATTCATACGTGAGACCACGCCTGCCCGAGGGCCCAACACCCGCTCCTTCCCAAATGGGCCAGTGGTTACCCTCCACTAGAGCCTGGAAGAGCGCCTGAAAGAGCCCGGTAGAGCACCCGAAAGAGCCCGTGAGCAAATAAGCCAAGGAAGGTGAAGACACGGACCCCTGAGGAGTTTTTCTGCTTTATTGGATGTGATGCTCTGGTAGGAGCCTTGCTCCCTGGACTCCTGGCAGAGGAGCCCTGGCCATGTGAGGCCGCCATAGCATTGCATCCGTTCATGCCTTCAGAACCTTCTGTGCATGGGGAGTACAGCAGTGGCCCCCTAGATTAGACCCTGCCCTCCTGGTGAGTACAGTCTGGAGGGAGAGACAGCCCGTAATCAGACTCCAGCTGACACACGTACAGCCGCAGCAAGGGCTGCACAGATGGAGGGCACAGTGCTGCAGGGACCGACGGGGAGAACGGCCTGAGCTGGGGAGGCTTTTGAGACAGATAGGGAGAGTGTTGCAGCCTGAGAAAACAGCATGAGCAAAGGCCCTGAGGTCAGCTGGTGAGGCTGGAGCTCCATGGGCGAAGGAGTGGAGCAGTCTAGGGGGACCAGACTGTACAGGGCCTTTGGGTCTCCATCCAGAGGGCAGTGGGGAACCATAGCACTGGGGAGTGACCTTGAAGGGGAGCTGGGGAGTGATTTTGAAGCAGCCACTCTGAGTGCTATTGAGAGTGAGTTGGGGAAGCTGGAGCGGCCGTGAGGGGCGGTGTGGTCATCTACACAGGAGAGCATTATTATTGGCAATGCATTAGCAATCATGTTATTAGCCATGATATGAGCCACTGTTCAAGGAGTCCGCATTCTGGCCAGATGCTGGGCCAGGCACTGTCCTTCTGTGGTCCCGTCTCACCCTCAGGCCCCGCTCTGTGACAGTACTTACCACCCGGCTGGATTAGTTTCGGATTGCTGTTGTAACAAATTACCACAAACTCAGTGGCTTGGAACAACAAAAATTTCTCTTATAGCTCTGGAGGTCAGAAGTCCAAAATGGCCTCACAGGGCTACAGTCAAGGCAAAGGCAGAGCTGCCTTCCACTCTGGGGCCTCTAGGGGAGAATCCGTCCCTTGCCTTTTCCAGCTTCTGGGAGCTGCCTGCACTCCTTGGCTCGCGGCCCCTCCCTCTGTCTTCAAGGCCAGCGGAGGCTGGTCCAGTCCTCACCTCACACCCCGTCACGCAGCCTCCTCTTCTGTCTGCCTCTCGTCTGCCTCCCTGGTCACTTGCCTCCTTCCTGGGACTCTTGCCTCCCTTTTCTGAGGGAGTGCCCATGATAACACGTGGGGCCCAGCCAGATAATCCGGAATAACCCCCCCACCTCAAGAGCCTTAATTTCATCACAGCTGCAGAGTCCTCTTTGCCGTGTAACAACAGCCGCTGTGTCTGAGGCTTCGGGTGTGGACATCTCGGGGGACCGTTAGTGAGCTGACCACAGCAGAGTTACAGATGCAGACAGAAATGAAGCAGAGGGAGTCCCCGAGGCCGTGTGGGGCTCAGAGAGGGCAGAGCTGGGCTGGGAGCCGGTTTGTCGGTCTTTGGAGGAGGTCGCCCCCAGCCCCTACTCCCCACCGTTGACACCTGCCCGCGCCCCTGGTCTTGATGGTGAGGAGTTTGGAGGAGAGGAAGGAAGCGGCTCCCATGGGCATCCAGATTTCTTTCCCAGCCACTGTTTTGACAGAATGAGCCACTTCGGATGGAGGTCCTTGGAGAGAAACCTAGATGATTTTGTATGATTGTTTCTGATAAGCCTCTTTTAGGCCTGCTTACAACAGAAGTCTCCCAGTTGCCCTGCCATCTTGGCCCAGGGCACAGTGCCATCTGTATCACCTGGGATGTGGGGTCCAAAACAGCCTTATATGAGCTGCCTGGGGCCAGGGTGGGAGAGGAGGTGGCCTGCAGAGAAGATGGGAAATCCTCAGTCCTTGCTCCTCTTTTTGGAAAAACATGATCTTTGTTGCAGAGAGAAATACCGAGAGGCATGTGTGTGTGTGTGAACTCAAGCACGTGTGCCTACTGCCCCAGAACTACCTTGGACACCTACCTAGTGCCTTAAATATATCCTTAAGCCACTAAAACACCTTCTCTTGACTCCAGACTGACTCTGCTACTGAGGCCAGCAGCCCTCATTAATCTTCATTGCCACAAGTGATGTTAGCAGTGATATTACAGCTCCCATCTACTGAGGACCTGTGACATGCTGGAGTCTGAGAAAGTTAAGAAACAAAAGATGAGGGTATAAACTCTGGAGCTAGCCTGCCTGGATTCAAATCCCAGCTCTGCTTAACTTCTCTGAGCCTCAGTTTCCTCATCTATAAAATGATCCTGTATTCCATTAAATCTAAGATGCCATTGGTTGGAATAGGCACCCTTTCTTTCCTGTACTACAAAGAAATGCAGTAACTGACCTGTCAACGAAAGCAAAACACGTTCTAATTGCAGAGATGTTACAATCCGAGGAAATGCACATCTTGGAATCAATGAAATACTGCGAGGGTACCCACCTCACAGGGCTCTGGTGCGTACGGTGGTGCCCAGCAAGTAGAAGGGGCTTCGTGCGTGTTTGCTGGTATTGTTACGACTGTCCGCATTTTACAGATGAGGAAATTGGGGTTGAAGTCACTTCCCGAGGTCGCCCAACAAGCAGTAAATGGGAGAGTCGGGATTTGGGTTTACTCGGCTGCATGTCTCTTTCATGGCCTGAACGTCATGTCCAATAACTGGGCCTCCACACCGTGGACGGGAAGATGGGAAAGATCAGGAGCAGGCTGCCCTGTGGCCACGCGTCCACAAGCAGGCCTCTGCCCCTCTGGGTCTCCGTATCTTCACCTGCTAGAGGTGGGTGAGAACATGGACCCTGTGGGGATGCTGGGAGGATGCCTGGAGGGGAGGCAGGTCCCGCGCATGCTCAGTAAGCCTCCATCCGCTCCTCCCTTCCCTGCCCCCCCCCGCCCAGCCACAAGCAGCCTCTAGGGCACAGGTGTTAGCCACAGAAATCCCAAGCTCAGGCCAGTTGCCGTGGATACGTAGACTGACTTGCCTGGACTCTCCGAGCCTCGGCCACCCTGGACACCTGCCTAATGCCTGCTCCTGCTCAGAGCTCGCTCAGCCCGTGCCCTGTACCTGCCCTTGAACTCAGGCTCCAATAAACACCTGGGTGGGCACAGCCAGGCCTGGAGTCCCTCACTCCCCTGCAGACACTGCCCCTCAGGACTGTGAGAACCATTTAGAAATGGAGACCTGTGGTAAAAGTATTGGTTTAGATTTTAAATTTCAACTCCATATGTTAATTGTTCATCCTTTCCTCGTCGTTTTTTTCCTAAATTTTTGGAAGGATAACACGCCTGCCAAAGTGTTCAGATCCTAAGAGCACAGCCTGATGAATTTCCACTAAATGCACATCCATATAACCAGCACGTAAATCAAAGCACAGAACATCACCTGCCCCCAGCTCCCCTCGGGACCTCTCCAGCCTCCCGAACGCCACCCAAGGGTCACTACTGCGCTGACTTCTCGCACATGGACCAGTTTTGTCTGCTTTTGCACTTGATGCAAATGGAGTCATTCAGTGCCTGTGTGGCTTCTTTTGCTCAACATGTTGTTTATGAATTTCATGTTTCTTGAGGTTAGCAATAGTTTGCTTATTAACAGTCTGGTATGAATGTGTCCTGTTATACAGTTATATCATAATTTATGCAGTTTTCTGTTGATGAACATTTGGGTTGGTTCCAGGTTTGGGGCTATTAAGAATAAGTTGCTGTTAACATTCTAGAATATTCTGGTACATTCTGGTACATGTCTGTAGGTGAATATGCATATGCATGCCCACTGGATATGAACTTAGGGGAGGAATTGCTGGTCATGGGTTATTTGTGTATTTCACTCTAATAGAGGGGCCAAGCAGTGGTCGTGCCAATTGATAGCCCACTAGTCAGTGTGTGTTTATCCACCGGCTCCAGATTTAGCAGCTGCTGATGGAAAGGAGGAGGTGAGCGCGGAAAGGAGACAGGGATGGGCTTTTGGGGGCTGTGACTTCTATGCAGTTACCCTGAGAGTCTGGGAGGCTTGGAGCCTGCTCTGCCGTCTGCAGTGGGGAAGGATCTTCTGGGCTCTGGCCCGTAATGAGTGTAGGTGGCTGTTGAAGCACAGAGTAGCTGTGGGAGGGAATCCACCCACGGTCTCCGCCATCCTGAATATTTAAATGTCACTATGGTCTAATTGGCTGCACAGCCCGCTCCCCAGCCCCCCATCTCGCCTCCAGCAGCCACAGCAAACGCACTGGCACTGCCCGAGACAGCAAGGCGGGACAGCCTTGAGTCACCATGGCTGCCCCCCACCCCCGCCGCTGACTTACTGGGCAACCTGGGACAGGTGACTCAGCCTCCCTGAGCAGGTGAAGAAATGAATCTTAGTCCAAGTTCATGGGTGATTATAGGTAGCATGGTGGGTGGATTGATGGATAGATAATAGATGGACAGACAGATGTGATGTGGGTGTAAATATATAGTTTATATATGTTTGCACACAGGTGTGTGTGCGTGTTCACCATTTGATTGGTCGTTTACCCCCTCTCGTAACAGCCAGAATTTCATGACTACTTACACAGAGATTTGCCTCCACCTTTACACACCTGATTTCCTGTGATTCTCCTGCAAAACCTTGGAAGGTTTACAGATAATGAAACTGAGGCTCTGAGAGGTAAACTCCCCTGCCCAGGGCCACACAGCCACTGACTGACAACCAGTCTAGAGTCTGACTCTAGCCCCCTGTTCTTTTAACCACTGAGCTACACTCCCCACCAGCTCCTTCTCCCACTCAGTCCTCATACTAACTCTGTTGGGTAGGTGTCATTAGTTCCCTTTGATAGATGAGGAAGCTGAGGCCCAGAGAGGTTAAGTAACCCACCCAAAAACACACAGTAAGTAGAGAGCGGAGCTGGGATTCCATCAGGTCCCTCTGATACCCGAGTTCTGGCTACAACCACACGATCTCAGCTAATTCCAGCCCACAACAAGGGTTCAGTAACTACCATAGGACTGAATGCAACGCTTAGACCATTTTAGCAATCAAGTTACAGATTAAAAGAAACATTCAACCAATTATTTTGACATAGATGGAAAACAAACTTTACTGATGTCATTCCTTCATCTTCCAGCCAACATTAGGCGCCATGAGCCAGGCATGGTGCTGAGGGCTGGGCACGCTCATTCATTCGTCCATTCGGTGACTGTTCATTGAGGGTCTGGTCTGTGTGTGCCGGGGATCGGGCTCACTGGGGAAGAAAAGGACGGATGAACACGCCGGCAATTAAGTGAGAAGGTGTTACTGTCACTGTATCATGTCCTTTCTCATCTTGTCATTCATCTTTAAACACTGGTCCTTGAAATGAACTCAGTGAGGCTGGAAATAGTTTGCAAAACCCTCTATCTAGACAGGCATCTGGTGTGGGGAGGTACTGTTGGTGTTTACACATCCCTGTCTGAAGGTGTGACTGCATCATTCACTGGTGGTCCTTAGCACACATCAGCTACGCCTTGCTGGTCTTCCATCACTGTCCCCACACACCCGTGTCTCCCGGCGAGGGGGAGCAGCTGGGCAGAGGCACCGGCGGGGTGCTGTCTGAGTGGTGTCTGAGGACCCCAGAAGTTGCTGGCCTTACGTGCAGATTTCTGTCTGTGAGACCCTAGGATAGATGGAACGAGGCACCCCTGCTTCTGGACTTGGCTGGACCCTGCAGGTGTCCTTGGATGCCGGGGGAGTGGGTAAAAGATCCTGAAGAACCCCAGAGAACTTGCTCCCGAACCTGCATCCCAGAACCAGAGCTGAGGTCCAGAGCCAGGTTTATTATCTCTCAGGCATATCCACACATGTCCGCTCTTTTGTGTGTCACTTTTAATAGCTGTTGTGGGTGGCCCTCGTCTCAACAACTGCCAACAACTCACTTTGTCCCTTTGCTTTCCAGCCTCTGTAAGGGACGGACACTCTATTCCGTGGTGAGGGATGCCAAGATCGTCTTGGATGTCAACAAAACGAGGCAGATTGCCCAAGAAATTGTGAAGGTACCTCCCCCCTGAACCTCCGAAAGACCCAGCCCCCTCCCAAGCCTCAGGGTCTGACTTCAAACCAGCAGTCTGGGCTTCAGACAAATTAGACTCGACCTGAAAAATACCAGGCCGTGTGTATGTAAGAATTTTGCCAAGATGAAACCATCAGGGATGGTCTTCCAGTGTGTCTGGTTCCCGTCTGGTGCCCCATCGTCATGATAAGCAGGCGTGTGCAGGGACCAGGGGAACTTCTCATTGTGAGAACCCCTCACCCCACAAATGCTTGAATTCCCTGAGTATAAGGCACCTGTCTCCACAGCCGCTGGGGATACATCAAATTGTTGGGTGTTGTTTGGGGTTAAAACAAACGGGAGCATCCTGGGTTTTCTGGTGTGTGCCTCATTTGTCAGTCGTATTCAGGTTTTTACTTCCCGTTGGACGTGTCAAGACAGTTGCAAAAAGAAAGAAAAATGTGACTGCTCGTTCAGGCAGGAAAAAAGCAATCCAGGCATTCACCCTCGAGCTTGACCTGCAATAGCCCTTGTCCATGTTCTTGGTTATCACATCATGATACTTCTCTTGAGGAACATGGTGATTTTCGGCAGTGCCGTGGGTTAGGTCAAACTAGGGAACAAGTTTTCTGCAGAGGAGTTACTTTGCAAAGAGGAAGTCAGGGAAGATGGTTGATGGGATTCCTTTCCCTGGGGACCTCTTTTCGGTTTGTCCCCACGCTTTTCCCTCTGGGGAGGTCTTCCTGGTTTCTTCCTCAGGAAGCAGAAGAGCTTAGGTGGAGGTGGCTTTGCTGAGGTCTGAGGGTTGGGGCAGATTTGTGTCTTGGGGACTCTGCCTGTTCCCACTCTCCATGCCTTCTCCACCCCACCCGCATGCGTGCGGGTCCCGGCTCTGCAGCTGTTCCGTGTGGTCTCAGTGGAAAGGCAAGGCATGGCCCTGTGGACCCATGGCCAGGGCGGCAGCGAGCGCACGGGTTTTCTCTGGCAAGTCTCCGTGTCCTTGCTTCTTGCAGGGCATGGGCTACCTCCACGCCAAGGGAATCCTGCACAAGGACCTCAAGTCGAAAAACGTCTTCTATGACAACGGCAAGGTAGTGATCACGGACTTCGGGCTCTTCAGCATTTCTGGGGTGCTGCAGGCTGGCAGGTGAGAGGCGGTGGAGGGGCCCAGAGGGGTTCCTGACAGATGGTGATCAGGGGTTGGGAAGTCACCCAAATGGCTTTAGTGACCTAGACTGTGTTGGGTCTGAGGTTGCTTAGCTGAGCAGCCAGGCTGCTCTGCCCGTGATGCATTGCTGATGCCCGTGGGGCCTGTCTTGGAAATGGCGCCTTGGCGTGGGCACAGAGCATCCTTAAACCCTGTAACACCTGGCCCTTGACTTTCGCTGGAGGGCTCTCTCCTTACTCCAAGCACTCACCTGGAAGTCAGGATCACCCAAGGGCCCTTCCTCAGAGCTTTCTTATGAGTTCATTCATTTTAGTACAGCAGGATTATAGTTCAAAGCAAGGGATTTAAAGTCAGACACACCCGGGGCCCCAACTTGGCTCTGCCCCTTATTAACTGTGCCTTCAGTTTCCTGCCAGAAAGACAACGGGCCTGATGGTGCCTTTCCCGGAGAGTCCTTGCTAGGAGACAATAGAACAACACCCACTGAGCATCCAGGCACCGCGCCTGGAGCACATCAAAGACCACGAAGGCCGTGGAGTTGTTGTAATTAGGATTAATTTGCATACGCCTCCGCAGTGTCACCCAGGAGGGCCATTAACCACTGTTAACTAATTACTTCTCGGCCACTGCTCACCCTAGAGCAAGGTGCCTCCAGTTGACCATGTGAAAAACAGCTTGATCCCAGATAAACAACCCAGGATTCAGACGGTCTCCCCTTTGTGACTTTTAATTTGGAGTGTGTGCACACATACACACACACACACACACACCATAAACTAGCCTGTTTTCTCTAATCATGCCTCTTATAACGAATGGGGTACCTCTCCAGAAAGGCAGCCCCTGCCTGACCCGGTTTCTCTCATCTTACTTCAGTTTCCGATCTCACTCAGCGAGGACAAGGGCATGGGGATAGGGATGCGGATGGGGATGGGAGGGGGTGGTCCAGGGGAGTGCAGGGCCAGAAGCTCCAGCTCTGGGGCCAGTTGGATGGGTTTTACAATTCTGCCCCCTGGTAGTGGGGCAGTCTCGGAGCAAGTCACTTCATACTTCTGAGCCTTGGTTTCTCTTATGTAAAATAAAATAGAATAGGATAAGTTGTTTTTAGGATTCAAGATTATATTTTATGCGAGATACATACATGCATGCATGTGTGTGTAAATATTTCCCCCAAGAGCAATAACTCAGTAGTCACTAAGTCAGTGTTTGTGGAGGCTTTATAGAACATGAGCACCGCGCGTGATGAGAATCCACTGTATTTGTTGAATAAAGGTGGAGAACGTGGCCACTTCAGAGGCGAAGGGACCTGATGACGGTCTGGATGTTGAGTGTCTCTCTCCAGACCACCCTTTCCTGCACCGCCCACTGGGTTTTGGCCTCAAGCACAAGATCAGGCAGTGCCAGATGGAGGAACACAAGAAAGCCAGCAGAGATGGTCCAGGGACTTGGGGTCAGCGCTGGGGACTGGTCCTCCCTGGGCTGTGAAACGGGGCTCACCCTGTGCTCTGCTTCTCCAGGCGCGATGACAAGCTGCGTATCCAGAACGGCTGGCTGTGCCACCTGGCCCCAGAGATCATCCGCCAGTTGTCTCCCGACACGGAGGAGGACAAGCTCCCCTTCTCCAAACACTCAGACGTCTTTGCACTTGGGTATGTCGCCCACCATGGCCTTCGAGAGCCCCCACCAGGAAGAGGGGTGCTTCCCTAGGGTCTCTTCAGTGCTTTTGGAAGAGACAGGTGGTCTGTAGGGGCAAAGGTAGCTCGATTTCTGGGTGAGACTGAGGGGATCTGAGTGAGTTGTAGTAGAAAGACCTTGATAAGTTACCTACCCATTCATTCATTCATTCATTCATTCATTCTTGCAAGCAGTAGCCATTTACTGGGTGCCTGCTCTTAACAAATTATCCAAAAACTTAGTGGCTTAAAATGACATTTATTATCTCAAGTTTCTGTGGCCAGGAATTTGGGAGTGGCCTAGCTGAGTGGTTCTGAGCTGGCTCAGGGTCTCACAGGAGGTTACAGTCAAGATGTTGGCCTGGGCTGCAGTCTCATCTGAAGGTTTGACAGGCTGAGGATCCATTTCCAAGATGGGCCACCCACATGGCTGTTGGCAGGGGGCCTGAGATCCTCAGCACACAGGTCTTTCCACAGGCTGCTTGAGTGACCTCACAACCTGGCGGCCAGAAGCCGCGTTGCCTTTGTGACCTACTCCCAGAAATTATATAGCATCGCTACCACTGTATTCTATTTATTAGAAGCAAGTCACTAAATCAAGGGGAGGGGAATTAAGCTCTACTTTTTACCAGAAAGAATATCAAAGAATTTGTGGACATACTGTTTAAAACTCCCATAGGTCCCTATTGTATCTTGTCTAGTGGAAGACAGACAAGGAAACAGTTTTTACAAAGTACTGTGATAAATGCTTTGCTGAGGATAAACACAGGACTCTGGGAAGAAAGGAAGAACTAAATCCAGCCTGGGAGATCAGAGAGGGCTTCCTGGAGGAGGTGACTCCTAAGCCTACATTAAAGATTGAATATAAGTAGTCCGGGTGAGGGTAAGGTGAAGTATTCCAGATAGAAGGAACACATGAAAGGGAACAAGGGTGAAAGAGAACAAGGTGCCCACAGCGGAGGAATGTGTGAGGAGTGCCAAGTTGCCCACAGTGAAGGAACAGGTGAGGAGTGAGGAGGAAAGGAGCTGTTGGATGGAGAATCAGGAAAAAATGAGGCTGGGGTGGTGAGATGAGAGACTAGAGAGCAAAGCAGGCCCTCTGCAGGGACTTAGAGGCTAAGTTAAGAAGTCTTCATCTTCAGGGCACTAGGGAGCCATTGATGGTTATTAAGCAGGAGAGTGACATAATCACATTTTTGTCAGTCAATCACTCTACCATGTCAAAAACAGAAAGGGAGACGAGATTGAGGCTGGGTGACCAGACCAGAGGGAGATGCTGAGGTTCTCCATTGAATCAGTGCCAGTGGGTGTGAAAGCTGGGACTGGACATACAAAGAAGCGTTTTGGGGGTAGACGTGATAGGGCTTGATTGATTGGTTTCAGTGTGGGTGGTGCCAGCACTGACCTTAAGCAACTGGGTGGAGAGTGGTATCATTCACCAAAATAGAGACCCTGGAGGCGGGGCAGGGTTTGGGGCACACCAGGAAGGCAAAGAGAGCAGACTTGGGCACAGTGAGTTGGCGCTACCGTGGAGATAGCCCACAGAAGCAACCAGAAGACAGCTGAATCTAGCCATCTTAAATTTGAGAAAGAAGAGTTTGGGACTTGTCAGCAAAGAGGTAGTAACTGAAGCCATGGGAAAGAATGAGATGTCTTTGAAAGTGCAGAGGAGGGAGAGACCCTACGATGCACATCAGGGTGCTCTGAGAAGGTGCATTACAAAGGCTTCTGTGCTCTTGTCCCTGACATGGCCATGCTAATCCTCGCCTTACCTTTCCGTGGCATGGTTGCCAGGACCGGCAGAGATAACACTGGGAAAGCTCATTGGGAAAGTTGGAGGTCGGCAGATGTGTGCAATTAGATTTAGCACCGCCAAGAGATGTTACAGAGACCGTCTTCCATGGAAAAGTACCCCCACTGCGTCCTCTCTATAAATCTGGGATGGGAGGTGGGGGGCGGTGTTTGCTGGCACATCAGGATTCTGCCATCTGTCACTTGGACCCCTCTAGAGGCTGTCACTTGCCCCAATGGGTTTATGCCCAAATCTTTATCTAGTTAGACATTGTTATCTGAAACCAAATTGCAATAATTAAGTTGGTATATTTTAGTATCAATTTAGCAAGAAAAAAAAGAGCGTAATTAACAAAATGTACCAAAGTGAGTAATTGATTTTCCACCGGAGTTTTAATCTTTGGCAATTTTTTTTTCCCTTCAAGCGAGTTTCTCTTAAAAGTTAGGTTTCAAAGGAAGTTTTAATGAGGTTTTTATTCCTGACACTGCTGAATTCCGAGGGACCTGGTGCTCTTGGTTTCCTGCCAATTAGATGCATCTTGTTGCTTGGGAACATCATGCTCGGGCAGGACTTAGAACAGACAGGGACTTTAAAAGTGTATTGAGCACCGAGTTAAGCTTGTTCTGGGTGCTGTCTCGTGGAATCTTCAGGTGCACCCTTTGAAGCACGTACCATTGTTCCCAGTTGACAGATGAGGAAACTGAGGTTCCGAGTGGCTCCGTGTCTTGCCTTCTGGTAATTAGAGGTGGAGCTGGGAGTCAGACTTAGGACATCCTGACTCCAGTGTTGGAGATTTTCATGTTGACAGAGCCCCCAGGGGCTTGAGAGTCATTTCACCACTCCAAACCCTACTTCCCTCAGCCATAAGGCCAAGATAATAAAGTCCCTTTATCCTAAGGTGTTCTAAGGATTAAATGAGAAAATGCCATAAGGCACCCAGCACAGAGCCAAGCTCCTGATAGGCTCCCTTCCCCTTTCCACATGAGCGGTACCTGGACTCTGTCTGTGCCTCCTTCACCAGGCCCCAACCATCAACCAGAGGGTTGCCTTCCCAAATAGTTCAGTGTCCCAATGACAGAGGACTCTTAAATAGGATGGAGTGTAAGTTTCCGAATACAGCGTAATGGCCAGTGCTGTGGTTCTGCTGTCAAATGAATTCAACTCTGGCTGAACTTCTTATTTTGTCGCGTTACCCTGGATAAGATACGTAACCTTCCCGAGCCTCAGTTTCCTCATCTGTAAAGTGGGGATGATAATAGCACGCCTTGCTTTAAAATGTAGGTGTTATTATTATTCAGGTGTGACGAGGCCACTAGATCAGGAGACAACTGCCACTGGAAAGATGGTTTGTCATTCACAGTTCCCAAAAGGAAGAGACACATCATACCATGCGGGCCAACGCAGGGAAGAGGCAGGGTCCATCAGGAGACAGGGGGTGCAGGAAGAAATGGTGGGCAAGAGCCTTTATTGTGGTTTCCTCAGGAAGGAATGGGCGAGGCAGGAGAAGCTGGATTGGGATTGGTTAGTTTAACTAATTTCAGTGGGGTCTGGGGCATTGACGCCATTCTGAGTAGGGCAGGGGAATGTTGGCCCTGAGTGTGAGAGCCTGATGAGGGGCAGGGGATGTGGAGTACTTTGGATTGGTTCGTTTGCCTATGAAAAGCACACTTACAGGTCAGTCCTTTACTATCTCTAGGAATTGGCTAGTCCCTCCAGGGTCAGCAAGGCCCCAGAATAAAGCATCAGAATAAAAGGGCATACTACACACACACACACACACACCCCCATAATCATAATAAATGCTAAGGGCTTAGCCTAGTGTTGGGCACAGACTAAAAACTCGAGAGGTGTTACTGTTTATGATGAGAACTGCAATCATCCCAGCACCTGAGCATCACCAGCCCTCCTCTTCCCAGAGGGATGAGGTTGGCAGAGGAGAGAAGATGCTAAGTGAGAGGTGGAACCCCAGAAATAACTGATTCGATACAGTTCTCCTATCAGTAAAAAGGATAACTGAGTGTTTTGTGTTCTTTAAGGCAAATTTACATAAATTGAATTGGAGGAAAGATTGTTTCCTAGGATTGTTTCAGATATTCCCTGAATTGGGGCATCTTCTCAGTGAGCTGAGACCTATCCCCTAGGTACAGCTCAGTGACACCCCAACACCCTGTGAACACCCCCATGGCACTGGCCACGGCCCCCACTGCTGCCCACACCTCCCACAGCACTTGAGCACTGCCCGGCCCATCTCCCCATCCGTCCCTGCGCATTGTTCACCACAGCGATCCTTTCTTCAGTCATGACAATGTCGTGATTTATGAAACAGACGATAACACAGTCAGTCCCTCTGGAATAATTCCGGCATCGAGTGATGCTGGCATTCAGCCTCCCAGATAAACATTCTTCCCCTGCGATTTTAT
Organism: Camelus ferus; assembly: GCF_009834535.1. Taxonomy (NCBI): domain Eukaryota; kingdom Metazoa; phylum Chordata; class Mammalia; order Artiodactyla; family Camelidae; genus Camelus; species Camelus ferus. The sequence goes on from NC_045727.1 coordinate 7,528,245, forward strand.
CATCATTCTCATTTGGCAGGTAAGAAACCTGGACTCGGAAGGGAAGCAGCCTACCCAGTGACATAGTACTAGCATAGAATAGAATCGGGACTTGAACCCAAGGCAGTCTGACTCTTAGATCTTTTTTTTTCCCCCGCTTTCCACTGTTTCACAGGAGGGTTCGTATTTACACACAAACATAATAGAAACAATTCTATCCTAGCCTATCACCGAGAGCAAGCTGTTGTTAACATTTTGCTGTTTGCTCCTTAGTCTCTTGTCTGTACCTCCGTAATGGTTTTTAAAAGTGTAGCATATCTCATACACAGTTTGTGATCTACTTTTTCCACTTAAAATTATATATTGAGCACTTTTATGTCAGCATAATTTCTTTGCAATGTTTTAATAACAATACAGTGTTGCATTTCATTTTATGGATTTACCATAATCTATGTGATGAATTCTGGTTACGAAACTTGTGACTGCTACTTTTTTTCCAGTGTTCTATATAACGGTGTGCAGGAGGTGCTTGTAAATACATTTTTGTCTGTATCTCTAATTTTCCCCTTAAGTAGTCTCCTAAAATGACAAACATGGGCTCAGAGATCCTAGCCACATTTTATTAAATGGGTCAGGTTCTAGCTTTTGATTCATTTTAATTCAGGCCCTGGAGAAGATATCCTGGGATAAGCACGACTTCTAAGACATCAAGAAAGCTTTAAGTATATCTTAGGTAGCAAAACACCAGCCTTATAAGGAAAAAACTAGGGAGCCAGAGTGGTTAGGCTCCCCTGTGTTGGTGAGGGGATGCAGAGTTCCAAGTGACATATCACACCAACACCCCTGTAACAATGTCTGCCAACAGGACAATCTGGTATGAGCTCCATGCCAGGGAGTGGCCTTTCAAGACCCAACCAGCAGAGGCAATAATCTGGCAAATGGGCACAGGCATGAAACCCAACCTCAGCCAGATCGGCATGGGAAAAGAAATCTCGGTAAGTCCCAGGCTAATAGTGGCAGGTCTAGGGGACAAGGGGAGAAGCAGATGCAGTTCTGGGCCTTCTTCTTCCTGTTTTGTAAGCTTGCAAACCCTGGGGGGGAGGGTATAGCTCAGGGGTAGAGTGCCAGGCTTATTAGCATGCCTGAGTTCCTGGATTTAATCCCCAGTACTTCTGTTTAAAAAATTAAAGTAAATTATAAATAAGTAAACAAGCAAACCTAATTACTGCCCCCAAACAAACAAAAAAGATTATAAGCCCTTTCCCAGAGGGTGATGAGAAAGCATCCCCACCGCCTTGTCAAATAACGGTTTAGAGCTTAGAAGACAAAGCTTTTGAACTATGCCCCGCAATTCGGCTTCCTACCACCAGGGTGCAGTAACACTTGGCTAGGTTTTTCCTAGCAATGAATTGCTGAGTCTAATAGTACCAGTGAATCCCTCTTTCTCTGCTATTTTTTAAAGACATACTTTAAAATACCACCAGAATTAACGCCTTAAAATTTTTATGTAGATTCAAATAAAATTAAGGCATTCTCCAACTCAGAACAAGATATACAGAAACAAAGAAACCCTAGTATAAATTAATACTCATCCTCTAAAACACATCAGGAAGCATCCTCTTTTGATCAGAAGAGAGAAGAATCAGGGAAGGAATAATTGCCTGGTGTGTTTTTTAGGATTACCTGTCTTTCCGTTTCCTCTCTCAGGTGAGACCATTACGAGTAATTTTCCACTCTGGAGGGGTGCTTATAGTATTGGGATGTGGATAGTGGCCTCAGGACTCCCTTTTCTCCCTCTCTTTTGAGGAGAATGCCAAGAAACTCCTTGGGGAGCATAATTGATTTCAGTGTATCCCAGACCTTCTAGAATAGGACTTACCTAGTTTGCTACATAGGTTCAGAAAGTAGAGAGGGAAAGGGTGGATGGATAAGTGGCTGATGCATGGATGGATGACAGATGAAGGATGAACACATGAACTGAGATGGATAAATGGATGCCTGAGTGATGGATGGATAGCTAGATGGATGGGTGGATGGATAGAGGGGTAAATGGATAGATGGATGGGTGGATGGATAGAGGGGTAAATGGATAGATGGATGGGTGGATGGATAGAGGGGTAAATGGATAGATGGATGGGTGGATGGATAGAGGGGTAAATGGATAGATGGATGGGTGGATGGATAGAGGGGTAAATGGATAGATGGATGGGTGGATGGATAGAGGGGTAAATGGATAGATGGATGGGTGGATGGGTGGATGATGGAGGAATCTGAAAGTGGAACAAATAGGTAGACAAACAGACAGATCCAACGAGGTGCCAAGGAGTAGTCAAGCAGTTACTATTTCTGTTAAATCACCACATATTGCTTTCTTTTAGGACATTCTTCTCTTCTGCTGGGCTTTTGAACAAGAAGAGAGACCGACCTTCACCAAGCTCATGGACATGCTGGAGAAACTGCCAAAGCGAAACCGCCGCCTGTCTCACCCTGGACATTTCTGGAAATCTGCAGAGTAGGTGTCCCCCCTTAGCATCTCTCCCCACTGCCGTTGCCCGCTGGCCTTTGTCACCTTTTCACTCCCCACCTCCTCCACCAACCATCTACTTTCCATGTACCCACCTCCCTCCCCCAGCCCCCACCCTTCCCCACTGGGTTTCTGTTCAGGGCATTGTCCTCTGGGATTTGGGTTCTAGAAGCTGCCATGCAAGGCCTTGGTCCCTGTGGATGCCATGGCTACCTCATTGCCTATCTCTTCCCGATGAAGGTTGATGCCCCAGTGAGTCTGAGCATCACATGACAAGGCACTACCCTGAGCCCACGGAGCTCCATGTGTCAGCTATTCAACATTCCCCTCCATGAGGCCTGGCTTTCAGAAAATCTCCCCCTTGTACCAGCAGCCTATCCCCATCACGGCCGCTCTTGGCTTCCAGCATTCTCTGTTGTGTGAAGACAAGGGGAGGGAAGCTTCTCAGCTTCTTCTTGCCCATAGTGTCCCTCTGGCTTCCTCATTAGGAGGCCACTTCCCCTTGTTTCTGGCTGGGGTCAGTAGCTTAGTCTGAGATGATACATGTGGTGTCTCTCTGGGTCGCAGCCTCGGTGGCTGGTCTCTCCAGACGGCGAGAGCAGGAGAGGCCCAGGTGAGGCTCCTTGAGGGGTCCCCGCTCCCTGCTGCACTGACAGTTGATCCAAACACACATAGTTGTGCACACTCACACAGACACAGCCAGGCGCGCACACACACGTGCATGCATACATAGGAACATTCAGTGAAGCACACACATTCCCACACACACACAGAGATACACACACTGGAGGGCTTTTCCTTTGTGGAGCAGCTGGGCTGGGTTTGGGCTCCAGAGATCAAAGGCAACTCCCAACTCCCTCTCTTCCCACTTTGTCACTTTGGACCCTCAGTTTATTGCCTGGAGCTGGAAGCTTTCTCTTCCACATTATGACCCCTACTTCGGGGAAAAGAAGTATGAAAGAACATAACAAATTAAAGCCTTGAAGAAGCAGAAGTCATCGTCCAAGTAGAAAAGTCCTAGGAAGTACCTATTTCATGGATGATGAATGTGTGTGGTGTCTGTGACCTATTCCTGTACCCGTGGCAGGCATGACTAATCTATTCTGCACATTTGCCATTACTCAGTCCTCAATAGCAGCTATTTAGAATCACTATGGCCTTCCCTGGCCATTCCAGATTTATCCAACCTCCTTTTACACATGGAGAAACTGTGGCCCAGGGACATTCTGCAACTCACCGATATCCACACAGGGTGTTGGTAACAAAGCCAAGAACACAGGTCAGGCTCGAATTCCCTAGTTCAGAGTTCGCTTTCCCCACAACATCAGCCCCTGTAGATTTCTCGGTCATGCTTATCCAGCTTTGAGATGGTCACTCTCATGGTGTGGTTCTTCCAGAAACCACCGGGGTTAGCAATGGATTAGGAGAGGGCTTGGTTAAAGTGGGCCCAGGATCTGGGTCCTGTCTAGGGCTTTGTAATCTGCAGAGGGTATCGACCAAGAGGTCTCAGCTGCAGCTGGTGTGTTCCAAGGAGATGAGCAGCTAACTCAGAACTCACCTCTGGGGTCTCCGGGTTGTGTCCCCAGTGGCTCACATCAGAGGAGCTGGTGTTTCTAGAAACCCAGCATAGTTTAGTACATGGTGAGCTGGAGGCATGACCAGGGCAAGCCTGTGTTCCAGAGCAGGGCATCTCAAAATTTAGTTTGCACTCGTATCACCTGGGACTTTGTTAAAATGCAGATTCTCATTCTGTATGTCCGGGGTGGGGCCCAAGATCTTGCATTTCCAACAAACTCCAAGGTGATGTTGAAGCTACTGGTCCGCGGACCACCCTTTGGACCTGTGCTGTCCAATAACAGCCACTCACTACATGTGGCTATTGAACACTCAGAATGGGGTGAGTTTTGATGGAGTGTGCCATGAGGGTAAAACCGACCCCAAATTTTGAAGACGTAGGAGAAAGTAAAGAATGTAGTTTGTTACATGACATACGCAGAATTGGTCACGTGTTGAAATTGTAATGTTTGAGATATAATGGGTTAAGTAAAATATGCTATTAAGATTAATTTCACCCTTTTTTTACTTTTTAAAATAAGACTAGAAAATTTACAATTATGTGACCTGCACAGTTATTTCTTAAAAAAAAAAAAACAGTTTTGTTGCGATATGGTTCACATAGCATGTATTTCTCCCAGTTAAAATATTCAACCCAGTGGGTTTGGGTATATTATATTATTTTTTAAATTGTGGTAGAAAATATATATATATATGTGTGTGTGTGTGTGTGTGTATATATATATATATGAAACAAAATTTGCCATTTTAGGTGTACAGTTCAGCGGTATCAATTTCATTTGCAGTGTTGTACACCCATCACCACTATTTCGCTCCGAACAGAAACTCTAACCCTTAAACAATCATTCCCTCATCCTGCCTCCCCCTAACCCGTAAACTCTCATTTACATTCTCCATGAATTTGCCTGCTCTGGATATTGCGTACAAGTGGAATACAATATTGTCCTTTTGTCTGGTTTCTTTTACTCAGCATGGTGTTTTCAAGGTTCATCCACATTGTGGCGTATATTAGAACGTCATTTGGTCTGTTTGTACCTTTTGGCTATTGTGAATAATGCTGTTGTGAACATTGGTGCGTAAGCGTCCGTTTGAGTCCCTGCTTCCAATTCTGTTGTGTTGCATTGTATATGTGTTGCACAGCGCTGGTCGAGATCACCATGGCAACCACCACCAAGATCGCCATCATCTGGGTACCACTTATTAAACGCATGTGTGATAGGTGCTATATCAAGCATTCTGTCTGAATTATCTCACTGAATCCTCAGAGCCTCCTAGGAGGTAGTCTGGTGCCCCTCAAGGAGGTACTGTCTCTGTTTTACTTATGAGAAAACCAAGGCACAGAGAGGTTAGGTGCCTATTCACAGGTCACACAGCTAGTAAGAAGCAGTATTGGAACCCAGGTTGGTCTGGACCCTAAATCCATGATCCTGACCCTTCCACTCTGCCACCTTCTAGGCACAGATTACCTGTGCACCTTCTGGGTCTGTATCCAAAATCGTCCTGGGAGAGTGGACACAAACTTCTGCCCCTGACCGCTGGCTCAACAGTAGTCAGCAAAGCCTCTACTCATAACTGGAGTGTCTGGTGTGGGTCTGGTCTCACCTCCTTTTCCTGAATCTCCATCCCTCACCAAACATTCTCAGCAACTCCACATGGTATGTGGGCTGGTGTTCCAGCAACACATGGCCTCAACCCAGCCACACCTGGTGACCACCCCTAGTCCAGAGGCTACATACGCCAGTGAGAAGAGCCTGCTGCTTCCTGGCTGTGCACCACTGGGCAAAGCACTTACCCTCTCTGAGCCTCAGTTTTCTCATCTGTATAAAGGGTATAATGAGATCAGGTATGTGCGTCACTTGGCACGGAGTCTGACACGTAGTAGGACCTCTGCCTTTTCTTGCGGAGGACAGGAGCAGTTCATCTCAAGCCTCCTGCCTTCCGAGAGGGCGCTGATTCACAAAGATGGCACTGTCTCATCCATGTGACCTCTTGCCACTCTCTCCCTTCTTTCCCCACTCCAGGCTGTGACCGCTGGACAAGGGGACAGCACTTAGCTGCCTCAGCTCCCACGCCACCTCTCCTCCCCTGCTCTGCCCTCTGCCAGCTCAGGAGGCCAGAGGCTCACCATCAGCGGGTACCGACCCCGGCCGGCCTGGGAGCACTGCACGACTGAGCCCGGCGGCTTCCCCGCAGCCCAGGCCCGTGCCCGTTTGCTCGGGCAGGGTGGGGGATCCCCGAGCTAGGACTTCACAGGACCGGCCAGGGAGATGCGGCATTGATCAGTGAGGCCCAGGGGGATGGTGCAGAGAAGAGAACACGGGCTGGATGCGGAGCCCCTGGGCTGCGAGACCAGGGCAGGAGGCCCACGCGGGCGGGCTCGCCGGAACGGTCTGTGTGTCCGTGTGTGTCTACGTGCGCGACACCATCTGCTCTCAATTCCCCTTGACAAGTAGGAGTCAGGCTGCCCCAGCCCTGGAGCTGAGTGCCCTCAGCTGTTTCGGTGTCTGTGTGGTGGGTTCCAGCTACGCTCTCTGGGAAGATGGGACAGGGATACAGAGCCAGGCGCCCACATGGTGGAGGTTATGGGCCCGGGATCTGGGCGGGGCACTCAGCTGTCCCTTTGTAAACATCTGATCTCAGAGGCCCCAACCCATGCCTATCAAGGTCTGGGCACTTTGTGTGTTGCTCCAAAGTGCATGTCTCTTGCATCCTGGGTCACTCCAGGGTACGCTTTGCCGTCTCCGCCGCTTCTCCTGTTCTGTGACAGCCTCGTCCCTACCTGCTTTGCTGCCCAGCCTCCCCCCAGCCATTTGGAAAGCACAGTGATGGCCAAGATGACTTCTGGGGGCTCCTTGCAGCTCACCTTCGTCCATGACACCCCCCGAAGTCTGAGCCTTGAGAACTGGGGCTCTGGGAGGGGGAAGTTCTAGGACATTCTTTTTCCCTCCCTCTGCTCTGGCACTTACACCAGCTAAGTTTGTCCACCACAGTGACAGATACGGGTCATTAGGTTCTGTGTGTGTTGGGTTACATGGCGTGTGCACAGCATCCTGTTTGCAAATGATCCCCTGCCCCCGCTGCTGCATCCTTAAAAAGTCCTACTGGGTAGGCGAGGTGGGAGGCCGTTTGTTGGGGTTCTGCATTCTCGGCTCCAGCCAGTGCTGAGTCCCAGAGTGGCTTCCCCCTTTGACGTCTGAACACGCTCAGTGCCCCTGCCTTCCATCCCTCCCCACCGGGGCCAGCTGCTTTTTCTGACCACACTGGGGTCAAGTGTTCCACGTCAAGGTCTCTGGGAGCAAGTCGGTGCAGAGTGATGGCGGGAGCCTCAGTCTTTATGTTCCTTACTGTTTAAGAGAATGTCTTACATCTCCAAGACCCTGGACCCCCTTCACCTGACCTAGCATCAGAGGGAAATCTGTCCCCCAGCAGGGCACAAGCAGGATAGCTGGGCTTCTGGCAGGATGCCCAGGGCCAGCCCCCAGTCCTGCTGCACTTCCTGGGCACTGCCCAGCTCGGTTTCTTCCGGCCACTATCTTATCTCAATATCTTGCTCCCAGAGAGGGGACCTTAGACTTTAAAAACCCTACCTGGGCTCAGACTCACCATCCAACCCGAGATACGGGGATCTCCCCTGCTTTACGTGGGCCCCAGACTGGGTCACACTCTGGGGGCCAAGCCTGCTTCCGGATTGGGAAAAATGATGAGACCGGGCATGCTTCCCAAGACCCTGGCCACGGGGGATCCCTGTGTCCCCCAGAGGGCCTCCCTGAATACCTTCCCCATGCTCCCACCTGCTGGGGACCAGAGACTCCAGGCCCTCGCATAGGCCTTTCCTAAACATTCCTCTTCCCTTGGTGCCTGTAACTGTGGCTCTCAGCCCATCGTTGTGCATCCTGGAGGCATTTGCACAGGTTGGCAGGAGCCCCAGCTGCTCTGATGTTGCTGCAGGCAGCTCTTGTCCGCGGCTGGCTCCCTATCCAGGCAGGTCACCCAGCAGACCAGCCCCAGGCCCAGGCTTGGGCCTCTGGAGGGTCTTGCCTCTCTGGAGTCCAACGGACTTCTCGGGTCCACGGACCCCAGTCTGTCATGGACCTCAGTGCGGGGGAAGGAGCAGCCAAGGGCAGCTCCCTGAAGCTGAAATGCCACCCAGGACTGCAGCCTACTACCCCGGGCTTCTGTCGTTTCCAGAATTAACTAACATGGCCACTCAGAGCCTTTGGCAAAGCCCAGCCGCGTCTCCACAGGCTGATTTTTCCATTTGTTCACAAGCACCAACTTGAGGTTAAGAACGGGGCCTGAGGGAGCCAGGGAGAAACCTCCGCTTTGCCTGCGCCCTTGGAGTTTCTCTGCTTTTCAGAACGGGGCTCCTTGGGTCCATCCCTGGGTCCCACATCCCTTGCGCTTGCCTTCTCCCTCCGCCCACGTGGTCACTTTGCTCCGGCCTTCCTTGCCTTCCTCCGTCTCCGCGCTCACCAGCCCAGCCCCTCCCTCTCACCCTCCTCCGGCTCCACCCCCCAGAACTGTTTAGAAGCCAGCTTTCATTTGCAGACGTTTCAATCCAGGAAGAGCCAAACCCTCGCTTTCCACTGCTGACCTCCATCCTGTTCACTGAAGTCTGGGAATGAGGTCATGTTCATTAACTTGTTGCAAGTGGGGAAAAAAAGGTGGTGTGTGTATTTGCATGGGAATCGCCAGGCCCACCTGGGACTCGTTCTGTAGAATCCACACAGCACAGATCGTGTGTGCACATGTGCCTGATCGCAGCTGCATGCGGGCGCCCGGCATCCAACAGCGAGTCCTTTGTGTCTCTGCCTTGCTTTCGGCAAACCCTCCCATACCTAGGCTTCCCAAGTGGACCAGTCCGCAGGGTGGAGATTCCACCAGGAAGCCTTGACCTTGTCTTCTTTGAAGGGCATGTGGATTTGCACACTGAATTCCACCCAATTCTCCCTGCCTACAGGTCTTTCATAAAACAGGGGTCTCCTGGCAGGAGGACCCCCTCCCTTGGCCTTGTAAGGGAGCATTCCTACATGTCACCGTCCCCAGAGCGAAGCTGGAAACTCAGAGTCACCACTTAATCCTGTTTTGTCCTGATTTTCCTTTTGCTGGTCAGAGAGAAGCCTCTTGTCTTGCTGTGAAGCCCTCTTCCTCCTCGTTTATTTCTACCTTGGGTTCTTTGTCAATAGAAATTCTGGATTGGTCTCTGGAGACTAGACTCCAGTATCTGGGAAGCCCTGTTCTGTCCTCCGTCCACCACCCACCCCGCATACACACATCCCACCCCCACTCCTCCCTTCCTACGGTTCTTGTCCCCGCCTGTGACTGATCATCTGAGGAACAGGAAGTGGTAAACACTTAGGCCCCTTCTATGTTTAAAAATCTAGACTTTACAGTTGGCAAATTATGCCTCCGTGGGCTGTATCCAGCCCACCAAATGGTTTTTTAGTCTTTCACTGGGGAAAAAAGCAGAAGATTTCATGATACATGAAAACTCTATGAAATTCAAATATCAATGTCAATAAACAAATTTTATTGGGACTCAGCCGCCCCCACTCCTTTACATATGGACCACACATTTGTACTGTGACAGAGATGACTGCCCATAACAGAGACAGGATGACCCTGAAACACGAAGGTGTTTACAGTCTGGCTTTGACAGAAAGCTTGCCAACCTCTGATCTAGGGGACCTGTCGAAGGAAGGAAAAACCAGTTTACACATGGCTCCCAGAGGAGGCAGGAACCAGGGGTGGGAGGTACAGGGGCCAGGAACGTGTTCCAGGAGGGGAAGAGCTTTCTAAGAGCTCACCCTGAGCTGCAGTGGGCTGCCTCGTGAGGTAGGGAGCCCCCCGTCCTGGGAGCGGTGCGGGCAGACATCAGGACCACTTGGCGTGCAGCGCTGCGGAGGTTGGGAGGGCTCCCTGCTTCCGTCTCGTCTGCTCGGGCTGCCTCAGCGAAATACCACAGTGCAGGGGACTTCAGCCACAGAAATGTGTTTTCTCACAGCTCTGGAGCCTGGAAGTCCAAGACCAAGGTGTCGGCAAGGTTGGTTCCTTCTGAGGCCCCCTCTCCTGGGCTTGTAGGCAGCCAACTTCTTACCATGTCTTCACATGACCTTGACTCTGGGCCCCCACATCCCTGGTGTGTGTCTCTCTTACAAGCACACTAGTTATGTTGCATTAGGGCCCTGTTCTTATAACCTAATTTAACCTTAATTAGCTCTTTAAAGGCCCTGTCTCCAAATACTGGCACATTGGAGGTTAAGGCTTCCACATATGAACTGTGTGGGCGGGCGGTGGGCAGCACAGTTCAGTCCCATAGCAAGGACTGTTGAGAATTCTAGGGCCCTGATTTTAGGGGCTTTCAGGGCAAGAGTCCCATCCCTGGCTTTCTTTCCCATGCTTGTTCTCAGCCTTGAGTCCCTAGACCTGCTCTTCCTATCCTCGTCGCTTGTCAGCCTTTGCTTCGCTGACCCATCCCCTGAGGGCTTATATCAGATATGCCAGCAGTCAGCTCAAGGCCCCCATCCCTGTCTGTACAAGTCCGCTAGGGCAGGGCTGTCACAAAGTGCCACAAACAATAGGGGTCGATGCTCTCACAGTTCTGAAGTCTAGAATCGAGATGTCAGCAGGGCCACCGTCCCACTGAAACCCATGACGGAGTCCTTCCTGGCCACCTCTGAACTTCCGGTGGTTTTCTGGCCATCCTTGGCCTTTCTTGGCTTGTGGCCACCTCTGTCCAATCTCTGCCTCCATCATCACTCAGCCTTCTCCTTGGCTCTGTCTTCATATGGCCATGTGCTTATAAAGACACCAGTTCCGTGGAATTAGGTGTCCCTTCTGCTCAAGTTCAACTGTATCTTAACCAGTTACCTCTGCAGTGACCCTGTTTCCAAATAAGGTCACATTCTGAGGCACTGGAGGTTAGGACTTCAACATGTCTTTGGAAGTAGGGGGCACAATTCAACCCCTAAAATCCTGAGGAGCTTTGTCTCGTCCCTTGGCTGGTCACCTTGGTTCCTCCATGGCAGACCCCCTGAGAGGTAGATTCCCCAGCACGTCTGGGCCACGAGGGTCACTTTACTCAGACCTGCCCCCTGACCGGCACCTCCATCACTGGGGTCCAGCAGTCTCAGATTTCATCTCCCTGGGTGAGGGTGGACAGCCCACCTGTGGTGTGGAATGTGCTTCAGCCCCGTCTGAAGGGGCTCGTGGCATGATGCTTGCTTTTATTTTTATTCTCCGTCAGCGGCAAAGGAACAGATCTTGGTGAGCTGCGCGTTTGCTGTGGAGTGAGGGAGCCATGAGCAGACCCATGTGGACACGCTCACTGGCCCCCAGCCTCACCTTAGCCCGCCATCCCAGCCCTCCCCTGCACACCGCTGTAAGGGAATAATCCTGACCTCTGAGGGGTACAAAAGGCAGCAGGTGTCAGCCTGGACCTGGAATGTGGGAACCTAGGGTCCTGACAGTTTGTGTTCTTCCTGGATCTCCCGATGGCATGTCACGGCAGCCCCGCTCCTCTCCAGTCCCTGCTCCTGACTATTACCCTAAACCCCTGACCCTGCTCTCGGAGCCCTGACGTCCATGCCTGCTCTCTGTTAACCAGCAGGGGCAGAACATTGGTGGGAGATCTCCAGTCCCCCCGACTTCCTCGACTTATCTATGCGCCAGCACCTAGCATAGTGCCTGGCACGTAGTAGGTCCTCGACAAACACTTGCAGAATGTGGGGGTGGGGGTTGCTGGGTCAGAGCGAGGCCCTGGCACAGGGGTCAGAGGTCCTTCCCTGCAGCCGGCGGGCTCTACTCGCAGGTCCAGGCAGTATGGGATTCCCTGAGTTGTGAATCCCAAGTCACTCCAAACGAATTTGCCAGATTGAATGGTCGTGACTCAGAGAGAGACCCCTTGGGGCAGGTGTCCCAGGGGACCCAGGCCCTGGGAGGCAGAGAATGACCCATCTAACAGCCTCTCATCACTATGTGCGAGGGTAGCCGAGTCCTCGTGGAGTACAGTCCTAGGAAGTAGGTACCATTATCCCCATTTCATGGGTAGAGAAACTGGGATATAGACGTAAACCAGCCTGTGAAGTGAGAGAGCCAACATTTTAAACATGATTCTTTGGACTCATTCGTTCCCAGGAACCCACCCCCACCCTGGTGAGTGGTCTCTGCCCAGCTGCCCGTCGGGATGTTGCCATCCCCGCCTCTGATGTCATCTGTAGCTCAGAACCATGGGGCTGAGATGGCTCCTTTCTCCCTATTGAGGGCTGGGCTGGAGGAGATGGGCTTTGCCTGGAGCGCGCCTGATCTGGGTTGACCCAGTTTACCAAGTGGGTCTCATAGACCTTTAATTCCATGGCAGACTAGATGGACATTGCATTTTTGGAAGGGTTCTGGGACAAATACGCATTGGAAATGCTTAGGCAGAACAAGATTGAACTCAGTTCTTGATTGCAGGACTTAGCAGAGCTTTCAAGACGCTACCTGTAGTTAAATCTCTAAAAAGCTGACAGCAGGCTGCTCTTTCCAAGCTTTTCTAGGCTGGTTTCTGCATCCCCAACAAGGTCATCATCTATGAATTCAACTTGACATCTTGCACAGTATTCTGAGAGCAAGTGCCAGGGTACCAGCCCACAGAAAAGACCCACCGGCATTTACCAAACACCTGTTAGGAGTCCAGAAAGGTAGATTGGCCTCATCCAGCCCTACCTCCCCTGGAGGCTGGCGCTGTGGACCATGAACCTTGAGGCTGAACAAGATGCGCTGGGCAGAGAGAGTGGGGAGGCGGTAACCACTGGCCACCAGCTGCTCCTGATTTTCCATTCAGTGCTGTTAGTAAAAGCTAAGCCCGCAAAACCTGAACCTTGCCCCTACCATCCCACATTCCTTACCTAGGCCTGCTGATGGAAGACACCAGTTCCCTGCATGAGGACAGTGGTTCTATGCACAGGAATGGACACTGCCAAGGAAAATTGTGGTTAAGCATGTCTTGTAATGGAGGGGGCAAATGCAAATGTGCTGTGTGTTAGTGACTTCCTCAGCACACCATGGTTTGGAGACCAGTGTGGCAATGCTAGAGGACATCATGCCTTCAGAGGGGCCAGCTAGAACTTGATCTGATTTTTTGTCTTTGGCCAGGTCATTGCAGTGAAGATCTAGAATGATCTACATCTAGAAGATCTAGAAGGATGATCTAGTCCAAGGAGTGCAATAATGTAACATTCCTACCACCACTGCCCCCTATTGTACTCTTGGCAGACATTGCCAATCAATCACAGCACGCCTTCCCGCTGAGCACAGATGCAACCTCAGGGCATCAGAGTTGCCACTTGATGTGGACACGAGTAGCCAGCCTGATCTCATGCCTCCCCTCCTTTCACAAAAGAAAGAAACTGGGCCCAGAGAAAGGAAGGTAAACTCTCCCAAACTAGGTCCCTTAGAGGCAGAGTTAGGTTTAGAACAAAGGCCTCAGAAACTTCCAAAAGCATAGTCATTTGAAGTCTTGGCTGTAGCTGGTGGACGGTCCCTAAGGGCCCTGGAGAATTTTATTTTCAGTCCGGGAACTTGGAAAATGCAGAAAGAAAACTTCTGTCCTTAAGACCTTGCGTGTGATCCTATTTGGTAATGCGCTTGCTGGGAGGGAAATCATTTATCTTCCAGAGAATGGCTTCCCCTCAAGGCCATCCTTAGCCTCGCACCAGCTGGGGTCCGAGGCCCGGGGAACTTGAGGAAATATGGTGTATATGCGTGTGGGAGTGGGAGGGCTGTTTTTTACTTGAGGCACTTTGTAGAAGTTTCTGTGGTTCAGTCTGGGCATCTATGAAGGTAAGGAATGTTGCCTATAGAGAGGCGGAAAAGAAAACTGGCTCCAGGTGCTTTCTGGTTTCTTCCCTGCGTGGAAGGCTCAAAATCAAGTTTTCACCTGGGTAAAATTCCCTGGGGTCCTAGTGGACCACCAGCTCTACTCCTGAGCTCTTGAAATGCCTCTAATAACCAGTTTGGTGGCAGAGAGTACTTTCTGTCTGCTGCCTCTTCCTTTCCTCCTTCCCCTCATCCTTCACCACCACCACCTCCTGCCAGATAACATCTCCCCTGGACTCTGAGCTGAGGAGAAAGTTACACAATAGTAGAGATGAAAAATCGCTACCATGTATTTAGCTTAAATTAGCTCAGAAGCATGGCTCCCTCCCTCTATTGAGCGGGCAGCCATTGTTTATGCCAACGTGCTATTTGCATCATGCCTTCTTAGATTTGAAAGTCTACTGATAAAAAATAAATCTTAGGTTTTCTTTTCCACCACTTAAGAAAAAACAAAAGACAAAAAAACAAACAAAAAAAACCACCAGCTTGGCTAGCTCTTCTAGTTTAAAAATACCCTGACCTCCATCGCCCAGAGTGAGAATTTTGGAAAGACTGATGCCAGGATAGCAGGGAAAAAACCACAGCAAAGAAGCCTGTTTGGAAGTGGTGAGCAGTGGGCTGGTCAGGGTGGAAGGGGCCTTTGCATCCTCACACAGATGCTGACAGCCCAGTCAGTTTGGTGTGAGATTGTGTCTTCATCAGCCGTGTATTCGATGAATTATTTATCGAGCATCTACTACATTCTTAGAGCTCCGGGCATTCAGTGATGAGCTAACATCTCCCCATTCTGAAGCTTAGAGCCCAGAGGAGGAGATAGACAAGAAGCTGGCCAATCACAAGATATAAATTATGACGGACATAGCCCTGTGGCAGGAAAACCAGTGGGGGGACCAGTAACCTGAGATGGGGGGACAGGGGAAGGGGAGACTACTGTGGAGGGAGCACTTGGCGGAGGACTTTCTGAGGAGGTGACATTGCAGTTGCGGTCTAAAGAGATGGAGGGAGGGAGGGACGATCATTCTAGTCAGGGTCCTGTGTTAGTGGCGGGGAGGGGCATCCTGTGCCTGTAGGATGTTGAGCAGCATTCCTGGCCTCCACTCTCTAGATGCCTGTAACACCGCCCCCTTCCTGCCACCCCTGAGATGTGACGACCAAACCTGTCTCCAGGCATTGCAGATGTCCCCTGGGGGATAGAATCACCCTCCATTGGAAACCACCATTCCAAGCAGAGGAAACACAAAACACAAAGACCCCTCAGAGAAGACAGTCTTGGTGTGGCCAGGGCACAGCAGGGGGCCAGAATGGATGAGTGGGCTGGGGCTGGAGGCTGGGGAGCATCTCAAAGGTCTTCTGACGGCACCAGGAAAGCACTGGGAGCTTTTAAGGGATACAGTGTCACCATCTGATTGGTTTGAGCCAAGGTACAAGGTCTTGAGTACGCTGTCTGCCGGCCACATCACTACGACCCAAATCCAGCCTCCTGCCATCTGCAGCCTTTCATGAAAGAAAAAGGAAATCAGATGAAGGAAATGGGAAAACTCAAGGAGGGGGCTTCTTGAGTCACCATGGCAAGGAAATAGGTTTTTAAAGCAATATTTAGCATCTTCAGTGGTTGGAAGGTGGCCTAGGGGAGGAGAAAGTTGACTTGCCCATCACCACCTGCATGAACAAGACAAAGTCTGAAATCCCAGCTCCTGAGGTGGGAAGTGCCCCACAGGTCACCCACCCGATGCCTGGCTCCCCCTGCCACATCCGCCCCCGTGCCTTCCGTGTTAGCCCACTCCATCCTCTTACAGAAGCACATCTTCTTGAACTGAAATCTTAGCACTTGCATCAGACAGTCCCAGGGCTGCTCTCGGGGGCTGCTCAGAGAAGTCCCCTCTGTCTTTCCCAGGAAGGAGGGTCCCCAGATCTCCCAGGGGCTCTCCCACCCTCCTTCCACTCCCTAGTTAACTCTGGAGAAGAGAGTCAGAGGTGCTGAGTCTGGTGGGAATGAAGCAATAAAACAGACAGTATGGACAAGAGGTGGCCGTCCAACCCCATCCCATGTGGCTGACTTGGGGCTGGAGGTGAGTGTGGGCAGGCTCGGTAGGTCCCACGGCTCCACCCCTACACATGGACCCCCGGGGTCCAGTGGGCTCAGGACTGGGGAGTGGGGCAGTGGGGCATCCCAAAGGACTGGGGCTGGGAAAGTTGAGAATTGGAGATACTCAGCCAAGCACCTTCCAAGAAGGATCCTGAGTCGACCTCTCCCCATCCCAGCCCCGCCGGGGTTGGGGCAGCGGCAGCTTACGTGCATCCTGGACAGTTAATGCAATGCATTGGTCCTCCAGGACTGCAGCCATTTTCCTGTTTATTTTGTGTCTATGCTGCTACTACTGCTAAAATGGGTAAATGGGTACGTGTGAACTCGTGTAAGTTCAAGTTAACTGCTATGTAGCTACAGTGTAGACAATAGGCTACCCCCACCCCCGACCCTGGCCCACTCGCCCTCCTGGCCAGCCTCCCGTGGAGCGCCGCGCAGCCCCCCTGCATATCCTGGGCCTCCGGCTGGGCGGTGCCTGGCTGGGTCGGGCCAGGCCCGAGCACAACTGAGATCCCAGAAGTCTTTTCTCAGCTCCTCCCTCCTCTTTTCCATCAGTCTGCCCTCCGTGGAGGCCCCAGTGCTCCCTACCCCAGGGGATGCTGGAGATTGTTCTTTCTCTTCCTCCACGCACACATCCCAGCCTCGCTGGCGGGAATAAATCCTCTGAAATCTCCAAGCCTTGGAGCAGAAAGGCCGGAAGCTCAGACAGTGTCAGGCTTAGTGTCACCCGGCTTTTTCTGACTCCCCCTTCCAAGCTGTCATCCAGTTAGTAGTCTTTACTCCCCATGGGCTCCCACTTCCCACAGGAGTTCCATCCATGTCATGGTCCTCTAGGACCTCTGTAGTTCCTACTTTCTGGCCCATTGGTGGATCTAAAATGCCTCCAGCTGAGCAGCTGAAGGATGCTAAGAAAGTCTTCCCTGTATTTCAAAAGCTTGTGTCCCCAGTTGCATTGGCTACACCCCGAACAGAGCTCAGCATGAAGCAACACTTATCTCTTCAGTCCCCAAGAGTTTATCTCATGTATTCATTCAGTGAAGCACAGCAAGTGCTTCCTATGCTCCTGGGGAAAAAATGAGGAAGAGAAGTTGTCCCTGCCTTCAGGAAGCCTGAGTCCAGAGGACGAGATAGAGAAGTATAGGGGTCCTGAGGCCCTGAAGGATGCCCCAGCTCTGACAAGGGCTCTCAAAGAACTCTTCTCAGAGGAGGGGACTTCTGAACCTTGTCTTGAGATTTGAGTCAAATGGGAGTGGGTGGCAGGGAACAGTGTGCCAGGTGGAAGGAACAGCCCATGTGGAGGCTCAGAGGCAAGATCATGATTTATTGAAAACCTGCCCCTAGGCACTAGCTCTGTCCTCCCCTGCTTTCCCCTAACCTGATCCTGAACTCTGGGGAACTCCATCCCTGAACAGAAGATACCCTGGCTCAGAGGTGGAAACCTCAATTTCTCCCCTCATCATACCTGGCCCAAACTATTGGCCTTTTCCTGGGGAAGAAGATTTCTTAGGTGGGTTTTGTGCTTGCTGAATCAGGCCAGTACTTAGGCTGCCTTAGACTCTCTCTGCATCTCTCTCTCTCTCTCTCGGGCCCTGTCACGGCCTGCCTCTGCACAATGTCTCTGTTTCCTGGTGCCCACATTGGGTCCTTATCCATGGATATCACTTCTACAGATGGATTGGCCATCAGCCCTTTTCTCTAAGGCATTTTTCCTCCTTGTCTTTGCTTCTGCTTCACTGTCCCCCTACCTCCTCTTGCGACGTGTGTCTCTGATCTCTCTGAGGCCCATACATCTTCCTTCGGCCGTCTCACTATGGCCTCTTTCCTAGAGAGTTTATGTCACCCTATTTTTAAGCCACTGGAGCGCTGAGGTCAAGGACATGCATGAACATGGAAATTTATTGATGGAAAGACCCTGCTGTAAGGATCTCCAACTAAACATGACAGGTGTGATGGGCGAAAGACTGATTTGTTACAGAGTGGCTGAAGAAGACCTAGGGGTCTTAGTGGGCCACAGGCCAAGTCTGCAATGCAGCCTAAAGTGTGAGAGAAAACATATGAACCCTCTTGGTGGGATAGTGTGTGCTGTTGTCCCTTTAAATACATGTCAGGGCTTGGAAACATAGCATCTTTGCTGACTACAGGACTCCCCGTGTGTGTGTGTGTGTGTGTGTGTGTGTGTGTGTGTGTGTGTGTGTGTGTGTCTGCTGTAAATTGGCAGGGCTCGTTCACCTGCTTCATTGTGACTCTACATGTATTTCTCAAGCCACACTGTCTTGTGAATAATGACCTTAACATCAATTTCTCAGCGCCAGCAGTTCCTCCAAAGCATTCCTTGGATTTTCTTAGCTTCATGAAGCCCACTAGTACTTCGTCTGTCCCTAACCCTCAAGGTAATTGGAGGGGGTTAATGAAATAATGAATGTCAATAGTGTCACACAATTTTTGGCACACTGTAGGTGCTCAGTAAATGTGGTTTCTCTTCTCAGTGACCCAACTGAAACCCCCAGGAATTCCACCTTGAAGATGTTCCTGAAAAAATGGAGGACTAGAATAGAGAGGTAGTGGGTGTTACCCATCTTCTTAGATGCTGGTGCCCTGATGGACATGGGGAGGGATGCCCAAATCTCATAAGGACACCCCCCCCCAGCTGCTGTGGGGATCAGCATCCACAGAGCAGAGGCTCAACCTTAAGGATCTGGGAGCCTCTGGCAAGACCTGTCCCCTCCAAGGGTGCCAAGACAGAGGCCAAGGGCATTCACTGGGGCCAGGTGAGTCTGGTCACGCCAGGTGAGTCTGGTCTCACCAGGTGAGTGCCGTCGCCCACGGCTGGGTCAGGCTGAGAACATCTCACTTGAGCGGTCAAGTCCCACCCCATGCCTCTCATTTCTGTGTCCCTGAGCTTTGATTTTGCCCTGGGGTCCACTCCACACACTTACCGCATGATTTATTCGGTTGATTACTCTCAAAGTTATTGACCTTAGGAAAATTCTCAGTTGTAAAAAAAAAAAAAAAAAGGCTTTCTTGGTGTAAATTATGCTGTTACTTTTTTCTATACACAAAGTATATATACCTATAAATATTATACATATATATATTATATATATATATATAAAGACTAATTCTTGTACAGACCGACATGGACCAATGGCCCATATTGTTTTCTCCATGTTTGTACTGACTGTCACAGAATGAGTTCATGTAGGAAGTTGGTTTCATGTTTTCCTGTTGGGGCCACTTCTTTCCTTTCCTTTCTATCTCTGTCTGTCTTGGTCTCTGTCTGTCTGTCTCTCTCATTGCCAATGTCTCATTGCTGGGAAAGAACAGTCGATCCAGATGCCATCCAAGAGAGGAAGGCCAGATGGATGGAGGGTCCACTGTGTATATTTGTACAGAATCATTTATAAAGTTTTCTACACTTCTCAAAAAAGTATTTCTAACTTGGGCTGTTGGACAGGTTGTGAGCCTCTGAGCCGGCAAGCCTATTGTTTCTTGTGTTTAGTGCAATGTTTAGTGAGAATCCAATGTCTGAATTATTTATGCCAATAAAGAATTTGAGAACTACTGCATCGCACTGCCGCCAACACAGGTCTGAATTCTGTTGTTGTCTGTTGTAGAGAAGGAATTTTGAGAGGTGACATCAGCCAGTGTATCAGTCAGCTGTCGCCACAAGAATGCCATGTAACAAATATCCCCCAAACTCCATGGGTGACAACAACTAGGACTTATGTTTCTGGGTCTGTAGATCTAAGCTGGCTTAATTCAAGGTCTTCTTTAAGCTTCAGGTCAAGTTCATGTCTGCTCCACACATCTCCCTGTTTCAGGACCCAAGCTGAAGAAGCTCCCTGGGGCATGCTCTGCCTATGGCAGATCAGCAGAACAGAAGCACCAAGCCAAACTGCAGGAACACATTCAAGGCATCTTCTCAAGCCACATCCACTAACATTCCAGGAGCCCAAGCATGTCACATGACCCAGCATTTCAGTGGAAGGGGCTGTAAACTCCACCCAGGGTGGGAGGGGGAGGGAAGTGAATGTTTGCCGAACAGTAATGCAAACTATCATAACCCAGAAAGTACTAAGCGTTGTCTTTTTAATCCCCATAAGCGCTGAATTCCCTTTGACAGGTGAGGAAGGATGCGGAGGGATGACATAACTGGCCTGACCCAAGGTGAGAACCAAACGCTCACACTGTCCCAGGTACACACGTGGCAGGACGGGCTCCTCTGTACCAAGGATTACTAAAGCCGACTTTACAAAGTGCTTTTATGAAACAAGACCATTTCTCATCCAGAAAACCAGCCAGTGAGGCAGGGACTATTCAACTCATTCAAAGCAGAAGGCACGAGAGCCGGAGAAACAAGCTACAGGGTGACTCTGACTCGAATTCCCAGCTGCCTCCCTGGAGACCGCGCTGCAGAAGAAGAGCTGGCCTCGTCTGTCCCCGTAAGTTCCTCCCAGCGCGTACTTCAGGATCAAGAGCGCAATGGTGGACCTCGAGTCAGATTCTAGCTCTACCACATGCAAGCTGTGTGGCCTTGGGCTGGTCGCTTAGCTTCTCTGAGCCTCCATGTCCCTATCTGTAAAACAGGCATAGTTATTGTACCTCTAGCCCCTACTTCCCAGTATTGTGGGGCTTCTGTGGCCTAACATAAGTCCTTGGAGCAGTGCCAGCCTCTAGTAAATGCTCTACAGAATTAGTTAGTTAATTGCTAGCGTTAGTTTTGTTACTTATCCGGCCGTGGTGTGGGGCCAGCCCTAGTGACTAAAAAGAAAGCTCCACCCTGAGTTTCTGCACCCCAGAAGTCCCCGTCTCTGCTGGGAACTGACCCAGGTCCCAGCCCACCCCCACTGTCTCACTCAGAAAGCACACCTGGTAGCTAACACTCTAAACTTGCCAACCTACCTTCACAGCGTGATTTCTTCCCTCTCATCACAATCAAATGGGATGGGTGGTATGAATTGCCCCACTTTACAGGTGGGGAAACTGAGGTTCCAAGAAGTGAAAGTCTCCTACAGCATCTGAATTTCAGTCCTGGCTCTGTTCCTTAGACTAGCCATGTCCATTCTCAGAGCTCAGTTTCTTTAACTATAAAATTGGGCTAATAATGGCTCACACTCCAGAGATTTGTGAGCAGGATTACAAGCAGGTAAAATACTTAACCCACTTCCTGGCATAAACAACCAATTAACATTAGATATTTTAAGCCCATATCTGACATTTAGCCCTGGGATAGTGTTGACATGGGAGAAAGTGTGAGACAGACCAGAAACTTCCATCCCCACCTCTCCGATTTCAAGCAGAAGAGAACAGGACACAGTCTTCCCTGGGGCCTGGAACTAATTGATTGTCTCGGTTCTGGCTTGTGGTCCTCTGTGGCCACAGGGCCACCATCAATCAGGCACAGCAGGTGTTGAGCTGAGCAAGGGAGACCTTGCAAGTCATCGGAACTGAACAGCTCATTAACCTCCGTGCACAGGCTGCAGGGAAAGTGCCTGGGAGCAAGAAACAAGCACAGGAGAAGTCACCCTGCTGCCCCAGTGGCAGGGACAAGGCCTCTCAAATCCTTCTGGCCTCTGGGATCCTCCTCAGCTTTGCCCAAATTGAGACCCTCTAGAGCCCATCCTCATCTCCCATCTCCCATCAGCCTATTCCCAGGCACAAAGCTAAGAAGGTGACATTTGCCATCTCGCTTAACCCTCATCATGGTCCAATGAAGCAAATACTCCTTTGTCTCCATTATACAGAGGAAGCAACTGAGGCTCAGAGAGGTTAAGTGACTTGCTCAAAGTTACCCAGTGATAAGTGTAGAGCCAGGAGTCACACCCAGACCATTTGAATCTGGGGCCCATGCTCTGAACTGCAGTGCTGGCCAGCCTCCAGGGAAGACAGATTGCAAGGAATTCAGGCGATTGCAACAAATCAATGGTCCTCAACCAGGGGTAATGTTGCCTTCAGAGGACATTTGGCAGTTTCCCACTGAAGGATGCTATTGGCTTCTAATGGCTAGAGGCTCAACACCCCAGACTGCACAGGACAGTCCCCGCTACAACGAAGAATTGTCGGTCCAAATGTCAATGGTGCCAAGGTTAAGAAACCGTGCTATGGAAATTGCTAAGTACAGGGCAGCAAGGGGAACCCCGGCCAGGTTTACAGGGAGGAGCATTGAGAAAACTTTCCTAGAAGAAGAAAGACCAAACTAGGAAAGCGATTCATCTCCTTTGATGTTACAGATGTGGCAAGAGAAGTTATGTGAGTTGCTGAAGGATGGACTCAAGTAATAGCCACCACAAGTCTTCTCTGTGGCAGGCAGCATGCCAGGGGTGCCACCAGTTCATGCAGTTAACATTCATTCATGCATCGCCTTCTCAATCACGGCCCTCGGAGGTAGGAGCTATTACTTCCATTTTGTAGTTGGGGAAACGGAGGCTCAGAGAGGTGACTTGTGCTCAAGGTTACACAGCTAGAAAGGGGCTCAGCTGACGTTGGAACCCAGGTCTCCTATCATTTGCATGGCCACACTCTCAGACCGACACACCAAAGGCTCTCGTCTCAGGGAGTCTGGTGCCCCCAGCAGTTCTGCCTCAGCCCGGAGCATCTTGTATACATTAGCAGGTGGGTCACCCAGGGTATGAGTTTCAGTCCTGCCCATCAACTCCAGAGCAGCTCCACGCATGACTTTGGGGAAGTCATTTCAGCTCTTAGAACCTCCACTTGCTCATCTGTAAAGTGGAGATCATAAGAGTATTTCTTTCCTGACACTGTTGTGAGTACTCAATGATGTGATGTAAAATACTTACAGTGTTTAGCACAGAGTCAGCCCTCCGTGCATGTTTCGGTTTGGTTGGGTCTTGTTGAGGGCTTCAAATACCAGATAAGGTTCGGGGACTCGGCCTGACAGGTGGTGGGAGTTTGGGGGTCACCTGGTCAGTTGATGTGAAGTGGTCAGACATGTGGATCCCACAGAGCACTGAGGTGTTTCCCTCCCTCCTGAAATGAGTCCTGGGATAAAGCTGCCCTCTGGGCCTGTCCTTCATCTTCCAAGAGGCTCCCAGAGGCCCAGGCAGGACAGTGTTGGGGGGAAGTGGGTGTGGCCTGGGCAGGTGGCTCGAGCTCCAGGTAGGGGTGGGGCTGGCAAAGGAGGGACTCTGACCCCAGGCTCAGACTATCTTCTCATAGGCCTCTGGGTTCCCCACCCCCAAGCCCCTACCTTACCTTCCAGGAGCTGACCTCTGTGTGCTCACATGTACACTCACACACTCACACCCACGTGCACGCTTTCAGAAAGCCCAAATTCCCACTGCTCACTCACCCTCCTCCTCACACAACCCCTTCCGTCTGGTTGGGGCTGGGGACCTGCAGGCCAAGTAAGGCCTCTCCAAGTAAAACATCTACATTTGTGTTTCTAAAACATGCCTGAAGCTTTGTCTGAACAATCCAGAATTATAGCTCCTGGGGCTGGGCTGCCGGTTCTGGGGTTGAAGGCAGGCAGCCTGGAACTCACCTTGATCTAGCTTTACCTGATGGCATAAATGTATGTCCCTGCCCTTCCAAGGGCTCAACATTAACACAGCATTTGACAATTGGGTCATTGTTTTCCCTGCACCGCTTATACCCAGGAAAACTCTCCTGGGGGTGTACATACATGTGAAATGCCATCTCAGCCGGTAACAAGGCGAACAAGGGTAAACACATTCTGAGGCACTGAGAACAGTGGTTTTAGCCAGTGCCCAGAGTTTTCCTGAAATATGTCCATGACAGGCTAGTGAGTGTGCACTGGGTGAAACTAAATTAGGTGTTGTTCCTTTGCTGTAGGACTTGACAGTGCCTTTAAGCTCATGTACCTCATAAACTCTCCCAGAGGAGGCTAGAGTATGTAGGTTTCCCAAACTACTTGGCCCCAGAAGTCTTTGTTCACTGTATCTTAGAAGATTCACATTCCATGGGATGCTTTGAGAAATGTTGCTCTCAGCCATAGGAAAAATACAAAGTATATTCTTGGACCTTTTACAGACCATGTAGACCAAGAGTCTGTGTTTCCTGGACCATTAAATGAAAACGGAAAAAATAATTTAGGGAAACTGATATACTATCTCAGCTTTTTATTTTGTTTTGTCAAAAAAACAAAGCAAAATCCAAACAAGATCTCGCCAATGTACTATCACCATTGTTTTATAAAAGAAAGACTAGAAATTAGGGCAGCTGTAATTTGGGAAATAAAAATTAAAATAGCCTTATATTTTTCTCATTTCTCCAGACCCAGTAAACACTCTGACATGGACCAGCATGAGTCTGTGTACAAGTGTTTGGGGGCCACCTGCTTGGTGTTGAAAGTCCCCAGCTCTGGAGTGTGATGCTGGGGCTCTGAACCCCGGCTCCTCCACTCACTGACCTTGGGCCCCGCAGAGCTGCCAGTATGTGTGCCCCTCCCCCTCCTCTGTGTGCTTTTGCTTCTAACAGCAGCACCTGTGGTCTTAGAAGGACCATCCTCCAGCTGCCGGAGCCCTTCTTGCATCTCCCCCACCCACCCCCGCCCAGCGCGGCTGTGAACCATGACTGGCTGGCGCAGAAGTACCAACCCAGGCAGCGCTTTTGCCTTGAAAGAGGACGACCCCCGAGGTGTACCTGGCACTCCAGAGCACCCCGGCAGGATCAGGCTCCTTGCCTGCCTTCTCCCCCGACCCCGACCCTTACCCACCTCTACCGGGAACACGCCCTTAATAAATGGCTTGCAGATGGCTCCTTAGGGTCTGCTTCTGGGAGAACCTTATGTCACTCTCTGAGCCTCAGTTTCCTCAGGCGTCATACAGGGATGATACTGGCAGCCCCCTGCTGAGAATGGTGAGCCTAGCTCATACTTCAGGAAGGGCGGACGCTTGGCATTGCTCTTAGGTTGTTATTGGAACCTGTGTGTTTGGGGATTGTAGCAGCTCTCTCCAGCCCACCAACCCAAGAGGTCAGTCTCATATAAGAGAGACCGGCTTTGAGTCACAGTGCACCTGTGATCTCCCTGCCTGGACACCATAGACCCAGCACCTAACTCCCTGGCCCCCTTTCCCTGCCAGGACGTACCCCCGCAACAGGGGCTCAAGTTTGACGCTCTGGCTTGAAATCCCCCCAGCACTGGGCTCCTTCCCCTCTGCCTGTTCATCCAGAAAGAACGGAGCTTCAACACCTCGAACCAAGCCTCTGAGGATTTCAATTTATTTGATTGTTTCCTCTTTTTTAATACCTGACTCCATTCCAGCAGCCTGACTACAGGGCTCGGCTTGGGGGGAAAGGGTGGGGAGCAGGATTGTCATTTTCTGGTCCAGCACCATCTTGAGTCTTTGCTCTACGTGACATTTTCCAATCCCAATGACATTTTTTGAAAAAGGAAAATTAGATCCCACTCAAAGGATGATGGCTAGAAGTTCTTCAAGTAAAAGGAACTTGCTAATACCACCTTGACGAGGAGGCGGATGTGAAACACAGCTGAGTAACGTCCCCTGGACACTGAACTGGGGGCAGACATGGATTGACCAGCATCACTCACTGAGGCCAGGCTTGCAATTGCTTTATTACATATTAAATTAACCCCTTAAGGCTGATTTAGTTTTTCACTTGCAACATACTTGAAATGTTGTGTAGCTCCATTGCCAGTTTCTGTATCTTGAAGTAAAATTTTGGATCAAAGGACTTAATGTTACTTTTCATTACAGCAAGAGGTTGGCAACCTACAGCCCCCATACCCCATCTGACCTGGGATTTTTGCACAGCACTAGAGATAAGATGATTCTTGTTTTTTTAAAGGGTCGAAAAACAACAGAAGATTCTGTGACATATGACAATTATATGGAATTCAAATTTAGTGTCCATAAATAACGTTTTATGGGAACATTGACATTAGCAACACCCATGATACGGTCTGTGAAGCCAAAACACTATCCTTTACAGAAGTAGCTGGCTCCTGCATTAAATTGTCAGCACTCTCTAGGGAAGGAGGAGACAGGTCTGTTCAGGATGGGGCAGTGAGAAGACATCAGCCCACACTGGATCAGGTGAGGAAGAAAGTTCTTTCCCAAATGTAAGGGTCCTCCTATTCTGGCTGGCCCCCTCCCCGCTCCAGGTGACTGTCCATATCCCAGCAGTCCTTTCTGCTCCATGACTGTGTCATTAGACTCCACCCACCCATAGCTGATTGGTTTAGGGCTAGACATCTGACCCAGACTGGGCCAATCAGATGTCCTTTCCTGGGAATTTAGAATTCTGAACTGGGGCTTGTGGGGAGGGATTGGGTAGTATTAGGAGCTACGTCTGTGACTCAGAGAAGGTTCAAGAATTTCTGCTGCTGACATCTCCAGAGCAAACTTGGTTTCTTCATTTCTTTGTATTCCTTGGATTCTCCAGATGCTTTGCATTCTAATCGGTTCTTCCCATTTCCTCCTCTTTTCCCTCAAATTTAGAATTGTTTTTGTCGCTTGCAAACCAAACAAACCTGAAGTCCTGGTCTCTAGCCCAGGCCTCTGTTCATTATTCATGTGATACAATGTCAGGTCTTAATGTCATTTCTTCTTGCAAAGGGGTAACACAAAGCATCCAGAGCCAAAAGGATGAAGACAGTGACCCTCTAAGTAAGTTAGAAAGACCTGAGCAGAGAAAAGATGACAGGTCTTATTTTTAAACATAAAAACATTATACAAACCAAAGTCCATTTCATTAACAGTGTCCTTACACTAATATTTTATAAGTTGTTAAACCTATTGGTGGCCCCATTTTTTCATCATCACCAAATGGTGATATGACATAACCTTGTGAAATTAATGTCAATGTTAGTACAAAAAAAATTGATGCAAAATGACTGAGAAACTCCGGAAACATAAGGAGTTGCACAAGGGAATGGTACCCTACAGTGGAAAAAAGAGCAAGGGCTTCACAGTCAGCCAGACTTGCAGTCGAATCCCAGCTCTGTTGCTGTGTGACCTTTGGGCAGGTGCTTAACCTGTCTGAGCCTCAGTTTCACCATTCATATAATAGAGGCAATACGAGTCTCTATGCCTTAGAGGATTAAATGATGTAATACAGGTTAAAACATTTAGCACCATGTCAGGTACACAGTAAGCCCTCAGTAGCTCATAGCTACCATTGCTAATTTTATGATAGATCACCCAGAGAAAGGTCAATGCTGTGTCAAGGTAAGAGGCAGCCTCCATCCCCATTTCCCACAGCTGAAACAATCCTGTGGCCTCCACCTTCCCCCGCCCCCACCTCAAGTCTGCGCTGCCTGGTTCTATCCATCCTTCCCTTTCTTTCTCACCTTCCCATCAAAGGTTAACTTCCAAGATGCAGGGCTTTTGCTGGAATGAGCTTGCAGCCTCCCAGCACGTCTTTTCTGAGAGTGGAGGTTTTCAGTGCCCTCTGCATCCCAGGAAACTGTAGCGGGGTATCGGCATTTCAAAGAGCCCCACCCACTCCCCTTAGATGCTTCTTTCCCTGGCTTTGGGGCCGTTTCCTCATACCCACTATCAGTACCCCGAATACTCTAGAGGGACCTCCCCAAGCTATCTTTATAGACCCTCCAGCCTGATGAACTAGGCACCAGGCGGTGAAGGCCTGCTCTGGGCCAGGGGTTTTATACTTAATCCCCCAATACCGCTCGGAAGCTACGCTGTCTGATACAGTAGCCACTAGCTATGAGTGGTTATTTAAATTTAAAATTAGTTAGAAGGGATAGACGGGATTTCAAAATTGTAGAATAGATAAACAAGATTATACTGTATAGCAAAGGGAAATATACACAAGATCTTATGGTAGCTCACAGAGAAAAAAATGTGACAATGAATATATATATGTTCATGTATAACTGAAAAATTGTGCTCTACACTGGAATTTGACACAACATTATAAAATGATTATAAATCAATAAAAAAATCATTCTCAAAAAAAATTTTAATTAGTTAAAATTAAATAAAATTTGAAAATCAATTTCTCCCTCATACCAGCCACATTGCACAGGCTTGCTAGCACCATGTGGGTAACGGGTTACCACCTCAGCACCCTCGTGGCCATGATGGCAGAACATGCTACCGAGCAGTGCTGCAGCAGATGAAACCCATCACCCCCACTTTCCAGATAAGGAAGCTAAGGCTTGGGAGTCATGCCGCTGTGTGGTCAAGCCAGGATTGACACTGGGCCTCTGATTCCAAACCACCAGACCGCACCACGGCTCCTACAAGTGCCCTGCACTGGGCTGGGCTCCAAGGACAGAAAGACAGATGAACTTGGAGGCCAGAGAGATGAGTCATGAAAAACTGACAGGACCACGTGGCAACCCGGAATCTGTGGGCTCAGGGACACCTCTCTTGTTGAGCTGAGAATATCCTACCTCCTGTCTTCATTCCCTCAATCAACAAAACTTTCCGGAATGGCATTGCCCAAAACAGAAGCCACAGGCTATGTGTGGTTATTAAGCCCTTGAAATGCAATGAGTCTGAGTTGAAATGTATGTGTAAAATACACACTGGATTTCTAAGATGTTTAAAAAAAGAAACAGAAAGAATGTAAACTATCTCCTTAATAATTTTTGATAATGATTATATACTGACATGATCATTTTCAACTAGATTGAGTTAAAAATCCATTACCATAATTAATTTCACCTGTTTCTTTTCACCTTTTTAATGTGGCTTCTGGAAAACTTAACGATTAGGTCTGCGGTTTGCAGTGTCTTTCTCCAGGCTATTGCTGCTCGAAAGGCCTACTGGGTGCCAGTCCCTGTAGAACCAGAAGAGAATTTGGCTCCAGGCTGACAGCAGATGCCTGTGGGAGCCCAGACGAGGGACATGCTGCTCTGAACTTCGTCTCTGCAGCCGGTACCCAGGCTCTGAGTATCCACCAGCCCTGACTTCACAGAAGGATGCTGGGAAGCTGCATATCCAGGGCTGGGGACATAGATCTGGGTTTGTAAGCAAGTGATTTTCTATACTAATATATAACAGTAATCTTTTCTATTTCCTCAGTCGTAAAATTGAAATAATAATTATTCTTGCCTCCTGGTGTTATTTTAGAGATGAAGTAAATTGGGGGATGCAAAGTGCGTGTCCCATACTTAATGTATGACTGTGGTTAGCAACTAGGGGTGGTGTGTTCCCCTAGGACATCTGGAAACATTTGGGGTGTCACATGAAGCAGGAGGAGGATTGCAATTGGCATTTAATGGGCGGAGACCAGAGATGTTGCTAACCATCCTACAGTGTATAGGACAGCCCCAAACCCCGAACCCCAAAGAATTATCCACTAGTGTTGAGGCTGAGAAACCCTGGTAGATGGCAATGGCTGTTGTTATGAAGAGAAACACCTGTGAAAATTACCTAGTTAAAAATACAATTGCAAGATGGTAGACTCCATGAAGGCAGAGATTTTTTTTTATCAGTCTCAGTCACTGCTGTATCCCCAGTGCCTAGCGCAGTGCCTAGCACATAGTAGGTGCTCAGGAAATATTTGTTGAATGAAGACTGAATGAATAAAATGGCAAGGCTACCTGTGGTCTATGTCTCCAATGCTCAGCATTAGAAAGAGCATGGTAGGTGATGGTTTCAGTCTGTACATTTACGAATACAAGAAACACCTGCTGAGTACCTACTACGTGGCTTGCTCTGTGCTTCGGTATGGGGCGTATAATGGTGTGGGAGAGACAGAGGAGGTGGAGGTCCATCTTGTGGGCACATTGGACCAATGAAGAGGCAATGCTGGCACCATGCGGTAAGTGGTGGGGGCGCTCAGGGGAAGCACCTGCCTGGGGTGGGAGATGGACTTAGAAAAACAGCTTCCAGGTGGAGCTGAGGTCCCAGATTAGGCCTGGAGGAGGAGTAGAAATCAACTAGCTCTTCTAGAACACTCTTCCTATTTCTGGAGTCCCCTTTAACAGCATCCTGTTAGAATCCTTTGACTGACGGTGAACTCATTCCCTTCCAAGGTACCCCACTCTGAGTTCTCACTGCTTCTTACTAGAATGTTCTCTTCACTAGTGAGGCTCGCCGCTCGGGGCTAGGGTGCAGTCACGTGAGCTCAGGGCCCTTCCCTTGTCATCATGAGGCCCCAGTCTGTACCCCGGGCACCTGCCCCACGTCTGGCTCTGGCACCAGGGCTGACAGCCCAGTCAGCTGCCTGCTTCCTTCTCAGCCTGACAAGCTGCGGCAGGCGGGTGGGGATGGGTCTGGGCCACGGGGGCGAGCTGCCTGCCAGCGTGCCCATAAGTCAGACCAACAGGAGCGCATGAACCTCACTTAGGATTAGACCTAAGAACATTCCAGAATCGCATGCTCCACCTTGGAGCTCCCGGAGGGGCAGACCCAGCCCTCAGGCATGTTCCCCGTCCCCAGTGAGGGAACCAAGGCACACAGTGTGAGGGGAACTGTGCTGCCTGAGAATGGGATTATAATAATTATTATTGCCTACATATTGCCAGGGTTAATTATTAAAACACATCAGGTCCAGGTGGACAGGGTCCTGTCCACATGGCTATATGCCATGCCTGTGACAGTACGTGGCATGTAGTGGGTGCTCAAAAGGTTCTTTAGTTGCATAGGTGCGTGAACAACAGTAGCTACTTCTATTTTTTGAGGAGATTCTACAAGGAATTACATATATATTTGTGTGTTTTTAAATGTATTGTCTGTCTCTGCTGCCAGGGCACAGACTGACTCTACTTTGTCCAACATGAGGTCCCCAGCACGGTGACCCACACATAGCAGGTGCCCAGTAAATGTTACTGAGTGAAGAGGCAGGTGCTGGGTACTTTCTTGTTTCTCCTCACGCAGCCCAGGCAGGGAGGCGGTGCTCTTTGGCACATCTTAGAGATGAGAAATTGAGCCCCAGAGAAGGGAAGTAATCTCTGAAGATTATGCAGTCGGTGAGGAAGAGCCAGGGTTTGACCCCACATCTGTGTGACTGGAGAGCCTGTGTGTGCTCTTAACTGCTGACTCCTGCTGCTCCCAGGCAGTGAGGGGATAGGCAGGGGCAGGGGCCTCTGGGAAGGGATACTGGGGCAGAATAGGGACTGTGTCATCACTCCCCAATCCTGCCTGGGTGTCCCAGTCACAAAGCCCTTTCAACATGGCGTCCCATTTGCAGCAAAGCCCAGAGAGTTAGAGTAACTTGTTCAAAGTCACACAGCAAATTTGGCACAGGTCTCCTGACTCTACGTCCAATGTTCTTTCCCCTAAACCCCAGCGACGGCTCAAATTTGGAGCCCTAATATAAGCAGGGACTCATGTGGGTCAGTAGAGAGGGCTTATGTTTCAGCATAAACACACACTTTGTTTCTCCAGGCAGGCTGGCCCAACACAACTGGTGAGAAAATCCAAATTCCACACTTTGCAGTGTGACCTAGAGAACTGGCTTCCTGACTCTGAGCCTGAATTTCCCCATCAAAACAATGATGCCTTCCTTTGCAGGTGGTGCTTAAAAATCCCTGCTTTGGTGTCTCTCCTGCTGTGTGACCTTAGGGAAGAGGCTTAGCTTCTCTGAGCCTTGGTTTCTTTATCTGTTAAGTGAGATTACTAAACACCCACCTCTCAGGGCCCAGAGAGAGTTCATGAGGGTTCAGTGTGGGCACCGTGCATGACTTGGCACGTAGTAAGTGTTCAATAAAAGATGTTTTGGGGGCTCCTTGGTGACCACGGTGGGTGGCCCTCTGGATCCAGCGGGCCCGGCCTGGCCACTACAGACCCGCACACACACTCCTGGCTGCCCCTGGCCAGCTGGGGGGTAACCTGAGCCACCCTCCTCCTGGGTAGACGCCGTCCCTGCCGCTGCTGCCTCTGAAATGAAAGAAAGGTCAGAGCCCAGGGAAGCCGGGCTGGGTGTGCGATGGAGGTCGCCGGCAGGAGAGGAGGGGAGGGGTGGCCAGCGGCTGCCTGACTGCCCTGGTCTCTCCAGGGGAGGCCTGAACCGGCCAGGCCTGGGTGCAGCCCCCCTGCCCAGGGCTTGGCCTCCCAGCCGGGCAGAGCCGCCTCCCAGCCTGCCCCTGGGGAGGGGCCACCTGGTGTCAATTAAACCCCAGCCACTCGGCCGCACCACGCCAGGCGGCTGATTAGTGCCGCCGGCCTGTCCAGATGGGGCGCACAGCCTGAGAGGGGGCGGCCGCCACCACGCCAGGGGGAGGTCTCGCCGGAGCCGGTGAGTACCCGGGCGGGGGCTCCGCTCCCCGGGCAGGTGGGCCCGGCGAGCCCGGCCTGGGCATCGCGGGGCCGGGGCTCGCCGTGTGGCTTGCTCTCCCGGGCGCTACGGAGCCTCCCAGCATCCCTGAACCCCCTTCGCCTTGGCCTGACCTGCAGGGAACCCAAGGGGACCAAAGGACGGCCTAGCGTCCTTCTCCCCTGGGTCGTGCCGTGGCAGGGCCACGCCAGGCGGTGTGAAGGCGCCCTGAGGGGCGAATGAAGGCCCAGTCGCCACAGTCTGAGGCTTTAGCGCCCCAACGCTCCCCTTGTCGCCCGCGATGAACTAGCTCTTTGTGCCGGCCTGTCTGGGCATCTCAGGCCATGTTCCTGCAACCCGCCAGCTGGAGCTGTGGGGTGGCCCCGTGGGGCTGGCTGGGGTGAGACCCCTGCAGGAAGCAGGCGTGGGGAGGCTGCTGCACCGGAGACCGGGGCTCAGGGGGAGCCCTCTGGCTTCTGAGCGCCACGTGTCTTGGAGCGCGGCCGGCGCCAAGTGGAGCCCTGGCCTGGGATCCACAGATGCTTCTGGGGACATTGGTCAGTCCAGCGTGCAGGCTGGGCAGCTCTGCAGGGTCGGAGCCACCCCCTGGTTCCCAGTGGGAGTCAGTCCCAGCAGTGGCAAAGGAGGGGGCAGCTGCCTGCCCTTGGCACAGGCTGGGTGCTCAGAGAGACAGACAGCACCTCCAGTACCTCCAAGCAGTGTGGTGGCAAGTGACTTGCCTCTAGGCCTGCACTAGGAACTCTGGCCCCACTTTCTGGCTGATAGGGGTCCTGTTATTCATGGGAAGTGGCATTGTCTCTTGGTGGTACCGCTGGGCGGTCTGTGGCCACCGCCTGCTTGAGGCGGAGGCGAGGTGTGTTGGGGACGAGGTGGCGGGGCCTGGGAAGTGGAGCAATGCAGGGTGTGTGTGTCCACACGCCTGTGCCGTACTGGGTGCATTTGGGAGATGGGCGGGATCCCCCACGTGGGTTGCTGGGGCCCGTTCTGGACAGTGGCTCTAATGCGTAGGCTGGGGGGGAGGGATGGAGCATGGGCAGAGAGCCCTGTGGCCAGCAGGGCACAGCGACGTGTCCCCATCTGTGTGTATGTGTGTGGTTGTGTTAATGCCAGTGCTGTGCAGACTGGGGCCCCTTGGCAGTGTCCCTGGGTCATTACAACCTGCTCTTGCCAGCTCAGTCCCCCTGGGTGGGTGGGTATTGTGAGTGTCTCCGGAGGGCAGCACCCATGAGCTCCCTGGCAAGCCAACAGGACAGTCTTCCAACTGTGCACCCCGGGGAGCTTGCTCTGTGTCCCAGACTGAGGCCAAGCCAGGCTGGTGGCTGGGATCTGAAGGCTCGGTCCCTGAAATGTGTCTGTGGGTCTCGGGTGAGAGGGGCAGAGGATGGGGGGAAACCATAGCTGAAACTCAGCTGTTTTCTGGGAAATACTGGATCTAGTTCATTTCCTCCATAAATATTTATCACAGACCTCCTCCGGGCTAGAACCTGGGCTCAGAACTGGGACTATGAGCGTAAACCTAGAATTCATTCGTTCATTCAAAAACATTGATTGAGATACACTTAAACTAGGTGCTGAAATTTCATGGTAGGTTTCACATTCATTCATTCCTTTACTCCTTCATTCACCCCACAATATTTATGGACCATCCCCCGCACCCCCAGCGCTGTGTGAGCTGCTGCAGATACACCAGCGAATCTGGGAAATGGGAAATCATCATCTCTTCCAAATTTCCTTGCGGTCTATACACAGTGAGCCTGGATCTGGAAGAAAGCCAGATGCCTATGAAGCAGAAGAACATTGGGGCCCCTCCTCTGGTCCTTTTGCAGCCAGGCAGAAGGGCCCCTTTAACCATGCAGCTGCCATGTGGGAATGTCCCCAGTGTCCACCTGGAATGAGTGACTTTCATTGGAACCCAGTGACCTTGACCGTGACGCACCCTCTTGGGTCTCTGGGCAATATCCACACCGGAACAAGATGAGCGTCATTCGTATCTGAAGTTTAACTTCCTTTTCCAAAGGAAAGTATAATGCTGATGATTAATTACCAAGTATGCCCAAGGCATTGCTCAGGTAATTAATACACCCTGGAAGGTAGTACTTGCCAGGAGCCAGGCACAGTGCTTAGCATATTTCATGATTCATCTTTTTTAATTCCTGCCCACTTCTCAGATGGTAGCCTTATTACCTCCCCATTTTATAGCTACAGAAACCGAGGTTGGGTGGGGCTTCATAACCTGCCAGGGCCTTTCTGACTCCAAAGCCGGAGCTTTTAACCTCTAGGCTAGAGCCCTCAAGGAGTTCACATTGTGATGGAGACTTGGGCAGGACATCTCAAGACAAAATTTGGGTGGAGCCACGAGAGGGAACAGGTGCCCCACATCAAGGCGGTGGGGGTGGAGGGGACAGAAAATACCAGATGGCTAAGTGTGTCCTAGTCTGTCTAGACACAGAGCACTTCTGTCCAAACAAAGCCTCACGGGAACAGATCAGAGCAGAGCTGTCCTG
This sequence comes from Camelus ferus, assembly GCF_009834535.1. Taxonomy (NCBI): domain Eukaryota; kingdom Metazoa; phylum Chordata; class Mammalia; order Artiodactyla; family Camelidae; genus Camelus; species Camelus ferus. Next base: position 7,562,965 of record NC_045727.1, read on the forward strand.
GGTGAAACGAGGGTAAAGGGTCTGGCCCAGCCCAGGCTCCCTCTGACCCCCTACCCTGGGGGGAGCCCTGAGGTCCCCCGGCGAACCCCTGCTGTGTGCGGGCAGCTGGCCAAGCACATTGGTATGAAGTCAAAGCCAGCTGGTGTAAACATGGCAGGTGAGGGTGCCTGGCAGGTGAGGGTGCCTGGCAGGTGAGGGTGCCTGGCAGGTGAGGGTACCTGGCAGGTGAGGGTTCAGGTGACCGTGAAGGTTTGGAGAAAGGCAGGCATCTGGCAGGGGACAGATGAGACAGTCATTCATTTATTCACTCACTCACTCAAATACTCACTAAGCTCCTCCTCTGTGCCTGATGTTGGTGTAGGCACAAGGGATCCAGCGTGACTATGATAAACCAAAACTCCTCCCCTTGGCCAGAACTGATTCTCCACGGGGCCTGCCCGAGGAGGTGCAGGTGACTGGAGTAGAGCCTCTGCAGGGCGGGCAGGAGAAATGGCCCGTTTCCTCAATAAGGGAAGTTGAAGTTCCCACTGTCCACTTGAGCTTGGCCTTGGGACTGGGGTTACAATGATTCACAGGCTGTCCCTTCCGTCTCAGGTCAGGTTTTCTAAAAGCAGAGCCTGAGATCTGAAGTTCTGTGCCTGCGGTATCTGGAGGGAGTGCTTTCCAGAAAGGGAGAGCGAGGGAAGCAGGAGAGGGCCGAGAAGGGGCTTAACGAGGCGTGGGGCTCAGCTGCAGGTGCTTACCTGATCCCGTGCACCCGGGGGTAAGGAGGAGGCAGGGTTCTGGAGCGTGAGCTGTGCACAGAGTTGACCCCACCTTGGGGCGAGGCAGCAAACCTATGGTCTCCCCCTGTCAGCCAGTCACTGGTTCAGGCTGTCCCCAGCTGGGACGAGGGGTGTCATAATTGCCCCGCCAAGCCAGCTTCCCTACGTAAGGCAATGCTCCAGGAAAAAAGACGAGCAGCTGAGCAGTGGGTGCCTTGCCGGACAAAGGGGACCTGGGCAAGGCACCAGAATCACTTCCCTCGCTGCCCCTGAATCATTCCTGGTCCAGTGGGGAAGGCAGGCAGTGGACATAAGGGCCGTATGGAGGGCGCTTCGCCCCAGTGGGGAAGCACAGGGGGCTGAGGGAGCCCAGGAGGGGCGCCAGAGCCAGGATGGGAAGTCAGGGAAATGCAACATCGAAGAGTCTGGGGCCTGGGTTCAAATCCTAGCACTGCCCCTCGCCAGCAGTTGGCCTTGGGCTGGTTACTTCACTCCAGGAGCCTCTGTTTGGTGGGCTATAGGATGCAGATGCTACGTGGGCCTCCCTCCTGGAACGGCTGGTAGGATTTGTATATGAATCGAGTAGCCCGGCTCCTGGTGCACAGTAAGTACCAGGACGACGCAGGCGGCGGTGCTGGCGTACAGAGGCTTGGTCGGGTTATTGATGCTGTGTTCCTGAGGAATCCGGGTCCTTTCCTGCAGACCCCGCAGTGACCTGGGAGGCCCCAAGAGGTGGCGGAAATGGCTGCCAGTGGCAGGTCCCAAGTGCTTGGGGTCCTTCGGGGGGAGGGGTGTGAACTGGGCAGAGTTGGCGCAAGACAGGGCACTGGAACCAGCTGGGAGCAGGCAGGCCCTCCATCTTCTCCCCATGCCTCACTCCCAAAGCCCAGACCCTGGTCTGAACAGACCATCTCCTTCTCTAGGTATCACTCCCTCCTCCGTCCGTCCATCCGTCCATCCATCCATTCATTTGTCCATTCATTCATTCAACATGTGTTTCTGGAACTCCAACCCTATGCCAGGCTCTGAGGATGCATTTGTGAGTAAGACAGACAGGACCCCTGGACTCATGGGGCTCAGACTTCATGGTCAGGGTGGAGGGTGGTTATAAAGGACCAGGAATATAAACCAGGCCAAGGGGCGAGGAAACATTGAGCAGTTTCTGGGTGCTGTGGGCAGAGGCTGGTGGCAGGGCTGTGACAGGGTGAGCTCAGGCAGGGGGAGAGGACAGGGGACACGCTCTGCTTCCATCCAGATTTCAGCAGGGAGGGGAGGTGACGTGAAGGCCGGGAGACACTGTCTCATTTAAAGAACGTGGTGTGTGTGTGAGGGTTTGTGTATATATGAGGGTGTGGCGGGGAGAGGATTTGCACGCCAGCAAGGATGTGTTTAAGGGCGTGTGTGAGAGGAGGAGTGCGGAGGGTGTGTAAATGAGCAAGTGTCTGTGGCGGGGGGGGGGGGAGTGCATGTGAGTGTGTGTATTTAATGGTGCATGGGGAGGGTGTGAAGGTGTGTGTTCATGCCCTTGTACGTGTGTGGTACACAGATGGGTGTGTGAGAGGGCATGAAGGAGTATGGGAGGGGGTGTGTATGTGTGTGTGTGTCTGTACCTGTGAGTGTGTATCTGTGTCAATGATTTTTCATCAGATTCCAGATTCTGAGAGCTAGAGTCGAAGCTCCTTCAGTCCAACCCCAGGCCCCACCCAAAAGGAAACCCTCCCTCACGTGTGCACAGCACCCTACAGCTTGGACTTTCTCATTCATTACCCCCTGGGGCCCTCTCAGCAGCCCTGGGAAGACAGCTTCATCCCATTCGACAGATGTGGCAACTGAGGCCTGCAGGTCCAGGGAGAGATGGTGGCAGTGCCTTTAGTCCCAGGACTTGGTCTTTGGCCGGATACCGGCTCTCACTACTCCTCCCTGTATCTTTTCCAGCTCAAGCGCTTACAAATGTAGCAAGAAGCCAATTCAAAGCCCACATGCATCCATTATATTATTTCTTATCTCCTTTGATTCTATTACGTTCTTTTTTAATCCCATTTCTCCCATGGTTCCACTTCCTTCCACTTCATTAGGGAGGAATGAGTCTATAACTTTAACACATCCCTCACCGCCCCCCTCTGCCAAATGCATTTTAAAAATCTCTCTGCAATTAAGAGGACAATTCTTATTTTTTAAAAAAAAAGTTTAAATCAAAGTGGAGCTCATTAGTCAAGAAAATACGGTTAGGAAAAAAAGTCAGTTTGCAAATGCTTACAGAACAATGCATTGTATAGAGACATTCACTGCTTACAAAGAAAAACAAACGATCTCGAATAAAAGCCAAATATTTTCACACAGTCAAACCCCAAAGCAGAGAAAACAAATTCAGTCTTCAGGAAGCCGGCAGTGCCTTCGGCTAGCAGTTCCTACAGATTCAGGAAACAAAATGCATTCTTCTGCCCACTTGATCCTGCATATTAGCTAATGCTCCCCATCCCCACAACCAGGAGAGCTGTACAGACAGCCGGCCCTCCAGGAGCCCCCTGAAGGTATGAAAAGTGGAGACTTATTACAGTCGGAAGAACTGAGCTTTGGTGCTGAGCTCCAGGCCCCAGGAGTGTGTTCTGAGCTTAGAGCAGCCCAGCCTTGGGCATCTCGTCTCTGGACAGTCAACCCCACCCAGGCTCCTCTCCCACGGGGGCTGCGATCTGACCCTCCAGCCTCCCAACTGGGCCAGCAAGGCAGCCCCAGGGACCCTGCGTGGGCTGGACCCAGTTAAGGGCAGGACCTGGGAGGGAAATCTCTCGGTATGGAGTATGAGTTACCCTCGGGGAGGGGACAGATGGTAGGGGCCGTCAAAGTCCTCTCCTCCTCTGTCTCCTTCTGTCTCTGTCTCTCCCTCCCTCGCTGGCTCTCTGAGCACCTCTCTGACTATCCCTTGCCACCGTCACTCTACTGACAGTAACAGTAGGCTTTCATGGTTACTGCCGCCTTCCCCATCCCTGCCCCCGCCATTGTCCCACCTGCTCTGCATGGCGGGCAAGGCTGGTGACCCTTTGTCCTCATTCACATGTTAAGAGCCAGAGGTTTGGAGGCTTGTCTAAGGTCACACAGAGCTGGGCCCTCCCCCGAGGACTGTACGTTTCCCAGTCCAGAATGTGCTTTCCCACGGCACCACGGAGCCTCCCGTGTCTCCTCCCCAGGTGTTTCTCCACTCTTCTCCACTCTCCACACCTTGACCTCAGTTGCCCTTCTATTCTCTTGACCAGGTTGTAAGACACAGAGACAGGAACATCGGGAGAGGATGTTTTTATACCACTCTTCCATCAGCCCCATGAGGTAGCAGCAATGCTAGTGTTAGTAGCGGTCACCATTGGTCGGGTACTGATCCGCCTTTTAGGTGCTGGTTTGAGCCACTGGCACACCCCACCCTTACCTGCCATCACTGGAAACCATCATAGATGGAAGATTAATTCCAAGTGAGCAACAGTTTTTGAGCAGTGAGTGTAGCCTGCAGAACGATGGCATAAAATAAAAAAGAATGAAATAATGCCATTTGCAGCAACATGGGTGGACCTAGAGATTATCATTCTAAGTGAAGTAAGTCAGACAGAGAAAGACAAATAGCATATGATGTCCCTTATACGTGGAATCTTAAACATGATACAAGTGAACTTATTTACAAAACAGACTCACACACATAGAAAACACACTTATGGTTACCAAAGGGGGAAAGAGTTGGGAGGGATAAATTGGGAGTTTGAGATTAACAGATACACACTACTCCTATATAAAACAGATAAACAACAAGGTCCTAGTGTAGAGCACGGGAACTATATTCAATATCTCATAATAACCTGTAATGGAAAAGAATCTGAAAGAGAATGTGTATATATATATATATGAATATATTCATACACATATTCATATATACATAAAACTGAATCACATTACTGTACATTTGAAGCTAATACAAACTTGTAAGTCAATTGCACTTCAATAAAAATAAATAAGTGGAAAGGGACTTTTTTTTAAAATGATGGCATATAGATCAGTGTCTTTCAAACCTGAAATACTTTTAAAGGGTACATATTCTTAGAGATGCTCGCTGTCAATATTGTCATAAAATATTTTTATTTTGATGCTGCTTAAATGTGTACCAGCAAAATAATCAGGTGTGAGTTCTTCATGCTTACATGCCTCTAAAACCAGAACAAATCCACAAGTGGAACACCATCCCAACTGCCAAACAACTCAAATTTGAATTCAAAACGAGTATGTAATGGCTGGAGTGATTTTTGCAATGCACGGCCCAGAGGGCTTTTTGGGGTCCGCCAGCCTCTGGGATGGGCCCTGAAAGGGCTTGATTTTCTCTCATTCTCTCCTTCTCTCATTGCTCTGAGTCCTCTGTCCGTTCAGCGTGGCGTTCCAGCCTTTGGCCTTCACCAGGCACGAAGAGGATTCTTTCTGTATTACATCCTCAGCCTCTTCTTGTTACCCTGCACTCACTTAAGCAGGACAGCTCAGCCCAGTTGCCATCATAACAGAAGAGTCACTAGAATCCTGTGGCAATTCTTAGTGAGAAGACAGTTATCAGCAAATCCAGGAAAGGCTGATGGCAATGTCCTACAACTGAATCACTGAACTGCACACCAGAAACTAACACAACATTGTAAATCAACTATACTTCAATTAAAAAAAAAAATGCAAACTCAGAAACAAACCAAAAAAAAAAAAAAAAAAAACCCACAATGATAACCCTTCTAACAGTCACAGTGTTTTATGAACCCCCAGTGGGAATGCAGTTTCAGGAATGCAAGTTCAAGCATCTAATGGGGGTGGGGGGGCAGTATGCTTTCAACCTGGGGAGCCCAAGTAGAAAGTTATAGGGGCATGAAGGTTTGATGCCAGCAATAGGCATGTGAAAAATGCTCAATGTCACTACTTAACAGAGAAATGCAAATCAAAACTACAATGAGGTATCACCTCACACCAGTCAGAATGGCCATCATTCAAAAGTCCACAAATGACAAATGCTGGGGAGACTGTGGAGAAAAGGGAACCGTCCTACACTGCTGGTGGGAATGCAGTTTGGTGCAGCCACTGTGGAAAACAGTATGGAGATTCCTCAAAAGACTAAAAGTAGACTTACCATATGACCCAGCAATCCCACTCCTGGGCATATATCCGGAGGGAACCTTAATTCAAAAAGACACATGCACCCCAGTGTTCACAGCAGCACTATTTACAATAGCCAAGACATGGAAACAACCTATATGTCCGTCGACAGATGACTGGATAAAGATGTTGTGGTATATTTATACAATGGAATACTATTCACCCATAAAAAGTGATAAAATAATGCCATTTGCAGCAACATGGATGGCCGTAGAGAATGTCATCCTAAGTGAAGTAAGCCAGAAAGAGAAAGACAAATACTATATGGTATCACTTATATGTGGAATCTAAAAAAAAGACAAGTGAACTTATTTACAAAACAGAAACAGTCTCACAGACAAAACAAACTTATGGTTACCACGGGGGAAAGGGGTGGGAAGTGATAAACTGGGAGTTCAAGATTTGCAGATACTGACTAATATATATAAAATAAATAACCAAGTTTATACTGTATAGCACACAGAAGTATATTCAATATCTTGTAGTAGCTTACAGTGGGAAAGAATATGAAAATGAATATATGTATATTCATGTATGACTGAAGCATTGTGCTGTACACCAGAAACTGGCACAACATGGTAATCTCACTGTAATATCTGAATTTAAAAAAAAAAAAAAAGAAAGCAAATTACAACAACAACAACAAAAAGATTTGATGCCAGGAGGGCTCCAAAGGCTAAAATGGGAAGGAAGGTCTGAGTGAGGCGCTGGAGGAAGATGAGGCAGGATTTGAGGTCTGATGGTGATGCCCAGGGAAGTGACCTTCCCAGAGCCAAGCCGTGGTTCCCGGAGGGATGAGGAAGGAATTAGCAGGAAGCTGGCAGGGACAAAGCCTCAGTTGGTTTTCCCCAAGCTCGCTGGGATGCTGGACTTGGCTTCCCTTGATTTGTCCCATCCTTGACTTCTTTGTTGGTCGAATGAGATTAAGACCAGATCTTCCAACATACTTGACAGTATAGACAAGCGAGTCGGGGGATGAGCTGAGGAGTCCAGTGGATCACAGCCTGGATTCTGGTTCCATGATTTACCAGCTATGGGACCTCAGACTAGCCCCTAAACACATCAGCAGCTGTGTTTCCTTGGCTATAAAAGAGTAATTGCATTAATACCTTCCTACGGTTATTGTCAAGGTCAGACACAATAACGCTTGGGAAGGTTTGGAATCTCATGAGCTCAGTAAATTACAGCTGCTACTGCTCCTGTGACTATAATTGAACTGTTGTACCATCATCAGCATCCCATCCGCAGCAGCAGCCTCTACCTACCTCTCCATCGACCCAGGTCCCAGCTTCCCTCAACACGTGGATCCTGCTCTCTGCTTGTGAGGGCTTTATCAGACACCTTCGCCCCCAGCTGCTCTCCTTTCTCTAAAGAAGAGTTTCCACCTATCTCATGCCATACACTCCTTGGCCATCTGGTGAAGCCTACAGACCCCTTTGCAGAAGAATGTTGTTCAATGCATTTAAAAAAAAAAAAAACCACACACACACACACACACACACATACACACACACAGGATGGCAAAGGAATCAATTATATGGAGACATAGTTACCAAAAATGTATTTTAAAAAAATCAAATGTGACATGGGAATACGTACGTTTCTTTATTTGTGCATTAACTCACAAGAGGAGCTGTGCATCTAACAAATACTGTGATTCTGAAGTAGCGATGAGCGTACATGTTTCAAGATACCTGCAACATTTGCAAGGTGATGCAAGTACCTGTGATTTCTGTCGGTGATAAAAGTCACAGGTCTGGTAAGACTAGCATGGCTTTTTCTCTATATTCGTAAGGGCAGCAAATGCTCAATTTCAATTAGAGGTTAAGATAAAGATGTCATTATCTTCCCCATCCAAGTTCACAGCCCCTCTGAATTATATCCAAAGACCCTTTGCTCCAAATCCAATGATGTTAACTGCCTATGCTATGCCTTTGGCTTTTGCCACTGACTCTATTAAGCTAAGATTTTTCTCTCTTTGAACGTTCAGAATCTTTTATCTAAGA